>NC_064628.1:425023519-426456519 GCF_023864275.1 Schistocerca cancellata | reverse complement strand
ATCTTTATCTTCTTCACTACCATCCTAATACCTGCGATAGTGCCTGTGTTGTTAAGATGAATTATGCATTGTTCCTTCGGACATGCATGTACAACAAAGGCACAGCACTCTCGTATTTATCCGCCAATACCGGGCAGCGACTATCAATTAAAAATGTCGTCCCCTGTGCGGGAATCACATAATGTGTGTACCGGTACAGGTTCTGGCTCAGGAAAGACGACGTATGGAAGTTTGTATCCGACCGTGGGTCTTCCATGGATATCATAAGCTGTAAAGGCGACCAGTCGCGTGCTGCGGAAAATCCGGATTCGAGTCCCGGCCCGGCACAAATTTTCACTGCCGTCATTTCCTTGTACAGCTACTGGTTCTTCGTATTCGTGATTGCGAATAGATTTCATGTATTTCTCACTACCTTGTTGTTGAACGAAGTGCTAGCCTAACCATGTCTGCATTTTGGTGCCAATATCGCTACTTATTTATCAATCAGGTTTTTGTTTGGCCTCACGAAGTTGAGTGTGTACCGCCTCTGGATGTTTAATTTAATAAAAAGTGAAATAAAAAAGTGTTGTAATATTTCTCCGGCAGCAGTTAGCAATGCAGAGCTCTGGAACTGGTGACAGCCAATGTCAAGAGAGTGTAGCTCAACACCGCACAAGAGGAGTATTAAACTAGTTGCAGAAACAAATAAATTTGTCTGACACTCTGATTTTGACAAATTCTTGCTACCGTCACCTCGCGATATTTTCTTGCTTTGTCCAATGATGCTTAAACTGCTAAGTCTGAACAGTCACGTGTTCAGATTGTTGTAACGCTTCTGTTAGCTAATACGGAACTATTAGTACCTCTCACTAGAATAATCGTGTTGCAAGTTAACTATGGTCTTCACAGAATATATTTATCCAGTCGGAATAAATTACCTTCGTAGCCTCTACGTTCGGTGTTGCTCAGTTTCCACCTACATTCACTTTCCATACATGACAAAACGTGCTTACTGTCGAGGATTATGCCCATAACGTAAATACATAGAATTTGAGAATAATAAATATTCTTTGACAGGAGATGGTATTTAGAAAATAAGCAATAAGTAAATAAAATAAAAAACTTGGAAAATTTATAATATGTTTTACATGTTAAGTGAATCTGTATGGTTAATGTAAAGAATTCATAACTGCAATGAATTAAATGACTGTAATCTGTGTTTATACGCTTTATTGATCATTTAAAGTCACCACGTACAAATAAAATAATTATGAGGAACTATCTTACGCTCTGTTCAGATCAAGGGAATACACTCAGCATCACGTGAGCCAATGGCCACATTCGGTGGTGGTAAAACCACATGTTTCCACCACTTGCTTTGGTATTACGCCTTAGGGTAATATTATTACACATAACACTCTTCCATGGCGAAGCCATCTGGATTGGTCTGATACAGCTTTGACGTGTCCGATACCGCGTGAATCATGAAAGCTTTTTGAATGGGAGTGAGGTGTAGCGGAACACTGAGAGTCGTGAAAATTTTCGAGTGCCTAATCTCAAGCAAGATTTTGAAAACCAATCCATCACCGAATATCATTTTTCAGCTATCTCTTCGATTACGAAAGGCCGGTGTTCGAGAACCGGGGCCACACTTATCTTATGATTCCAGAGTCTTCAGGAAGATACTATGCACCACCATGTTCTCCGACATTCGTAATTGTTAGGCCATATTGCGCCATATATCCTTTGTGTCATGTGATGGTACGTTGTTATTTCACACTTCTACCGATCCGGTATGGGTAGTCACCCCCTTCTCGTTGTTCCTTCCTGCTTTTAATACTTCCGCCTTTTGCAACAGCTTCCACGAATTTTATTGAGATATTTGGATATCTTGAAGCACTTAACATAATTGAATAAATACCCTAGCTCGACAAATCCTATGAGAGTGTTTTGATTTTACTATAATTTCGATTCCACTAACACGATTCCTGAAATGCCCCTCAGGAGCCTTTACACTTCCGGAATCAAAACTAATAGTTGTTTAATAGATGCTCTTTTTTTTATTCTTCTGTACATTATTATTGTCACCTATTGTGTTGCATGAGCAGTTTAGCTGCTTGTGCAATAGTTCTCGCATACAATTGCTCTTCCTAACTTCGGGTTTTTTTGTTTTGGTTTTTGGGGCGCAAAATGCTATGGTCATTAGCGCCCGGTCCGTGACTTAGGAAACAGTAAAAAAACCGAAAATGGAAACCAGCAGCAGTGGGAACGAAAGTCATAAAATTGGAGAAACTGAAAGCAGAAGGAAGGCTTAAAAATCCACTACAGAAAGGGGTTGGTTGTCCCAAAAAAAGCTTCAAATGACTAACGTCATTTCACTGGCAACAATAAACTCGAGAACGCGATCGGCTGAGCGCGTGTCATCTGCTAAAATCGACGATATATCAGGCGACAGCTGTAGACGGGAGCGTAACAGATTAAAATAGGGGCACTCAATTAAAAGGTGTCTTACCATCCACGGCTGACAGCAGTGGGGACAGAGTGGGGGAGGATCGCCGCTTAAAAGATGTCGATGGCTAAAAAGACAGTGCCCTATCCGGAGTCTAGTTAAAATTACCTCCTCCCAACGACGCGTTCGGGAGGAAGAGGTCCAAGCACAAGGAAGAGCTTTCACGTCCCGCAATTTATTATGGGGGAGTGTCGACCAATGTGCGTGCCATAAAAGAACACCACGACGATATAAAACGCTCCGTAGATCGGCGAAAGGAATCGATTGAATAGCTGGCCGAAAAAGAGAGACTGTAGCCTTGGCTGCTATATCGGCCGCCTCATTTCCACAGATACCAACGAGTCCCGGGAGCCAGAGGAACGCCACCGAGACGCCCCCCAGGTGAAGCAAGCGCAGACAGCCCTGAATCCGGTGGACCAGAGGGTGCACAGGGTAAAGAGCTTGGAGACTGAGGAGAGAGCTGAGAGAATCTGAGCAGATAACGTACTGTATCCGCTAATGGCGGCGGATGTAGTGGACAGCCTGGAGAACAGCGTAAAGCTCCGCAGTATAAACCGAACACTGGTCGGGAAGCCGAAAGTGATTTGGGGTGTCGCCAACAATATAGGCACTCCTTACACCTAACGATTGTATGTAGGCTGTTTATGTTTTCTTATTGGCAACGTTACGCAGCGCTCTATATGAAAATCACTGTCTGTGCTGTGTGCAGTCTGTGGCTAGTTTGCATTGTTGTCTGCCATTGTAGTGTTGGGCAGCGGCAGCTGGATGTGAACAGCGCGTAGCGTTGCGCAGTTGGAGGTGAGCCGCCAGCAGTGGTGGATGTGGGGAGAGAGATGGCGGAGTTTTGAAATTTGTCATGAACTGCTATATATATTATGACTATTAAGGTAAATACATTGTTTGTTCTCTATTAAAATCTTTCATTTGCTAACTATGCATATCAGTAGTTAGTGCCTTCCGTAGTTTGAATCTTTTATTTAGCTGGCAGTAGTGGCGCTCGCTGTATTGCAGTAGTTCCAGTAACGAAGATTTTTGTGAGGTAAGTGATTTGTGAAAGGTATAGGTTAATGTTAGTCAGGGCCATTCTTTTTTAGGGATTATTGGAAGTCAGATTGCGTTGCGCTAAAAATATTGTGTGTCAGGTCAAGCACAGTCTTGTATAATTTTTCAAAGGGGCCGTTTCACGATGTTTTCGAGCCATCGGTGTAAATAAATGTGGCTTCCGTCATTTGTGCACATAGAGCAGCAAATGCCCGACGGTAAACAAGTGAAGTGGTACCATCCTTGGGAAATCGACAAAGGTCACGGAGCAGGCACATCCGGGGACGGAGCCAAGGCGGTGCTGTACCCCAAGTTGTCAAGAAAGTTTTAGGGAAACGGCAGGAATGAGAATGGAGCAGTTGACGGAAGCGGACTCCCGGTGGTAGTAGGGAGGAGGGGCGGCCTGCATACCCTACATCAAAGGAGGCGTCGAAAAAAATGTCATGGGCTGGATTAGCAGGCATAGAAGACAGATGGCTAGCATAACGACTCAGAAGGACTGCTCGCCGATTGGACAGCGGAGGTTCAGCAGTCTCAGCATAAAGGCTTTTCACAAGGCTGGTGTAAAAAGCTCCAGACACAAACGTAATCCACGGTGGTGGATAGAGTCGAGACGCCGAAGAATAGACGGCCGAGCAGAGGAGTAGACTATGCTTCCATAGTCCAATTTCGAGCGCACTAAGGCGCGATGGAGGCGGAGAAGGACCACTCGGTCCGCTCCCCAGGAGGTACCATTCAGGACACGGAGGGTGTTGAGGGATCGCAGACAGCGAGCCGAAACTGTCAAACATAAGACCCAAGCATTTAGCGACGTCTGAAAACGGAAGGTTGACAGGTCTTAGATGTAAGGAGGGTGGAAGAAACTCCTTACGTCGCCAAAAATCAACACAAACGGTCTTACTGGGAGAAAAACGGAAGCCGGTTTCGATGCTCCAAGAGTGGAGGCGATCGAGACATCCTTGAAGACGTCGTTCAAGAAGGCTGGTCCGTTGAGAGCTGTAATAGATCGCAAAATCGTTCACAAAGAGGGAGCCCGATACATCAGAAAGGAGACAATCCATAATTGGATTTATGGCAATGGCAAACAGTACAACACTCAGCATGGAGCCCTGGGGTACCCCGTTTTCTTGGGAGAAAGTACGGGAGAGAGTAGTGTTCACCCGCACCCTAAATGTGCGCTCTGCCATAAATTCGCGAAGAAAAAGGGGCAGCCGACCTCGAAAGCCCAAAGAGAACAGTATGCGAAGGATGTCTGTCCTCCAACAGGTATCGTATGCTCTCTCCAGATCAAAAAATATTGCTACTGTTTGGCGTTTCCGGAGAAAATTGTTCATGATATAAGTGGAGAGAGCAACAAGATGGTCAACTGCAGAACGATGCTTTCGGAATCCGCATTGGGCAGGTGTTAAAAGACTGCGGGATTCCAGCCACCAAGCTAAACGGTGGCCATAAACCATACGCTCCAAAACGTTACAGACACTACTCGTGAGAGAAATGGGGCGATAGCTAGAGGGGAGATGTTTGTCCTTTCCAGGTTTCGGAACAGGAACGACGATAGCTTCCCGCTATCGTCTCGGAAAAGTTCTGTAGGTCCAAATTCGATTATAAAGGCGAAGGAGGTAACGCAGACTATGGGTTGATAAATGCAGCAACATTTGGACGTGGATACTATCCGGTCCTGGGGCGGAGGAGCGAGAAGAAGAGAGTGCATGTTGGAGTTGCGGCATGGAGACAACAGTATTGTAGCTTTCGCGATTTTGAAAGGAGAAAGCAAGATGTTGCTCTTCCGCTGCACGTTTCTTCGGGAGAAACGCTGGCGGGTGATTTGAAGAGCTCGAAATCTCAGCAAAGTGCTGACCCAATGAGTTAGAAATTGCGACGGGGTCCACTGATGTATTATGCGTGACAGTGATCCCAGAGACCGGGGAGAAACTAGGCGCGCCTGAAAACCGTCGAAGCCGACTCCAAACTTTCGAGGAGGGAGTGAAGGTGTTAAATGAGCTAATAAAGAATTTCCAGCTTGCCTTCTTGCTATTGCGGATGACACGACGGCATCGCGCACGGAGCTGCTTATAGCGGATACAGTTGGCCAAAGTAGGATGGTGTCGGAAAACGCGAAGAGCACGTCGCCGCTCACGTATTGCGTCACGGCATGCCTCGTTCCACCAAGGAACTGGGGGGCGCAGGGGCAATTCGGAGGTGCGTGTTATTGAACGTTCCGCAGCTGTAAGAATAACGTCGGTAATATGTGTGACCTCATCGTCGACGCTGGGAACGTGACGGTCATCGAATGTCGCAGGAGACGAAAAAAGTGTCCAATCGGCTTGGGCAAATTTCCAGCGTCGCGGGCGCATATATGGCAGTTGAGGCTGCAGTCTAAGGACACATGGAAAGTGGTCACTCGAGTGTGTATCATCAAGGGCGAACCATTCGAAGCGCCGAGCTAGCAGAACAGTACCGACCGAAAGGTCCAAATGAGAGAAATGTGTCGTGGAGGCAGACAAAAAAGTAGGGACCCCAGTGTTGGGGCAAACTAGATCAGCTTGGTGGAAGACGTCTAGCAATGGTGAGCCACGTGGACAAGGATGTGGAGATCCCCAAAGCGGGTGGTGGGTATTGAAGTTCCCAACCAGCAAATAGGGGGGGGGGGGGGTGGAAGCTGTTCAAGAAGATGAAGGAGATCAGCTCGTGCCATTGGTGTGGACGATGGAATGTATACAGTAAAAAGAGAGAACGTGTATCCAGAAAGGGAAAGAAGGACGGCGACAGCTTGGAAGGAAGTGTTTAAGTGGATTGGGTGATAATGGAGAGAATCATGGAGAAGAATCATGAGTCCTCCATGGGCTGGAGTGCCTTCAACAGAGGGGAGATCATATCGGACGGACTGAAAATGAGGGAGAACAAAGCGGTCATGGGGACACAGCTTTGTTTCCTGAAGACAAAAGATGACCGACGAGTAGGATCGTAAGAGGATCGACAATTCATCCCGATTGGCTCGAATGCCGCGGATATTCCAGTGGATAATGGACATAGGGTGAACAGAAAATGGAGGAATGGGACCAAGGTTGCTGTCAACTCAACGACTGCTCAGAGCTTGCGACCGACAGCATGGAATGGTTTTCAGCCGAAGGCAGAAGATTCTGATCCATAGGTAGTTCAGGAGCAGCTCTTGCCACCAGCGATCGGTCGGTTGATCGGCCGCCAGCAGTGCGCCTCGGCGACACAGAAAACGGCCGAGGGCGATTTCCGCCAGGTGGTGCTGAACATGGGACACGCCTTGGCGGAGAAGAACTGGGTTTCTTTGTAGCCTTCTTGGAAATATGGTTTAGATGTAGGAGGAACCGATGGTTGTGAAGTTGGGGTACGTAAAAAATCTTCACGAGTATGCTCTTTTTTCGAAGTCTTGGTGTCTGACTTTTGCGCTCGAGATTTAGCAGAACCCAATGAAGGGTGAGCCATAGAGTGGGCAGGCGAAAATGGTGACGTTGAACTGTGATCTTTGCGCTGGCCGATCTGACGACCGTGGCACTAAAGGTGAGGTCGCAAGTCTGCATGGCCGCCTCCTTTGTTGGCCGAGGAGAAGCACGGACAGTGCTGTATTTTCCTGTCTGAGACACGGTGGGCTGTCGACTGGCGAATAATTTTCGAGCAGGAAAGGTTGACACCTTTTCCTTCACTCTGATTTCCTGGATGAGCTTTTCGTCCTTAAAAACGGGGCAATCTCGAGAGGAAGCAGCGTGGTCACCCATACAGTTGATGCAGCGAGGGGATTGAGGTGGACAAGCACCCTCATGGGCATCCTTGCCACACGTGACGCATTTGGCCGGATTGTAACAGGACTGGCTGGTGTGATTGAACCGCTGACACCGATAGCAACGCGTAGGGTTTGGGACGTAAGGGCGAATGGAAATTATCTCATAGCCTGCTTTGATTTTCGATGGGAATTGAGCTTTGTCAAATGTCAAGAAGACAGTGCGGATTGGAATGATGTTCGTGTCAACCCTTTTCATAACTCTATGAACAGCCGTTACGCCCTGGTCAGACAGGTAGTGCTGAATTTCTTCGTCAGACAATCCATCGAGGGAGCGTGTATAGACTCCACGCGAGGAATTTAAGTGCGGTGCGCTTCAACCCGGACAGGGAAGGTGTGGAGCAGTGAAGTACGCAGAAATTTTTGTGCCTGGAGGACACTGACTGTTTCTAACAATAAGGTGCCATTCCGTAATCTGGAACAAGACTTTACAGGACCTGCAATTGCTTCGAAATCTTTCTGAATAATGAATGGGTTGACCGTGGAGAAGTCATGACCTTCGTCAGACCGAGAAACAACGAGGAACTGTGGCAACGATGGAAGAACTGTCTGTGGCTGAGACTCAGTGAACTTACGCTTGTGAGCAAACATAGTGGAAGGTGAGGAAACCATTGCGGAAGAATCCCCCATGATTTCCGGCGTCTCCGATGGCGCGCTCCTCCCTTGTGGGGGCCCTCTCTGAGGGCACTCCCGCCTTAGGTGATTGTTCACACCCCAGGTCACACCTCCCGACAAACGGACGGAGGGACCAATCGGCACTTTCGGAAGGTAGCAGCTCGGGTAATCACCCCCTCCCTGGGCCTGGCCGTTACCAGGGGGTACGTACGTGTCCTACCAGTCTACCCGGGGCGTGGAATTACGCGTTACCCCGTCACCGGCTACGCACGAAAATGCGTGGGTCGGCCTTCAGACACGCACAGGGAGGAAGAAAGAGAAAGGGAAATGGAAAGAAAGGAAAAGGAAAGATGAGAGGTATCAAACGCCGCAGAGGAGAAAAGGGTAAAGAGAAGAGGTAAGGAAAAGAGAAGGACAAAGGAAGGATTAAGACATACAAGCAGAGAAGGCGAAGAATGCGGTACATTTACGAGCGTCCGTCTCCGGACGTAGGCACAAACCATACTCCCAGAGGGGGAGAAAGGGAAGGAAAGAGCCAATGGTGAGGGGTGGAGGGGCGAAGATGGGGGAGAGGGAAGGATGCGGAAAAGGAAGGTATGCAGCCTGGAAAGGAAGGAGGGCCACATTGGCTCGGGGTCCCGTGCTCGCTACGCACGTATGCACAAAAGAGTTGTGGACCCCCTGGGGGTTATCTTCGGGGTGATGCAAATTATTTAGTAAATGTTGAAGTAATGTTCTTGATGTGAATGCAGTAACCCAGTACAACAAACTCAGCTCAAATTTCAAAGGTAGCAGAAAAGAGGTACCCTGCTATGGTTCCTTAATGGTGGTTGATTTAGGACGCTTGCAAGTGAAACACTTGTTTCGTAGTGTGACACTATGAGAAATACGCGGAAACATAAGAAGGAATAACAAATAACAGTTTTCGAAAACATACTGTGAAATGGTACTGTCTAATGTATGACATGTTATGTCCTAAGCCTAATACAATGATATCTAAAATATCCTTGATGTCACTAGAACTGGATGTAGTGTTGGACTCCTGTCAATGGTACAACAATAGAAACTCCTAAGTCACCAGGTAGCCTTCAGCGTATTTTACTAACCGCAGGCATCGAAGTGAGCTGTCTGACTGCTATTTCATTATTGTCAAGTTACTTATAGAGAACTGTGTGACTGTCTGCAGAGTGTTACATTTTAAGCCTGCCGGCAAAAGAGTCTATGGCGGAAGCAAACTAATCTACAGTCCACAGATATCAGCGTATCCTACTGGCTGTTTACACTGTCGACGGATATGCACGACGTGCTAAACGAAGCGGTGCAGAAGGAGGAAGAGGTCTGCGTTTTTGAGCACCTTCAGGAGGTAGCCGCACGGTGCTGAGAGACACTAGACGAGGTTGCACATGTGTAGCGGCAGCGTCTCGTGCTGTCTAGTGTCGAACGTTTCCTTCATTCACAGAAACTATTTGGTTAGAAGCCATCCAAGGTTCTTTAAAACACTGTCTAATACATCATCTCGCATGGTTTCCATAACGACTTCCATTTCTTCTTCTTATCATATCATCATACAGTTCCTCCTGTAGAACGGATGGAAAATCGTGACTGCCGCGATCAAGGGGTCTCTACCGGAAGTTCGGTGGGCATGGACAGCAAGACTTCTGTCGGCAAATACAAAACATTTATTTATGTAGCAAATCTTTACAATTACTGTATGGCTATAAGGGTGACCTTTCATTTCGTTATAATAAACCGGCGGAGACGGTGGCTAGCAGCACTCACATACAGCGCCAGGCGCGACGGCGTGTTTCTGAACTGGCAGCAGTGGAATACGTGGGCGTAGGTCTTCTGCGAACGCTGGCTGTGTCGGGGTGGCAATCGCGCCCGGCGCGGTCCAACGAGGCGTGACGTCAACGGCTGCGAGAAAGTCTGTGTACCGCCCCCAGGACCATCTTCGCGACCGGGGATATCTGGTGGGCGGGCAGGCCTGAGCGCAGGGCTCAGGGTTCAGACAAGGTGTTCGCAATGGCGGTGGCCTTGTTTGGCAACGGTGATGGCCACTCGGCTGCCTGACCACGACGTGCTGGCCTGCAGTTGTTAAGTATGATTGTCTCCCGCTGATGCCTGCTCTTTTCCTCTGGTCTATGGAACGATGGAAAGCTCCAATCGACGCAGAGTTACTGCAGCCCGCGTCATCACTTAGATGTCGAGTGCGCTGACGATCAACACGTAACTCACTCGTTGCCTGACTTGGCTGGTCAGCGATCCACGTAACGACAGTCCATCGTTCAAAAATGGTTCAAATGGTTCTGAGCACTGTGCGACTTAACTTCTGAGGTCATCAGTCCCCTAGAACTTAGAACCACTTAAACCTAACTAAATTTATGACATCACTCACGTTAATGCCTGAGGCAGGATTCGAACCTGGGACCGTTGTGATCGCGTGGTTACAGAATGTAACGTCTAGAACCGCTCTGCCACCCCAGCCGGCACTCCATCGTTCCCTTGAGCTGCTAACAGAAGTCTTAGTACTACTTCAAACCTTTATAATACCTTTAACCAATTTAATCATTTTCCCTAGTCACTCCTACCCATCACGGAAGAATCCATACCCAAATTCTACTATTACCTGAAAGCACAGAATCCACAACATGTACTATTTAAAATTGCTACGTCATTCACTTTTATGGTCCTTGTGTTATGGTAATATTTTTCTCACTAGTTTTCTTCATGACCCTTCAGTATATTTACACTTTTACATAAAGACTCTGAGTACACTGGAGTTGTATGCAGTCTAACACTGGGCGCTTCCTTATAAGCTATGCTCATTATTTCCATTGCCTCCTTAGGTAGTGCTGCTTGTTATTGTTTGAAACACCAGGTTCAAAGTCGACAGGAGTATCACTTGGACAGCTTTACTCTTGAATGGCTATGCACAATTCCTATGACAGCACAAAATATACATACAGCTGTAGCCGAACAGCAAACGAATATTAGTCGTTGCTGTTGTCCATACCGCTAATTCCTCGCATGTTTTAAAAAGGCTTTCAACGGTGATTTGACCGTGCTGAAAGGCAATCATCTGGTCCATAGCGCTTTGTTGGATCGAGTCCATGATACTATTTACGACAGTGAGGCTTTCTGTGGGTAGGCTTTACAAAGTTTGGCTTTTATTCGTGAACCAAGCTGAGGGTGATTGCTCCAGTTACGGTGCCTGGCAATCGAAAATTGGGCGCAGAGATATTGCATTGAGTGCTGTCGATTATGAAACCTTGCTCACTTAATTTCGTCCTGTGAGTGCAGCCTTTCTGGCTCTGTTCATAACTAGCGCAAATTATAACAGCAAGCTTTGTTACGGAATACAACCAACGTTGGCCTATTAGTTGGGAAAACTGCACCTCACCTGGGATTACTTCCTTGGGATATTCTGAGGCCGAATTCTGAGAACGTAATAAGGGGAACTAGTTTGATCTGGGGACGTTACGTTTAAGTTCTGTAGGACAGAATCGGCCCAATACAGCAGTGAAGTAATTCCTGTGTTGGCAAGGCATCATGGGATTGTCTTTCGGAAGTCACCAATGGTATCTTCTGTACTTTCGGCTGCATGAATTTTCGAATGGTCTTCAATGCTATCGGGTGTTCAGGTATGGCGTAGTATTCGAATTTACAAATCTCTACACGTTAAAGGTATTTCTATGACAATATCCAGGCTAGTACCCGATTGCTTTCTTCTGATTGTGGGCACTTCATAGTAGAATGATAAGCATTCCTCCCTGACCATCGTTAATAGCTCTTATGGTGTAGGCGCTTCGGCTCGTATCCTTCACGATCGCTCTTGTAGAGGCTTTCGTAGTAACCTCTCTACCTATCCGCTCTGTTCACTACGTTTAACAGTGTAACTAGTTGTGGGCACATGATGTTGACGACACTGCTTTTAATTTCACCGAAAGTTGTTTTAACAACCAACAATAATTTATTTTACGATTTCGTCACATTTTCCAACAACCGTCTCGCCTTAGCTTCCAGCCACCTCCTATTGACTTCATTTTCATTGATCCCATAACCCACCCCTCGTATCTGCTCGAATATGTCTCAAGATTTCTCTCCATTAAGAGTGAAATACTGCGCTTTATTTCCTAGGGAGTCCGCTCCCTTGGCTGATTGGTCAGCGCATCTCATGCCATGCTGCGGGCTGGGGTTCGATTCCCAGGCGGGTCAGAGATCTTCTCCACTATGGTACTGGTTGTTGCATTATTCTCATCACCATTTGACCATCATGACATGGCAGTTGCTCGATCTGGCGTCAGCTGTAAGGACTTGCAACTCCCCTGCCGAACTTCCGGCCTGGGGATGGGACGGTGACAGTGAGAGGGGGTGGGGAAGGGGGGAGAGGGGGGAACTCCCAGCCATCAATGCCATACTATCATTTAATTTAATTTAATTTGCTGCGGGACTAAATCTGAAATCCTTGGAGTCACAACAAGTCGGTCATTTCCATTGTAATTTCCGTAATCTGTGTGTCATTTTAGCAGGACAAACTGTTAAATAAACATCTCCATTGTCGGTTAGTGTGAGTCATCATGACTGTAACTAATGGTTACAATTAAACTGGCGGTGTTCGGAGTGCTGCAGTAGGGCCCGTATGCATCGCAGGTCACTGAAACGTTGTAGTTATGTTCATTAATGGCTACGCTCGCAGAGTATGCTGAAAAAAATGTTCTAGTTTCTACCATCCCATGAGAATACGGCCCGCTGCAGGTAGGCAGATTGTGAAATGTTTCCTCTTTTGAAATCTTTACGCTGTGTGTCGCTCAGCGGCACTTGCCGATTTCTATTGTGAAAAGACTGTTGATGTAAAGTGTTAAGAATATTGTTGTTTGCCCTATGAAACGCAATTCCTATTCTGAAGAAAGACAGTGCACCGCTGTGAAGTTGTTTTATTACAACGGCAGCAATAGCAGCGGTATGTTGTGAGGATATCATCAACAAAAAGAGCTGTATAGAAGCCTCGCATCAATAAACGGGCTTAAGAATTAGATCAATAAATGTGAAGCAGCAAGTGAACGAGGTGGTACCGAGGCCCATTTGCACGGCAGTTGCTGATGAAGTTGCTGTATCTGTAACGACTGTGCAGCATTTGCCTCGAAATCTGCAGCTGGTGCTCAAGCTCTGTCACAGGAATTCTCTCTCCCCTGATCAACAGTTCAAAAAATTTTGCAGAGCACTGTTACACATGTATCCCTACAATTTCCTAATGCGCAATAAATGAAGCTCAATGATAAGCTACAAAGCCGTGGCACTGCCCTTCGTTTCTTAGCACTCGTGGAAATGAATCACATGTGGCCTGGTATCAGCCCCGCATCTACGATACTTCCGAACCGGGGCAAAAACTTGATTGTGGTGACCCTCCAACACCCCCTTCCCACCCCGACCCTCACTGGAGCGCTTTGAGATAGGACGTCAACAATATTAAAAAAGTAGACTTTTCAAAACTGTGTTTATTTTTCAGCGCACAACTTTCTGAAGAGTTTGATATATAATACATATACGTTCGATGAAATGTAAGACATGTTATGGGTCTTAAGTGTGCCAATGTGCAGTGTCAAGTCTCTTGAAACAGCCTTCTTCTATCTTCAGCATATCACTGTATTTCTCTCTGTGGAATTCAAACATGTATGTTTTCTAATGGAAGTCATCAAGCCTACATTCAGGACAGTGGAAGTTAAAAACGTGATGTCTCTCTTACTCCCAGTAAAGCGTTTTGCCTCTGTTACTCCCGGGAAGCCGTCAAGTCTATATTCAAGACAGTGGAAGTTAAGGCGTGTGCCTCTCCTACTCCCAATCGCCTGGTTTGACATCCTACACTCCTCTCCCCACCCCCCTTAAAAATACTTACGATTAATACAGGGTGGGATTATTTATGACTGGGAGAATAAGGAATCTTCAAAAAATTTGCACTCTTTATTGCCTATCACCTTGTAACTTTTTCCTTATTGTGGCACAAAATTAAATATAGGAAACAAATACCACTAAAGACTAGAGACAAGCAAGATAAATATTTTTCCTCTTTGTGAATATGAATTTGGCGCCCCCTGAAGTTGCCGCCAGGGGCAGATACAACGGTTTATACCACCCTAGATTCGAGCGGGTCTCGTATATTTTCTGTAAGGAATAAACACATTTTACTCAGCACAGTACTGTGAAAGTATAAAACTCTTGCCTAAGGGGTTCTACCACAAAACATATTGTCCAGGAACATCCATTGCACTTAGTTTAAATGACTGTGTGGTATGAATTCACAAGCTCCTTCAACCTCGGCCGGGTTTACTTCGACGACACCTCGCGAGTTTTTTTAGGAGCTCACTTACATCTGCAAGTTGTAACGGTCTGCTTGTGCAACATGTGACTCCAGCTCTGCAAGGACGCACATATGTCAACCCCACTGTTTTCATGCACATGGGCGACACCACATGTTACTTACCAGGTGAAAGATTTGCTTCGAGAAACCATCAGTAACGAGTACATCATATATACGCAATTTCAAGAAGTATGGCCTTCCAGATACACAGTCCTGAATCTATGTGCCTTCTGATTGTAAGGATATCCGAAAGATTGTGTCTGCTACGGATTTATTCGGACTCTTCCTCATTTGAAGGGAAGAATGCAGTAGCATATCACTCAGATTACACTCGATGTGCATCGAGAAACTGTCGACCAGCCTGTCTTACTGATGGAGAATTGCTTGTTCGGGAGACCATACGAACGAAACACATGTTCTAACTTGTGAGTTTATCCTAAAGAACGTGGCATAAATACTATCTATTCACTTCACTGTCGGAACTTTCACACGATGTCTCAGGAATTTCATTCACAGATGGAAGAATTTTAAAGATGCGATATTACATAGGCCCTTCGTGAGAATAAATTTTTTTCTTAGATATCATGCCGTTACGAAACGTTTTCAAACTTGTCACAACAGAGTACTTACTTTCATTGATATGTTTCTTCTTCACTCCTAGTCTTTTCTTGCACCCACTGCACATTCTGAACGCTTACAGCGCCATATTTTCTACTCGAGGCAGAAAGTGAAACTACTATTTTTTCCGCGAGCGCACTGTTTAATGAATACAACTACAAAGTTTCAACCTCCTACAATGTATACAGAGCGCAATGCTGCCCTCTGAAGTCTAAACAAAGTCAACTTAATTATAACCAACGTGGATTTGGGCGCGCATCCTACACTTTGGGCGCGCAACCAGCAAGTTCGGCAATACCGCTGGCAGGCTCCCGCCGCGAACTAAGGCTTATGCGGCCCTTCCCGTTTCATGTCCGTCGCACCATGCCGCACCGCGCCGCAATAACACAACAGCCGCAACTCTTTGCACAGGTTTCACTCCGCCGCAGGGTCGCCGCTCTTATTGCCGCCTCCCGCAGGCAGTTATGACTGAGGTCGCGCAGCAATAACTCTCAGTTTGCGGACCTGCTCCAGCTTCTTTTGCTGCCGGAAGTGACGCGGAGGTCAGCTTGCGTTCAGAAATGAAAACACGCCTCAGCGACAGCTGCAGAAGCAACAAGTTGTCACCAGTATTATTTCCGCTCTTTCCCTCTAAAATGTGAAACACAAATCTGTCCTACTTTTCAGCAACGTGCATATAGTTACAGCAGAATGCCGTCTTCAGGAAGAGTGTATTTACGATGTCGAAACGCAACAGGAACAAAAGTCACCTTATAACAAACTTCCGTACTTGATTGGCGACTCCATGGACTGCTTTGTGCACAGTGACCATATATGTTATATTAAAAGGAAGGTCAGCGTTGGCCATAATATTGATGTTTCATTGATAGTGAAATCGATTTTCAATCACATGGTGATCATCTTCAGTGCTGTACAAATTAAACTCAGACACTGGTATCAAGTTATCAATAACCAAAACTGGGACGCGATCACAATAAGTGATACCAGTGTCTGAGTTTAATTTGTACAGCACTCAAGATGACCACCATGTGATAGAAGATCGATTCTGCTATCAATAAAACATCAATATTACGGCCAACGCTGACCTTCCTTTTAATTTTAACTTCTGTAAGTAAACGTGTAAATTTGAATTCAGTGTTTCATTTGTGGACGTAAATATTTAAATTGGTGGCACGCACAAGAGCCTATCACAGAACACGGTCAAGTTCTTGTTTTCATGGTACAGAAATTAATTTTTATGGTTCTCACTGCTGTTCGCAAATGCAAGTACACTGAAGGAAAAATAAATCGCAGCACCAACAAGTAGTCAATGTAGATTGATGAAATTTAGTCTAGGTGATATATTCAAGTGATTAACGTTGTTAGATCACAGGTTAACCTGTGCGAGAGATAAGTCATTGTACCTGCGTAATGCTGGTACATTAATAACCTGTGTAACCTCCTGAATGTTGAATTCAAGCGTGTAAACATTTTTGCATTGTGCTGTACAGGTGCCGGATGTCAGTTTGTGGGATGTAATTCCATTCCTGTAGCATCTGGTCGGTCAACAGAAGGACGGTTGAGGCTGGTTGCGGATGATGCTGTAGTTCTCGTCCGATGATGTCATATATGTGCTCGACTGGAGACTTATATGCTGATCGAACAGGCCAAGGCACTTCTAGGTCTAGTTTTTATCATTATTCTGCAACATTATCATTCGGATATTTGTGGTAAGTTCCTGTGAGACCAAACTGCTGAGGTCATCGGCCCCTAGGCTTACACTCTACTTAATCTAACTTAAACTAACTAACGATAAGGACAACACACGTTCACCCATGCCCGAAGGAGGACTCGAACCTCCAACGAGAGGAGCCGCGCGAACCGTGGCACAGCACCTTAGACAACACGGCTACCCCGGGCGGAGCACCATTATCAGATCTATGCAGCCACGCAGGGTTACAACAGCAGTATGTGGGCGAGCTTTATCCTGCCGGAAAGCACTCGCTGGAGTGCTGCTCATGAATGTCGGTACAACAGGTCAAATCATCAGACTGACGTGCAAACTTGCAGTCAGGGTACGTGCGATAATAACGCGAGTACTCCTGCTGTTACTCGATTTCGCACCACAGACTATGACTCGAGGACGTATAGGTGCAGCGTGTCGAACAAGCAGACAGCTTGGTTGAAGGCCCTTAACTGATCTCCTTCTAACCAACACACGCACACCATTGGCACCGAGGCAGCACCACCTTTCATCAGAATACACTACAGACCTCTACTGCCCTCCTATGAGCTCTCACTTTACACCACTGAAGTCGCTAACAGAATTTGGTTTGGTGCCATTGGAATACGTGCTACAGGACGTCTGGTTCAGAGTTGTCCCTGAAGTAAGCGATTTGTAGCAGTTCGTTGTTTCACTGTGGTGCCAGTTGCTGCAGCAGATGCAGTACGTGGTACCTAAGCCAAACCCCAATCACTCTCGGTAGTGCCATGTGGCCCTCTGGACGCCAATCGTTTTGCAACCGCATATTCTGGTACCACTGCTGTCAGCAATTATGTACAGTGGCTACTTTCCTGCCATGTTTTCCTGCAATATCGCAGAGGGAACACCAAGCTTCTCGTAGACCTATTAGAAAACCTCGTTCAAAGTCAGTGAGTTGTTGATAATGGCGTTTGTCGCTTTAAGGCATTCTTGACTAACATCAGCTCACCAGATCCAATCTCAAAATTAACCAGCGCTCACTACCGTTCGAGCAAGCCTGGTTTGCACCCTCATAGTGGCACTACCACCACAACTCTTATGCGTAATTTTAATAAATATTATGTTTCAGATGCAGAAATATGCTCGTCAATTTTAGTTATGTTGCACAACTCCTTCGTAGTGCTGCAATTTTTTCCTATCAGTGTAACTCAATGACATACCGTAAAACAAGCACTAAAATTTATGGGAAGAATCCCGGTAACATGAATACTGCTATTAGCACAGTCGATGCCTGTAGTGGAAATACTAGAGGCGAGAAACTGTACCGCACAAGAACCACTTCATTATTTGAATATAACAAGAGCTCAGTGAAGGGGCAAATCGCTGTCGCACAGTACAACCAGCCTGGCCTAAAAGTCATTTGGTGTGATAGATGTACATTTGGGTATGATGTTTAATGACTACCTATCAGCGATAACACTAGCACATCCAACACTCCTTCGGGGAATGCATTACGAGGATGTACAGCCTATCAACACCAATATCGCAGTTTAGCAAGAAGAAACATCATCACGATTTGAACGATGACGTTCGGAAAATACCGTCATCCTTCAAATCTGTATAGAGCTACGTCAGTGCAGCGCCATTTTGTGGCTTTGTCAATGAGCCGGTCTGAGATATAAACAGTATATTATTCCTTTCCAGCAAGTACAGTATTCTGAAGAAAAATTATGGAGGTTATCAAATTCCAAGTCCCCATTGAACGTTAGTTCGTTTTCCAATAAGAACAATGTGCAACGTATTATGGAAATCACTGAATTCACTTGGGAAAGCTAGTTTACTCTCTAAAGTAGGCAATAATTAAATCTATAGCTGTATTAGTTGGTAGATGACTTTGTATATTTTTTTAACATTTGTTTCCTATAGTCTGTCTCCTAACACGTAAAAAACAGATTGATCATTATAAATGGTTCGCTGAAACATGTTTGTTCTCAAGAATTCATCGTAAAAACTGAAATTAGCACATTTAAAATAAAGCTACGATGATTGCAAGTGATTGAAAGGATTTATGGACCAAATGTGAATTAAGAAATGAAAGGCTTATGCGAGAAGGCTGAGAAAAAATAAGAGAAATGGTAAAATTAAGAGTAACGTTGTTGAAGGATATTTTCAGAAACATATTTTACGATTTCTCTAGTTTTTCTATATTATTCTCGAGTAATTCCAAGAAATTTTACCACAAAAAACCTCTCTGTTTGCCATGAAGAATTACCAGACGTTGTCTATTTGTCATAATCGAACGAACTATAGAAGATTGCCAGCAACAGAAGTATAAAACGATAAATGGACTATGGCTATACTGATAAATAAAAACTGAAGGAGGAAGGTAATGCTCTCCCAGGAACAAATTTGACCTGTGATCTTTTGGGTTGCCTGCATTAGGGGCAGAGAAAAATAAACGATATTTATCACTTTGGAAGCATTATGTATTATTCACCCTCTAATGCTTCCCTACCCTCTTCCAATTATTTTACCAGCCATTAAGATGAAAAAACCAATCATATATGTCCCTATAGATAATACTGGAGGTAGTGATGGACAGCTGGCGTGGTGACTGCAGTTACCCCCTCTTTCCTCCACTTCCGTCCATCTATTATTTGGAGTTGAGGCCTCTTTCAGAAATAGTCTTATGTTCGATCATTCTCAGAAATATGATGATTTTGAATTTAGATTTTCATGGATATATCGTGTGTGTATTTGAAACTTACGAGTACTCAACGCCCAGTAATATCTATCATCTTAGTCTTATTGGACAGTAGATAAAAGGTTGTTATCTTTCTAATCAACATTTCTATGCTAACTGTTCTATGTTTTTTGCTATAGTACTGACTTACAATATCTTCGACCACATCAGTCGATTCGAAAGTACCACACAAAGAATTACGAGATCTGGTCTGCAAGAGGGCACTAATTTAAATCAATCTGGAAAGCTGAAAACTGATATCGGGCTGGGACTGGATTCCGGGTCTGCTCCATCCTAGGCAAAATGTCTGACCACTGAGCCATCCAGACACGGTCGCATCGCAGTTGCACGGAAAACAATAGCACGTCTCTGTCACAACAAAATTCTCAACTTACCCACACCTGTGTGAAACATAAGAGTCACGAAACTGACAGAGATTTTCTGCAATTTCGCTATTGCAGCGCTGCCAAGCGGCTGGCCTGTATAAACATGATACACTGCATAACGATTGAGTATGTGTATGGGAGATGCACATTAAAATGCGGTTTTATTTTGCCCCTTATTTGGTCACTATATATTGTAGCTCCAATCAAAAATTTACCTTTTCGAATTCCAAATGATGATCAGAGTGAAGTCGATAATGTTACGAACAATAAGTGCCTATTTTAGGGATGGCCAGTTATCGATCCGGGAGTGCGACAATTTCTTTAACATTTTCATTCAGTCGTAGTGTCTTCAGAACTACGACTCTTAATGAGATTCGCTAAATCTAAACCACCATTCCATTATGCCACTATTGTATAAAAGTGTTTGGACCTTTCGAAAACGTTCTCAACACGGCCTACCTGGGTCTCTAGCTCAATTTCACAAAAATATACGTATCATTATATTTTTGCAGTTAGCTTATGGATTGTGTAGGGAAAGACGTAGTTGAAAGTAATTATAAAGCACTCCATCTTCGGGCCACAAGTGGCCCATCGGGTCCATCCGACCGCCGTGTCATCCTCAAATGAGGATGTGGATAGGAGGGGTGTGTGGTCAGCACACCGCCCTCCCGGTCGTTACCATGATTCCTATGAGCGGAGCTGCTAGTATTCGGTCGAGTAGCTCCTCAATTCGCATCTCGAGGCTGAGTGCACCCCGAAAAATGGCAACAGCGCATAGCGACCCAGATGGTCACGCATCAAAGTGCCGGCCACGCCCGACAGCGCTTAACTTCGGTGATCTGACGGGAACCGGTGTATCCACTGCGGCAAGGCCGTTGCCCTAAGTTGTTATAATGGTCCTGTATTAAGAGGCAAGAATTTGTTAAAATTAGCATGTCATAAAAAGTTCATAAAGCAAGGAAACATTTTGGATTGCATTAGGCATGTGGGTATAGACGAAGGGATGACTTCAATATTTTATGGATAGTGTAAAATGTTTTTGTGGTCCAATATGCATGCGTTGTGGTTTTATTTACATGAAGTAATAGTTTATTTCCACTCCCCAGTAGGAAGAAGTAGCTACTAAGAACGACAAGTCGTTCTTGTGTTGCTACAGGCAAGCCGCTCAGAACGCTGCCATGGCTTTGGTGTCAAAAGGTAGCAGCTTTTGCCCTACAGTTTTTCGTGACTGTTGGTCTTAGACTGTGCCCACACACTACAAATGTAATTCTCCTTGGCCATTATCCTCATTACTAGTGGCATATCGCCGATTCCGGTAACAGTTATAGCCTATTGTGCAAAAAGACAGCACATGTATATAGATGTGTAACTACACTGTGCAATTTTTATTTATCTGCGTGGCCCCTACCACCGGAGGTTTGAGTCCTCCCTCGGCCTTGGGTGTGTGTATTGTTCTTAGCATAAGTTAGTTAAAGTAGTGTGTAAGTCTAGTCACCGATGACCTCAGCAGTTTGGTCCCTGAGAAATTCACACACATTAGATTTTTATATATCACGGAAAATTTTATTTTCATCTGTTCGACGTTATGTGTTATCTGAAATTTAATTGCAATTTCGAAGACATGATCCGAAATACGAATTTCATGTTTGTTTTATGTAGCAGTGCGCTTATTAAGTGGCACTCTTTCCTGGTATTGGATTTCTGTAGCTCGGCGAATTTAGTCTTCTGCCACCTGACGTCTCGCTGCTAAGTTCGTCGTAGGCTACAACACAGAATTAAATTAGACTGTCATAATATGGACCGTTCGGAATTGTCCCTGCAAAGACAATTCTGAACTGGAATCCAAGAAGCATTATCCTTCCTTGGAAAACCTCAAAGGAAGAAGACACCTTTGCAGCGAATAAAAATTCTCCCAGGAAAGCTCTGACCGCGTGGAGGCTTCTAGGATTGCTCCCAAGGTCCATCCGTCCCAAAGTCTATTCCGACGTGCAGTGCGTCGCGATTCATGTACGCTGTATCACCTGAATTAAAAATTTGTAGTTACTTTTTCACATTAAGCAATGATACGTTTCCCTAGTTCTTCGCCGGCCGAAGTTGCCGAGCGGTTCTAGACGCTAAAGTCTGGAACCGCTCGACCGCTACGGTCGCAGCTTCGAACCCTGCCTTAGGCATGGATGTGAGTTATGTCCGTAGGTTAGTTGGGTTTAAGTAGTTCTAAGTTCTAGGGGACTGATGACCTCTGCAGTTAAGTCCCATTGTGCTCAGAGCAATTTGAACCATTTTTGACTCTAGTTCTTCAGATGCAGACACAATTATCGTTCGTATCCAACCTGTTACGACTCTATCATCAAGCGTTTAGAATTCCAAACATTTTAAGATGGCAGACTTTCGAAAATACATTAAATTAGCTTAAAAAATAGTCAGTATACGTACTCTCAATCGGAGAACTAACATCGGAGAGTACTAATGCAGTTCATTACCTATTTATTCGCTGCGCGTCACTTTATGTATTTCGTATGCATACTACAAACAATTTACAATAAATTCCCACATTACAGATTAAATAGCCCTCTATAAAATATACAATAATACAATGTTAATTTATAAAATAAAATACATGGAACATTATATACAGTATAGTAAAGTATTATGCAGTCTTTGCTTCATATCGCGGTCTTCCAGAACTCCACATATGCTCTCGCTGTATAGCTGCACGCCATCAGGTCTTGGGTCCGTGGACGCTCTTGCCTGGCTTACTAGCGGACATTGAAGCAGGTGGTTCACGGTCCGCATGTTCCCACACGGACACAAAGCGCTTTCACTAATTCCCCACTTGTGCATATTTATGTTACATCTGCTCATTCCTGAACGCAGCCTGTACTGTGTTTTCTATCTCTGCCACTGTAGTTCCGCACCTGGTGGCAGCACTTCCTAAGAATCGTGAGCAGATTCTTGTTGATCCTGCCAAAGTCTTTTTCTAGAAGTTTTTGGTGGATCTCTGAATGGTTCGGTTGAGTGAAGAAAGCTACTTCTTGACTTAAGGCGTTTAGGTACCATTTGGTACCCATGTAGAGGATGACGTATATCTTGAATGTGTTTCGTTCGTTCAATTCTGCTCTGTATTGAACGTCAGACTTTGTCGGAGCAATTCCTGATAAGTAATAAAGGTGTTCTACTCTTGTTGGCTTAAGACATACGGTAATATGTCTACACGTCTGGTTCAAGACAGTGTCCAGTTTGTTTGTGTGGCATGACTCCTCCCAGACAGGAATTGCAAATTCAGCAGCAGAGTAACAGAGTGCAATTGCGGTAGTGCGTAAAACTTTTGGATTGGCTCCACATTCTTATGTTGTTAGCTTGCCAAATAAGTTATTCCGTGATTAGACTGTAGCCCTGCTCTTCTCAATATGCCTTTTGAATGACAGTGTCCTATCAAGAGTAACTCCCAAGTACACTGGGAAAGGGCAGTGTGTTAATCTTGTGTCATTCCATCAAACATCCAGTTCTCGCTTCGCCTCCCTGTTGTTAAGGTGGAATGGGAAAGTCTGGGTCTTACTTTGATTGGGTTTCAGCTGATTTTTATTGTAATAGTCACCGATTGCATAGCTTCTCTGCTGCAGATCAGAGATTGTCCATTATGTAGAATTTTTTTTAGAGCATCTTCACGCAATTTGCGCACAAGAGTATATACCTTATTCTCACACTGTATCAGAAAATTTAAACTCTACCCTATCAGAGCTGGGTAATTACGAAGGTAATGCGCTTCAGTGTATATACCTAACTGTGTTCTAATTCTCAAACTGTGTCGGAGAATCTAAACACACCCGTCTAGGAGACAGGTAACTGAGAAGGTGACGCGATATTACACAGGAAACTTTTCAACATATTACGTTTAAGAGTTCTATTGAATCGCTCCACAAGGGAACTTCCAAAGCAGAAAACGATACATAGTGGTTAATCGTACAGAGGGTGTCTCAGCATTAATGGCGCAATAGCATACAGTCGAATGTACACGATACTAGAAGCAAAACGGTCACTGATCGCTTACCTCAGTAGTTCTTAGCACCACTTCATCTTCGATGGTGTAAACGAAATCCCGTCTGCCTCGAGCTTCTTCTTTTCCTCATTTTGGGGGGAGGTGGAGTGTATCATAACAAGAAAAAAATTGTCTAGTAAACAAAGGTTGTAATATGTACACCTACGAGCATATGTTCAGTTGAACAGATGTCTTTCACAGTAGCCGAAGTGAGCAACAATCCATAGCGCTTAACGGGTGCATTTTTTAAGGCCATTACTGCTAGACTTTTTTACTTCTTAAAAGTCATTTTATTTATACCATGAGCTGCACTGGAAATCGTTTATTTGCCAAACTCGTTTGCGGATTTATAAACCCTCATCAGTGGCACCTGATACAGAGAATCAAACAACGGTATGCTCATCGATTTCTACAAAATGATAACGGTACAAATTTCTACTGTCGTCATTCACTTCTATAACAAGGACTTATATTACTGGTAAATACACACAGTTAAAAATTTTAGAAATCGATGCTCCTGTTGTTCTTTGTTCCCCCGTGTCAGATGCCACTGATGATGTGTTATAAACCCAAAAACCGATTTTGGCAAATAAACTATTTGAGGTGCGGATCATAATCCATAGAAAATATGTTTTAATAAACATCTGAAAGCTGCGAAGCACCAAGCATTCAAATTTTGTACTTCTAGCGTAGTGTGCTTTAAACTGTATGCGTTTCAGCTATTAATTATTACACCTCCTCTATTTTCTCATTTACTTTTTGAAATCAGTGTTGTATAATTCCTTACGTAAGTCTGTCTGTGAATGCATTGAAATTCCACGACTTTTAGTCTTTATTTTGGCAACCTATGCATATTTGAAATGCACTTCAATTACTGATAACAAATATTTATGGCCCAAATTGCATTTTTAATTTTCAGATAGCCAACAAAATCAGACTGATGAGGATTATCAGTTGCGTACGTGTTAACTAATTCCCTTGGACAAATTCTGGAGGCTGCGCGATGCAGTTCTTCAGCTACTTTAACTTGCATGTTGATTACCGCATGGTGAGCGAAGCAGCTCTTCAGCTATTGCAACTTGCATGCTGACTGCAATAAAGTCAAGACCAAGATCCGGCTCGAATATTACATCAAAAACAAGATTTTTCTGTATGTTATATATTTTGGAGGAAAGTATTCTGTAGGAATGAGCATAAAACATTTAAGTTTACCAATCTGTAAATGAATGCCTGTTAAATGTACCCTTGTGAATAAGATGGGACCACCTCGTGTATCTACGATATAACTTTTTATAGTGAAAACTGTATGTTGCTGGAAAAAGTATATACAGATTTATCAATATCATGTAATACCTAGTGTAAAAGCTACATGCTGCCACGATTCTTCAAGCTCACTTACAAGTCGTCTTAAACTGGAAGCTCCTATCATCGGACTGTCACGGACAGTGTATACAGGGATCTACAGCCTCGATTTTCTTGTAGACGCACAATGGGAATGATTTAAATGATCTGAACGATCTTCAAAATGGTAACTGCTTAACAAGGTTCCTCACGCTCAAACAGAAACTTTTCATAGTTGACTCACGATTCGTATACCTACTGACATTTTAGCGACACACAGTGCTCTTGGATGTAAATACACAATGAAAGTAACTTGAAAGGAAGCCCGAAGTATAATATGGGGGCATGCTGAAAATTAATGGTCGAATTTTTGAGTTTTGTTCTTAGTATCAGTGATTACTTGGTCGCCTTTTCTACTTCGATGACGCAAATTGCAACCATCGGCCGTTAGGGTGCTGCCAAATGTAGCGTGTAACATAGCGGAGTGTAATGTAACTATGTCGGTGCGGAGAAATAGGGTGCTGTAATTGAGTTTCTGACGGCAGACAAATCCATAGTAGAATGAAAGGTGCATAGGGTGATGAATGTATCACCATCAGTAATGTGCAACTCTGGGTTGTTCATGTTCACCATTTGGACCCAGAATACAAGAAGGAATCACTGGAGCTGAACTATAAAGGATCACCGACACCAAGACAGATCAGCACGATGTCATTAGCATGCAAAGTCATGCACACAATGTTATGGAATGTTCACAGTGTAGTACACTTGTAATTCCAGCCTGAGGGCAGCTTCATGAAATCTGCAAGGTACTTCGAGAGCCTCTGAAACCCGAAAGCATGAATCTAGAAAGTCCGTCTGCACATGGAGCACCATCTTCTTCAGCATAACAATGCCAGATCATACATCAGCGCTGCGACATCTGCAGTTATCCGTCGCCCTTGGGTAAATTTTAGCAATCATCCTCCACACAGTCCCGATTGGGACCCATCTGATTTTCACCAGTTTCCGAAATTTACAGATGCTTGCGACGACTTCGGTAATGATGAAGCGGTGCAAGCAGAGCTGAAGTTGTGATTCTGTCAACAAAGTGAAACATTCTACAACGATGGCATCAACAAAGTGGTCCCTCTATGGAAGAAATGTGTTCATTCGCTGGGTTACTATGTTTAAAAACATGTATGCAGGCACTAAGATTAAGGATGTAGAATATTAATACGCTGTGTTTTATTTAAAAACCTTGAAGAGTTATCGCACTAAAATTCGGGAGCATTACATTTCAACACACCCTCGTAGTAACACACGAACAGGTCACCATACATGTGAAGTTGATCGCATAAATTATTGTAGCACATTCGTAATACACTAATACTAGTGACAACCATCTAGAAGAATAAGAAATCATCAGACTGCATTAGTTTGATAACTGGTTAATCCCTATGAAGTCATTTGATAAAATTATGGTTTTTATTTAGTTAAACAATGTAGTGAGAAGGTAAAACCACCCACAAGGTGTTGGTGGACACATTCGTGTCGATTAAATATCCAACCAACATACAGGTAATCCAACGGACGTGTAATATACAAGGGGGAAAGAACATGTGAAAACATATATAGAACTGACATGATTTTACTATCTGCAACATACACTGATGAGCGCCAACATTATGACCACCGGCTTAATACCTTGTTTTTCCGTGTTTGGAATGATTCTGCGTGTCAGAGCTCCCACAGCTTGTTGGTGGTATTCTTTAGGTATTGGGCATTAGGTGTCTACGCACAGGTCATGTATTTCTCGTAAATAACCAGCCGCTGGTTGCGTACGCGGTGATGGCGCTCAATAAAGACCTAGATGGCTTCCATATGATTTACATCAAGTGAATTTGGTTGCCGAGACATCAACGTAAGTTAACTGTAGTACGCCTCAAACCTCTGCAACGTGGTTCTGGCTCCAAGACAAGGACTGCCATACGGTTGAAATATGACGTCGCCGTCGGGGAATATATCAAACATGAAGAGATACAGGCAGTCTGGAGCTGTCAGTGATTCTTCGATTGCCGCGGGGTGTAGTCACGCGGTCTTAGGTGCCTTGCCACGGTTCGCGCGGTTCCCCCCGACGGAGGTTCGAATCATCCGTCTAGCATGGGTGTGTGTGTCGTCCTTAGCGTAAGTTAATTGGTTCCAATGGCTCTGAGCACTATGGGACTTAACTTCTAAGGTCATCAGTCCCCAAGAATTATTTCAACCTAGCTAACCTAAGGACATCACACACATCCATGCCCGAGGCAGGATTCGAACCTGCGACCGTACCAGCAGCGCGGTTCCGGACTGAAGCGCCCAGAACCGCTCGGCCACCACGGCCGGCTAACAGCAATACGCTTTTCGTCTGTTTCCTCTGCAAACGGCGCTGATGACCTCGATGTTGAGCGCCCATAAACCCCAACACACACACACACACTCCTCTGCTAACAGTGTACCATTCGTGTAAATATGATGTTATTAAAAGCATACCATACAGCCTACTCTGACCCCTATACCTTGCCACAGCACGGATAATGTAACTGGTCTACTGCAGCGACCACTCGCATGTTGCGGGCAACGTAGTTGTAAACTACCGGGCATGCGGTTCGCATGTCATCCTGTATCATGTAAGCGCGCGCGTTAATATTCCTAGCAGTTGTGACAGCTGTTAATCTCCCATACAATCAACTCACACAGAACGTAATTTGTTCCACTGACACTTCCAGCAGTTATCGCTACAAAGCTGGTCGTTGTTTTTACAAAACATCTTTATAAGTATCGAATTTCGTTATGATGCATTTGTTATGCAGCCAGCAGGTGACAAGGCAAAGGCTCATGGCATGTGTATTTGAGGTGGCTCAGCAAAGTAAGACATTCTTGGAGACTGCAACAGCTAATAGTTGATGGCACAAGTCCTGGCTTGTCCGAGAAAGCGCATGATCAGTTATGTCAACTTGTCGAAGTATTACATACTTGAACTCCAGACATTGCTTATTAAGCTGGAAGAAATATAAAAAGCAATGGAACTACTAGCAACAATTATAGATCTTATAACATGGGTTATTAACGGACTTAATGTGCGCACATTCATAACCTACTGCAGCTTAAAAATGTTGTCCTAAGGACGTTACTACGAATGGTTTCAAGTACGGTTCTTTATTAATTAATTAATTAATTAATTAAAGCGTTCAGAAGACTATTTTCTGCAAATTCTTGGAGATATGAAACGTAACCGTATAGTGTGACTTCTCCATTGTAATTCATATGTTGAAGATCTAAGGAACATGTTGACTGAGAATGTGAGCTAAATATTATGGTTATAGAGAAGATGTAAACCTAAAATACAGACTAGATTTTGCAGATTATGATGATTTGTGATTATAATAAAAAATGTTGCACATGTGTTACGAAACCAAATTTGCAGTCTATATTTTGCATATGTACTGTAACATCATCATCTTGCAAAATATACTGAACTGCATATTTCAGTGTTGTTGTTGTTCTTGTTCTTTAATCTATATTTGTCATTCACTGTTAGAACTTCCGTAACACACAGAACATTTGTTGGTGTAGAGACACGCTGGTTGCTGCATTGAGAAGAAAGTGGCATGGCTTAAGATGAAGAAAAATGCCTGGGTGAGCAAAAAATAGGGGTATGTGAATGTGTGATGGAGTTTTCTGATGAGACGGAGTATGACGGGTAAAATACTGAGCTGTGATAAAGAACCCTAAATGTGTGTGTGTGTTTTCAGAATGAAATTTTGACCAACGGAGTGAGCGCTAGTATGATACTTCCTGGCAGATTAAAACTTTGTGCTGGCTATCAGACCGAGACTCGATCGGGTATGTTGCCTCTCGCAGACAAGTGTTATATCGACTGCTACCCAAATACGACTCAGGATCCGTCCTCACAGCTTTACTTCCGGCAGTACCTCGTCTCCTAACTTCCAGACTTCACAAAAGCTGTCCTGCGAACCTTAAAAGACTTGCACTCCTGGAAGGAAGGATACTGTGAAGAAAGAGCTTAGCCACAGCCTGGGGGATGTTTCTACAATGAAATTTTAACTCTTCTCTTCTGGAAACATCCCCCAAGCTGTGGCTAAGCATGTTTTCTCAATATCCTTTCTTCCAGGAGTGCTGGTCTTGCAAGGTTCGTAGGAGAACTTCTGTGAAATTAAAAAGGTAGAGGGCGAGGTACTGACGGAGGTATAGCTGTGAGGCGGCGTCGTGAGTCGTGCTTGGGTAGCTCAATCAGTAGAGCAACTGTATGCGAAAAGCAAAGTTCTCGCGTTCGAATCTCGGTCTGACACACAGTTTTAATTTGCCAGGATACTTCGTGTGTGTATTTGTGTGTGAAAGATGAAATTTTCTGATGAGGCAACATTTAACAAACAATTTTTCGATTATTCTTAGTAAACCATACAAATATTTCGGTTGGGAAAATACTGTAAGCTACAAACTCCACTTATTTTCGATTATTGATTAAATCCTTGAGACGGCTTTGAGACAGCATAGTAATTTGCAATATTTTTTTCAACTGCTGATAAAGTATTGAGCTGTGATTGGCTGTTAAATTTTATTTGTGATTAAAATACTGTGTTGTGATTGGAGCAGTGGGACGGGGTTTTGAGAGGAGGGAGGTTGTCATTTGTTTACATTTCCCCTTCATGTAGCCAACCCAAAGGTCTAATGTCAAATTTGTCCTTAAAAGTACTTTGTTCTTCTATTACTGCACTACAATAAAGTTGACCAATGTGGAGTTGATGGTGATGGATGATGATGATGATGATGATGGTGGTGGTGGTTGTGAACTTGGCTGAGCCAATAATGCTGAAACGTGCAATAAAATTTGCTTAAACATAAGGAAATCTTACAATTGTTCAGACCCACAAAAGTTTCTATTTTATATTATTAACCTACTGGAAGAAGAGAGAAATAGTGAAATGTTTGATTAAAGATTATCAAGACGCACAAGCCGGCTGCGGTGGCCTTGCGGTTCTAGGCGCTGCTGTCCGGAACCGCGGGGCAGCTACGGTCGCAGGTTCGAATCCTGCCTCGGGCATGCATGTGTGTGATGTCCTTAGGTTAGTTAGGTTTAAGTAGTTCTAAGTTCTAGGGGACTGATGACCTAAGATGTTAAGTCACATAGTGCTCATAGCCATTTGAACCAAGCCACACAAAGTATAAATATGAAGAGAATGTGAGGAAATGTATCAGCAATAAAACGATAAAGAGTGGTTAAGAGACCTGGAGAACGAGCTGCACAGGGCAACATTTCAGCACCCTCTGTATTGAGGCAGTCTTCTCTTACCATGCTGAAAGTTACGGTCACTGAGAACTTGAAAGCAGTGTACGTCCACAGGTCTTGCCGTCTTACAAATGTAACACCTTCTGTTCAAGTTACTAGGTATGACAACTAGAAGTGATCGTTTTATATACCCAGTGGCACTGTATCATATCGCGCCAGTGCTGGACCAGCACGACGATGGCGACTCTTTGTTTATCTCTCCTCGATGTGAACGCTGTTGTCTGAACAACAAGGCACAAACACTCATTCCTCTCAGAGCAAAATCCTTTCTGTCCCATTCCATCGTTAAGGCACTTCCTGGAAGGCTTTCCCAGATGCAGAAACCCGACTCTTGAACACCCTCACAAATTATATTAGAGAACTAAATAATACATGCAGCTTCAGAAGACAGTTAATGACATATCTATCACACCAGCTGTACGCTCTCGTTACCCTTGTATATCCCTCCCCTAATTCGCTGTAACAGGAAACATGTAGTTTGTAGACCCATAAATACTTCAGATATCTGACACTATCATTATTGTTACTCATGTCATAATTATTATTATTATTATTATTATTATTATTATTATTATTATCACTATTAAAGGCTGCAGCAGCAGTAGCACAAGTAGGGCCTAATGTCAGTATTAACTTTGTTACTTCACTGTCAGTACAATTTCCTCGCACCGTCATTTTAGACGCTAAAAACATTTTAATACTAGTTTTTACATAAAAATTGCTTATTAGGTAACTACGATGTAATAATTACTGTACGTGTGAAACACGGTCAGAGATAAGAGAAGATCTGATGACCCGAATTAGATCAGGTTAACTACATAAATAAAAATAAAATAAATGATTGTGCGTCTTCAAACGCATATTACATATCGAACCTAGTTGACAACTGTTGCGTGCCATCTTAAACTTTAAGGGCCAGCAGTGTACGTAAATAATGGGTTTCTAGCGCTATGTCTGGAAGTAAAATAACGTCTTGAACGTATCGGACGCTTCACGTACCACTAGGCTACAAACAGTTTCAAACTGGGAAACAAACAGCTTACATCACACGAAATATTTCTTTATTTAAGACGAAAGTCAAACGGTTTCGACAGATTTTGATGTCATCTTCAGGCCTTAGAAACCATTTGTCGTGAAAACATATTTCTTTTACGGTGAACCACACGCCAAGTTGTCAAGACGACAAAAAGCGGCACACTGTAGAAGCTTTGTAATAATTAAAATATTTAAAATCATAAAACACCTTATGCAGAGGTCCACAGGGTGCTATGTGTTTCTAAATATTTTAATTATGACAAACCTTCTACATCGTAATGATTTTTATCCACATGACAACTAGGCGTGAGTATCAACGTAAAAAGAACTTGTTTTCACCACAAAAGATGGTTTATGAAATGAAGATGACAGCAAAGTTTGTCGAAACTAGCTGTCTTCAATAAAAAAGTATTTCAAGCGATATATGCTGTTGAGACGAGATGAGATGATGAGATAAAAGATATTATTCAGGTAGTGAAGGGAGACGGAAATTTAATCTTCATGGGTGTCTAGAATTCGAGAGTATGGAAAGGGAGAGAAAGAAACTTAGTAGGTGAATATGGATTGGGGGAAAGAAATGAAAGAGGAAGCGGTCTGGTAGAATTTTGCACTGAGCATAACTTGATCATAGCTAACACTTGTTTCAAGAATCACAAAAGAATGTTGTACACATGGAAGAATCGTGGAATTACTAGAAGGTGTCTGATAAATTACATAATTAGGAACCAGGTATTAAATAGTAAGACATTTCCAGGGGCAGATGTGGGCTCTGACCACAATATAATGGTTATGAACAGTAGATTAAAACTGAAGAAACTGCAAAAAGGTGGGAATTTAAGAAGATGGGACATGGACAAACAGTTTAAACCAGAGGTTGCACAGAATTTCAGGGAGAGCATAAGGGAACAATTGTCACAAATGGGGGAGGGAAATACAGTAGATGAAAGATGGGTAGCTCTAAGGAATGAAGTAGTGAAGGCAGCAGAGGATCAAATAGGTACAAAAACGAGAGCTAGTTGAAATCCTTGGGTAACAGTAGAAATATTGAATATAATTTATGAAAGGAGAAAATATAAAAATGCATTAAATGAAGCAGGCAAAAAGGAATGCAAACGTCTCAAAAATGAGATCCACAGGAAGTGCAAAATGACTAAGTAGGGATGGCTAGAGGACAAATGTAAGGATATAGAGGCTTATCTCATTAGCGGTAAGATAGATACTGCCTGCAGGAAAATTAAAGAGACCCTTTGAGAAAAGAGGGCCACTTGTATGAATATCAAGAGCTCAGATGGAAACCCAGTTCTAAGCACATAAGGGAAAGCAGAAAGGTGAAGGGGTATATAGGGGGTCTTTACAAGAGCAACGTCCTTGAGGACAATATTCTGGAAATGGAAGAGAATGTAGATGAAGACAAATTGGGGGATACAATAATGCGTGAAGAGTTTGTCAGAGCACTGAAAGACCTGAGTCGAAACTAGGCCCCGGGAGTGGACAACATCCCATTAGAACTACTGACGGCCTTGGGAGACCCAGTCCTGACTAAACTCTACCATCTGATGAGCAAGATGTATGAAACAGGCGAAATACCCTCAGACTTCAAAAAGAATATAATTATTCCAATCCCAAAGAAAGCAGGTGATGACACATGTGAAAATTACCGAACAATCAGTTTAATAAGCCACAGCTGCAAAATACTAACGCGAATTCTTTACAGACGAATGGAAAAACTAGTACAAGCCGACATCGGGGAAGATCAGTTTGGATTCCGTAGAAATATTGGAACTAGTGAGGCAATACTGACGTTACGATTTATCTTAGAAGAAAGTTTAAGGAAAGGCAAACCTACGTTTCTAGCATTTCTAGACGTAGAGAAAGCTTTTCACTACGTTGACTGTAATACTATCTTTCAAATTCTAAAGAAGGCAGGAGTAAAATACAGGGAGCGAAAGGCTATTTACAGTTTGTACAGAAACCAGATTGCAGTTATAAGAGTCTAGGGACAGGAAAGGGAAGCAGCGGGTGGGAAATGAGTGAGACAGGGTTGTAGCCTCTTCCCGATGTTATTCAATCTGAATATTGAGCAAGCAGTAAGGGAAAGAAAAGAAAAATTCGGAGTAGGTATTAAAATCCATGGAGAAGAAATAAAAACTTTGAGGTTCGCCGATGACATTGTAATTCTGTCAGAGACAGCAAAGGACTTAAAAGAGTAGTTGAACGGAATGGACAGTGTCTTGAAAGGAGGATATAAGGTGAACATCAACAAAAGCAAAACGAGGATAATGGAATGTAGTCGAATTAAGTCGGAAGATGCTGAGGGAATTAGATTAGGAAATGAGACACTTAAAGGAGTTTTGCTATTTGGGGAGCAAAATAACTGATGATGGTCGAAATAGAGAGGATATAAAATGTAGACTGGCAATGGCAAGGAAAACGTTTCTGAAGAAGAGAAATTTGTTAACATCGAGTATAGATTTCAGTGGCAGGTAGTCGTTTCTGAAAGTATTTGTATGAAGTGTAGCCATGTATGGAAGTGAAACATGGACGATAAATAGTTCGGACAAGAAGAGAATAGAAGTTTCGTAATGTGGTGCTACAGAAGAATGCTGAAGATTAAATGGGTACATCACATAACTAATGAGGAGGTGTTGAATAGAACTGAGGAGGAGTTTGTGGCACAAGTTGACAAGAAGAAGGGACCGGCTGGTAGGACATGTTCGGGGCATCAAGGGATAATTTAGCATTGGAGGGCAGCATGGAGGGTACAAATCGTAGAGGGAGACCAAGAGATGAATACAGTAAGCAGATTCAGAAGGATGTAGGTTGCAGTAAGTACTGAGAGATGAAGAAGCCTGCACAGGATAGAGTAGTATGGAGAGCTGCATCAAACCAGTCTCAGGACTGAAGACCACAACAAGAGCAACAACAACATATTCTGTTTAATTTCTATTTTAGCCAGTAAAACAGATCGCACCTACAACGCTCTCAAAATGAGAAATTTCAATGAAAACATTCCAAACTGACAAATGCTAAGTTTCTGAAGGAGTAAATAAATGTACAGTGCCATTACACACACGATTTTTCATATAAGGTATTGATAAGCAGATAACCTGGGTTTCAAAGGTAGACAGTACATGGTTATTTATGCTGGAATAGTGTAAAATATCGTTCCACATGCAACAGCTTTCATTTAATTACCAGCTACCGTCATAACGACTTCTTTCTCAGTAACTGACCGCTGAAGGGAGCTCCTACTGAATGTGCAGTTCACCCGCAAAGCCGTGGAGGAGCGAACGATAGTTCCCTATTCGACAAAGGCAGTATCTCTATAGGGTGAAGGTCAAGAAACAGCCATTGTTAGTGGTGGCGGCTGCTCCCCTGAGTTTACAGAGGATTATGGAAGCCACAATAGACGGACCTACCGGAAGTCAGCCCCGCTCAAGAGGATTAGTAGGCCACTGTCTCCATAATACCGGCATCGAAGGAAACCGTTGCACTGGAGCTAGACAGGTTGTTGGTCACCAATAAGCCGACCACGCTGTAGCTGTTAGGAGATGCTGCCTCCATGGCTCCATTAATGTCGTTTTCGCTTCTTTTGGAGACTGCCTATGCGGTTTTATAGATCAAAGATTCATTACTTTCTGGTGGAACGGTAATAGAAAGGTGGCTGATAAATTGAAGATTTGGAGATTGCCTTATACAATCTCCTCGACACAGTATTCACTATATCCTACTGATCTGCTAACTGTGGTCTAGGATCCATTTATCGCAACTTCTTCCAAAAGGATAATTGTAGAATGAGTGTTCCACAGAAGCAAACCGGTATTTATTAATGTTCTTCCGCCCGTCTTGTCTGCGATGGTATCACTAAATGGAGGATTTGCAAACAGCTTTGTGTGCAGCGTATGGTGTGTAGCGGAGGGTACGTTGTTGACTATTTGTCTTTTCCTATCCTGTTCCACTTGCAAATAGAGCGAGAGAGAAATGGTTGTTCCATCTCCTTTTTTTCCCTTGGTCCGTAAGCGAAATTTACGTTGGCAGCATCTGAGTCGTTCTGCAATCAGTTTTACGAAAAGAACGTCGTCTTCCCTTCAGGTATTCCCAATCGAGCTCACGAAATATCATAGTAATACTTGCATGTCAATCGAACTTGCCGGTTACATATGTAGGACCATGCTTCTCAATTGCCCTCTTCCATTAATCCGACCTCCTGGGAATCCAGAACACTAACAGTACGCAAGAATAGGCTGCCCCAGTGTGCTATGCTCTTTTATAGATCAGTGGCACTTTCCTAAAATACTCCCAATAAACCGCACTCGATCATTCGCCTTTTCTGTTATCGTCTTGACGTGTCAGTTTCACTTCATTCCACCTTGCAATTGCACCTGAACAAGCGTGGGAAACCACCAAGGAAATACAGACTGATCGGTATGCCAGAGCAACGGTTCTTAATTCGCCAGGTAGATTCGATCAGTGTCTGGCCAATGCCCCTGTCTTAAACGGGAGCCCGTTGCGCGTTGATCAACCAGGCTTGGCGAAGATTTTCACTCCCGGCGCGCTCTCAGCGACCGAGAGCGCAGCCGAATCTGCTCTGAGCTCCAGCTTCCCCAGCCACTGTCCTGTTTCGAGCAGGTGAGTGAGTTAAACGGCTATGTGCCGAAGGCTGCGCTCACGGGATACTTTTGAAAGACGTCCGCCTCGGCAGCTGCTCGGCCAGCTCGGCAGGTTTCTAAGGACAGTGCCCGGTTTTGATTCCCAGTCATGAGGAAGATTTTCTCAACTCAATGACTGGTTGTCGTAATGTCCTTACATTCGTCTCGTCATCGTCGACTTACTATGACTGTTTAGATGGCTGCGTGGGCACGACCCAATAGCCAATAAATGGTAAAAAAAAGAATAGCTTAGAAACATAAGCTGCAAGACAGTGCTATTTCTAAGAGGCGATTATTCCAGCACAGTTTTACTAGTGTTCAGAGATGTGTTCAAACTACCGTCTGATGAGAGATGTTGCCGAAAATGTCGTCCGATTACTTGGATGCACATCACGGTTCTGCGTTCTAATGATAGTCTAATAACTAACTAATAATGGCTGCAACTTTAACCAAAGCGCATACGGTGACTCTGGAGGGTCTAGAGAGTTACATGGTTATTTAGTTAATAAGTTATACTTTCCATAGATCATCTGGACAATTCTTTTTCTGAAATGATGTGCAACGAGTGATCAGTATTAACATTTATGAACACTTATCTTTTTATTGCTATTCATTCATCTATAACTGAAAACTAGATTTTTTCCCCTGCTGGTAACCGCTTATTAAGTAGAAAGTCACCAGTGGTATTAATGAGTTCTCCAGGAGAAATGATTTTAAATTGGATTAATACCTGCTTTGCTACCTGTCGCATATTATATTTTACTGGCAACCAATCAAACAATTTTATTGCTGCATTTGCAGAAACATATCTAAAACAGTATTAACCACACGGAACTTTTGACAGCATCTCTGAACGTAACTAGCGAGGAAACTCTCGTGCGCTCCTAGCTGGGAACTGTCCACCATTGAAGCACTCGTGTATGTCGAAGACAGTACTTAATTTTATTGTGTCCTAACTGCTGTTACTTTTTCTATATGTAGATGTTTTACACGCCGCACAAGATCACGGTTACGGGAGTATATGGGCTTAATTATAGGAATGAAAAAGAAAAAAGAATAACTGAGTTCTGCAATAAAATTCACCTAGTAAAAGCGAATCAGAAGAGGAGGAGGGATCCTTGGAAAACGCCGGGAGATACTGGAAGATTCCAGTTAGATTACATCAAGGTCAAGCAGATATTCCGAAATTGCATATAGGATTGCAAAACGTACACAAGAGGAGATTTAAGCTCAGCCCACAATCGGGCAATAACGAAGAGTAGGTTGAAGTTTAAGAGACTAGTCAGGAAGGACCAATGTGCTAAAAGAAGTTCTCTGAGGCTGTAGGTATTACGATAATGAGTAGCTCAGTAAGCCGTTCAGGTGAAGAGAAGTGAATAACTCTAGAAAGGCCAGGCACAGACGTTGGAAAGACAAACATAGGTATAAAAAAGGTAACCGAGAAATACTTCAAATGTCCGACGAAAAATTGGAATATATAAATGTTCAGAATACAGAAGTGTAAGTCACTTAGAAAAGAAATAAACATGAAGTACAGGGAAGGCAAGGCGAAATAGCTGTGGGATGGATCTGAAGAACTCTAGAAAGAAATGATCGTCCGGCGGACCGATTCGGAATATAGAAAATGTGATACAGCTTTCAGCGAAATTAAGGACAAGGACGGTAACATTGGGAGTGCAATGTCAATTCTACTATTAAATGTAGAGGACAGTGCGGATATGTGGAAAGAGGACTTTGGGGGCCTCTATGAGAGGGGCCCCATCTGATCACGTGATAGAAGCAACACTAGTCACCATGGAAGAATAGGGGATCCGGCAGTAGAATCAGAATTTAAAAGAGCTTTTAACGATTTAACATCGAATAAGGCAAAAGGAATAAGTACCATTCAATCGGAATTTCTAAAATCGTTGGTGAATATAGCAACAAAACAAGTATTCACGTTGGCGTGTAGAATATGACAGACTGGCGACAAAGTATCCCACTCGCGGAAAAAGATAATCAATTCTGTACAGAGCAGGAGCTGACAAGTGCGGGAATAATGGCACAGTCAGCTTAACAGATCATGCATTGAAACGGCTGAAAAAATACCATACAGAAGAATGGAAACGAAAACTGAATATCTGGTGGATGATGATCACTTTGGCCATAGGAACAGTTACGGCACCAGAGAGGCAGTTCTGACGTTGTATTTTATAGTACAGTAGAAGCAAATCTGATGAAGTCAGTACTAGTTCGTACCATTTGTCGACGTGGAGAAAGCGTTCGATAATATAAAATTGTCAAAGGTGTTCGAAATTCTGAGAATAATATGGTTTAGCCATTGAGAATGACGGATAATATACAATATGTACAAGAGAGAAGAGGGGCAATAGGAGTGGCAGACCAAGAATGAAGTGTTCGGATTAGAAAGGGTGTAAGACAGTGATGTTTACTTTGGCGCAACTGTTGAATATATACGTCGACGAGCACTGACGGAAATAAAAGAAATATTTAAGAGTGGAATTAAAATTTGAGGTGTAATGATATCAGTGATAAGATTCGCTGATGACATGCTAAGTGAAGAAGACTTACAGGCTGTGTTGAATGGAATGAAAAGTCTAATGAGTACAGAACTCGTACCGAGAGTGAATGACAGAAAGGTGAGAGGAATGAGTAGTTTCAGAGATGAGAACAGCGAGAAAATTAACTTCAGGGGTGGTGATCACTATGTAAATGAAGTTAAAGAATCCTGCTACCAGGAAAACCAACGATGACGAACATAGTATGGATGACACAGCACTGCAAAACGGGGCATTCCTGGCGAAGAGAATTCTAGTTCCAAAAATAGTCCTTAACGTAAGAAATTTTCCTCATTTTACATCTGGAGAACAGCACTGTATTGTGATGGATGGGTAGTGGGAAGCCGTGACAGAAGACAAAAAAAATGGTTCAAATGGCTCTGAGCACTATGGGACTTAAGTCCCCTAGAACTTAGAACTACTTAAACCGTGACAGAAGACAAAAAAATGGTTCAAATGGCTCTGAGCACTATGGGACTTAAGTCCCCTAGAACTTAGAACTACTTAAACCTAACTAACCTAAGGACATCACACACAGCCATGCCCGAGGCAGGATTCGAACTTGCAACTGTAGCGGTCGCGCGGTTCCAGACTGTAGCTCCTAGAACAGCTCGGCCACCCCGGCCGGCTGACAGAAGAGAATCGGAGCATCTGAGATGGTGTGAAAATCAGGTGGACTGATGAGGTCAATTATGAGGAGGTTTATCTGCAGACGAATTTATGCATAACATTGTCAAGAAGAAGAGGTATTATGGTAGCATAATTGTTTAGACATCAGGGAACAGCTTCCGGTAGCACGGTGCCCAGTAACCTGTGGATTAATGTGCTAAGGACTTTTCGTTAATGGCATTTGAAGGGTTAAGATTATAAACACAAAAGGTGGTAGTTCTGACAGCTTATTACAGGTGACTTTTTGGAATTATCTTGAGGTTCATCTGCCATTCCGCGAATCCGTTGATAGCGTTATGCGGAAGTAACAGGGGGCCTGTTACTTATGGCGACACGAATGCTTGGTTGGATTGAGGAAACCTATAATTATTGATATACACCTGCGGATCATTTTTTCACAGCAACTGACAATATATAGGCTACACTGACACATACACCTGCAATAATACTGATGTAAACCCGACTGTAGATCGTTCATGTCAGTAATGATAATGTTGTTAATAAATGCTTCAAGCAGATAGCCTGAGATACTATAAACAAAGAGCATGAAAGAGACGAAGCAAAAATTTCGTCACAGAAAAACTACTGGGAATTGTTGTACAATGCAGATACCTTGATTAAGAATTTAATTTCTTCTTCCAAAAATAAGAAGCGCAGAAAACGCTTGATAACCCATCCTATTAATGTGTCTTTTTGCAGGTAGAGAACACTTCTGTATTTGATATGACTTAAAACTCCTTTACTATAGATAATGTGAAATACTCCACCCCTTTAATTTCTTGTTTGCGGTAAATGTCTTCCACAATTTTGACATCGCTTTAAGAATAAAAAAACTGCTGCATTGTTATCCAAGGAACAAAGGCAAACGATATTGAATTTCCAGATAATAGCTGTGCTACGTGTGGTTCAAATGGCTCTAACCGCTATAGGACTTAACATCTGAGGTCATGAGTCCCCTACTTGAACCTAACTAACCTAAGGACATCACACACATCCATGCCCGATGCAGGATTGGAACCTGTGACTGTAGCAGCAGCGCGGTTCCGGAATAAAGCGCCTAGACCCGCTCGGCCACAGCGGTCGGCTGTTACGTGTGAATATAGAGTGAAATCATTTGTAGCCAGCTAAAATTACTTGTAGTCCGAGCTACTGTTTACAACAGCAAGAGACATTAGTTTCAAAAAGAAGCTGTCGTATATGTTTATAAAATCGTGGTTTCAATGAAAGCTGCAATTTTCCTGGCTGTGGTGGTGTTTTAAGTAGAATATTAAGATATTAAGCTTGCCTCACATGACTATCCTTCACTTATAGATCTGATCATGTAGTAACTCACTGTTATGTTTTCTATTTATCTCAAACATTTAAAAGTAAGAAACACGTTAGCGCTAGAAATAAAGTAAAAGCACCTATTAGAAATTTTCCATCTCTGGACGGTTTTCGGTGAGGAAACCTACACAATATCATTACTATTATGAGGTACAGATGAGCTAAACGAGATTAACTGCCACATTTGTACAACTTATGATCAGGAAAAACTCTTTAATTTTGAGAATCATATAAGATCCCCCCCCCATGAACCATGGACCTTGCCGTTGGTGGGGAGGCTTGCGTGCCTCAGCGATACACATAGCCATACCGCAGGTACAACCACAACGGAGGGGTATCTGTTGAGAGGCCAGACAAACGTGTGGTTCCTGAAGAGGGGCAGCAGCCTTTTCAGTAGTTGCAAGGGCAACAGTCTGGATGATTGACTGATCTGGCCTTGTAACAATAACCAAAACGGCCTTGCTGTGCTGGTACTGCGAACGGCTGAAAGCAAGGGGAAACTACGGCCGTAATTTTTCCCGAGGGCATGCCTCTTTACTGTATGATTAAATGATGATGGCATCCTCCTGGGTAAAATATTCCGGAGGTAAAACAGTCCCCCATTCGGATCTCCGGGCGGGGACTACTCAAGAGGATGTCGTTATCAGGAGAAAGAAAACTGGCGTTCTACGGATCGGAGCGTGGAATGTCAGATCCCTTAATCGGGCAGGTAGGTTAGAAAATTTAAAAGGGAAATGGATAGGTTAAAGTTAGATATAGTGGGAATTAGTGAAGTTCGGTGGCAGGAGGAACAAGACTTCTGGTCAAGTGACTATAGGGTTATAAACACAAAGTCAAATAGGGGTAATGCAAAAAATGGCTCTGAGAACTATGGGACTCAACTGCTGAGGTCATTAGTCCCCTAGAACTTAGAACTAGTTAAACCTAACTAACCTAAGGACATCACAAACATCCATGCCCGAGGCAGGATTCGAACCTGCGACCGCAGCGGTCTTGCGGTTCCAGACTGCAGCGCCTTTAACCGCACGGCCACTTCGGCCGGCGGGGTAATGCAGGAGTAGGTTTAATAATGAATAGGAAATTAGGAATGCGGGTAAGCTACTACAAACAGCATAGTGAATGCATAATTGTGGCCAAGATAGATACGCAGCCCACACCTACTACAGTAGTACAAGTTTATATGCCAACTAGCTCTGCAGATGACGAAGAAATTGAAGAAATGTATGATGAAATAAAAGGAAATATTCAGATAGTGAAGGGAGACGAAAATTTAATAGTCATGGGTGACTGGAATTCGAGTGTAGGAAAAGGGAGAGAAGAAAACGTAGTAGGTGAATATGGATTCGGGCTAAGAAATGAAAGAGGAAGCCGCCTGGTGGAATTTTTCACAGAGCACAACTTAATCATAGCTAACACTTGGTTTAAGAATCATGATAGAAGGTTGTATACATGGAAGAACCCTGGAGATACTATAAGGTGTCAGATGGATTATATAATGGTAAGACAGAGATTTAGGAATCAGATTTTAAATTGTAAGACATTTCCAGGGGGCAGATGTGGGCTCTGACCACAATCTATTCGTCATGACCTGTAGATAAAAACTGAAGAAACTGCAAAAAGGTGGGAATTTAAGGAGATGGGACCTGGATAAACTGAAAGAACCGGAGGTTGTACAGTTTCAGGGAGAGCATAAGGGAGCAATTGACAGGAATGGGGGAAAGAAATACAGTAGATAAAGTATGGGTAGCTTTGAGGGATGAAGTAGTGTAGGCAGCAGAGGATCAAGTAGGTAAAAAGACGAGGGCTACTACAAATCCTTGGGTAACAGAAGATATATTGAATTTAATTGATGAAAGGAGAAAATATAAAAATGCAGTAAGTGAAGCAGGCAAAAAGGAATACAAACGTCTCAAAAATGAGATCGACAGGAAGTGCAAAATGGCTAAGCAGGGATGGCTAGAGGACAAATGTAAGGATGTAGAGGCTTGTCTCACTAGGGGTAAGATAGATACTGCCTACAGGAAAATTAAAGAGACCTTTGGAGATAAGAGAACCACTTGTATGAACATCAAGAGCTCAGATGGAAACCCAGTTCTAAGCAAAGAAGGGAAAGCAGAAAGGTGGAAGGAGTATATAGAGGGTCTATACAAGGGCGATGTACGTGACTACAATGTTATGGAAATGGAAGAGGATGTAGGTGAAGATGAAATGGGAGATACGATACTGCGTGGAGAGTTTGACAGAGCACTGAAAGACCTGAGTCTAAACAAGGCCTCCGGTGTAGACAACATTCCACTGGAACTACTGACGGCCTTGGGAGAGCTAGTCCTGACTAAACTCTAACATCTGGTGGGCAAGATGTATGAAAAAGGCGAAATACCCTCAGACTTCAAGATGAATATAATAATTCCAATCCCAAAGAAAGCAGGTGTTGACAGATGTGAAAATTACCGAACAATCAGTTTAATAAGCCACAGCTGCAAAATACTAACACGAATTCTTTACAGACGAATGGAAAAACTAGTAGAAGCCGACCTCGGGGAAGATCAGTTTGGATTCAGTAGAAATACTGGAACACGTGAGGCAATACTGACCTTACGACTTATCTTCGAAGAAAGAATAAGGAAAGGCAAACCTACGGTTCTAGCATTTGTAGACTTAGAGAGAGCTTTTGACCATGTTGACTGGAATTCTTTCAAATTCTAAAGGTGGCAGGGGTAAAATACAGGGAGCGAAAGGCTATTTACAATTTGTACAGAAACCAGATGGCAGTTATAAGAGTCGAGGGACATGAAAGGGAAGCAGTGGTTGGGAAGGGAGTAAGACAGGGTTGTAGCCTCTCCTCGATGTTATTCAATCTATATATTGAGCAAGCAGTAAAGGAAACAAAAGAAAAATTCAGTGTAGGTATTAAAATCCATGGAGAAGAAATAAAAACTTTGAGGTTCGCCGATGGACTTGGAAGAGCAGTTCAACGGAATGGATGGTGTCTTGAAGGGAGGATATAAGATGAACATCAACAAAAGCAAAACGAGGATAATGGAATGTAGTCCAATGAAGTCGGGTGATGTTGAGGGTATTAGATTAGGAAATGAGACACTTAAAGTAGTAAAGGAGTTTCGCTATTTGGGGAGCAATATAACTGATGATGGTCGAAGTAGAGAGGATATAAAATGTAGACTGGCAATTGCAAGGAAAGCATTTCTGTAGAAGAGAAATTTGTTAACATCGAGTATAGATTTAAGTGTCAGGAAGTCATTTCTGAAAGTATTTGTATGGAGTGTAGCCATGTATGGAAGTGAAACATGGACGATAAATAGTTCGGAGAAGAAGAGAATAGAAGCTTTCGAAATGTGGTGCTACAGAAGAATGCTGAAGATTAGATGGGTAGATCACATAACTAATGAGGAAGTATTGAATGGGATTGGGGAGAAGTGAAGTTTGTGGCACAACTTGACCAGAAGAAGGGATCGGTTGGTAGGACATGTTCTGAGGCATCAAGGGATCACCAGTTTAGTATTGGAGGGCAGCGTGGAGGGTAAAAATCGTAAGGGGAGACCAAGAGATGAATATACTAAGCAGATTCAGAAGGATGTAGGTTGCAGTAGGTACTGGGAGATGAAGAAGCATGCACAGGATGGAGTAGCATGGAGATCTGTATCAAACCAGTCTCGGGACTGAAGACCACAACAACAACAACAACAACAACAACTTAAGATCATATTAGGAAAATTGGCCGCATCGGTATTAATTGTATCTGCTTTGTATTGAGGATTTCTTAGATACTTAATAGGAAGCAGGGGATTGCAACGAGTATCTCCACCACCGGGGGCAAATCATGTATGAAAGTGCACCGGACACGGTTCCGTATTATGTCAATGCTAAAACTTACCTACATAAATTACATTCCACTTAAGTTAGCACACTGTTAAAAACCTGTTAATTCTGAGGAGAAAAATACAAGTCAAAAACCAAAACATCACCATATCGATTACGGCGGTTGGTGATTGTTTTCATAAAGAACGCAAGCGCCGTTTGTCACTAGTCATTATTCACTTCATCGCTTGATATCAAGAATTTGATTGCCCGTGTACGTTATAACACACTTTCAAATTCCCTGTAAATTCTCCAGAAATACGAAACATACACACACACACACACACACACACACACATTATGTCTCAAGTAGTGCTAGATGGAACTGACACCATGAATACTGCAGGGTTGTCCACAAATCCACCAGGGAACGAGGAGTGGAGATCTCTTCTGAAAGGCACGTTGCAAGGCATCCTAGATATGCTTAATAATGTTACTGTCTGGCGGGTTTGGTGGATAGCGGAAGTGTCTGAACTCAGAAGTGTTCTTCTAGAGCCACTGCGTAGAAATTCCGGACATGTGGGATGTCGCATTGTCCTGCTGGTATTGCCTAAGTCCGTCGGAATGCACAACGCACGTGAATGGATGCAGGCGACCTGACAGAACGCTCGCATACATGTCACCTGTCACGTATCAGCAGTCCCACACCACTGCAACTGCCCACGCCCCCAAACCATTACAGAGCCTCCACCAGCTTGAAGAGTCACCTGCTGATATGCAGGGTCCATGGATTCATTAAGTTGTCTCCATACCTGTACATGTCCATCCACTCGATAGAATTTGAAACGAGACTCGTTCGAGCAGACAACATGTTTATAGTCATCAACAGCCCAATTTCGGTGTTAATGGGCCTAGGAGAGGGGTAAAGCTTTGTGTTGTGCAGTCATCAAGGGCACACGAGTTGGCCTTCGGAGCTTCAGTATATTATAATTTCTTTTTCTACTTAACGTGATTCAAAAGTACGTTTAATTTTATACTCTATAATCAGTAAACTATATATTTCGGTGATACTATAATGTTGATGACTATATGCTTTTTCACCTATCATATTACATGCTAATTTACGTAATACACGATAAATCTACTGGTGGCAGCTTTTGCAATGTAATGGGTTCAGGAGATTATGTTAATTGTCCTGACCACTTCTGATTCGTCTGTGGCGAACTTATTCTACAAAAGTAGCAGCAGAAGATCTCAGACTTCGTCATAGAAGTGTATCTTACTAACTGGCGTAAAGGATGGGGAGCTGGACAAATTACTGACAGCACATCCTATGTATTCCACTCGTGAGGAATGACCCCTGCTTCCTATGCACATGGGAGGCATCCAAAAAACAAGGAATTAATTGTAAAGCCTGGCCAATGAGAACGCGAAAAGTCGAGTCAACTGTGAACCGTGCAATGAAAAATACGTTTGCGTCAATTAATATAAAACTTTACACTGTGAGACGTATTACTAATGTCCTACCTAGAGATCGTGACACCTTCTAGTAAGTGGCGTACTTCGCTTTCTGGTCTTGCACATGACGTATTTCCTACAAAAAGCTGGTCCTGCGTATGAGGAACAGGGAGAACGGTTCGATCAAAAAATTAAACAAATGGAATAGTAGTATCAGGATCGACTGGATGTCTTCATGATAGCTCATTATTGCTGGATGCTTCAAGGGGAGTGTTCGGTCAGTGCGTGGAAGAAAACAACGCATCTACGATTTTAGGCAAAACAAGAGAGATTAAGGTTTACACCTTTTCATTATACCTAAGGAACACAATACCTCGTTGTTGCTTTAGTAGTTACTTATTTTATAATAAATATTTAATAAAAGTTTATAGAATATGTGTGTTCAATATGATTTATTTGAATCTTCGTCAAGAAGTTAATATCAGCGCTCACTCCACTGCGGAGTGAAAATTCTTTCTATACGTTTATAGGCCTATGATATGGTTATTCACTGGAAGAATTTGTTTGAGTAGTGCATGGTGCCTATTACAGCGAAACAGAACGATTTTTCACGAATAGTGAGTAACGTTCTAAGAGCACGGATTCTAATGATGAGTATACGTAAAATATTATTATATAAGTGCTGAAGACAGATTTAATAGTAAACGATCAAAATAAACCCGGCTTGCTTCTACACACAAATGCGCACACTTTCGGCAATGGTCCGCTATGGGGGGGTTTAGTTTTACTGGCTTCAGTCTCTCATTTATAAAGTGACTCAGCGTTAGGAATATCTGTCGTAGAAAATATTAATTTTACTTGGCTCCACTGTAATAACCCCAAGTATTGTAGTTAGAGGACGTCTTAGGCCACTCAATTTGAGATCTGCATCGCGCATGGACTATTAACTATTTACTCTCCCTACTTGCAGTGGCACATCCTGTCGGTAATGTGAGAACTTTTTTCTTATTATCGTCATTCCAGACGGCACCTTTAGGACGTAACAGAATAATACATAGTCTAACTAGCCTAGCGATCTCAGGCACATACAGTAATCATTCACTGATATCTGTGTAAGTCGTGAACTATGCGATGAAGGTTTTCACCGACGTAGGAATGTTGGTTCTAAAAAGTTGATGTCTCATTTATTCCAAATACTGACTTACATGTAGACATAAAATCTCAATAAAAACGGCACACTGACAGTTTTTCTTAAGATAACCATCAGCAAATATTCTACCCGCGATGTCGGTATAAGATCTTGCACTCATATACTCGTTGATAGTAGGGGTACATGTGACCGTGAGGTATCCTCCGTGCGGTATCAAATGTTTACACACACTGTCGCAGCATGATGATACTACAAAGTTCTTGGACTGTTGCACGATATTTTATGGCAAGTCAAGCACACGAATGAAACTTGATCTAATGCGAAAATAGGCTGTGTTTTACCTTGAACCTCTTTTTTTTTTTAACTAAGCTGCCTAGTGTTCAGTACCATTCGCTAGGGTGTGCGTATAATTCACATCTGCCAGCTCACGAAATGAAATTAATCAGAATGCCACCACCACCAATACCACTACCACTAATAATAATAGTAATAATAATGAGAAAAATTATTATTATTATCATTTCTTTCCTTTCTCAGACGTTATGTCTGGTTAAAAATGGAAAGTGACGCGGACCTTGATCAAGCGTGACTTCCTTTTAACTGTACGGTATATGTTACATTGCATTTATGAACTTTCGGGTAATTCAACATGTATCAATAATTACAAATTTCTGTAGTTGTATATATAAGTTTGGATGTACCTGTATTGCATTGATGTACTGGTGGATATTGTGTGGTATGACTCCTGTAGTTGATAGTATAATTGGTATAATGTCAACTTTATCCTGATGCCACATGTCCTTGACTTCCTCAGCCAGTTGGATGTATTTTTCAATTTTTTCTCCAGTTTTCTTCTGTATATTTGTTGTATTGGGTATGGATATTTCGATTAGTTGTGTTAATTTCTTCTTTTTATTGGTGAGTATGATGTCAGGTTTGTTGTGTGGTGTGTTTTATCTGTTATAATGGTTCTGTTCCAGTATAATTTGTATTCATCGTTCTCCAGTACATTTAGTGGTGCATACTTGTATGTGGGAACGTGTTGTTTTATTAGTTTATGTTGTATGGCAAGTTGTTGATGTATTGTTTTCGCTTCTGGGGTATTCTGTATTTGCTAGCATTGTACATCCGCTTGTGATGTGATCTACTGTTTCTATTTGTTGTTTGCAAAGACTGCATTTATCTGTTGTAGTATTGGGATCTTTAATAATTTGCTTGCTGTAATATCTGGTGTTTATTGTTTGCTCCTGTATTGCAATTATTAATCCGTCCGTCTCACTGTATATATTGCCTTTTCGTAGCCCTGTGTTGGATGCGTCTTGATCGATGTGTGGCTGTGTTAGATGATACGGGTGCTTGCCATGTAGTGTTTTCTTTTTCCAATTTACTTTCTTCGTATCTGTTGATGTTATGTGATCTAAAGGGTTGTAGAAGTGGTTATGAAATTGCAGTGGTGTAGCCGATGTATTTATATGAGTGATGGCTTTGTGTATTTTGCTAGTTTCTGCTCGTTCTAGACAGAATTTTCTTAAATTGTCTACCTGTCCATAATGTAGGTTAAACCAGTAGTTGTAACTCTTCCATAGTTGTGTTTTCATTTATTTTGTTGTGTATGATTGTGTTGATAGTTTTTATTGTTGTTTCGACTTGTGGTTATTTGGCGGTCTATGCAAGAATGGTCTAATTTCTGTATTTGTGTCTTTGTATTCTATACATGTCAGCTGAAAATTTTCTTCTATATCTAACATGTGTGTCACTTTGTGTTCTATTTGTGCTTTTTCTGGTGGCTGTCTTAAGATTTCGTTTTCCTCTGATTGTTTAATTGATGCATGTTGATCTTTGTTTGTTTGCTCTGGTATGTTTGAGTCCGTTACAGTATTTTCTTCTTCTTCTGATTGCACATTATTTTGTTCCAGTATTTGTGGTACTTGTTGTTTGATGTTTTCTAATTCTGACTGGGGTATCCTGTTATTTTTGATTATTACACGGATCTGATCAGCTAGTCGTTGTTCTGTTAAAAATTTTAATTCTGGGTATCTGGTAATAAATGTGTATACTTGTGATCTGTATCCAGTTGCGTTGGTTCCTAGGTTTGTTGCTTGGTAATAACAGAACATGAGGTGTCGATTAACTTCATCTGACCATCTCATCTCATATCATCCTCTGTCTTTGTTTTCCTTCTAGGAGGTTGCAGGAAGCATATCCTGCGAAACACCTCTATTTAGATTTAAATCATTTTCCAGTTGGCTAGCAGTGTCGTCACCATTGTGGGCGGGCATAGGGTTCAAGCATCGTCCCCGACCATGACGGCGCTTGTCCGAGGCTTCTTTAGTTCTGTCCTGAACCAACTAATCACACTAAAAGGGGGGTTAACCCTATTAGTGGTTTGTTCTTTTCGTCGCCTTTTACGACTGGCAGAAAATACCGGAGGCCTATTCTTTTCCCGGGCCTGCACAGTGTTTATTATTATTATTATTATTATTATTATTATTTCTCTTTCCTGTCTCAGACGTTATGTCTTATTATTATTATTATTAATAATAATAATAATTAGAGATTCCTTCTGTAATGACGATTATTATTCGGGAGCAAGGCCACATCATTAGCCATACGGCGAGTGAGCGGCAAATAGATTATTTTTGATGATAACAGCATACTATGTATCCAAACGGATTTGAAATGTTGATTGCAATTATAATTTTCAGAGGCGTTGAAATATCGAAGGATTATCCACATATGTGCTTATGTCAAATATTTTCTTATTTCTTGTGTCCATAGTCTCCGCCTTCTGCAGAACATTACGTAACGTCTTATTCCCGTTTACCTACGTGTGTTTAGAGACATGTATCTTGTCTGTGTTTACCTATTTATTTCTGCAAAAATGTTATACAAATTTCATGGCTATTTTTCTATTTTGGACACCACAATTTTTAAATGAATTTTTTTATAATCAATGCTAATCTTAAACTACCTAGATTGTGAAAGTAGAGTTTTACAGGCCTGGCTGATTTTTTTTATCTTTTATACCATGTTGCCTGCAAAAGCAGTCGAAAGTAATGACTTGAATAGCTAATAACTATGAAATAATTTTTGGAGTCTAACAGTGGTCTACGTCCTTTATTAACGTTTCTTTCTCTGTTGTACATCCGAAAAACGTACGACAGAATGGCAAACGTAACTACAGCATATACAAAGTTTCTGATTTCAAGGTTATTAACTCTTTAAACAAACTGTTCCCATTAGTTTACAGGTAATACATAGTGTGGCCTTAAAATGTATAAAAGTGAGCCCATCTGTACGAATACACTTTTAGAATTGAGGTAGCTGCTGGTGAGCAATAAAAGCATACACAAAGTAGGATTAAAAATGTACATTTTAAATGTTTTAGGCATAAAATAGAAAAACAGACCCCAAATGTCGTATAAAGTTATCGCAGAAATAGAGACCTACAGAAAGTGGCACATGAATGTCGAAATATGTGTGGGTGAATAAAAGAAAGAAATTCATGGTGCTTTCGGAAAAAACGACGACAGGAATTTCCAACCGAAACATGACGATTATTTCTTACGTGTCAAATCCGACTCTGAAGTCCACAAAAATTATTTCTAATAAAACAAGTACAGTACATATCAGTTATTCAACTCAATTCTGTCAACCACGTATTTAAGAAAATTTTAACCACTAAGATGAAGGGATAACGTTCAAGTTTTACAACCACAAATACGCTGAGTTGTCAGCGGCACTTAGTTGAAATAGTAGCATGTTATTGTTGGCCGGGAGATCCCTTTATGACTGTTCGGCCGCCTAGAGCAAGTATTCAATTTGATGTCAGTTCAGCGACTTGCTCGTTAATGAAGATGAGACGAAATGATTTGGACAACATGAACATACAGTCCCCGAGCGAAATAAGTCTTATTAGTCAGGCAAGTACTCCGAAGTGATAAATTTTTGTCATTACAAAGGAGATACGAAATTCGAAGCTGTGGTGACCTGGACAAGACTCTACGCTATTTCAGATGAGTCAGACATTCTGTCATTGACACGGTTAGACCAGCTGTCAGACGAAACATCAGACGGCCTTGTGCATTGCTCGGCCACAAGTGTATCCTATGAAATGTGAGATCTGAAACAGTTGACGAGCAGTTTTCACCTGTCTACAAAGCAAGATGGCACAAAATTAAGAATCACGAGAGGTAACAGAAGCAGACTGGCTTAGGCGAGACATGTGGATACGGAATTAAAGATCTTAAAAGTATACATTTTCAACGAATATGTCGAACTAAAACCTGGAGCGCTAACAATTTGTAGAAGAAGATCCGTGACCGTTTGAAATACGATATTACTGAAAAATTCTAGAAGTTCATTGGTCGTAAAACGAACGTGGAAGAAATTGTGTGTGTTGAGTAATGATGACAGACCGTCACTGAAGATGATTCTGACGAAAAATAATTCGACGACGGCTGTAAAAGTCATTGCAGAACTGAGTATGCAGAGCTGAACATCGCACTCGCGCACCCATCCAGCGTCAGACCACCATAAAGGGTACTCCGTAATTCTAAAACTACTCATCAGTGATGGAAATGACCGTAACAGGAAAACGCAATGCCAAAGCTTTAGGACCTGGACTATGGAGCAATGAGAAAAAGGAACTGGATGGAAGGACACTATTTCTAGCTTCTGGCCGGGTATATGTCACTGAAGTGACAATGGTGGACGATCTGTGATGATTTGGGAAGCCATATCATGGGCATTCCACGGGCTCCACGGTTACTCAGCAATTGTCGTATTATTGGCAAGGATTATGTGATCATTTTGGCTGACCATACCCATCCCAAGGTACAATGTTTGTTCCTCAGTGGCGACGATGTTCCAAGGTGACAGGGCCCGTCTTCGCAAAGCTCCCATCGTGAAATACCAGTTTTTTGACCACGAAGATGAATTTTCGCATCTCCGTTGGCCACCACACTCACCTGATTGCAATGTCATTGAGTATTTTTGGTCTTTTTGGAGAGAAGGGTGCGTGATCACAATTGACTTCCAGTATCGTTACCTGAACTTGAGGCTATTTTGGAGGAAGGGCCGTATATCACACCTTTGACATGCTTACAGAACCTTTATTTACCAATTACGGGACGACAAGAAGATTTCCTACGCTGAATCACACATGGTAATGTATTTTTGTTGTGACCATATTTTAATGCAACCTCTGAAGTGTCAGTAAAGTGATTTTCACGCAAGGAGGGAGGGATCGACAGGCTAGTCCTCCACAAAAATTAACGGCATGTAACACGGCGCTATCGGAATATAAAACTTGCAATTTAAACACCGTAACAGTGGTAACACCGGTTCCCGTCAGATCACCGAAGCGCTATCTGGCTGGGTTAGCACTTGGTTGGGTGACCATCCGGTCTGCCCAGCGCCGTTGGCAAGTAGGGTTCACTCAGCCCTTGTGAGGCAAACTGAGGAGCTACGTGATTGAGAAGTAGCGGCTCCGGTCTCGGGAAATGACATAAGGCTGGGAGAGCGGTGTGCTGACCACACGCCCCTCCGTATCCGCATCCAGTGTCGCCTATGGGTTGAGGATGACACGGCGGCCGGTTAGTACCGTTGGGTATTCATAGCCTGTTCGGGAGGAGTTTAGGTTTTAGTTTAGAACGATGACAGTAGGACAAAACATTCCGCGCCACATGGCTGCAAATCCTTATAATGTGAACCGCCATTAATAGTGTGTTGGTACACCTGTGGAACGCAATGCAGCAATGAATCTGAGTGGCATGGGTTCGTTAAGCTCTTCGCACGTTTTCAATGGTATGTGGCACAATATGTCTTCGGCAATTCAGGTAAATTACGGCCGATAATTGGTGAGCACGGAGCTAGTGAGCCATATAGACGTAGTACATATGTTTCAGGTCAGGCGAATTTGGTGAAGTTCTCTCTCACGCTCCTAAATCTCCTGTAGCCCTATTGCGTAATTACGACACACGCAGTTTCCTTCTGGAAGATACCATCTCCGACAGTGAAACCATTAAGCATGAAAATTTGCAACTGATCCTCAGCAACCTTAACGTAGTTCACAGCAGTGATGGTGCCGTAGGTTACTGCCAAGGGTGCCGTGGAAGGCCAGGATAATATCCCAAAGCATATGTCTGCCCCAAGAAGGTATAATATTGACGCAGTAATGCTTCGAGCAATACTTCGCCTAGGTGATGGCTTACCCAGGCACGACCATCGACCTGATGTAACAAAAGACGTGGTTCATCCTCCCTGAAGACATGTCTCCACTGTTCCACGGTTCGGTCTCGACGATCCCATGGCCACTATAATCGAGGCCTATGTTGTCGTTAGTGATCACTGGAACACGGAGCACCACGTTCCACAACGTTCCCTGACCGGTGTGTCGTAAACAATTCTGCCAGCACCATCGCTGGACTGCGTTGTCACAGCTAGGCAGCTGCGCCGCTTGGTTTGCAAAGCCGATAAGCCTGCGACCGCCATGTCCCATGACGAGTCGAGTACGTCCAACACCATGTCGCCTCCTAGTGACGTCACTCACCTCAAACAACATTCCGTAGCCTATTTCAATTGTAGCGAGTGAACAGAGGACTAGGTGTGTCGTTTTGTGGGATGCCCGTCCCAAGATGCCAGGCCAAAGCAATCTGCTCTTTGTGAAAGTCGCTTATACTATTAGGAATCGATATTTGCGGCCATTGTCGGAAATGGAGTGATTCGCCATCCGTCAGCTTTAATACTTTCAAAACTACTGAAATATGATTTCGATCGCAAAGATATTTATTAAAAATGTGAAGGGTTGCGGCCATCTTCAGATTACACACTGTGAAGATAAACTTAGAAGTGCTGATTTGCATAGGGAAGTCAGAAATCATTAAAAAGAACATAAAGTAAAAGGATAGATCGCTACCCAATCGGCTGATGATGACTCTTGGAATGGCTGTGCTGATCCCTGTCGCAGAACTGCTGGTGATGGCTGAACAGACACGGGCTAAACACAGTAAAAGAGGAGGCACATGACCCGCATGACGTCATTTTAAGCCAATGGAAAGCGATTTATATGTCGTACGCAAAAATTTTAACGTCCATGTTTACAAATGTACGTTAATGTAACTGTAAACGGCTAAGGAACAGGGATTTCTGTACCTGAAGGGACAGGAAAGGGATATCACTCTATGTTCTACTTGGTCTTGAGGCTTTCATCACATTATTTGAAGTAATATAAATTCGTTGTACCTCTCTGGAAAAGGGTTTCTATTTTGTTAATATAGGTGGAAATCTCACAACAGTAAATCTAAATTACTTGTTGTTAGCCGTTTTCCAAACTACCCCCTCTTTCGTAATTATTTAGTGTGTGGTTTGTTAGCTGTTTCTAATCACTGCGCGCGGGACATCCCTTCTGTGTGTTTGAATGGCTGCTACAGTTGTTCGGTTGTCTGTAGCTACTGATATTAAGTATTTGCCCTAGTTTGGCAATCTGCATTTCAATTCACATGTTACCGATAAATAGGCCTTTCTATTTGTACTCAATTTGTCTTGTGTTTTAATGTGACTGATTCCTTACAAATCTCACTCAAATAAATCGTAGAATCGCCGTCTAGAGGTTTCATTTTAGTATAAGTCTGGTTCTACCATTTGTGACACACTGTCTGTTCGATAAGGTTTCTGGTGAAGCAATCACACGAGCTTAGCGTGTTGTACCTAATGTTTCACTTGGGCATACCGTGGTAAAGTACATTTTGTTAGTAAGTCTAATAGCCTGGCTGCCCGTGGAGATGTGTTCAGATGGTACTTAAGATCCCTCAAAATAAATATTAACGAACTTCTTGTACTTTTTTTACCTAATTTAACGTAAATCCTGAAGCATCTTTACCAATTGTAAAACTTGTCAGCATGCTCGTCGGCCAATGGTACAGTTAACACGGTTTCGGTCATGAATGCTACAAAAGATTTGTAGTGAAATTTTGTTCGCTTGAGATGGTCCAATGTGGCCGCATGCTGGTCTTTCCGTACGAGGTATGGTTTTCATTTGTAAAACTCGTATATACAATGTAAGCACTTTGAATTATTTTGGCTTTGCCATGGTAGGTGTTTGTTACTTGGCCTAAACCAGTTTGTGCAGATGCTAAGTGTAGTTATTTCTTTAGTCAGTTGATGTTCTTGACCTGTAACTGCCTGTTAATAGAAAACATAACTGTTGCAACTGTATAGTACTTTAAATTATTTTCATAATTTTACTGTGAACCTACCTACTTACAACCACCTTTGTTTTTATTAAATTAACTTCTTAGACCCCTTGCATTTCAGTAATCGTATTTACTGATGTGGTGAGCCTTGTGTTTCACTGCTTTATTCAAAGGTCAGCAGCACTCTCACTTTTTAATTAGGTATTTTCTAGCTTTAAAGAGTTCACCACTTGTTAGTTATAAACTCTGTTGACGTGTTCACTATTTTGTTATCACACTACCTTACAACTCCATAACAACCTCCTTAAGCCTGCAGTGCGGTCTGTACGTCAGCTTTCTGATTTCTTACAAGGTTGTCGAGATGGCAGTCTTTATCATCCGAGTTATGATTGTTTGTAATAATTATTCAAATTGCCTTGTGCTAATTGCCGGTTCTTCTGTAAGAACCGATATTAGTGGCTTCTAGGCATGGTGGTCGCTGACGTTGATGGATACGGCTATGTACGTGTTATTAGAGAAATCCATAAATCTGTATATTATCCCCCGTTATGACGCCCGGAATGGGGTTAGTATTAATTGAAGTAAATGTTGCTTCCACTACAGCCCCCTTTCAGTATAATATCGGAATGTGCACTCAGGATTATTAGTATTTCTCTCAGCACGTAAGTTTGCAGACTATAGCTACACAAGGGTTGAAATGAGAGGACTACAGTTTCTTTCAGTCTTTTCCGCCAACAGTCTTAGTTTTTTTCCGTTGGCGGAGGAACTTTTCCTTCTTTGTCTAGCCGTAGTCAACTTGCAGGAACTTTTCTCTTCACCTTGTGGATTCAAGAACTGTGTCCGATTTAGTGCTGATTGTGTAATATCCAAGCCTATATTTTATTCAGAATAATATTCACGACAGCACTGTGTGTGGAATGTGAATGAACATTAATCGTATTCTCGCGATAAAAAGACCTGATCGTTAGTAAAATAATAAGTAATTATTGTCAATGACATAGTTTAATATTTTGTACAAAATGTCTCAGACAATACCTATGGAAAAAGATAATGAAAATCTCAATCTTTTGTTATCAGTGATTCTACTAGAAAATCCTCCTCCTTGTTTGAACTATTGTACTGATACGATTTGATTGATCTCTCGTGACACGGAGGTCTGTAAAAAATTGTGTTGTTGCTAATTTAATATTGGAAAAAATAAAATTTATGTGTCATTAAAACGAACCTTCTTTGTTTGGAGCTTTATTTCATTTTAATTCTCGTCCTATATAAATGTTAAGTTTTATGCGCAGCTACAAAAGAGCGCAGCCAACAGCGCTATTGATCTACAGCTTGGTGTATTGGTAAGTGCTAAATAATAAGCGATTAACATTGAGAAATATTTTCAAATGTTAAAGCATATGCTGAAGGTACAAAATGTTGTTGTTGTGTACATAGCTCCACGTAGTCAGCGCTTACACAACTTTCCCACCAGAGCGCGCCCAGCTAAGCACAACAGCACAGGTGCAGCGCTCGTCCGTCTCCGCACTACGAGATGGCGCTGCTTAGAGACGGACAAAATTCTGCTTCCGCCGATCCGCGCATTAATATGTAACGCAGCCAATGAAACTGCTGCTAACGTATAACCTTTTCTCCTCGCAGATCACACTCGCGCAGTGATACCTGAACGCTCGAGGTTTTATAACGAGTGTACAGACCTCCGACTAACCCATGCGGATCCTGTACGACCTCATTCCGTTCCTCCACCTCCTCCTTTTCCTTGAACGGATACAGATCCTGTACACCTCCTGAAAACTCGATCCTCCTCACCTGCTTGTCTCTCCCATCTTATCCCACCCCCGCCCCCTGCCGCGCCTGTATTCCCACGTCCCACCCGGTCTCCATCTCTCCACCCTCCTTACCCTCTCCGAAGGTGGCTTCCGCCAGTTCCCTCTCGCTGATGATGCCCTCCTCCCCTCCATCTACCCCTCCTACCAACTTTCATCCTCCCTCCCTCTTTCTGTTTTTCTCCTTTGGGCATCCTCCCTTCCTGCTCTCCCCTTCCCTCCCTCCTCCATTTCTCCCCACTCCTCCCCCGGGCTTCCCCTCCCCTGTCTCTCTACTACTCCTTCCATCTCCTCAGCCATTTGCATCTTTGTTCTCCCCTCTCCCCCCCTTCACCCTTCTTCCCACTTGGCAGGTCCCTGGACTCACACATGCTACGTGGACATTCGCGCGCCGGAGATCATCGCCATCAGTGTCTCGTGTGTGCCGTCGTGTTTAGTGTTCAGTGTTCACCGTCGCACTCCATCATTCACCTGTTCCATCGACATCTTCAGTGTTTGTGCGTCATGTCAACAGTTTGTAGTGTGGATTATCGTAGAGTGTGAACGGCTCCGTGTTTGTCTTTCTGTGTCTACTGTTTTATTACCCACCGTTATGTCACTTATGTGTATTCTTTTTGTTGTTTCTTTGTCTATTCTATGGCTGAAGAGCAGCGTAACAAGCTGCTGACAGCCTGCCTGTTTGTACAGGTTTAAAAATGTCAATAAAGAAAAAAAGAAACTCCGATTGATCAGTCTGCATTAGTCTCTACCAATCTGCATTAGTCTGCATTTGTCTGTAGTCAAGTTTCAGTCTGTGCCTAATAAAATTACCATATTCCTGTATATAGCCATGAAGATAAATGTATAGACACTTTGTCAAGTATCCGAGACATGTGGGAGTAAGGTTAACGTACCAAGACCAAAGGAACTTCAGATTGTCAATTGTAAACAGCATCCAGAATCAAGTTACATAATATCTATGCCTTTTTATTATTTTAATAAATGTGTGTGGAAATTAATCCAGTTCTGTTTAAAGTTTGCTACTCTAAGCGTGCAAGTGGCATTTGTATCGTCTGACCTAACGGCAGAAGATAAACACGCCACGATAAGACCACGAGACATTGCTGGCACTCGCCTACGTCGTTAGAGCGACAAGTCAAATAATCTGATGGTGTGTGTACCTAAGGTGTTGCAGTACGCACACCACAGTTTTAATATATATTATTTGTTAGTAGTAAAACAGGGCCTGAAGGAGAATCGATAAGTGATTATCTTATGTGAGCCGCCATCTTAGTGAAATATTGCAGCGGCAGTTTCAAATTGATTTTTAATGCTGTCATCAATGTTGTTCGTCCAATTAAGATCGTAATTGTGTGTTGGTGGCCCAGAATCCCCCCTGCCCCCCCTCCCCCAAGAGGTAATAAATTCCAGTTGGATTGCGAATACAGTGAACGTCTATGAATCCAAAGAGCATCTTGCGTGATATAAATTCTTATCTGCTGATGTATGAAGCCTGGTTATTTCGTAGCAACTTCTATCAAATATTGTGTGACAAAACTGTTCATTTTGTTTTAAGAAAAATGTTGCCACCTCGAATAACAGCAGCGTTAAATTCGATAAACTATCTGCATCTATTAAGGAAACTTACTGTACAACACAACTGAAAATTACTAAAATTCATTACTCCAGTTTACTTCACATTATTTATCATACATTTAGCTTGTTTGTAGTTATATGTGATTACTTTTGTGCATGAACTTGGTGCCATTTACACTGCCTGACAGAAAACATTGCTACACGTTGCCAGGCGGAGATTTCTTTAACAATCCAACGATCATTAGCCGGGAAAATCAGTGACTAAATAAACCATCCTATTACATTAATAGTAAGTAACTAGTTTTATTATAATCTAGCTCAAACTGTACAAAACGCTATCAAACCTTACACACCACAACTGCTGGTATGACAATCCTATCAATCGGCTAGAAAGCTCCCTGCTGTGAAATTGTTTTCCTGCTCCTTCACTTTTCGAAAATTATATAAGAAACTTCATACATGGTAAAAGTAAAAATATACCATCTTTCCCCTTCACCTTTCCTTGCATCCGCGTCTGAGCAATACAAAAATATGAAAAACAAATTATTGTAAATATTTATTATAATATTTATGTAGGGGTAGAAACGTTAGTGCAATTTAGAAAATAAAAGGTGCAAGGGAGCATGATATCAATCAATGCGAGTATTTAGTTTCGTCAACGATTCTGAACAGTAGTAGACGAAAACTCCAAATTTCGCATCAGGTTTAGTTACTTAGTAGTCACCTTAGATAAATGATGCCTACGAAATAAAGCGTTGTATTAAGAATCTCTGCAGTCTTAATGCTGCAAGTAGCTTGTAACGGACGGAAGTTTTAATTGAGTTGAATTTAATTTTCAGAATAGAACTTCAGTATGTTCATTAGAACATATGTAATTGGAACTGGGAAGTCATTAATACTATTTATTGTGTGAGCTGGCGGTTCGATTGGCAGCTTGAAGTGGTAGGACAGAAGTATGCAAACACCGCGAGAACACATGCTCGCACTTACGGAAAATGCAGATCCCAGCCCAGCCTGCACGTTGCGCTTTTGTACTTGGCCATGCACTCAATACGTTGCAAGAGTCAACCGCTGTCAGGACGGTGTTCAGAGTGCATTACTTTGGAGCTAAGTGAATTCGAGCGTGGAAAACGTTTGGTGCTCGTATGGTGTCTGCTTGCCGTAACAAAGGTAGCCAAGTGTTTGATGTTTCAAGAGACAGCGTAATGAAGATTTACAACTCATACAGGGAAAGCGAAGAAACAACATCCGCTTAGTAACAATGGTGACGGAATTGTCTATTGAGTGATGGTGACAGCAGCAAATTTCACTGTATAACTGAACGTCGCACTCGCGAATCGAGTCAGCACTGAAGCATAGCATCTCCATCAGATGAGAAATTCGGTTCAAATGGCTCTAAGCACTATGGGATTTAACAACTGAGGTCATCAGTTCCCTGGAGTTAGAACTACCTAAACTAACCTAAGGACATCACACATATCCATGCCCGAGCCAGGATTCAAACCTGCGACCGTAACAGCAGCGCGGTTCCGGACTGAAGCGCCTAGAACCGCTCGGCCACAGAGGCCAGAGAATTACGGGGCAGGATTTAATTCCAAAACCTTACCAGTTATGCGAGTGCCAGTAACAAGAAGAGGTGGTGCCGAAGCAATATAAACTGGACTACGGAGAGGTGGAAGAAAGTAATTTGCCCGGATGAGTTGTGTTTGACTCTGTTTCCAACTCATCACCGAATTTGCGTCACTATAGCAAAATATGGCGTTATTTCGGTAACAATTTGGGCAATCATATCGAGATACTGCATGACTATTATGCAAGGCCACATTACTTTTAATAGTGCTGTGGCCACTTTGACAGAAGAGACCCATCCCATTGCATAGTGTTTGTTCCCCCACTAGAGATGGTGTGTTCAGGGTGACAAGTGCCCGTGTTAACAGAGCACCCACCATCCAAAACTGCGTTTGTTAGCACTGGGGTGAATTGTCGCATCTCCCTGGACACTATAGTCACCAAATCTCAATGATATTGGGTATTTTATGGAGCCTCTGTGGTCTACTTTGGAGAGAACAGTGCGTGATCGCTGTCCATTTCTGTAACCGTTACCTCAAACTGCCACGATTTTGCAGGAATAATAGTACAAGATTCACTTGAAAACCATACCGGACCTGCGTATATCCATTCCGACACGGCTGGAAGCGTTTATGAATGTCAGCTGCTTTACAACTTAAATGGCAAGGCGATGTGTCGTGTTTTTGGTGTTGCCATATTTTTGTTCAGCCGCTGTATGTCGTATTATGGTGAAGCAGTCAAGTCAAAATCAGATACCTTCTTGACAGACAAACCATTCAGTACAGGGTCTATTAAATCCACTACTTACGCGTTGCCATGGGCACACCAACAGAACCATTATAGAAATCTTTAAAGATGACTACCACAAAAGGAGGAAATTGATGATCATGAAACAGTGAGCAGATGCTGGCAGCTCCATGAGTTCTAACCGACAGCGCGTAGCGTCCTCCACCTCATGGGGTACATGTTTTTTTATTTTGTTTAGCGACTGTTGCAGTTGAAAGGGGGGGGGGGTGGCAGTTACGAATATACGGACGAGATTAATGTGTCCTAACACGTTTTCCGTTCATGTGCCAATCTCCTCATCTCGGGATTGAAATTTAAAAAATGTAAGACACTAGTTGACGAATCACTTGTCTTCGTCTACAATTTCTTATCTGAGGTGATGCTAGGAGCGGCATGGAAATTATTCCCTGATGCTTGAAGACGCTTATTGTCGTCTTATCCATTTTCTTGTTTATGTTTCCCTGTATTTCTTTGCCGGACGAAAGTTTGTAGAACCACCGTATTTTTTATTATCTTTCATTTATCTTCCAGCATTCTTCTGTAAAGTCGATCTGAAATGCTTTATTTCCTTCTTTTCTGGTTTTCCTACAGTTGATGTTTCTTAAAACTCTGTGTTACGGAATTACATTACTGTTAATTTATGTTATATGTTAAGTCCTAAATTTGCTAGCAAAAGATATCTTCTGACAAATAGTACTATTGCTACATGTGCGTCTAACATGGGCCTCACTAGGTCCGTCTATCGATATTGGGCATCTAGGGTACCGCAGTTCGTTCTCTTCATTCACTGTGTGTGTCTCTAACTTGTGCACAGTGTGCAGGACAATCAAACAATTTAAAATCAGAGATGGTACAAATTCTTCATTAAACTGAGTTCTCTGTTAAACTGAGTGACGGTCCAAATCCCCAAGACCTGTTTCATATGTTGGAGGTATTTCTTCAGGTCATATAAAACTAGTACTTCATGTGCCACGACTAATAAGGGGCATGTGAAGATAAAAACGTATCACTCCTCGGTAAAAGCTTGGATGGGACGGCAGATGGGCATCCGGTTTGAACTATGCATGATCGGTAAAACACCGTGTGTGGCTAGCGCTGTAACGGGCAGTTCTATCTGACGCCTCCCAATTGTCAGTGAGTGATTAGCGCTGTAGCGTGCAGTTCTATCTAAACCCAGCCAATATATTTTGTATGTTGAAGACTGTCAAGGATTGGGTGTCTTTTAGTTCTTCGTTTCCCTCACGGATTCTGACGATGGTTTCATCATACATGCATTGTCATGTGCTATCCGGAATAATCTTTTGACAGGGCTTTGGAGATGTTTTACTAATCACGCATGTTTCAGATCGATTGCTCCTCTGCCTTTACATCCACGGTTTTCCCAAGCAGTGGCATGCTTCTGGGACTTGTATGTCGTGGCACATGACATATTTGTTTTATGTGCGTATTTGGACTCTCACTCAGTGTAATAAATATTATTCTACCATCTCTGATTTTAAATTGTTTGATTGTCCTTCACATTATGTACTTGTTATTCAGCTGTAGTCTGATCTGTAAGGTTGATTGTGTCTCGATGTTGATTTGAAGTTCATCGCTAATCTTATTTCTGGTTATCCAAATTACTTTGCTCTATCTGTAGTTTATTCTCAATGCGTATTCGGTGCTTATTAAACCATCCTACTCAACTTGTACTCTAATTCCTCTACATTACCGCAATGGACCAATGTGTCATCAGTGACATCCCTATTTTCCTGTCGCTGCGTATATTCATCCCATTTTAGACGTTTAAGTGTTATTTTCCTCTACATCTTACATACATAGGATGAGGAGAACTGAAAAGTAGAGAGGAAGACAGCCTTGTGCTTTTATATCCGCTTCTATCATAGCACTTTTCTCTTGGTCTTTCTAGTCATCCCATCACTGTTATGTTATATATACAAATATTGAAAATTGCACCTCTTCCATAAAATGAACACCCTCCATCACTTGACGTTTTTAAACAGTCATCTTAGGTAAAAAATTTAAAAAAATTTACTGATTGTTTTAAGTCCTTATAATCAGGCAGAGCTGCGTCCCTGGTGCCATTACCTCCTCGGATCCTACATTTTTCATTTCCATTCTCTGTGCGTTATATCCGTCAGCAGCTTAGTTCATTAGTTATCAAGTTGATTAAATAATATTCCTCTTAGTTTTTAGGCCTCTGTCAGCCCTGGTATTTTAATGATACGATAATCGCAGAAACGTCTATGAAATACGACTTAAGGTAACGCTTTAGGAAGACTTCGTGCATGATGTCATTCAAATGCTTACAGAAATGCGTTAAGTCCACAAACTGGTGATCAAAACGCAATGTTCCTTCAACATTATGGACGTACGAGGTGTGCAAAAAAATCGCAGGGAGCCCATCGGGTTGCACGAAAGTAGAGGTGGACGACTACATTTGTAAGGATATACAATTTAGAAGGTATAATTCCGCAAGTGAAGTGGAGCGACTGGTGTATGTACAAAATTTATTAAATAGCGACCTTCTGCGGAGCGTCTGCTTTAATTCAGGTGCAACTGCAATACACGGGGCCTGCTCAAGTATATGTAGGCGTACGCTTCAAATACAGTTCCATACAAAATAAATACTGACCAAGAAGAAGAATAATATAACACTGAGGCAAGAGATCACCTACCAAACAACCCTTGGAGCGGCCTAAATTTCATTATTCGGTATATACATAACTTGCAGGATCTATTAATCACACATTCATCTACATCTACTTCTACCTTCCGCATATCAATGTGATGCAGTCGGCGTGGCAGGTACGCATCCTATTTATCTCGTGAAGCGGTTTCTGAAGCTTCCTCTCAAGTACAGAACACGGGAAGAATGTTTCCTTATATTACTCTGTACACAATAAAATTATTCTCCGTTGTCCATGTCTAGAATATTAACATCTCGTGTGGAAGTAACGCTACACGACTTTCTCTGCTTTTAGTGGCATGAACTGAGGTTACACTGGCAAGCTAGCGAAAATGCATCACAAGAAGTAGCCAAGTGAAAAAACCAGTACGTTTCGGAAGTTTACTTACATAAGAAAGCTAGTAACAGAATTTCCTTGATACAGTAGTTAGAGTGCGAGTCACACATATTTTCTTACAGTACATTCCACCTATTTAGGTAAAATTTATTGCAGCTTTCTATGGTAATTGGATTAAAACTCGTGCAACTGTCCTGAGTACAGCTAAAAACATCCTTAAACAAAGCACGCATCATTAATAGTAATCCATAATGGTGCATTACACAAATATTGCGGCAGTATAGTGTCCGGAAGGAAATTACTGATATAATCCTTAACGGTGTTGAAACAGTGTTGACTATAGAACTAAATTCGGGAAATTCGCCCGTACTGTAAATTATTATGTTCTTCCTATATTAATAATAAACGTATTACAGTTTTCGTGAGGTGAATGTGTTACAGTAGTATGATATTTTCAATGAATGTAAAATCAGAATTCGATTGAAATATCATTTCTCTGGCGGTGGGGATGTTGCTTCGTAATCTGTTTATCTTCCGTACTTTCCAACAGCTTTTATTCTGAATCCCATATCACAAAAAATGTAGAAAGCATGCACTCAGTTTCACTGACAATTACACTTATCGGGGAAGCGTTCAGAAAAATCTTGTATTTGGAAAGATGAAAAACTATCTTTGACGGTTAAAATCAAAGTACTGAATGTATCAGATCGCATACATAGCCTTACTGTTAAATTTCTGAACAAACCTTTTGTTTCTGGGCTCTGACGTTTCCTAGGATCAAAGGAGACGCCAAAAGTACCTTGCTTCCCTGAAGTTGTCTCCAATCCTTCGAACCCTGTCTTCTCGTGGCGCAGCTTAGCTCTGAGGAATGGGCACTGCAGCAAGCATCAGCTTACCTAAAAACGGAGAAAACTGTTCTTACTGATAAGCACATACATGATAGAATCTAATAATATTTTTTTTATGAAATGAAGAACAGTAGGAAGTAGTGGACAAAATATGATGACTAAACTGTTTGAAAATGTTCATAATTAACGCCCTAGCAGTCGTACCAGTTTTTGTAACTTCAGTCGTCGCATGCCACTGTCAACCAGCCGTCGTGTTCTTTAAATGCACGAAAAATACTGCCTTTATATGCTTAGTATTTAACAAAAAAGGTTTATTTCGCTCTTTACGTACATTAACGTATATTTTAATGCTTCAACTTTATTTTCTCTTAAGAGGTAGTTACACCATCCTATTATTTTGTTTAACAACATATTTCTAATCCACACAACGCTCTCACATCGCACGCGGCCTACATTTATTTATCAGTGAATATTACTTCTACACAACATAGTATATTATATTCGGTTTACTTGTTAGATGTGTTGCTATTGTTATTATGGACATACAAATTTTGCTCATTCCGTCCCTCCAGCTCATCCGCAAAGTTAGGTTCACACTTTTTACTGACAATCTAAGACTGCTTTTCGCACACATCATCTTCTACTGACAACGACGAATTGTGGTCAGAACATTCTTTCCTCTGCCCTTCGTAATGGAGCCACCCTTCTTTCTCTTTCGAAGCTCTTCCAGTTGTCGAGGTTCTTCCAATCCATAAGATTCTAAAATATTTCGAAGTCATTTGGAAGCGCAGAAAGTAGGATCTTGTAACTAAATGAAATCTCATAAGTTGCTGAGATAGTTGTTTCGAAAACATCTTCTTCGGATTTCTTGGCTCTCCAGCATTCGATTGAAGCAATGTTTGGTCATCGATGGCAGTGATATTTAGTAAAGCGAACCATACATGCATTATCTTCGAGTCACACAGTATTTATTGCTTTACTGCGCTTCTGGTTTACTGTGTACATCGCTCCATTTGTCATGTTTTACTTCATGATAATGTGTGGTTTCTTAGGTTCTTCATTAATTGTGCCATAACTGTGCATGGTGCTAAGCAGAACAAAATATTTTTGACACATGTGACACCATTGTGATATCTTCCTTATACTGAGACAGGGAATATCGAATACTCCTGGATATCAGTTGTAGAAATTGCGAAGGTATTTCGGTTTTCTTTCAGTCATCAGTCTTGAAGCGTCTCGCACTAATTCCTCCCATTTGCCAAACTTTTTATCTCAGAGTAGCACTTGCAACCTACATCCTCAATTATTTGCTGAATTATTTCCAATCTCCCTCTTCCTCTACCGTTGTGGCCGAGCGGTTCTAGGATCTTCAGTCCGGAACCGAGCGACTGCTACGGTCTCAGGTTCGAATCCTGCCTCGGGCATGGATGTGTGTGATGTCCTTAGGTTAGTTAGGTTTAAGTAGTTCCAAGTCTAGGGGACTGATGACCTCAGACGTTAAGTCCCATTGAGCTTAGAGCCCCCTTTGAACCTCTATAGCTCCCTCTAATACTTTGGAAGTCATTCCCTCAGGTCTTAACAGATGTCCTATCGTACTGTCCCTTCTTCTTGTCAGTCTTTTCCACGTATTCCTTTCCCCTCCGATTCTGCGCACAACCTCCTTATTCCTTACATCAAACCTCCTAAATATCCGCATTCGTCTGTAACACCACATCTCAAACGCCTCGACTCCCTTCTGTTCTGGTTTTTTGACAGTCAATGTTTCACTACCTTTAAATGCTGTGCTTAAAACGTATCTTTTGAGAAATTTCTTCCTCAAATTAAGGTTCTTGTTTAATACTAGTAGACTTCTATTGGTCAGGACTTCGTTTTGGACAGTGCTAGTCAGGCTTTGATGTTCTCCTTGCTTTACAAAGAAGTTCGGAGGTGAAATTTAAACTAAATGTTTTGAACTTCCTGTCATTCGATTACAACTGGGCAACTAAGAAATATGTCAGCATATTTCACGTGTAGGATCATTTTCACTCTTGAAAAGAGATATAGAAAGCACAAAATGAGGCCTAAGTATCGCCTACTGTGGTATTAAATAAAGATGAATATATATTTTATTTTATGAATTCCATGTTGAGCATAAACGTTCAATATTTATCAGCCATACACAACACAACACTTTGCGACATTTCCGATACTTGCTGCGGCGAATGTAAATGTTGTTTCTCACGTAAAATCTATAAGAGTGAAACATCGACGTACCGTTTACTTCTTCCTCTGGAAATTTCCAACAAAGAAAACACGAAAGTGTTCGTTGGAGAAGCGCGAGTACGAGATGAAATATGCATATTCTCCCTTCTGTCAAGTTATAAAATACAGCAGACAGAGAGCATACGACAAAGAATTTTTTCCCTCTCACCATGTATCAGCAACCACGAATTGCTATTGTTTACAATACTTTTCCTTCAGTCTTACATTTCAGTAATGACCAATGGGAGGCATAAAATTCATGAGTGCTTAAAGGTAATAATTATTCGTTAATGCACAAAAGGAAACGGCCGGAGGCTCCAGCGGCATTCCGAACTTTGAAAAGAAAAGTGAAAACCGCTCGCCACCTGACACGATATTTATTTTACACTTACAGATTTAAGTGCTCGCCTCGACATTTTATGACGTACCATTTATACGTGGATACCTTACCTCTGTGATATGTAATATTAACCAGACGTCTTTCAATAACAGTTGCATAAATTCGGAAGTTAAATCGATTGTGTGAGATTCATTATCCCATGTAATATTTTGTCTTATCTCCCACGTAACATCCTACCACTGCAGAAATATTGAAGAAAATCTAAGAAATTTTTCTGGGAAAACAATCTAAATTTCAAATGATATGTCAAGGTACCAAAGTTATATCACTATGTGTACATAATCTGTAGTGTGCAACTTCACTGCAACTTGTACATACGTGAAACATACTGGCAGAGCACAACCAGGTCTCGAGCGTGGATTCTTCGCCTTTCGCGGCCAAGTGCTGTATTGCTGGAGCTATTGAAGGATAACTCGTTTCCCGACCTTACAGTCCTTTTTCTGCTAATACCTTATCTTATTCTCTACTGACCTATTCCTCACTTCCGACTAAGAGTGGGTGCTCTGTTGTTGTTGTTGTGGTTTTCAGTCCAGGGACCGGTTTGATGCAGCTCTCCATGCTACTCTATCCCGTGCAAGCTTCTTCATCTCTGAGTGGTGCTCTGTTAAATATTATTTATTGATTATTTTTAACAAGGCTGTCTCTCAGCAACCGTGCGAAAGTCGCAATGGAGAAATAACTCAAACAACCGGTTGCAAGTAATTGTTTAGTACAATGACCTACGTTTCGACACCTTTAAGGATGTCTTCATCAGATTGAAATTCTAAAAGTCGTAAAGTTACAATGCGAGAAAGCAACAGTCAAAGTTTGTAGCAGTCATGCTCAAGTCAGGAATCAAAAATCGAAACGTTCCAACCTTTGGTATTTACACCCTGCAAGAAACAACATCAGACATGAGCGAGTGCTCATGTTGTTCCCTGCAATGTACGAGGGCAGTTCAGTAAGTAATGCAACACATTTTTTTCTGAAACAGGGGTTGTTTTATTCAGCATTGAAATACACCAGGTTATTCCTCAATCTTTTAGCTACACAACACTATTTTTCAACGTAATCTCCATTCAATGCTACGGCCTTACGCCACCTTGAAATGAGGGCCTGTATGCCTGCACGGCACCATTCCACTGGTCGATGTCGGAGCCAACGTCGTACTGCATCAATGACTTCTTCATCATCCGCGTAGTGCCTCCCATGGATTGCGTCCTTCATTGGGCCAAACATATGGAAATCCGACGGTGCGAGACCGGGGCTGTAGGGTGCATGAGGAAGAACAGTCCACTGAAGTTTTGTGAGCTCCTCTCGGGTGCGAAGACTTGTGTGAGGTCTTGCGTTGTCATGAAGAAAGAGAAGTTCGTTCAGATTTTTGTGCCTACGAACACGCTGAAGTCGTTTCTTCAATTTCTGAAGAGTAGCACAATACACTTCAGAGTTGATCGTTTGACCATGGGGAAGGACATCGAACAGAATAACCCCTTCAGCGTCCCAGAAGACTGTAACCGTGACTTTACCGGCTGAGGGTATGGCTTTAAACTTTTTCTTGGTAGGGGAGTGGGTGTGGCGCCACTCCATTGATTGCCGTTTTGTTTCAGGTTCGAAGTGATGAACCCACGTTTCATCGCCTGTAACAATCTTTGACAAGAAATTGTCACCCTCAGCCACATGACGAGCAAGTAATTCCGCACAGATGGTTCTCCTTTGCTCTTTATGGTGTTCGGTTAGACAACGAGGGACCCAGCGGGAGCAAACCTTTGAAAATCCCAACTGGTGAACAATTGTGACAGCACTACCAACAGAGATGTCAAGTTGAGCACTGAGTTGTTTGATGGTGATCCGTCGATCATCTCGAACGAGTGTGTTCGCACGCTCTGCCATTGCAGGAGTCACAGCTGTGCACGGCCGGCCCGCACGCGGGAGATCAGACAGTCTTGCTTGACCTTGAGGCGATGATGACACACGCTTTGCCCAACGACTCACCGTGCTTTTGTCCACTGCCAGATCACCGTAGACATTCTGCAAGCGCCTATGAATATCTGAGATGCCCTGGTTTTCCGCCATAAGAAACTCGATCACTGCCCATTGTTTGCAACGCACATCCGTTACAGACGCCATTTTAACAGCTCCGTACAGCGCTGCCACCTGTCGGAAGTCAATGAAACTATACGAGACGAAGCGGGAATGTTTGAAAATATTCCACAATAAATTTCCGGTTTTTTCAACCAAAATTGGCCGAGAAAAAAAATGTGTAGCATTACTTATTGAACTGCCCTCGTATATGTATCGAAGTTTGGAAAGTTTTCATTTTTGACTTGAACATGCCCGATATAAACTTTGACTAATGTCTTCTCGCATTGCTGCTTCACGACTTTTAGCATTTTATTGTGATGAATACATGCTTACAGGTGGTGAAACGAAGGACAACATACTAAACAATTATTTGCAACCGGTTGACTGTGTTATTTCTCCGTTGATTCTTTCAGGAATGTGTCCTTTTAGAAAGTTTTTTCTGCAGACGTTGCACACCAGCTTGAAGATACATGTCGAAAACAGTACTGCACGGGCATCACCTGCTATGAAAACAGTTATTATCGATACTAGTTTACATTGGCACAAATCGTCATCAGACACAAACTATGTTCTGTGTGTGTGTGTGTGTGTGTGTGTGTGTGTGTGTGTGTGTGTGTGTGTGGTGTTCAATCAGAGGCTACATACCATCAAAAACGCAATCGGAATTCAGCTCAAACATATTTTTTTAGAAAATCCAGAGTGTTACTAACAAAACAGTGCGAAGCACCCAATTTCTGAACACCTGCTGACGGCTTAATAACATTACCATCAGTCGCGGTTCAAACATCTAATAGCGATGTTTTGCGTATACTTCGCTACTACGCGGAGGTTGTATGTGTTACGCTATTGTATAACTGATCTTCTGAGCAATATTTGCATTTTGTGTATTGAGTTGCGATGTTCACGTTGTGGCCGAGTGGTTGTAGGTGCTACAGTTTGGAACCGCGCGACCGCTACAATCGCTGGTTCGAATCCTGCCTCGGATATGGATGTGTGCGATGTCCTTAGGTTAGTTAGGTTAGTTCTAAGTTCTAGGGGACCCATGACCTTAGATGTTGAGTCCCATAGTGCTCAGAACCATTTGAATTTTTTTCACGTTACGTTTCTGATGACGTCAAGAGTGGTATGACTAGACTTCGTGTAGCAGCCAGTGATGGTGCAATATGATTTTCAATCTTTAGATATTCAATAGCCAAGCACTTTTTATGTCGTTCAACCGTTGTATAAGACGAGGTCTGATGATCAGCAAAATGGATTGTCTGTTTCATGTTCGTAGGACGGCAAGAAGATAATACTTGCTATTCAAAATGAAACAGAATCTACACCACATGAGAGATTATTAAGGGAACAGCTAAAACCAGAATGAGAGCCAATTTCAGCATTGTTTTAGGTTACGTAGTTCTTTGACAGTGTGATGTAAGATAAAGGAAAAGGGTCAGGTGTTACGGTCTTTGGCTAAATATCAGTATGTCGTAGATACCGATATCGAAAACAGTTTCTGTTTAAAATGAGAATAAAAAAATCACCAGAAGTGGCTGACGAATAGAATCTGTGTAAGGCCACTCTTGTTCAGCCTCGTCGAAGAGAACAAAGGAGCTGGCAGAAGTTCGGAACATCCTATTTCCGTGGGAAACTAACCCTAGATTGTGGAAGACTCAACAATGATCAACAGCAGGAGAATGCAAAGGTAAGTCAGATAATATGTATGCGATAACTCAAGTGTCAACGATTTCTGTATCAGCAAAAGTTTCCGGTTTTGGATACCTGGTGGGAGAGTGTGTAGGGCGAGGCGACCTTAAAAAAGAATTGAATGACAAATGAGAGGGTGATATTTCGAAAGACAGAACGTGGAATGTAAGAGGTCTGAATACGTTAGAGAAGCTAGAGAATCTGAAATTGGAAATACAAGATTTCGGTCGAAATATAGAGGAGGTTATTGAAGGGAAAAGGAGAGATGATAAATTTTTCTGATCGCATGAGCATAGAACCATATCAAGAGTAGCATAAAGTGGTTTAACTGGAGTGAGATACGTCATGGTTATGAAGATAGAGAATAAATTAGTGTGAGCAGTTCAACGATAAGAATGTTCTCGGCAGAATCGACAGCAAACCAACCCAATAACAATACCTGATGATTTCGAAAGAGAGAGACATTACACTGACGGAAAAAAAAAATCGCAGCACTAAGAGGATGCTGTGTGACATAAATGACAATTGTTAGTCATGTTTCTAAATCTGAAAGATGATGTCTATTCATAATTAATGCTAGAAACATAAAAGTGGCGCTATTGGCAAATCAGGTTTGTTTTAAACATACGCTTTAACGGTAGTGAGCATTAGTTACTTTTGAGATTCGACATGGTGAACTTATAGTAAGACTGCCTTTAAGGCAACAAATACGCCCTTATCAACACCTCACCGAGTTCGAACGAGGCCGTTTAATCGGGCTACGAGGAGCTGGATGTTCCTTCTACGATACTGCATGAAGACTTGGCAGGAATGCACCCACTGCACATAATTAGTGGCAGCAATGGTCACACGATTCTACGGTCGCAAGAAGACCACGATCTGGACGACCACATGGCACTATGGAGAGTAAGACCATTGTGTTCAGCATATGACTCTGGCGCATAGCACTGCATCTGCAGCAGTAATTTGGGCTGCAGATTCCACCATAGTGACGCAACGAACCGTTACAAATCGTTTTCTTCAACGACAACGCTGCAGCGCGCGTTGTAATGACACCAAACCACCGCTATTTGAGACTTTAGTGGTATCAAGCGAGAGCTCACTCGAGGGCGGGGTGGAGGTGTGTAGTGTTTTCTCATGAAAGTTGCTCCTGATTTGGTGCCAGTGTTGGTTGTCTATTGCTCATAAGGAGGCCAGCTAAGGACCTGAAACCAGTCACCATGCTGGACGCACTACACCTACACGTCTTCAAATTTTCGTCTGTAATTCGATTATCCCTCGCACCCTGACTGCTAATTTGTACGTTCATCTAGTGATTCGACCTGCTGTGCTGCCATTCACGAACAGTATTCTAGGGCTTTTTTTTTAAACCGAATAACGCTCGCCCACATACCGCTATTGTAGCCCAACACGCTCTACAGATTATCGACATGTTTCCTTGGCCTGCTCCATCACCGGACTTGCCTCCAGTAGAGTACATATAAGACATCATCTGACTACAGCTCCTTGTCATCCATAACCAGCATTAAGCGTCCCACTATTGGGCGACCAGTGAATTTACTGGCATCTGGTACCTGTACCTCACAATGCATGCATATTTGCATGCTTGCCTTCAACTTTCTGGCGGTTATGATGGTTGTCAACGTCCCACCACTTTATATTTCCAATGGCTTGTCTCGCGCTTACATTACCCTGTGTTCTTAACATGAATCACTGGGAGTCCCGAAATTCTATTACTGTACATACATTATCTTTGTTGTTGCGATATTTTTCCGTCAGTGTAAATGATGAAACAGAATGTACATCACAGTATGTAAAGCGAGGCGAAGGTCTAATAGTAATGCGTTTAAATTGTTCAAATGGCTCTGAGCACTATGGGACTTAACTGCTGAGTTCGTCAGTCCCCTAAAACTTAGAACTACTTAAACCTAACTAACCTAAGGACAAAACACACATCCATGCCCGAGGCAGGATTCGAACCTGAGACCGTAGCGGTCGCGCGGTTCCAGACTGTAGCGCCTAGAACCGCTCAGCCACCCCGGCCGGCAATAGTAATGGGAACTGCATTGTTGTGGTAGGACAGGGAAATGGAGAAAGTGTTGTGGAAGAACGTGGCCTTAATAGTAGGAGTAAGAGAGGAGAAAGACTATCTGAGTTTCACCATAAAATTTCACCTGGTGATAAGGAATCCAGTTTTCACGTATCACGGTAGGAAGCGGTACGTTTAGAAACGGCTAAGCTGCAGGGGAAGATTGCAACTGGATTAAATTATCGTGAGACAGAAAATCCGGTATCACATAGTAGACTGCATGATCTACCCAGTAGAGTTAATGAGTAGACCCAAGTTTGAGAGAAGAATTCGAAGTAGCCAGCATAGGAAAATGTGAGATTCTGTAGTATTGAGGGATGATGTGGTGTGTTTAGAGTTCGATCTGGCTATAAATATTGACATAATGAAAACCATAGACGCATCTTCAGTTCAAGAGCAAATGGCATCTCAATGAAGGGCAGTCACACGAGTGACGGCGCGAAGGGGGTAACTGCGGTGAAACTTTCAGCAATAGAAGATATGCTCTAGTTGATCGAAGAAAAAGAAAAATATTCAGTGAAGGGCAGTAGAACGGTGATATCTCTTGGGAATAATAGTCATAGAATGTGGAAGGAAGTCAGTGTGAAACGGCTGCAGAAAACATGTGAAGAAATCCAGAAGAGGAATTGTCATCTGAAGGATTGATTCAGCATGTAGAGAAATCAAAACTACATTCGGTGAAGTTAAAGCCAAAGGTGACAAAATTAAGAGAGCAAAAAGAACTGACCGCACGGGATAGCCGGGCGGTCTTGGGCGCCTTGCAAAGTTTAGCGCGGCTTGCCCCATCGGTGATTTGAGTACTCCCTCGGTCGCGCGCGCGCGCGCGCGCGTGTGTGTGTGTGTGTGTGTGTGTGTGTGTGTGTGTGTGTGTGTGTTTGTGTGTGTGTGTGTGTGTGTGTGTGTGTGTGTGTGTGTGTGTGTTTTGTCCTTATCGTAAGTTAGTTAGATTATGTAGTGTATAAACCTAGGAAGGGATGACTTCAACAGTTTGATCCCAGAGGAATTTACCACAAAGTAGAATTCCACTCTTCAGTGGTGAGATGTCATAATAGTGGAAACCATTAAGAGGCTGTAGGAGAGGGACGAACCGTCGAATTGCTTGATAGAAGAATAAATGCGAGTCGATATGAAAGCTAGATGTTATCCAGTATTAAAATGGTTTAACAGGGCTTTTGAGATTTGAGATCAAAGAAGGCCGAAGACACAGATAATATACATTTGGAATTCCGCAAATCATTCGTACCTGTAGAAAGTAAGTTCCGATCGGTCGCGAAATGGAAACCAAAGTGAAAACAACGAGAAACGTTTTATTTGCAAGTTAGGTACCCCTTCCACCTACTTCTCTACATAGTCGCCGCTCCAACTTCGAGTGCTGTAGTGTTGTATCAACTTTCAGATATCTTCGTCACAGAAAGCAGCCGCCGGTGCTTTCAGTCAGTTTTTTGCAGTGGTCTGCAGCTCGTTCTTTGAGGAAAAAATTTTGTCTTCAAAATTTTGTCTTCTCAGGCAGCGGTTCTTATGAGCAGAGATGAGACTCAGGGGGAGCCAATTACGGACTGTATTGTGGGTGATCAAACACTTCTCATCGGAAACGCTGCGAGAGCGTCTTCATTGACCCTGCAGTGTGCGGCAGAGAATTGGCACGAAGAAAGAACTGCTCGACAGTTGTGTTATGTGGGTTACTTGATACGGGCAAAATCTCTAACCAGGCCCTCATACTTGGCCCAAGACGCTATTCCCAACGCATCTTTACGTCCTCATTGTTCACTCAAAACTGAAAAAAGCAACGCAAAACGATCGACGGGTATACTAGAGACACTGCCCAATACATTTGTGCAAAGCTTTACCGGATTTTCCCAGTGGTTTCCATTTCGCAACCGATCGGAACTTACTTTCTGGACAATAATCGTATACTGGTGACCCAAAACATTATGACCACCTGCTACATAACTTATAAATAAGTCTTTGAAACAAAATACACCACTGACTCTGCGTATCGGGGATCCTACAGTTTCTTGGCAGGTCACGTGATTCTCTTAAATAACGGGCCGCTGCCTTGGGTACGCGTTGACGGCGCCCAATAGCCACTCAGATGGGCACAATAGGATTTACATTAGGCTAATCTGACTGCCGGGGCATCAACGTTAGTGCACTATAATGCTCCTCAAACCACTGTATCGCCGTTCTGGCTCCGAGACATTGATAATTTTACCACTGAACGGTGACATCGCAGTCGGAGAAAACATCAAGCGTGAAGCGATGCAGGTGTTTCGCAGCTGTGAGCGTGTCTTCGATTACTACCACCAGACCCATTGAAGCGGAGGGGAATGTCTCCCATGGCATAATATTGCTCCCAAAACTCTGTGTATGTGTAGCGCTGTACGTTTCGCGCCAGCGATCACCTCGATGGCGGCATGTTTGAAGACGAACAGCGACCTAGTGTAGCAAAAATGTGATTCGTCAAAAGAGCTGACACGTTTACATTGATCAACAGTCGAATTGCTATAGCCTCGTACCAACTACAACCGTAATTGACAATGCCGTTAAGTGAACGTGTGAACACGTAGATGTGGTCTGCTGCGGAGCTCCATGTTCAGTAATGTGCCATGAACTATGTGCTCCGAATCGCTTGTGAGTGCACCAGTGTAGTGCTCTTTCGGCAGAGATGCCACAGATCACCATCGATCCCACTTTACCGAACAAGCAAGCCTCCTAACCTTGGGTTCTGTGAAGAGTCTTGGAATTCCAACTATTAGGCTCATAATGGCAGTCCATCATTCTGCTGCTTTCCGAAGATATTCACGACAGTATCACGCGAAAATTCGAACACCTTCGCCGTATTTGACATACTCGTTCACAGGCTCTGTGTAATTATGATCTGCCCTTTGTCAAAGTCGCATATCTCAATGGATTTCCCAATTCGCAACCAATATCTTTACTAAAGTTATCGCCAGTCCGTGTCTGCTCACCTTACATACTTTGCTATCATGTCACGTGCCCGCAACGCCACCAGGTGCCGTCCAACATCACGGCTGGCAGTGGTCACTATAAGTTTAAATGGCAGGGTTTTACACGTTCACGAAGATAACACGGTTAGGAACTGTGAAAACTATCGCACAGTCAGCTAAAAATATTCTAAATCCTAGAACGTATAAATATTTTTTTTATGTATGACAACCAGTTTTGGCTGACTTTGCCATTACCTTCACGTCTTAAAAAATCATTTTGTTCTTAAACGTGTTCATTATAAATTGGACATATCGCCAGGTTATCACCTGCATAAAGTAGCACACAATTAAATGTTTGTCATAAGGTGCTATTTTTTATATACTTGACAATTTGGTGTGAGATCAAACTTAAAATGAACACGTTTCGTAAAAAAAAAAAAAAATAAAAAATATTTTCAAGACCTGAATCTGATAGCAAAGTCTGTCGAAACAGGTAGTTTGAAGAAATAAATATTAATGCCATCTTTGTTTTAAAGTATTTTTAGCAACTAAAACAGGTCGCTCCTTCTTTCTTCTCAAAATAAGGAAATTCAATTTAACAGACCACAATTACTGGTTCCTGAGGAAAATAGTACGCAGAAGATGGTAGAGAGAATTGAGGGTATGTTAAATGACGATCAGTTTGACTTTATGGGAGGTAAATGTAGCGGAGAGGAAGTTGTGAAATTGTGCTTGACAGCAGAAGCGAGATTCAGAAAAATGAAGGCTTGTTTACAGGATTCATAAACCTATCAAAAGTGTTTGCGAAAGCAAATTGTTGCGAGTTTTACTAAATTTTCAGGAAAATAGGTGTAAGCTATAAGTAAGAACACAAGACTAAGAACGAAGTACTCAGATTAAAAAACAGCAGTAAGACAGCTTGTCTTCGGCCACTACTTTTCAGTCTACACATAGACGTAGCTATCACCGAAACAGAACAAATTTCCAGGAGTGGGATGAAAGGTTATCAATGATAAGATTCGTTGATGACATTACCATTCGAGTGAAGGAAAAAAAGAATTACCTATTCGATGAAATGAACAGTCTAGTGAGTACAGAATGTAGGTCGGCGGTAAACGGTAGACACGAAAATAATGAAGTGTAGCAGAAACGAAATTAGCACTAAACTTAATACAAAAATTGGTTAGCAAGGAACATGTGAAATTAAATAATTCTGTTACATTAGACGCGAAATGAAACGTTATGAGAGGATCGAAGAGGGTACAATGAGCAGATTACCATAGACATAGAGGGTAGTCCTGGCCAAAAGAACTGAGAATGAGAGTCTTGAAGTGTATCATGGACTGAGAAAAAACAGAAAAAATGACAATCGATGTATTTTAGATAGCTTGCTATAAAATGATATTGAAAAGTAGATGGACTGATAAGATAACAGATGAAGAAGTTCGCCGCAGCGTCAGCGAAGAAAGAAATATATGGCAACCCCCGACAAGGAGAAGGGGAGGATGATAGGACATGTATGGAAGTCATCAGGGAAGAATTGAGGAGGTAGTGTATGGTGCTAGAGAGTAAGAAAGTAAGAAGAAGGAAGATTATATCCAACGAATAACTGATAAAGTTGACTGAAAGTGCTACTACGGGATGAGACTGACAAAGTAGTAGGGGGATGCATCAAACCAGTCAGAAGATCCGTGACCCAATAAAAACGAAATGAAGTAATAGTATTCTAGAAATATCTGCCTCAGATCTGGTCTACTTTATACTAGAAACTATTTCGACAAATAGAAACTTAGACGTACATGGGAGTTAATAGGAACTTCTAGAAGCGAGCTACAAGCCCGTGGACTAGGGGCAGCGTCTGTGATTAGTATGCAAGACTCATAGTTCCCGTGTTCGAAACCCGCCAACGCCTTTCAGATCTCTGTGAGGGACAGCCAAGGAGAAGGTTACCATGACGAAAAGACTGAATAACCAACGAAAGAATAACGTTCTACGAGTCGGGACGTGGAATGTCAGAAGCATGAACGAGATAGGGAAGCGAGTAAATCTGAATAGAAAAATTCACAGGCTCAATCTAGATATAGTAGGACTCGGTGAAGTGAAATGGAAACACGACAGGAATTTCTACTCTGATTAGTGTAGGGTAATACCAACAGCAGCAGAAAATGCGATAACTGGAGTGGGATTCGTTATGAATACGATAGGTATTGTGAAGAGTTCAGTGATTGTATGATTCTTATTAGAATCGACAGCAACCAACACCAATAATTATAGTTCACATATACATGCTCTCGTCGCAAGTTGAACATGCTGAGATAGATAAAGTATATGATGTTATTGAAAGGATACTACATTACGTAAACAAGCATGAAACTCTAATAGTCACTGGGAACTGGAATGCAATTGTAGGGGAAGGAGTAGAAGAAAATTAATCGGAGAATATGAGCTTGCGACAAAGAGTGAGAGAGCAGAAAGACTAATGGAGTTCTGTAATAAATTTAAGCTAGTAAGAGCGGATGCCCTGTTCAAGAATCACAAGAAGAGGAGGAATTCTAGGAACAGGCCGGAGATATTGCAAGATTCCAGATTACGTCATGATCAGACAGAAATTCCTAAATCACATATTGGATTGTAATGCGTACCCAGGAGCATATACAGATTCTAATCACAATGTAGTAGTGATGAAGGGTAGGCTGAAGTTGAAGACATTAGTCAGGAAGAGTCAATACGCAAAGAAGTAGGATACCGAAGTACTGGGGAATGACGAGATACGCGTGAAGTTCTCTTAGGCTACAGATAAGGCAATAAGGAGTAGCTCAGTTGAAAGGGAATGAACTGCTCTAAAAATGGCCTTCACGAAGCTGGAAGCAAAAACATAGGTACAAAGAAGGAAAGCAGAAACAAAGCATGCGTAACAGTAGAAATACTTCAACTGATCGATGAAAGGAGGAGTACAAAAATGTTCCGGGTAACTCAGAAATACAGAATCACAAGTCGCCGGGGAATGAAATAAATAGGACGTGCAGGAGACCTAAGAAGAAATGGCTACATGAAAAATCTGAAGCAATCGAAAAAGAAACGATTTTAGCAAAGACAGACTCAGAATGTAAGACAGTCAAAAGAGCTTTCGGTGAAATTGAAAGCAAGGGTGGTGACACTAAGAGCGTAACAGGAATACCAGTGCTAAGTGCAGAGAAGGGAGCGGATAGGTGGAAAGGGGCCTCTATCAGGGTTGAAGATTTGTCTGATGTGAAGAATAAACAGGTATCGATTTACAAGAGATAAGATATGCAGTATTAGAATTTAAAAGAGCTTCGGAGGACTTAAGATCAAATAAGGAAGAAAGGACAGATAAAAATCCATCAGCAAATCTTCGAGGAAGTTCCAACAAAACGACTATTCACGTTTGTGTGTAGGATGTATGAGTACCATCTGACTTTAGGAGAAATATCATCCATGTAATTCCGAAGACTGTAAGAGCTGACAAGTGTGAGACTTAGCGCACGATCAGCTTAACAGTTCATGCATCCAAGCTGCTGACATGAATAATATACAAAAGAATGCAGAAGATGGTTGAGGAGGTGCTAGATGACGATCAATTTGTCTTTAGGAAAGGCTCATAGGCACCAGAGAGGCAATTCTGACACTTCGGTTGACAATGGAACCAAGACTAAACATAAATCAAGGCACTTTCATAGGATTTATTTGACCTGGAAAAAGCGTTCGACATAGTAAAATGGTTAAGTTAGTCGAAATTCTGAGAAAAGTACGGGTAAGCTATAGAGAAAGCCGGATAATATACAAGAGCCTATAGGGAATAGTAAGAGTGGACGACCAACAGCGAAGTGCTCGGATTAAAAACGGTGTAAGACAATCTGTACATTGAATAAGCAATCATGGAAATGAAAGAACGGTTCAGGAGTGGAATTAAAATTCAAGGCGAAAAGATATCAGTTATATGATTCACTGTTAACAGTGCTATCCAGAGTGAAAGTAAAGACGAATTGCATGATATGCTGAAGAAAATGGACGGTCTAATGAACACAGATAATGGATTGTAAGAAATTGAATGTACGTTTGGAGAATAGCATTTAATGATAATGAAATATGGACTTCGGGAAAACCGGAACAGAAGAGAATCGAAGCATTTGAGATGTGGTGCTACAAGCTAATGTTGAAAATTATGGGGACCGATAAGGTAAGACATAAGGAAATTCTGCGCACAGAGGAATGGAATATGAGGAAAATAATGACGAGGAGAAGGGACAGGATGATAGGACATCTGTTAAGACCTCAGAGACCTCCACGGTAATAGAGGGAGCTGTAGAGGGGTAGACAGAGATTGGAATGCATCCAGCTGGTAACTGACGTACGTTTCAAGTACTACTCTGAGATGAAGAGGTTGGCACAGGAGAGGAATTCGTGGCGGACCGCATCAAACCAGTCAGAAGACAAAAAAGAATGCAATAAAAAGGCAACAAAGTATGTATCACAGGTAGCAATGACGTTCAATAATCGTTCTTGAAATAGATTAGAAAATAGAGACACAAACAGTGCAAGAAGGAAATCACAGCAGTGTGTTGTAATAGCAATTGATATCAAATTTGATCATACGAATGTATGACAACCTTTTCCTTCTGAAAATTAGATATTCTCTTGAAAACTAATCTGAATTTGATGGTATATCTAACAGAGCACGAAAAACAAAATGGTTCAAATAGCTCTGAGCACTATGGGACTCAACTGCTGTGGTCATCAGTCCCCTAGAACTTAGAACTAATTAAACCTAAGGACATCACACACATCCATGCCCGAGGCAGGATTCGAACCTGCGACCGTAGCAGCAGCGCGGCTCCGGACTGGAGCGCCAGAACCGCACGACCACCGCGGCCGGCTAGCACGAAAAACCTGCTCCAGCGTAATAGCGCTTGTCTTATCCGAAATATGTAATGCTCCACTACCTCAAGGCCTTTTTCAGAATGACTGAAGTATATCGTTCTGCAATCCCTCAGTAAGAAAATTAATGTGTGAGATGTCGATACCTACAGATTTTTTTCACTAGTGAGATTACCCAAAATTTGTGAGAAGGCGATGAATTCAAGAACAGTATCCTACCTGAACAGCAATAATATCCTCAGTAAATCCTGATATGGATCTGACCAGAGTTGCTCTACTGAACATGCCAGTTTAAGATCAGCCACTAAATTTTACAACAATTAAATAAAAAAATAGCACCGGTTGCTATTTTCTGCTACTCATCTATGACATATCACTCTGCGAAACACATCTAGTTCGTTTTCCTGCTGACACTTGAATGTAAACAATTTTCTCAAAAGTGATACTGACTGGTTTTCTGTGAATTATCTCATTTTTTAGACGACACAACATAAGCATTTCTGCACGTCTAGAGACACTATGGAAGTGATAACTCTAAGACATGATGAGGAAATAGTAAATATGGTGAATACTTCACGAATTTTAGGTATCTGTATTTATAACAATTTAAACTGGAAAGAAACCCATGTGGAAACTCCTGAAACAATTTAGTTCAGCAACATTTGGACTGAGAATCTTACAAAAAACTGGAGTGGAGAAATCATTAAGTTGACATGTTTTGCATATTTTCATTTCATAACGACACATAAAGTTATATTCTGGGATAATTCATCTTTAAGAAAGGAAGTGTTCACTGCTGAAAACCGTGCTTCGCCAATAATACAAGGTGCTGAACACTGATCATCTTGTAGATGCGTGTCTAAGGAAGTAAGCATTTTGACTACTGCTTCACAGTATATTTAATCCCACATGAAGTTTATTGTAAATAGATCCCTCCAGTTCTAAAGGAAAACGATGTGCATAATTCAAAAATGGGACGTAACTGGTAAGGTCATCAGTCCCTAAGCTTACACACTACTTATCATAAACTATCCTCAGGACAAACACACACACCCATGCCTGAGGGAGGACTCGAACCTCCGCCGGGCTGGCTCTGAGCACTATGGGACTCAAATGCTGTGGTCATAAGTCCCCTAGAACTTAGAACTACCTAAACCTAACTAACCTAAGGACAGCACACAACACCCAGCCATCACGAGGCAGAGAAAATCGCTGACCCCGCCGGGAATCGAACCCGGGAACCCGGGCGTGGGAAGCGAGAACGCTACCGCACGACCACGAGATGCGGGCCCTCCGCCGGGATCAGCCGCAATATCCATGACAGCAGCAACCTAGACCGCTCGGTTAATCTCGGGCGGCTCTGCACAATTACATTTGATATACAAATGAAAATAATTACTGAACATTAAGGTTGTCTTTGATACAAAAAGGGGCAAATGATTTGTAATGACTTACCTATGATACAGCAAAAGAAAATTTGAATAATTTTCTCCTTGACAGCTCCTTGTATTCCATAATAGAATTACTGTTATTGTAATGTGTAAACGATGGTAGGTGAAAATGACTGACACATTTCTGTACGTATAAAAAATTTCTTAAATGGTCAGTTTGTATCCATATTTACAAATTAATTTGTGATCTGAATATACAATGAGTTGTCATTAAGATTTATCTTTAAAATGGCCCATGGGACATGAAAATAAATAATTCATGAAGGGCTAGGTAGAACGTCAATGAAATTTTTGCTAGTTGACAAGTAAGTAAAAGAAATATTTTTTCTTATACACCAGCTTAAAAGAGAAAGAGAGAGAGAGAGAGAGAGAGAGAGAGAGAGAGAGAGAGAGAGAGAGATAGGCTGCTCAACATTGGGTAGTGTACCCCCAGCTTTTAAAGGAAGAACATACTAAAACGCAAAATGCACACAGCCACCCGGTCCAAAGAGTTATACAGAAATTAGTTCCGAATAACCTATGGAAACACGACTTAATGGACATGCTTGATAAGATTCTATTTTGCATTAACTACTAGTGATGCATCCTCCCTCCCTCCTCGACAGTGGAGGATGTATATAGTTAACATCGTGTCAAAGCATTGAAATGTTACTTTCGCCCTTACTTTCTTTCGCCCGTATTTATGTTATGGGTTTGAAAGTAATACGCTTCTCCAACAGACATCTTTGCTTAAATCGAGAGTCGCACACTGCAATTTAATGCACTTGCTGAGCAGTTAAGACTGTTTGGTTCGTCAGATAAATACCAACACCGAGGTGCATCCATCGGAATTTTGTTGCGCCTGTATTATTGGCTTCGTATATATGCACGTGTGGAAGAGGATGGCTTAGGCAGAATGCCAAAGAAGGTACATGGTCAGAACGACTGGCGGAGGTATGGCGCTGACGCGACGCTGTTTCTAGTCACCCCCATGTTTACAAATGAAGCAGTGAGCTGGCAAGTGAATCTCTTTGACGTCCTCGTTGCGTCCGTCTGAAGACACGAGTGGCCCTCAGAAATGTCGTGGCTGAGACGTCTAAGTTACGTGCTGCTTTTCTTATAAACAAGTCAAATGCAACTTCACAGTATTTTAATGATAATGAACAAAATGTAATACATACATCAAAGAAAGTTTTCTAACACTCCGGTTGCCAGAAGTCCTAAGGATAGACGTTGACTGTGGATACCGTCTCACAGACACAGTCTCTTTGCTTTTCATAGATGTCACTAAACCCGCCCAAAGATGTAAGCAACCATGCATGAGCAGCGCCTATTACACGGAGGGGGTCCGACAGCCTACCAGTTCCAGTCATTCCACCAGGAGGAGGTACACGGCTGGTGTTGTCTGTAGTTCACCCATGCCTAGACGATCAATACCGCGATACGATCGCGTCCGTATTGTTACTTTGTACCAGGAAGGGTACTCAACAAGGGAAGTGTTCTAGTCGTCGCGGAGGTGAACCAAAACAATGTTGTTGACATGGAGGAGATACAGAGACACAGGAACTGTCTATGACATGCCCCGCTCAGGCCGCCCAAGGGCTACTACTGCGGTGGATGACCGCCACCTACCGATTATGGCTCGGAGGAACACTGACAACAACGCCACCATGTTGAATGATGTTTTTCGTGCAGCTACAGGACGTCCTATTACGACTGAAACTGTGTGGAATAGCCTGAGTGATGTCAAACTTCACTCCCGACGTCCATGGCGAGATCAATCTTTGCAACCACGACATCATGCAGCTCGGTACAGGAGGTCCCAACAACATGCCGAATGTGCCGCTCACAGCATTGGCACCATGTTCTCTTCACCGGTGAGTGTCGCATATGCGAACTTTGCAGTCTCGATTGGCAAGTGGAGAAAGACGAACACCTGAGTCTCTCCTTTTGAATTGTTATTTCTCTTATTTTGTTACGATAATAATTTCTCCATGCATAGATGAGAACGAATGAAATGTTTCGGCATTCAGAGGAAAAAGCTGGTGATTGAAATATCGTGGAAAGACCTCGACGCAACGAAATGTACCTTGGTTTTGATGACTGTTACGTCAACTAGCGTGCCGTATCGGCGACATGTTTTCTCCAAGTTCGCGGTAGTAACGTTAGGAGCCACCCTTATTAGAACCCCTTCGACTTTCAGTCTTGGCCTGACGAAGATTACGTACGTAGCCGATTCCCCTGGTAGCACAACACTTTCCTGTCGTATTGCTGCAACATAGGAGAGTGTTTTTTCATGTCCTATCTGCGCCACGTCCTGATCTCGTTGACGCCAGACGTCCACGTCCCGCAATTTCTGCTGACGGCCAGCGAGGCACGTAAGTCCTGCGACGAATTTGTGACGTCACATTACTCGGCTTGTTCGCCAGCCACACTTCTCGATTGCTCGACTGCTTGCAGGGACCATCAGAAATCAATATTTACTTGGAAAGGTACCCTAAAAATGTCTTGGTTTTGTTGTGTGTTATCGAGAACTTCCATGGACTTAAACACGTAGTCAAGAACTGTTAAACTTGTCTGATATAGGTAATCGCTCTCCGCCGGAGTCGGCTGCTGGCACCCATAAGACCTGTAGCATCAAGTGCTGTGAACTACGCGCCACGACTTGTCTTTGTCGTGGGCCTCAATTTTAGCTTACAGTGCGCCTTGGGCTGCAGTAACCTTAGAGTGGCGCGTCACGGACGAGAACACCGAGGCACGAGGAGCAGAGCAGGGCTGGGTAAACAAACTAGGGCTGCCCAGTGCGCGTGATCACAGAGGCACTGCAAGCTGCGCGGAGCCGAGTGAAGCGGCACAGAGCGGCGCTGACCAAATCGAACGTGTTTGTTTCAGAGCGAGGGGACCAGAGCGCTGAAGTCACTCTGGCTTCATTCTGCCAACGCTGGCAGAATTCGTTTTTTCCTGCGGGTAGCAGAGTCACCACTGTTCCTCGTGTTTTTGTTTCTTTTGTTCTAATGTCTAGAAAGCCGCAGTCAGCGGATGCCGTGACAGCAGATGTTTTTCTCGGTGTTCTTCATTTTTGACCAGTTATTCAGTTATTCAATGAAGTGTCAAAAGAATTACTAACTACAATTACAGAATATATTTCGTTAGATTCTTACTTCTTTCATTGTGTTAAAGTAAGAGGCGGTAACAAAGTTGAAGAACCACAGCCAACAGATAGGTGAAAATAACGTTTTCATGCACGGGAAAATGTTTTCGAAACCGTCTCATCTGGACAGCTTCATCTGAAACTCTGTTAAAGTTTCATCCTGTCTGGTATCTGACTAGTTGAGAATGCTCGATTTCTGTTGTACGTTGCTCAACAGCACTCTGATCCTTCTAGGCCTATGACGGTGCTGTGGAGAATATGAAAATTTCACAATATCGTCAGCCAATTCTGAGGAAGTTTCTTTTGGCTTCCAAAAATATGTTCCTCTTAACTATCGTTATGCTAAAAGCTCATTCGGTTAGTAAGATTTGCTAAAATCCCTCAACAACTGCTATGCCTCATCTCCTATGAATACAAGAGGAAACACAACTGATGTCTTTGGCAGTGGAGAAGCTGGCAGTATGTTAAGCTGCCCTTACTCTACGAAACGAAATATACCAAGGCACCTTTTGTTGTGGTGTTATTTTCAGCTTGACTTGACACACAGTAGTAATGAAACAAATTACTGAGTGGGACCGCAGGCTCACTGCACAACAGATGCCTATCGGAAAGAAAACTTCTCGTTTTGATAATTAAGCTCAATTCCATCCCAGGTTCCTATTGTCATTCACGTACAAGTTACAAGGAGTCTACAAAACAACGGAACACCGCCAGATATGCATGCTTCAACATAAACGCAGATGTCGGCTGAGCTTGCTGGTTGAGATGCTTCATTTCATCACCAAGAGCACCTATACAATGTTCTCAGTAGGTTTCAAATGGACTGAAATTTGCAAATTCCGAACGCGATTATACATCGTCTGTACCATTCACTAGAAACACATAACAGTTTATGGCGAAAGTGAATTTCTCGCTTATTGCCAGCGGTCGCCTTAACCACTTGTGCTAGCCGTGAATGCCTCCAGGACTGATACAAACTTCCACACTTCTTAGTGTCTCGACCCACACTGTTCGCACATTATATAATTCCCGTACAGGGAGAGGGAATGTTGGCACCTCAGATTGCCTTTGCTTCGGCATGAAATACGTGTCTGTGTAGTTGGATGCGAATGTCCTTGTGACGCGCATTAATGTAAAACATTGTAGAATACAGACACTGCAATTACTGAGAAAGTAAGTGGACGACAGCGCAAAAGTCACTTCAGAACTGAATGACACACCTGTGAACACGGTCAGCAAGGCGAGTTGCAATTCCAAACGCACTCATCAGCGAAGCAAATGCCCGTGACTGAACGACATGGTGCCCAAACCTTAAAGCCTGGATTATGGCGCTATGGGAGAACGGCATCGGGTCACACGAGTCTTGTTTCATATTGCTCCAACTTCTGGACGAATCTACGTTCCGAGAGTTATCATAGAGGAGGTTTGTTGATGACTTGGGAAAGCATTTCGTAGTATTCCACGAGTCCTACTGGTACTATTACAAGGTTGGATTAATGCCAAGGATAAAGTGATCACTTTGACTGAGAGTGCCCTTCTTATAGTCACATGGTACAATGTCTGTTCTCCAGTGGTTACGCTGTGTTCCAAGACAAGAAAAGTCTATGTTCACACAGGTCGCGTCGTCTAGTTTTTTGAGCAACAGGATGAATTGTTGTGCCTCCTGGGCTATCTCAGTCACCTGATCACAGTTTTACTGAGCCACTGTGGGCTACTTAGGACAGAAGGATGCGTGATCGATATCGACTTCAAGTTTCGTTACCTGATTTTACCGCTGTTTTGTGGAAAGTGTGTTATAGGTTTTTTCTCGAAAATCGTACCGGACCTGTATTTATCCATTCCGAGAAGACCGCAAGTTGTTTAGAGTGCCAACAGGTTTCCTAAACCGTATCAGGCAAGATAATGCGTAATGTTTCTAGTGTTTCCATTTATAGTGCTTCCATATTTTGTGCAACTCCTGTGTAGTCTTGTGGACTAATAAATCTATTTAAATATCGTTTACGTCTAACAGTTGTGGTAGTTCATTGTCTAAATTATGTTCTGGATGAGCAAAACAACGTGAAATCGTGCAAAACTTAATACTTTGAGAATGGTTCAAATGGCTCTAAGCACTATGGGACTTAACAGCTATGGTCATCAGTCCCCTAGAACTTAGAACTACTTAAACCTAACTAACCTAAGGACAGCACACAACACCCAGCCATCACGAGGCAGAGAAAATCCCTGACCCCGCCGGGAATCGAACCCAGGAACCCGGGCGTGGGAAGCGAGAACGCTACCGCACGACCACGAGATGAAGGCACTTTGAGAATGTTAAATGAAATTTAATCATTACTTATTGTCTGTGTCAGTGCAAGGACAACATATATTACGATGTATAATAATTTGTAGGATACTAAAACTGAACCTTTGTCTCCGATGCTCATACCTGTTTGATATTGAGGACGCGAGGAGCGGAGGCACTCATGCCATTACCAGAGACAGCAGGGTTAATTAGCGCATTGTCTCGTGATTGAGAGTGCGCACGTAACTCGCACGCAGCCCGTCTAGAGAACAGGGTAACTCCTCTGTGTTCACTGTTACAACGTTGTGATTTTAAGTGGTGCTGCAATGTGATCTATACAGAGTCCTGTAATAAGAAACGAAGGAAAATTGTATTTTTTGAGCTGTGAATGACGATAGGATATTGTAGCAAAAAATTAAGAATCTTACAGATCCGATCTGCAGTATCGGAATGAACATCTGAAGTAAGACGATCTAGTGTACAAATAACCATAGCTGACTTACATTTGCAATTCAGTAACACTTTACAATTTGACATGTAGATCTAATACACACAGTCAGTTAACTAATCATCGAGGTTGTGCGTCATTACACGCTATTAAGTTGTGTTCCGTGATTAAAGCAGGTGTGGGTGGACTGTTTTCTGAACATCTGACTGATATTACGTAATGTCGATTACATTACATCGAGGAAAGCGAAACACCTCCTCGCAAAAAGCATGGGTCTCCCTCCAGTTCCAGTTTCAGTTCCGGACCGTTGCACAGCTTGAATCTGTCAGTAAGTTTTAAAATGTCGCAAACTCCGCTGCTGACAAGGGACAGTTCCCAACAATGGGGTTGACTTTTTGAAACTATGAATACCGTATTGTAGGTTAAGGTCACAGGTATCACACCATGGAACCATTCATCCTGGTCGGCCCTTATTTGAAAGTAATCGGCGAAAAACTGTTTCACAATATCGCATTATTCCCTCCAGCTTACAAAGCAGAAATATTACACAAACTAGTTGAGTACCGTAACGGTTGTAGTAAAAGCCTCATTTGCAATGGTTTGAAATTCATCGGCTACTTTGAAATATGTTTAAATTTTTATCGAAACTACTTCGATCATTATTTTCATTAGTTAAAAGGTATAAATGTTATTCATTTTCATACTTTCTTTTGTCAGACAATTTCAGTCACCATATTTACTTTTCCAGTAGCTTTCACTCTATTATCACATCATCCTTTTCTCCATTTGGCATTTTTGTGCATTGAATTAAATTTTCTTTCTTTATCTATCATAGCATTTTAGACGTCTTGACCCAATCAATCAGTAGATGATACTCAGTTTTAATCAAATAAGTAATAAAATAATCTATAAAAGCATTTTAAGCATGTGGCGGTTTTTTTCGCATTAGTCATCATCCGGTTTCGGTTATTAAACATAATTCAGGATGGAAGGTACAACAGATTAATTGGAAGTATCCCACATTCATTTGAAGATAAACAATATAGAAATCGTTCAACGAAATTATACTAATACCAGACATAATTTGTCATAGAAACTGACAGTCATATCTCATGTCAAATGGACAGACATCACAGGAAAACAAGACGAACAATTACTGATTCACCGTGTTTTTCTGTGATGTCTGACTATTTGACATGATATATGACTGTCAATAGTGTAAGACAATTTATATCAGGTGTTTGCACAATTTCACTGAATAATTTCGATTTTGCTTAGCTTCAAAGGGATATCGGGTTCTTCTAATTGATCTGTGGTACCCTAAACCCTGTATGATTTGAAACCAGTAGATGACTAAGGGGCGATTAGACAGCTCCACTGTGTACAGTACATTCTATGAAGTACTTAAAGCTGTTGAACCTCACATTATCGAAATATAAAAAAATGCTTTCTATTTACAGTGTTCCATGTCCTTAAGGCATTTAAAAACGCTACAATGGAACAGCTCGAGGTCAGCCATTGGCCAGAAAACATGCTTAACAGTGTGAAAAACTCATTTCAATATGACAAACAGCCAAAGCTGCAAAATATCTCTTTTTATTACTTGTTGATGACTGGGTTTGGGTTTCCATTCATAAACCATTCTCAGATAATCCATCCAATGGCAACAGTTATTACTGAACACAGAAAAATTTATGGCAATCATCATCCAAAGTGGTAGCATGCAAGTGACCATGAAATAGGATACATACATAACACTTTCTGTTTGTACCTAGTTTCGTGATCACTTGCACTGTACTTCACTGTTTAACAATTGTTATGATTTTTGCTCAGTGAAATAATATTTATTCTGATTCGGTGGATGATCTGAGAATGGATTATGAATGAAATCCCAAACCTCGTCATCATCAAGTAATAAAAAGAGCTATTTTGCAACTTCGGCTGTTCCTGATATTGAAATAGTTTCTCAAGTTTCTGACCTTTCTGTATCAAATGGTTCAAATGGCTCTGAGCACTATCGGACTTAACTTCTAAGGTCATCAGTCCCCTAGAACTTAGAACTACTTAAACTTAACTAACATAAGGACATCACACACATCCATGCCCGAGGCAGGATTCGAACCTGCGACCGTAGCGGTCACGCGGTTCCAGACTGTGGCGCCTAGAACCGCTCGGCCATCCCGACCGGCCTTTCTGTATCCCAGATTATTGAAATTTCCAGTGTGAAAGACTATCGACTTTTGAACTTCACAGATGCTGCAACTGAAATCAGTTATGTACATTACTACAAGGAACACTACTTAAATTTGAACTAATGTTCATCTGAAAGCTGAGGATCGTCCCACGACCGCATCAAATGTACCATAAATAAGGAAGAAAAAAATGGCTCTGAGCACTATGGGACTCAACTTCTGAGGTCATTAGTCTCCTAGAACTTAGAACTAGTTAAACCTAACTAACCTAAGGACGTCACAAACATCCATGCCCGAGGCAGGATTCGAACCTGCGACCGTAGCGGTCTTGCGGTTCCAGACTGCACCGCCTTTAACCGCACGGCCACTTCGGCCGGCAAATAAGGAAGAGATTAGTGGTTCTAAGATATCATGCATTTAGTGACAGTTATTTTACATCATTGCACCACATTACACCAAAAATACTTTTATAATACTGTTGATTTTTGAAACACATTGAAGACCATATCTATGTCCATTCATAAGTGGTAGTCCACTGCCAGTGAGGTATCTCGTGTGCTAGTCGTCATTTGACTTAAAATCATAGTTACCTCAGTTTTGTTCCTGTCATGTCATAAAACAGTTAATGATAGTGATGACTAATGTCCGTGATTTCGAGGAGTAAGCCATTCGCTACCAAATTAGTTCCTTGTACAGAATCGTAAAGGTTTTGCATGCAACTTCCTCTAAAACTCAGTTGGGTATATGATGAACCAATGGGCTGACGTTCGGACGTACAAGCCTTGGGGAGTGCGCCCTGATGCTTCATAAGAAGCAGAAGGGCGAGGCGACCGCTGAGGGCAGGTACCGGGCGCCGGCCAGGCTTTTGTCAGGGCTGGAAAAGAGCAGTCACCTTCCTGCAGTTATCAGCTCGCAGCACGATATTGAATCAGCGCTACGTTAACGAATATCTTCACTTGCGAAGAATCTCAGCTGTTATAAGCAGGGGCATTTAGGCAATATAAACTACAAAGGAACTTTTTTTGTGCCGAAAAGCCGCCTTCAGGGATCTCTGGGTGAGATGCAACTCCTTTATCTGCGTAAAACAATGGACCCACCTTCTTTTGTTGCTTTACGCATGGCATGAATAAACCTCTAGGCTTTTTTTTTACGGCGATGACTCCTCTGAACGGTTTGATGCTGCACGTCACGATTTACTCTCCTGTAGCACTTTCACCTTACGTCCTCAATTATTTGCTGGATATTTTCCTGTTTCTGTCTTCCTCAACAATTTCGTCTGTCTATAGCTCCCTCTAGCCCCATGGAAGTTATTCCGTGATGTCTTAACAGATGTCCTACCATCCTGGTCCTTAGTGTCAGTGTTTTCTATACGTTAGTTATCCTCAAATTCTGAGGAGAATCTTCTCATTCCTTATCTTATCATATTACCTAATTATCAACATGCTGTGGCACGACATTTCAGATGTCTCGATCTGGTCTGGTTTTCCCACAGCTCATGTCTCACTACCACACAAAGCTGTGCTACAACCGTGTATTTTCAGAAATTTGTTATTCAATTTAAGGCCTATGCCTGATACTATTGGTCAGTAATACTCTTTCTGTCGCCCTTGCTCCGTCCGTCACAGATTATTTTGCTACCTTGGTAGCACTCCTTTCTTTCGTCGACCAACTGAAGTATATCTTCTTTTAATTATGGTTGCCTCGCAGTTGCCTTCTTTGGACCTCGATTTCCTTTCCAACCTACGTGACTGCGCCTTTTAGGGATGCCCATTTCTCTTGGAAGAGCAGTTGAATGGAATGGATGGGGTCTTGAAGGGAGGATATAAGATGAACATCAACAAAAGCAAAACGAGGATAATGGAATGTAGTCGAATTAAGTCGGGTGATGTTGAGGGTATTAGATTAGGAAATGAGACACTTAAAGTAGTAAAGGAGTTTTGCTATTTGGGGAGCAAAATAACTGATGATGGTCGAAGTAGAGAGGATATAAAATGTAGACTGGCAATGGCAAGGAAAGCGTTTCTGAAGAAGAGAAATTTGTTAACATCGAGTATAGATTTAAGTGTCAGGAAGTCATTTCTGAAAGTATTTGTATGGAGTGTAGCCATGTATGGAAGTGAAACATGGACGGTAAATAGTTTAGACAAGAAGAGAATAGAAGCTTTCGAAATGTCGTGCTACAGAAGAATGCTGAAGATTAGATGGGTAGATCACATAACTAATGAGGAAGTATTGAATAGGATTGGGGAGAAGAGAAGTTTGTGGCACAACTTGACCAGAAGAAGGGATCGGTTGGTAGGACATGTTCTGAGGCATCAAGGGATCACCAGTTTAGTATTGGAGGGCAGCGTGGAGGGTAAAAATCGTAGGGGGAGACCAAGAGATGAATACACTAAGCAGATTCAGAAGGATGTAGGTTGCAGTAGGTACTGGGAGATGAAGAAGCTTGCACAGGATAGAGTAGCATGGAGAGCTGCATCAAACCAGTCTCAGGACTGAAGACCATAACAACAACATTTCTCTTTAACTGAACTGCCTACTAAGGCATTGATTATCGCAGTGTCTATAGACACACAGAATCTCAAGCACATTTCTTCTTCTCTTAGTGCTTCCGTATCCAACTTCTTTAGGCACTGATTCTTCCTGACTAGTCTCTTAAACTTCAGGCGCATTACTACTAAATTATGATCTGCGTCTGCCCGTGGGTACGCCTCGTAATCCAACATCTGATTTCTGAATCTCTGCCTGACTGCAATGTAGCCTAATTGAAAACTTGTGATTCGTGAGCAGGGTATTTACTATTACTATCTGATATTTTTTACAAAACTCAGTATCACCCCCTTCTCGTTCCTACAGCGAGACCATATTCTCCCACAATCGTTTATTCTACACCCTTTCCCACGAACCCCTCCAGTCCCCCTTGACTTACAGATTAACATCTCCCTTGACGTACTGAACTACCCTTACAACATCCTCGTATATGTGCTCCATCTCTTGATCTTCTGCTTGCGACGCCGACATGTGAGCCTAACTATCCCTGTCGTTGCTAGATTGCTGCCACTTCTTAAAAAACGACTCCTCTGAACTGTTCACAATAAATCACTCTGTGCCTTGCCTTTTTATTCATAATGAATCATTCTCCCCCTATACTATTTTCCACTGCTGTTGGTATTATCCTACACGTATTTGCCCAAAAATCTTTCTCCTCTCTGAATTTCACTACACAGACCCCCAATGTATCCAGATTGTCACTTACCACGCTCTTTTTGAGGTGTTCTAGCTTCCCTACCAATTCCGATGTTCCACGCTCCTAGCCCCAGAAGTTTTCTTTTCGTTGGTTGTTCAATTTATTCCTCATGGTAACGTCCCAATTGAGAGTTACTTCATGGAGACCCGAGTGGTAGTCTAGTCCGGTGTGTTTTTAATGCAGTGGTTTCCGTTGCCTTATGCCTCTTCATTCCGTTGTTCACTGCTGGTCTTCCGTCTTTGGCGGTAAAGTTTAGGCAGATTGTAAATCGTGGTCTGGAGACTTGCGCTCATAGTAAGTAGATAAAGGATGGAAAAGACCCACCACGGTTTAATAACGAAGTTTGTAAAATGCTGCGGAAGTTGAGGCTGTTGCACTCTAGGTTCAAAAAGGGACGCAGCGAAAATTGGTAGGGATTCGTGCGTCTATGAAAAGACCTATGGGCCAAGCATACAACGACTGCCACTGTCACACCTTAGCAAAAGATCTGGCGGAAAACCCGAGAAAACTATGATCGTTTGTAAAAATGACCATCGGAGAGACTTCTCTACCTGGCTTAGAGAAGCAGATTAAGATTTGAAAATAAATATATCACCAGATCCGGATGGTATCCCAGGTCGATTTTACTTACTTGGGTTGCTTATATCATGAATCATTCGCCCATCACAAAGTCTTCAGACGACTGGAAAAAAGTGCAGGTGACTCCGGTATATAGGAAAGATAAAAGAAGGGAACCACACGATTAAAGAACAATATCCCTAACTTCTGCTTTCTGCAGAATCCTTGAATACATTCTCAGTTAGAATATAATATTCTTGATACTAAGAAGCTTATGTCTACGAATCAGCATGGTTTTGGAAGGCATTGCTCGTGCAAAATTCAGCTTGTCCTTTTCTCACATGATATACTGAGAACTATGGATGCAGGCCAACAGGCAGATTCAATGTATCTGTATTTCTGGTAAGCATTTGAGAAGGTGCCCCACTGCAGGCTGCTATCGAATGTACGAGCATATTGAGTAAGATCACTGATATGTGAGTGGCTCGAAGACTTGTTAAATAACAGAACCCAGTATGTTGTCCTCGATAACCAGCGTTCATTAGAGACAAGGGTATCGTCAGGAACGCCCCAGCAAGTGTGATAGGAGCGCTGTTGTTCTCTGCACACATAAATGATTTGGCAAACTGGGTCAGCAGCAGTCTGAGGTTGTTTGCTGATGATGCCGAAGTGTACCGTAAGGTGTCGAAGTCGAATGATTGTAGGAAGATACTAGACGACTTGGATAAAATTTCCAGTTGGTGTGATGAACTGCTGCTAGTCCTAAACGTGGAAAAATGTAATTTAATGTGGATGAGTAGGGATAACAAACCTATAATCTTCGGATGCTGTAATACTAGTGTTCATCTTGACACAACCAAAGCGTTTAAATATCTAGGCGTAACGTTGCGAAGCGACAGAGATGGAATGAGCATGTGGAAACAGTGGTAGGTAGAGCAGGCGAATGGTCGACATCAGTTTACTGGGAATAATTTTGGAAAGAGTGGTTCAGTTTTAAAGGAGACCACATATAGGACGATGGTGCAACCTATTGAAGGAAGACATCGCTGCAGTTCATAGGAGGCTGCTACCGGTAGGTTCGAACAAAACGTTAGTGTTACGGAGATGCTTCGGGAACAGAAATTGAAACCCCTGGAGGGGAAGGCGGCGATCATTTCAGGAAACACTGTTTAGAAAATATAGAGAAGCAGTATCTGAAGCTGACTGTCTAACAATTCTGCTGCCGCCAACATTCATCGCGTGTAACGACCCCGAGGATAGTATACGAGAAATTAGGGTTCGTACGGAGGCGTATAGAGAGTCGTTTTCACCTCGCTCTGTTTGCTAGTGGAACAGGAGGAGAAATGACGAGTAGTGGTACAGGGTACCCGCCACCATGCTCCTTACGGTGGCTTGCGGCGTGTCTATATAGATGTAGATGTAGTTTCCCAGCCCAAGGGCAAGAGGGTGCCCTGAACCCCTGTGGGATGCTGTGCCCTCTTTGACAAGGCCGTTGGCAGAATGAGGGCAACGTTTTATGTGCGAAGCCTTTGGCCGCCATTGCATTCTAACCCGAGACTGAGGACGCTTTGATTACTAATCAAAGACGCTACCCTAGAGCATACTTACCTCTGGCTGTAGGTGAGCTCCTCAATGGTTAAACTGAGCCAGTAGCTGAGTAGATCAATTCAGGGCACCAAAAACAATGAAGTGCGTATGTGCAGGTGATAACACTGCCTTAAATACTGAACTGGCTGAAGAGTAGGGTAGTAATTCAGAAGTTTTTAGAACTGCAAGCCCAGGTATGTGACTACTGGATAATAATGTAAAATGTTCGTGTGAAGGGGGTATAACAATAGCAACAATGTGATCGGCCAGCACTCTGAAGAAGCATTGACATTGGTGGTCGAGAACAGTGTAGACTTGCAGTGTGGAGGATGGAGACAGTATTGGTAGAAAGCATTCTACTTGTGTTCGAGATCAGGAGTGAACTCTTCGTCTTGGGAGACAACTCTTCGTCTTGGGAGACAACTCTTCGTCTTGGGAGACAACTCTTCGTCTTGGGAGACAACTCTTCGTCTTGGGACAAAGCGGAGGAGACTTAGTGTCCGATATGAAAGAAAACACGTGACTCTGAGTCTTTCTCTGGAGATCGGATGGAGAGCTAAATTATCGCAAACAACTGCAGGTCTCGGTGTCCGCCACGTTTCAAGAATCTGAGTTCTGAATATGGTGATAAATCACAGCTTGGGCGAACCGGGTAGGAGAATTAACGTGTGTTTTTAGGTACGCTTTTATGATCAGCCATGTTTCAGAATCAATGCTTTTTATAAGTGATTAAAGGCTCATTAGGTCTCCATGGAAAAAATTGCATGTGTAGAGTTTCAGTGTTCTGGTGAATTCATGAAATCACTGCACGACCAGTGCAGAGTTTATCATCCGATAAATCATCTGTAGTTGAGCTATCCCAGGTACCCTCCAACATCCCATCTCTTCCAAAACTTCCTGGCAGATTAAAATTGTGTGCCGGACCGAGACTCGAAATCGGGACCTTTGCCTTTCGCGGCCAAGTGCTCTACCAACTGAGCTACCGAAGTATGCGCACACTCCGCTGCAGAGTGAAAATCGCATTCTGGTTCCCATCTCTACCGAGTTTTTCAGATGTTAAAGTAGTATTTATTCGTATTCACAAAAGATGATGTTCTTTTCCTCTGGATTTTTTGTGATCAGACTTTGTAATGATTTTTAGCTCTATGGACTTTTGAGGTATCAGGGAATAATATGGACCACTGGTTTACTTCTTTCATGAATACTGTGTCAGCTATCTGTTGTGAGGTGGAACACCGATATCTTACGTTTGCTACGGCCACCTCTCTGCTCTAGTTATCTGTTGCTTGAATCTTTCTCATTAAATACATATGAGTCCACAGTTAGCGATCTGAATATCAGCTCGTCCAATTAATGTGAATCAGTCTGACTCCACAAGGGTATATCGAATGCTATTGTAACAGTCGCCGGTGGACGGCTGACTGAGGCAGGGTATTGGCTATCAAGTTACAGAGAAGGGCTGGAGCAGGCAAACGATGCCTGTCTAGGTGGCCGCCACGTGGCCCAGCACACTTCCACCGCAGGAGACGAGGCCGCCCCCAGCGCCCCCAGCGCCCCCGCCGCCTCCGGCGCCGGCGCCGCGGCGTGCCCACGCGCGCTGCCACTTCAAACCAGCGCAGGCTGGCTGGCAGGCAGGCACTCCGCTTCATTACGCGGGAAGGCGCCGCGGAATGCTCATCTCAGGGCCAGTTAACGATCCATTTATCCTTAATGAACTTTTAATTAACTGAATTTGGACGTTGCCTCCGCTGAAAAATTTATTGCGTAACGGTGAAATTTAGTGGTGTGGCATTCCAGCTCGGCGGAGCGAGGCGGATGCTTGGCGTTGTAAACGGCGCCAATTTTCTGTGAACTGCTACGATACCTGTCGGTTAGAGAAACCTTTCAAATTGAAATACAAAACTTCTCCTAGGTAAATTGGCGTACATATGTACTCCGTAGACGTAGAGATAATATTTATACATATTCCGCATCTTTAACGAAGCTAGAAGCAAATGTAACAAACCAATTAACACAAAAACTATTCTATTCGTCCTTTAAATGGAAATTATCTACACAAGAAACCAGATAGGCTATTCTCTGACCACCGTGGTTACTCTGACCGCTCATATACAAAAGGCTGTATTTGGGTGTGCAGTGTGTATTGTTTGGTGGTGAAGTTCCATCAATATAAGCCTCATGCAGTCATGTACAGCAGGTTTTCTTACGTAACAGTTGGTGAGCCCGCTGTGACTTATAATTGTACACGAAAAAGTTTGTTAAACTCATATTCTGTATAATTCACCGATATAATTTAACTGGTGATTGGTGATTTCAAGGACGCCATGTATGTTACTCGATTAATTCTCGAAACAGACGAATGATTAGGGTTTTTTTTTTTTTTTGGCATGTCTGCATCTGCCACTATATTACGACTACTGACGTCATGTGCAAGATTTCAATGTTTTAAGGTTACTTTGAAAACCTCAATATTAGTGATACATAATTTATTAAACAGAATCTATGCCAATGACAGTGTCGAACCAAGGAACACAGATATCAGCCATCGGTATATCGACCAAGCCTCAGTTGTGATTTTTAATGTGCCTACAGTTATTAAATACAAATGTCAGTCACATTTTGCTCAAACTACAAGCTTTTTAGTTCAGGCAGTGCTTCAGGTACAAAATATGTAAGATATCTCCACAAACAATGAACGAAGTTTTATGTTAATCAGAATGAGCAGTGACAGGGTTTTTGCGAAGATAAAAGTAAGAAATGAATAATCTGCATGAAAACTGATATCGTTTCAGTCTCGTAAAGACTGCCAAATAGATAAATAGGTCACAGTATTGACATAACCATTACAAAGGCTACCTGCTTCAGAAAAGTGATTCCTTTCTCCAGTAACACATCAGCAGACACGGTTCAAACCACGACATCGACCGCTAGTATAGACGCACCACAGCACAGACTGGTGGGGCGATGCAAGCACTGGGAACTTCTAAAAAACACATGCAAAGGTAACTCAAAACGTATATAGCTATGGCAAATACACGGGGTGGCTCTAACTGTTCATAAAGTGAACAATTTAGAAATGTAAGTGATTCGAAGGAAGACGGAATAATATCTTTAAAAAAATCAATATGAAAGTAATGACATACAGTAAAATCAGAATGCTTCCTTAAATTAATACCAACCAATAGAATTCATGTAAGAGGTGGATGCCAAGTTTGTAATGTAAGGTAACCAGGCCTACAGTCAAATGAGCGAACCCTAAACGTTCAGTAACGTCTGAGACAGTAGAACAACAGCTTCTCAATCCGCCCACAACTTGCTGACCAAACGTCAATACATAATTGGTAGAACAGGTTATTAATGAATCACGAAGTAATTTTCGTAAGAAATTCCAAGCAATATTTGGCAATAACAATAACACAATTTAAGCAACACTCATAAACAGGGTTGATACACACTACAACAAGAATAAAAATGATTAACAAACATGAACTAATAAACTGAACCGTTTTTTATCATCAGTCATCTGACTGGTTTGATGCCGTCCGCCACGAATTGCTCTCCTGTGCTAACATCTTCATCTAAGAGTAGCACTTGCGTCCTCAATTATTTTCTGGTTGTATTCCAATCTCTCTGCAGCTACCTCTAGTACCATGGAAGTCATGCCCCCATGTCTTCACATATGTCCTTTTCCATATTCGTGTTTTCCACATGTTCCTCTCCTCTCCGAATCTGCGCAGAACCTCCTCATTCCTTACCTTATCAATTGAGCTAATTTCTACATTCGTCTGTAGCACCACATGTCAAATGTTTCGATTGTCTTCTGTTCCGGTTTTCCCACAGTCCATGATTCACTACCATACAATACTGTACTCCAGAAGTATATTCTCAGAAATTTTTTACTCAAATTAAAACTGATATACGATATTACGGACTTCTCTTGACCAGGAATGCCCTTTTTACCATTGCTACTCTGCTTTTTATGTCCTCCTTGCACCTTCGGTCATTGGCTATTTCACTGCATAGTTAGCAGCATTCATTAAATTCATGTATTTCGTGATCATCAACCCTGACGTTACGTTTCTCGTTGTTCTAGTTTCTACTACTTCTCATTACCTTCGTCTTTCTTCGGTTTACTCTCAGTCCACAGTCTGTACTCATTCGACTGTTCATTCAATTCAGCAGATCATGTAATTCTTCTCCACTTTCGCTAAAGGTAGCAATGTCATCAGCGAATCCTATCATTGATATCCTTTCACATCTTGCACCATTTTACACTGTCGAACGCTTTGTGCAGGTAAAGAAATCCTATGAACGTGTCTCTATTTTTCTTTACTATTGCTTCAAGTATTAACCGCAACGTTAGAATTGCCTCTCTCGTGCCTTTACCTCTCCTAACGCCGAACTGATCGTCATCTAGCACATCCTCAATTTTCTTTTCCATTCTTCTGTATATTATACTTGTCAGCAACTTGGATGCATGAGCTGTTAAGCTAACTGCGCGGGAATTCTCGCACTTGTTAGCTCTTGCCGTCTTCGGAATTGTGTGGATGATGCTTTTCCGAAAGTCAGATCGTATGCCACCAGGCTCATACATTCTACATACCAACGTGAATTGCCACTTTGTTGCCATTTCGCCCAATGATTTTAGAAATTCTGATGGATTTGAAATCTGGTTTCGCAGGACAGAGCGGACCAGGTTGTGGAAAGAGGCCTAAAGCAGTAGCTGTTAGTTGTACAAACATACAAGCTTTGTTGTCCTAAAACACATAATCGCGCATGCCCTTAGCAGAATTCAGAAACAATACGGCTGAAGGCCAGAACATAAATTATTAAAACTGCCTTAAGGAATACACACGGATGAAGGCCTTAGTTACAAAATAGAACAACTGAGGGCTTAAGGCCTAGATAACAAGGATTTCAGTAACAAAATTTTAAAAGATTTTAAAGAAATGACCTTTCAAATTTTAATGTAAGACGGCTGAAGTACTTATCTTAAAATGTTTCACGTAGAAGTTCCGCTGAAGGCCACATACTGAACACTAAAACAAACTAAATTAATACATGGCTGAAGGCCTCGCACAATACTTGAGAGTAAAAGAAAATCGCAGTCCAAAACAAAAGAACAGTGGTGCTAAGAAGTGTTCCAAGGGTCGGCCTGGGGAGGAAAAGCGAACATAAGTTTAGGGGAGACAGGCAGTCAAGCGTAATAACAGAACATCGGATGGCAACACGACCCAGGGAAGGCTGAAGAACCAACCAACAACCTAATCAATTCCATTCGACTTGGCGAACGCAACGACATCCGAAAATATCAGCGAGGACGAAGATACCAGCAGCACTACCTCTTGACAGTTGATGTCTACACATAGTCAAGGCACAATGACCACTCAAAAAGAGATGAACAACACCAAGTCTAAGTACACGCCGTACCGGACAGCATGAACACAGTAACGAAAACACACTGCAGGAAAACTATGCTAACGATCAGGGCAGGTAACCGTAACGAATGGTTCAAATGGCTGTGAGCACTATGGGACTTAACATCTGAGGTCATCAGTCCCCTAGAACTTCTTAAACCTAACTGACCTAAGGACATCACACATCCATGCCCGAGGCAGGATTCGAACCTGCGACCGTAGCGGTCGCGCTGTTCTAGACTGAAGCGCATAGAAGTTTGGTTCTGATGGGATATAGGAAGCTGAAGGCCTAGCCAAAGTTAGTGGGCTTTGTTGAGTTACAACAAATGGGAAAGCTAGGGTTGTACGGAAAGATCGACAGAGCCGAGAGTTGTGAGCGTTTGGGGGCAACAGCCAATTGGAGAGGTTCACCTCTACATGTTTTGAACAAGGAGACGTTGTCTCCGGAAGGCCGCTATAATTGGGCACTGTTAGATGGGAATGCCTCGAAGTGCAGACACTGCCGTTTCGGAGCTCTTGCTGATAGTGGACAAATGGTATAAAAATGAGCTTCATTATCGTGGATGGCTTTCGTAACGCAGTTAACTCGAGGAAGAGTCAAAGGACTATTCAATTACATTTGTTGGTATTAAATAATTATTGAATGGTGTCATAACCATTAAGTTCAAACGGTTCTGAGCACTACGGGACTCAACATCTGAGGTCATCAGTCCACTAGACTTAGAACTACTTAAACCTAACTAACCTAAGGACATCACACACCTCCATGCCCGAGGAAGGATTCGAACCTGGGACCGTAGCAGCAGCGCGGTTCCGGACTGAAGGGCATAGAACCGCTCGGCCACAGCACTAGGAATATATTAAGTGTAAGTGTTGCCCTTCAGCTATGCACTGAGCAAAATATGTTCATTTGAGAGAATGTGTCGAGTCATTAGTAAATTAGTAAGGTTTTGCTGGACAAAGTTGACTCTATGCCAGTTTTCTTTGTGATGTGATCATATGCTAATGTTCTAGCCAATTACGTGAGCGGAGATTAACATCTTGAAATTCAAGTTTTACAAGTGGTTAGCTATCGTAAATGGTTCCTTTGTGACTTCTAAAGCATCGATGGTGCTCCCCACGGCTTTCCTTAGAATCTGTTTGGAGCTGAAAGTGTGATAAGGTGTACTGATGTTTCCCGAAAGCGATTCTATTAACTGTAAAACACGTTTCTTGAAAAATTTTGATCGATTTCAGTTTGTTCTTTGTGAATGGGATTCGGATATGTGTGTAGCAGCAGTTGATTGACGAATTATTTAATTTTGTGGAGTACAATTCATTGATTGTAATAGCCATCAGCCATGTTGTACGTAATAATTTAGTAATTTTCGACGAATTGCTTTTGTGAATGCTAACGGGCTACAAGTGTTCTCGCCATCATGAATTCGTTATCTCCATGTATGTACAACCCGTTTATTTGAATCCACTGATACGGAATAATAATCTGTACAAGGTAAATTCATTAATTTATCTCAAATTTTAAATTTAACGGTGAACTTTATTAGTTGAGTAGATTCGCACCCCTTTCGTTAGTAAAGGGAGATTGTGTTGAACACCATTCCAAAGAATAATTTGAAATATAAACGAAGAGACTACAGAAAGGAAGATTAAACATAATGGAAATAGCAATTAACATTTCCAGTTGGATCATGATTAGTGAAACTGTTACCACCATGTGTATTGGTTCGTGGTACAGCTAGAGTTACCAGTTCCGTTTATAAATCCATTATATTCCAGATTAAAAGTACAACCAGTAAATATAAGGAAAATCTGAATGTTGTTATTATTCAGAATCACCTCACCAAGAACCCTAACGTCATGTATAACCCCCGATTAGATAGGACTGAACAAATTATGAGAATATTTAAGATCATGTACTGTGGAGTTACATCTACCCATCACAATGGGAGGCATACAATTGCACTATATATAAATAAGTAATAAAATTTTCTGCACACGATAAAGTGATATTATTCACGTAAGAATGCTACTAACAGACACAATACACATCTTCGTTTTAATAGCTGCTCAAGGATACTATCTTCTATCAAAAAATACTTAAGTTCACAAATATCGTACTAGTGTGTAAAGTGATCTATACGATCGTCTAGTGAATCTAAGTTTGTCGGAGACGTCAGCAGAGCCTACAGCTATAAATGTCTTTGAAAAATAACGCGATCAAGTCGAGAAACATGTCTACTTCCTGTTCTTGGCTTCTACCACCATTAATCGCCAGTACAATGAAATAATCAATTTCGCATACCAGTTGGCTGTGTGTGGAATTTTCGTGGTGCTTTGACACCAAGTAGCTGTCCGCCTCCATAGCTGAGTGGTCAGCGTGGCAGAACGCCACGCGAGGGTTACGGGCTATATTCCGGCCATATCTGACATTGTCTCTACTTGGGGACTGGTTATTGTATTGTCTTTATCATTATTTGATCCTCATCGACAGGCAAGTCGTCGAAGTGGCGTCACCTAAAAAGGACGTGTATCAGGCGACCGTTCTATCTGACAAGAATGTGTAGCAGTAGACTGCAAAAGAACTGAAGCTAGATGGTGGAAAGGTAGTACCCGAACTTATTCATGTCCATTAACACTTACGACGATGTCGAAGAACATCGAAATTATCTAGTACTAGCTGATCCTTAAATTTCAGAACAGAACATAAACAATGATGAGAAACGGTGTGGAATGTTAATGCATTACAGTAGAAAAATGTTTTCCTATCGAATGCCCTCGCTATGTATCTGAAGCATGCAACTCTCGCATAGGAAAAATTTCATCATGAACAAAATTTCCAGCTACATTTGTTTCAACTGCTTTTTAAATAGCCGTTCTATACTCGACTGGCAGTGCATAAACTGCTTGCACGTTTACATGATTAAAGGAAATGAATTTCGGAATTTGTAAGTGCACACCAGGTTCTCTTATACAAACAAAATGATGCCTACTTTCCCCGGTTGGAACACCTCGCAATAGTGGAATTAATTACGTGCGCTTCAAATTACGAAAGAAATTGTGTAATAGTGCATCATTAGTATACAATTAAATTGCACAGAGAAGGCGACTACTGAGAGTACCAGCACCTCCTTTCGTGACACTAGGAAAGTGAGCATTACGCAGTACAAAGACGCTCAGAAGCCATATAATGAAGGGAGGCGATAAATCTAGCGTCAGTGTACCAACACTCGAGATTTATCTTCATACTGCATCGTGTACATCAGAAGCAATGAACAGTACGAAATGAATTTCAGAAAGATATTCGGTCCTTGTAATGTTCACAAACATTACATTTTAGTATGTCCCGAGGAACTGTTTGATTCGTTTTGTTGCGTAAATTATGGAAAAAAGTCAATGTTTTCTGTAAAGTTTCGTCTTACTTGCTCGAAATATTGTGATATAGCCAGGTCAATACAGTGGCATAGCATCTGAAATCTAGCATCACCGAGAGGTAAGACCCCACAGCGAAAACATGTTTATTGACCCTAGCTCAGTAGACAGTGCTCATTTTTATGGGACAGAAATTTTTAACAAGTTTCAGTATTCCGTAAATAAGTCCCAGAACGTTTAAATGTTAATCGACAGATATTTTCAAGAGGTGGGAATCGAACCAATGACCCGCACGTCATCAACCAGGTAGTGCAACCATCAAACCATAGTTTTTGCTGGCCGTTTATTTACAACAGTTTTTTAACATTTTTGTATTATTTTTTCGTTTTCTTTAAACAGCTTTGGCTGTGGTAAATGGGGGCTATTTTTGTATCTTAGCACGACAGAATGGACATGACATGTGACTTCCATTCACTGCTAGTGACACGATCTTACCAAGCTTCGAGGATTAAGGCAAAAGTTTCTGAACTCATACATCGTGTAAGTAGGCTGTGTAGGTTTTTAATTGGTAACGCCACGTAGCGCCACGGGCTGTGCTTTGTGCAGTCTGTGGCTGGTTTGCATTGTTGTTTGCTATTGTAGTGTTGGACAGCTGGATGGGAACAGCGCGTAGCGTTGCGCAGTTGGAGGTGAGACTCCAGCAGTGGTGGATGTCGGGAGAGAGATGGCGGAGTTTTGAGAGCGGATGATCTGGACGTGTGTCCATCAGAGACAGTAAATTTGTAAGAGTGGATGTCATGAACTTATATATATATATATATATATATATATATATGGAAAATCTTCGTTACTGGAACTACTGCAATACAGCGAGCGCCACTACTGCCAGCTAAATGAAAGATTCAAACTACTGAAGGCACTAACTACTGATGGGCATAGTTGAAAAATGAAAGATTTTGATAGAGAACAAATAATGTATTTACCTTAATAGTGGTCAAAAGTCATTTTATATATATATATATATATATATATATATATATATATATATATATAGTGAACTGATGCGAATGTTCGGCTAATTTCTCCGATAGTGAACTGATTTCCTCAGTGTGTTTTTCTGAACCAAGTCTCAGTATGTCCATTTGTGTTGAAATCGCATCTACTGTGTCCTTTAAGTTTTCCTGAGTTTTTGCAAGATGCGTAACCGAATCAGTAGATGCAACTGGGTCACTTTTAGCTTGCAAGATGTTGTGATTTTCATGAACAATAGTTTGCAGTTCCTTTATGGCTGGTTCGTGATTCTGTAATGCATTTTCAAGACGCGAAAAAATAGGTTCAAAATGCTCACAGATTTGTGTTTTTACCTCATTACAGACTTTTTGACATTTCGATTCGATTTTAAGTAACTCAGCAGTTAAACCTTCGCGTGTTTGTTCAAGCGTGGTGTGTAAACTTTGAAGCTGTTGCTGTGTTTGTCTCTGATTTTGTTCCATTGTGTCTAACTTTTGAAGCTTTTGTCCCATTTGTTGCACTAATTGTAATAACAATGCACTGGTGTCTAAACATGTTCCTCAGTGCTTTTCGGTAGTGAATTTGCACCGGCAACATTCACGTTTTGACAAGCAGAAAATGTGTCTTGACTTATTTGAGAAAACGGTGAGGACCCAAGATCTGAATCTACAGTATTTGCGAGATTGTGTCCTGAGGCGAGCTGTTGCCGACCGATCGATCGATAATCCTTCCCTGTTCACTATTGATTTCACTGTCTACGCCATTATTTGCCGCCCGCTCCATTTCCCTATGCACAATTATCAAATTACTACTTTGAATGTCTGTTAATTCATTACACAGTGGTACTGATAAGCTACGCTCGTCGTCACTATCATTTCTCAATTTACTTTGGAGCCTAGTATTACGTTTTTCACACGCCATTATTGTCACATTATTTCACACGACAACACAGAAAAGCACAAATTGAGGAGCAAAAAAAAAAAAAAGCCACATTAACATAACACTGAAAATAATATCTCGTTAATTGCTAGTGCAGCTGCGAAGTACTTGGTGCAAATCTACATGCATGCTACAACTGTTTTACTGTACAACAATGAAAAACTACAACTAGAAAGGAAATTATGTCTATATTTATGCGCTAGCAATAAACAATAACTACACTAATTACACAAACTACAAGAAAAAATGAGAAGATTCCAGTGAGATATACTGGCAGGGCCACCATATGAAACGTCTCCTTAGAAAAATTAATGAATTACTGTGCTGATAAACCTCTTACATTATCTGATTTTCAATAATCCCTACAAAAGAATGGCCCTGACTAACATTAAGCTATACCTTTCACAACTCACTTACCTCATAAAAATTTTCGTTACTGAAACTACTGCAATACAGTGAGCGCCACTACTGCCAGCTAAATGAAAGATTCAAACCACTGAAGGCACTAACTACTGATGGGCATAGTTAAAAAATGAAAGATTTTGATAGAGAACAAACAATGTATTTACCTTGATAGTGGTCAAAAGTCATAATATATATATATATATATATATATATATATATATGATGAACTGAATGAGACAAGACCCGTAGCCTTCAATGACACAGAAGAATACTAACAAATTAGGAAATTTAAACAAAATCAGAATCAAACTAATACGCAACACAAAAGAGAAATCCGGGAAGTACAAGACCAGTTGACTCAGGTAATACAAGAATTATATATTTCAGAGGAGACTCGCGCTCCAACACGGGAAGAGGGACGTAGAAATACGGAACAGCGACAAAATAACAACACAACGCACTTCGGAAATTATGAAATAAATTGGCAAGGTATACCGAATTTTGAGATGGAACCGCCGAAACGAAGTCACAATGACCGATATGCGACTAGCCGACATGATGATTTTGACTATAAGCTGTTTGTTACTACACGTAAATTCAAAACATTTAAGAATTCCAGCAACGACATTCATCCACAAGCGTGGGTTCATCAATTCTCTCATTGTTTTCCTCCCAACTGGTCATTAGAGCACAGATTAGAATTTATGTGTGGCTATTTAGAGAATGAACCAGCTGTAAGAACGCGATCGGTCATTCACGATTGTCACAGTGAAGGAGAATTTTATCATGCCTTCCTCTCAGCATATTGGTCTCAAGCTAAACAAGACCGAGTAAAACTTAGCATCATAATGATTAAACTTTTCGAACAATCTGAGTTTTCCAGTCTTGTGAAATATTTTGAAGACATGTTGCACAAGAATCAGTACCTGTCAAACCCATACAGCCCCTCAGAACTCATCCGCATTTGCTTAATGAAATTGCCTGAATGTTTACGACATAGTATTTTGGCAGGACGCTGCAAAGACGACATTGAAGCTTTTCAGGTACTGTTACAATAATTGGAAATTTCCACTGACAATCGTGGAACTCGAATACAGGAAAACAATCATTACAGGTCACATCAGTCACAATTCCGTGACGACAAACAATAACTGTACACGACAAGGCTATTCTTACAGGGCAAATCGTGACCAAAACAGACACCGCCCATATGACAACCACTGCCAGGGTAATAATAGTTACAGAGGAAGATCGCATTTCCATAGTAATGACTATCATAGAGACAATCAGAGAAACAGACAATATGGGAACCAATATAATTATTATCAAGTGAGACAGAATAACTTCAGATGCAACAGTTCAGCACGTAGTTACGACTCAGGGAGAAGTTCTCCAACATGTAACCGACAAGAAAGAAACTACAGGAACTACCGACATGACGACAGACGATATAATCATAACGACACACCTGAATTTCATCAGAACTGGTGGGATTCAAACAGGGCTGGGCCCACTCGTCAAGGTGAATTTGTAGAAGTTAGGTCTGCTAATCCCAATAACGATGTGCGCCAAAAAAGAGACAGACAATGACTCGCACCGCAGGCAGCCACGAGCGGCGGCTGCCTCAGAGAAAAATAACATAGACGCTAATGTTGAGAAAAATTTGAGCATTCTTTACCGACATATACCAAATGATAATTGCTTTGAAGTTGGAAGTCTGTGCACTAGAAAGGGTAAAAGATTGCACCACATTTCACATGTAAATCAGTTTCTTCAGAGATAATCTGCTTTTTAACTTTGTCTTTTCCATAAATCGTTTCACTTCACGTTACTAGTATGCTTTGTCAGACATAGAAACTGTTAACATGCAACAGTGATTAAAGTTACCTATCCAGTCAAGAACCCAGAGAAATTATTTAGACAAGTAATTACGAATGCATTGTTATAGTGAACAGACAACACAGTGTTGTTATTCGTACATTCTTGCTTGTTAGTTGCAAGATTATGTAACGAATATATGGCTTAAATACTTAGAACATATACTGCTAATGAGATTTTAATGTAACATTTTGGTTTACTTGAAAAGACGTTCTTTATTTGAAGTACTTTCTGTGAGATTAAAAATGACTTAGCACTTGGTTTCTTTGACAGCTACACGATTACATCACGACACTACTAATGTAGCTTTTGCGGTTTATCTGTTTTACATCTGCACAGTTTTTCTGTATTGTTCTGGGAAGTAAAACATGTTTTAGTAATAACTTTTGTGGTATAGCTACAATGAGACTGCCTCTTCCGTAGCACAACAATACATTACATTACAGTACTTACTTTATCACGGCAATAAGCGTAATAACTACGATATCTATAAGCAAAGCATTTCACTTTTGTTTATTACGACGTAAGTACATTGACTTCTACATAACTTTGCTTACGGACGACGATAATTACGATACTTGGCACATTTTTTACCCGTGAGTAATGACAGAGATCGTCTTACAAGAAGACGCACAATTTAGCGTGGCAATACACGTATTTGAGTGATTAATTTTGTACTTAAAACATTTATTTTTAAAGATTATTGAATTATAAAGAAAGTTTTCCGTGATACATTTCATACCATTTCTGTAATCTGCAACACCTGAGGTTATAATTACGTTAATCTTCATGGGGGTATACCCCTACTTTGTGTACTAAGCGCGTAGCGAGCGCTAGGACCCTTAGCTAATATGGTATTTGCTTATGCAAGTTTAGACATCAGTACCATATTTCTCTAACACAGAGTTACACAGCTATATGATTATTTAACAGAGAAACAAATTTTTTTTTTTACTACGTCAGTGACACATGTTTATGCAATTACACAGTTGGATAATTTCACGCTTATGAAATGTATTTTGTCTGCACTGTATGAACTGTTCATATTTTTTCGGAACCATTGTTATACTATGAGAGCTTTGAATGTCATATTTGGTAAGGGAGAATGATTTTGAAGTACGTTTGAGGTAGATAACTTTATTGAAGGTCTTGAAATTACTGAAAGAAGCTGCGACGATTTTGAAACGTGATTCATCTGATATGATGTTATTATTACGAAGACGATGTGTATTATGCTGTTGAGGTATGTGTATGATCAATAAGATGATGTTACCGTATATAAGACGAATGTGATTACGTTTATATGTATATGAATAATGAGTAGTGGTTAGGGACTCTGATTTGTGGAAAAGGATGTTGGAAACCAAGAATCGTACTTTAAGAGTTATGAAATGTGTGTAAATGTGTGAATGTATCACAACGCTGGTGATAATTTTTTGGACACTGTTATATTTGTAGGATTTTGTTTCTACCTGTGAAATTTTATTTGTATCAAACTGTCACTGTAGAGGAACCTGATGTAGTAAATATTTCGGTAAGGATGGTAGGTCACCTTGACGTAATGCACTGTAAGCACCCAGATGCGCGACAGTCACCTGGAAAAAAGCCATATGTGTGTGCCTTTCGGAGGCACAGGTGGAGAAAAAAAGAGGCCATCATCCTCACTATTAACATTTCTTTGTAAAAAGCATCGCAAATACGACACACTCTAACTTGAAAACATATGCCTACACTGTGGAACTCTTTATTTATAATATTTACTAAAATGCCTAATGAAATGATGAGAAACATTTTACAACTATTGTCTTTCTAGTTGAGAGATTGCTCAATTTGTTTAATATCTAGTTTCTCATTGCACTGCAGAATTGGTTAAAATAAAATTTAATAGATGTACTAATATCACTATTTTCTGTCTACAGACCCAGTAAAGAATAATTATATGACGTACTTTCTTAGAAAAGAGAGCACAAATAGACATTTCCCTTCACAGGAATTGCATACATAAATTTCTTTTTGAGTACTTGGTAATTTCTTTTGTAGAATAAGTTGTGGTGCATCACTTTAATTACATAGACATTAAGATGTGAACAGACATCTCCCTCCCCTGCATTGTTGTCTTTAGTGTAATATTTTTTTCTGCTTGAGCTTTGCCATGTTTAGATATAAGTTACAGCATTTGCTGCTGCTGTTTGCCAGGCATATTGCTACTCAATTTAACTTTGTATTACTTTGTTAAGCCAGTTTTACTACTGATTTATTTTTCTTGTTTGCTGCACATTGCCTTATATTAGTTGTAATATTGCAATTGCTTTACTAATTTATGTATATTGCTGCTTGCTTTGCCAATTTGCATTTTTTGTCATTGCTGTTTGTGTTAATTGTCTTGTTCTGCTGCATTGCCTCGTCCCTTAGTTTACCATCTGAGCTCAGTAGCTACTAATAGAAGAGGCCATACCTGTGCAATTTGAAACAACTGTAATTCTACCAACCTCTCCCTCAGAAATCAGTAAAATAATAAACTCACTGAAAAGTAAAAGCTCTTACGGAACTGATGGCATTTTCAGCAAGGTACTTAAAGCTTGTTCCCCACAGATAAGTAGGATTCTCAGCCACATATGTAGTAGCTCTTTGTAGCAGGGTGTTTTCCCTGATAGACTGAAATATGCCATTGTAAAAACATTGCATAAAAAGGGGGATACGTCGGATGTCAACATCTACTGCCCAATCTCTCTTCTGACAGCACTATGAAAAATTTTTGAGAAAGTAATGTATTCAAGAGTAGCCTCCCATATTTGTAAAAATAAAGTACTAACAAAATGTCAGTTTGGTTTTCTGAAAGGTTTTTCAACAGAAAATGCTATATACGCTTTCACTGATCAAATATTAAATGCTCTGATTAACTGGACATTACCCATTGGTTTTTTTTGTGATCTCTCAAAGGCCTTTGATTGTGTAAATCATGGAATTCTTTTAGATAAGGTAAATCATTATGGTTTGAGTGGGGCAGTGCACAAATGGTTTAGTTCATACTTAATTGGTAGAAGGCAGAAAGCTGAAATGAGTGGTTCATGTAATGTTAAAACAACAGCTGATTCCTCAAACTGGGGGGGGGGGGGGGCTATCAAGTATGGGGTACCACAGCGTTCGGTCTTAGGTCCTTTACTGTTCTTGATATACATTAATGACTTACCATTATACATTAATGAAGATGCAAAACTGGTTCTTTTTGCTGATGATACAAGTATAGTAATAACATCCAAAAACCAAGAACTAAGTGATGTAATTGTAAATGATGTTTTTCACACAATTATTAAGTGGTTCTCACTGTCTTTAAATTATGATAAAACACAGTAATACATTTCCGTACAGTAAATGGCAGAACTCCAGTAATAAATATAGACTTTGAACAGAAGCCTGTAGCTAAGGTAGAATTTTAAAATTCTTTAGGTGTGTCCATTGATGAGAGGTTAAACTGGAAGCAACACATTGATGGTCTGCTGAAACGTCTGAGTTCAGCTACGTATGCTATTAGGGTTATTGCAAATTTTGGTGATAAGAATCCCAGTAAATTAGCTTAATATGCCTACTTTCATTCACTGCTTTCGTATGGCATCATATTCTGGAGTAATTCATCGTTGAGTAGAAAAGTATTCATTGCTCAAAAACGTGTAATCAGAATAATTGCTGGAGCCCACTCTCGGTCATCCTGCAGACATCTATTTAAGGATCTAGGGATCCTCACAGTAACCTCACGGTATATATATTCACTTATGAAATTTGTTCTTCACAATCCAACCCAGTTGCAAAAGTAATGGCAGTGTGCATAGCTATAACGCCAGGAGAAAGTATGATCTTCACTATGCAGGGTTAAATCTGACTTTGGCACAGAAAGGGGTAAATTATGCTACCACAAAAGTCTTTGGTCACCTACCAAACAGCATCAAAAGCCTGACAGATAGCCAACTAACATTTAAAAATTAATTAAAAGAATTTGAAGATGAAAACTCCTTCTACTCATTGGCTGAATTTTTAGGTATAAATTAAGGGAACAAAAGAAACTTTAACATTAGTGTCATGCAATAGTTTGTGTAATGTAATATCTTGTGCAGACATCTATTATTAACCTGACACGTTCCACATCATTACGAAGTGTCATATTCATGATCCATGGAACAAGTATTAATCTAATCTAATCTAATGAAAGTTAGCTTAAAATGGGGGAGGCTATATAAGAGAACGAGTTGTGATGAACTGGAAGAAATGCATTGACAAGGTATAAAAAAAAAGTCAAAATAAGAAGAAACATCTATGAAATGAAGTTTTGGGTTGGACTGTAGTACCAAATGTCACACTGAAAACAAACACTGTCCTGTCCTTTTGGGTTATTCCACTATGTGTTTGTGTACCCTTGTGTATTTTTGTTTTTCCTGTCTTCATGTGTTTAGCTAATAAGATTTATGTTGTAAAATTTTTCTAATAGTAAGCTACATTCACTACGATGAGGAATACTGTTATCCTCAAATATAATTTGCATTAATAATATGTCATTTTTTTCTAAAGATGTTTAGACATTATTTATTCTGTTTTGTTTTAATGCTCATGTGTGAAGTTGATGTTTCGAAAGTTATTCTGATATTTTATGTATGTACTTATGTCATAATTCCTGTAACACTGATCTATGTTATTTCCATTCTTTTGTAAAGCCTGTATTACCACAAATGTTATGTGTATTGTTATGTTCTTTAATGATGTATTTTGTACCTTTGTAATTGTATTCTTATGTCGTAAATTTAAAACTGTAATTGACACCAGTTCATCAAATTAAGTAACTTGTAAGCATTCATTTCGGTGCACACATTTCTGTTGGTCATAGTACATGCACAATATGTGACAAGTTGGGATTGTTAGTGTTTCCACGTGTGTTAATAATTCAGCAAGGGACTGGTCAACAGCATTGATGGTTCTAAGGACAATTCCAAAAACTTTGTGACTGCACAAGTGGTGGTTTATGGACTTGCTATATTCTCTGCAAGACTCTTCGATGGTGATTGTGCACCTGCACAGTCGCAACGGATGGCTGCTGGCCGTATCTACAAGGACTGCTGTGGGTCTGCACCTCTGGTGGCCCACCAATACCATAATCTTTACCAGGGCTACAGTGGGTATGCTCTGTGATGACCTACCTACCAGTATTCTTCAACTTCGACCGACTCTGCTGTGAGTCTGCTCTGTTATGCTCCATTTCCTGTCTGCATGTTAAGAGTCAGCACTATCTTTCCGTTGGAAGGACAACACTACTTCTTCAAGACTGCATGGAAATCCACTACTTCCGTGTGCATTTTCTTTTACTTCTCAGACTTCGAGAAAAAAGAACACTGCAATTTAACTGTGATGAATCATCAGGACTGTCTTTATGGACTGTGAGAAAATTTTTGCTTTTGACCAACACTGTATCAATAAGTGTGTGCATTTGACATCTTTGTTATTGTAATTATAATTTTATTTAGTGGGGAGCATAGTGGCTATGTAATTAGTCTGTTTAGGGTTTTTATTGGTAACGCCACGTAGCGCTCTGTATGAAAATCACTGGCTGTGCTGCGTGCAGTCTGTGGCTGGTTTGCGTTGTTGTTTGCTATTGTAGTGTTGGGCAGCTGTATGGGAACATAGCGTAGCGTTGCGCAGTTGGAGGTGAGCCGCCAGAAGTGGTGGATGTGGGGAGAGAAATGGCGAAGTTTTGAGAGCGGATGATCTGGACGTGTGTCCATCAGAGACAGTAAATTTGTAAGAGTGGATGTCATGAACTGCTATATATATTATGACTTTTGAACACTATTAAGGTAAATACATTGTTTGTTCCCTATCAAAATGTTTCATTTTTTAACTATGCCCATCAGTAGTTAGTGCCTTCAGTAGTTTGAATCTTTCATTTAGCATGCAGTGGTGGCATTCGCTGTATTGCAGTAGTACGAGTAACGAAGATATTTGTGAGGTAAGTGATTTGTGGAAGGTTTAGGTTAATGTTAGTCAGAGCCATTCTTTTGTAGCGATTATTGAAAGACAGATTGCGTTGCGCTAACAATATTGTGTCAGTTTAGTGTTGATCAGAATTGGCAAAGGGCGAAATGTCTGAGTACGTTCAGTTCTGCTCAGCTGTTTGAAAATCAAATAATGTAAGAGGTTTATCAGCACAGTAATTCATTAAGTTTTCTAAGGGGATGTTTCAATAGGTCTTCCGAAAGAAGGCATGTTATCACTCTTGTAACTTGTTGAAGTAGCCCTTCACATATCATCCTCAACTGTTTTGTTGCTTATATTAAAGTCCTTGCCTGCCCTTAATGCTAAAGAAATTATCGAGTGATATCTTAACAACTGTCCTTTCCGCTAGTGGATGTTCTTCACATATTTTCTCCTTGCAGACTCTGTGTAGAAACTTCTACACCACATAAAATCTATTTGTTGTGCTGTGTACCTTTTATACACACGGTTCCAAAAAGGATCATCGTACAGCTCATTTAATCTTCTCCATGTTAGTAAGTGCAGTAGTTATAATTTAAATAGTTACAAAATGTAAAATTTCACGGCCGGAACTGTCACAATTAATAAAATATTCCTGGCTATTATGCAGTGGTCGAACGTATTTTACTTTAAAAAAAATGTTCAAATGTGTATTAAATCTTATGGGACTTTATTGCGAAGGTATCAGTCCCTAAGCTTACACACAACCGGTTGCAGATAGTAGCACATGTCGGAACGAATGACGCCTGCCGCTTGGGTTCTGAGGCCATCCTTGGTTCCTTCCGGCGGCTGGCTGATTTGGTGAAGACAACCAGCATCGCACGCGGAGTGCAAGCTGAGCTTAATATCTGCAGCATAGTGCCCAGAGTCGATCGCGGTCCTCTGGTTTGGAGCCGTGTGGAGGGTCTAAACCAGAGGCTCAGACGACTCTGCGACTATAATGGTTGCAAATTCATCGACCTCCGTTATTGGGTGGAGAACTGTAGGGCCCCCCTAGACAGGTCAGGCGTGCACTACACACCGGAAGCAGCTACTAGGATAGCAGAGTACGTGTGGCGTGCACACGGGGGTTTTTTAGGTTAGAGGGACCCCCCCTTGGGCGAAACAATAAATTCCTGACGGCTTACCAGAGAGGACATTATCATCGTTGATAAAGAACGTCCGTCCTCAGAGACCAAAAACAGGAAAAGTTAACGTAATATTGGTAAACTGCAGGAGTATCCAGGGCAAGGTTCCTGAATTAGTATCTCTTATTGAAGGAAATAGTGCGCATATAGTATTAGGAACGGAAAGTTGGTTAAAACCGGAAGTGAACAGTAACGAAATCCTAGACACAGAATGGAATATGTACCGCAAGGATAGGATAAACGCCAATGGTGGAGGAGTATTTATAGCAGTAAAGAATTCAATAATATCCAGTGAAGTTATTAGCGAATGCGAATGTGAAATAATCTGGGTTAAGCTAAGTATCTAAGGTGGGTCAGATATGATAGTCGGATGCTTCTATAGACCACCTGCATCAGCAACCGTAGTAGTTGAGCGCCTCAGAGAGAACCTGCAGAACGTCGTGAAGAAGTTTCGTGATCATACTATTGTAATAGGGGGAGACTTCAATCTACCAGGTATAGAATGGGATAGTCACACAATCAGAACTGGAGCCAGGGACAGAGACTCTTGTGACATTATCCTGACTGCCTTGTCCGAGAATTACTTCGAGCAGATAGTTAGAGAACCAACTCGTGAAGCTAACGTTTTAGACCTCATAGCAACAAATAGACCGGAACTTTTCGACTCCGTGAATGTAGAAGAGGGTATCAGTGATCATAAGTCAGTGGTTGCATCAATGACTACAAGTGTAATAAGAAATGCCAAGAAAGGAAGGAAAATATATTTGCTTAACAAGAGTGATAGGGCACAAATCGCAGAATATCTGAGTGACCACCATCAAACGTTCATTTCTGAGGAAGAGGATGTGGAACAAAAATGGAAAAAATTCAGAAACATCGTCCAGTACGCCTTAGATAAGTTCGTACCGACTAAGGTCCAAAGCGAGGGGAAAGATCCACCGTGGTATAACAATCATGTACGAAAGGTACTACGGAAACAAAGAAAGCTTCATCATAGGTTTAAGAGTAGTCGAATCATAGCTGATAAGGAAAAGCTGAACGAAGCGAAAAAGAGCGTAAAGAGAGCAATGAGAGAAGCATTCAACGAATTCGAACATAAAACATTGGCAAACAATCTAAACAAGAACCCTAAAAAGTTTTGGTCATATGTAAAATCGGTAAGCGGATCTAAATCCCCTATTCAGTCACTCGTTGACCACGATGGCACCGAAACAGAGGACGACCGAAGAAAGGCAGAAATACTGAATTCAGTGTTCCGAAACTGTTTCACTGCGGAAAATCGTAACACGGTCCCTGACTTCAGCCGTCGCACGGACGCCAATATGGAAAATATTGAAATAAACGATATCGGAATTGAAAAACAACTGCTATCACTTAGTAGCGGAAAAGCATCCGGACCAGACGAGATACCCTTAAGATTCTACAGTGGTTATGCTAAAGAACTTGCCCCCTTTCTATCAGCAATTTATCGTAGATCTCTGGAAGAACGTAAAGTACCTAGCGACTGGAAGAAAGCGCAGGTCGTTCCCATTTTCAAGAAGGGTCATAAATCAGATGCGAATAATTATAGGCCTATTTCGCTTACGTCAATCTGTTGTAGAATAATGGAACATGTTTTGTGTTCTCGTATTATGACGTTCTTAGATAATACAAATCTCCTTCATCATAACCAACATGGATTCCGCAAACAGAGATCATGTGAAACTCAGCTCGCCCTATTTGCCCAAGAAATTCACAGTGCCGTAGACACTGGCGAGCAGATTGATGCCGTATTCCTGGACTTCAGGAAGGCATTTGATACGGTTCCGCACTTACGTTTAGTGAAAAAAATACGAGCTTACGGAATATCGGACCAGGTTTGTGATTGGATTCAGGATTACCTAGAAGAAAGAACACAACATGTCATTCTTAACGGTTCAAAATCTGCAGATGTAGAGGTAATTTCGGGAGTACCGCAAGGAAGCGTGATAGGACCTTTATTGTTTACAATATACATAAATGACTTAGTTGACAACATCGGTAGCTCCGTGAGGCTATTTGCAGATGACACGGTTGTCTAGAAGAAAGTAGCAACATCAGAAGACTCGTACGTACTCCAGGAAGACCTGCAGAGGATTAATGCATGGTGCGACAGCTGGCAGCTTTCCATAAACGTAGATAAATGTAATATAATGCGCATACATAGGGGCAGAAATCCATTCCAGTACGATTATGCCATAGGTGGTAAATCATTGGAAGCGGTAACGACCGTAAAATACTTAGGAGTTACTATCCGGAGCGATCTGAAGTGGAATGATCACATAAAACAAATAGTGGGAAAAGCAGGCGCCAGGTTGAGATTCATAGGAAGAATTCTAAAAAAATGTGACTCATCGACGAAAGAAGTAGCTTACAAAACGCTTGTTCGTCCGATTCTTGAGTATTGCTCATCAGTATGGGACCCTTACCAGGTTGGATTAATAGAAGAGATAGACATGATCCAGCGAAAAGCAGCGCGATTCGTCATGGGGACACTTAGTCAGCGCGAGAGCGTTACGGAGATGCTGAACAAGCTCCAGTGGCGGACACTTCAAGAAAGGCGTTACGCAATACGGAGAGGTTTATTATCGAAATTACGAGAGAGCACATTCCGGGAAGAGATGGGCAACATATTACTACCGCCCACATATATCTCGCGTAATGATCACAACGAAAAGATCCGAGAAATTAGAGCAAATACGGAGACTTACAAGCAGTCGTTCTTCCCACGCACAATTCGTGAATGGAACAGGGAAGGGGGGATCAGATAGTGGTACAATAAGTACCCTCCGCCACACACCGTAAGGTGGCTCGCGGAGTATAGATGTAGATGTAGAACTTAACCTACATTATCCTAAGGACAAACACACACACCCATGCCCGAGGGAGGACTCGAACTTCCGCCGGGACCAGCCGCACAGTCCATGACTGCAGCACCTAGACCGCTCGGCTAATCCCTCGCGGGTTTACTTTAAAACTTTAATATTTTATTAATTATAATTTTATTAGTGTCAAAGAGACATTTTAACAGTTTCATTCGCACTTTATATTTTCTGTCATATTACATACACCGTCTGTCGATTCAATCAAAGAAACAATCTGTTTTCGAATGTCAGCTAACAAAATTAAATAAATTATTCTCCAAGTGCTTGAGTTACATTATTTAGTTTCTTATAATTCCCGATTAAACTTTTAATGTACGTACAGTACTTTAGTAATTCAAAGAAACAAAAATAGATTCACTTCGTCACGCACGCAGAAATTCAAAATTAGTGAAGTTCTAAAGTTAATAGTATTTAACGTTACAATATGTTTAACTGGTTCCTTTCCTTAGGTTTGTAACTAGTGTCATTCTTAGTAAATGGGATTACCAAGCACTTCATTGATCTGAGCATCTGATGTGTGCTACCTTCACTACGTGATCTGGTCCAGTGGTAATTAGCAAATCTCAGATGGACCGCAAATCACTCACCTGTGGATCGTATATGTCTGCTCACCTTGTTTGCTGTTCATAAATACTTCTTGTTTATCTCGATCATTTGCTTTCTTTAGATTGGTACAAAACCTGGGAAAAAGCTATGTGTTAAAAGCATGTTACTCTCTCTATTTTGACGTACGTATGAATTACTCTACAGCATATGTTATTTGGTAGTAGACCCACAGAACAAAAAGTAAATAAATGGAAGGGTGTATGTCCATTGGCTCTAGCACATGAAGAACTGACGTATTTTGAGATGAAGTTGCACATTAATGGCAGTTAAAATTGTCTACGTGTGGACTGTTCGTAAGGACGGAAGGTTGTTACGCTTTGGTACGCCTCCTGTATTATGTAAACTTGTTCATTGTAGGCTGAAGACCAGGAAGGGTGCGTCATTGTGAATAAGGCATTTATATTCTACAGGCACCACAGGCGTTCCCTCCCCAGTGCCCCCTCTTAAGGCGTCTAATTGAAGCGGAAAGGGTTGCAAATTTCATTTCATTCAAGACTAAATGCCTCTGACGAATTCTCGACGCGTCCAATTTTCTGCTTTAGTAAGGGATTTATGTTGAGCATATCTCTGGGTAACTCGTCAAAGAAACATGTATTCTAAATAATAACGTAACCGATAAGACTGTTGATTGCAGGTTGTATGTGAATGGTAAATTTCTTATAATGACATTAAACATCTAATCGATTAAATTTGTGGCATAAAAACGAATCATGTTCATGGTGGGCTTTTTATAGTAAATCGAAAACTGAAGAATTATTCTCGTCGTACGAACTTTTCAGTTCATACTTTTATCTTCTCGCGATACATTCAACATGGGATACTATATTATGTCCATTAATGTACCTCCTTCTTCAGCGCTGCCCTTGAAGTCTTAATTACAAATCTTAAACTTAATACAGTATGGTTATAATTAAATTTTCGCCACTTCACCTGGATAGGTGGAAAGTTATTTACCGTAAGAGTACCCAACTATATTGGAATAATTTTCGAACAGTGCGCCGCAGGATTTGCATTCTTAATAGTGTTGGTGTCATGACTTTTCGTTTCAACATAGTACTGTCGCGGCTACGTAGGTTTCAAACAGAAGCATCAATGAGATTTTCACTCTGCATCGGAATGTGCGTTGATATGAAACTTCCTGGCAGATTAAAACTGTGTGCCCGACCGAGACTCGAACTCGGGACCTTTGCCTTTCACGGGCAAGTGCTCTACCATCTTAGCTACCGAAGCACGACTCACGCCCGGTACTCACAGCTTTACTTCTGCCAGTATCTCGTCTCCTACCTTCCAAACTTTACAGAAGCTCCCCTGCGAACCATGCAGAACTAGCACTCCTGAAAGAAAGGATACGCGGAGACATGGCTTAGCCATAGCCTGGGGGATGTTTCCAGAATGAGATTTTCACTCAGCAGCGGAGCGTGCGCTGATATGAAACTTCCTGGCATATTAAAACTGTGTGCCCGACCGAGACTCGAACTCGGGACCTTTGCCTTTCGCGGGGAAGTGCATGTCCATTGGCGCTAGCACAAGAAGAAATGACGTATTTTGAAATGAAGTTGCACACTAATGGCAGCTAGTTTTAATCTGCCAGGAAGTTTCAGAAGCATCAATGTCCGTTACAGTTGCCGAGGTTCAACATGTATGTGGACAAAATGAGCCGATATTTACGTGTAAAGCAGTTTAGTCAAAACAACAACAATGGTACAACTGCTCGGCAGTGATACTACAGTTCTTCGCCAGCGTAGACGCATTAAATGAGTACAGAGAGAACCTCTTTCGACACGGTGGTGGAAGAACATGATTCAGAAGTGCAAATTAACTAGTACTTTCGGAAATATTCCCGGAAGAAGCCGACGGTCAATTGCACCACATATTGTTGATGAAGTTAATGTTGCTTCCGCTGAGAATTCTGGACACAATGTAAGATCTTCAAGCCGTGTTACGGCAGTTGAACGTTCCATGGTCTACCGGTATTTCGGACAGCAGTACAGGAATTTCTTTTGCTGTTCCAGCCTGTCGCGGATGCAAATTCTCGTCATATTGAGCAGTGCTTGTAACCTGCAAAGTAAACATGGTACACGCAGTCACCAAATGTCACCCTCTCATGTGTAAATCCAATGTTTTATTAGTTATTCCTCTCCAGTGTCTCCTTACAAATATTTCCACAGACTTTCAATAACCTACCTTCACTCGTTTCTCTTGGGATCAAGTAGTGGGAGTTTAATTATAGCCATCCTGAATTTCTTCGACACTCTTTCAAATGCTTGACGCAAAATGAAACCATCTATTTCATACGCACGAGATATAACAATAGAAGTCACGATTGAGTTAACAATACAAATGATATACCAACAGTTCATAACGAATTTCATAGTGCGTGTAATGACCCGTATTTTCGAAAGACATGACAACAGGAAATGTAAACAGAGAGACAGAGAATTATAGGCGTGAGTAGCTTCTTATTTCTCGTCATAATTACGATAATTCCCACTGCGTAGGATTTCAAAATTGCTTTGGAACCGCAAGAAGGAATCCGGCTCGTTTCTGACGAGAAACCCAGTATTGAAGAAAGTAATTTTCCGCTCCTCGTGGTAAGCTCATGATTCCACGGCGAAAACCCCAGTCGCCTTCTTTTGCAAGAAAACTCGCCGGCTATGGACGCTACATCACCAGAGCGCGGCAGCGGGTAATGAACTCTAAGCACCCCTGCGCCCCGAACGCGCAGGTTTAATCACTGCGAGCGGCGCTGCGCTATCGGCAGGGGCGGCAACTGCGACGGCCAACTGCCGGCAGCCTGGAACCCGGCCACGAACGTGTTCAGGCCTGACTGTGGGATCTGAATCCTGCCAACTTTCAGACAGACTTATGATCGACACGAACACTGACACTGGAAATGAAAGCTAGCTCGAACGGGCGGAATGTATGGTGTGAATTAATTTGCCGCACATAGTTTGTTACTACTTACTGGGCTTAAACAGTAGTTAATTTTCATCATTCTACAACTAATCACGTGGGCTATATCACAGTTGTAATCGGTTTATGGATATTGCAAAATATGTCACGTATAAAAGATCCGTGCCTAATAAGCACACCGCTGAAAATACATGGGCCAACAAAATTAAAGAATAACTTTTAGAAACCCCGAAATTGTCTCTCAGTGAACGTGCAAGTTTAAATTTGGCTCTAACGTACCTACTGCGTTCCTCTGCAATGGTACTAAAGAATAATGTATCCTGCGACATCACTCTCGCGCTCGGGGACTCACCGGACAACAAGTTGTCGACACAAGCGAAAGAGCGGCCACGGCTCAGAAGAGAGCGGTAAGGTCAGTTGATGATGTTACGTTCGCACCAGATTACACCACAATTCTGCCCAACGACACCGTGGACGTGTGACACGATTGAAAGGTCCTGACTGCCCCTCCAACCGACATTTCACTCGTGCCACAATGAGAATTCCACTCTGCAGCGGAGTGTTCGCTGATATGAAACTTCCTGGCAGATTAAAACTGCGTGTCGGAACGAGACTCGAACTCGGAAACTTTGCCTTTCGCGGGCAAGTGCTCTACCAACTGAGCTACCCAAGCACGACTCACGCCCCGTCCTCACAGCTTCACTTCCGCCAGTACCTCGTCACCTACCTTCCAAACTTTAAAGAAGCTCTCCTGCGAATCTTGCAGAACTAGCACTCCTGAAAGGAAGGATATTGCGGAGACATGGCTTAGCCACAGCCTGGGGGATGTTTCCAGAATGAGAGTCTTGGTCCGCCACACATCTATGTTTCATTTCCTTATTGCTTTGATGGCTCTGAGATGGAGGTGAAAACCGCGACACTCAGTGCTGAAATCAGATGGGTTCTCGTATTGCTGGCCTAAGAAATCGACCGGAAGACTCTTCCAGGTGTAACATGAAGAGAGTCAATGTAATCAATGTAAGCACTCCTTCCCTTAACGCGTTGATCCCATTTCGCTTGTCGAAAACGCGTGCAAGTAGTACTATGAGTAACAGGGCGACGTTCTTGACAGATTTGGCCATTAGGCACTCCACCCCTACAACACAGGCATTGAGGTACCGCATCCTCAGTGAACGTGATCTCACCTTAATGGAGTGTAAAGCGACAGCAATTTTCCTGTGCCACACAGGGTGAACCACTAGGACCGTTAAAATCTATCCACGAGATGGAAACAATGTTTTCATGCTTTTTCATCCCTACTTTCTCGCATCCTCTTGTAACTTTATCACGGGAGAGTTCGACACTGGCACGTGCGTCAATAAAATGGCAAAGTCCCACTAAGATCACATAGTTCGGCACAACCCGTAGTGCCACCCACGTACATCTACATCTACATTTATACTCCGCAAATTACCCGAAGGTGTGTGGCGGAGGGCACTTGTTGTGCCACTGTCACTACCTCCCTTTGCTATTCCAGACGCGTATGGTTCGAGGGAAGAACGACTGCCGGAAAGCTTCCGTGCACGCTCGAATCTCTATAATTTTACATTTGTGATCTCCACGGGAGGTATAAGTAGGGGGAAGCAATATATTCGATACCTCATCCACAAACGCACCCTGTCGAAACCTGGACAGCATGCTACGCCGCGATGCAGAGCGCCTCTCTTGCAGAGTCTGTCATTTGAGTTTTCTAAACTTTCTAGACCACTTTAAAAACGTAGCTGTCAGAAAGCGATGTCAGTTTAACCACGGTGATGTTCTAGCGCCTGAGGGTCAGTCAACCCCTTCGACATCCTTAGGTGGAGGTTGCCTACATTTATGCGCTACGCCAGCGTCGTCACTTGTGTTGAAATCCCTGACAGGCACGTTTTCAAAAAGCTAAACCAAGGTGCATGGGAGGCTCCGAGGGGTTTACCGAACTGGGCGATGTTAGACGCACACTTCTGAGGTGTGGCCTCTTTCTTCGCATGCGCCGATACCTTCCCTTACGAAGCGTCGCCGAGACGGAAGATGAAGTCGCAGAGCGCCACGCTTTTGCACAATTAGAAAGGAAGGTTGTAGGCGCTTTTGAGTCAAATTTGCAACTTATGGGACACAACAGGAAGGAATTAGGGGGTTTTGGAAATGTGGTCCTTCAATTTACTTTCACAGTGTATGTAGAACAGGCACTGCGCCGTCACGTGTCCGTGTACAGATGATGTATTACATGACAATGGCGTGGTTTGCACGTGCTGGTTACTTGTATGCATGGGCTACTTACAGACCCGACAAAATGTCGGAATGGAGCTGTCGTGTTTCCAAGTGAGCATAAAAACAACGTAAGTGAGGTTTCTTGATTTAATAGCGTCTCAGTGCTGGAATCCTCAACTTAAGAACAGGGTTTCGATAACCATTCTCATCCATATAGAGCTTCAAAGGAAGAGTGTCCACAAAAAAAAGAAAAATATTGCTGCATCCAACGAACATTTTAAAGGGAGTTACTCTTAAAAAGGCCTCTGCTGAAAAATGCCAACAGAGCTAAACGTTTACTACAAGACTAAAAGCACACAAACCTAACCGTAGTTGCCTACAGCTTTGCTCTGTAAACCTAGGAATGGTGAGTTGGCTTCTTTTCAGACGATGTAAGGAGGCGAGTGCACCTGCGGTGCAATGAGATGTTTAGAATGCAGTGGGTGAAAGGTGAAATTCAGTTAAAAGATGGTTCTGTTACGTTTTGGAGATGTATTTCTTACTATGACTTCTGCCAGTAAATGAGGTTACCATAAATATGAACTAGAATGCACATTTCAACATCCACTTACTGCCCTTACGTCATGTGGATTATGAGGATGCTATGCCCCTGACTTTCAAGAGGGCAACAGCCTTATTCACAAAATGGTTCAAATGGCTCTGAGCACTATGGGACTTAACTTCGGAGGTCATCAGCCCCCTAGAACTTTGAACTACTTAAACCTAACTAACCTAAGGACATCACACACATCCATGCCCGAGGTAGGAACCTGCGACCGTAGAAGTCGCGTGGTTCCAGACTGAAGCGCCTAGAACCGCTCAGCCACCACGGCCGGCTTGCCATATTCACAGAGCAGCATGCATATCCTGATGACACGAACACTTAAGGGGAGCCGAAGGTGTTCGAATCCAAAAAATTACGATTTTTTTTGCTACCGAAAATTAATTGGAACATTCCTCTTTAATGTAAACTTTGAATTATTGTTCTACTCGCCCTAGAAGTGGAGTTATTACCATTTTCCCCCACGCCTGCAGAGGAAATGGGCGGCCGCTTAATGCATCTAACACCCTCTCGTGACTTCCTGGCGAACTGCTTGGGATTTTCTCAGCCTGTTACGCATACAGCGCCTTATGTTTGGCATACAGCGAGTGGGCAAGGGTTGGCTAATTTGTTTTCTGTGACAAATGAAGCGCTAAGAGCGCGGAACATCGTCTCTATGCTGTTTACCGTTTCGGCGTCGAAGGCTCAAACAAACTTTGGGTTCAAGTAAGCTCAGTGATGGAAAGACAATAGGAGGGAGAGGCAGGTTTACTGATGAGTTGATTGAACGTCTACAGAGATACTATGGGTATGCTATAAGGCAAAATACTAGTAATGTTAGTGACATGCGAAAAGCAGTGAGGGCATTGTTCCTTCATACTGCCTCTTCCAATGAATACCCTCAACACAACCTGTGCAAATATAATGCAAAAAAGGACTATGATCACAAACATGGTTTGCCAGCAGCTGTGATAAATGCAATAAAACCAATTTTTCATGGCTTAGCACAGCCAGAATTGTTACACAAATGTCCACACGGAAAAACGCAGAATCTTAATGAGAGCGTAAACAATTTGATTTGGAAAGTGATTCCTAAAAGGGTGTTTGTAAGCATAAAAACACTGCACTTTGGCATTTATGATGCAATAGCAACCTACAACCAAGGGAACAGTGTGAAGTGTGTAGTTCTGAAGGCATTAGGATTTACAGCTGGCGTGAACACTGTACGAGCACTAAGAAATATAGACAGAGATATGATAAGAGGAGCAGAAAGAAGAGAAAGGCATATGAAGTATGATGGAACAACAGGCCAGAAAAGAAGACAGAAGAGGAAGCTTTTGGAGGATGAAGAAGAAGACTCTGATAATCCATCCTATAGTGCAGAAATGTATTGAGAAACTTTGATAGCCATTTCCCGTAAATTAGAATTTTTCGAATATAAGGAACATTTCCTCAAAATCCACTGAAGCTAGAGAGATGACATTTTTATACAGCACTCCTAGTGGTCAAACTTACATTGTAACACAGCCATTCGGCAATATGTTCAGTAACTTCATTTGAGTTTAATTATAAAGCAATTATTTGTAGAAAAAATTTGGATCATTAATAAAAATAATGATTGGAAGGAAACTAGAAAAGATACTCCAAAATCCCTCTGTCATAACTGCAATACTAAACCACTCTATATCTAAAAAAAATTCAAATTTTTCTATTTAATAGTTTATTCATAAATGTTCCTCAAACTTAGTGATTGTAACATGGGCAACATAGGCACCTCCGGCTCCCCTTAAGCAGCCTGTCGCACCTCCACTGCATTAAATCTTACGATCGCAATCCCTTAGGTAGAACATAGGACTCTTGGCAGCAGCAAGGGGATCATATCACTCAACGTCCCCTAGATTTTCTAGCTCTACAAGACCGACCCATCCGTCACCGGCTCCAGTTGCACACGGCATACCTCAAGTACCGTGAGAACATTCCTCCTCGCCGAACTATTGCCAGCGCGACAGTGGGTTTACGTCTTATTAGGTTCCAGAATGAGATTTTCACTCTTCAGCGGAGTGTGCGCTGATATGAAACTTCCTGGCAGAGTCAAACTATGTGCCGGACCGAGACTCGAACTCGGGACCCTTGCCTTTCGCCGGCAAGTGCTGTAGGTTGATATTTCCCTTACACCGGACAAAGTTTGTTTCAAACCAGAGCGATTCACAGCTGACAGAATTAACAACAATATGACAGTTTGTTTCAAGTTTACGGTGATTTTCCAACAATGTACGGGCAATTCCTTGTGCTGCTTCATTGCTCTTGAATTGAATTACCCAGCATATTTTAAAGTCAACAGTTTAATGCGGCATGCGGATCACGGAGTACTCACCGTGTCCCACGTTTAAAAGTCGTCGTCATGGTCAATAAATGCTACATGTCACACAAAAAAAGCTTAGATCAATACAGCACTAATTCCTGGAACTTTGGATTTTCAGTGTGACGTTTGCTTACATGGTTAAGCTGGACTGAAGTGAGAAGAGGAACAACAAGAAGGAGAGCAAGGGATATGAGGAGAAAAAAAGGAGAAGAAGCATTAGCAGAGTAACAGAAACTCAATTTCTATAACATTTTATAAGTAAATACGACATTATTGCATAAACAGTGAAATGATAGTAGTAAACGAAAGTGCGTAATTCGTATGTGGAAGCTACTAATAGTATTTTTTTCCTATATACACCAAAAAAACATGGATAAATAGTTCCGAAATATCGTAACTATCGTTATTGATGTTTTACAAGCCAGAGGTTACTTAAATCCCTTTTACAAGTGCTCATACGGTCGAGCAGTGGGGACAGGATATAAATTTCACTGTACAACGTGAGGATGTCGGTAAGAATATTGTCCTACAAAAAGTTAGTAATAGGTGGTTGTTAAATACTTGTATGTAACTGATGTACGTTTAATGCTGTTTAAGTGACAAAACATTTTTTGAAATGTTGACCTTATCTTCCTTTGCCCCATGAAAACTTTATTTTAGTACTAAGATCGATAGTACTTGTTATAACTTCCTTCCACATTGTGTGTTGTTTAGTAGATACAGGAGCGAGGAACAGCTGCGATTGATGAACAGAGAATTCAGATATTAATTTATTCTACGTCTAACATCAACTATTAAAAATTATAGGTGCAGTATCAGTTGCTAACCGTAGCTTTGAATGTTGAAAAAATACAGCTACCGCAGATTTAGAAATCAGTCTAATGGCTCTGAGCACTATGGGACTTAACATCTGAGGTTATCAGTCCCCTAGAACTTAGAGCTACTTAAACCTAACTAACCGAAGGACATCACACACATCCATGCCCTAGGTAGGATTCGAACCTGCGACCGTAGCAGTCGCGCGGTTCCGGACTGAAGCGTCTAGAACCGTTCGGCCACCGCGGCCGGCAGAAATCAGTCTGTCTTCAGTACAATAACTATTCAATAGATCACGAACCCTGGTCACTATGAATGTCTGTAGATGTTATTCAACAGGCAAACGCACTCTCACTGGCATCCCCGTAATCGTTCGTGGCAGCGCTCTCATAATGCGATGGTGGCTGTATGGGCGGGGGGAGGGGGGGGGGAGTCCTGTACAGTGGATAGTGATAAGGCTTTTCGACTGGTTGCGGCAAAGCAGACCAATCCGTGTCCCGACATTGAGTCTTGCGAGCGCCAGGGAAACTGCCCCGAAAAGCCAGGCGCAGGACATATCCGACAGCACGAGCGTCAAGGTTACTGCATTGTGAGCCGGCGACTAGCCGACGGTGACTGCGTCGACGTCCATGCGAGAGGCGACCAGCGGCGTGGGAGCAATGGGGTCCCACGTGGACATTCGGGAACTTCCGGTGTAAGAAGACAATGGCCTTGTCAAAGGGGGCAGAGGAGCGGATGGACGTGCGCGGAACTCTCTGGCCCTTGTGGTGGGACACTGCCTCTAAAAGGCGGAAGAATCATCAATGGTCAACTGCATGAGAGTGCATAAGGGAATGGAGAAGGGAGATTACAGATATTTAATGTGTATCCACAGTAAATGTGGCCTGTAACTGAAAGAGTGTGATGATAATCTCTCCACTGGTGAAAGATTCCATTTGAATCTCCAGAATGGAACTGCCAAGGAAGAGGTGACCATAAGAAACCGATAGGAAAACCAAGAAAACGACAACGCTCTAAGTTCGGGGGGGGGGGCGTATGAGCGTGGGAGGGGGGGTGGATATTAGAAGTATGAACGTGATCGGGAAGTTAGAGACTTTGTAAAGGGAAATACTAAGAATCAGTCTAAACGTACATGGGAGTCCAGTGAAGTGTATAGTGGGAGTAGGTTCCGTTACGAATAGGAAGGTAGGACAGAAAGTATTTTTTTTTTTTTGAACTGTTCAGTGATAGCGTAGTTCTCATCAGAGTGGACAGTAAACCAACACCGACAACGACGGTTCAGGCATACATGCTGACACCGCAAGGAGAGGGCAAAGAGACAGAGAAATTGTATGAAGATATTGAATAATTCGGCACAAAGAGGGAGATGAAGATCTATACTAATATGAAATTGAAACGCCCGTAGGTGTGGAGGAGAAGAAATGGTTACGAAGCAATATGAACTTGGAAGGAGAGAGGAGAATGTCTAATTGAGCTCTTCAATACATTTCAGCTAGTGATATCCAGTACTCCATATAAGAATCACAAGAGGAGTAGTATATTTGGGAAAGACAGAGCAATAAGGAATGATTTCAGTTAGATTACATCATATTTAGGCAGAGATTTTTAAATCAGATGCTAGAGTTTAAGGAACTGCAGGAGCAGATACAGAATCAGATCACAGTTTAGTAATGATGAGCAGTAGGCTGGAGTTCAAGATAGTAGGCAGGATAAAACTAGGAGCAAATATGTGGTATGAGGAAAAACTAACGAGTGAAGAGAAATGCTTGATATTCTCTGAGACCACTGATACTGCGACAATGAGTAGCTCAGTAGGTAATTCAGTTGAATATAAGGGAAAATCTCTAAAACGAGCAAACACACAAGATGGAAAAAAACATAGCTGTAAGGAAGCTAGCTGCAAAGAAACCACAGGTTATATAAGAAACATTTCAGCTGATCCACAAAGAAAAAAATTACAAAATTTTTCAAAGAAATTCGGGAATAAAGATGTACAAATTACTTATAGATCAAATAAATGTGATGTTCAAGGAAGCTGAGACGAAATGCCTGCATGCAATGTGTTTGAAATTTTGAGAAAAGTAGGGGTAAGTTAAAAAGAAAGACGGGTGATACACTCCTGGAAATTGAAATAAGAACACCGTGAATTCATTGTCCCAGGAAGGGGAAACTTTATTGACACATTCCTGGGGTCAGATACATCACATGATCACACTGACAGAACCACAGGCACATAGACATAGGCAACAGAGCATGCACAATGTCGGCACTAGTACAGTGTAAATCCACCTTTGGCAGCAATGCAGGCTGCTATTCTCCCATGGAGACGATCGTAGAGATGCTGGATGTAGTCCTGTGGAACGGCTTGCCATGCCATTTCCACCTGGCGCCTCAGTTGGACCAGCGTTCGTGCTGGACGTGCAGACCGCGTGAGACGACGCTTCATCCAGTCCCAAACATGCTCAATGGGGGACAGATCCGGAGATCTTGCTGGCCAGGGTAGTTGACTTACACCTTCTAGAGCACGTTGGGTGGCACGGGATACATGCGGACGTGCATTGTCCTGTTGGAACAGCAAGTTCCCTTGCCGGTCTAGGAATGGTAGAACGATGGGTTCGATGACGGTTTGGATGTACCGTGCACTATTCAGTGTCCCCTCGACGATCACCAGTGGTGTACGGCCAGTGTAGGAGATTGCTCCCCACACCATGATGCCGGGTGTTGGCCCTGTGTGCCTCGGTCGTATGCAGTCCTGATTGTGGCGCTCACCTGCACGGCGCCAAACACGCATACGACCATCATTGGCACCAAGGCAGAAGCGACTCTCATCGCTGAAGACGACACGTCTCCATTCGTCCCTCCATTCACGCCTGTCGCGACACCACTGGAGGCGGGCTGCACGATGTTGGGGCGTGAGCGGAAGACGGCCTAACGGTGTGCGGGACCGTACCCAGCTTCATGGAGACGGTTGCGAATGGTCCTCGCCGATACCCCAGGAGCAACAGTGTCCCTAATTTGCTGGGAAGTGGCGGTGCGGTCCCCTACGGCACTGCGTAGGATCCTACGGTCTTGGCGTGCATCCGTGGGTCGCTGCGGTCCGGTCGCAGGTCGACGGGCACGTGCACCTTCCGCCGACCATTGGCGACAACATCGATGTACTGTGGAGACCTCACGCCCCACGTGTTGAGCAATTCGGCGGTACGTCCACCCGGCCTCCCGCTTGCCCACTATACGCCCTCGCTCAAAGTCCGTCAACTGCACATACCGTTCACGTCCACGCTGTCGCGGCATGCTACCAGTGTTAAAGACTGCGATGTAGCTCCGTATTCCACGGCAAACTGGCTGACACTGACGGCGGCGGTGCACAAATGCTGCGCAGCTAGCGCCATTCGACGGCCAACACCGCGGTTCCTGGTGTGTCCGCTGTGCCGTGCGTGTGATCATTGCTTGTACAGCCCTCTCGCAGTGTCCGGAGCAAGTATGGTGGGTCTGACACACCGGTGTCAATGTGTTCTTTTTTCCATTTCCAGGAGTGTATATAATACACACAAGAACGAAGAAGGAAAAGCAAGAGTAGCACTCGTATTACAAAGGGTGTAGACATGAATGCAGGCTTTCGCACCTACTGTTGAAACTGGAGATTTACATCGAAGAAGCAATGGTGGAAATAAAAAAATTGGTTCAAATGGATCTCTGCACTAAGGGGCTTAACATCTGTGGTCATCAGTCCCCTAGAACTTAGACCTACTTAAACCTAACTAACCTAAGGACATCACACACATCCATGCCCGAGGTAGGATTCGAACCTGCGACCGTAGCAGTCCCGCTGTTCCGGACTGAGCGCCTAGAACCGCTAGACCACCGCGGCCGGCAATGGTGGAAATAAGGACAGGTTCAAGTGCGGGGTAAAAGTTTAGGGTGAAATGATATCAGTAACAAGATTGACTGATGACATTACTATCCTCAGTGAGAGTCAAGGAAAGTTACAGTATCTATTGAACAGAACGAAAAATGTAATGGGTATAGAACATGTATTGAGAGTACGACGAAGAAACACAAAAGTAATGAGATGTAACATAAATGAAAACAGCGGGAAACTTAACATCAGCACTGGGGATCGCGAAGTATACGAGGTCAAGGAACTCTTCTATCTAGGCAGCAAAATGACACTTGACGGACGGAGCCAGGAGGACATAAAAAACATACCAGCACTGGTGAAAATGGCGGTTCTTGCCGTACAAGTCTGTTAGTATCAAACATAGGCTTTGATTTGAGGAAGAAATTTCTGCGAATGTACGTTTGGAGCATGCCATTTTACGGTACTGAAACATGGGCTGTGTGAAAACAGGATCATAAGATAATGATAGGTAGTGCTACAGAAGAATTTTGATAATTAGGTAGGCTAATAAGGTAAATGATCGAGGAAGTTCTCAGCGGAGTCGGCGAGGAAAGTAATATTTGGAAAACAGTGACAAGAAAATTGGACACGGTGGTAGGACATCGGTGAAGGGATCAGGGAATAAGTTCCATGGTACTAGAGCGAACTGTAAAGAGTGAAATTTGCGGTGTAAGACAGACTGGAATACATGCAGCAAGCAAGTAAGAACATAGGTTCTGTTGAATTTTCCATTGACTTCAAGTATTTGGTGTCTAGGAAACCTGCCTTTTCGGTTCGCTGGACAAAACTCAAACAAATCCCGTTAATGAGTTTTATTACGAAGTGAACAATGACAATACCTAACTTTACCAATAAAGAGTCGCAAGCAAAGGGCGACATGGAAGTAGAAAATCTCTTCAGCATATACAATTCCTATGTCGCTGGTCTTAAAGTGCCTAATGTTGATGTTGCTGTGTAGGTTGGCGCGACCAGTCGGAAGAGTGCTTATGCTCTTTTCACATAGAGGCCGCTGCTGTCGCGTTGTCATCCTAGAGAGAGGTCGGTCAGCGTGCGATTGGCTGACGTCTTGTCACAGCATTCTCCGCTCTGTCGTTCCCAACTGGCGTACCAGCGCTTGACATTACGCTTGAACAGTTTCCAAGAGCTACTGTGAGATGGGAAGATTCTCCAAGGAGAGGAATTCGTAGCGGGGCGCCTCAAACCAGTCACAAGACAGATGACTGAAAAAAAAGGGATGTGGAAGATCTGGTCAAAATTTATCAGCAGTCTTTGACGGAACTGCTGCCAGCCTCATCGATTTTGAGACTAGTATTCCACAGAAAGCAGTACTGCGACTGGGAAAAATTTAAAACATACGGTGCCAAGGCTCCTAGGATAATATTGATATGTGCGACGTGAAACTGAACATCTGTTACGTTTCGAAGTAATGAATGAACCTAGCTATAAATTTCTGTTGTGTTAGTGGATTACTTCCGTTGAATTCTTCATAGAGCTTTTGTTTAACTAGACTGGTTAGTAAACAGAGGTTAAGTGTAAAAGGTTTTCCGGTTTAAAAAAATGATACGTCACATGCAAAGCATCTGAATGAACAGAAGCAGAAATTATAATCCGGACATGACAAACGTCAATGATAGCAATAAGTCCCATGATACCACGTGTAGTTAACTTTTGTATGTTACATTTAATTAAGAAACGTAGAAAGTGTAGTAGTATTTTTTGGCCACAAATCACTTTCAAAAAGAAGTAAGTTATGTGACTGATACTAATAAGGATAATAAATTCATTAATTGAGCGAAATCATAGTGAAATTTTACTACTGAAGCTCGTTGGTCACTCAACAAATTTCAGTGTATTACAATTTTTATCTACCGCTGTCACCTCATAAAACAAATTTCTGTGTAAATTGCAATAGAACCTAGGCCAAGTTTTTATCGCTACAGTACACTGAATGCTACCCATTGACTTTATTAGTAAGGGGAGATATGACATCTGTTGATTTAAAGTTTGCATAGGTACAAATTCTGCGTCAATATCGCAAATTATATTTACTGATTACCGATATCATCATATTACCGAAGCATTTTCAGATCTAAAAATACATAAAATTGCGTATAAAAAGTAAACAATAGAAAATACATTCAATACTTGAATTTCCATTATGCAATACATACCAGTATCAAATGCTGTATAATGTGTGACAATCATTAGAAATCGTCGTACATTTTAGAGAAAATTGGCCCCAGTTAGACAAAATCCCTCTAGACAAAACGGGAAAATCTTAAAACGTGACTAAAAAAAGTGCAAAAATATATGTTGATAATGTGAAGTGCCTTAGCTACAATGAAAAATTTTAGGTGATTACGTAAATTGACAACATTTATAACTAATCGAGTGTTGTTACAGAACCAATTTTTTCCACACATATGTACAAATGATCATCAGCAATGATAGTTGCATCGCCCAGGAGTGGTTTTAAACATTACGTCCTTTCTAACATCTGTATCAGGATCAAGGAAGTGTCTGTGTGACTGCTGTTAGTTAACTGGCTGAGGTGTAGCGTCATGGGTATACGAGAACTCCACCTAACAAATAGCGCTACCACCCAACTAATTTAATACAGACATAACTCTAATCAGAAAATTTATGTTATATAATGACATTTTCTTATAAATTTACATGAGAGAAGTGTAAGAAATTGTATTTGTATCAGAACATTTATAGTAAATAAACACTGAGTATTAACCTTTCGTTGAATACTAAAAATTATAAAGAAATGGAAAGTGCTGAATGTCTGGGAATTACGACTGGAGACAATGTTATTTCAAATACAAAAAATATAACAATATTACTAACCGCAAAACATAAATTCATAATATTGATATTAGGACGAAATAATACCGTAAACTGAGGCCTAGGTGCCGGATGAAACGTTTTTATATTTTTCCTTTATACATATTAGATTTTTTATTTGACAAGGGCGACTTTGCTCTAAAAAAATACGACGATTTGTAAGGAGTGTTACACACTGAATGACATTTTAGACTAGTATGTACCACACAATCGAAATTCAATTAATGAATGTATTTTTATTGTTCAGTTTTTATACGCTATTTTCTCTATTTATAGATCTGAAGATGGCTCGGTGACGAGCACAACCTGATAATCAGTAACTAAAATTTGCGAACTTGACACAGGATTTTTACGTACCCATGTTTACGGGCTGTAAGTTTCGATCTGATGATGGCAACAGCTATAATGTCATAACACATGAAATGTGTTAAAAGATGAACTTATTCGGAACAAAGAAGCAGCATGAGTAGTGCCGATCAGTCTTAAATCTGGATGATCCAAAAAGATTCAGAGACTTTGAGTCTCTGTCTATTTGGTCAAAGGAGTACTCATAGTAATTTTGATTCTGACATTGTTTGGTAGGTATGAAGTCTGTTCTTAGTACACTGGAGCAGCTAATGGCATGGTTATGGTTAAACTGCTGACGAAATGTACAGAGTTTCAGAAACAAAACTTAACGGCTCACAGAAATAGTGAAGTACTCCACTGTTTCACGTAAACAAAATATAAAAAAAAGAAAACACTTGAAATAATTGCATTTGAACATTAGACAATTTTCTATCAAGTGTCGTGCATGATGTATGCAACAAATGAACGTAGTTGCACTTAAGTCATTGCGTAAAAAGAAGACATGTAATCGTTAAGTCACTTGTTCGAACGTCGATTTTAGTAACTTAATTCTCGCTTTTATTTTTATCCTTTGCACTCTTACGGAGTGGTTACACGACACTAACATCCCTGTAATGGACTGATCTGCACAAAGTCCTGACCAGAGTCCTATAGCACACCTTTGGGATGTTTTGGTAAGCTTTATATTGAAAAGGCCGTGCATTATGAGCAGGTGCTCGATTGTGTTGAAAGATGCAGTCACCATCCCTGAATTGCTCTTCAACAGTGGGAAGCAAGAAGGTACTTAAAACATAAGTGTAGGCGTGTGCTGTGATAGTGCCACCCAAAACAACAAGGGGTACAAGACCCCTCCATTAATGTCAGATGACGTTCGCCGGTCATTCTCCGTACCCACACACTGTCTTATGATCATCACAGTGTGTACCGTGATTCGTTACTCCACACAGCGTTTTTCCACTGTTCAATCGTCCAATGTCTACGCTCCTTACACCAAACGAGGCATTGTTTCACATTTACCGGCGTGATTTTTGGATTATGAGCAGCCAGTCGACCATGAGATCCATCGCCTAAATGCCATAGTACTTGTAGTGGATCCTGATGCAGTTTGGAATTCCTGTGTGATGGTGTGGATAGATGTCAGCCTATTACACATTACAAACCTCTTCAACTGTCAGCGGCCTCTGTCAATCAACAGACGAGGTCTGACTGTACCAGTGTCCCTTCAGCTTTCCACTTCACTATCACATCGGAAACAGTGGACCTAGGGATGTATAGGAGTGTGGAAATCACGCGTACAGACGTATAACAAATGTGACATTCAATCACCCAATGACCTGACGACGTTCCAAATCCGCGAGTTCCGCGGAGCGCCCCATTCTGCTCTCTCACGATGAATAATGAGTACTGATGTCGCTGATATGGAGTACCTGATAGTAGGTGACAGCACACTGCACCTACTATGAAAAATGTATGTTTTGGGGAGTCCGGATACTTTTGACCTCATAAAGTAAGCATGTTCGTATGTACGATGGTAACATTAAGAGTGCAACGGGAATTCCACTGTAAAATGCTGAGGAGAGAGCAGATAGATGGAAAGAATACATTGAAAGCCTCTATGAGGGTGAAGATTTGTCTGTTGTGATAGAAGAAGAAACAGGAGTCGATTTAGAAGAGATAGGGGATCCAGTATTAGAAACGGAATTTAAGAGAGCTTTGGAGGACTTACGGTCAAATAAGGAAGAAGGGATAGATAACATTCCATCAGAATTTCTAAAATCATTGGGGGAAGTGGCAACAAAACGACTATTTACGTTGGTGTTTAGAATATATAAGTGTAGCGATATACCATCTTACTTTCGGAAAATCAACATCCACACAATTCCGAAGACGGCAAGAGCTGGCAAGTGCGAGAATTATCGCACAATCAGCTTAACAGCTGATACAGAAGAATGGAAAAGAAAATTGAGAATGCGCTAGGTGACGATCAGTTTGGCTTTAGGAAAAGTAAAGGGACGAGAAAGGCAATTCTGACGTTACGGTTAATAATGGAAGCAAGGCAAAAGAAAAATCAAAACACTTTCATAGGATTTGTAGACCTGGAAAAAGCGTTCGACAATATAAAATGGTGCAAGCTGTTCGAGATTCTGAAAAAGTAGGGGTAAGCTATAGGAAGAGACGGGTCATATACAATATGTACAACAACCAAGAGGGAATAATAAGAGTGGACGATCAAGAACGAAGTGCTCGAATTAAGAAGGGTGTAAGACAAGGCTGTAGCCTTTCGCCCCTACTCTTCAATCTGTACATCGATGAAACAATTATGGAAATAAAAGAAAGGTTCAAGAATGGAATTAAAATACAAGGTGAAAGGATATCAATGATACGATTCGCTGATGACATTGCTATCCTGAGTGAAAGTGAAGAAGAATTAAATGATCTGCTGAACGAAAAGAACAATCTAATGAGTACACAGTAAGGTTTGAGAGTAAATCGGAGAAAGACGAAGGTAATGAGAAGTAGTAGAAATGAGAACAGCGAGAAACTTAACATCAGGATTGATGGTCACAAAGTCAATGAAGTTAAGGAATTCTGCTACCTAGGCAGCAAAATAACCAATGACGGACGGAGCAAGGAGGACATCAAAAGCAGACTTGCTATGGCAAAAAAGGCATTTCTGGCCAAGAGAGGTCTACTAATATCAAATATCGGCCTTAATTTGAGGAAGAAATTTCTGAGGATGTACGTCTGGAGTACGAAGGTAGACGAAGGTAATGAGAAGTAGTAGAAATGAGAACAGCGAGAAACTTAACATCAGGATTGATGGTCACGAAGTCAATGAAGTTAAGGAATTCTGCTACCTAGGCAGCAAAATAACCAATGACGGACGGAGCAAGGAGGACATCAAAAGCAGACTTGCTATGGCAAAAAAGGCATTTCTGGCCAAGAGAGGTCTACTAATATCAAATATCGGCCTTAATTTGAGGAAGAAATTTCTGAGGATGTACGTCTGGAGTACAGCATTGTATGGTAGTGAAACATGGACTGTGGGAAAACCGGAACAGAAGAAAATCGAAGCACTTGAGATGTGGTGCTATAGACGAATGTTGAAAATTACGTGGACTGATAAGGTTAGGAATGAGGAGGTTCTACGCAGAATCGGAGAGGAAAGGAATATGTGGAAAACACTGATAAGGAGAAGGGACAGGATGATAGTACATCTGCTAAGACATGGGGGAATGACTTCCATGGTACTAGAGGGAGCTGTAGAGGGCAAAAACTGTAGAGGAAGACAGATATTGGAATACGTCAAGCAAATAATTGAGGACGTAGGTTGCAAGTGCTACTCTGAGATGAAGAGGTTAGCACAGGAAATGAATTCGTGGCGGGCCGCATCAAACCAGTCAGTAGACTGATGACCAAAAAAATGTACACTTCAAACTCGGTACAAATAAGTGGGGGGGGGGGGAGGAGAGGAGAGGGTCTGAAAAATTATGGTAGCCCACGATGTTTTACAAACCTTCACGAAATTTTTCTGCTAATATATCCCACAAAATGCTGAAAAGTGAAAATGTTTACATGTTCGCTATTCACGCCGTATATCCTATGCATTTTAATTAATTTATTGTTTACTACTAACTCTATTAAAGACACATTTTGAAGACCGCATTAAAATGTACCATTAACTGTACCTGCAAGACTGTAGTTCAAGACATATGGTGTCAAAAACACTAAGAAGCGTGATAAACTACGGCATCATGCACAATGGTTTAATTTATTACTTTGTACTGCTAACTGTATTCATGACAGTTTGCAGATATAAAGCATCTATATCACTGAAAGTCCCTCCAACATTACCTCATTGTACAAAACACAGTTCATGAGAGAGACGTCATAGTGATTGGGCTGCCCGAAATCGAAAGTCCAGGACTAAATTCGCTAGAGATATTGGCGAAACACGTGTACAAATATGTGTGAAATATATTGAATATACGTGAAATAATAGTGATCGATTTAAGAAAAATGTGGTACACATGTGGCTATCTGGAAAGAAGTACTATGGGGGTAACGAGTAATCTCCCATTGGGGTGGCAGTTCTAAAGTGAGGACACAAGGGTGGAAGGAAGAGATGGTCAGAGGGGGGAAGGAGGACGTGTATGATATGAGGGAGGAGGAGATAGAAACAGTGAGGCTGAATGAACAGAGAAAGGGAAGAAGAGGTGACGGACAGAAAGAGGGAGGTAGGAGGCGATGGGCAAAGAGAGAGAAGTTTGGAGATGGGCTGAGACAGCGGATGGAGGAGTGGGTAAGGAGATGATGATGAGGTAGTAAACAAAGAAAGAAAGAGGGAGAGAGAGAGAGAGAGAGAGAGAGAGAGAGAGAGAATGAGAGAGAGAGAGGGAGGGAGGGAGAGAGGGAGGGAGAGGGCAGGAGGAAATGGACAGAGAGGAGGGTGTAAGAAATGGACAAAGTGAAGAGTAAGGAGAAGAAGGGCTAATAGAAGTGGAATAAATACATACCCAGGCATCGCCGTGTACTAAGATGGTTAAAAATAAAGGTAAATTTTCTTTAATTTTTAAAGAATGATGTAACTTTGGTTTAAGAAATTGACTTCCCGGCACTGAGCTTAAAGTTCTACAAGTATGAACAGAACCGAAGAAGGCTAGGCCGTAAGGTATTTTTGTAATTTCAATATGTGTTTATCTCCAGTGGGACACTGTGCATACGTATGCGTCATCTGTTGTTTCCGCTACATCAGCCGACAACTTGTCTGTGAACATCGTACAATAATTATTCGTCAAATGTTGATTGTACCCGACTGGTGCGAGTATTGTACCTACCGAAGACAGTTTGAGAGTTCAGAAACTCACTTGTTATTTTTCTTCTTCTTTTGCTTTTGCTTGTCCCATTTTTCTACATGGTCGTCATTTTTAGACGACGGTTTCCAAGTGTTAGAGGCATTTGGTGATTATATTTCCTTCCTGGCGACACAATTAACTCAGGCAACGAATCTGTCTATCCCTCCGCCTGTGACTGGATCTCATGTCTAACTCTGTGAGAATTTTTTATTGAATATTTGCGTAGAATGTTTATCTGAGGCGGCTCAGAGGTACCAGCGGGCTGTTTATCTAATGGGATGTGGGAAACCGCCTAATACGCACAGACAAACTGGCCAGCTCACCATCTTCGTCGTTAATCCACAAATCTGATTAGCTCAGAGGCTGCCGCGTCTCCTTGTGTCACGAAAGTAAGCGCGACAGTTTCTTGTTTACCAGGCGAGTAGGAACTTACTATCATCATGGAAAATAACAGCAGAACAGGGCCAGGAGTCAAGACTAACACCTATGTCTTCTCTGCTGTAAGTAGGGAAATTTCATTGTATTGCTGAAATAAAGCTTCTGAACGAGTCGCTCTCCTTCTGGAAACTAGCATCCAGTGTGAACAGAATGACACTTTTTGATTTATGATATAATTCAGAACCGTCGCGTAATTTGAAGTTTCCTTGCCTTGTACTTCTACTTTGACAGCCCTCCTTGTATAAGATTACAGAAATGAGAATTGTTTATTTTAATTTCCGTTGCGTGGGTGTTCCAATAAACGGCCGACTGACAGTTCAGCAGTGAAGGCACCCGAGCAGGAAATTGGTTTTCCCGGAAATGAAACGCTTCGTTCAAAAAGCCTACGTCTAATGGAACGCTGAACAGCATTTCTCTCGTCTGACTGCTACAAAACATGTTTCGTCACTTCCTTTCCCATCTGATTTCTTCCAATCGTCAGCAAAGAAGAAGGTATACATGGGCTGTCATCCCAGAACCTGATCCCCACAGAAGAAAACTATTGTAAACAGTTGTACTTATTGTATCCAATTAAACACTTGTTGATGGAGTACGTTGTAATATATTTCATTGTAACTCTGTTGCATGCGTAAAATTTTACTTCTGACAGTGCAGAATAATACTCGCCAAAATTCAGTGGAATCACAAACGGTGTAACGTACCTACAACAAATATTGCCTATGTTCTTTTGTGAAAATGGACTCGATAAGCAGCGTGAGCTATCAGTAAAGGGAAACTAACCTGCAGGACTCATTTATGAAATCTCCTTTCAAAAGTTATTTAGTAGTTAACAGGACCGCAACAAACTTCTTTTTATTAAATTCATACTTACTAACAATAAGCTTTAGCAGCTGCTGTTAAGTGCTGCTTCGATTTGCTCTAAACCACGTGGAATACGGCAGTCGTCTAAAGGGGTGAGTGCAAAACTTAGGTCCAAATCAGAGACACTGACACACCACAACGTGTCAAGTACTCTAATATATTAAATTCCGTTGCACAAAGAAGATTTTTACCATTTGTAATTTCTTGTTCAAAAACACAGTCAGAAAGCGTAGGTATTCATTATTATAGGTTCATTTTTTCCTGCACTTTTTCATATTCAAATATGCAGTCAGATAGCTTATCTATACGTTAGTTCTAACTTTTTCATTTGACTATCTGTTGAGGGATTAGAAGACAGTGAAACTGGCATTCAGACAACACGCACACAGAGCTATGCAGGTTAGATTCCATTTACTGAAAGCTGAGGTTGCTTATCGCGTCAATTTTCACAGGCGAAAATAAACAATATTAATTGTAGGTACGTTATAACGGAAATCATTTGTAGTTATTCATAACGTACGTTCAGTATCCGTAAGTAACTGATGCGTGGTTAATTCCTCAACAATACTGTGGCCCACCGACAACACAGTTCATGCTGCTGACCAGATTTTCTCTCTACAAGGTTGACCTTACCCGTAGATAATTCTACGACCTAAAACAGCGTTTTTCGTGTGAAGCTTCACAATAATAGTAATTACAGTCAACACTGCATTCTTCACCAACCGACTTCTGTCTGTCTCTATAGGTACACAAAGTGTTTCTGACAAAATGTTACGTATTGATGAACCCCTGACAAATCAATATTACCATTCCGATCATGATAATATACTCTCCTCCAGTAGAATTAATGGACGTAGTGGTATTTACCTAAGCTAGTAAGACAGAGGCGCCGCAGATGTAAAATGTTATCCACATCTGGCATCACGAACGTTTAAATTCTGTCCCAGACATTCCTACTGAAGTTGTATGTCCATAGCCTGTACTATACGAAACCGGTACCAGCAAGTTACAGTCCGGTAGAGAATATGGTACATGGTTTTCTCCTATTGTCTTAAAATGGGAATTCAGCTGTACATACAAAGGAAAATTGCATTTTTAGCAATCTCTTACAAGATCTTCGTTTTGCCGTGTAATGACTTTGGTGTTATTTTGGAGAAGGTTCATTTTTTCCAGCACTTTTTCATATTCAAATATGCAGTCAGATAGCTTATCTATACGTTAGTTCTAACTTTTTCATTTGACTATCTGTTATGGGTTTAGAAGACAGTGAAACTGGCATTCAGACAACACGCACACAGAGCTATGCAGGTTAGATTCCGTTTAGTGAAAGCTGAGGTTGCTTATCGCGTCCATTTTCACAGACGAAAATAGACAATATTAATTGTAGGTACGTTATAACGGAAATCATTTGTAGTCATTCATAACGTACGTTCAGTACCCGTAAGTAACTGATGCGTGGTTAATTCCTCAACAATACTGTGGCCCACCGACAACACAGTTCATGCTGCTGATCAGATTTTCTCTCTACAAGGTTGACCTTACCCGTAGATAATTCTACGACCTAAAACAGCGTTTCCTGAGACAACAGGACTCTTAGCTAAGGACCCTTGTCTTAAGTCCTGTACTTCATCAGTCCTCGTAAAATATTTATTTGGTTCCTACGTTGTCTGCTAAATCAAGACGTTGAGTTAAATGGGAATAATCTGACACCATATTGTCCAGTGTCAAATCTCAAGTGCTGTTTATGTTGGGTACTAATGTCTTCGCAGAAAATAGTAATATGCACTTACCCGTAACGAAGAACTGTCAGAAAAAGCCTGTATTCCAATTTCAAAGTTCTGCTAAGACTGGAAGCTGGCTTTAAATGTTTTGTAATGTAACATTTAGCGCTTCACAAAATGAAAAACACAAAGCCTGCCATGCTCACAATTTGACTGAGTGACGGCTTAAATACACTCCTGGAAATGGAAAAAAGAACACATTGACACCGGTGTGTCAGACCCACCATACTTGCTCCGGACACTGCGAGAGGGCTGTACAAGCAATGATCACACGCACGGCACAGCGGACACACCAGGAACCGCGGTGTTGGCCGTCGAATGGCGCTAGCTGCGCAGCATTTGTGCACCGCCGCCGTCAGTGTCAGCCAGTTTGCCGTGGCATACGGAGCTCCATCGCAGTCTTTAACACTGGTAGCATGCCGCGACAGCGTGGACGTGAACCGTATGTGCAGTTGACGGACTTTGAGCGAGGGCGTATAGTGGGCATGCGAGAGGCCGGGTGGACGTACCGCCGAATTGCTCATCACGTGGGGCGTGAGGTCTCCACAGTACATCGATGTTGTCGCCAGTGGTCGGCGGAAGGTGCACGTGCCCGTCGACCTGGGACCGGACCGCAGCGACGCACGGATGCACGCCAAGACCGTAGAATCCTACGCAGTGCCGTAGGGGACCGCACCGCCACTTCCCAGCAAATTAGGGACACTGTTGCTCCTGGGGTATCGGCGAGGACCATTCGCAACCGTCTCCATGAAGCTGGGCTACGGTCCCGCACACCGTTAGACCGTCTTCCGCTCACGCCCCAACATCGTGCAGCCCGCCTCCAGTGGTGTCGCGACAGGCGTGAATGGAGGGACGAATGGAGACGTGTCGTCTTCAGCGATGAGAGTCGCTTCTGCCTTGGTGCCAATGATGGTCGTATGCGTGTTTGGCGCCGTGCAGGTGAGCGCCACAATCAGGACTGCATACGACCGAGGCACACAGGGCCAACACCCGGCATCATGGTGTGGGGAGCGATCTCCTACACTGGCCGTACACCACTGGTGGTCGTCGAGGGGACACTGAATAGTGCACGGTACATCCAAACCGTCATCGAACCCATCGTTCTTCCATTTCTAGACCGGCAAGGGAACTTGCTGTTCCAACAGGACAATGCACGTCCGCATGTATCCCGTGCCACCCAACGTGCTCTAGAAGGTGTAAGTCAACTACCCTGGCCAGCAAGATCTCCGGATCTGTCCCCCATTGAGCATGTTTGGGACTGGATGAAGCGTCGTCTCACGCGGTCTGTACGTCCAGCACGAACGCTGGTCCAACTGAGGCGCCAGGTGGAAATGGCATGGCAAGCCGTTCCACAGGACTATATCCAGCATCTCTACTCGTCTCCATGGGAGAATAGCAGCCTGCATTGCTGCGAAAGGTGGATATACACTGTACTAGTGCCGACACTGTGCATGCTCTGTTGCCTGTGTCTATGTGCCTGTGGTTCTGTCAGTGTGATCATGTGATGTATCTGACCCCAGGAATGTGTCAATAAAGTTTCCCCTTCCTGGGACAATGAATTCACGGTGTTCTTATTTCAATTTCCAGGAGTGTAGGTTAACTCAGATAAACACCTAGGTGTAGCCCTTAGCAGCGACATCAAATAAAGCAACAACGTAGGTTCAGTGATATGTAAAACAGCGTGCAGACATCGGTACATTGGATGAATGCCAGTTAAGTACAGTTATCCTGCACCAAACTCGTACGACCCATGGCAGAATATGGGACCTGTACTAGATAGAACGACCAGGGAATGTGGAACATTAAAGTGGCTCATGTGAGCCACCGTTGGGTTGGGGTAAAGCTGCCCGTCATATGCCAGGAAGCAAGGCTGGTGCCGGTCAGTGACACTTGATAGAAAAAGTGCTGGTTGGTTCAAAAATGGTTCTGAGCACTATGGGACTTAACATCTATGGTTATCAGTTCCCTATAACTTACAACTACTTAAACCTAAATAACTTAAGGATATCACAAAACACCCAGTCATCACGAGGCAGAGAAAATCCCTGACCCCACCGGGAATCGAACCCGGGATCCCGGGCGTGGGAAGCGAGAACGCTACCGCACGACCACGAACTGCGGACAAAGTGCTGGTTGGATTAGTCCTAAGCCGCATAAATATCACAGCAGTGGAGGTGAAAAAAAATTGCGATAGCCTCCGTGACGTAGGCAGCACCGGGCGTGCCAGAGTCAGCAATAACCCATCTGAAAGGCTGCGAAATGTATGTTTTCCAGGGCGATTGTGGTGGCTGCCGAGTTGCAGCAGTCAGCGCAATAACAGAGGCGCCCTAGTGACCCATGGTGGATAGCAGAAAGCGGACTTGCTTGCTCCCCTGCTTCTTCAGGCCAGCAGAAGAAACTCTGGGGCGGGCAGGATCAAACCGCAGTCTTGCATGGCTGATGCAAATGGCTTGCTCACAGAATGCGCTTGTGCTGATGGTTGGACAACTAGACAGCCAGGATCGTACGCCCGCCCGCCAGGATGGCGACCAGTAGCAGGTGACAGTTGCCAGTGGGTGACTCTCTCCAGTGGAAAAGCACGAGGTCGACGTCTTTCGGATAGCACAGGCATTTCCTGCTGCCATTGGTGGCCCTATCTGACGAATGCAGACGGCTTGTTCATCTCCGTGCATGGCATGGAAATCCCCTCGGCAAGCGGCTTGTAATTATTGAAGAGGAGTTGGGAATATTTATACTAGCCATGTCTGCTGTCGTTTCTGCAACGTAGAGACTTTGTCCTCTATACCAAAGCATGCGGCACGCCCATTTAGCAATCAAGACATTATGCTGTGGTTCACCCATCATATTAGCAACTCCACTGCCTAGGTGGTACTGTACTGTTAGCAACTGCTCCTCTCAGGAATCCTGTCCAGCTCCCTTTAGAAAGTCAGCTTGATGAGTACTGTTCCTGCATACTGAATGCCTTTTTTGCAACATGGCACAGAACCGAATTGTGAAACCCTACTTATGACAGTTTTTACTGAATCTTCACCGAAGTTGTTTGCTACAACAGGCCGAACCATGGCTCATCAGTTTACAGAAAGGACAGCTTGAATGATTACATGTTAGTTTCTAAATCTACATCGAAACACATACTCCGGAAGAGACCGTACAGGGCATGACGAAGGGTACTACATACAGCTGGGTGTCATACATTTCCCTGTCCCACTCGCAAATATAGCGAGGGTAAAGACTTTTTATAAGCCTAGATTGACGCCGGACTGAGAACGGGACGTGGGCAGAGAAAGTGAAACAAGTGAGAAAGGCATAATGTTGTTTTTTTATTAATCGCTGCTTACGAATTTGTTCAATAGGAGCACTCCAAATGTCGACGAGATGCTACATCCGCAAAAAAATGTGGTCAACGGATGGCTGCAGGAGTTCCAGTGGAATCTGAGAAAAGTGTTCCATTATACAGACATTCAGAGCAGGTAGACACCCAAATGCACTGGTAAACGCGTTCTATTAGATGTCCCCGGAGCTTAAAGTCACATGTTTTGATATCAGATGATTTTGTAGGCCATGCTTCTGGAGATGACACGATCGTGGAAGGTTGCATGTAGCAGGTATTTCACTGCCAGAACGACATGACGTGTTGCCCTGTCTTCCACAAGAACAGTGGTTTTCACATAGTTCTACAGCAGGAATCACGTGCTGTACGAGGGGGGCCTCGATATCGTGAATAAAGAAAAGTATGAAGTTATTCACATGAATACTAAAAGATATCCGCTAATCGCGATTACGCGATAAATAACACAAAACTGAAGGCTGTAAATTCAATTAAATACTAAGGAATTACAATTACAAATAACCTAAATTGGAACGATCACATAGGTAGCGTTGTGGGTAGAGCAAATCAAAGACTGGGATTCATTGGCAGAACACTTAAAAGGTGCAACAGTTCTACTAAAGAGGCTGCTTACACCACGATTGTCCTTCATATTCTGGAGTATTGCTGTGCGGTGAGGGTGGGACTGGCGGATGACATCGAAAAAGTTCAAAGAAGGGCAGCTAGTTTTGTATTATCTTGAAATAGGGAAGATAGTGACACAGGCATGATACATAACTCGCAGTGGCTATCATTAAAACAAAGGCGTTTTCCATTGCGACGGGACCTTCTCATGAAATTTCGATCACGAGTTTTCTCTTACGATTGCGGAAACACTCTATTGCCACCCACTTGCATAGGGAGAATTGATCATCAGGATAAAATAAATCAGGGTTCGCACAGAAATTTTCTCCTGCGTGCCGTTCGAGAGTGGAACGGTTGAGAGACAGCTTGAAGGTGGATCATTGAACCCTCTTCCAGGTACTTTATTCTGAATAGCAGAGAAATCACGTAGATGCAGATGTAGACGTCACGATACTCCTGATAGGCCCACTGGGAGTGTTCTCTTGAAAGAAGGACGGACCGAGACTAAAAACGCTTGCGATTCCACACCACACAGTCACTTATGTCGAGCGCAGTGGTTCTTTGGGCACAATACGCGGTTTAACTGTAGTTCTGTATATTCAATGCACCACATAGTGAAAAAAGTGCCTCATTACTCCGTACAATGTTGCCGGCCTCATGTCGAAGAGCAAATTACAAACGATGCTGCGGAACATGAGGTTTTAGTTGCTGCACTATGTGAATCTTCTACGAATTGTACTGTGAAAAACTCCTCAAAACTTTCCTTAGTGTTGACTATGAAGTGCACGAGTAACAGCATACCTGGGAAACGTGCAGCACAGTGAGCTACAGCAACCTCGTCAGTAATTCCCGCCGGATCGGACACCTTTCTCCTCCAGGTGCCACACCACGCTCACTCACATTTACGAAATTCATACCCATCTTCTTTAATGCAGCTAATGAAATCGGCATCTCAGACCTTCCAGTTGTTAGTACTGTGTCAGCGCAACGCTGTAATTGCTACCGTTCACATAAAACAGTTTCACAAACAGTGCACGTCCTCTCTGCTCGACAGCTGTAGCGTTCACACACTGTTAAGTTCACTGTCAAGTAACATAGTAGATATCCCGTTATACTAACACTTTACAGCAGATGATGTGCACCTGGTGGCTGCAGTTGGAGCTGATCTGTTTTTCAGAGGAAATCTGTTCCCCATTAACGCATTACCATATGTATTAAGTTTCAGTGTCGTACATTAATTACAGCCCACACTGGATCTCCAGGAGTAGCTGCAATTTATTTATGAACACACGGTACTTTGACGGCAGTAGAAGCCTTCTGCTGTCAGCCATAAACGTCGGTTGTCTAAAACTCCTCGATAGTGCCTCGCGAAAAGAACGCCATCTTCAGTCCTGGCATTTCTATTTCAGCTCACGTAGAGTGTCCATAGTACGTGCGTGATGATCAAACCTGCTGGTAACAAATCTAGCAACACTATCCATGGTAGACTGTTACAGAGATTTTGAAAAAATATGTGTTGGACATAGATAATTCCCTCGTACGGATCGCGAAGGGAAGATCAGAATGATAACAGTGGTCACAGGGGCATTTAATCAGTCACACTCAAATAGAATGGGGAAAAGCCCTAATAAGCGGTACAACGGCAATTACCTTCTGTCAAGCACTTTGCTATCGTTCACAGCATATGGTTTCAGATGTTTCCCATACGTTGAAAGTCATTGCACTGTACTGACAGTTCATTCTCTGTCTCTAACGGATTTAAAATATCTTGAACCACTCTGCAGAGCAGCATCAGCAGGGGTTTAGTATAGAGGCCTCCGTTAGACACTTCCATCCATTAGGGTCATCTACCGTAATCATCAATCCTGCTCCATCACGTTTGCTACAGGCAACTAATAACCTTCCATTTTAATTGATACTATCCGCTGAGATCGATGTCTCGTCGGCGGCTAAGGATACACACGGCTGTAAACAAAGAAAAACCTTTGGTGTTGTGGCTAGCAGTGGAGAAGTCCATACAGTAAATTAATAGATGTACGTATAGATATAATTAATTACCAGGAGCGGTATGAAAACAAACAAACTGGTCTATGAACAAACACAGGACGTAATTGCGACTTTAATGAAAGCGAAGAGCTGCATGGAACTTGCAGCCACGTTCACTAGCGTTCTTTGGTTGATTCTTAGGGTTAGGACATTAGCGAATAACACAGCCGGTAAACGGAATAGAATATACATAACTTGCGCAATATTTTTTATTGCAATTGGTCCTTTTTCTACCTGTACTGAAACACAGACTCTCGGAAAGATATGGTTGTTGTTACTGTGAGACTGACAGCGGCCTTCCTCGTTGAATACACGGGTTCCCTTCGGATCACCAAAGTTCCGTAACGTAGAGCGTGGCCAGCACTTGGATGGATGACCGCTCGGGCACGCCACGTACTACTGGCGGCTTTCCCTTCGCCGTTCCGGCAAGGACGAGGAGCTGTGGTGGCGATAAGTTCCTGATCAGTGTACTGGGTTATATTCCAAAGCTCTCAACACTGTGTCATGTAGTGAGAGGATGTGTCACTGTTGATGGTTATACGTCCGTCGAATGGGCTCAGTAAGCTCCGAGTCCACCCATGGTGCTACTCTACAAGACCAGGTTATGTGTCGACACTGTGTTTCACCACCTCTCATCTACACACCTAAACATTATACAACATTACAGAGGCATCCATTGTAGTAATCTACAGCTACGAGATGCACTTAACACACGAATATCATATTTCGTGAAGGAAAGGCACCACTGTGAGCGAAAGACAGGAACAATATTTCCAATTTGACGGCTGGACCTGCCTTTTGCTGTCTGTCACTCCAAACGACATTACTGAATGTGGTCTGGTGGCACTGCAGGCATCTGAAGCGGTAAGAGGCGAAATTTCTAGCGATAAGAGCAACAAATGGCGAGAGCCAATGAAAATAGCAACTCGGAAACGGCGAAGCTGGTCGGCTGCTTTCCTGATGCTGCAGTCGGCAAGGTGGGGGACCAGAGGCATCCGCTGCTGCTCCTGCATCATGCGCTGAGTGAAGGACAACGCTACCTCTGTCGCAGCCTCACTACACCTTGATGCTGCAGCCGTGCGCATCCTACTGTCGCGATCATCACAACATGTGGACCATATAGTGTCGGATGTCCTTGCATAATTACAGAAAATGGAGATCGCCGGGTTATCCAGTGTCTAATGTAGGATAGGCGGCGATCTTTGGTAGCTCTGACAATACAATGCAATGCCGTTTACATCACAAATGTTTCAAAGCGCACAGTTCAATACACATTGCAGGCAACTATTGCGTGTTCCCCAGTTGAGCAAACGTCATCGTCAGTTACGATTGTAATGAGCAAGGGATCAGCGACATTGGACCGTGAATCAATGGAATTGTGCCGTAACGGGATGATTCACTCATTACAACAGGTTGATTGTAGTGTCCGGATACGCGTCATTCTGGCGCACGGCTGCTCGATACATGCTCCGTGCGATGGACGAAGGCCGGTGTGGATCGTAAGATACTATGGGAGAAACCCCCCGGACCAAGTGAACATTATTGTTAATCACTAGTATCCCTTCATGCACGATGTCTTCTCCGAGGACAAACGCATATTCCAGCAGAATAACTGTCCGTTCTACATGCTCTTAACCGCGCTACAGTGATTTGACGAGCATGACAGGCAACTCATTTTGATGCCTTGGCTACCAAATTCACCCCCACTGAACCTGATGTAACCCAATTCGAGACATTATCTTGTTCTACATCCGCGCCGGCAAACCACAAGCCACAGTTCAGGAAGGTGTGCGTAACATTTAGTAACGTGTATATATCTCTTCTAACTTAGTAATGACTTGTCGAATCGAAGCCAAGCAGAGTCACTGCTGCATTGCATTCCGAAGGTCGACCAACACATGGAGCACATGATCATAATGTTTTATCTCTATATATCGGCCACAGTATTTGAACAGAGAGGTGTCACTGAATCGAAGCACTCTCCAGTCAAGACTTTTTAGATTTTAGGCAGTGTAACAGGCTTCGAACTGCCGATAAACTGAAGAAAAATGAAACTAAAAGAAAATGATAAACCAATTGTCCATGAGTGACATCTGTGTTTGGCAACGCTTGGTTCCCTCCCTTTGAAACTAAACGCTGTACTTGTGCAGACACTCGTGTGTTACATTTCTGTTGTTGCTTTATCCAGTTAACGCTACACGGGTGGTGAGCTGAATAACACACCTCCTCTTAAGTGCTTTATAAAACAGAGGTTTTGTAATTTTAAAAACTGTTTTAATGTATGTGGAGGATTGCAGTTCAAACAGCAACGAGGTGGATGACATATAAAAGTGCTAAGTGAATGTTTACTCAACGTCAGTGAAATTGAAACACCTGTTGCGAATCGATGATTGATGCAGGGACTGAAAGTCGACCGTGAATGTAAGGAAATGTAACACATTGTGAATAGAAAGGCGAAGAGATCCAAAAGTGTTCTATTACGCCATAGGTGAAAGATCACTGAAAGCATTAACAACCCATAGTGCTTAGAGCTATTTTAACCATTTGAATTAATAACCGAATAGGGGTAGCCACCGGAAGGACCTAAAGTGGACTGATCATTAACCGAGTTTTTATTGGATGAGAGTGGGAGGCTGAGTTTATGAATTAACAAGGTTGAGTTGACTAGGCGTGAAGCCTAACGTAAACTAACACATCAAATTCACGTCGGATCTTCAGCCGTATCACTGCACATATTTCCTCGGTTCACCTGGCCACCATCATCACGTGACAAAAGCTACACCACTCGCTCTCATAACTGGTTTAAACCGTTACACACAGCAAATATACGAAAGCGCATGCTGCATATAAGGGTTTCGTCGTTCACGGTTTGAAACAGTTAACGGCGAGGACGGATTAGCTGTAGTCGCCTGATGATGGCGGCCAGGCGGTCAGCGTATAGTATTGAGTGCAGGTTTGATATTGTTGAAGACACGACGAGAATCTGATCTGCTAATACGCTGGGAAGGTCTACATAGTCACATAAAATGAAGACGTCTGGTAACAGAAAGATTTTATAAGGCATGGTGATGACAGAAAAGTCAGCGGTAAGCTGTAGAAAATAGAGAATTATTTATGTAATCTTCGCTGTTGAATGTTTTTAGGTAGTGAAATACATGGTCTACTCAAAATGAGAGAATACAGTGAGCTGACTAGCGTTCACTGAAACTGCCTATAGCGTCAGGCTCAATCTTGAAGGCTACAGCGGAGAATCCACGTGGCTGCAAGACGACCAGCTTGGAAGGCGATGTCGGTCAACACCGATCCCCCCAGTAATGGCCAGAGATACCTCCCCGTAACTGAGGTCGGTATAAGAGCAATGGCCCACTCCCATTGTCACCAACCTCTTAAATACGGCAGGCAACACAATATGTTAGGTGCATATCGAACAATAACACAAATTTGTACCAAGAATAATCTCAAGTTTGACGTTTAAAAATTAAAAATGCATTTTAACCAACATGAACACAATTTAAAATTTTTGTAAAATACACATGTTGTTATTTAATTGAAAACTTTAAAACTTACTCAAAACACTAGCATATTCGAAATATTAAATTTTAATCATGTTATAGTAAACACTCAAAGTTTGGTGATTAATGTCATTGTTTAATTTTCTCTTTTAACACGCTTACTTCACAAAATAATCTGAAGCAGGCGAATTCATAATTTGTTTGTTTGTCTACTTGGACGAGAAGCACTTCACAATAACAAATTATATCATATGTAGGGACTAATGAACCCTGGACATCAGTCGCCACGGGTCGTATTACATGTAACTACCAGTGCCCAGTGTACCACCTTAACAGTATCACATTATCGCGTTATGCGCTACGCTCAATAAATGCCAGAGCATTAGCAGCTCAAGCAAGTCATTTCACGCATAACGGAAATTAAATAGCTTAGCGTACCTCGAGATACATTTATTCTTAACCACGCCAGGGTAACAACCCTCGATTTCCATTGATATTACTAAGAAGTATGGTACCCCAACCCGCCTACTGTGGACGAGCAGTTCTAGGCGCTTCAGTCCGGAACCGCGCTGCTGCTACAGTCGCAGGTTCGAATCCTGACTCGAGCATGGATGTGTGTGATGTCCTTAGGTGAGTCAGATTTAAGTAGTTGTAAGTCTAGTGGACTGACGACCTCAGATGTTAAGTCGCACAGTGATTAGAGCCATTCGAACCTTTTATAGTACCCTAAGGGACCGTCGTGCAGCGCATCTAACTTCAGAGTTGGGGGCAGCCCCATATTGCCAAAAATAAATTCCTATATTCCTGTTTGTAATTAAATTTATCACTGATATCCAGCATAGCGAGGCCACGTAGACTGTGCCGTATAGCACTTGCAAGATAGTATTATGGTCACACTTAATGAGGCTGCCCGTTATACACCTCCTTGTATTCTTCACCAGAATTCATACAATTTATAATACCTTCACGGGCACTATCGCTAAAGGGAAAACAAAATAAGCAAGAGTCGTATATAAACTAAAATGAAGCACGATCAGCACACTTGCATGAAGTGTGTTATCACGTCCCCACACAAGTGTGTAAAACCTCACTATAGGACACCCTTATAGGAATCTGCAAAGAGAAAGAAGGAAGGAATAATGCATAATTCGCTATAGAGTTAAGCATTACGCACAGAATACTAGCAGTATCATAAGACAATGCTGAATTACGTGACGTTTGCCGCACACGGTGCTACCGCGTCGCGTCCCACTCAGACAACACAGATCTCGTTCCGTGCCCGTAGCTGGTGCACATGAACCCCACCACACAAATGTTGGTATACAATTTGTAGCGTCTGCTGTTCAAATATTTCCACAGAATTTCATTCTCGATCGCTGCACACGCAATAGCACCTCTATCCACTATGAGATTCTTTCTCTAAGCCAGTAGTGAGCATTCACCAAACTGGCCAAGTGAAGGAGCTCCCAGTAACATCAACGGTGGAACAAAACTCGACGCTAGAGTCAATTTCTCCCACACGAGCATGCCTGCACAAGACGACGAGCAATTACTGTAACGATGTCAACTAAAAAAATTAATAGCAGACCTAAGATATAAGACAAACCTATCGCACTCATTGTAAGGGAACGGTCTCCATTTAGTAATCAGCTAACTGCATTATCATCTTAGACCCTGATCACTGCTGTAATACAATTCTCGCAGGTTCGAATCCTGCTTCGAGCATGGATGGGTGTGATGTCCTTAAGTTAGTTAGGTTTAAGTAGTTCTAAGTTGTAGAGGACTGATGACCTCAGATGTTAAGTCCAGTAGTGCTCAGAGCCAATACAATTCTTTCAGCCGATAACGCTTGCAAGTCACGCAGAATTCCCAGTTGCAGATGCTACAAATCAGCGATGTAGGAACGGATACCAATCATTAACACATTTCCCTATTAGGCTCGAGCCACACAACACCATTTTCACAATTAAAACAAGAATGTTTAATTTATACCAAGTCACAGAGCCAGAGAGTTTCTCGTCTCCGCCGTACCCCGGCTGTCTGTCCCAGACTGCCCTCACGCGACAGCCTGCAAGCCAGCTGAAGACCAGCGATCCGAAGTCCACCGCTCGCCAATCAGAATTGAGGTCGCAGGAACGAATGGTATAAAAAGCAGAAGCCAGGCTCAGATTGATTGGAAGGCTCTCAACAAAATGTAGTTCATTGATGAAAGAAGTTAGTTTCTCACCCGTTTGCGGCCCTTACCTAGTACCAGTTAGATACATACGCTGAAGAGCCAAAGAAACTGGTACACCTGCCTAATATCATGTAGGGCCACCGCGAGGACGCAGAAGGGACGCAACATGACGTGGCATGGACTCGACTAAGTCTGAAGTAATGGTGGAGGAAACTGACGCCATGAATCCTTCAGGGCTGTCCACAAATCCGTAAGAGTACAAGATCACTTCTGAACAACACGTTGCAAGGCATCCCAGACATGTTCAATAATGTTTATATCTGGGGAGCTTGATCGCCAGCGGAAGTGTTTAAAATCAGAAGAGTTTTCCAGGAGCCACTATGAAGCAAATCTGGGCGTGTGGCGTGTCGCGTTGTCCTTCTGTTATTGCCCGTGTCCGTCGGAATGCACAATGGGCATTAATCGATGCATCTAATCAGACAGGTTGCTTATGTTCGTGTCAGCTGTCAGAGTTGCACCTAGATATACTAGGGAACCCATCTCACACCAACGCACACGCCCCACATCATTACAGAGCCTCTACCAGCTTCAACATGCTGGTTCCATGGATTCATGAGGCCCTCTCCGTAGCCTTACACGTCCATCCGCTCGATACAATTTGAAACGAGACTCGTCTGACCACACAATATCTTTCCAGTCATCAACAGAGAACGTTTGTGTTGACGTGTCCATGCGAGGAGTAAAGCTTTGTGCCATGGGGTCGTCAAGGGTACACGAATGGGCCTTCTGCTCCGAAAGCCCATATCGATGATGTTTGGTTGAATGGTTCACACCCTGACATTTCTCGATGGCCCAGCATTGAAAACAGCAGCAGTTCGCGGAAGGTTTGCACTTCTGTCTCTTCAGTTGTCGTTGATCCCGTTCTTGCATGATTTTCTACCGGTCGCAGCAATGTCAGAGATTTGATTTTTACATGTCCAGGAGGAACTTCCATGACACATTTCAAAGTTTCCCTTCACGGTAAACTAGTGAAAAGGTCGTAAGGGAAAAATCCCTCTTCGTCGTTATCTCGGTGATGTTGTGTTCCATCGCCCGTGCATCGACTGTAGCACGTGCAAACTCAGTTACATCTTGATAACTTTCCATTGTAACAGCAATAACCGGTATAGCAACTGCTGCAGGGACATCATGTCCTTTACAGACGTTGCCGACCGCAGCGCCGAATTCTGCATATTTACTTATCTCTGTATCTGAATATGCATTCCTGTACTAGATTCTTTGGCGCTTCAGTGTAATACTTAACGAATAAATCCACGTTTCATCGAAGGATCGTTTAGAAAGCGGGAGCGTGTCACGTAGACGCTCAACCAAATCCAGTGATAGTCGCTACACGGGTGGTGCTGTGTATCACGAAGAACAGATTGGCAATGTAGTACCGAGCGAGGTGGCGCAGTGGCTAGCACACTGGACTCGCATTCGGCGGGGCAACGGTTCAATCCCGCGTCCGACCATCATGATTTAGGTTTTCCGTGATTTCCCTAAATCTCTCCAGGCAAATGCCGGGATGGTTCCTTTGAAAGAGCACGGCCGACTTCGTTCTCCGACATTTCCTAATCCTAATCCGATGAGAATAATGACCTCGTTGTCTGGTCTCTACCGAACAACCCAAGCCAACCAATTATAGTACTGCTACCACACCGAGTTATTGTGACCCCTGCCTTTGTTCGACGTCAAAGGGAAATAACCACTCACTTACGGTCCGTGGCAGCACTAGCAGTGTCGTTGGAACGCGTAAAACTTTGCAGTCCTTGTCGTAATGCGAAAACGGAGCGACGCACCTGGACACCAAAAGGGGAATGATCATTGGCTTCTGGACTAAGGGTGGAGGCATTATGGCACTGTTGTTAACTTACACAGTGGATATCAGTAAGGACATAAAGCCTTTTTCTTTCTAGAGCATGATTCAATTACATTGGTCACGAACAATGACAAGCTGTTTTCACTTATATCACGTACGGACGTTGTCATTTTACGAAAGATATAACAATATGCTGAAGGCATAATGGCACCAACACTAATCAAGAATGTTTCATGATCTAAAGACAGCCAGCTCGTTGACAAACTAGTAATCCATGGAAATGAATATTTCATTTGCAACTTTGACCTCAGCAGTTTTCCGTTCCTAACATGAATTAACGAAAAAAGTACAACACATAGCTTATTTCTTCAATGAAAATTTCAACGTATTAGCGTGGACAAGTACAAGCACATGAAGGACACAGACCGTCACAGCATGAGGTGGTAGGTCAGCGATGTGGAATATGCGCAATTTCTCGGATAAATCCCTCGATGTTGTTCCAACTTTTGTACCAGATAACTGAGTGCAACAAAAGCTGATTTAACGTATTGTTCTCTGTTCGTGTTTCAGAGTAATTCATAAAATTTAAACTGTAAAGGCGTCCACGAAAAATAACAGGGGGACTATGGGATCAAACTGATTAACATACGGTTTCATCCTCACTATAACAATTACCGTATCGATACACACAATTACAACTCCACAAATCGTAATTAAGGTACGAGTTCGGGCGATTGAGAGAACAAAGAACCCAAAGCTTTGTATTAAGCACCCAATGTTTGGAAGACGATACACGGTTCCACATTTACATAGTTGTCTTTAGAAAAACATGGTTCACTTCTTTTATTTAGTGTAAGATACTATTAGATCTACAATGAACATAAACGGTGCTACAGGTTTGATGCTTCCGTCCGCGATTCCAAAGACGGTAACAACTGTTAGCAAGGTTTCATGCTGTCGGTTAGGTGTAAGAAATTAAGAAATTACCGTAGTCTGAACAAGTTAATGAATTAAATGAACAATTAAGTGGAAAGTCTCCGGAGGTGAAATTTTGTTGATGGTACTACTCTCTTGGATCGTCATTATTCTGTTTTGCTGCTTCATAGGAAGAATTTGTGAGCGAGCCGCACGTTTCTAGTCTAAATAGCACAATATATCCTCCGTATGTAATTCTTCGGGGTATGTGGCAGCATTGACAACATGTAAAATACTCCGAGGATAATGAAGCAAGCATTAGTACTAGTACGCCATAAATCCCGGGAGGGTCTTCCACTAGTGCTATTGGTAGAACTGCTGCACACCTCACCTCACTGTGTGATGCGAAACACGAGGTAAATGATGTCATCAGTCCCTAAGCTTACACACTACTTAACCTAAATTATCCTAAGGACAAACACACACCCCCATGCCTGACGGAGGACTCCAACCTCCGCCGGGACCAGCCGCACAGTCTACGACTGCAGCGCCCAGACCGCTGGGCTAATCCCGCACGGCGATCTGAATTTAATCAGCTACGAAAATCACGGAATGACCACCACAGACGTAAGTGCTTTCAGCTGGATACGTGATCACATCGAATTATTTTTCCAAACCCTTTGTCCACGTTTACCAAAGCATGAGTTTATCTATTTCATCTATTACAATGCAGGAAATACTACAACCAGACCCAAGCTCTTTTTGAAATGATTTTATTGTGTCATACTTGTTTCAGGGGTTGACGTCTTTACAAGTTTTACATTTGTGTCCTAAAATACAACAAAGCCTTCGTCTCTGCATAATTTACAAAACTGCGTCCTAAAATATAACACCGGTTTTGTAATTACTTAGTTTGACACTTGCGTATGCTCCATACATTGTACTTACTTTATGAAAAGCCGTTTTTTACATATTACAAGACAAAAGTTTGATTTTATTTCGCAATACATGCTGAACTATGAACTGAACTAAATACAAATTGCCGGATACATCTGTTTACATCGGCTGCTGATATGATGTGCCAAAAATATGATAAGTACCAGGCCCGAAATTAGTAATGGTAGAATATAGTTATTAGGAAAACCGTGTGACTGGTTTTAGTATTTCCTACACTGTAATTTACGATAACAGTTGCAGTGTCATCTAACCTAAATTGTTGAAATAATTACAGTTATTGTTAAAAACTTTCCCCCACCAGAGTCCTCCCTTGGACATGGCTGTATGTGTTGTTCTTAGCATAAGTTAATTTAAGTAGTATGTAGGTCTAAGGACCGATGACCTAAGCAGTTTGGCTCATTAGAAATTCACACACAACCGAACATTTGTTAAAACCTTTTCTTGTGAGATCTGACTATTTGCGACTAATGAACTGAGTTAATTCTGACCATTATTTGATTTAGTATGCAGATGAATCATTTAATCACTGATATGCCGAGCAGTAATTTCCTATCATCAAACTTACAGGGCCAAATTATTGTATGTAATTTAAGTGTCCAATAGAGACATTATTCCACTTAACAGGCGAAAAGAAAACAAAGAGTGTACAACTGCAAAATCAGTTAAAATACCTGGTGCTTTAGGTATACTGGTAATGTGTTAACCGAGTGACAATAATAGAAATTGACCAACTTATGGGATTGGCCACCCAGTGTTGTATTTTTCATGGACCAAGGCACTGGGCATCCATATATTATCTACAGTGGAATCGTTTATCTATTTTACAATTGTTGTATTTCAAGATATGTCAAAATTACTTCATGAAACTGTAATGCGTTAGTACGATTCTGTTAGTTGTTTTTAATGTTTATAATTGTGGAGGAAACAATTTCGTAGTTGTCTGACATGTTCTTTGTGAACAGACGTCTTTTTAGGGGTGCCATTAGTAGAACAGGTAGGATGAGGACTTGACACACTGTCTCAAAACACATTGAGGGAATAAGATACGGAGAGATAATATGCAAACTTAAAATACGAAGGTTGTCCATAACAAGGATATTACACTGTTTTAGGTGTGACAAAATGGATGTAAATTTACACTCCTGAACTAAGTTCACTAACCTAACATAGAGGCGACGGCCTATAACGACTCCATTGTTATCGGTCACTCGGCTGAGTCCTCATAATACTCTTTTCTACATATGAACTAGTTTCCCTGAGAAACTGTCTAAATACGTTTCTGACTTTATTTGGAAATTATCACCTATCTTCTATTTCCTGACATACAAGACCTTAGCACTGAAACTGAACCTACTATAATATCCACTATCCATGGTTTTCCGGGCACTAGTTCTGTAACAGATTGAATTTATAAGGAAAACAAGGGAAGATTAATCTTTTGAGTTATCTATATTCGATATGTTCTAATGTTCGCACCAACGTTGCTTTCTCGTACTCTTTACGCTGCTATTTCAGAAGTACATGCAGAAACGTCAATGAATAACTCGTTCTAGAGAGAAATTTACCCAACAACTCATAAATATTGTAAAGTAAATATTCATAATAAATTTATAGCCCAGATCGCTAATTTCATTCTAAACATCTGTAATTGCGACTGCTTACCGATTGCGACGAAAGGAGTGACAGCATGCCTAAAGGAAAGGTCAGATTACTCTTCGTCTTAATCCGTCACACAATTTGCAGAACGGAAATGTGTACTAGAGTTGACGTTTTACGACAGATGAAATGCGACAAGTTGAAAACTCCGAGGCAGTTTTCCGATAATTCTTTTCTCTGGAGCTCCCGGAAAGTCTGAACCTGTTAGCCAAGCTGGGGCGTTTCACCGGAGAACTCTGCTGGCACTTTGACAGGAACTCGGCAGGGCGAACAGCGCGCAAGAATTAGGACCTCTGCGGCCGCCACAGGTGGCAGCGCCTGCGTCGAGGGCCTACACTTCACTTTAGCTCTTCGAGAGAAGTGCGGAGTCCTTATGTTAAACCATAACGTGGCGACGGAGAAACGCTTCGAGTGAAGGAATCATTATCGCCACTAAAAGTAGCAGAAACATTAACAGCAGCAGCATCATCGTCGTTACCAGCATCATCTCCATCATCATCATCATCACCATCATCACCACCACCACCATCATCACCACCACCACCAGCATCATCATCACCACCAGCATCATCATCACCACCAGCATCATCATCACCACCAGCATCATCATCATCATCATCATCACCACCAGCATCGTAATCATGACAGTTTTCATGGATGAGTCCTACCGGCCTCTTCCGCCTGAGAATTGGTCGTTTCATCTTTTTGAAGGACGGCCAACATTTTATTGTCTTCTGAAATTCCACTGCAGGCATCTATAAAGTTTTTTTCCAGATTTTCACACTTCGAACGTAACCCCTCTAGTTTATTCCCTATTTCTGTGTAAGGCTTGTAACTAATTCAAAATTTAGTTTGTCAAATTTCAATAGTTTTCATGTGTTCTAGGAGAAGTATTCCATTTCACTGCGGAGAAACCTCATTCCAGAAGACTGTTTGTCTTACTTGGTTAAAAGTTAGATTTCATCATTTGCATCAGTAAATCAGGAATGGTATAAGTGAACATTATATTTTAACGACTGTTGCCCTGTGCGACACAAATGCGTAGAACACAACATATAGGAAAGGCTGCACAAATTTAGGCAAGACATAATCAAATAAACTGAAATATCACAAGGAAATAGCAGAGTTATGTGGAATAAACTTGAAAAGTTAAAGCCATTCCCGTAACAGATGAAAAGTTTGGAAACACAGTGAGCACAAACGTTGGATTTTTAGTTTTCCGTCGCCACTGTGGGAACTGAAAGAAGAATGACACGTTTCAGTCTGAATCAGCGAAGGTACAGTTAACATCTTGACAGGTACATTTTTGCATTGTCGCACTGTGGTATGAGTACGTCGCTGTTTATACAGGTTCATTTCTTGTGACCAGCAAGCTGAAGTACAGTTATGTTGATATTGTTGAGACGATATTGTTGAAAAAGAATGGAGGCCCACTTGACTATTTGAAAGAACTGAGTAACATTTCAACGTCTCCACCGCCTCTTACACATACACACATTTAAATTTGAATCGATCATCCACTCCCCTCTCAGACTATAAAATCCGCACCTATATGTACCCATCCTATCACTCACAACTGCTGCTCACCTATTAAACTTCACATCAGAGTTTCCAGTTCCTTTTCCATCTTTCCCCGTCACTTCCCTTCTATACACTGTGCTACTTCCCAAACGCCTAATTTCTACTCCTATCCCGTCTTCGTACCATCCACGCATATACCACTTTCCTTTCCACCGATAGAACGCAGCCGGCTGTGGTATCCCAAGTGGTTCTAGGCGCTTCAGTCCGGAACCGCGTGAGTGCTACGGTCGCAGGTTCGAATTCTGCCTCGGGCATGGATGTGTGTGATGTGTTTAGGTTAGTTAGGTCTAAGTAGTTCTCAGTTCTAGGGGACCGATGACCTCAGATGTTAAGTTCCATAGTGCTCAGAGCCATTTGGCCCATTTTGATGATACGCAAATGCTCCCGAAACAACCTTTCCTCCCTAAAATTTTTAGTGAAATTACAGTGCTTCTTTTTAGGAACGTCACTGTTATTTCAATACATATTTTTAATTTTGTTTGAAATTTTCTTATTCCCGAATTAATTATTGACAGGTGAGTAAATGAAATCTGTAATTTTTTGTAAATAATTTCCAGAAGATCTATTACGCTAGATTTTGAAATGTTTATAAATTTGTCATCCCTTGATCATATCTGTTATTTGTTCAATTACATTTTAAAGGTTTGGGCTTCAGTGTGGGATGCTGTACTTTTAACAGGACGTTTTCACCCACCTTCCCCCCCCCCCTCCTCCTCCTCTAGCCTCCCGCGTAGCAAGAGAAAAACATTGCACTTATTGGAAGAGAGTTAATGATTGTCAACACATTTTTGATGGTCGTTACAGCAAGAAATGTACTAATAGCCCTTGAGAAGGTTGGTTGGTTGGTTTGGGGGGGATTAAAGGGATCAGACTGCGACGGTCATCGGTCCCTTTTTCCGAAAAAAGTAAAACCACCCAAAGAGAATAAAAAACGAACAACAGGAAAGACGTCAGACTACACAGGACAAGAAACACTCCTACAGAGATCAGACGAAACAAATTAAAATCACACAGAGTGTGACAGTGGTTGGCCGACCATAGAGATAAAAAGGAAAAGCCAACCACCGAGAACACATTAAAAACTCAGCGTAAAATCGCAGGCCAATGGCCAGAATCAACACAAAAGAACAGAACAAACACTCAGAGTAAATAATAAAAAACCCCTGCCCGAATAAAACGGAAAACTAAGTCAGCCATACCAGGGTCATCACATAAGAGGGCAGGGAGCGTATCAGGCAGCGCAAATGTCTGCCTGACCACAGCTAAAAGGGGGCAGGCCAACAAAATGTGGGCCACTGTCAAAGCCGCCCCGCAGCGACATGCAGGAGGGTCCTCCCGGCGCAGTAAATAACTGTGTGTCAGGTGGGAGTGGCCAATGCGGAGCTGACAAAGAACGACAGAGTCCCTGCGGTTGGCTCGCAGGGATGACCACCACACAGTCGTCGTCTCCTTGATGGCACGGAGTTTATTGGGCATGATCCGATTGCGCCATTCAGCGTCCCAAAGCGCAAAAACTTTTCGGCGGAGGACTGCCCGCAAATCAGTCTCTGGGAGGCCAACGTCCAGAGGCTGTTTACTCGTGGCCTCTTTCGCCAGGCGGTCAACATGTTCATTGCCCGGGATACCGACATGACCGGGGGTCCACACAAAGACCACAGAGCGGCCGCAATGCGCAAGAGTATGCAGGGACTCATGGATAGCCATCACCAGACGAGAACGAGGAAAACACTGGTCGAGAACTCGTAAACCGCTCAGGGAATCGCTACAGATAACGAAGGACTCACCTGAGCAGGAGCGGATATACTCTAGGGCACGAAAGATGGCGACTAGCTCAGCAGTGTAAACGCTGCAGCCAGCCGCCAAGGACCGTTGTTCGGAATGGTCCCCTAGAGTTAGCGCATACCCAACACGACCAGCAACCATCGAACCGTCGGTGTAAACAATTCCAGAGCCCTGATACGTGGCCAGGATGGAATAAAAGCGGCAGCGGAAGGCCTCTGGAGGGACCGAGTCCTTCGAGCCCTGTGCCAAGTCGAGCCGAAGGCAAGGGCGAGGAACACACCACGGGGGTGTACGCAGAGGCGCCCGGAAAGGAGGTGGAACTGGGAAAAACCCAAGCCCGCAGAGAAGCTCCTTGAGGCGTACGGCGATCGGACAACCCGACTGGGGCCGACGGTCTGGCAGATGGACGACTGACTGCGGGAACATGACACGATAATTTGGATGCCCGGGCAAGCTAAAAACATGGGCAGCATAAGCGGCCAGCAAACGTTGGCGTCGGAACCGCAGTGGAGGTACACCTGCCTCCACTAGGACGCTGTCCACAGGGCTGGTGCGGAAAGCACCAGTGGCAAGGCGTATCCCGCTGTGGAGAATTGGGTCCAGCACCCGCAACGCAGATGGGGATGCTGAGCCATAAACTAGGCACCCATAATCCAGGCGAGACTGGATTAACGCCTGGTAGAGCCGCAACAGGGTAGATCGGTCGGCGCCCCAGCGGGTGTGGCTCAAAGAACGCAGGGCGTTGAGATGCCGCCAACACGCTTGTTTAAGCTGCCGGATATGAGGCAGCCAAGTCAACCGGGCATCAAAAAGGACACCTAAAAACCTGTGGGTCTCCACCACAGCAAGAAGTTCGTCGGCAAGATAAAGCCGCGGCTCAGGATGGACCGTTCGGCGCCGGCAGAAATGCATAACGCGGGTCTTGGCAGCCGAAAACTGGAAACCACGCGCTACAGCCCAAGACTGCGCCCTGCGGATTGCGCCCTGTAGCTGACGTTCAGCTGCTGCAATGCTAATAGAACTATAGTAAAGACAGAAGTCGTCAGCATACAGGGAAGCGGAGACAGAATTTCCTACTGCCGCAGCGAGACCGTTTATTGCAATTAAAAACAGGCAGACACTGAGGACAGAGCCCTGGGGTACCCCGTTCTCCTGGACGAGGGAGGAAGTATACGAGGCCGCGACTTGCACGCGGAAGGTACGATACGACAGAAAATTTCTGATAAAGATCGGCAGAGGGCCCCGAAGACCCCATGCATGAAGCGTAGAAAGGATGTGATGACGCCATGTCGTATCGTACGCCTTCCGCATGTCGAAAAAGACAGCGACCAGGGGCTGACGGCGGGCAAAGGCTGTACGGATGGCCGACTCAAGGCTCACCAGATTGTCGGTGGCGGAGCGGCCTTTACGGAACCCACCCTGAGACGGAGCCAGAAGGCCCCGAGACTCCAGCACCCAATTTAAGCGCCGGCTCACCATCCGTTCAAGCAACTTGCAAAGAACGTTGGTGAGACTAATGGGACGGTAGCTGTCCACCTCCAGAGGGTTCTTTCCAGGTTTCAAAATGGGGATGACAATACTTTCCCGCCATTGCGACGGAAACTCACCCTCGACCCAGAGACGGTTGTAAAGGTCGAGGAGGCGTCGCTTGCAGTCCACTGAAAGGTGTTTCAGCATCTGACAGTGGATGCGATCTGGCCCGGGAGCGGTATCAGGGCAAGCGGCTAGGGCACTCTGAAATTCCCACTCACTGAATGGAGCGTTGTAGGGGTCAGAAGCGTTGGTGCGAAAAGAAAGGCTCCGACGTTCCATCCGCTCTTTAATGGAGCGGAAGGCCTGGGGGTAATTCGCAGAAGCGGAACTCATAGCAAAATGCTCTGCTAAGCGGTTTGCAATGACGTCGGAGTCAGTACAAACTGCTCCATTCAGTGAGAGCGCAGGGACGCTGGCAGGGGTCCGATAGCCGAAGACCCGTCGAATCTTGGCCCAGACCTGCGATGGAGTGACATGGAGTCCAATGGTGGACACATACCGCTCCCAGCACTCCTTCTTGCCTTGGCGGATAAGGAGGCGGGCCCGCGCACGCAGCCGTTTGAAGGCGATAAGGTGGTCCATGGAGGGATGTCGCTTGTGACGGTGGAGCGCCCGCCGGCGATCTTTAATCGCTTCAGCGATCTCAGGCGACCACCAAGGCACAGCCCTCCGCCGAGGGGACCCAGAAGAAATGGGAATGGCAGACTCGGCGGCAGTGACGATGCCGGCGGTGACCGATGTAACCACCGCATCAATGGCATCAGTTGAGAGAGGCTCAATAGCGGCAGTGGAGGAGAACAAGTCCCAGTCAGCCTTATTCATAGCCCATCTGCTAGGGCGCCCAGAAGAGTGACGCTGTGGTAGTGACAGCAAAATCGGAAAGTGGTCACTACCACACAGGTCGTCATGCACACTCCAGTGGACAGATGGTAAGAGGCTAGGGCTACAGATTGAAAGGTCAATGGCGGAGTAGGTGCCATGCGCCACACTGAAGTGTGTGGAGGCACCATCATTCAAAATCGAGAGATCGAGCTGCGACAATAAATGCTCAACGGTGGCGCCTCGACCTGTTGCCACTGACCCACCCCACAGAGGGTTATGGGCGTTAAAGTCGCCCAGTAATAAGAAAGGTGGCGGCAATTGGGCTATCAGCGCAGCCAGGACATGCTGCGCGACATCACCCCCCGGCGGAAGGTAAAGACTGCAGACGGTAAGAGCCTGCGGCGTCCACACCCTAACAGCGACAGCCTCTAAAGCTGTTTGTAGAGGGACAGACTCGCTGTGAAGAGAGTTAAGGACATAGATGCAGACGCCACCAGACACCCTTTCATAAGCTGCTCGGTTCTTATAATAACCCCGATAGCCACGGAGGGCGGGGGTGCGCATTGCTGGAAACCAAGTTTCCTGCAGAGCAATGCAGAGGAAAGGGTGAAGGCTGATAAGTTGGCGGAGCTCAGCTAGATGGTGGAAGAAATCGCTGCAGTTCCACTGGAGGATGGTTTTGTCCATGGCTGAGAAAGGCGTGCCGGGACTGGGACGGCAGATTACGCCGCTGGGTCACCTGCTGCCTCCGATTGAGCACCCGTGCTAGTGCTATTGCTATTCACGGCGTCTGAGGGACCGGCGAGATCGAGGTCCTCAGCGGACGCCAGAATCTCGACCTCGTCCTCAGACGCAAAGCTAGAAGGTAGCGATGGGGTGGCTACCACCGCGCGTTCCTTGGGCTTAGAGCTGCTCTTCTTTGATTTCTCACGCTGCTCCTTGGGTTTAACTGGCTGGGAGGGCTTCACCGATTCAGTCTCCGGGACTGAGGAGGATCGGGAAGCCCTTCGACCTGCAGATTGTGGGCACTTACGCCACTGTCGATCGTCAGCCTTCCCGCCGGTGGAAACCTGGGAAGGGAGGGACCCAAGGGACCCCTTGCGAGCGTGAGAAGCCGAAGAAGTTGGACACTTCTCCGGCTTAGAAGCGGGGACCGACGTCCCTGATGGGGGGGATGGTGTTGCTCCTGAGGTAGGTGGCACAGGAGCAACCCGGGGGGTAGAGCCCCCCACTGGCAAGGGGGCAGGAGGAGTTGTACCACTCGTCGATCCGGCCGGAAGGCGCGAAACTGATGGGGCTAGCACAGGTAGCAGCGGCGTAGGAAGTTGTCATTCGCACTGGATGTAATCGGTCGTATTTCCGTTTGGCCTCAGTATAAGTCAGTCGGTCCAGGGTCTTATATTCCATGATTTTGCGCTCTTTCTGGAATATTCTGCAGTCTGGCGAGCAAGGTGAATGGTGCTCCCCGCAGTTGACGCAGATGGGAGGCGGGGCACATGGAGTATCGGGATGAGATGGGCGTCCGCAATCTCGACATGTGAGGCTGGAAGTGCAGCGGGAAGACATATGGCCGAACTTCCAGCACTTGAAGCACCGCATCGGGGGAGGGATATAGGGCTTGACGTCACATCGGTAGACCATCACCTTGACCTTTTCCGGTAACGTATCACCCTCGAAGGCCAAGATGAAGTCACCGGTAGCAACCTGATTGTCCCTCGGACCCCGATGAACGCGCCGGACGAAATGAACACCTCTACGTTCTAAGTTGGCGCGCAGCTCGTCATCAGACTGCAAAAGGAGGTCCCTATGGAAAATAACACCCTGGACCATATTTAAACTCTTATGTGGAGTAATAGTAACGTTAACATCCCCCAACTTGTCACAAGCAAGTAACCTGCGTGACTGGGCGGAGGATGCCGTTTGTATCAGTACTGAGCCAGAGCGCATTTTAGACAAGCCCTCCACCTCCCCAAACTTGTCCTCTAAATGCTCGACGAAGAACTGAGGCTTTGTGGAGAGAAAAGACTCCCCATCAGCTCTCGTGCAAACTAAGAATCGGGGCGAATAACTGTTACCTCCATCCTGGGACTTACGCTCTTCCCACGGCGTGGCCAGGGAGGGGAACGTTTTCGGATCGTACTTCTGAGCATTAAATTGAGCCCGAGAACGCTTAGAGACTGCTGGCGGCTGGCCGCCAGCGAGAGATGATGTACCACGCTTCATTGCGGGTCATCCGCCCTGATGCCACCTACTCCGACCAAGGGCCCTCCCCACGGGCGCCACCCAGCCACAGCAAAGGCCACCTGGCAGGATGGCCGTTGCCGGGAGTCCTGATACCCCAGGAGGATAGGCATCTACTCCTTGGCATACGTGGGGAGTTAACGGCGCAGGCATCAGTAGAGCGATCCCTGTGTTGTCAGGGGGCTACAACCAAGAGGGTACGTGGCGGCCCCACCACAACGGACTGGCTACCGTGCTGGATCTTAGGTGCAAAACTGTCCAAGGTCGTCGTCGCAGTTAAAAGAAACACTGCAGAGGGCAGCGTGGTAATCGCACCCAGGGACGTATCCCCGCCCTAAAGATCGAAAACGAGCGGGACACCATTGCAACGACGTGAAAGCCGGCTAAAGGTCTAATTGCACGACGGATACAGTGCACCATGTAAGGCGCCCTTCCCCAATTGGCTCGCTCTTCGGAATAATTTAGAAAGATGGAGGTCAAACCCGAGAGGGGACCATCACATAAGGCCAAAACATGTGAGACTCCTTTTAGTCGCCTCTTACGACAGGCAGGAATACCGCGGGCCTATTCTAACCCCCGAACCCGCAGGGGGGAGCCCTTGAGAAGCATGGCATTGATTCAACATAAGTGGGCTGAAGAAAGAATACGTCAATGCTACAGCTTCCATTAGACTTCATCAGAGCATCATAGTAGTGGAAAACCCGAACGGCAAGTGGCGTCATGTAAGAAACTTATCCGAGTCACCAATATAATTTTCAGCAGCAATAGCCACTAATTCAAAACCTCTCTTTTGCGAATATGGGATTCGCTGATTATATTGTGTTATTTGATTATAGTGTGTTGAACTACAACCATTAATGCCTTTGAGATTACCTCTGAAGCTTACGCTTTTAGTAGTGTCTCCTGTATGTAAGTTGTTTTTCTTTTTTGTGCTTTTACAGTGCACACAGCTTCACGCTTTGTTTACACTCTTCTGTCCGGCGACACCACAGTGTTGTCGTGCGCGAAATATAGGTCAACGGCCGGCGACACCACAATGGTGTCGTGAGCATAGTATCGCGTAGTGGCCGGTGACAGCTCTTTAGCATCTTTTACATTCTGTTGGTGTTTTGATTAGGTAACAGTAAGTTACACACGTGAAATAGTTCTTTGTTTTTATAAGTACTTCTGCACTTTCATCATGGCAGACGAAACAGACTATACGATTATATACGATATATAAGGGGTCGTCTTGACTGATGTTCCGGACGACTTGGCCGATTGGGAAGAAATTGGATATAAAAAAAATTAAAGTAATCGGAGTCGTCGGAAGATAGTAAAATACGTCCAAGATGAATTCGGCGAACGCCACGGGTGCCAACTCATTCTGATGAATCAGAAGAATAAGACAGACTATGATTTACTGAGGACCAGTGATAAATTCGATTCTCCGGGTCCACACAAATTTCCCAAAGGTGCACAGAGCGTCGTGGATATCGTAGAATTATACACTACTGGCTATTAAAATTGCTACACCAAGAAGGAATGCAGATGATAAACGGGTATTCATTGGACAAATATATTATACTAGAACTGGCATGTGATTTCATTTTCATGCAATTTGGGTGCATAGATCCTAAGAAATCAGTAGCCAGAACAACCACCTCTAGCCGTAATAACGGCCTTCATACACCAAGGTATTGAGTCAAAAAGAGCTTGGATGGCGGGTACAGGTACAGCGGCCCATGCAGCTTCAATACGATACCACAGTTCATCAAAAGTAGTGACTGGCGTATTGTGACGAGCCAGTTGCTCGGTCACCATTGACCAGACGTTTTCAATTGATGAGAGATCTGTAGAATGTGCTGGCCAAGGCAGCAGTCGAACATTTTCTGTATCCAGAATGGCCAGTACAGGACCTGCAACATGCGGTGGTGCATTATCCTGCTAAAATGTAGGGTTTCGCAGGGATCGAATGAAGGCTAGAGCCATGAGTCGTAACACATCTGAAACGAAACGTCCACTGTTCAAAGTTCCGTCAGTGTGAACAAGAGGTGACTGAGATGTGTTAACGAAGGTACACCATACCATCACACCGGGTGATACGCCTGTATGGCGATGACGAATACACGCTTCCAATGTGCGTTCACCGCGATGTCGCCAAACACGGATGCGACCATCATGTTGCTGTAAACAGAACCAGGATTCACCCGAAAAAATGACGTTTTGCCATTCGGGCGCCCAGGTTAGTCGTTGAGTACACCATCGCAGGCGATCCTGTGTGTGATGCAGCGTCAAGGATAACCGCAGCCATGGTCTCCGAGGTGATAGTCTATGCTGCAGCAAACGTCGTCGAACTGTTCGTGCAGATGGTTGTTGGCTTGCAAACGTCCCCATCCCCAAGACGTGGCTGCACGATCCATTACAGCCTTGCCGATAGATGCCTGTCATCTCGACTGCTAGTGATGCGAGGCCCTTGGGATTCAGCACGGCGTTCCGTATTACCCTCCTGAACCCACCGATTTCATATTCTGCTATCAGTCATTAAATCTCGACTAACGCGAGCAGAAATGTCGCGATACGATAAACCGCAATCGCGATAGGCTACAATCTGACCTTTATCAAAGTCGGAAACGTGATGGTACGCATTTATCATCCTTACACGAGGCTTCACAACAAAGTTTCATCACGTAACGACGGTCCACTGGTGTTTGTGTATGAGAAATCGGTTGGAAACTTTCCTCATGTCAGCACGTTGTAGGTGTCGCCAACGGCACCAACCATGTGTGAATGCTCTTAAAGCTAATCATTTGCATATTACAGCATCTTCTTCCTGTCGGTTAAATTTCACGTCTGCACCACGTCATCTTCGTGGTGTAGCAATTTTAATGGCAAGTAGTGTATATTGGGTACGATCTATTTGAATATATTAGCAATAAAAACAACAAGTATGACAGTCAAAAATGCAATAGAGGGAAACTGGATAAAAAATGACAAATTTGTCGACGTTACGCAACCGGAACTTAGAACATTTTTTGGTCTTGCTATCCTTACGGGAACTGTAAGAAAAAGCACGGATCGATGATTACTGGTCAACGAATCCGTTGATAGACACACCGATAATTCGCAAAACTATGTCCCGCAACCGATTCAGACAAATATTACCATTTTTACATTTTTCCTACACAACAATAAGCCGGATAATGCCGACCGGCTATTCAGAGTGCAATTCGTAATTGGTTATTTTTTCAAAAAGTTTAAAGAAACGTTTAATCTGAGTCAAAACATCTCAACTGACGAAGGATCGATACCGTGGCGTGGACAGTTAAAGTTTACAATCCGTCGAAAATTACGAAATATGGTATTCTCATCGGTTGCTGTGTGATTCGATTACGGGATATATTTCCTCAATCAAGATATATTCCGGCGCTGGACAATCTTTAGCAAAACCAGTGTTGGCACTGTTGACACCTTGTCATGGAAACTGGCATAAAGTATTATAACAGTGTAGAATTTGCACAGAAGTTACTTGGAAAGGAAGTTCGAGTTTTTGGAACGATACGGCAGAATAGATTTCCAGAGAAATGAAAGCCCGCAGAAGTCAATGTGTTTGAAGCTTGTCAACAACGGAAAGGTGACAAGCGGCCGGCGACAAGACAAGTAATCCGAATTAGCGCTGCCGGTGCCAAGCCAATAAATTTGTACGAGACGTGTGGACGGCAAAGTGTTAATAGTAAGTATTAACTTCTATTTACTGAATAAGATAATGATGTGAAGTTTCAGCCTGAAATCACTTACCAGCATGGTTATAGTCATTTCCTGAGAAATGAAGTCATCTTACGGACGTACTGCTGACCTGATCAGTGGCATGCTCTGTCACCTAAGGGGCGAATTAAGTCATCACAAGCTAGTGATCTCCAACATTACAACCGAAGAAAGAACAGTTCCAAAATATTCTTCGATACAAGCGCGCAATCATTTGGCGCCATACTTCTCCCCGCTTTTTCCTCATTAATTTCTACTAGTGTAAGTTTTCGCTAGTAACTGTGACACACACTGTATGCACACCTGGCACTTGGTGCTCCTCTCAACTTGGCGCTTACATTGTTCGCTACTAATCGTGGTACCTCCTATGTAGAAATGTTTAAATTCTCGCCCTTCTGGCGTCCTTGAAAGCCTGACGCGCCAAGTGGCTGCTTGCGTCGCTTGTGCTTTACGTCGGCCCTGAATCGAGGTCAAACACTGGCCCCACAACATGTCGGCATTTCTAGATGCAGTTGCAGTCAGTGTGCAATGAACCGGTCCAGTATTGGGAGAGTACGTGCTGGTAAATAAATTCAAACAGAATTCGTAATAGCAGTTTCATTAGTTCAGTCTGACTACAAGGGAACCGCAGAATTGATTTTTTTAAGGGTTAGAGCCCTTCCATGCCCACACTAGTATGATGGCCTACTCAAAATGTCTAGAGCCATCTTTCACTAATGTGAGGTACGTCATGATGTGGGTACTGTAATGTTTAATGTTTACGATGTATATTGCGTCGAAAACTGAACGATGGGTATCGGTTTGAAGGGCAGAGGCGAAAAAAGTATCAAGACAAGCACCAAGGGGAAATTTTTTTTAGTGATATCTGGGTCGGATATAAGAGCAATAGCGTATATTTTGCTAACTTGCGACACGTCATGCAAGGGGCGCTGCCTTGAGCCCTCTGCCACGCCGTGTCGTTAGTGACTTGGCACAGCATCATCAGGCTGACACTGAACGGCGGTTGTTCGCTGTTTTTCGTCGTCTCCTGCTACCAAGTGGCGCAGTTTTGCCGCAGCTGCTCCTCGAGCAGCTCCGTTTCCTCGTCGTATTGCGCTGCAGATTCGTCGGAGATCTGCTGTCCGTTCTCTCCCGCATGGGTGATGTATGCTGCCTTCCTGTCTTCTTTCTTTCGCGCTGGTCATCCCCATGGTTTTCATTGTCGCTGCCGTTGTCGTTGGGTCGACGGATGTCTTCTTGGCGCCCTTCTACTGCTGAAGTGCAAAACGACAGAATTAAATGCGGGATTCAAAGTCATTCTCATACAGTTTTTGGTGCAGTGAGATATGGTACGGATGAAACCGATGCCCATGCAAGATTCGGCACACACTACTGTGGCTTATTCCTGTACCTCGTGCACTCACCTGAGGATTGTGCGTTACAGCAGCCAGAACAGCAATTTCGTTTTAATTTCCAGTAGCTGGCGTTGTACGTCGACGTTTTGTGGGAGCCCAGCTGAGTGTTTCCTTAAGTGTCTTGCAGATGTTGCCAATGCTTCGACGTGACGGACACCGCCGATCTTTGTAGCGTTCAGCGTACAGTGTCGCAGCTGCGACTGCATTTATGTCGCCATATATTAGAATAATATCTAGTTTTTCTCCATTACTGGAGGCCGGTATATCGACTAGATGACGGCAAATGTAAAAAAACCACAAGAAAACAGGTTTTAATGTGGCAAAGTATGTGAATTACGTTACAGTATGGGAGCAGTTCAGCAGACCAGATTAGGAGACACTTTTACACTGCAGGTAGTGCGTACCTTGGTGATGTTGGTATGTTTACGGCAGGATACAGGCGCCAGTGCAGACAACCCTTGCTCTGAGCACAGTACAACATGCGATGCATTAGGTCAGAAACTGTGACACCATTGCTATCCGTTAAAAGACACATACCTCAGAACTTATGAGGTTTAGAAACGTGAAACCAAGTGTGTTACCACTACATGTACCTCTAGATGTCACAACATTATGCGCAGGACTTCCATTTTGATACCGCTTTATTTGACACATTATAAGAGATGGGCCGGTTCAAGTAAGGTACAGCTCAAGAAGCGGCTAAACTATCCCTCTTTATGAAAGCCAGCAATGAAAGATGGGACAATAATGTGTAGTCATACAATACCACACCATACATTAACACTCCACTGACGTAGTACGTCAATCACATCACGACTACCGGCAGCGAGAGGTGCACGCTTGAGTCTCAGGACGAGCGCTAGCCGTGCGCTTCATTTATTTCAAGCGTCAATTTCGCTATGCAATATCTCTGGATGTAATCGACATACTTCGCTGCAACCAACGCCATTATTTTTGTGATTTTTTCATGTTATATTTACTGCATACGAAATAATACGGGGTGTCGATTAGAAACTACACACGTTTGTGATGAAAATGGTATTTCATCACGTTTTAAAATCTCGCATAGTATTTGGTTTCCTAAGCCCCTGCCCTACGTTCATGCCGGTGAAAACCGTTTTTGAATATCTATTGTTGTTCCAGAGATATCTGAGATGGTAGAGTTAGGTGGGACACGCTGTATATGCAATGACTGGCAAAAAGAGTCCCAACACCAAATATTAATTAATTTAGAGTAATGAAATTTTTCGAATATCTTTATCTAGTTAACATATTTAAATGATTAACACTAGAAGACCACATCTGTATGAAAGCGAGACATAAGCCGTTGCAAATCTGAAATTCTGGTATACCAGCAACCGATGTAACCGCCAGAAAAGTGAATGCAAACATTCAAACGTGCATGCATTGTGTTGCACACGTGTCAGATGTCAGTCTTTGGTGTGGAGTCCAATTCCTGTCCCACTAGCGAGGTCAACACAAGGAAGGTTAATGCTGCTTGTGAATGACGTCGGAGCCCGATGATGTCCCATACGTACTCGATCGGAGATAAATCTGGTGATTGAGCAGGCTAAGATAACAAGTCGGCTTTCTGCCGCGCATATTGGGTTACAGCTACGGTATACGGGCAAGCATTATTCTTTTGTAAAAGACTTCCTGTAATGCTGTTATTCAGTGGTAGCACAGAAGGTTGAAGCAAATCACTGACGTACAGATTTGCAGTCAGGTTGCATGAGGTAACTGTGAGAGTGCTCGTGCTTACATACGACGTCAGACCCTTACCATAATTCTAGGTTGACTGCATGTCTTCGTCCTCCTAACCAACACACTGTCATCACTGGCACCGAGGTAGAACCATCTTTCATCATAAAGCACAACAGATCTCCACCACGACCTCTAATGAGCTCTCACTTGACACGACTGACGTCCCAAATTGCGGTGGTTTGCGGTGAGTGGAATGCACGGAGCTCTCTGGTGTCCTTGAATTAATCGATCTGAAAGAGTTCGATGTCACTATGCTGCCAAATGCTGCTGTAACTGCTGCTGCAGATGGCGTACAATGAGTGGGAACCGTACACCGAACGTTATGGTTTTCCCTCACGGTAGCGCTGTCTGGGGACCAGTCTTACATACATTCTCATGAGCACCGTTGCCAGCAATTATTTACAGTGGCTACATTCCTGCCAAGATTTTCTGCAATATGTCAGAAGGAACATTCAGCTTCTCATAGCCTGATGGCATCTCTGTCACCTTGAAAGCATACTTACTAGTATCAGCTCACCAGGTCCAATCTCGAAACTAACTTACGTTTACGATCTTAACAGCATATGTTTAATTAAACTTGACTTGCAGCTTCACAGTTACGCTACTAGCCCGACTCTTGAGCGACTGGTGCGAAATGTGAATAGACAACATTTCTCAGATGTAAAAACACACCCACCAATATTTGTTTATGTCGCCCAACTCCTTCCTAGTGTTGCGATTTCTGTCTGTTAGCGTTTTTGTGAGGACAGTACTCAGTAGAGGTAATATGAAGAAATGTCAACTTGAGATTCTGTGAATTCAGAGTTACTTCTATTGTAGTCAGGCAACATAAAAGAGCAGAAGTTTCCATGATCCTTCATTCTAGACCCGGCGAGAGAAAGACTTGATTTTCAGAACACACTTGGACTGCTGAGCGATCTCTAAACTGGTAACCAAATTATTTCTTGAAGTATTGAAAGGCTGAAGAAAAAGTGGTCTGACACCAATGCTGCTGCCTTTTTCGGATGTTAACATCCCACAGTAAGTTTGTTTTAGTTTATACGATGTTTTTCCCTTTTTTGTGTCGCACGACTCAAACAGCATTAGTAATTCGAGTACGTTTCGAATTATTACATCTTGGAATGTACCTCTGTAGCATATTACAGCAGACAAGTAGCAAGTGCCGTCTGGATTCCTGATTAACTTATACATTACATGTGCCCCATACATCCAAAGGTAATTAAGCACAGTTTTAAAGTATTTGTATTATTTCTTAAAGCAGACATTTTACTTTCTTTCTGAAACACCAAAGTACTTATCTGTATGAATAAATTTCAAATTACGCTACAATATTTAATGTTGTGTTACGTGCTAAATTTTATCTTTCTTATATCCAGGCAATAGACTAAAAATAACAACAAGTAAATTAAAAATAAAACGTTTCACTGAATACATCTCTTACTGCAAATAGGACCGCTAATTAATTGAAGGCTTATTACGGTGTGTAGCGTGGTTGTACGATCGAACACCTCGAATGAACCGAGCAAGGTGGCGCAATGGTTATCGCACTGGACTCGCGTTCGGGAGGACGACGATTCAGACCCGCGTCCGGCCATCCTGATGTAGGTTTTCCCTGATTTCCCTAAAATGATTCAAATGCTGGGATGGTTCCTTCGAAAGGGCGCGACCGACTTTCTTCCCCATCATTCGCTAATCCGATGGGACCGTTGACTTCACTACTTTGTCACCTTCACCAAAACCAATGAACCAACGTCGAAGGAAATTCTGTACCTGTCCTCTCTGGCGCCATTCGCACTCTCTCATTTTGATTCTTCATGATGGTCACTATTAGCTCAGTGAGATGCTTTTATGAGTTGTCAGTCTGACAGGTTTGACATTATCCACAACGAATTTCTTCCCTGAGCCAACCTTTTCATCTCAGAGTAGCAATTGCAACTACGTCCTCGATTATTTGCTGGATGTACTCTAATCTCTATCTTATTCCACAGTTTTCAACTTCGGCAGCTCCCTATAGTACCGTGGACGCTATCGCCTAATGTCTTAACAGATGTCCTACCATCTCGCCCGTTCTTCCTTTTAATCTTTCGCACACATTCCTTACCTCACCGATTATGCGGACACCTCCTCATTCCTCACCTTCTCACTCCATCTAATTTCCAACCTCCTTCAGAAGTATCACGCTAAAAGTCTTGCCGCACGCAGTATTAAAACCGATTCCCGTCAGAAAACAGTAGTTAGCTCTGTGGGGCTTGGCTAGCACTTGGATGAATCCCATCCGGGTCTGCCGACTCCTGCTGATGAGCGGGCTGCACTCAGCACTTGTGAGGCAAATTGGGAAGCTAGTAGACTGAGAAGTAGCAGCACCGGTCACTAAAACTGAGAGTTGTGTTCTGACCACATGCCCCTCCGTATCTGCATCCGGTGATGCCTAACGGCTGAGGATGACACGGCAACCTGTGGGTTCCGTTGAGCCATCAATACCTATTCGGACCACTTTTTTTTATCTTTTTATTCTGTAGCATAACATCTCAAATTCTTCGATTCTCTTCTATTCCGGTTTAACCAAAGTCCATTGTTCACTACCATACGTGCTTCAGACGTACATTCTGATAAACTACTTCCTGAAATGAGGCCCAGTGTTTTATGCAAGTAGATTTCTCTTGAACAGGAATGCCTTTTTGTCAGTGCTAATCCACTTTTGGTGTCCTCCTTGCACCGTCCCCGACGGGTTATTCTGCTGTCTAGGTGGCACAATTCCTTATCTTAGTCTTCTTCGTAATCGCTATATCTCATATTAAATTCCTCGCTGTTCTCATTTCTGTTACATCTCATTACCTTCGTCTTTCTTCCATTTACTCTCAATCAATACTGTGTACTCATTAGACTGTTCATTCCATTCAACAGGCCCTGTAACTCTATACAGAGACAGACGGGTAGAAGCTTCATAGGATTTTGAAAGTTAACAATCTGTTTTACACTCCTGGAAATGGAAAAAAGAACACATTGACACCGGTGTGTCAGACCCACCATACTTGCTCTGGACACTGCGAGAGGGCTGTACAAGCAATGATCACACGCACGGCACAGCGGACACACCAGGAACCGCGGCGTTGGCCGTCGAATGGCGCTAGCTGCGCAGCATTTGTGCACCGCCGCCGTCAGTGTCAGCCAGTTTGCCGTGGCATACGGAGCTCCATCGCAGTCTTTAACACTAGTAGCATGCCGCGACAGCGTGGACGTGAACCGTATGTGCAGTTGACGGACTTTGAGCGAGGGCGTATAGTGGGCATGCGGGAGGCCGGGTGGACGTACCGCTGAATTGCTCAACACGTGGGGCGTGAGGTCTCCACAGTACATCGATGTTGTCGCCAGTGGTCGGCGGAAGGTGCACGTGCCCGTCGACCTGGGACCGGACCGCAGCGACGCACGGATGCACGCCAAGACCGTAGGATCCTACGCAGTGCCGTAGGGGACCGCACCGCCACTTCCCAGCAAATTAGGGACACTGTTGCTCCTGGGGTATCGGCGAGGACCATTCGCAACCGTCTCCATGAAGCTGGGCTACGGTCCCGCACACCGTTAGGCCGTCTTCCGCTCACGCCCCAACATCGTGCAGCCCGCCTCCATTGGTGTCGCGACAGGCGTGAATGGAGGGACGAATGGAGACGTGTCGTCTTCAGCTATGAGAGTCGCTTCTGCCTTGGTGCCAATGATGGCCGTATGCATGTTTGGCGCCGTGCAGGTGAGCGCCACAATCAGGACTGCATACGACCGAGGCACACAGGGCCAACACCCGGTATCATGGTGTGGGGAGCGATCTCCTACACTGGCCGTACACCACTGGTGATCGTCGAAGGGACACTGAATAGTGCACGGCACATCCAAACCGTCATCAAACCCATCGTTCTGCCATTCCTAGACCGGCAAGGGAACTTGCTGTTCCAACAGGACAATGCACGTCCGCATGTATCCCGTGCCACCCAACGTGCTCTAGAATGTGTAAGTCAACTACCCTGGCCAGCAAGATCTCCGGATCTGTCCCCCATTGAGCATGTTTGGGACTGGATGAAGCGTCGTCTCACGCGGTTTGCACGTCCAGCACGAACACTGGTCCAACTGAGGCGCCAGGTGGAAATGGCATGGCAAGCCGTTCCACAGGACTACATCCAGCATCTCTACGATCGTCTCCATGGGAGAACAGCAGCCTGCATTGCTGCGAAAGGTGGATATACACTGTACTAGTGCCGACATTGTGCATGCTCTGTTGCCTGTGTCTATGTGCCTGTGGTTCTGTCAGTGTGATCATGTGATGTATCCGACCCCAGGAATGTGTCAATAAAGTTTCCCCTTCCTGGGACAATGATTTCACGGTGTTCTTATTTCAATTTCCAGGAGTGTATAACACCAGCTGGTAGGGCGTTTAGTCTGATGGACACCCGTCCATTACACAGATTAGTCACATTTTACCCAGGTTATTCTATGTACGTGTGTGTCTACGCTGCAGTTCACTTGGCGGTTTCGACTATTTTTAAGTGTATTTTCTTGCACGGTTCTTTAGATGGTTTGTTATCACTGTTCTAACCACCCCACCAACCGGCGGTATGTGATGCTTTGATAGCCTTTCAAAATGTGAGCAATGATTAACCAGGCGAAGTATGTTGTTTGTAAGGTTCAGGTGTTCGTTTTTCCGCGCGCTGTTCGGGAGTGGAATGGTAGAGAGATAGTATGATTGTGGTTCGATGAACCCTCTGCCAAGCACTTAAATGTGAATTGCAGAGTAGTCATGTAGATGTAGATGTAATAAAAATAACTTTGCAACAAAGACTGTCTCTTTATGTAATTGTGCAAAATGTTGTACAAATGCCAGCCGTGGTGGGGGGGTGGGTGGGGTGGGGGGGGAGCAGTTCAGGCGCTACAGTCTGGAACCGCGTGACCACTCCGGTCGCAGGTTCGAATCCTGCCTCGGGCATGGGTGTGTGTGATGTCCTTAGGTTAGTTAGGTTTAAGTAGTTATAAGTTCAAGGGGCTGATGACCTTAGAAGTTAAGTCCCATAGCGCTCAGAGCCATTTGAACCAATTTTTTGTTGTACAAATCAGCCCATCATGGAATGGAATAAGCTTTTCCATGTAATTTTTCGTCACATTCACTGAGAATAGCAATGTCATCAACGAATCTTATCATTGCTATCATTTCACCTTCAATGTGAAACCCACTCTGGACCCTTTCTTTATTTCTGTCATTGACCTTCGACTTGTAGACCAGACAGCATGGGCGAAAAACGACATCCCTGTATTGCACTGTTCTTAATCAGAGCACTTCGCTCTTCATCTTCCATTCTTAATATATCCTCTTCGTTTCTGTACATAGAGTAAATTACCCGTCTCTCCCTGTAAATGACACATTTCCTTCTCAGAATTTCGAACACATTGTACCATTTTATATTGCCGACCGCGTTTTCCAGGACGATAAATCTTCCTTCCGCCTTGATTCCATTATCAACTGCAACGGCAGAACCGTCTCTCTGATGCCTTCACCTATCCTGAAAGTCAAACCAATCATCCAACACAGTCTCAATTGCATTTTACATTCCTCTGTGTGTTATTTTTGTTAGAAACCAGTACGCATGAGCTGTTAATCTGACTGTGCGATAATTGTCGCATTTATCGGATCTTGCTGTCTTCCAAATTGTGTGAATGATTGTTTTCCGAAAGTGCCTGACACCAAGCTCATAAATATACAAACCGAGGTGAATAGCTGCATTGTTGATACTTCCCCAACTGTTTTGGGAATTCCTATGTAATGTTATCAATTCTATTGGTTATTGGATCTTAAATCCTCCAAAGGTCTTTTAAACCCTACTTCTAATACGGGAACCCATATTGCTTCCCTGTTGACTCCAATTTCTTCTTCTACCCTATTGCTTCGCTGTTGACTCCTATTTCTTCTTGCACCATGTCATTATACAACGTGCTCCCCCTTACGAAGGCATTCAATATCAACTTGCCACCTATCCTCTCTCTCCTCTGCCTTTAACAGTTGAATTCGCTTAGCGCCTTTGATATTATCGCCCCCGCTTTTAATTTCACCGTAAGTTGTTTTTCATGCAGTTATTTCACATGTGCCTCCGTGGACGTCCAATATACTCCGTTCCTAAGTGACTTGTATATCTGTATTTCTGAACCAACGTACACCATATTCGCATCAGTCCTGTGAGTCCAAACGCGAGCAGGTACACTGCGGGTGAGTAAACCACATTCTAGGCAAGCCAAGATGCTGCTGATGTTGTTATTGGACTCATATCGGTGAAGGTTCCTGGTTCTTGCGGAATGTATAGCACTAATACAGGGCGTTTCAAAAAGAAAGAGCAGATTTCAAACATTTATTTCTCAAAAACTACAAATGATAGAAACACAATTCCAACGGTCCTTCACTCAATATGAGTACCAAATGTTACACAACAAATATCAAAACTGTACCTCAATATGAGCACCATTTGTTACACGACAAATATCAAACCGGTATCTCATTTCTTGCCACACACGACGCAACTGGTCTTTAGTTACCGAATTCACGGCCGCAACAATTCGATGTCGTACCTCTTGAAGAGTAGCGGGCATAGGTGGGACATAAACACAGTCCTTTATGTACCCCCACAAATAAAAATCGCAGGGAGTAAGGTCTGGTGACCTGGGAGGCCACAGACGATGACATTGATCTTGTGCTCCTGCTCTTCCAATCCACCGTCCTGGAATGGTGTTATTTAGGTACCGTCGTACAGGTTCAGAGAAGTGTGGTGGGGCGCCATCTTGCATGAAGATGAAGTGATTTGAATCTTCCTGAAGTTGAGGAAATAGCCAGTTTTCTAACATGTCCAGGTAAATGGTTCCTGTGATAGTTTTCTCCATGAAAAAGAAAGGTCCATAAACTTTGTTTACCGAAATTGCACAAAAGACGTTAACCTTTGGTGAGTCTCTTTCATGTTGAATAACGTCCCTCGGAGTTTCACTCGCCCAAATTCGTACGTTATGCCGATTAACTTTACCAGAAATGTGAAACGTTGATTCATCTGAAAAAATTAATCGTTCGGCAAAATTGTCCTCTTCCATGTCCTGTAGAATTGCAGTTGAAAATTCGAACCTTTTGTTGTGGTCGTCAGGACGCAATGCTTGCAATAACTGCAGTTTGTACGGCTTCATGTGCAGACGGTTACTCAGAACGCGCCATACCGTTGTTTTAGACATGTTTAGTTCGTGACTTGCCCGTGTCGTGGATTTTCTAGGGCTCCTTTCGTAAGCTGCACGGACACGCTCGACATTTTCATCCGATGTGCGTGGACGACCCGTGCTTTTTCGCTTGCAGATGCAACCATCTTCTACGAATCTGTGATGCCACTCATAAATTTGCTTATGACGAGGCGGCTGTTTGTTGAATTGACGGCGGAATGCACGTTGCACACCAACAATGGACTCTAACTTTGCAAATTGCAGCACACAAAATGATCGTTCCTGTGGTGTCGTCGCCATTTTCCTACAAACAAACGCCAGCGCCACTGCGGATTTGCATGGAACTTCTGCGCGGACCATTGAAAAACTTTGAACCTTTCTCTGACAAGAAACGTTTGAATTGTGTTTCTATCATTTGTAGTTTTTGAGAAATAAATGTTTGAAATCTGCTCTTTCTTTTTGAAACGCCCTGTATATATATATATATATATATATATATATATATATATATATATATATATATATACAGGGCGTTTCAAAAAGAAAGGGGAAAAGTCTACGTTTATCACCGTGATCTTTGTCATTTTGACCCGGCGGGGTCAGGGATTTTCTCTGCCTCGTGATGACTGGGTTTTGTGTGCTGTCCTTAGGTTAGGTAGGTTAAAGTAGTTCTCAGTTCTAGGGGACTGATGACCATAGATGTTAAGTCCCATAGTGCTCAGAGCCAACCATTTTTTGTCATTTTGAGTCGAGTGAGCAGCATCGTCAGTCCGATATCAATTTGGTGGACCTCATTCCACTCACTGCTGTTCGTTTAGATAAAATCGGTCTAGCATTGCGGTCGTTTCCTCCGATTATTGTTCCACAGTTACCCTCAATTGTTACTGCACTTTGTTACTGTTGAATTGCTATACTTCCATATAATAAATGGTGCACTGGTAAGTCTGTAAACACTGTTCTGGGAAACGGCGGCTCCTACCTGCGTCTCCTTGTCTGGGTTCAGTTCTTCTGTGATTTCCCGTGACTCCTTGAAGCAAATTTCTGGATAAATGTATATTATAACGTTAAATATCCTTCACCGCCCTTCTATACTCCGAGCTTGAGCTCCAGTGACCTCTTCATCGGTGCGGAGATTCCACTAACTTCAGACTGTGTGTAACTTTCTCCGCTTGACGCTATCTTAGGTGCTTGTGCAAATATCTGGTCGGTGTACATTAGCTCGTGGAAAACCCGTGCTTTAGCGCAACAGTGTATTTGTGTTTTCATCGTTCCGTATTCAAGTCAGGAACGAGACGTATGTTATTTGCTCGTCCTATCGTCTTATTCAGAGATATGTAGCACAGAAGACCAGTTTCCTTGGTTTAAGCTGATGAATGTTCGTAACCATCAAGTAATGGGTCGTTTTTATGCCTGTTACTCTTGAAAATGTGTTTGATTCATAAGTTTTTAAGTAATACGCGTTGAAAACACTAAATTAAATTTTTGTGAGTCCGTCCTTGATACTGAAGGTGTGCGTGACTTCGGCCGTTCATTTACGTAATAAAATTAAACACCCGCAGCTGTCGTTTTGATATTATTTTATGACAGTGCCCTTTCTTTCGGTTACTCAATACACTATCTTCATGCCTGTATGCAAGGACAGTAATGATAGCATTATCAGCTTACCAATCACACAAGTACAAAGACAAATTAGAAAGAGAATAAGAATCAAGGTCAATACTTTATATCAGAACATAGAGTAATCATTTGATGAAACGTTGAAAGGTCTCTGTTGGATTCCTTTCATGTTTAATTTCTTAAATCTGTTGCCATTTATGGAATAAATTCCTCTTCTAAATGTACTGTGGCGTTTCTGACTATCTGGGAGGAGACTGAGCAGTGGAACGTGTTACTTTTACACATAAACAAGAACGATCTGTCACACTACTACACTTTAAAGCACAGTTTATAATTCTTATATGTAATTCATGTCACACAGTCTCATACGGAACCTACATCCGCTTTCTTTTATATACTGTATATGATAAGATACTGTCATCCCCCTTCCCTTTTGTGTGAGAGGATGAATGAGCATATGTATTTCTAGTTGCATGCTTGAGGGTAGCAGACAAGGCTGTCTGCTAGAGAACAGTAGGACCAACGTCGGAACAGGTAGCTACGCTTCCTAAAAGCAAAGAGGTTTCTATCCTTAGTATGGTCTTGTCCGTCCGTTGTCATGTTGGTATAGGAAGCTGCCCCTCTGGCCACTTCCGTTGGTCTTTGTGAGCCTCCCTCAGGAAGTACGCTCGGCAGTAAGGTAGTTGAGGTGTGGCCGTGGCGAGCGTCTGAAGTGGTAAGATCTCCGGCTAAGCGCGTGTCTGTTAAGTCCGTAGGACAATGGATTTCTCAAGTTCAGCCTAACTGAAAATTTAATCATCGTGATTTCAGGTTTAGCTCTAAAATATCTAATGCTATCTTAAAGTGCAGCGGAGTGTAATTCTCGTGTTAAATTCAGATTATTTTGCGGTAGTTGCTTTGTTACTACTTTGTGAGTAAAGTGGAACTGCGTGTTGATCAGTGACTGTAACTAAGATCAACCTTAAATGCGAATGCTTGTGTGATTATAACGTCTCGTCTTGACTATATTTTCAATATAGCAACTTTTCTTTATGTTCAGCCCACGTGGGGTGTACTTTGCGAGACCACTACCACGTGCTTATATAACTGTTTGGCCCATCAGGTTAATAGTAAGACGTTAGTAACCAGTTCAAGGTTTTTCTTTTGTCAATTGCTTTTCGATCTAATGTATTTTAATTATCAAAATTATTGTGGAGTTGTACGCTTTGTGTAAACCAAGTTGACCACGTGAAGCATGTGGTGTAATCATCAAAGTAGCCCTCAGCTATTCTTTTTGCGAAGACTTCACAAAGAGTTAATATGAATTTAGTATACCAGTGTGTGGTAATTACATGACGGACAGGATTGTGGTATGAACGTAATTTCTTTGGGTAAAAACTGAATCTGTTGGTTGTGGTTAATTTCTTCTTGCTTATGTTTCAATGTTCTTCGTGTGTGATTTTATGAATGCAGTGTTGTATACAGTCTCCCAATCTTGGCTCCATATTTTATGTGTTCCGTAAAATTACAATCTCACATTTTTTTTCAATCGTAAATAAGGCACCAGCTCAGTTATAACTCACGTATAATATGCTGAAATTTCAATGAACAATCTTAAAATAAATTTCCAAATATAAACTGATTTCTTTCCTTTTATTTAAATTCTCCTTTATATATATATATATTACCGGTATTGTCTGCTTGGTAAACCTAGACTAAATATCTGATGAAACAGTTGCCCAGTAATCCACGGCTAACGTCCCCAGACAGATCACGGCTTTTAACCAACTTTCATTGTCAATTAGCACCGACATCAGCATACCAAATTAAAGTTACAATATTACACTTCAGCATACCAAATTAAAGTTACAACGTTACACATGGCGACCCTGTTCTGTGATTCCGCTAGACTCTGGAATCTCTGAAATGTTAGATTGCGAGCGTGTTATAATCTTAATTTTTTTTTTCCTACAGCGCTCAAACAACTTCTGCGTTGTTTCCGAGCAGACTTTCAAAAGATTCACGGCGTTGTTGATCGGCGTTGCGTTGTTTGTCTTGTTTTGTTTTTTATATTTGTGTGTTTTATATGTCTGTGTGTTTTTTATTCTCGCTTGGAAATTCCACTGTTTCGATCAAAGATAAAAATTTGTTTTGCGTGTGAAAAAGTGTGTACTAGGTTGGGTATCTTTCGTGTGACTGTCGTAATTTTTGGGGGACACATTTATTGTGATTAGTGTGTTGGGTACTGAGTATAAATTGCACTAATGCAAACACGTAACCAAGCTAAAAGTAAGCGGTCCAACAACTTAAGCAACATGGACCAAGGGGATAATTTGATTTCCAATATTAACGCGTCGGGCGGTTCCGAAAATGCAATGGGGAATACTTCAGACGAAATGCAAAACAGCACGAACGGGCTCACAGCAGAGCCAGAAATTAATTTGCCTTCAACTAACCAAATTGATTTAGCAGAACTCATGAAAGCCTTATTGCAACAAAATAAAGAAAACACAGAGAAATCGATCCGCGAGCTAGGGGAACAAATGACGCAGAAATCAGAAAAATCGTTCGAACAAATGACGCAGAAATCAGAAAAATCGTTCCGAGAACAAAAAGAATCATCCGAAAAATCGATCCGCGAGCTAGGCGAACAAATGACGCAGAAATCTGAAAAATCGATCCGAGAGCTAGGCGAACAAATAGACGAAAAACTAATCCAGCAGACAAATAAAGTCGACAAGTCGATGCAGAGAGTGTCCGATGATATCTCACAAAGAATAAACAATCTGGCAAGTGAGATAAAAAGTGATATTATGAAACAATTAGGCCGTACATTTGAACAAATCGATGATCGGCTGCAAGCTTTAGAACAGAGCAAGCGGAGGGGCGATACCGAATCTAAAGAAAGCGAAGAACGGCTACTTAGGAATTTCCAAGAGCTGAGGGAAGAATGCCAAAGGGAGCACCAGCAGGTACTTTCGAGTGTCCAAAAGGCGGAAACGCATTGTCCCACGTCCGTTAGAAACACAATAGCGGACAACAGTTTAGCGATCCACGCGTTGGAACAGCAAATAGAACAACTGAAGCAGACTGGGGCGGAGGACAAGAGACAAATTGATGATAAGATTGCGGCATTAGCGGACATTGTAGGCACGATGAAGCTGACGGAAAGCGAGAACAATACTACACCGGTAGCGGCCGCAGAGACCGAAGAAGTGCGTTCTCTTCTGAGATTTCAGAAGGGACAGTTCGAAGTGAACAGGCAAAACAGAGCTGTAACAGGCGAATTGCAAGAACGCGTGGCGCATCTGGAAAACCGCATGGCGTGTGATTCCGAACTCGTCAATAGCATTAAAAATAGCCGTACGAACAGTGCAGAGAGGGACTCCGGCCACGAGGGAGATTTTGACGACAGGGAAGAATGTAATTTGAGGGGCAGACATGAGAATAATAGAAAGATTCAAGGGCCTCGCCAGGAGGAAATGCGGGGATTTGATTTCAAACATTTCCTTACGGTGAGAAAGTTTGAGATATTCCGAAATTCGCAAAAAGGAATACATCCACGTGCATGGCTCGAGCAATTTGAGTTCTGTCTTCCTCCCGACTGGGCAAGTTCACATAAGATAGAATATATGTGTGGCTATTTGGAAGGCGAACCGGCGATTCGCATGAGGTCGGCAGCGCGTCACTGCAACTCCACTCGGGAGTTTCGACAAGCCTTTCTGTCCGCCTATTGGTCGGAAGCGGCACAAGATAGGGTCAAACATGGCATAATTATGCTGCCAAATTTGAACCAGTCTGGTTTCGGCAGCCCTGCACGCCTCTTCGACCACATGCTGCAGGCAAATCAATTCCTATACGACCCATACGGGCCTGCGGAACTAATTAGGATATGCATCACCAAATTGCCGATGCACTTGCGGCACGTCATTCTTGCGGGACGATGCAAAGAGGACGTGGAAACGTTTAAAACACTTCTCCAAGATTTGGAATATAATACAGCAGAATGCCCGCCTAATCAGGCACAAAGTTATTACGGGGCACAGCAGCGCTATCGCAGTCGTGGCCGTAGTACTAATCAACGGCGTGACTGGTCGTCGCGACGCGAACGGAACAATAATCGGGACAGGCCGTATAGAAACTGGGGTGACAGTCGCGAACACAGGTGGAACAACAGAAATGATCGAGGACGTAGACAGAATCGTGAACGGAACAGTTACGGCAACCAGAATCGATACTACGGTGAACACGGTGGGAATAGGACTATAGGCGGAGCACCTCATGATGTTGAAATTCGGCCAGCTATCCCTAGACATAATCCAGCAAATGGAAATGAACAAAACCGGCAATGACAAACGATCAGCGCAGAAGGCGCCCAATCGGAAACAATGAACGACATGGCAAAGGAGTGCATACGGTATATAGAGAGGGAAGATATTAGAGAGGATTTGTTGCAAGAAACTACGAGTGCTAAAATTTCGGGAGTAAATCCAGTCGTGACAATTGCAGTAAAAGAAATATGTTTTAAGTGTGTCATTGACACTGGAAGCCCTTTCTCGATAGTGAGCGAGGCAGCATTTCAAAAATGCGAAGGGACTGGGACTTGGCCCGTTTTTCAAGTGCGAGGAATTAAGGTGAAGGGCGCAATCTACGGTAAGAGCATAGAAATCCGAAGGCAGACTCGGCTTAATTTTACCTGCCAGGGAAGAGAGTTTGAGTACAATTTCTTTGTGCTCCCAATGCTGAATGTGGCAATGATTTTAGGAAATGACTTCATGAATGCCCACCATGCAGTAATTGACATGGGTGGAGGAGTAATGACAGTTCATGTTGGGGATCAGCCAATTAATTTAGTATTTGATGAATGCATATTACGTGCCGAATCAGAAATTAGTTGCCTAAAATTTCAAACTCAAACCGAGTCGCAACCCAGACTGGAGCTACTCGTGAACTACGTAAGTGAGTCGTGCTCTACGTCTGGTGAGCAGGGAAAAGATGTTGCTTTTGCTGATGCACTGAGAAAGAGCATCGCGGGTGTCAGAACCACAGACAGGGAAAAGGAGAAATTGTATTGCCTACTTAGGAATCATGAACGGGTATTTTCTGAGACTCCCGGGGCGATTAAGGGTTTTACTTACCAATTCAGGGTACGTGAACATCAGAAGTTTTCTGTTAGACCATACCCTATTCCCGTGGCATATAAAGCCCAGGTGGAGAAGGAAATAAACAAGATGTTAGAACAAGGAATAATTGAGCGGGCAGTAAGCTCGTACAACTCACCCTTGCTTGTCGTGCCAAAACGCGACAACTCGGTTCGTTTGGTGCTAGACTCGAGACAGATAAACACAATTATTATGTCGGAAACGGACAGGCCTGAGAGCCTTGAGGAACTCTTACAACGTTTCCACGGGGTAAAGGTACTATCATCTGTCGACCTCCGTTCGAGTTTTTGGCAAATCGTGCTACACCCATCTTGCAGATTATATACTGCGTTCCTGTGTTACGGAAATTGTTTCCAATTCCGGCGCCTCCCGTTCGGACTAAATGTCTCATCAGCTGCTTTTATAAGGGGATTAAATAGCATTTTACCTGATGATTTGAAACAGCGAGTGACAATTTACGTGGATGACATATTAATTGCGGAAAAGTCGTGGGAGGACCATAATGACGTTCTGAACAGACTACTGGATGTTTTTGAGAAGGCAGGTGTAACAGTCAACTTAGATAAGTCACAGTTCGGACGAGAGAACATAAAATTCTTAGGCCATATTGTCTCAGCAAATGGAATACAACCTGACCCGGAGAAAATTGCGGCGATAGCGGAGTGTGCAATGCCGACAAATAAAAAACAGTTGCGCGCATTCTTAGGCCTGTGTAACTTTTATAAGCGATTTATAAATTTTAGTGTACTTGGTACACCCCGTCTATGTGGACTAACAGGGAAGAACGCTTTGTGGGTCTGGGATCAAGAGGCACAGGATGAATTTTATAAATTGAAAAAGGCATTGGTAGAGGCTCCCATCCTCGTGCATCCCGACCTGACACAAGAATTCTGTTTAATGACGGACAGTTCCTTGTCAGGATTAGGTGCGGTACTGTTTCAAACGGAAGGAAATGATGATATTACAACTTGGAAAACAATCTCGTTTGGGAGCAGGGTGCTCTCTCGATGTGAAAAAAATTATTCTGTGACGGAACTCGAAGCACTCGCGATAGTTTGGGCATTCTCAAAATTTAGGTATTTTTTATTTGGGAGGACCACCAAGGTGTACACTGACCATCGTGCACTCCAATTTCTTATGAGCACAAAAATCACGCATGGGAGACTAGGACGCTGGGCACTATACCTACAGGAATATAACTTCACTGTAGAATACATTCCTGGACAAAAAAATGTAATTGCTGACGCTCTATCGCGCATTCCTATAGGTTTGGTTCACACAGAAGAAAGGGAACTGGGTGAAAATAATTTTAGCATCCTATACTTACAGAATGTAGCGTTCAAGAATTTTGTTACCACCTCTTTAGGGAGTATAGCGGACGAACAGGATAAGGACGCTGTACTGAAAGATATAAAGACGAAGTGGGAGGACAAGGAGAATGTAGGAATACGCCAGTACTACTTAGTGCGCAATAGAATATTATTCAAGAAACGAGCCCCGGACGACTCCAGATGGGTGTTGGTGATTCCGGAGGAACTCGTAAACAAAATTATATGGTACATACACTTGAGTTATGGTCACTTCGGAGCACAGAAATGTTGTGAAAAACTGAAAGAGACATGCTATTTTAATAACATGCTACGGCGTATTCGTGGTGTACTTAGAGTGTGCGGACCTTGTCAGCGAGCAAAGGCGGCCACAGTGACCTATGCTGCGTCATTGCACCCGATAATACCAAGCAAACTTTGTGACCTCGCGGCCGTGGATCTATTTGGGCCACTAATACGATCTAAAGCAGGTTTTGCATATGTTTTCGTAGCGGTGGAGCTAACCTCCAAGTTTGTGTGTCTGACTCCGTTGAAGCGAGCCACAGGAAGGGCAGTGGCAACTGCATTTGCAAAGCAGTTTCTGCATGAAGTTGGGAGCGTGAAAAGGGTTATCTCGGATAATGGCCCACAATTTAGATCGCAATACTGGCAGCGGATGCTTAGAAGAAGAAGAATTAAACCTATATATATATCTCTCTTTCACCCCAGCTCGAACCCCAGTGAGCGTATTATGCGTGAATTAGGAAAATTATGTAGGTTATACTGCAGTCGTGATCACCGATCGTGGGACATACACCTAAAAGGATTTCAGAACATAATTAATGAGTTGCCTAATACGTCAACAAAGCTTCCGCCAATCACTGTGCTAAAAAACAAGGAGCCCCCAAGCAAATTCAAAGAGGTGGTGCCTTGGCCACTAGAGCCGAGACTACGCCGGAACGCAATTGTTGACTTAGCTTTACGCAACATCAAGCGAGCAGCAGAAGCCAGAGTCAAGGCGTATAAGAAACACGTGAGAAAAGCAGTGTTTCATGTAGGACAAAAAGTCCTTATCAGATCACACAAGCTGTCTAACAAACGGTCAGGTGTCTGCAAGAAATTTTTTAATCTCTTTAACGGGCCGTATCGGATAAGGAAGATTCCCCATGAAAACGCCATAGAAGTGGAAACTCTTCGATCGAAGAAATCAAAAGGGCTACACCATGTGTCAAACGTCAAACCAAACATTGAGTAGAAAGGGCAGTGAGGACTAGAGAGGACGGTGAAGAGAAACAATTGATTAGTTTACATTTGTAATAAATGCATTTTGAATAATATGTTGATAAAAATTTATGATAAAGATGTTTCTGTGTGATGGATTGAAGTGATGTTTTAATTTTTTTTCTCACCTTGTGCAATTAGGATTTAGTTTGATTCAAACGTGAAGATAAAAGGTCTTTGTGAACGAGTAAAATGCTGTTTATGTTTTTTTTTTGTGTGTAAATTGAATGGAGTCGCTCCTGAGAGAAGCAAGATCGTTGCTGAATTAGTGCATAAACTCAGGGGAATATCCGATCTGTGGGTATTATGGGTCTGGCAAACCCAGGTCCCCAGCTGTTAGTAGCCTTGTTTCCGATTTTCTGCTTTCAGTGCTACTATCTATCTATTACTATTCTATATCTGTCAGTATAAATGAGGATCTCTTGCTATAGTATGCGTGCTGTATGAATATTTTAAGATAGGAGAACTCTGAGAAAGGAATGAGTAAGTTTGGAATCTTGAAAACAGGATGCGATAATACGATTGTTGAACCATGGGCTTCCAATATGCGATGATATGTTAATATTGATGATATATGTCTTTTTTGTTCTTTATAGCTGAGTACGTAAAGTGCTGTCTGTGGATTTCGTAAGTATATTGATTCCCTTCAAGGTGAAAGAAGAATTGTGGTTTGTGTAATTTACGTGGCTCTGAAATATTATTGTGGTAGTCAAATACGAGCAGCTTTTCAGCAAATGGAGAATGGACCGGAAATATGGATCCTTTTTGTAGTCTTGATTGATGTTGAGCCAAAGCCAAAAAAATTATTCTGCGTTAATACTTGTCCTAGAAAAGCGACGTTTATGTGTTTTGCTGATGCTGTGAGCATTACAGCTTACTGTTTTCGCTGGTGCGGGATGCACTGCAGCCTATATGATTTGTACTGAGGAAATTTCCCTCTTGAAGGTAGAGGATGATTAAATAATTTTGATTATGGGAACGAAGGAAAGCTTGGTTTAAGGTAATAAGGATAAAGCAAAACATTTGTCATTTAAACTACAGGAGGATTCGGATCTTTTGTGTCTGTTGTAAGTTCAATATGTTAAGATGATACTGTTTTACAGAATAGAGGTGACCACAATTTTGCCATTCATGAGAAATGAATCCAGAATAACCACCACAGGCGAAATAACTGATTTGGAAGCGAAAGGTAACTTAAAGAAGGAACGAAATCGCAGCAAAATGGGTAAGAAAATGTAGTATAACCATTATGATGCAGATATTTTTACCGTTCTCAGAGTCATCTGCGTGATTAATTCTTGTGATAACGTAATTTTAGGTGAAATTTTCTTGCTGTTTTATGTGTGAATATATGAGTATGATAAATGTATAATTGCGAGTCTCTTTTCAGGAGTGCGAACTGGTATAAATGTTTTGGCGTGTAAATAACCATTGTTCTTTTTAATGTGTAAGTTTAAGGAAAGTTCTCCATATTTATCATGTGACAAGACGTATGCCGCGAGCGTCAAGAAGAGGACGAATTAGAACAATGTTGTAGTGGTATATACACGGTGTTGAAATAGCATTGAAGTAGCTTATTGGCTTAACTAGTAGTGGATAGAAGTAGAATATTGAGTAATGCATGTTTATGGGTAGTTAGTTTGTAGAATAGACAACAGGTGTGCATGTATGTGTGTGTAAATAACATGTGAACCCTATGCTGTTCTGACCTATACTTGCGCAAGGCATAATCCTATTCATTTTAGTGAATTAATAAATAGCATTTGATTTATTAAAACGTAAGTGAACCACATTAGTGATTTGGATTTAAATATTATATTGTCAGTTCATTTAAATTTTTATTTTTATACTGTCAAGTCATTTCACTTTTATTTTTTTTACATTGTCAAGTCATTTAAATTTTATTTTATATTGTCGATTCATCTAATTTTTTAATTTAAAAAAATATTAAGTCTCACTTTGTTCTTAAAAATTGTGAAAGACAATACTAAGTGGTATTATGTATGACATTGTGTAATCACATAAGGATGATGAAAAAATTTCTGTGAATGCAGTTGAGAACGTGAAAGCGAACCGGCAAAACTCTTAAGAAACAGCGGGAGCAGCCGGACTAGTTGTAAACTGGCGGGTTTCCCAGCGGGACACGCTGTCATCCGGGCCACTTTGGGAGCGCGGCCGACAACAAAAGGAGAGTAAGCGGCAAACACTTTCCCTTGTACCTGGAGCTAATGGGCGGCCGCCCCGGGCGACCTTTCCTCGAGGCGATGACCTGAGATGGGCGAGCGGTCCACCGCGCGGAAATCCATCTGCTGGCAACGCACCACACGCACGCGACCGTGACGAGACGGCCGCGGTGAAACAACACAAGGGGCGTGGAGCCTTTTGACAGGTACTGCCCAGAGAAACTTGCAGACGTCAACGACGCCTATCGACATTTCCTGATGGATGCCTACTGTCAAGCGACAGTAAATCTTGGTTCGATGTTCTCTGGTCGCTAAGGGTGGCACAAAAGAAGAGCCATTAAGTGTCATCCTTGCCCGAGAATATCAACCTGGCGTGTCAAACGAGGATACCGCACGAATTTGACAATACAAACATGGAACCAAATCGAGATGTACGTGACACGAGAGAAACTTCATGAGAGGGTAGAGACGGCGAGATCGCACGCAACAGATGGACAAAAATCCCTACTGACAGCTGCGGCGACGAAGCCCCCCCCCCCCCCCTCTTTCCCCTGTATTGTGCCTCGGAACAGTGGAAGTACTGAGTGTGTCAGTGAACAGTGATTATACGGTTCTTAGTCCAGTGCATATACGTGTGTTTCTGTCAGAGAAACTCTGACTCGTGTGTTTTGCAGGAGTTCGATTTATTGGTGTTTATTAGACTGACTCTTGTATTTTGCAGGTGTTCTATTTATCTTTTTTAGACTTTGACTCTTGTATTTTGCAGGTGTTTTATTTATAGGTGTTTTTTTGTTTTAGATGTTGACTATTGTACTGTTTTATTTATCAATGTTTGTTTTTGTGTGATGTATTAGATTTGTGATATTTTGTTTCGTAAATTCATTGCTGTGGCATTGCCTCTTTGATCAGTCAGATAGCTTTTTATTCTCATTGAACTGTGATCGATTAGCCTTTGCATGGGCATATTTACTGTGAGGAACCCCTTAAGGGTAACAATCACATAATTATTGTAGTTTCAGTATAATGACACAGTGCTCATTGTTTGCTAGCTAATTGACATATAGTAGAGTGATTAAATGAGTGCCACATAGTTATTTTAATTCTACAAATTATTAGTTTTATACGATATAGAATTTTTTTGCGATAACCACTTTGTAAAACATGTTTTTTCTCTTGTCATTTTGTTGCTTTTGCAGATTGTGCATTGTTATGTTCTGCTTTTTAATACCGATGTTATTTGATGTTCTTTTTTTTAATTGCTGTGGCACCTTTGCTATTTTCATAAATTTTGCTTGTTAATAAACAGTCATAAATTTTCCTGTGATCAGTTGGCTCTTGCAATGAGCAAATACTGGTGAACTCCATAAGGGTAACAACCAGAAATTGTTTTCATATTAATGACACAGGAACCATTGTTTTTACTTGCTGACCGAATTAGGTCTACACTACCTTTTAAATAGGTGTCACAGATTGTGTTCTTTTTTTTCTGTTTGAAATTGGTAGATTCTAAAGATGTGTTGAAATTATTGTGTTTTAGCAAGTAGCTGGTGTCCTTTTGCCTTTTCTTTTACACTTTTGGTTTAAGTAGGGTGTGAGAAGCCTGCTTGGGAATGTCCTAGCATGGCTAGAAAATTCCCTGCACAGTCTTTTCCCGGAGCGTTGGGGTTATGAAAGGTCTCTGTTGGATTCCTTTCATGTTTAATTTCTTAAATCTGTTGCCATTTATGGAATAAATTCCTCTTCTAAATGTACTGTGGCGTTTCTGACTATCTGGGAGGAGACTGAGCAGTGGAACGTGTTACTTTTACACATAAACAAGAACGATCTGTCACACTACTACACTTTAAAGCACAGTTTATAATTCTTATATGTAATTCATGTCACACAGTCTCATACGGAACCTACATCCGCTTTCTTTTATATACTGTATGTGATAAGATACTGTCATCCCCCTTCCCTTTTGTGTGAGAGGATGAATGAGCATATGTATTTCTAGTTGCATGCTTGAGGGTAGCAGACAAGGCTGTCTGCTAGAGAACAGTAGGACCAACGTCGGAACAGGTAGCTACGCTTCCTAAAAGCAAAGAGGTTTCTATCCTTAGTATGGTCTTGTCCGTCCGTTGTCATGTTGGTATAGGAAGCTGCCCCTCTGGCCACTTCCGTTGGTCTTTGTGAGCCTCCCTCAGGAAGTACGCTCGGCAGTAAGGTAGTTGAGGTGTGGCCGTGGCGAGCGTCTGAAGTGGTAAGATCTCCGGCTAAGCGCGTGTCTGTTAAGTCCGTAGGACAATGGATTTCTCAAGTTCAGCCTAACTGAAAATTTAATCATCGTGATTTCAGGTTTAGCTCTAAAATATCTAATGCTATCTTAAAGTGCAGCGGAGTGTAATTCTCGTGTTAAATTCAGATTATTTTGCGGTAGTTGCTTTGTTACTACTTTGTGAGTAAAGTGGAACTGCGTGTTGATCAGTGACTGTAACTAAGATCAACCTTAAATGCGAATGCTTGTGTGATTATAACGTCTCGTCTTGACTATATTTTCAATATAGCAACTTTTCTTTATGTTCAGCCCACGTGGGGTGTACTTTGCGAGACCACTACCACGTGCTTATATAACTGTTTGGCCCATCAGGTTAATAGTAAGACGTTAGTAACCAGTTCAAGGTTTTTCTTTTGTCAATTGCTTTTCGATCTAATGTATTTTAATTATCAAAATTATTGTGGAGTTGTACGCTTTGTGTAAACCAAGTTGACCACGTGAAGCATGTGGTGTAATCATCAAAGTAGCCCTCAGCTATTCTTTTTGCGAAGACTTCACAAAGAGTTAATATGAATTTAGTATACCAGTGTGTGGTAATTACATGACGGACAGGATTGTGGTATGAACGTAATTTCTTTGGGTAAAAACTGAATCTGTTGGTTGTGGTTAATTTCTTCTTGCTTATGTTTCAATGTTCTTCGTGTGTGATTTTATGAATGCAGTGTTGTATACAGTCTCCCAATCTTGGCTCCATATTTTATGTGTTCCGTAAAATTACAATCTCACATTTTTTTTCAATCGTAAATAAGGCACCAGCTCAGTTATAACTCACGTATAATATGCTGAAATTTCAATGAACAATCTTAAAATAAATTTCCAAATATAAACTGATTTCTTTCCTTTTATTTAAATTCTCCTTTATATATATATATATTACCGGTATTGTCTGCTTGGTAAACCTAGACTAAATATCTGATGAAACAGTTGCCCAGTAATCCACGGCTAACGTCCCCAGACAGATCACGGCTTTTAACCAACTTTCATTGTCAATTAGCACCGACATCAGCATACCAAATTAAAGTTACAATATTACACTTCAGCATAACAAATTAAAGCTACAACGTTACAACGTGACAGATATATGCACTGTCACATGCCCAAAACAGTATTTAGCACACCATAGCGAATTTCCACTCTATGCGTTGTACCACTGTGCTATTTGTTTATAAAATAATTAATTAAATATTTCATTATTAAACGTTGGTCATTTAGGTGAGTCACTAAACTGCAGATACCTGAAGTAAGTTACGAATCTTGCAAAATATCGGAAGAAATTGATAAATGTATGAAAGAAATACAACAACGTCAGAAATAAGTAACCAAAGAATTATGAATCTATGTTAAAGTAGGTCTTTCAAAAGTACAGTATCACCAGTATTTGTTGTCAATATAGGGTGATTCTAAAGTCAACTGAAGTTCCTTGAAATCGCTGACTAATGTTTTCTTTTATTTTTTTGAAGACACTGCTGAAGAATGCTCACAATTGAGGAAGAATATCCGTTGGTTTCGGCTCAACTGGGAGAGAGGACCTACCAAGAAGTCCAACAGGATTTCCTGGGGAAGTTTAGGAAGACTAAAGCAAATGTGTGGATGGGAGTGACCAAACAAATATATAGGGACCTTTCATGTTTGGCGAAAACACAATTACAGTAACAGTTAACGAAGACGTGCTTGAACAGTGTCTGGAATTACGATTGGAACAGGATAGGATATAAGACTTATTTTTAACAATATTGCACATCTTCGCACGTAGCAATCATCGTTTCGGATCACTTGGAGGAAAATTTTTCTGGTGGATGGATTAGCCGTGTCTCACCTACACTGTGGGTTGCCCGCCCTCGTGACCTGGCGCTATTGGACGTTTTATGTTTGAGGTTTTATCAGATCAAAGATGTTCCTCGTAAGGATTAATAGTCTAGACCAGTTGATATAGCGAATAATCGGTGCAGCAAGAGCAATAAAATAGGACATGTTGGCGACCTTGGTTCGTGCCACCCATGACAGATGGCAACTGTTCGTAAATATCCAGTGTTGTCACACTGAAATGTGTTGATGTGTCTCTCGCATGTGGTGTGTAATGAAATTGTAACTTCTATTTTGTGAATAAACGTGTATTCCCCCAAACTGTCAAGGGACTTTTGAATAATGCTGGCGTATTTATATGTATCAACAAAGCTATAAACTACACACGTGACAGACAGACACATTTACACTACCACTTGATAGCTTTACCTAAATTGATAATTATATATTGTTGATCTGGCCCTTTGCATGGCCTATTTGCACGCAGATGCATAAGTTTTTGATTTATTTATTTCTGATGTGGTTTCTCTCGGAATTCTTTCACATTCTACAGTTCTTTTTGTGGATTGGTAGCTTACATCAGGGTCTCGCAGTTCAGTATATGATCTAACTGACCAGTATTTAACCGTGGAATATTTAATTAACGACTTTTTTATAACCAGTACATCTGTACAACGTAGTGTGTGGAAAATCGTTCTAGTGTACTGTATATAATTCTATTTTAAGTACAAATAACGGATTTACCTGTCAGTTTTTATCAAATAACTACTCTAATTTCACTTGTATAGTACTACCTTTGATTCTTTCTATTTGCGTGGTTGGTAAGTTGGTGACACTATAATTATTTTTTATGCATACAGACTTGAATATGGTGTACTGTGTCATCAAAACTGGTTGTAATATAGTAAATTAACATCAAAACGACGGCCCAGCTGTTTAATTTTATTATGTAATAATTTAAGTGGAACTACACTGGTCGAAATGTAGCCACAGAGGTGTTAATTATGGTTTGGTGCATTCATTTCTCTCTCTCTCTCTCTCTCTCTCTCTCTCTCTCTCTTTCTCTCTTTCTCTCTCTCTCTCTCTGTGTGTGTGTGTGTGTGTGTGTGTGTGTGTGTGTGTGTGTGTGTGTGTGTGTGTGTGTGTGTGTGTAAACTAGTGGGAGAGGGCAGGAAATCGAAAGTTAACTACCCCTACAGAAACGAGTAATACTATTCCACCTCAATAACGATTTAGACTACTTAATAATGTTATAATTATGAAGTTAAGTTTTCAAAAACAATGAGATATCATTCCACAGTGTGAGCAGTGGGCATCAAAAACTATTCTGTACAAATGAAAATTAATTCTTGATGATACGTACACAGAGTTTTCTTTGCAGCGCAGTCGAAATATCCGGGTCTCATAATAAGTAATTGTGATCTAGTGAACTTCCAGCCTTTTGTTGTGATTTACTCGTATTACTTTCCATACACTTTAGTAAGGTTGATGTCTGATCCCATTTAAAGTAGGCAGTTTGTTTTGAACAGATGCCTATATCGCCCAAAAATGCTACTGTACAAGCTAGCAGCTCTACATCCTTTCCTATGAAGCACCAGTTGACAATTTCATGGAACCAGGCGACAAATAGGTTTCCTTTGAACAATCATATCTTCACAGGAAGTATGTATGATTTAGTAGTTGTATGTAGTAATATACAGGGTGTTCATTTAAATGAGGACATAATCTCGAAAACTACACATCGGATCCAAGAAAGTTATAATTCCAATTTATTTTGTCTCGGAGTGGGGCATCCAACGATACTGCCACCCCACCCCGTACTTGATTAGTGGGGGCAACTTCGAAATTTTGAATGGAAACCCCCGTTTCTTATTGAAGGTTACGATTCTGCGGCAAAATCTACATTCTTCTAACACGGAATCCCATTCCCAACGTTGTTTTCCTCCGACATATCAACAGGGGACTGCACCGTGGCTGTGTGGCGAATTACAACATATCATAATAATAAGCAGTACACTACGACTGGAGATCACGTATCGTGCAGACGCAGTACAGATGTCGGCTCTAACATTATAGAACTTGCGCAGTGTTTATTGCCTGCAAATTACTTTTCATCTGGAAAATAGAAGTGCAAGTGGACCATTCACGTTGCGGCCACAGAATAAGAAAGTGAAATGGTTCTGATTTATGGGGAATGTAGGAGAAATGTTGAGTTTGCTGTTGCTTTGAAAGCCGAGCGTTTTCCTGAAAAAGCTCGCTCTAGTTCGTTCCTTTACATGCTTGTGAAAGTCTTAATGTCTGATGGGAACGTACAAAGCGGCAAAATTAAACGAAAGGAATGTGTTACAGGAGAAGCTAATGAAATAGCTGTCCTACCAGCAATGCACCGCAACCCACAGATAAGCGCGCGGCCATTACACCGCGATTCTGGAATGTCCGTAGGTAGGATCCTCACGGTACTGCAACGCCATAAGTGTCATCCATACCACGTGTCACTGCATCAAGAACTTCACGGCGCCGATTTCCATAACCCGGTTGTGTTTTGTAAACGGCACGTCAACAAAAAATGGTTCAAATGGCTCTGAGCACTATGGGACTCAACTGCTGAGGTCATTAGTCCCCTAGAACTTAGAACTAGTTAAACCTAACTAACCTAAGGACATCACAAACATCCATGCCCGAGGCAGGATTCGAACCTGCGACCGTAGCGGCCTTGCGGTTCCAGACTGCAGCGCCTTTAACCGCACGGCCACTTCGGCCGGCGGCACGTCAACAATGTGAAACGACCCCCATGATCTCTGCCGAGGAACTATTTCCAAATTAGTCCACATTCACAAACCATGGTAGCGTTAACCGGAATAACATACATTAATGAGATGTAGGTAAACCCCAACGCTTACGGGACGTCCAATGTCGATTAACGTATGGTGAGGCATCATGGGGAACAAAACTCTTTCTCCGTGTTTTATCGACTGCACCTGGAATGGACGAAAATACCGCACGTGGTTGGAACAGGAACTATCGGTACTACTGCATAATACTGCCCTCGACGTTCGACAACGTATGTGGTTTCAGCATGACGGTTGTCCAGCGCGATACTGACTTATAGCACGGAAGGCATTAGAGCGTGTTTACTCCGGTAGTTGGATCGCCAAGGGTGGCCCTGTTAATTGACCCTCCATATCGCCGGATTTTACGTTCCGTATTTTTTCTGTGTTGTCATTTAAAAGATAAGGTGTACTAGCAAGCACCAGCAGGCAGTCAAGACATGGTGCACCGCACCAGAAACGCCTATGCTGACTTTCCTGCAGATATGCTTCTGTCCTGTATAAGGTGATTTGAAAATCGGATCACTATGTGTACTGAAGTTGGCGGTACTACGCCTGAGCACTTACCCTAATTGAAAAAGTAGATTAGCGTTCGCCTCGATCCACGGCCACAGTGAAGCGTCGAATAGTCCCCTGTTCGATAGGTCGGGAGAATACAACGTTGCTAATGGGGTCTACAATTCTAACTATGAAATAGTGATCTGTCCAATCCTCTCAGCACGGAGGAGGGATGTCGTGTGGCACTGGAAATTCAAGGGCTATTGAGTAGCAAGTCATAAATTACAAAAAATGGTTCAAATGGCTCTGAGCACTATGGGACTTAACATCTATGGTCATCAGTCCCCTAGAACTTAGAACTACTTAAACCTAACTAACCTAAGGACAGCACACAACACCCAGCCATCACGAGGCAGAGAAAATCCCTGACCCCGCCGGGAATCGAACCCAGAAACCCGGGCGTGGGAAGCGAGAACGCTACCGCACGACCACGAGATGCGGGCCTTAAATTACAGTTGTTTACACATTTCTGTTCCTCCGATTGCAATGGAATCTGTGCCGAATCGAAGAAAGAGCTTCAGACGAAACGTATGTAGATTTTGCCATAGAATCGTAAGATGCTATAAGAAACGGAAATTTCCACTGAAGATTTAAAAGCTACCCCCCCCCCCCACCACCACCCATGCACGGGGTGAGGTTGTGGGTCGAGTGTGAAGCCCACCTCCGAGACAAACCAATTGGGATGATAATTCTTAATGATCTTATTCCTATTAATTATCCATGCAAGTAGCATGATTTCCTTGCAAGCCTTCTGAACGTGATCTCACTATTATTAGAAAATCTACATCGCTTATTATTTTACACTACTGTTCATTTCACTCATTCCTCCTCAAGCAGAATCAAAACATTCTTTCTCACCTAAGCATCGACAGTCAGGATCTCTCTTCTGATTTTTTCTACATTCCCCAAGAAATGTCGATGCAGTCTGTGATACATGCAGCTATAGTACATATGACAATTTACGAATCCACACACTCAACTCTGCAGCTTTTCTAGGTTTGAATTCAAGTTTCAAGCTACGTATATTTGAGTTTTCCAGTAGGTAAAGCGTTTCAGTACCTTCTCAAATTCCATAAACTTATTCAGTGCTTGTTATAACTTTTTTATGTACATACCTTTCATTTTTTACGCACTGTTATTACTATTTCTTTCCTCTGGTTTGGGCTAAGGAAACTTGAGACATTCCTTTGTACATGTTATCCCTTGTGTTTCTTTGGTACAATATGTTCACGCCTGGTTCGTGTGCGTTAACAGGTCGACTTTTCCTACTCGTATTGGCGGAACTGTTGACACGATACGGGTTTCTGCTTTAAAGGTTAAAGGTCAGACGAGGCATATTACCAGCGACTGCCCTTCGTCCACCGAAGCAAGGCTAGAAAGAGGGCAGCACTCTGATTCCGGCAGACCTTCTACGCAACAAGAGAAGCTCTTCTGTTAGAAAAAGCTCTGTGATTTGAGTACGACGCTTGCTTTAGTATTACCGAATGCCAAGTGGCAAAGTGTTTATTGAAATTGTTCAGGACTGAATGAGACCTGTAATACTGAATTAAACACGCAGAAAGATGAGCACTTGATGAATTGTATAATGGAGTTGTATTATCGGCAACGATCCTCCTTAATGTGTTCGCTGAAATCGTACACATACAAAGAATTTGACCTTCTTTACTACGGTCCCGTGTGAATTTCGCCCAAGGCATGTTCATCATGGTTGTTGTAAATTGTACGTGTTGTTTTCCGTATCAGCAGATGCTGTTTAAACACAATGGTACATCGTAAGGCCTCGGTATTCATCTACATGTAGACATGAGGTACGTATACTCTGACCTGTGAGTACGAGTCACAGTGCCAGCCAGCACTATATCCGACTCTTGCTCTTATGAATATATTTAATATAGGGTTGCATGAAGTTATAGGTGCGTGAAACCCCATTAGAAACCGTAGACGATTTGGTTATTAGGTTCGTAGGCCCCTTTGTAATTGTATAGTGGAAAACAGACGGAGTTGAGGTAATGCAGGAGAATTTTAAGGGCCGTTCTAAGATTGCTTTCAGACTGACCGTAATTTTGAACAGTTGCTGCGAACTTGTTGCTGTAAGCTGTAAGTTATTTACGCCAATAATAAATCAAATATCTATGTAAGACTTACAGTTCAATACTTCAGAGTATCCTGTTCAGGATCATTTACAGTCTGAAACCTGCTAGCTGTATACTTCCAACATAACGTCAGACAAGACTTTCAAAAACAGTAATACTTTGTAAATGATGGATTCTCCAAATGTCTGTAGCGGCTACAACAGCAGCTAGTGTTCATTAGCTTTGGCCTCACATGATCAATTTTCAGTGGGTAACTGTGTATGTGTATATGGGAGTATACACTATGAGACCAAAAGACAAACGTTTATCAAATTAGGTGGATTGTGCTGCCACCTACTGCCAGGTCCATATCAGCGACCTCAGTGGTAATTAGACATCGTGAGGAAACAGAATGGGACGCACCGCGGAACTCACGGACTTCGAACGTTGTCAGGGGATTGGGTGTCACTTGTGTCATACGTCTGTACGCGAGATTTCCACACTCGTATACATCCGTAGGTCCACTGTTTCCGATGTTATAGTGAAGTGGAAACGTAAATGTACACGTACAGCACAAAAGCGACAGAGACCGGTGACATTAGAAGAGCGTCGTAAAGTGTAATATGCAGACGCCTATCCAGACCATCACACAGGAATCCCGAACTGCGTCAGGATCCACTGCAAGTACTATGGCAGTTAGGCGGGAGGTGAGAGAACTTGAAGTTCATGGTCGAGCGGCTGTTCATAAGCTACATGTTACGTCGGTAAATGCCAACTGACGACTCGCGTGGTGTAAGGAGAGCAAACATTGGACGATTGAACAGTGTAAAGACGTTGTGTGGAGCGACAAATCACGGTACACAATGTCGCGATCCGATGGCAGGGTGTAGGTATGCGAATGCCCGGTGAACGTCATCTGTCAGCGTGTGTATTGCCAACAGTAAAATTCAGAGGCGGTGGTGTTATGATGTGGTCGTGGTTTTCATGGAGGGGGCATGCATCTCTTGTTGTCTGGCGTGACACTATCACAGCACAGGTCTATATTGATGTTTTCATCAACTTCTTGCTTCCCATTGTTGAAGAGCACTTCGGGGGGTCGATTGCATCTATCAGCACAATCGAGTACCTGTTCATAATGCACGAGCTATGGCGGAGTGGTTGCACGACAGTAACATCCCTGTATTGGACTGGCCTGTACAGTGTCCTGGCCTGAATCCTACACAACACCTTTAGGATGTTTTGGAACGCCGACTTCGTCCCAGGCCCTACCAACCGACATCGATACTTCACGTCAGTGTAGCATTCCGTGAGGAATGTGCTGCCATTCGGCAGAAATCTTCCAGCACCTGACTGAACGTATGCCTGCGTGAGTGGAAGCTGTCATCAAGGCTAATGGTGGGCCCACACCATAGTGAATTCTATCATTACAAATAGAGGGCACCAAGAAGTTGTAAATCATTGTCAGTTAGGTGTCCGGATACTTTTGATCACATAGTGTATGAGATACATATCGTACTACGACGTAGGATTCACGTTGCTTATATAAACTCATATATCACTCTCATATCCAACACTGACTATAGTTTGTATGAACGTTAAACGCCCATAATATTGAGATTTCATTTAGGCGAATCAAAATTTTTTTTATACAACTAGTTCTAGCTGACATTCTCAAAAGACAGTATGTTAGTCTTTGCCTTTGCTTGCTACATCGTAGTCGATATCGGAGAGAAGGCACACACTATCTCCGTATTGGTACAAGCACTTTTTTTTCCACGTAGCAAGCACGTCAAGCTGGAAACTCCGCCTCCAAACTGAATTGCCATAAGTTACAACCTTCTGTTCGAAACGTGACCATAGACTGTAATGCACTACAGCAGCAGATAGTAAGACTGCAGCACACACATCACATCGGTAATATACAGTACCAGCGGGTGATCTAGAATAGAAATAATTGGTCCACACGTGTACGTTTCTGGCACTTAGCCGTGTACATGTTAGCATAGCTCCCAGCGAACAGTCGACACGTGGAGGCCAACTTTGTGATAGGTGGCTCTTTTTACATAAAGTATACTCTTTTAAGCCTGGCTTGAAGAGTTTTCGGAAAAGATGCAAAACGCAATATTCGAATAATTATGATCTGAAGTCAGCTAATCAGTAGACAGGTCTTCGCAGCCAGCTGAATAAGATAAGGGTCATCCGTATCCGCATTTGTGCACTTTGGCACTGAACTTATGCTGGCGCGACCTCTTACCTACGATTCAGAAACGAGCGAAGGTGCGTACTGTCGTCGGCTGCTTCCCGTCTTTGTAAATGGTTTAGCACAGTCCGGAATTTCCTCGGTTAAGTGCAAGATGGGAGCGTGCCACCTGCTGTAACGTCCTTCACTGGAAGTATTGATACTACTATCTCGGCCGATCAAATCGACCTGTATTTGAATGGCGCAGCCTCCTGATCAGCAATCGACCGATGTACAGCTAGGTCACACTGGCCCTCACAGGGCAATGTCGTCTTCACTGGAACTGCTGGCAACATTCATGGTTCGGGGTTTCGAACAGCACCCACTTGGTGGACACTGTCACCTGTCTCACCACTTTCCGATGGTCCTGAGTTCCACTAGGTTCTCCTGCACCTTTCTGTTAGCCACCACAGGCCGCAGGTGGGGCACGCTAGCGGCTGGTTCAAAATGGTTCAAATGGCTCTGAGCACTATACTACTTAACTGCTGAGGTCATCAGTCCCCTAGAACTTAGAACTACTTAAACCTAACTAACCTAAGGAAATCACACACATCCATGCCCTAGGCAGGATTCGAACCTTCGACCGTAGCGGTTTCGCGGTTCCAGACTGTAGCGCCTAGAACCGTTCGGCCACCTCGGCCAGCCTAGCGGCTGATCTCGATTATATGGCTAAGTGTACTATGCCAGCATGCATATTAGTAACATGCGGGACATGCACTTCAAAGAACGTGGTATCAAATCACAGTCCACATTAAAGTTTCTGTGATTTCTTATTTTATCAGACGGCTTATCGTAATCGTTTCAATAAACATCCAACGGCATATTTTCTGCCACATCCTTAGCGGTACTATTGATTGGTTGATTTGTGGAAGGGGACCTAACAGCGAGGTCATCGGCCCCATCAAATTAGGAAAGGATGGGGAAGGAAGTCGAGTGTGCCCTTTCGAAGCAACCAACCCGACTTTTGCCTGAAGCGATTTAGGGATATCACGGAAAACCTACGTCAGGATGGCCGGAAGCGGGTTTCGCCCGTCGTCCTTTCGAATGCAAGTTCAGTGTACGAACAATTGCGCCACCTCGCTCGGTATTAGAACGAAACTTGAGGGGCAACAATCTTACCGTCGCAACTATGAGAACTACCACCTTTACTTTATCCGACTACGTAACCAGTCTTGCTACAGACTGGCTTATGCAATCATTTACGTTCGCGGTCTTCGGTTAACTAGACAGCATAATTTAAAATTTATTAGAGTTGATTGGTTGAGAATGTTCTCTGCAACTGTCTTTTACGGTGCATGATGCACAGGATAGAGTTTCCAATTTGCACATAGTCATATCATAGTTACAGAATTAAACGTACAGACATCTAATGTTTATTTTTTTTTTTTTTTTTTTGCCCGCATCTTGTGGTCGTGCGGTAGCGTTCTCGCTTCCCACGCCCGGGTTGCCGGGTTCGATTCCCGGCGGGTCAGGGATTTTCTCTGCCTCGTGATGGCTGGGTGTTGTGTGCTGTCCTTAGGTTAGTTAGGTTTAAGTAGTTCTAAGTTCTAGGGGACTGATGACCATAGATGTTAAGTCCCATAGTGCTCAGAGCCATTTGAACCATTTTCATCTAATGTTTATTTTCGTGAAACAAGGAAGAAAGAAGTCCGTAAAGGACAGAAATAAGGGAAGAAGATCAGCTCTAAACTCACTAAAGAAACAAAGATGGAGTCTTAGGTTAACTAACATTGGCGACAAGAAAAGAAAATTTAGACTGAGCACAAGAATAGTTGCAGTTAACCCACTTGACTTTAGTAATGGAACAATGCTGACATCCTGTACCTGGTTAACTGAGAGAGTTTAATTTGTATTTGTATCAGGGTTAAAAAATGTTATGTGAATAAATCTCTGAGTACGCCGCTGAAAACATGTTGCAAAGTTTCCTGACTATCAGCTGTCATTCTTACTATGTGGCTAGTCGTTCTACGGGTATACTTCATTCTGCTGTAGCCAGCGGTTTGATCTGTTTTCAGACTGACGCATTAGGATGTGTTATCCTACTCCCTCGGTTTATAAATTCCAAAGACTAAACTTCCCGATGTCATATTGTTAGTACTTTGTAAGACCGGTAGCCTACCGTTTGAAATGTTAATGTAAATGTCTGTTTTAAAATATTCGAGGATGGAATTTTCTTTACTACTCTTTTGTAATAAATGTGTTGTAGAGACCAAGTGGGGTAAGAGCACATAACCAAGTACACACGAGTCGTAACTGTTGCCTAGGCTCGTATCCGACGGCTAGTGTTAAACATGTTACTAAGCAGTGTTTTCTAAATATTTTTGATCAACAGTCACCTATTATTACAATGTTAGCTGTTACTGATAGTAACATGTTAAATAAGTTTAATGATTTGCTAACAATTCCTGTGAGATCACAATATGAAGTGGGAATGAAACTGGGGCAACGGTTATGCCGGCGTCACACGACGAGGCAGGTAACGCCGACGTGGACGCGCTCGAGAACACTACGTCACGATAGAGCGCGCTGTCGGCACACGGTGTGAGCCAGTTAACGTGATTTCGCGCTCTCAGCGTTCTCTAGCAGGAAGTTGTTGACTTCATTTGGCGCACGAATCATTAGCTGCCTGCTTGGTGCGCGAAGCACACGAAGTTAAAAGTTAAAATGAATCCTTCTAAAGTAGCTGTGTTGACCCTGTTGGCTCTTGTGGAAAATGAGCGGAGGAAACCCCCACAGAAGTTTATGGACACGTCAAAAGTATCGGCAGTAGATGAACAGTTCATACGCTGTACAATGAACTGAGGGACGTGCTAGCAGAAATTATTCAACAACACAAATTTGCCAGACATTCTACATTGTGTGTTGGATACAGTTAAAATGCAGTGCCAGCCTTCAGTTTTCGGATAAACTACTACATTTTTCTTGAAATTTTATATACCTATTGCCATAAGGTAACTTACTATGACAGATTTCAAGACACAGAATCTTTTCGGAACTTCGTCAGCATGTATGAGGACATATTTTTAAAGTTACTGAGTATAATTAACATTGACATTTGTCGCCAATATACAAACATGAGAGAATCAATAAAAACAAAAACATTAACTTCTACGTAAATGTTCGTTAGCAGAAAAAATATCCTGCGTCTAATGGAGTTACGTTTGTACTTATTTTGTTGTAGGCTGACAGTCGCTTAAGATTTTTGGCCACTGGGGAGACATTTCAGTCTCTGGATTATGCAACAAGACGACGTCTCTGCATTATGCAACGAGACCAGCGCCTCATACATTGTTGAAAACCTTCACAGAAACGTTGCAGGCTGTTCTTAATAATTTGGAAAAGAAGTGCATAAAGATAATGTACTTCACACATATGTACCCACAAGTTGCCTACGGTAATCTTGTTAGCTAGTTTTTGTATTATTATATAGTGCTGTACGATTTTGGTGGTAAACATGACGATGTATTAATTTATTGTGATCATTTCTCAATGAAACCTTATTTGTCACCATAATACACTAATTATATTTGTATGAACATGGGACAGCTGGTCATCTGTGGCCTAGCTGAAGGAATAATCCCAGCATTGCTCGAAATGATTTAAGAAAGTTGAAATCAGGATGACTCGACAGAGCAGACTCATCCCTCCCACATATTAGGTCAGTGTCTTAATAACCATACTGCATTATTGTGTTGGTTATTATTGTAAAACATTGTTTCAATAACACCCACTATGTACCAGGTAACTTATAATATGACAACCAGTGTATCACTTCATGCTCCATAGACATCAGCTTCTGTGATCGATGCACCCTCTCCTGGTTTGTTCATGGAAGTGGCTCCACACGTGTAAACTTTCAACTACGCCACTCACACCTCTACATGTCCGCCTGAAAACCTGAGTTGGCATCCAACCACGTTAAATTACATATTGAGCCTTGGAGTATGACACTACTATCATATACTTTTAGACCTAGGTAAAAGATTTTTCTATGAGAGCAGCATATTTTGATCAAGTAATGTAACAGATAATAGTAGTTGCCTCCTTTCCTATTTAATTACTACTGTAATTCTTACCGTGTAGTTCGCATTACTCACGAAATACGTCTTAGCTGCCTCCATAAATATGTAGTTTGTACATCTTACTTATCTCCTTGTGGAATGTATCTTACAATTTCATTCCCTAATAGAGAAGGCTGTTTTGAGAATTTTGGCCGGCCGGAGTGGCCGTGCTGTTCTAGGCACTACAGTCTGGAGCCGAGCGACCGCTACAGTCTCAGGTTCGAATCCTGCCTGGGGCATGGATGTGTGTAATGTATTTAGGTTAGTTAGGTTTAATGAGTTCTGAGTTCTAGGCGACTGATGACCACAGCTGTTAAATCCCATAGTGCTCAGAGCCATTTGAACCATTTTTTTTAGAATTTTTTTCCTTGCCTCTCCTCCATACCAGAGAAATATTTATTTAAAAAATTTGCCAATTGCTGTTAATTTTCTGTTACATTACACCTATCTAAGATTTGTATCTCATGCTAAAGTATGCCTTCGCCAGTTGTATGTTTTACCACATCCCACACAGACTTAATGTTCTACGTTGTATATTGTTTTGTCACTCAATGATTTTCTTTGTATAACAAGCAGTAACAATATCTCTACTGTATCTCTTGTACTGTACCCGTGATAGTAATCTAGGAAAGGACAAATAGTGGAGTACTTCTATAACGAAGTTAAAAATTATACAGCTTTGGAAAATCACCTAACACTTGCGATTATCCATTTGTTTGCCATACCTGCTGCTCCAGAAGTGACTTTTTTTTCGAAATGTCTCCTAAAAATTAGTTTCATCAAGGTGCACTGGCACCGTTTTCCATATACACTACATCCGCAGATTTCTTGCTAGCACCCCACATTAACTACACTCCTGGAAATTGAAATAAGAACACCGTGAATCCATTGTCCCAGGAAGGGGTAACTTTATTGACACATTCCTGGGGTCAGATACATCACATGATCACACTGACAGAACCACAGGCACATAGACACAGGCAACGGAGCATGCACAATGTCGGCACTAGTACAGTGTATATCCACCTTTCGCAGCAATGCAAGCTGCTATTCTCCCATGGAGACGATCGTAGAGATGCTGGATGTAGTCCTGTGGAACGGCTTGCCATGCCATTTCCACCTGGCGCCTCAGTTGGACCAGCGTTCGTGCTGGACGTGCAGACCGCGTGAGACGACGCTTCATCCAGTCCCAAACATGCTCAATGGGGGACAGATCCGGAGATCTTGCTGGCCAGGGTAGTTGACTTACACCTTCTAGAGCACGTTGGGTGGCACGGGATACATGCGGACGTGCATTGTCCTGTTGGAACAGCAAGTTCCCTTGCCCGTCTAGGAATGGTAGAACGATGGGTTCGATGACGGTTTGGATGTACCGTGCACTATTCAGTGTCCCCTCGACGATCACCAGTGGTGTACGGCCAGTGTAGGAGATCGCTCCCCACACCATGATGCCGGGTGTTGGCCCTGTGTGCCTCGGTCGTATGCAGTCCTGATTGTGGCGCTCACCTGCACGGCGCCAAACACGCATACGACCATCATTGGCACCAAGGCAGAAGCGACTCTCATCGCTGAAGACGACACGTCTCCATTCGTCCCTCCATTCACGCCTGTCGCGACACCACTGGAGGCGGGCTGCACGATGTTGGGGCGTGAGCGGAAGACGGCCTAACGGTGTCCGGGACCGTAGCCCAGCTTCATGGAGACGGTTGCGAATGGTCCTCGCCGATACCCCAGGAGCAACAGTGTCCCTAATTTGCTGGGAAGTGGCGGTGCGGTCCCCTACGACACTGCGTAGGATCCTACGGTCTTGGCGTGCATCCGTGCGTCGCTGCGGTCCGGTCCCAGGTCGACGGGCACGTGCACCTTCCGCCGACCACTGGCGACAACATCGATGTACTGTGGAGACCTCACGCCCCACGTGTTAAGCAATTCGGCGGTACGTCCACCCGGCCTCCCGCATGCCCACTATACGCCCTCGCTCAAAGTCCGTCAACTGCACATACGGTTCACGTCCACGCTGTCGCGGCATGCTACCAGTGTTAAAGACTGCGATGGAGCTCCGTATGCCACGGCAAACTGGCTGACACCGACGGCGGCGGTGCACAAATGCTGCGCAGCTAGCGCCATTCGACGGCCAACACCGCGGTTCCTGGTGTGTCCGCTGTGCCGTGCGTGTGATCATTGCTTGTACAGCCCTCTCGCAGTGTCCGGAGCAAGTATGGTGGGTCTGACACACCGGTGTCAATGTGTTCTATTTTCCATTTCCAGGAGTGTATATATTTGAAGTTATGAGCAGATCTTTTTCTAGGCCGCCAGTTTTGGCAGTTTTACTAAGCCTGTCTTTAATTAGATGACACAAATGACCAGTGATCACAAAATCTTTTAATAAACTCTTCACAGTTCTCTCTGTCCAAGATTAATACTAAACCTTTGCAGTGTTTATAATTTTGCCGTGTCTAACATGTTCAGAATGTTTAGGAAGTATTTACTGATTTAAGAATTTTTCGAAGTAGTTACCAATTTCCCGATCTGCACTTATGCTAATATTCATGTGAATATAAATCATTTTCGTTTTGGGAGCTTAGCCTATTTCCACGAAGTGAGTTGACATATTGTAGAAAGTGTCCACATTACCAGTGAATGATCAGCAGATGCGCAGATTAATTAACTTCCAATGGTTAACTTGCTTCGTTAGTTCAATAGCTGCCAATTCAAAATTTTTATCTGCATTTTATGCGATCAGATCTTCTGCAGCTTTAAAATGGATGTCATGACTGATATAGATACGCGTGTACCCCCACCCCACAAGGCAGTTCTACATTAGCAACTCGCACATGTGCATGTTAACAGCACTACATGCTGTATTTCTGTGTCTGTACCACTAAGCTGTGCAAGGACTGTAATTCATCTTGAAGCAGGTTTACTTATTTGTCATAGACTCCATATTTTGGAAAGTAGTGGTAGCTATAAAGTGGATGATTGTATGAAATAGAACATTATGTCATTTTTTGGTACTGCATGGAACCACTATTCTTAATGGAGTTATTCATTGTATATGGTGAAACCTATTTCTTGAGAACGGTTTTGTAAAGTTATTTAAAATTTAACATCAGATTCTAAGATGGGACTTTACAATATTTACACTAATGATGTTAATGTACAGTCTAAATATTTTGTTTCAGATTACGAAGACAGATTATGAATGAAAACAAGTAGCGCATTTATTTAATTTATTGCGGCAGCTCCCTCATTGTATTGGAGTTCATAATGAAGAGGTTATCTTCTGGTCACCGAAACCAGCACGCACCTATTTCAGAGATGGAAGGGCACAAGAGCATTTTTCTCCAGGCAGTCGTTGATGCACACTGCAAGTTCTTACGAAGAAACAATGGTGTCAAAAGTAGGGTTAATGATGGGGAAATCTTTAACCAAAGAAGACCGTCAGACGATATACAGAGCAACAATAGGAATGTGTCACCTACTGAGAAAGTGGAGTGTTTTGTTTTGTTTAGTTTTAGGGCACAAAAACAGCTAGTGTCATACGCGCCCATGTCAAAATTACAGAGCGCGAAGCCGAGTTAAAAACGACTACACGTCAATCCAATCGACATAAGAGGAGACAGCTAAAAACAGGGAAGGGGAGAAAGGTCTATAAAATATACCATGGAGAAACGCAGGTCCACAATGAAAAATTAATTGGCCTTCGCCATACTACTGCGACGGATAACAAGTCGCTAGAACGGCCGATATCTCGGACGGCAAACCCAAGCGGGAACGTAAGCTAAACGGTTAAAAAATGGAAACAATCTCAGGAAATGGCCGAAGTTAAAAGTGGGGCGCAATGCGCACAAATCGGTGGGGAAGTGCCACTTAGCAAATGGCAATGACTAAAAAGACTGTAGCCAATACGCTACCCAGTTAAAATTGACATCCTGGATGAGGCTTAATAACCAGGAGCTCATTTCCATGAAGGGAGGACCAGTGACGATGTCAAAGTGACATATCATAACAGACGGCAACACAGATATCATTGAAGGAAAATAAGAACTAGGAGGCTGAGGTACAAGAACTGCAGCCTTGGCAGCAGCCTCGTTTCCTGGCAGACCAGCATAACTAGGAACCCACATAAACGTCACAGTGACTTCATTAAGACTAAGCAAAAGACAGATTACCTGGACATGTCGCACTGAGGGTTGGCGGGTGTAGAGAGTACAGAGGCTTTGAAGGGCTCTGATAAATAACAATTGAAAAGCCTGTGTCACCGAATGTACTCCGCGGCCTGATATAATGCGAAGAGCTCTGTTGTAAATACTAAGCAGTGTGCCGAAAGTCGATACCAAAAACCGTCGGCGAAAATGACGAAGGCACATCCTACACCACGGTCACTCAGATATCCATCAGTGTACACGAAGATACTATCGTAAAGTTCCATGCGAACGTTGTGAAACTGAATGCGGTAGAGCGAGGCTGGAGTAGTGTCCTTAGGAAGCGAAGGAAGGCCAAGGTGAACACGGGCCGCCGCACGAAGCCATGGTGGTTATGGTTTCACACCTGCTGGGAAAGTTGCAGGTAGCATGAATTTAAGTTGCCTGATCTAGAGCCGAAAGCGAACTCTAGGAGGTAACAGAGATGAGGGACGCGCCACATATAGGCGATCAAGAAGAAGGAGGCCAAGGATGTGTAGCTACAAATGGCAGACAAACGGCATGGATACCTTCTAATGAGAAAATCATGACGAAATTGAAGTGATGTTCATTAGCTTCTGCATACAGACTCCCAAACAGGCTGCTGTAAAAGGCGCCAATGCCGAACGGATGCCACGATTGGGGGAAGTATTTAGACGGCGTAAGAGGGACGGACGTGCAGATGTATAAACAAAGTACCCATAGTCTAGTTTCGAACGGACAAAGGACCAGTAAGAAGGGTGGTTCGTTCTTCACCATAGGAAGTACCATTGACGACACATAGGACATTAAGGGACCGTATACAGCCAGGTAAGGCACGTGGCAGGGCCATGAGTGTTTCCCATCGAGCGTGAGACCCAGGAACGTCGTAGTTTCAATGAACGGAAGAACAACAGGCCCCAGATGTAGAGATGAGCAGCCAGAAATTCACACAAACGGATTTTTCGTGGAAAAACGAAAGCCATAGTTGATGCTCCATGGGTAAAGACGATCGAGACATCAATGAGGACGCCGCCCAATGAGACAGGTCCGTGAAGAACTGGAATAGATAGCAAAACTGTCAACAAAAAGGGAGCCGGAGATGCCCGGCGGGAGACAGGCCGTTATTCGGTTAATGGCGATAACAAAGAGGACGCCACTCAGTACGGAAATCTCAGACACAGCGTTTTCCTTGATAAAAATGTTCGACAAGGCAGAGTCCACAAGGACTTTTAAATCTCTGTCTTTTAAAAATTACTCAGGCAAACGGGGCATTCGGCCACGGAAGTCCCACGTGTAGAGGGTACAGAGGATACCCGTCATCCAGGAGGTGTCCTAGGCTTTCTCTAAATCGAAAAACACAGTTACAGTCAGGGATTCGCGCAGCAAACCATTCCTGACATGGGAGGACAAAGTGACGAAATCATCAACTGCAGAATGGCACACACGGAAACCACTCTGTTCAGTGGTTAGTAAATTGCGAGACTCTTGCCACCACACCAGCTGCGTATCATCATACGTTCTATCACCTTCCGCACACAGCTGGCGAGAGAGATTGTGCGGTAGTTAGAAGGAAGGTGTTTGTTCTTACTGGGCTTAGGTACGGTTGTCACAGGGGTTTCACACTAGCGTCTGGCAAACGTGCCTTGTGCCCAGATGCTTTGTACATATAAAGCAGAAAGTACTTCCCCACAAGAGAAAGGTGCTGCAATGTTTGAATGTGAACAGCGTCTGGCCCTGGGGATGGAGGATCAGAATGAAGTGACAGCATGATCTAGCTCCCTCATAGTAGAGGCGGCACTGTAGCACCAGCGATTCTAAAAAGAGAAGGTAATGGCCTGAGCCGCCTCCACTCGTTTCCGATGTAAGAAGGCAGAGAGATACGGGGAAGAATTTCCACAAAACTGTGGCCCCTGTTGGAGGCAGCAATAGGGTCCATAATGACATCGTATGCTATTGGCTGACGGGAAACTGGGGCATGGCTCTTGATCCTAGATAGCCGTCAAAGGTTGGCCCACGTGGCAGAGGAGAGGTGGAACTGTTGTAAGAATTAGTGAATGAAATCTAGCTAGTTCTTTTGTTAACCTAAAGAACGCGATGACACTGAGCAATGAATGAATGTAGTTTGCCATCGTAGGATGATGCTAAAAAACGCAGAGAGCATGTCTCCGCGCGCGAATTGCGTCATGGAATGTCTCTGTTCACCAATGGACTGGAACATTGCATGGTACAGAGGAAGCGCGAAGACTGAAACGTTCCGCAGCGGTAAGGATAACGCTTGTAAAATATTCCACCAGGTCATCGCAACTGGGGAAATCTTGTTCGTAGAAAGTCGCACAGGAGGAGTAAAGCCGCCAGTCGGCCATAGTGAGCTGCCATTTGGGTGCGCATGCACGTGGGGTAGGAGTCAGCAAACGGATAGCACACGGGAAACTTCCTTCGAGTAGGTGTCAGAAAGAATGGACCACTTGGGACTATGGGCAAGGTGGGCAGTGTAGAAGGATAGTCCAAATGGGAGTAGGTATGTGAGGAGTTGAAAAGAAACGTGGGTGCTCCTGTGTTAAGGCAAAACTGATTAAGTAGATTAAGAAGGTCGCATGTCTTTGACAGGTTCTAGGAGAACCCCGAAGGTGATGGTGCGCATTAAAGCCACCAGGCAGCAGAAATTGGAGAGATAGTTGCACAGTAAGCAGGAGGAAGTCAGCCCTGGTGCCATCGAATGACGGAGGGATATAAAAGGTACAAAGGGAAAAGGCCAAGTGAGAAAGGAAAAGGCGAACTGCAACATCTTGAAGACGTCTAGTCAAGGAGATGGATTGACTATGAACGTCATCCCGTATGAGCGGCATGACTCCACCATGAGATGGAAAGCCGACCTCGGAGTGGAAGGTAAAAAGCATCACTCCTGAATACGGAGTGCTAGTGGACGCTGCGATTCTAAACGCAACCAAAAATCGTCTTTGTGATATCGAAGGCCGCGAAAGTTCAATTGGAGGAGAGTCGTGAAGAGGAAACAATGAAAGGTCCTCACTACGGCGGCTTCTGAGAACCGCCCTGCGAAGACTCACTGCTGCAGGGCATAGAGGCAGGAGCCTCACAGAAGCGTCAGCTCTCTTGTGCTGTCGGCCTGTGGAGTCCAAAGCAGGAAAAGTTGGTTGTGCACACCGACGACACAGAGGTTGGCCAGATGAAGGTATCACGTTGTGACACCATTGAAGAGGATCTTCTTGTCAGTGAAGTGGAAGACCGTTTGCCTTTGTTGGACTTCTTCGAGCTTCTATGGTTAGCAAAGGAAGACTCAAGTGTTGGTTGGCTCAAGGGCCGTAGGAAGTCTTCATGGGGGTATTCCTCCTGTCCTTTCCGGCTTCCTGGTTGTGTAGCTGGTGACTTCGTACCTTGAGGCGAGAGTTTGATGGCTTGTCGCACATCTGGACGAGGGGGCAGAGATGGTACCATGATAGTGAACGAATGCAAAAACTCAGAGCTGAATTTAAGATTGCATGTCTGTGTGGTCATGTACTTCACAGAGCGAGAGATAGCAAGAACCGTACTATAAGTCCAGATGGCAGAATGCATGGCTGACGACTAGCTAATAACATGAGACCGGATAGGGAACTTTTTCCTTTACCCAATTCTCCTGAACAGCCCACTCATCGAGATGCACGGGACAGTCTCGAGAGGAGGCGAAATTGTCGCCATTGCAGTTGATACAGCAGGGAGTAGGCGAATAATCGCCCTCGTGCACATCCCTACCACAGGTTACACATCCGGCAGGTTGTCGACAAGACTTTCGAGTGTGGTTGAAACGATGACACTGGTAGCAGTACATCTGATTTGTAATGTATGGTCGGACTATCACAACTTCATAGCCTCCTTTGATCTTGGATAGAAGCACCATTTTATCAAAGGTGAGAAAAGGAGTGCATGTGTGCACTAAGAAGGCATCTACCTTTTTCATCACCCGATGGATGGCAATGACACCCTGATCAGAGGGGTATATTGGATTTCGGCCTTGGTCAGGCTGTCGAGCAGCCTAGTAGAAACAACACAACGGAAACAGTTCTCAGGGCCTCGACACAAACAGAATAGCTGTGGATAAGTGAAGTCGAAAGAAGTTGTGCTTCAGAATCAGAAGTAGTCTCTAAAAGCAAAGTGTCATTCCGTCAACGAGAGCACGTTTTTCACAAGGCCGGCAATTACAACAACACCTTTCCTAATAATAAAGGTCATGAAGGGCTGACCATTAAGTACATGAAACCATGAGGGACAGTGGTGCAGTTCGAAGTGTCCTTGAATCGTTAGTCTCATTCCGTTTATGTTTTGTAGACGTTGGCTGTGAAGATGATAGGCTCACTGCAAGAAGATTGCCAGCTTCTCTGATGGCACACTCCTTCCAACTAGTCACCCCCTTCACAAGGGGGCGCACCCACCTTAGGTGATCGGTCGCACATCAGGTCACACCTCCCGAACGCTTGACTAAGGGGACCAATCAGCACTTTGCGAAGATTTCGGGTAAGTCAATCACCCATCCCTGGACCTTGCCTGTACCAGGGGGTACGTGCGAACCCTATCTGACGACCTGGGATGGGAATTACGCGTTACCCAGTCACCCGTTACGTGTCACATACGTGGAACGGCCCTCAGGAACGCACACGGAAAAAAAAGACGAGTCTCAAACGCCGAAGCGGAGGAAGGGTAGGAGATGGTGGTTCAAATGGCTCTGAGCACTATGTTACTTAACATCTGAGGTCATCAGTCCTCTAGAACTTAGAACTACTTAAACCTAACCAACCTAAGGGGCTAACATACATCCGTGCCCGAGGCAGGAATCGAACCTGCGACCGTAGCAGCAACGCGGTTCCGGACTGAAGCGCCTATAACCATCGGTCACAGCGGCCGGCTAGGAGATGGTGAACGAAGAAAGGGGAATGCAACGAAAAACAGTGGTGAGACTGCTCTTATGTCAGCTACAAACAATGCGAATCATTCCCTAAAGTACCACAGACATGTTCCCCAAGGAAGAGGAAAAAGAATAGCAAGAGGTTAGAAATGCAGCACGGGAGGGAAAAGCTGCGGCCCCATGGTAGCCAAGTAGGAAGCGGCGAAGAGTGGTGAGCCCCTCGGAGGGTGAAGTGTTTTGGTGGGCCTCACTTATCATACGTATTTGTGACAGACAAAGCTGTTGCTGTCAACCCTTAAATGATGAAACCCTATCCAGAAAGAGGGTTGTCGAAAGAGCAAAAAGTGTGTCGTCATAAAATAAGCAGTGCCTGATGTAGTGGAGAATGCTTTCGGCATAAACTCCAGTATATTGAAGTTCTGCTAAACCTCATTTGTGTAACTCCAAAGAAGGTCGACACAATCGTAATAACATTCTGCATTCTGCACAATTTTACCTTGGAGCAGAATGCGAGATGGTGTGTTCCAGGGACTTGTGAATTCTGGGATATAAGGATTCTAAGGCAACATGGAAGGTCATGTAGCTGCTGACGCTGCGACAACCATAGACGACTTCAAGATGAATTTCAACTGCACAGGTGCTGCCGCATGGCGGGAAGTCCCTTGGTGCTGGCAGGTGGTGACAAATGTAGAGTTTTGACATACCGTGTAGATTTCTATGTGACATTTTTGCACACATTTGGATGTGATAAATTTTGAAGTATTTTATGTAAATCATCTAATGTTTCTATTCTGCGTTTAATATTGATAATCTTCCGTGTCAACAACTTACTGTATTTAACCACACATAATACACACCGCAAAAGTTGTTTCTACGGCCATGGAAAAAAATTTACAATTTTCTGTAACAGTAAAGATTTACAGCAGTTACTATGAGAAGTGGTTGACGGCGTAAACACTGTCTATGCTCCTTGCATGCTGTAAAGGAATATAAAGTAAGGTGATGTGGCTGACTTTTAGCAGCCTAGCATTTGTCATTATCGATCGTGGTTCTAGAGAAGGACAAATATGAATAACTTCTACATAATAATATGTGGTAGTTCCAAAATTTATTGCATTTCTAATGGTACTGATTGAATGCACATTGTTACTGATGTCCATCCAGTATTAGGAAATAGCGCAACATCAGTTAGTAATGTACTTCATGAAATACAGCTGAGAAATATATGAGCTCTTGAACTCTGTTCTGTTGGAACCAAACAAAATAAATATTCCTGATGTTACTGTCTGAGAGCCTTCCAAGGTTCGGTAGTACTTGACTCATTCTTGACCAACATAAGTAAATTACTAGGAACACTGGACTACTTTTCAAAAACTTTTGCACTGTCATATGTACATACTGGTTAACTAATGTGCATATTTTTATTTTGCCACTTAGTTCAGCTAGATTTGCACTTAGAATCATTGCAAGTATTGGAGATAGATTAATCATTAAGTTGACATTTTGTGTACTTTCATTCAATAATGTCATGGAATAATATTCTGAAATAACTACTATCTAAGAAAGAAAGTCTTCATTGCTCAGAAGCGTGCTATTAGATTGTTATCTGGTGCATACTCACGATTGTCATGTAGACATGTGTGTAAGGAGTGGGGCATTCTGACTACTGCTTCACAATATATTTACGTCCTCATGAAGTTTGCTGTAAATAATTAACTGCAGTTCAAAAGTAACTGTGATGCACATATTTACAGTATAAGAAGGACAAATGACATTAATTACGGTTCTGTTAAGCACAAAAAGTGGTGCACTATGCTGCAACAAATGTTTTTGTAACATACACAATAATATATGTTATCTGATGGACAGCGAAGCAAAATTTGAAAACTAAATTTCTCCTTAACACGTAATCTGTAGAAGAATTTCTATTACTGTAATGTGTTACAAGGTGGTGGGTAGGAATTAGTAACACCGTTATCTATTTAGAAAACTTTATAAATGTTCAGCAAGTAGCCATATTTAAAAATGAATTCCCATTGTGTATTTTAAGTGGCTCGTTCTACATTGTTACAACTCATCATGCAAGTGATCGATGGGACATGAAATAAACTAACCAGCCAATATATAGACAGACAGTAATGTTATGAGTTAAAGTTCAATGTACTCAATTTGAAGTGAGAGATATGAAAGAGGAGCTCAGTAGTGCTCAGAAGCAGAAGTCAGCTCTTATTAGCTACATGGCTATGTTGTCTAACAATTTCTATGAGAAAGTTTTCATTCTTCCATGTTTGTGACAATTTTAGACTGAATTTGAAGCCAATTATAGGCCTACAATAATTTATCCATCACTTTTCACTTTATTATGTTTATCGCTGTCTCACTATGTACTACTTTATCAGTTATTTGCTGTTGCACTTTCTGATAACAACAACACATTGTTAATCATTTGCTGTTGCTGCTGATCATGAAGATGAAAGAAACTGAAGGTCGCACTTTGACTCTAAGTAGTGATGTTATACATGTAAAATACTGAGACCGAACTCTACAGCAATCACTTACGACTTCAAATCAATTCATGTGTAAAACTATACTCACTGACAGTCCTATAATAAACTGGCAACTAAAAAATTAACGTACTTGCCTTCTAAAATCTACACTACAAGTTGTAGTTGTGGAGCAAATACACACATAACTTACTGCTATACTTTAATTCACTGATTTACCTCTGAAAATACACATTGTCAGTAGTACTGTTGCCTGTCCACACAAATCATGCAACTATCTTATTTCACTTTTGCCGTTTTGAAATTTTTGTCCCATAGTTATGGTACACAAACTCACATGCTGAACTAATATTCAGAAAAGCTTTATAGTTTGTATCATTTTAACTTTTATAGTGCAAGTCACACCAATGATGGATAAATACCAGGATTTGTAACCTGACACAGCTGCACCGATAGACGATGATCAAAATATGACAGCACCCACAGCATACAACACAGTTTTTCTCATTAACGATATTCGAAGTGGTTTAGTAAGCTCAGAAGTGCACTACCATCGCTGACAGTCGTTTTGATAAACCTGGCATCACATGTATACACTTCGATGTCGATGTCGAGATAATAAGGACTTTGTGTATTCCCATGGAAGAAGAAAAAAAAACAGCAAGTGAAATTTACACCTTTATTTACTGACAGCAGCACCCGAAGTGAGTTGTGGAATTCGCTGTTTATCCATCATCATCGTTTCGTTTCTTCTAACGGCTTTCATTTTTGTAACTATGTATTTAACACTTGGATCAACATCGTCAATAGTAATGGGCTGCGTTCTTTCAGAAATCAACTGAAGAGGACTTCAGTAGTTCCCTCCTTTACTTCTCTTTCTTTTTCCTGATTAGGATGTATTGCTGCAGCACTGTGTCCTACACTCTATGTTGTTGCTGTTGACAGCACTTCAACTACCATGTCTGCTTCTCCTGCGAAGTCAGTATCATTATCCTCTTATGTATTCCATTACTTGTGGAATGTCCCACCGTAGTTCTCATTTGAGCTCTCATCTGTCTCAAATATATAAAACTATCACTACCTTATAAGGATCCAGCTTTGTGTTTTAGGTTGGTGTAAACAAAAGTTACTTTGTGTGAGCATGTGATAACAGATGCACTCTTGTGAAAGTGGATTATGTCTGTTGCCAGAGGACATCCTAATCGGATTTTAAAAAATATGGAGAGGGAAAGAGCAAATGAAGATGAGTTATGAAGTTATCTGTACACGCCTGCTGCTGTTAAGTATTAAATTCAACCAGTTAGCAACAGTATTGCTTAGCGCGCAAAAAGAACAACTACTCACACTTATCAGTGAAATACAGAGACAGACAAAGAAATGAAAACGAAGTCTTCAGTTTCACAAAAGAGCAGTTTGATATTTAAAGGTGAAATTTCTAGATGCTGTTGTTCCCATCCTCATAAATTCTCAGTGTTTGAATTCAGATTACAAAATGTTTCAGTTAGACATTATGTATGATGCTACTGTGTAAATGCACGCACTACTTAAACATCATGCTACTGGCAAGATGTACTGCAAAGTACCGATGTACTATAAACTAGACATGTATTTCAAAAGGCCGTCAGACATTTGAATATAACGATAAAAATAACCGGATAATACTTCCATGCGCGTAACGTTGATTTTCAGAACACCCAAAAATGGTACAATGCAGGTTTCAAGTAGATGTACAAGCCTGACAACTGTCAGTATGCTCCAATGATGGTGAGAATGACGGAGAATATGGTACATGATGTTTGTATAGAAATTTCAGGTTCTAGAAGTACCACGAAGCTAACGTACGCACACGAAAAATTATTAGAAAAGGTTCATTTTATGAAACTTTCTGCAATTCGTTTTCTGGTTACAGTATACTATACAACACCAGTACGTACTTACGTTATGAATAATCATGTAGATGAACGGTGAATACTTGCATCATCTGATCCTAATCCACTTCTCATACTGTTTCTATTTTCTACATTGTACATGATGTGCATGTATAAAACTTTGTCTGGTAATCCCATCGGTTGCTCATTTCAGGCCTAACACGCGTCACTTAAGAAAAAAGACAAGAGGCCGCTTCCGTTAGGCAATGTTTGTTACGGTAATTCATGCTTTTCCGTTATATAGACACTTATCTTCTTTCATTCCTCCAACCAAAACACACATTTGTTCCTTCGTTAACGCGGTACCCATGATTTGCGAACAAATTAGGTCTCAACTTTAGCAGGTACAATCCGTACGTGAGACAGAGAGCGTTCTTGCTTCTAATTAGTTCTGCTGTACTAGGCACGTTGCCGAAGTATCACTGAAGTCATTTTGTATTCCACGTGACAGAATGGCATCTGGACTTGAAATAGCAGGAAGTGGCGTCACAAGACTTGTGGAGCGCTACGTCAACTTTAGCTAATTTGTTCCGCATGCCGACGGTTTTAGCGATTAAATAGACAGCAAAATTCTGTATCTGTTCAGTGCTGTGTGACTGCAGGCCTTTGAAAGACGTGCATTTCCGCTGACGCGTATGCATGAATGAATATTTTTCATTCGTCCCTATTGAAATGCCCCCTTCACTGAGATATTGCTGCGTTGTAGAGTAATCGACATTGTGAACCAGCGATGCAAATATACTTACGCATAAATATTGTTTATGCAAAAGTGCTTCAGATAATTTATCTTTCTTTTTCATTTTAACATTTTTTCTGTGCATGTTTCTGGTAGGGTGCACAGTCCATGGCATCTAAAACGAGATTGTAGTCATAGAGTAAGGCGTAAGTGATAACTGGCGTTCCGAAATCAAGTGTTATACGCCCTATGCTGTTTCTAAACCACAAAATCGATAATACAGGGTGACAATTATTGAACTATATGAAGTAAAATCGTGATATCTTCTGAAAGGTTTGAGTTAGATCGTTCAAACTGCACTGTTGGCCGCGGGGATGATCGGTATGAGTATGTGCATGCACACGCCACTTATCGATGAAGCCCAATTTACGTTTTTTTTATGTAGTTCTGTAATTGTTACCCTGTATTTGTGAAACGAAAAATAAATTCTCTTAAGGAAAGAATTAGTGGCTGGTCAGTGGTAATAATCGAGAACAACAATGGTTCTGAGGACTGTAGTTGCAATTTGGTTCAGAAGATTTTGGAGAAAATTTCACGTACATGGCAGGAACATCATAGGGCAACTGGAGGAAAACTGAATTTTCCAGGTGATAGAATGGAATAACCATGCGACTGAAACCACTGCGATACACGAGGATTCCAGTACTAGTCTTGTGAACGTATTTTCTCACAGCTACAAGTATCGAGTGCAATTGTGGAAACGGCTCATGCGCGCAACGTTACACATCTCTTGCTAACAAACATACCCAGACATTTCGAATCAGTATCAAACGAAAGCGGTGATAATAAGGCTGCTATAGATTCTGTGACAACAGATCTTAAATTGTACCAAAGGGAGATAAGAAAATGCTCCCACCGGGAAGTTTGGTGGCCATGGAAGAACTCATACTGGTGCTCTTCAAATCACGAATATACACTGCGAACGGCGTGACACGTTTCCCGTCGAGGTCGATATGTATACTTGTGTTGATCCAATGCGACTTCCAGGTTGACAAAATGTTCAGATGTGTGTGAATTCCTAAGGGACCAAACTGCTGAGGTTATCGTTCCCTAGACTTTAGCACTACTATAACACTACTTCAACATATGCTAAGATCAACACACACACCCATGCCCGAGGGAGGACTTGAACCTCCGGCGGAAGGGGCCGCGCAATCCGTGGCATGGCCACACGGCCACTCCGTGTGGCCCAGATTGACGACACGACCAAGGGAAAGCCACGAAAACATTCCCCAGACAATAAGGCTCAATTGTCACGCCTCGATAATTTGGAAAACTGTAGCAGGGTGATTGCTTTTTAGACGTTTCACGCCGACGGAGCATAGAACTTCGCCAATCAGTAGCTATCCAGTTGCGGTTACGGCATTCAAATTCCAGCTTTCGTCGCCGACAAACAGCAAGCATTTATGACCCAGGCGCCTACTGTGGAGGCACACATGCAGCAACGTTTGCTGAAAGGTCATTCGGGAGATTTAGTAGCCCTTAAATTTATCTTGGCGATCAGTTGTTCAACGTTACACGTCTATTCGCTTGTACACATCTGCGCAGCTGTAGTTCACTCATGTTATTTACGGCCCGTCGTATACCACAGTTGTCTCGGTGACGCTTTTGGATAGTGCCATTTTGTCGTGCAACGGTATATTTAACCATAGCAGCACGTGAGGAGTTATCAGAGTTGGCCGTTTCTGAAAAGCTTTTGTCTTTGTCCCGAAAGCCAATGATCACGCCCTTTTGTGAGTGGTTATTACACGTTGAAGTCGACCATAGATGGTCGTCAAATTAATGCGGCTGAACAGAGTACTACCAGTCATCTCTGGAGATTAGGATGAAAGGTATCAACATTGCGCTGTAGACGCAGGTACAGATCAACAGCCGTGTTGGAAATTTGTTACGGAAGCGAGAAGAATGCAATCACAGATTTAGGGTGAGTCACGGTAGAAGCTGAGTGAAGTCACAGTAAGTGTACGATGAGCGGTGCTAGTAGTGTTCAATGAACTGGTTGCAGAAATGTCGCAGAGTGATCTGACGAAGACTTATGAGACGTTTTAATCTTACTATAAGTTGGTAAAAGGTTTAAAATTGTCTTAAATCTGGAGATGACAGGGAAAAGGCCAAAAACCTAAATAAGTGTCACAGAAGAATATGATAATACGGTCCCACATTCGAATCATCGCCGTCCCTCAGCTGACAATCTTGCGGCCTTTCGGGTGGCAAGGGCCAAAGCGCGGCGAGTGATTAAAGAGAGCAAACGACGGTCATGGCAATTGTTCTTGAACTCCATCTCCCGCTCCACTAATTCTACGAAAGTATGGGAAGCCATCAGGAGGATTTCTGGGCAACGCAGCCCACTACCTGTCACGGCATTGCTGCATCAGGGATGTCTCCTCACGGCGCCGAGAGACATTGCCCAGACACTGGCCATGCATTTTGCGGAATCTACCGCCACAATTAACTGTGATCCAGATTTCTGCCGCTACCGAACTGCCATCGAGAGGGGTCACTTGGACTTCCGGTCTCCAAATTCTGAATCCTACAACTGCCTCTTCACAATGTGGGAACTGGATTCGGCGCTGTCTGTGGCTCATGATACTGCGCCTGGTCATGATCAAATCCGGTACAGCATGCTGCAGCACTTGTTGCTGCCATCCAAGGAAGTTCTCCTGAGTTGTTTAAATATGATATGGTTATCCGGCACATACCCTGACTCATGGAGGGAGGCGGTTTTGATTCCTCTCCTCAAACCGGGGAAGGACCGAACGCATCCCAGCAGTTATCGCAGTATTGCTTTGACGAGCTGTGTCGGGAAGACGTTGGAACGCATGGTCAACCGTCGCCTGGTTTGGCTGCTCGAGACCAGGCAGCTCCTTAGCCCCTCTCAGTGTGGCTTTCGGCGATGTCGTTCCACTATCGACAACTTGACCCTGCTTGAGGCGGCCATCCAGCAGGCCTTCCTACGTAACCAGCATTGTCTTGGTGTCTTCTTTGACATTCATAAGGCGTATGACACTACTTGGCGCCGCCATATCCTCAATCAACTCCATGAGTGGGGCTTTCGTGGCCGTCTCCCCATCTTCATTCGGTCCTTTCTTTCCCACCGCCTCTTTCGTTATAGGGTTGGTAATGTGCTATCTGATTTGTTTGTGCAGGAGAATGGTGTTCCTCAGGGAAGCGTTTTAAGTGTCACCCTCTTTGCTGTCGCCATTCACAGTATCACGTCCACTATCCGGAGTCCTGTCCAATGCTCCTTGTTTGTGGACGATTTTGCTGTTTTCTGTTCTTCCTCCAGTCTTGTCACTGCTAGTCGGCAGTTGCAGCTTACGATACAGCGATTAGAGGCATGGACTGCGAAGACGGGTTTTACCTTTTCTGCAGAAAAATGTGTGTGTGTTCATTTTAATCGTTCTCGACGTCTTTTTACCTCCCCTGAATTGCGTCTGAGGGACACCATTCTTCCTTTTAGCGACACTGTGCGGTTCCTGGGCCTCACTTTTGATTCCAAGTTGTCGTGGTTGCCTCACCTTAAAGACCTCAAGGTGCGGGCCCTGAAGGCACTGAATATTTTGAAGTGTCTGAGCCATCGGTCCTGGGGAGCAGATCGGGCGCGTTTGCTGCAGTTCTATAGGGCTTTCATCCGGTCGCGTCTTGACTATGGTTGAACCGTGTATGGGTCAGCAAGGCCTTCGTATCTGAAGATTCTTGATGCAGTACACCATGAGGGTATCAGGCTGGCCACTGGTGCCTTCCGTACCAGTCCCATCCCCAGCCTGTGTGCTGAGGCAGGGGAACCGCCGCTCGCCATCCGGCGGCAACTCCTCATGGTGCGACGGGTGTGTCAATTCCTTGCCTGTCCTACCTCCCCTGCGTACCCTACCGTTGCCCGACCGCCTATGGAACGTCTCTTTTCCAGTCGTCCCAGGGCAACGAGACCGTTTGGGATTCGTGCCAAGCATTTGCTTGAGTCCCTTGGTGTGGAGCGTGTGGCCCCCCAACGACAAGGTTTTACTCGCCTGCCTCCCTGGTTGCTCCAGAGGCCCAGCGTCCTTTTAGACTTGTCGGAGTACCGGAGGAGTTGCACTCCTGCGTTTGTTTTTATCTCCTTGTTTTATGATATTTTAAACCAGCATCCCGACCATGTACCAGTATTTACGGAAGGCTCTAAACAGGGGGACTCTGTTGGTTGTGCTGTTGTTTTCCCTGATCGAGTCGTGAAGTTACGGCTTCCTGCGGCGTTTACCATCTTTGATGCCGAATTGTTTGCGATCTTGCGGGCATTGGAGCAGATGAGGTGTGTTCCCAGTCTTAAGTTCCTCATCTGTTCTGACTCCCTGAGTGCCCTTCAGAGCATGCAACACTTGTACCCAGCGGATACGGTCGTCCAGAACATCCATGATGCCCTCCTCCACCTGCAACGGCAGGGGAAGGAGGTGTCCTTCTGCTGGGTGCCGGGGCACGTGGGTATTAGGGGAACCGAACTGGCGGATGTGGCTGCCAAAGATGCATGTTGTTGAATGTGCCGTCCCCCTCCATGCTGTTACCTCCCTCCTGCGTTTTCGTGTTATGCGTCAGTGGGAAGAGGAGTGGCTGGCAGTCGGTGACAATAAGCTGCGTCTGGTCAAGGCTACCACGCGGCCATGGCGTACGTCCTACCAGTCATGCAGGCGGGATGAGGTTCTCCTCACTCGCCTCCGCATCGGGCACAGTCCATTAACACATGGTTTTTTACTCCGGCGGGAGGACCCCCCCAATCTGCAGTTCTTGTGGCGTCCAGGTTACTGTCCGCCACATTTTACTTGACTGTCTTTTATTCTCTAACCAGAGGGCGGTGGTTTCCTTGCCACCGGATTTGCCCTCTATTTTAAAAGATGACGCAACGACTGTAGTTAAGGTCTTACGGTTTTGTGTCCTGTCCCATTTGTTGCCTCGGATTTTAGGGAGAGGGTTTTAATGTGCTGCTGGGTGACTGGCTCACCCGGGTTTTAGGTAAGAGGTCAGCCAGTCACGATTACCTCCTTGTTTCCCTTCGGTTTCTGTTCTCTTTCCCTTGTGTTTCCTTTCCTTTTTAGTGTGTCCCTTCTCCTCTCGTTTTACCTCTGTGTGTGAGGATTTGTAACTGCGTCAGGTCTGTGTGTTTTAGCCGTTCTCCTTGTTCGCTGTTTGTCTTAGTCCCTTCGCTGCATGTGTTCCTGTTTTTATGCGTTTGGGCGCTGATGACCACGCTGTTTAGCGCCCGTAAACTTCAAACACACACACACACACACTCGAATCATCGCATGATCTCTTACATGATTATGAGAGAAAAAAAATCTACTAAGGCATCCTACAGAGTAAGGACATGCGTACATCACAAGATACCTGTACGATCCTACACAGAATATGAGAAATAAATTGCTCCCCTTCTACACTGATGTGCAAAATTTACGGGCGAAAGTAACCCTGGCATGGTGTGTCACAGCCAGTTACGATAGGTCGATGAAACTTTGGATATAGATAGAAATAACTGCTATAGTACAGTATGTAAGTGAAAGAAGGCAAAGGTCATTCAGTTTTCCGTAAATACTCGTAAGGAAGATAGAAATCATTACAGGTCTAAAACGATCTAGTCAATCTTTTATAGAGCTATAGTACACTCCCAGTACTTTTGTATTTTGACGTTTTTGGAGAATTAAAACCGCTAGGAATCACTACGCATTTTGCTGCGATATTTTAAACACAGCTCAATCTTCTGGTACATGTGGTCCCTAACAACTGTGTCATTCACTGAGTTCCTAATGATATTCAGTACGATTCCGCAGTATCACGGACCTGTAGAAAATCATAACAAACTGGATTTAGGAACATTTCGAAATCTGAGTCGAGCTAACGGTGCAAAATCGTAAGGTGTGAGAGTAATTCCTTGATGATGGCAAGGGGAATTTTTAATGCCATTGCTGTTCTTTAATGAACTGTTGGATGAAGTTGGAAGATCCGCGAGGCCTTTAGCGAATGATGCTGTTACATGTAGGAAACATGCACCACCAGGTATATGTGACGAAATTCACATAGGTCTACAGATGAATTACAATAGGTTCAAAATGGTTCAAATGGACGTAACTTCTGAGGTCATCAGTCCCCTAGAACTACTTAAACCTAACTAACACACATCCATGCCCGAGGCAGGATTCGAACCTACGACCGTAGCGGTCGCGTGGTTCCAGACTGTAGCGCCAAGAACCGCTGCGCCACCTCAGCCAGCTGAATTACGATTGGTCCAGGGAGGGACAGTTCGCCTTCGCCGTAACTAAATGTAAAGTTTTAGGCTGGTGCAGAAGGTCGTAGCGTTTTTGTTTTGAATGTTGGTACTCCGGTTATTATAGATTGTTTTGTATTTCTAGTTCACTGTTGCTGTTTGATTTTACATACTGTCGTTTAGTCATTTGTAGATAAGGATTGGAGCTATATCCGCTAAGAAATGGAGTGCCACGTGGAGAAATCGTTACATTTCTGACATATTCTTGTGTTTGAGTTCGGTAGAGGAGCGACAGCAGCGGAAGCAGACAGAAAAGTTTGTGCCGTGTTGGGGATAATGTCACTGGGTAGAGCGCGGTAAGATAATGGTTTTTCTCGTTTCCAGGAGGATCATTTTGTCATTAGTGACTCCACATTCAAGAAGATCTTCAGAATTTCATGGGGATCGTTTACACTCATTCACCTACAATGACGCACGTCGCTGTATACGGGAACTGGCAAATGTGATGAACTGTGATCATTCCATCATGTTACATTTGAATACAACGGGGAATGTTAAGAAAATATGGCGCAAGAATACCGCATACTCTAAGCCAAAATCACAAAAATCATCCTATGGTCCTATGTGAATCTCTGCTTGCTCGTCATCAATTGGCTCGTGAAAACACTGACAATTCCTATCCTGCATCGTTACTGGTGACGCGAAATGGTATCCTTAAGGTAACTTAAGGGAAAGTAAGGAAGGCTCAGAAGAAAATCAATAATTCTCCGTTCAAAAAAGAGCTGCTTGCATCCACGGAAGATTATGCTACGAGTCTTGTGGAACAGCAACGATATGGTGTGCCACGAATTGCTTCCCCGGGGTGTAACCAGCACTGCTGGCATTCATTATCCTTAGTAACCACGCAGACAGACTGGAAGAACAATGACCAGCGGGAAGACAGCGCGAAGTGATGCTACTCCTCGGTAACTCTCGACCGCTTTGTGCTAGACTGACAGGAAAACACAGCATAAGAGTTGGGTTAGGAAGTCAGTCCACATCACCTTGTTCACGTAATCGTGCACCCGCTGATATTAATTTTTTCCACCCTCTACCGAGCGACCTTCATGGAATTTCCTTTCCGCATGAAAATCTTCTCCGAGCATAACTCGAGGAATTTTTACCTTTGACTGTCGCGGAATCGAGAAGTTACACCAACGTTGACAGACTGTTGTAAATAGAGAAGGAAAACATATTATTGATGATCGAAGTCTCTGTTAACTGTATCTGTTGAGTAAGCTGTCAAAAATCGCTACGAACGTATGCACCAAACCATACTTATTATTAATAGATAATGTGCTACCCTTAGAATAGCTATTTGCTGACGAATAGCTGAAAATAATAACAATCGTAAAACATCTAGCAATACACGCATGTATTGCACAAGATTTTGTCGTACATATTGCACCAAAAACTCGTATTATTTTAATTTCATTTGAAAGAAAGCATCAAATGATTGACATAAAGATCTAGGACCTCAGAGCGTTAACTGAAGAATAGTTTCTAATATCGATGATATACTTTGAAATCAAAATTTTTCTTTTATATAGAATGAAATGAAATGATCGTACGGCATTGATCGCAGAGAGATTCGACTAGGGCTAGTTCGTCCGCAAAGTTACAAGTCTTTTCAAGTGACACCACATTAGGTGAGATGCGCGTCGATGATGATGAAATGATGAGACAACACACCACCCAGTCCCTGAGAGGAGAAAACCGTCGATCCGCTCGGTAATCGAAACCGGGCCCGGTACATGGCAGTCAGAAGCGCTGACCACTCAGCTAAGGAGGTGGATACACACAAAGAACATACAGTTCCATTGTTTTTCACTTCTCCCCTTTGTGTAATATGACCCCCCGGAAAAATACCTTGCGGGAAGAAAAGATAAATTCTCGTTGATTTTTCTTACAGGCGAGCTAACAAATGATAACAGAGTTACATTGCGTGTACTCAGTAGCATACAAAACCTTGGGACTCATGAGCACCTCATCTTTGTGACATAAATGATTTAAAACATCTACTAAACCAACAAATACTTAGTGCTACAGTTAATTTCTTTGCAGTGTCACCTACGTTGACAGGTTTAGCACCTGTGGGTTACTGATGTCTGCTTTAGGTGCGGACAAACGCTCTTCCTCCAGCAAAAAGCTTGCGAATAGAACAGGAAAGGAACAATTCAAGAACAGTATACGAAGAAGAATCAAGCAGAAAGCGGTTTCAGCGCGTATCCAACAGGTACCAACAGTTCGTCTGACAATCTTCATGTGGATAAAACAAAAAGCAAGGCTTATAAATATGACAAACGGAAAAAATAAACCTGATTTCAGACTTTACAGCTACCAAAATGAAGTAATAATGGGTAACTGAGAGTTGAACTGGGTGAGCCAACAAAGAAATTTAATCTACTCGTTTTTATGCCACTGTATTGTCTAATTAAATATGTCATCTGCAACAGCAGCACATGTGTGAGATTTATGCACACATCTGTATTGTTGTGATGTGAAGGCAGACATTTACTTTTCTTCTGTGAGCATGCTATTCCCAAGCAATATTCCAGAATAAAACATTTATGTAAATGAAGGGCATCGCTAGAGACTAGAGAAAACCAAAAACGTTACACACTGTATTTCCATAGCATAAGACCGAAACATACACTACTATCGTTGCTCTGTAGCGTATGCAAATGTTTTGAGCAGCTACTACGATAGCAGTGGTACGTAGCCTCTGGAGCACCCATCTTGTTGGAGTAGAACATGCGTCGTAGAAAAGACTGCTGTTTCGGGATGCACATTTATCTTGCGCGTATATATTTCAAGCCGCGATGCGAAATGTCAGGTAATTGCATCATAAATTCGAGTTAGTTGTATATGAGCTACGGACCATGACACTTTTGAAATATTATGATACTGAAAGCAAATGTCTTGTCTACAGTAAAATAAATGTTGCTTTTGCTGAATGAATATAAGCCACATGTGACTCTCTGGCTCCTAGCATCTCTCACAAGTGAATTTCCTGTACACAGTCGACAATATCTATACCGCATAAAGGCTAAACGTACTTTCAGAGGTTTCTTATGTGAAGCGCACCTGTGTAGGCGTGATATTGCAGCCTAGTTTCTACACGACTTCAATCGTGTTGGTTTGGACACTGCAATTTCTCTCTTTATGTAGGTCGGCTTTACTCTTTCTAGTATCATTAGATTTTTTACTGTGACGCGTAGTCCGATGACTTGTATGCCGTACAGTTTGGAGACATTTTGGCTCCGAATAGTGCCATTGCTTTCTCTAGCCTGACTGAAATAATGTGATCTGTTCTATGGACAGCCATTACAGCTTCCCTTGATTCCTGTTTTACTTATTTTGTGAAACACTTTGCGCTTCTAGGTATCCTAACCCCTCGTAATTCAAAGTTCGGTACGATGTTCAGTTTTCTCTCCCGTATGATCACAGCTGATGCAGGGTCTCTTCCTCCACTACCAATCTTCCACATCGTTTACTAGTTCTTGCAGATTTGCAATAATACTGTTTTCGCAATATGTTCGTTGGAGGAATTAATTTGCCGCTCCAATCTTTTTAAGAATGCGCATTCTATTCGGAAAATGCAACGGCTCTCGTGTAGTGCCTGCCAACAGAGATGGATTAGCATATCTGTGTTGATTTTGGCTTGTCAAACGAGTCCCTCACGAAACGCGGTACTCTTTCTTGGACCTTCTCTACCAGGAAGTCTGTCTTCAGCAGGTATTCCTGCAAGTCACCAGAAAATAGTTTGTAAACGACATCATCAGCCACAGACATCCTTCTGGAACCGCCGACGTTATCTATACTTTTACTGCATAATGTGAAAATTAGTGTTCCTGTAACACTCACAAGGGGCATTCCCGAGCCAGATTTTAAATCGATCTCTCTCGATTAGGAAGGAGAGCAGTATTTTTTTTCCTACTTTCTCTTCAAGCCAATTGTAAAGCAGATGTGATTTTATACGCTCTTGCATTTTGTTCACTGTGTGACGCTGCCTTTCAACACTCAATGGGCACAGCATCACCCTGGGTGACGCACCGCTCTAGATTGGCTGTAGAGTACGAACAAAGCTAAGTGAGATTTTCAGGACCGTTATTTGCAGAATACGAATCGCGCAGGCGAGGTTCCCTCGTCCCAAGAGAGTATATATTATCAGATCATCATACGTGTTGCAACATTCTACAAGTGACTGACGTCAGATATATACGCCCATAGTTGCGTACATCTGTTTAAGGACTCTTCATGGAAACGATAATTATTTCACCAGTCTTTGATCTCCTTGAACGCTTTGTTACTGAAACTACTTTCGATAGACCTATAGAAGGAGCACGTTCTTTGTATACTGTGTGCAGTTTTGTATTAATACGCCACAAAGTGTAGTCACCGGCCTTTTTTCGGCACTTTTAGCTAATGTTCCAGTCCGCTGTATCTCAATATCTGTTATTTTCAAAATTCTTTTAAATTTTACTTCATTGTATGACGTGACGAAAACACACACTTACATGTTTGTAGCGCAACAACGAAACGTAGCTGTAGATTCCACAACAAATGCACAGTAACTGCGCGTGATAACCTTGCAGTACATTCGGTTGGAGTACATCTATGACTCTCTGCCTGGCTGCCGTCGATTATCGCAGCACTTGTATGCTTTATCTATGTTAATAGATTCCCCCGGCCCCCTTCCTCTGTCTCTGTCAAGTTCGCTGCACACTTCATTGGAACCAACAGATGACTGCTAACGCCAAACACTATAAGTCTTCTGATGTAACGTCAGAGGTCTCCCAGAACAGTTACAGGATTGAAAATAAAAAGTGTGACAGTTGCCGGTTGGAGCTTTAGGTCCACACCACATGGACTCAACATTTGTAAACGTAGATTTTAGAGTCACTGGTCTTGTGACTGGTTTGATCCTGCCCGCTACCAATTTGTCTCTTGTACCGGCAGTCTTATGCCAGTACAGCAAATTGCAACCTACGTCCTCAATCATTTGCAAAATGTATTCCAATCTCTGTCTTACTCTATAGTTTCTACGTCTACAGCTCCCTGTCCTACCATAGAAGTTATTCTCTGATATCTTACCAGATGTCCTGCCCGTTCTTTTTGTCAGTGTTTTCCATATTTTCTTTTGTAGGCGATTATGCGGAGTGCCTACTCGTTCTTTCCTTATCAGTCCGCCTAGTGTTCAAAATTCTTGAGTACCGACAACTTTCAAATGCTTACCTCTCCTCTGTTCCTGTTTTCTCACAGTGCGCCATTCACCACCACAGAATGCTATAATCCAAATGTACATTTTTAATTTGTTTTGTTAAGCCCTATGTTTGATACTAGAAGACGTCTGTTCCCCAGGAGGAACGCCAATCTGCCAGTGTTAGTCTTTTGGGTCCTCCTTGCGCCATCCATCGTAGGTTATTTTGCTGCGTAAGTATCAGAATTTTTCAGTTTCCTCTGCTTCGGAATCCCCAATTCTGATGCTAAGTTTCTCGCTGTTCGCTTTTCACCTACACGTAATCACCTTAGTCTTCTTCCGGTTTGTCCTCAATTCATATTCCTTAGTCATTCAACAGCTCTCAAAATTCTTCACTTTCTCTTCAGATAGCAAAGTCATCAATGAATCTTATTACTAACATCCTTTTAGCCTGAATCTTAATCCCACTACTGAACCATTCTTTTATTTCTGCTATTTCTCCTTCGATAAATAGATTGAACAGTAGAACGAATGTCTAAAACACTGTCTTACACTAATTTAATCCGAGTACTTCGTCCTTCTCTTCCAGCCCTTCGTTTCCTCTTCGTTCTCATACACAATGTGTATTACCAGTCATTCCCTATACCTAACCCCATTTGTTCTCATAATTTCAAACAGCTTGCAACATTTTACACTGACGACCGCTTTTCCCAGATCGACGAATCCTATGAACGAGTCTTGATTTTTCTCCAGTCTTGATTCCATTATCAACCGAACCGTCAGAACAGCCTCTCTGAACCTTTACCATATCTAAAGGCACAGCAATCGTCAAGTAACATATCCTCAATTTTCATTTCCATTCTTGTGTACATTATTTTGGTCAAAACTTGGATGGCTGAGCTTTACGCCCATTGTGCGATAATTTTCGCTCTTCCTATCTTCGGAATTGCGTAGACGACATTTTTCTGAACGTCAAACAGCATATCGCCAGTCTCAAACGCTGTACACACCAACTTGTGTAGTCGTTGAGTTGCCGATTTCCCCAATGATTTTAGAAATTCCGATGCTGTGTTTTAATGCCTTTTGCATTATTTGATCATTAGTCATCTACAGCTTAAGAAATTGTACTTCTAATATTGGATTCCCTATTTCATCTCTGTCGACTCCTGCTTCTTATTCCACTACCTAGTCAGACTCTCATAGAAGCTTTCAGTGTACCTTTCCACACGTCCATTCCCTCTTACGCATTTAACAGTGGATTTACCATTGCTCTCCCAATGTTACGGCCCCTGTTGGTAATTTCACTCAAGGTTATTTTGTCTTTCCCATAAAATTTCTTTTTTCTTTCCTCATGTTTTACACATACCCATTTGCCTCACCGTACCTGAACTTCCTGTTTGTTTCATGGTTCAAATGGCTCTGAGCACTATGGGACTTAACATCTGAGGTCATCAGTCCCCTAGACTTAGAACTACTTAAACCGAACTAACCTAAGGACATCACACACATCCATGACCGAGGCAGGATTCGAACCTGCGACCGCATCAGTCGCGCGGTTCCTGACTGAAGCTCCTAGAACCAATCGGGCACCACGGCCGGGCTTTATTTCCTTCCGGAGTGTCTTGTACTTTATCATTCCTTATTCTGTAGACTCCGGACTTCCATTCACCTTCAGCTGAACTGTCACCTAAGCTATTAATTACCGTAGTATCTACAGCCCGCGAAAACATCAAGCATAACTCTTCATTACTACCTCCGTATCTCACTTCCTTGCGCAATGATTCTTCCTGACTTGTCTCTTAAGCTTCAAACTAATCTTCATGATGTCTGCTCCTGGGTACGCTTTACTATCCAGTATTTGATTTCGGAGTCTCTACCTGATCAAGATGTAATCTAACTGGAATCCGTTCCAAATATACCTCATTCTTTTGTCATTCGCTATTATTAATTCAAATTTATTGCAAAACTCAATCTGTCTCTCCTTTCATTCCTATCATGCCCATATTACCGCTAACGATTTCTTCTGCTGCATGTCATGTAACCGCAGTTCAGTCAACCACATTTGATCTTCGTCTCTTGATATCCTCGTATGCCTGCTGTATTTCTTCACCTTCTGCTTGCAAGCAGCTCGGGGTAGCCAAGCGGTGTGAGGTGCCTTATGACGGTCCGCCCGTCTCCCCCCCCCCCCTTCCCCACGAAGGTTCGAATCCTCTCTCAGGAATGGGTGTGTGTGTGTGTTGTCCTTAGCGTAATTTAGTTTAAGTTAGATTAAATAGCGTGTAAGCTTAGGGACGGATGGCCTCACTGTTTGGTCCCATAAAACTTAACCACAAATTTTCAATTTTCTGCTGGCAAATTTGGCATGTATACCTGAACTACTGACGTTTATTGGTTTGCTGTAGATTCTAAGAAGAACAACGCTGTCACCGAACTGTTAACAGTAACTCACTTTCCGCCCTACCTTGCTATACTTAATTAATCCTACTCCCTTTATACCATTTGCTGCTGCTATTGATATTATCCCATAATCATCTGACCAGAAATTCTTGTATTCTTTCCATTTCGCTTCACTGATCCTCACTATATGTGGACTGGGTCTTATCATTTCTCTTTTCGGATTTTTTAACTCTGCAACGATCAAATATCTGACAGTCCACGACCCAACTCATAAAATGTCACTCTTTCTTCAATTTTTTTCTCGTGATAACCTACATTGGACATTAATTAACTTCGATCAAAGTATTCAACTCATTCTGCAGTGAAGTCGCAATGGATTTATTTTCTAAAATTTGAAAGAAATTTATGATGTTGTATCCCAACGTCTTTGCGTGGAATGTTTTTTTGCACTGTCTTGATTTCTATAATACTACATCTCTGATGATTCATTGCTTCAAAGAAGTTAAACAAAGTGGTCGCCCACTGAAATAAGCAAGCTTTGTTACTGTTATAATTCGTCTATCTGTTACGAAGTTAAAGAAAACTATTGAGGAGTGATGGTATTCCCGCTGAGTTCGGTCTGTTATAAACTAGCGAGGATGTGCTTGTGATTCAAAAATCTTTGTCTACCCTGGTAATCATTTCATTTCTGTGGTTTCAGGTATAATACAGGGCATTCGCGCACTTTGACACCACAGCGCGTCTTCCTTCTATTCTGGCAGTAGAAAAACCCGTGTACCTAAATTATGGCCCGCGCATATTTTCGGTAGAAAAATGAACGTCAAAAGCAGATAATGTGACAACACTGTAAGTACATGTGCGACGAGTATCTTCACACTACATCCTGTAGACGTGCTGCACAGTATGCACACTTAATAGCGTTTTGCGCAGGAATTCTGGAGTCTATAGTAGATTCTGCGTCTAAGTGTCATTTACTTTTCTGATTTTGACTAAGTGACATGATGTCTGGCTTTTTAATCGTTACACACCAATTACATCAGATCATATACAAAGCACGTACAGCTATTCAACATTAACAATGAAATCTTTTTCATTAGTCCACTTTGAAATATGTACTCTGTGTTAAATGTTTACTCTGTTCTCTTTTCTGTCCTAGTTAGTATTGCCTCCATTCGGTTATATGTTGTCCTCCACAGAATAAGACTTCATTCCTTCTCCTTGTTGGTCTATCCCTACTTGTTCTATCTGAGATATATGACGTTCTATACAACCATGCATATCAAGTAGACGCATTTTGTAAGTGTTATATATCGCACTACTTCATCAAGCACACTCGAACCTAGACTCCGGCATACCCTCCAGCGACTGTTTCTATCGATTAGAACAATCATGTGTGCCACGATCATTTCAATCGAAATTATTCAGAAGGTTAGGACTAGTAACCCTCTCCACCGGGTAGTCACCAACCTTGGTTACTGCTTCTACGCTCGTAAGTCCTAACTGAGGTCTCCAGAAGAAAATCGTGGTAAATCCAGATTTTCTCTAAGATGAATTGTTGCCATCAACTTGTTCTGCATGCTGCAATCTATCGATTAAGCCCTGAAAACTCGAGCATAACTGCTTGTGTCTGTCCTATAACATAACCGTAAAACAGGCCACTGTCACAAAAGTCAGTGTATCTGCTTCTGCTTGCAAAGCAAAAATGAGTGAATGCACATCATGATGAAGTAGCATAAACTGATATATCCTTAACGAACGCCCTTATTTAAAAAGGTTTGAAGACGAAAATATCGCATTTTAGATATTATTTTGACTAAATAATGCTGCTTTCCGAGCTTGTAAGTTCTTGAACATTAGTTTTCAGCCGTTGTGTGGCACCTTAGTCAAGTTGTTCCAAATGTACGCTATCGTGTAAGAAAAGAAAGTTACAAATCAGCTGCTACCTAGCCATACTGGAGAGTTGTTCTTGGCTAACTTGTTTGTGAGTGAATGGAGTATGATTATTGTGTTTTTGTTGGATAAAATTTCCTCCATAGTCATGGATAATGATGACTGAATACTTGTTCAGTCCCTTGTGAAAAAAGAAATACAATAAAAGATCACCAAATCCTTCTGATCAGAAGAGGAAGAAAGCGAAGTGCTTGAGGTAAGATTCAATCACCGTGTTACTTCTCTGCATGTAAATAACGAAAACTTTATTATCAGCGTATCTGTAAACAGTAATTTGCGCCGTAATGTTTGTTAAGTACTTCAGAAGTTGGTGGACGTGGTTGGCGTCTGTGCGGTTCTTGAGTTGGACTGTGCGTTTGAGTGCTACTGCGTCATTAAACGGCAGTTAGCGACGGGTGTGCAAACAGTTTTTCCGCTTTGCAGCGAGCGTCTTGGTGTCTTGTGCTCACGTGTTCGCCTGCGCATTTCATCCTGCCACTGGGAAGTTATAGTCGCGTGCCGCATGTCATTAGTTACAGGTATAATCTCTTGGCAGCGGAAGCGCGCTGGAGTGACCTTTTCTCTCCGTAGATGTTTGACGGTGATTGAGTGTCGACTTATCTCCGACCCTTCCTCCCTCCCCCCCCCCCCCTTTCAAAACAGAGCTTCTTGATCTTCCGATTGCTGTTGACGATCACCAGGAGTGAAAGTGACTCACTCTGAGTCTGGGTGGATTTGATGCGCACCACTGTGGTTTCACAAAATCAGACGTCTTCCAGGGATTCTTTTATGTCGGTGTCTGTTTACTTTGGGAAACCTTGTCAAGACCAACGTGATGGATTTCCTGGGACAACAGTGTAAGTCCAGAAAGGAAGCAAGAGTTCTGCCGCCTCGCTTGTAAGCTTCTTGAAGTCTTCGACTTTTGAGAGTTGGTCTCTCGCATTGTCGCCTCCTGCAGGACTTACAGTGAAGACGGTTGTCGTCCACTGTTTGGTGAGCTGTTCTTTTTTAGGGCGCAAAACTTCTAAGGTCATATGCGCCCATGTCAAAACGTTAGAAGACTAATACGAAAGACGAATACACGTTAAGCTCAATCGATTGGAGAAAAGAGACCTAAGAACAAGGCCTTCCTCTTGAAGAAAGGTCCACAAAATACGTTGTAGAGAGAACGGGGTCACCATATTGCTACGACGGATGAAAACTGAAACGCGGCCTGTATCTTATCTTAGACCTATATCTTAGGCGCCAACGTACTTTAGGACCTCGCCAATAAAAAAAATAAAAATAAAAAAAATAAAAAGGCATTCCGACAGGAAATGGTGAACCGTCAAAGGTTGATGACAATGAGCACAACTTAACGAATGTTGATGGCTAATGCGACAGTATCCGATATGCAAACCTATTCAAAGCGATCAAATGATCACGGCGGGAGGGAGAGGTCGACCAACTGGGAATGGTTTAATTCTGAGGATCTTGTTTCTATTAAGGGAAGACCAGTGGTGATGCCAAAGTGACACCACCTGCTGACAGACGGAATCCCGGACATCATGGGAAGGAATAGATGAACTAGCGGACAGAGGTAGGAGAACTGCAGTTTTGGCAGCAGCATCAGCAGCCTCGTCTTCCGTCAGACGGACGTGACATGGAACCCACATAAACATCACAGTGGCTCGCTCAGGAACGAGCAAATAAAAGCTTTCTTGGACCCATTATACTAAGGGATGAACCATCTACAGCGCACAGTGTATCTGAAGGGCATTTAGAGAGTCGTAGCAGATGACACATTTGAAAAGCCTTTGTCGCGGATGTATTGCGTGGCCTGATACAGACCGAAGAACTCTGTGGTAAATACTGAGCAGTGTTCCGGAAGCCGTCGAAAATCGCCTGTGCCAATGACGAAGGCACACCGGACGCCAGGGCCAGTCCGTCAGCCATCAATGTATACAACGTAGTGCAGGAAAGTTCCGTTCGAAGGTCGAATCCTGAGTAGTACACTTAGAAAGCGATTTAAGTCGAAAGTGAACACGAGCCGCCACACGAAGCTAAGGTAACGAAGGTTTCGCACGCATAGGGGAAGTGGAAGTTACCGTATTGTATTGTATGTTAACCGGAGACCTAGAAAAAACGGAGAGGCTCCGTCCCCGCCGCAGCCGCAATGGTAGACAACCCCACGACGACTACCGCAGTCCACTTCACCCCTCCGCCGCCCCTCACCGAACCCAGGATTATCGTGCGGTTCGGCCCGCGGTGGATCCCCCAGGGAACGCCTCACACCAGACGAGAGTAACCCCTATGTTTGCGTGGTAGAGTAATGGTGGTGTACGCGTACGTGGAGAACTTGTTTGCGCAGCAATCGCCGACATAGTGTAACTGAGGCGGAATAAGGGGAACCAGCCCGCATTCACCGAAGCAGATGGAAAACATCCTATAAACCATCCACAGACTGGCCGGTTCTGCGGATCTCGACACAAATTCGCCGGGCTGATTCGTGCCCGGGACAAGGCGCTCCTTCCCGCCCGGAAAGCCGTGCGTTAGACCGCACGGCCAACCGGGCAAGGTACCATATAGTTAAGCTGCTAGAACAATAGCCGAAAATGAACTCCGGAAGGTTTCAGAGAAGAGGGACGCACCCCTTACTGGCGGCCAAAGGAATCATCGAAGAAGGAGGCATAGGATGAGTGGCTTGACATGGAAGACAAACAGCATGCGTATCTGCTGAGAACAATATCACGCCGTTATAACAGCAATAGCTCGGCAGCTTCTGCATGAAGACTCTCTGCTAGGATAGTGTGAAGTGCGCCAGCGACCAAACAGTTTCCATGATTATCGATTGTATTTAGACGGCCTAAGATGGACGCACGTGCAGATGCATAAACGAAACACACATACTCATGTTTCGAACGGATAGGTGATCGGTACAAGTGGAGGACTGTGGTCCGTTACGTTCCCCAGGAAGAACCGCTTAGGACGTGTAGGACGTTGGGAGACTGGGTGCAGTGAGTGGCTAGGGAAGACACATGGGAAGACCAAGAAAGTTTGGTACCAATACTGAACACCTGAAACTTCGTAGATTCGACGAACGGAAGAGTAACTGGCTCTAGATGTAAAGACCCATTACGCCGCCAGAAATTCTTAGAAACGGTTTTGTCAGTGGAAGAGGGAAAGCCATTGTCGATGCTCCACAGGTGAAACCGATCGAGATACCTTTGAAGGGACCGGTCAGGGAGGCTAGCCCGTGGAAAACTGCAATAGATCGCAAAATCGCCGAAGCGACGGGAGCCACAGGAGCCAGGCGGGAGACGGGCCTTAATAGGGATAATGGCTATAGTGAAGAGGACGACGCTCAGGACTGAGCCCTGACGCACCCCGTTTTCCTGGATGAAGGTGTTCAGTACGGCAGAAACGACATGGACTTGTGAACTATCTTATAAAAGTTTGTGGAGGAAAGGGAGCATGCAGCCTCTGCACTAGTAGTGAGTATAGAGCATACCAGTCCTTCACCAGGTGCCATATTCTTTCTTCAAATCAATACCACGGCCACAGTCTCATGTTTTCGCAGAAAACTGTTAATGACATGGGTTTGCGAAATGACGAGATGGTCAACTGCAGAACGGCGTGTTTGGAATCCACATTGTGGAGTATTTAGTATACTGTGAAGGCCCAAGCCACCATACCTGTTGGGCATGAATCATATATACCATCAATTGAAAAACAGAGCCGGTGAGTGGAATAGGAAGGAAGCTAGAAAGAAGGTCCATAGCTAAGCCGATTCACGCCTGAGTCTAGGAAACTTGACATCTCTCCAGATTGGATTGTACTCATGAAGAAGGAAGTGCTTTCCCGCAAGAGAAAGGTACTGCAACATCTGAATGCGAACACTGTCCGGCCATGAGGTGGAAGATCGGGAGCATGTGGGAGCATCATCTAGCTCCATGATTATAAAGGCAGCATAGTAGCATTCAAGATTCTGAAAGGAGAAGGGTATTTCATAAGCCTGCTCCTCTCGTTTCCGATGGAGGAAGGCAGGAAGATAGAGGGTAGAGCTCGAAATCTTCTCAAAATAGCGACCAAAGGTGCTGGAGATAGCAATGAGGTCCACAACGGATCATATGCTACCGCCAAGTCAGAAACTGGTGAATGCACGTTGGTCCCAAAGAGCCATTGGAGGATTGCCCACACGACAGAAAATGAACTCTTACAAGAACTAGTAAATGAAATCCCGCTAGTTTTTTTGCTGTCCCGAGGAATGCGAGGACACTGCGCCGCTAGTGTTAATAACGAATACAGTTCCCCATATAGAATGAAGGTTAAAAACGCTGCCAGAACGTCTCCTCGCGCGAATTTTCGTCGCGGCACGCCTCAGCCCACCAAGCGACTTGGCGCGGTAAAGATGAAGTGCGAGGAATGGAACGATCTGTGGCGGTAAGCAATGCGTTGTGAGGTACTCTACCTGGTCTACCTGGTCATCACAACTGGGAAATTGTTGGCAGGCGAAGGTATCCAGGGATGCGTGAAGCCTCCAAACTGCCTTAGAAAGCTGCTACTTGGGTTCGCATTTGAGTGGGGTAGGAGTCAGTAAACATATAGCACATATCACAGAGAATGTACCACTCGAGATAACAGGCAAGCTGGACAGTGCAGAACGAGAGGTCCTTATGGGAGGAGGTGTTCGTGGAGCCTGAAAGCAGCGTGGAAGCTCCACCGTTGAGGCAGATGAGGCACCCCTCGGACAGGTGATCAGACCATGAGGAGCCGACAGCGAGGAAGAAGAAACAAAGAGCAACCTCACACGGCAAAGCGGAGGAAGGGTAGGAGATGGAGAACGAAGGAAGAAAGAAAGAAAGAAAACAGTGCCAGGACTGTTCCGATGCCTGGCTACTGAAAATTCAGAAAACGTTTCCAAAAATATTTCATGCATGTTCTCTAAGGGAGAGGAAAATGAATATCAGAAGGACAGAAGGATAAAGATGTTGCAAAGGCTGGGATCCCGTGCCATTCAAGCACGAACTTACCAAAGACTGGTGAGCCCCCTGGGGCAACGTGTTTGACGTGTTACAGGAAACGTTTGTAGACCTTCTTAACCTTCATGATGGTGGTGGACTCAGATGCCAAGACCATCTAGGAGGGAGTGCCGGACGGGAGCTGCTCACGTCTTCTGTGTGTTTGTTTTCAGCAGTTCGCACGGCCTTCCTCTCTTCTTCCGTCAGTGGTGTACACCGGTCGGTGACTGGGATAATGTGACCAGAATTTTCGCTAGGATTTGGAAGGTTCTTAGGTTTACAGGTCCAATTGCCTTACCGAATGAGTACAATTAATAGTTCAAATATCACGGAATACTTTCCTATTCAGGAATACATGTCGACAACATACGCACACTGGAAGGATGCAGTTGCTCAGTTTATTGAGCCACCTACTCAGTGATATTTGAGATTTGCCACTGTAAATCAGCTTTTAATCGCCAGACGTAAACATGGAAACACCAGTGAGAGGTCTACTTGACAATGGGACAGATACTAGTGAATGAAGACTGATTTGCAGACAAGGCGAAGACTACTCGTTCATGGATCCAAATGTAATCTCAATTAGATTTTTCAATGAAAGATATAAGGTCTGAAAATGAGTCCGTGATCATATTTTACAGGTTCGTCTTGATCAAAGAAACTTTTTCACTTCACTACTAACGGTTTCGAATACTTCCATCTTCAGATCTGTTACAAACAAAAACAATATATAACCAACTAAGTTCAGATTGCTTACGCTAAATCTATGAAAGTCCTGGTGCTACATAAGAAAGATAAAAAGTATTTACATGATTAACAGCCATGTATATCAGCCATACATACCATAAAATATTCTGATGTAGTATCAACTTCAAACTAAGCATGAAGCTACATAGTAAGTACTGGTGATGATCAGAATGCGTCTGGTCAGGCAAACTAATGCCAGCAGAGGGCACTATACCTAGGGTACATGATTAACCAGTATCACAAATCTAATGGATAAAATGTGGTATACGAAATTACTAACTAAAATTACTACACATGGCAAAACGAGCTTCTAACACTATAACATGTACTGACATACTATACGTCGAATTGGATCCATACTTAAAACCCACGTAAGAAGTGCAATTACTAATAATGTGAAACCCCTAGCCTGCCAAGGTAAAACATACAATTGTATAAAAGCCAATGTAAAACGTATAAGATTAAAAACATACATAAAATAAAATCTTCCAGCCTAATAGATCGAATACCGTGAACATAACTGCAAGGTAATTAACGAAGCAATGACTATTAACTAAATAGTTAAAAACTCTACAGTCGATTATACATCCGTACTGTGGTCTCGTCATTCGGGGTGAATGGCAATTTAGGCATCCTGTTGAACATAGCTCTGAATTATGCCCATCTATGGTTCTTACAGTGACAAAATTTCGCATTTATAATCGTGTCAGTAGCCGTCGTCTTCCTAAGTGAGGTGATTTATGCCTTCCATCCCTTCTAGTTAACCTAAGATCTCAAAAATTTATACTTTCTTCTTCTTCTTCTTCCAGTCCCACTGTGAGTTTAATTTTTTCATGCATCCCACCCACTCTTTCTGTTACCTCACATATTTCACTTTAGTCACCTTTGTACAGTAGTATGATGTCGTCTACATAACATCTCTAATAGACAATTTTTTCGCAGACATCAGGATTTTATTCAGAAATATGTTATCTAGCTCATTTACAAAAACGCAGCTAACGTACTAGGCGAACTCTTGCCCATTGCGAGTCCGTCCTTGTGATAAAAATCTTATCGTTAAACTTAAAATAATTAAATTACATCACAAGTTCTAAAATTACCAAAAGTTATACTATTTCGCCCTGACTAATCTTCTTATACGTTAGCAAGTTCTTCCTTGCGGTCTCCCACGTATCGTTACTGGGACGTTGGTATATAGGTTAACGATGTCGAGAGAAGCCAATGTATCTCCAGCTGGGATTGGTACGTCCTTAATATGATTGGGTAATTCGTAGCTTTTCTTGACATTAAATGATATTTTATAAGTAAATGTTGCTCTCAGTTTCTTGTTGCATTCCTTGTTCAATGTGTAATTGGGACATGACATATTATTAATTGTCACTCTAGTCCGTTCCCCTCGCCTGTGTAATTTAATTTGCTTACGAAGCTTAGGAATCAATTTTATGTCTTCAGTTGGTAAGTGTGTGCCAAGTGATGCTAAGAATGAGGTAAAACTGTTCCTTAAAACAAAAACGCGAGTTATGAAAGATAAAATGAAAATAAAGTTTACCAAATTCTGTTTGGATGAGGAGATTGTTCCTAAATACTTTAATGTCAGAATTAATTATAATTCTGCAGCAGTGATAGGTGTGAAACTCAAAAGTGAAATTCTATGAATAACGACTGAGATCAGGGAAACATACAAGAGTAGAGAAATATGAAATTTGGAAGCATTCAGACTTCAATTGCGTTTTGGCACGTTACTCTCGCCATTACAATTCTCTTGTTTTCAAAGGTGTTAATAACGTAGTGGACAACGAACAGAAAAAGATCGTAATGAGATATAGGAAGAAAACCTCTCATTTACAAACGAAGAATAATGTAAGAATAGACGGAAAGCGTGAAGGCAAACATTAATTAGCGAACTGGGTGGTTAATTTCACAAAAAAAGAAATGATGGATAATGAAATGGATCTTCTGAATTTTAGTATCACTTGGAAAATGATTCCAGGCGTGATCAGAAATACTACTGCGAAAGTAAAACTTGTTTGTGACATGGTTAAACTCAATAAATTTGATAAAATGGACACAGTAGATAAAAACTAACAAATGTATATCCAAAGTAGGTTGCTACGAATGAGAAACCGCAAAATATTTAGAAGCACTTAAAAGCCTAAATCGAACATTGGAAATGGAAAGGGCTGCAGCTACGAGTGCTGGCATAGAAAATTCGGTTGTCGTAATTTATGACAACGATTACCTCCAAACAACTGAAAAACTTTTTGCAGATAGTAACGTAGTTGAAGTGAGGAGAAATCTACATATGCATCTACAACAAACAAATTTTAGTCACATATAAGGAAAACGATTGAGATAAGAATCTTTTTGTTTCCAGATGAAAAGAGAAACGTAGATTATAAATGATGTATCCGACCATTCTTGAGATTCGTTCGCAAATTAGATTACACAAGAGGGTGGAACCGATTCACCCGGTAATTAATAATATGTCTTGTCCCAATTACACATTGAATAGAATGGTTCAAATGACTCTGAGCACTATGGGACTCACCTTCTGAGGTCATCAGTCCCCTAGAACTTAGAACTACTTAAACCTAACTAACCTGAGGACATCACACACAACCATGCCCGAGGCAGGATTCGAACCTGCGACCGTAGCGGTTTCACGGTTCCAGACTGTAGCGCCTAGAACCGCACGGCCACTCCGGCCGGCACACATTGAATAAGGAATGCACTATATACTGACAGCGGCGTATACTTATAAAAAAAAACCGTTCAAGAACAGTTCTGAATTTGCGATTGAGATTAAGTAGGTACCAATCCCAGCTGGAGTTAATAGCCTTCTTTTCACATTGTTAAATTGTTTATTACAGACGTTTTGTAGACGACATCACACTGCTGTACAAAGGTGACGAAAGAGAAATACGCGAGGTAGGAGAAAGACTGTATGGGCATCTAAGAAAAATTTGAACTCATGGTGGAACTGGGAGAGGAAGGAAGTATAAGATTTTAGAGATCTTAAGTTAACTAAATGGGAAGACCACGGCCACTGGCGCGATTATAATGCGAAATTTTGTCACTGTAAAAACTATAAATCGGCATACTTCAGATCACCAGGACGCCGAAACTGCCATTCACCCCTAATGACGAGGTGGAAGAATTAAGTGCGATTAGACAGGTAGCCAAGGCAAACGGATGTAAGGATCGTGATGTAATGAATTTTTATAATAAACTAAAATCAAAAATACCTAACAAGAAGGGGACATTGGAACCAGAGGGCAAGACGTCTTTTGCTATTCCGTACAATGTGGTATTTTCCGACAGAATAACGCATTCTTTCAGAAAAACTAAAATAAAAATCGGATTTCAAAAGAAAAGTGTATTTGGTTGTAGACTACGCCTCAAAGTTGGCAACAACAGCAACAAATATTTGGAATCTGGTGTCTATAAGATCAGCTGCCAAAACTGACAAGTTTTATATCGGTCAGACAGAAAGGAATTTCAAGACTCCTTTTCGAAAGCTAACCATTCACTTCGTGTCCTTCGTTGTCAGCGACCACACAGACCAGTTGTTTGTTACACCGGTTACTTCGTCATTGCCACTGCGAGAGATCATAAATTTTGTTGTATCAATGCGGAGCAGCACAGAAATGTAGCCGATCTCTCAAAATGGGAATATCTTGAGGGACCTTGTAACACAACTCTGTGGGCTACCAAAGTTTTTCCATTCTGTTTCACTTTCGATGTATTTTTCCGTGAATCAGCGTTTGTAAATATGAGTACTACAGTTTGTATGATGTTTCTATTAAAGAAATTATAGTAACTAAAATTTCAATAAATGTAAAAATAATAATTAACGCAATTGCTTGAGGCCTGTATCAGTAGTTTCAACGATAGTTCTGAACAATGTAAAATTCAGTAAAATCTTTTCGTGGATAATTAAGTATTAAATTTTTTTTACATACGTTAATGTCTTGCATCAATAATGGCAGAAATTGCATAAAGTGGGTAACGGTAACTGTTGATGAATAGTAACTAAAGTTGAAGGTATCTTCGTCTCTCTTACAAATGAAATTTTTACTTCACAAATTACGAGGTGCATTCATGTTCTAAGGCCTCCGATTTTTTTTCTCCGGACTGGAAAGAGATAGAAACATGCGCATTGTTTTAAATGAGGACGTGTTCATTGTCAATACGTCCCAGTGATAGCAGCACCGTACGGCAGATGGAATTTTACCGCCAGCGGCGAGAATGATAACTGTTTTAAATACTTAAAATGGCGACGTTTTCCTTACTTGAACAGCGTGCAATCATTCGTTTTCTGAATTTGCGTGGTGTGAAACCAATTGAAATTCATCGACACTTGAAGGAGACATGTGGTGATGGAGTTATGGATGTGTCGAAAGTGCGTTCGTGGGTGCGAAGTTTAATGAAGGCAGAACATCGTGTGACAACAAACCGAAACAACCTCGGGCTCGCACAAGCCGGTCTGATGACATGATCGGGAAAGTGGAGAGAATTGTTTTGGGGGATCGCCGAATGACTGTTGAACAGATCGCCTCCAGAGTTGGCATTTCTGTGGGTTCTGTGCACACAATCCTGAATGACGACCTGAAAATGCAAAAAGTGTCATCCAGGTGGATGCCACGAATGCTGACGGACGAACACATGGCTGACCGTGTGGCATGTTGCCAAACAATGTTGACGTGCAACGACAGCATGAATGGGACTTTCTTTTCGTCGGTTGTGACAATGGATGAGACGTGGATCCCATTTTTCAATCCAGAAACAAAGCGCCAGTCAGCTCAATGGAAGCACACAAATTCACCGCCACCAAAAAAATTTCGGGTAACCGCCAGTGCTGAAAATATGATGGTGTCCATGTTCTGGGACAGCGAGGGCGTAATCCTTACCCATTGCGTTCCAAAGGGCACTACGGTAACAGGTGCATCCTACGAAAATGTTTTGAAGAACAAATTCCTTCCTGCACTGCAACAAAAACGTCCGGGAAGGGCTCCGCGTGCGCTGTTTCACCAAGACAACGCACCCGCACATCGAGCTAACGTTACGCAACAGTTTCTTCGTGATAACAACTTTGAAGTGATTCCTCATGCTCCCTACTCACCTGACCTGGCTCCTAGTGACTTTTGGCTTTTTCCAACAATGAAAGACACTCTCCGTGGCCGCACATTCACCAGCCGTGCTGCTATTGCCTCAGCGATTTTCCAGTGGTCAAAACAGACTCCTAAAGAAGCCTTCGCCGCTGCCATGGAATCATGCCGTCAGCGTTGTGAAAAATGTGTACGTCTGCAGGGCGATTAAGTCGAGAAGTAATGCCAGTTTCATCGATTTCGGGTGAGTAGCTAATTAGAAAAAAAATCGGAGGCCTTAGAACTTGAATGCACCTCGTACGTAACTGTAACCTGCCCGGTTAGCCGTGCGGTGTAACGCACTGATTTCCGGGCGAGAAGGCGTGCCGGTCCCCGACACTAATCCGCCCAGTGGATTAGTTTCGAGGTCAGGTGTACTGGCCAGTCTGTGGATGGTTTTTAAGGCAATTTTCCATCAGCCTCGGCGAATGCGGGTTGGTTCCCCTTATTCCGCCTCAGTTACACTATGTCGGCGAATGCTGCGAAAACACTGACTCCACATACGCGTACACCATAATTACTCTACCACGCAAACATTTGGGGTTACACTCGCCTGGTGTTAGTTGGGAGGTGCTTGGGGGGGGGAGGGGGGGGGGTAGTTCCACTGGGGGCCGAACGGCACAATAAGCCTGGGTTCGGTGTAGGCCGCCCGCCGGTGGGGTGAGTGGATTGCTGTTACCTGCTTTGGTTTGTGAACCACTGACGGCTACGGCAGGGACGAAGCCTCTCCGTCGTTTCTAGGCCCCCAGTTCCATATAATATAATGCAATAAAATACGTTAACTGTAACTCACAGAAATGTGATCAATGCACAATGCTGTATCTTTACGAAAAATTATAAGCTAAATGACAGCATTGAGTAATGAATAGGTATAAATAACTTTTTTTTAAATTTAATGACAGTAAGCATTACAGTTAGTGATTTCAAGAATTTCTTCGTTTATGTAAATGTTTAGTAGTGATTATTATTAACTGATTTCCATGAGTTGCTATCAAACTGAAAGGTATTTGTTCACTAAGACATATCACTTTGGAATAAAGCTACAGCAATATTTACGAATTATGTGCCGTTTTCGTCTTGCAACAGAACCAAGCATTGTTACGTAAATGTTAATTAATTGAAACCTTCAGCTTCCGCCAGGTGGTGTTGATATACCTCGATGGGGATAACTGAAAATGTGTGAACCAGGGTCGGTACACACATTTTCAGCTATCCCCATCGAGGTATATCAACAACACCTGTCGGAAGCTGAGGGTTTCAATTAATTGTCATTTATTCTAGAGAACCTGCAAGGTCATCAACGGAATCTGTTCTTTCGAGAACAGTTACTAATTTCATATTCTTACTTAAGTTTTTCAACATTAAAAGGCAGTGATACATTTTTCCTGGCGTAATGAGCTGGCGACTGTAAATTTTGTTTAATTTATTAACTAAACTCATACTGCTTTCCAAATTTAATTAACTACTGTAGTTCCATTTAGCCACATTAATATACATTTAATCTTAACCGAGTTTTTACTTTCCGTCGTCACTGCTGCAAGCAAACAGCATTGGCGTTTCGGTTATAACTGAACCTACATCTCAAAGGTCTCATTTATTCTTCGGAGTAGGTGCCTTTCCCATGCAACAGGGAACTTCCGGTACACGGTCCATTTAATTCGTGATTAAGTCAGAAGTATGGTACGTTGTTACAACCTCTTTATCCACATACACATTGCTCATGACTTTCAGCTCAAGCATGAATGCACACATGCTCGTTGTTCATCGACTGTCATTCTTTTGGAGGCAGAAGTAATCAGAAATCAATAACTGGTGTCTCTCAACGGATGAAACACGAAAATTAAATTTATTAAGAGGGTTGCTGCAAAGGAAAAGCTATTGTGTAGTAGAAAAACAGCATAGGATGTGACTGCTCCCCCTTAACGTCGAGACGTACGGCTCCCTAGTGGCCTGATTCGGCGGAAGATATATTCCTGCGGCAACACAGCAGAGGGCAAGACGTCCCATGAGGGGTGGGGGAGGATGGGGCACCAGGGCTCATCGCGAAGGACTCAGCGGACCGCGAAATTCAATCGACGCCTGGCCTGACACAGGGAGCAGTGGACAGACATAGAGAGGGAAAGAATCTGTCTGCAAGTGGCCAGCGCTCTCCTCATTCTGGCTGCATGCGCGCGACACTCAGCAAAGCTACTGAGAGGGTCTTCCGTTGTCTTCCGCTCAGAGAAAAAATTAACGCCGGACATTATACAGTTGGACATGCGTGAGAAAAGGTGTTGTACCATTTTTCAGTAACTGGCATAGTGCAAATCGTAATTTCCTACAATAGGCCCTATGGCTTCAGTCCTATTACTGCTTTGAACATCACGTCCTGATCACGATCCAAGATGTGTCTGTTCAAGTGAAGACTGTTTCTTACCTCACAACGGTTGACTGTAGAATGTCCTTATTTGGTGGCGTTCCTTTTACTGTCCTCTGACTGGCAAGAACTAATATACAGATACTCCACTGTAGTTTGACCACGATTTAGGTGGCATCGGTTGCCTAGTGTGTTTAGAAATAATTGTTAGAGGGATTATGGACCGAGCAGAAATGTGTTCACTGTTCAAAAGGTTTGTTTACAATACTGTGTCTACTCTAACCGCATTTCTGTCACGAATTTGGAAGTAAGTACCAGGGTAAACGTATCGGAAAATGTGTTCCGTGAAGCATTACAAGTACGGAACAAATTTCTAGCGTTCCTTAAAAATTACGTGCTCATTACTGGAAGGAAGACCTGCACATTCCTGTAACAAGTTAACAGAGCCAAATGAAATGGCTAAACTCAGTAGTGCTTCTGTAGAACACAGAATACAAAATAAGGCGGCTTCTACAGAATTGCCTTTTCCGAAAAAAGGTAGCTTAAAACAAAAAGTGATTCACAGTATAGGGGCACGAGAAGGACTTGGCACTAAATTCGGAGTTAACAAAATTACTTGTAACGACTGCCCCAACTATTACGTTGTACAGACAGGTAGACCCACTGATGTAAGATATAAAGAACACATGCTAGGTAAAATGGTGAAAACGTGTATGTTTCCAAGTCTGCTGAACATCTGTTGCTCTTACAGCACACGCCATGTAAATTGGATGACGTAGAATTGCTACACGAAATGAGTAAGGGTTACAAACTGGACCTGTTCAAGGAATTAGAAATTTTCAAACACCTATCTCAAAAACATGGATTTATTCTTAACGAACAGGAGCACCTTAGAAACAAAAAAAAAATTTTTGGATAGTTAGAAGCCACTTCTTGCTCTAATGTAATATAATCTAGAAGCTAGTTTTCTTGTCTGTTGATGCTGGTGAGATGCTCCTTTCCTGTCTTGGTTGGATTTTACGTATTTATGATGATTGTTGTTCGCGGTTTTCGATGTGTATGTGTGTTTTAAATGATTGTTACTTTTTTATACATGACGGAAGATGGTTTCGATTTACTACAATATTTTGTTTGCTTACGCTGTATATATCCTAGTCTTTAATTGGCGACAGATTCTCGCGCTTAACACTAGTGCGCTCTCTCGTTAGATGTGTTCCATAGAGCAAGCCTCACCTGCTTGACAATAGGACACAGGGAAGTTGATGTTCATATTTTATAATGTATGTAGGTGTTTTAAATTGTTATGATGTGTTTTATTTATCAAGACAGAGGGATTTAATTAGCACAACCATTAAAATTTTGACTCTCATGAGTGTGTATCCCTGGGTTTCATGTGCGCGGGTGTCTCGCACATACCACAAGTGCCCTCTCTCGGTGAAACTGTCTGCCCCAGTACTTCAACACCCACTTCACGCTAGTTCTCAGTCTAAGTACTGATAATATGCCGTGTTCGCATTGACCATTTCTTCATAACTATGCTGTACAGATGGAGGTGATATATTAATTTTAACTACCGACGATCCCTTAGGCACGATTGTTTTATGTATCTCCACCGCAGGATGTGATTTTAGTAAGTGAGTAAAAGTTTTTGTGCTTGTAATACATTGGTAATTTTCATGGTTACTTAGAGCTGTAAGTGTTTTTTTTTTTTTTTTTTTTTTTACTCTATCTCTGTTATGGTGCTAAGTTTTTCGCTAATGAAGGTGTCTTATTGTTCAAGTGTAGTTTTCCTTCTGATTAAAGTGTATTTAGATATACAGAAACTGAGGTCAAGGATTTAAATAAATCTTTATCTCGGAACTGTTTGGCTGTTATCATTTACCGTGAAGATTTCCATATACACTCCTGGAAATGGAAAAAAGAACACATTGACACCGGTGTGTCAGACCCACCATACTTGCTCCGGACACTGCGAGAGGGCTGTACAAGCAATGATCACACGCACGGCACAGCGGACACACCAGGAACCGCGGTGTTGGCCGTCGAATGGCGCTAGCTGCGCAGCATTTGTGCACCGCCGCCGTCAGTGTCAGCCAGTTTGCCGTGGCATACGGAGCTCCATCGCAGTCTTTAACACTGGTAGCATGCCGCGACAGCGTGGACGTGAACCGTATGTGCAGTTGACGGACTTTGAGCGAGGGCGTATAGTGGGCATGCGGGAGGCCGGGTGGACGTACCGCCGAATTGCTCAACACGTGGGGCGTGAGGTCTCCACAGTACATCGATGTTGTCGCCAGTGGTCGGCGGAAGGTGCACGTGCCCGTCGGCCTGGGACCGGACCGCAGCGACGCACGGATGCACGCCAAGACCGTAGGATCCTACGCAGTGCCTTAGGGGACCGCACCGCCACTTCCCAGCAAATTAGGGACACTGTTGCTCCTGGGGTATCGGCGAGGACCATTCGCAACCGTCTCCATGAAGCTGGGCTACGGTCCCGCACACCGTCAGGCCGTCTTCCGCTCACGCCCCAACATCGTGCAGCCCGCCTCCAGTGGTGTCGCGACAGGCGTGAATGGAGGGACGAATGGAGACGTGTCGTCTTCAGCGATGAGAGTCGCTTCTGCCTTGGTGCCAATGATGGTCGTATGCGTGTTTGGCACCGTGCAGGTGAGCGCCACAATCAGGACTGCATACGACCGAGGCACACAGGGCCAACACCCGGCATCATGGTGTGGGGAGCGATCTCCTACACTGGCCGTACACCACTGGTGATCGTCGAGGGGACACTGAATAGTGCACGGTACATCCAAACCGTCATCGAACCCATCGTTCTACCATTCCTAGACCGGCAAGGGAACTTGCTGTTCCAACAGGACAATGCACGTCCGCATGTATCCCGTGCCACCCTACGTGCTCTAGAAGGTGTAAGTCAACTACCCTGGCCAGCAAGATCTCCGGATCTGTCCCCCATTGAGCATGTTTGGGACTGGATGAAGCGTCGTCTCACGCGGTCTGCACGTCCAGCACGAACGCTGGTCCAACTGAGGCGCCAGGTGGAAATGGCATGGCAAGCCGTTCCACAGGACTACATCCAGCATCTCTACTATCGTCTCCATGGGAGAATAGCAGCCTGCATTGCTGCGAAAGGTGGATATACACTGTACTAGTGCCGACATTGTGCATGCTCTGTTGCCTGTGTCCATGTGCCTGTGGTTCTGTCAGTGTGATCATGTGATGTATCTGACCCCAGGAATGTGTCAATAAAGTTTCCCCTTCCTGGGACAATGAATTCACGGTGTTCTTATTTCAATTTCCAGGAGTGTATAACAGAACCTTCGTATTCCACACAGCGCAGTGGAAACAATCTAGGCGCATTTCCAGGTGTGTATCTCTACACGTAGAGGATTTTTTTTTTTACTTCAAATGGTCATATAGAATAAATGGCAAAGTTGCTAGAGGAACATTTAAGACGTTGTGCAAAAAATATAATGGAGTGGGAAGATAACTGAGGATACTATCCTAGCATTTGTATAGCTAATGGGAGCCTTCTAAAACGTAACATTGATTAGCATATTCAGTATTCATGGGCTCCTAATTCAGATGCTGCAACTTCTAAAAGACCTAAACAGAAGAAGAGAGTTCGAGAAGCAACAAAGACATGTTTATATAAAGAATGGGTTTAAAATATACTGCCATCCACCACTTTTTCCATTCATTTATGTAGTAGATGCAATACTAGGGTAAATTTTGGGAATGAGGAGGAATATGGAATGAGAACGGTCCTTGTCTCCGGGTATAAGGAGCTTGAACTACTTCGATGTAAATGTTATAGGTCGTTATCAACAAGTAAATATCGACAAAAGCTGCCTATATTTTCTTATACGTACTCAACTTTTTTTTTTGCCAGACTGATTTTTTGGCATTATAATCTGTGACTAGAGATTACACAAAGTGATTCAAAATTCATGTCCCATAGGACTAATAGATTAACCAGAACTCGACCGAGAAGCTTTTGGAGGAGACAGTATGGACCAAATCAAGAAATAAACTTACCAGTAAACGTGGCTCTAAAATCTGTATTGCACAAGGTATGAGCACTTGATAACATTCGCTACTGTGAGAAACGTAACATCGTCTGTAAAGTGCTCATAGCTCTTGAGGTATGCACTTTAAATTCGTGGACATTTGTTTTTATTTTAGTCCATACTAACATCACTAAAATTTATCGCTGGAGTTGTGACTTCACCCTATTTGTCATGTGGGACATGACATATGAATCAACCTCTTCTGTCAATAGCTACTAAAATGTATTATGTATGTCGTCTTTTCTGAATCAACTTATTTGTATATCAACATTTGAGAACCTGTACCTAAGGAACTACACAGATAACGTGCTTTAATAGTCAAAAAGTACATATTCTCTAAACGCATATGTTGGGCAGTAATAAGCGAAACTTCTCCCTGAGAAACTGTTGAGCAAATAAAAATTTTTTACGAAAAGCTTTTTGTCGACAGTTACTTGTCAGAAACGAAGTTAGTCACGTTGTCTCTGGATACTGCTGGAAAATGGACCCTGTAACGTTAGTATGACGATTATTAGAGAGAAGATTAACGAAATAACTGTGGAAAAAGTAAAAGAATAATTTCCAAGACTCAAGGGAGACACCAAAAGTTCATCCCCACGGGCGAGGAATGATTTGTTCTGAAGGGTAGCTAACACTTCCTGATATCACTTTTCATCCATGTAAGTGAAGATGGAACGGAGTAGTACACTAATGATATTTATAACGGGAAAACTGCACTTGGACAAGTAAGGAGGGAAAGGAAAGCAACTCGAGTATGGGCGTTGTACATCTACTGTATATGGATAACCGCCGCAGACAACCCGGACCTACGACAGTACAGCAGGATGCAGTTGTGGTGCTGGAATGCAACTCTCCCACATCAATGTCGGCCCCCCGCTTCTACCTGCAGACCGTATCACGTGTCATGAGGTATACGAGAAAAACTTGCCGGTGGCGTAAGGATTTCTGGGTGTACAAAAGTAAAAAAGCATAAGCACTGGTCTCAGATATCGTCCTCAGCAGAAACACTAATGATTGTGAATTGCGTGGTTGGTAGCCTGCCAGTGAAACGCCGGAAGACTAACTTTTTTGCCCCACGATTGCCCAATCGCGCAGGTGGGATAAGCACGGTCTCTCACTGGTAGACGGCCTGCGAGATGGATCCTCAATTATACTTTTTAAACAGGGAACGACGTCATAGAATCTGAGAGAGGTGTTTTCACGAAGCTGCTGGAGGGAGGATTAAAAACGTTAGAAAATTACGCTGTTTTCACGAAGCTGCTGGAGGGAGGATTAAAAACATTACAAAATTATTCCATTAGCCACTGTCGGTGGAAAATCAGGTGTCTGGGTAGGAAATTTTAAGTGTACGAGAAAAACTTGTCAGTCATGGAGCATTGAGATTCTTACACAATTCAAGGTTTAGCAGTAGGAGTAGAAACATTCAGTCCTTCGGATTCGAGAGCCTTAGGTTTCGAGGGGTAAGATTCAAGTGGAACAGTGAGGATCAAACTGCAGACCTGGATATTTGACCTCAGGTGGGCTTAGAAGAGCTCATGGCTGGCAGAGACGATAGAAACACTAGAGCCGCACCTCTATGGTTATGCACTGATCATCGTTTCTCACAGTAAGATTACACTGCAGCACCAGAATGACATGGATAGATAAAGAAAATAAATTGTTAATTTATATATTGGGCGTCAGTGAAATGAGCAGAAAGAAGACAAGGGGTTTCTTGTCAACCAAGTATAGGGTAATATCACAGCAGCAGAAAATGGTACAGGGTGGGCATATAAAACTGGACCGGAGAACAGAGTACCATGGTATAAAGATAAACATCAGAGGAAAAGAAATATAACACTAGCCTGAACATAACAATTGTTGAAAGTGATCACAATTCATCTGTTGTCGCTTTTGGGCCTTGGTCAGCAATTTGCTGAAGATGACCGAAGTTGGACTGCTGGAATAGCTGCGGCCTCCTCCGAAATGTTATGCTGTAGTTCTTGAAGAATATGAGGGTTGTTGCGATACACGATAGACTTGAGGGCTCACTACACAAATTAATCGCACAATGACAGATCAGGTGACCTGGGTGATCAGCTAGGGCAGCGACCAGAGTGGCCTCTGCTAGCCATTCTGCCAGGTGTGAAGAATTGGTTTGTTTGGGTGAGGAGACCAGACAGCGAGGTCATCGGTCTCATCGGATTACGGAAGGACGGGGAAGGAATTCGGCCGTGCCCTTTCAAAGCAACCATCTCTGCATTTGCCTGGAGCGATTTAGGGAAATCACGGAAAACCTAAATCAGGATGGTCGGACGCGGGATTGAACCGTCGTCCTCCAGAATGCGAGTCCAGTGTGCTAGCCACTGCGCCACCTCGCTCGGTAAAGATGGTGTAAATGTGGCCTACGGTTCAGCTGGCTTTACGAGCAGTCGCTCCATCCTCTTGGAAGTAACTGTAGAACGTTTCTCCCCCGTAATGCAGCCACGAATAGTATGCTTTCGTCTGGGGTGCTTTCATTGTCGCCCCCTCCTCCACCACCATCCTGTATGAAGGGAGTCGAATTCGTTATGAATAGAAGGGCGGCCAAGGACTTTTGCAATAAGTAGCATCCTCATTCTGCCAACAGCCTTGTGAAAGAGGGGGGAGGAACGGACGGATGTTCAGGGCACACTCCTGTCCTTGTGGTGGGAAACTGCCAATAAACGCGGAACAATCAATAATGATCAGTGGCACGAGGATGCAGAAGCCAACGGAAACCACCGCTTTCAGGAAACCTAAGGTGTATCCCCAGGACATGTGGCCTGTAGTTGAAAGTGTCATGATCATCTCTCCATTGGCAAAAGATTGCGGAATAGTCCTCCCATTCGGATCTCCGAGAGGGGACTTCCAAGGGGGAGGTTACCACGATAAAAAGATTGAATAACCAGCAAAAGGATAAAGTTCTACGAATCGGGGCAAGGTATGTCACAAACTTCAATGTGGTAGGGAAACAAAAAATTCTGAAAAGGGAAATGCAAAAGCTCAATTTATATACTATATAAGGGATCAGTGAAGTGAAATGGAAGGAATGCAAGGACTTGTGGTCAGGTGAATATGGTTCTATATTAACAGCAGCAGAAAACAGAATAACGGGAGTAAGATTTGTAACTAATACGAAGGTAGGGCAGACATGTGTTACTCTGAACAGTTCAATGACATTTTTTTTTATCAGAATGGATAACAAACCAACGCCAACAATGATAGTTCGGGTGTATATGCCGACGTCACAAGCCGAAGGTGAGGAGATACAGGAAGTATACGAGGATATTAAAAGGGTAATCAGATTACATCATGATCAGACAAAGATTCCGAAATCAGATACTGGATTGTAAGGTGTACCCACGAGCAGATATATACTCAGATGACAATAATGTTGTGATGAAGAATAGGCTTCATTTTAAGAGATAATTCAGAAAGAACAAATACACGAAGACGAGATAAGCTTGAAGTCCTGTAAGGCTACTGACACAGCAATAAGGAACAGATCTCTAGGCAGTACATTTGGAGATGAATGGACATCTCTAAAAACGGCAGTCACTGAATTTGGAAAGAAACAGGTAGGGATACAAAGATGGTAACTCCAAAGAAACCTTAGGTAACACAAGAACTACTTCAGTTGATCGACGAAAGAAAGAAGTACCAAAGTGTTCAGGAAAATCCAGGAATACAGGTATACAAGTCACTGAGGAATGAAATGAATAGGAAGTGCAGGGAAGCTGAAACGAAATGACTCCATGAAAGGACGGCAGAGAATTCGAAAAAGAAATGATAGTCGGTCGGACTGACGCAGCGTATGAGAAAGTCAAAACAACTTTCAATGCAATTAAAAGCAAAGGTGATAACATTAAGAGTGTAACGGGAATTTCTCTGTTAAATGTAGAGCAGTCAGCGGATAGGTGGAACGAGTACGCTGAATGCCTCTATGAGGGGAAAGATATATCTGGTGTGATTGAAGAAGATACAGGAGTCGATTTAGAAGCAACAGGGATTCCAGTATTAGAATTAGAATTTAAAAGAGCTTTGTGGGACTTAAGGTCAAATAAGGCAGAAGGGATGGATAACATTTCATCAGAATTTCTAAAATCATTGGGGGAAGTGGCAACACAACTGCTTTTCATGTTGGTCTGCAGAATGTATGAGTCTGGCAACATACGATCTGACTTTGGAAAAATATCGTCCACGTAATTTCGAAGAACAGAAGGGCTGACATGTACTAGCATTATCGTACAATCAGTTGAACAGCTCATGCACCCAAGTTGTCGACAAGACAAATATAGAGATAAACGGAAAATAAATTGAGATCACGCTGGATGATGATCAGTTTGGCTTTAGGAAAGGTAAAGGCACCAGAAAAGCATTATGACGTTGCGGTTGATAAAGGAAGCAAGACCAAATAAAAATCAAAACACATCGTAGGATTTGTGAACCTGCGATAAGCGTTCGACAGTGTCAAATGGTGCAACGTATTCTAAATTCTGACGATTATGGGGGTAAATCACAGGAAGAGACTGGTAATATACGGCATGTACAATGGTCAATAGGGAATAATAATAGTGGACGACCAATGATTAAGTTTTCGGATTGAAAAGGGTGTAAGACAGAGATTTAGCCTTTCACCCCTGCTGTTGAATCTGTACACCGAAGAAGCAAATAAAAGGAAGATTCGGGAATGCAATTAAAATTCAAGGTGAAAGGATATCAATGACACAATTCGCTGATGACATTACTATCCTGAGTGAAAGAGAAGAGGAATTACATTTTATTCTGCATGTAATGAAGAGTCTAATGAGTACAGAATGTGGATCAAGAGTGAATCGAACAAAGATGTAAGTAATGAGAACAGCGAGAAACTTAGCATCAGGATTGATGGTTACAAAGCAGATGTCGTTAGGGAATTCTACTACCTAGACAACAAAATAACCAATGACGGATGGAGAAAGGAGGGCATCAAATGCAGAATGGCACAGGAAAAAAGGGCATCCTTCTCTAGGCCTTAATTTAAGGAAGAAATCTCTGAGATGGACGTTTGGAGCACAGCATTGTATGTTAGTGAAGCATGGACTGTGGGAAAAGCGGAAAAGAAGAGAATCCAAGCATTTGAGATATTGTGGTACACAAGAAAGCTGAAGTTAGCTGGACTGATAAAGTGAGAACAGAGGAGATTCTCCGCAGAATCGGACAGGAAAGGAATATGTGGAAAACACTGATAAGGACAAGGATCAGGACGATAGGACATGTGTTAAAACATCAGGTAATTACTACTTCAATGGTACTAGAGGGAACTGTAGAGTGCAAAAGCTGTAAAGGAAGACAGAGATCGGAATTTATGCTACAAATCATTGAGGATGTAGGCTGCAAGTGCTACTTTGAGATGAAGAGGTTAGCACAGGAGAGGAATTCGCGGCGAGCCGCATCAAACCAGTCAGTAGACCGATGAGAAAAATAAAAAGAAGTGGAGTGCTCTCTAATGATTACCCTGTCTCATCAACATACTTGTCTTCATTTGCTGTGTACATCGTGCCTTGGAATCACTGCATCCCTACCATCTAACGTAGCACTTTAATATCAATGACAGGGAATCATGGAAAATAACGTGCTATTCCAATCCATCTCAGAACGTTTCCAACTAGCAGTTACCGACATTAATACAACTACCTTTTTACTGTTTGTGATACCGTCAATGCATGCATCCTGGTCCCTGCTACCACGTGGCTGTAAGTCACACATCGTGCAGCCCGTGGGCAGCAATTTCTGGATCAGCCGGACAGCACAGGTATGGTCCTTGTTCATAGTTGCCTCCGAGGTATCATAAACTACTGGCCATTAAAATTGCTACACCAAGCAGAAATGCAGATGGTAAACGGGTATTCATTGGACAAATACACTCCTGGAAAAAGAAAAAAGAACACATTGACACCGGTGTGTAAGACCGACCATACTTGCTCCAGACACTGCGAGAGGGCTGTACAAGCAATGATCACACGCACGGCACAGCGGACACACCAAGAACCGCGGTGTTGGCCGTCGAATGGCGCTAGCTGCGCAGCATTTGTGCACCGCCGCCGTCAGTGTCAGCCAGTTTGCCGTGGCATACGGAGCTCCATCGCAGTCTTTAACACTGGTAGCATGCCGCGACAGCGTGGACGTGAACCGTATGTGCAGTTGACGGACTTTGAGCGAGGGCGTATAGTGGGCATGCGGGAGGCCGGGTGGACGTACCGCCGAATTGCTCAACACGTGGGGCGTGAGGTCTCCACAGTACATCGATGTTGTCGCCAGTGGTCGGCGGAAGGTGCACGTGCCTGTCGACCTGGGACCGGACCGCAGCGACGCACGGATGCCCGCCAAGACCGTAGGATCCTACGCAGTGCCGTAGGGGACCGCACCGCCACTTCCCAGCAAATTAGGGACACTTTTGCTCCTGGGGTATCGGCGAGGACCATTCGCAACCGTCTCCATGAAGCTGGGCTACGGTCCCGCACACCGTTAGGCCGTCTTCCGCTCACGCCCCAACATCGTGCAGCCCGCCTCCAGTGGTGTCGCGACAGGCGTGAATGGAGGGACGAATGGAGACGTGTCGTCTTCAGCGATGAGAGTCGCTTCTGCCTTGGTGCCAATGATGGTCGTATGCGTGTTTGGCGCCGTGCAGGTGAGCGCCACAATCAGGACTGCATACGACCGAGGCACACAGGGCCAACACCCGGCATCATGGTGTGGGGAGCGATCTCCTACACTGGCCGTACACCACTGGTGATCGTCGAGGGGACACTGAATAGTGCACGGTACATCCAAACCGTCATCGAACCCATCGTTCTACCATTCCTAGACCGGCAAGGGAACTTGCTGTTCCAACAGGACAATGCACGTCCGCATGTATCCCGTGCCACCCAACGTGCTCTAGAAGGTGTAAGTCAACTACCCTGGCCAGCAAGATCACCGGATCTGTCCCCCATTGAGCATGTTTGGGACTGGATGAAGCGTCGTCTCACGCGGTCTGCACGTCCAGCACGAACGCTGGTCCAACTGAGGCGCCAGGTGGAAATGGCATGGCAAGCCGTTCCACAGGACTACATCCAGCATCTCTACGATCGTCTCCATGGGAGAATAGCAGCCTGCATTGCTGCGAAAGGTGGATATACACTGTACTAGTGCCGACATCGTGCATGCTCTGTTGCCTGTGTCTATGTGCCTGTGGTTCTGTCAGTGTGATCATGTGATGTATCTGACCCCAGGAATGTGTCAATAAAGTTTCCCCTTCCTGGGACAATGAATTCACGGTGTTCTTATTTCAATTTCCAGGAGTGTATATTGTACTACAACTGACATGTGATTACATTTTCATGCAATTTGGGCTCATCTATCCTGAGATAATAGTACCCAGAACAACCACCTCAGGCCGTAATAACGGCCTTGACACGCCTGGGAAATGAGTAAGAGCTTGGATAGCATGTACAGGTACAGCTGCCCATGCAGCTTTAGCACGATACCACAGTTGATCAAGAGTAGTGACTGGCGTATTGTGACGAGTTAGATGCTCAGCCACCATTGACCAGACGTTTTCAATTGGTACGACATCTGGAGAATGTGCTGGCCAGGGCAGCAGTCGAACATTTTCTGTATCCAAAAAAGCCCGTACAGGACCTCCAACATGCTGTCGTGCATTATCCTACTGAAATATAGGGTTTCGCATGGATCGAATGAAGGGTAGAGCCACGGGTCGTAACACATCTTAAATGTAACTTCCACTGTTCGAAGTGCCGTCAATGCGAACAAGAGGTGACCGAGACTTGTATCCAATGGCACCCCATACCATCACGCCGAATGATAGGCCTGTAAGGCGTTGACGAATACAAGCTTCCAATGTGCGTTCACCGCGATGTCGCCATACACGGATGCGAAAATCATGATGCTGTAAACAGAACCTAGATTCATCCGAAAAAAGGGCGTTTTGCCATTCATGCACCCAGGTTCTTCGTTGAGTACACCATCGTAGGCGCTTCTGTCTGTGATGCAGTGTCAAGGGCAACTGCAGCCATGGTCTCCGAGCTTATAGTCCATGCTGCTGCAAACTTCGTCCAACTGTTCGTACAAATGTTTGTTGACTTGCTAACGTCGCAATCTGTTGACTCAGGGATCGAGACGTGGCTTCACGATCCGTTACAGCCATGCGGATAAGATGCCCGTAATCTCGACTGCTAGTGATACGAGGCCGTTGGGATCCAGCACGGCGTTCCGTATTACCCTGCTGAACCCACCGATTCCATATTATGCTAACAGTCATTGGATCTCGACCAACGCGAACAGCAATGTCGCGATACGATAAACTGCAATCGCGATAGGCTACAATCCGACGTTTATCAAAGTCGGAAAGGTGATGGTACGCATTTCTTCTCCTTACACAAGGCATCACAACAACGTTTCACCAGGCAACGCCGGTCCACTGTTGTTTGTGTGTGAGACATTTGTTGGAAACATTCCTCATGTCAGCACGTTGTAGGTTTTGCCACCGGCGCCAACCTTGTGTGAATGCTCTGAAAAGCTAATGATTTGCGTATCACAGCGTCTTCTTCCCGTCGGCTAAATTTGTAGTCTGTAGCACGTCATCTTCGTGGTGCAGCAACTTTAATGGCCAGTACCAGTACGGGCCGACGTACCATTCTGGAACAGCTATGTACCGACAGAGTCCCAAACACGCTGCGCCATGGAAAAACAGACTCTCTGTCAACGGCCATAGTGATGAACCGCTTGTTGTAGCACATGGCACCAAACACCAACATTCTCGGCATAGAGTACGTTACCATTACTGCCCCAGCGCCCCATCACTCGGATCGACCACGTCTTAACCTCTACTCTCTTTGGTACTGGACTTTCATGGTATTTCCATCATGTGACCAACTTAAACTCCGAATTTGTCCACGGATTTTGCAGATCCAGTCTGTAGAACTCAGACCAGCCAGTAAATATATCCTTATTGTTTTTCCTGACTGCGCTTGAGGGGAAATAATCTGCGTTGCCTACTCAATCTTTCTCTTGTCTGTTGTAGGCCCTTACAGGGATACAACAAATTAGTGGTGACAGAAGCTGGTTCCGGTGTTGGTTTCTTTAACTTGTCTTGCGCTGTGGCTCCTCCACCATCTGCACATCTTGTATCAACGACCAATTCTTCCAACCCACCTGACAGCATCTTGAAGCTACGAGATTCATATAGTCAATTTTTCGAGTGCCGTCTAGGAAAGGTAAAATAATGTCTCACTCCCATTACAATGAAAAGAAACCACACACCCACGATTTGACAAAGCTCGACATGTCCCCCTTACTACTTAGGCGAAGGTTGTCTCGGAGTTGAGAGGCAATAAGTGTGGGTTATCATGGCCATCTCCGCTAGTCTATTGGCCTAACTCTTCGTCCTAGTAAGAAAACCGGAGAGGCAGCTCAGTTTTTCAGTCGATTTTAGGCCCACAGTCAATGGACATTCTGTAATGGACTCATACCCGCTTCCTCGCCTCAATGAGTTGATGGAGGAATTAAGTGTTTTCTAACGTTGATCTCAACGACATCCATCTGCAACTCACATTCGATGACGCAAGAAACCCCTTCCTCGTCATCAGCATTCATATCAGACTACTCCAATATCAGCATCTAGCCTTTGTCATTGCTTCTGATCCAGCCATCTTCCAACGGTTCTCAAACCATGTGACGTCACAGGTCCCTTGCTCCTCGTCATCTCTTGTAGAATTATGTACGAGTACCTTCATAACTTCGAATGTTGCTTCCAAACTGTAATCAGTGTGGAATTCAGATGCAACCGGGATAAACGCAAGATTCTCTGTTCCCAAATAGGCTACTTCAGTCATGCCGTCGACTCCCACAGAGTTCACCCACCGTTAACCATTTGGAAGCTATTCGGAAGCTCCTTTCCCCAGCCTTTCCTCTCACCAAGCGCCACCTTTCCTCGATTCATATTTAGTGTTGCTCAAGGTCCATGCTTTTATACATGCTCCCAGACGGAGAATGTTCGTTTTATCTAGTCGACGCAGCAACAAATATCTTACCAGACAGTTAGAACATCCTGGTTAGTGATAGATGCCCAGTCCACTTTGATCCTGTGGAAGCCGTGGCAATCTCGGTGGATGCCTCCAAATACAGCATTGGGGCATTGCCGTCCCACAAGATCGATTCCTCAGACCACCCAATTTCTTCCACATCGAAATTGCTTAACACAGGTCAGGTGAATTACAGTCAATTAGAGAAGAAGGTATTGGCTATCGTCTACGGCGTCTCCAAGTTCCACAAGTATCTTTAGATTTTTTTCTGCCAACTGACCGGAAGCCTTTCATCAGTTCATTCCACCCACGCAAGCCTGTTCCCACACTGAGAGCCGAAAAATTCCAACTATGGGTTTTCATCCTGGGCAATTACAATTACGAAACAAGTTATCACCTGACAGAACGACACGAAAATGGAGATTCTTTATCTTGTCTTTGGTTGAATAAGATGTGGGGTCTGATTCTCCCAAAGAAGCTTGCTTTCACATTAACCACAGTGATTAATTTTCGAACTGACCAGCATCGAATCGCCAGGTCCATAGGCAAGATGGTACTCTCCGGCTCTTTCACCAGTTTCTTCTGACAGGCTCACCCAAGGATGAAAAGAGGCTTCCCAATAAGTCTGGTCTTTTCAGTCCAAAATGGGGTTTTGCTCTTACACATACCAAGTGAACAGACCCGGTTGCTGATCCTTGCACCTCTGCAGAAGCAGGTGTCATGTAGGACACTGGGACACCTTCCTTGTGAAGCAATTAGCCAGGTGACACTGGATGTGGCTATGGATGGACAAGGACATTGTATGTATGACCACGTACTGCAAGGAATGTGTAGAAATCCAGTCTGTTCCTCCTCATCGCCCGACAGGGCGCCTCTGGCATCAATTTCACGTGGATTTAGCAGGATTCTTTCGGGGTTCGAAATGGCATATGTTAGCAGACACTTTTTTCCAAATTCCTTCTTGTAGTCCCAATGAATTCCACAATGTCAGCCATCATGAATTGGTCTTTAGCATCTATATCCTGCCAAGGAGGATTGAAAACTACAGCTGTATCAGATAATGGCGCACAAATGACTTCAACAGAATTTGCTTCTTTCTGTCGAGCAAGCTACATCACCCTCATCAGATCAACACTCTTCTCATCACAGTTTCAAGATCAAATGGAATGCTTCGTGCTTACCTTCAAAGAGAAGATGTAGAAATTATGGCAATCGAACTAGAAAGAAAATGCTCTTTTCCCATTCGTGTCAACATACCGAACGATCCGTCACTGAGATTAGTCGCCGATTAAACTTCTGCATGACGGCTCTCACCGGAATATGCTGCATCTCCTCCACCCTCAAAGATTCTCAGACGCTCCTCCATATCCCTCAATATTCCAGTTTAATTCCAACGTGTATTTCACGATCTTTAACAGTGATCGTTCACGGGAACAGGCCATTATAGTCAGACATTTAGCCGAGCATGCTATGTTAGTCGGGACACGTCATAACACCATCGTCACGGTCATCAGAATTACGTACGCTCTCAAGCAAACGTCGAGTCTGTAGCAGGAGTTTCTGTTCCTGCGATTGTTCGAGCAGACAATTCATCTTCCAGAATTCATCCAAGGCGAGGTTTGTACCAGCTGCTCTAAAATGCCCGCAAGTTTCCCGCGTGGCAACTACAGCTGCCTCGGACGCAGTCCTCAGAGACTGGTTTAACAGACATTGGCGCCGGACTCTCCGCCGCCGCAGCCCCAGTCACTGCAACCCCTGGCTCTGCAGCCGCCGACGCCACCGTACGCGGCACCACCGCCGCAGCTCCTACCAACCATAGCAGCCGTCTTTTTCGGCATCATGTATTGAGATACGCATGTACCAGGACTCACCTACGCAATGCAGGGATCTCTCACTCCAGGACGAACAGGAAGCGCATTTATGACTCCGGTTTTGCTTCGGGATATTTCGGACGCCTGCACAGCAAGGGGTGGAATTGGTGTTACTCATGTCCGGACCAACTGCCCTGATCACATCTCAATGCCTCCACTTACGTTTCCACAGTAATGACAGCAGCACGATTTGTGTAACCCAGTGGATAGGAAGATAGGCAAGTACTAATAGTATGGCGTGTAAAGGATTACATGTGAACTGAAATACTGCATTTATATGGGACAGACGGGCAGGGAGCGAAAATACATACAAAAATAATACGTCCCTTGGCTGCCACCTACTGAAAGGAGGACATTCCGCGATTCCGATTGGCAGGGGAATTAATATCTTCAACGGAGAGCCTAAAGGGGGAGAACTCGTAATTCTGGAACAGGCATACCTGTATGCATTGAATCACATAATCCTCTCAAAATACTGAATGAGCCGCTGCCTACTAGTCGCGAATTGATTTCCAGATATTTTGAAAGACATAATGCCTATCTAGCTACTTATGCTTCCCTCTTGTTCATTGTATTTTAAATTCTGCATATTTGAAGACGCCATGTTCCTATGGCTATATGGAGTACACCTTCAATTTCGCGAATTTCATCCTTTACGTCTGCTAGTCTCTGTACAATACGTGTAATGGAGCGTCAAAGCAGATATAACCATTAAAAATCACTTACAGTTCTTCATGCTAATCCCTTTTATAATGTGATACGCAAACAATTATTTCATACAAGTATTTAGCTGCACATTTTTGAAGAACGATTCATTTATCTCATATCTGCGTTTCAGGTCTGACGCATTGAACTGATAAACAAACAGCAATTCTCTGTTTCTGTTGTTATGCGGATCATTAGTTGCCACTTTTGTCATTGTAGATAGACGACATGGTTATGTCTCTACAGTTTTTAAAAGTTTACGTATGTAAAATTGACTCAAGATCTGTATGATTACTATACTGACATTTATGTACCACCAATTAATTATGTGGATATTATGTATGTAAACACCAAGTAGAAGGCCATTAATTACAGTAACATCAGAAACAGTAGGTAGATGGTGTATTTTTCCGTCATGCATGACCTGTTGGAAGCTGTCTTTCTTAAATGTCCTATCGTCGATCAACCAAATAAACAGCAGTATATGTAGCAGGGGGAAGAGCGACCGTAATAGATTAAAATTGTAAAGCAGCTAAAAATCGCGAGTAACTTCCATTTACTGACGTGTTTCACTCGAAAGATGTGAACATCTTCAGAAGCTAAGTAGCCAATCACCACACGTGAAATATACACTCCTGGAAATGGAAAATAAACACATTGACACCGGTGTGTCAGACCCACCACACTTGCTCCGGACACTGCGAGAGGGCTGTACAAGCAATGATCACACGCACGGCACAGCGGACACACCAGGAACCGCGGTGTTGGCCGTCGAATGGCGCTAGCTGCGCAGCATTTGTGCACCGCCGAATTGCTCAACACGTGGGGCGTGAGGTCTCCACAGTACATCGATGTTGTCGCCAGTGGTCGGCGGAAGGTGCACGGGCCCATCGACCTGGGACCGGACCGCAGCGACGCACGGATGCACGCCAAGACCGTAGGACCCTACGCAGTGCCGTAGGCGACCGCACCGCCACTTCCCAGCAAATTAGGGACACTGTTGCTCCTGGGGTATCGGCGAGGACCATTCGCAACCGTCTCCATGAAGCTGGGCTACGGTCCCGCACACCGTTAGGTCGTCTTCCGCTCACGCCCCAACATCGTGCAGCCCGCCTCCAGTGACAGGCGTGAATGGAGGGACGAATGGAGACGTGTCGTCTTCAGCGATGAGAGTCGCTTCTGCCTTGGTGCCAATGATGGTCGTATGCGTGTTTGGCGCCGTGCAGGTGAGCGCCACAATCAGGAGTGCATACGACCGAGGCACACAGGGCCAACACCCGGCATCATGGTGTGGGGAGCGATCTCCTACACTGGCCGTACACCACTGGTGATCGTCGAGGGGACACTGAATAGTGCACGGTACATCCAAACCGTCATCGCACTCATCGTTCTACCATTCCTAGACCCTACCCTGGCCAGCAAGATCTCCGGATCTGTCCCCCATTGAGCATGTTTGGGACTGGATGAAGCGTCATCTCACGCGGTCTGCACGTCCAGCACGAACGCTGGTCCAACTGAGGCGCCAGGTGGAAATGGCATGGCAAGCCGTTCCATAGGACTACATCCAGCATCTCTACGATCGTCTCCATGGGAGAATAGCAGCCTGCATTGCTGCGAAAGGTGGATATACACTGTACTAGTGCCGACATTGTGCATGCTCTGTTGCCTGTGTCTATGTGCCTGTGGTTCTGTCAGTGTGATCATGTGATGTATCTGACCCCGGGAATGTGTCAATAAAGTTTTCCCTTCGTGGGACAATGAATTCACGGTGTTCTTATTTCAATTTCCAGGAGTGTATAACAGAACCTTCGTATTCCACACAGCGCAGTGGAAACAATCTAGGCGCATCACGTGTACTGCCTGCAGCACGGAAAAAATGTGCTCAGTGACACGTCATCTGCAGTAATGCAGAGTAGGTAAACGAGGATGACCGTTATTAACACAATCAATCAATTCATTCTTCCTTTCTTTTCGTAATTTATATAATATGATACGCTTAGCTGGGTAATGTATCCATCTTCTTCAGAACGCAGGTACGTCTGAACTCCTCTGGAAATATCAGAGAGCGAATATGGAGGAAATGTATAGGAGCGCTCGATGGGAATGTGGACCGGCTGTGAGGCGTGCAGAGACAATCCGCGCAGTTGCAGTAACGCTGTGTCCCCGATGGTACAGAGGTTAGCGCACCTCCCTAGTAAGCAGGACATCACGGGTTCGAATCGCGATGCGATTCACTTTTCCACTCGTTCCCGCTAATTGCGCTTAATGCCCCGATGCTGCTGACAACACTGGTCCACTCCTTTCTTTTCTTCCCCTCTCCACCTTCAATTTACATTACTGTATAGCCTGCCTAGCTACAGATATACAAAAATATTTGTTTAGATTTCAGTGCCTATTAAGGTTTACAGCTTTATTTTCTCAGCATTGTATGCAGGAGCTCAATCATTTTCATGCATGATGGTGCAGTTCAGTGTGCGCATTGTTAGTAGCTGCGACATCGAAGCGATACTCCACCTCTAACCACATGTTCATAAGCGTGACTGATGTAATGGCCCTAGTACGGTGTTGATCCATTGTCTCAAATCTTCAAGATCTCCAACCCTTGTTCTGTAAGTAATGTCTCTGACAAACCCCAGACTCTGAAAGCCAGTGCAATCAGATCGGAAGACAAAGAGGACCAGGCAATTTGACTCCTTGTGATCTAACGCTCAGGAAACGACGCGTGCAGAAATGTAGTAATATCACCGTGATAATGGGGTGGGGCACCATACTGCTGGACAGATACATCGGGGGCATCCGCGTAACTGCATTGGTCACCATCACGTCGCGATAGGTGTGCCCCATCACTGGTGCGCTTGCGCTGGGTGACTCATTACCGTTCATGAAATGGTAAGGATCACATCTTGGAGTGCCTCACAATCTATTGGGTTGTTAATGTTTGTTTGTTGTGGTCTTCAGTCCTGAGACTGGATTGATGCAGCTCTCCATGCTACCCTATCCTGTGCAAGCTTCTTCATCTCCCAGTACTTACTGCAACCTACATCCTTCTGAATCTGCTTAGTGTATTCATCTTTTGGTCTCCCCCTACGATTTTTACCCTCCACGCTGCCCTCCAATACCAAATTGGTGATCCCTTGATGCCTCAGAACATGTCCTACCAACCGATCCCTTCTTCTGGTCAAGTTGTGCCACAAACTTCTCTTCTCCCCAATCCTATTCAATACTTCCTCATTAGTTATGTGATCTACCCATCTAATCTTCAGCATTCTTCTGTAGCACCACATTTCGAAAGCTTCTATTCTATTCTTGTCCAAACTATTTATCGTCCATGTTTTACTTCCATACATGGCTACACCCCATACAAATACTTTTAGAAACGACTAACTGACACTTAAATCTACAGTCGATGTTAACACATTTCTCTTCCTCAGAGACGCTTTCCTAGCCATTGCCAGTCTACATTTTATATCCTTTCTACTTCGACCATCATCAGTTATTTTGCTCCCCAAATAGCAAAACTCCTTTACTACTTTAAGTGTCAATTTCCTAATCTAATTCCCTCAGCATCACCTGACTTAATTCGACTACGTTCCATTACCCTCGTTTTGCTTTTGTTGAAGTTCACCTTATATCTCCCTTTCAAGACACTGTCCATTCCGTTCAACTGCTCTTCCAAGTCCTTTGCTCTGTCCGATAGAATTACAATGTCATCGGCGAACCTCAAAGTTTTTATTTCTTCTTCATGGATTTTAATACCTACTCCGAATTTTTCTTTTGTTTCCTTTACTGCTTGCTCAATATACAGATTGCATAACATCGGGGAGAGGCTACAACCCTGTCTCACTCCCTTCCCAACCACTGCTTCCCTTTCATGCCCTCGAATCTTGTAACTGCCATCTGGTTTCTCTACAAATTGTAAATAGCCTTTCGCTCCCTGTATTTTACCCCTGCCACCTTTAGAATTTGGAAGAGAGTATTCCAGTCAACATGGTCAAAAGCTTTCTCTAAAGTCTACAAATGCTAGAAACGTAGGTTTACCTTCCGTTAATCTTTCTTCTAAGATAAGTCGTAAGGTCAGTATTGCCTCACGTGTTCCAAAATTTCTACGGAATCCAAACTGATCTTCCTAGATGTAGGCTTCTACTAGTTTTTCCATTCGAGTGTAAAGAATTTGAGTTAGTATTTTGCAGCTGTGACTTATTAAACTGATAGTTCGGTAGTTTTCACATCTGTCAACACCTGCTTTCTTTGGGATTGGAATTATTATATTATTCTTGAAGGCTGAGAGAATTTCGCCTGTCTCATACATCTTGCTCACCAGATGGTAGAGTTTTGTCGGGACTGCCTCTCCCAAGGCCATCACTAGTTCTAATGGAATGTTGTCTACTCCTGGGGCCGTGCTTCGACTCAAGTCTTTCACTGCTCTGTCGAACTCTTCACGCAGTATCGTATCTCCCATTTCATCTACATCTACATCCTCTTCCATTTCCATAATATTGTCCTCAAGTACATCGCCCTTGTATTGACCTTCTATATACTCCTTCCACCTTTCTGCTTTCCCTACTTTGCTTAGAACTGGGTTTCCATCTCAGCTCTTGATGTTCATGCAAGTGGTTCTCTTATCTACAAAGGTCTCTTTAATTTTCCTGTAGGCAGTATTTATCTTACCCCTAGTGAGATAAGCCTGTACATCCTTACATTTGTCCTCTAACCATCTCTGCTTAGCCATTTTGCACTTCCTGTCGATCTGATTTTTAGACGTTTGTATTCTTTTTTTGCCTGCTTCATTTACTGCATTTTTATATTGTCTCCTTTCATCAATTAAGTTCAATATATCTTCTGTTACCCAAGGATTTCTAGTAGCCGTCGTCTTTTTACCTACTTGACCTCTGCTGCCTTCACTACTTCATCCCTCAAACCTACCCATTCTTCTTCTACTGTATTTCTTTCCCCCATTCCTGTCAATTGTTCTTCCCTTATGCTCTCCCTGAGACTCTGTACAACCTCTGGTTTAGTCAGTTTATCCAGGTCCCATCTCCTTAAATTTCCACCTTTTGCAGTTTGTTCAGTTTTAATCTACAGGTCATAACCAATAGATTGTGGTCAGAGTCCACATCTGCCCCTGGAAATGTCTTACAATTTAAAACCGGGTTCCTAAATCTCTGTCTTACCATTATATAATCTATCTGATACCTTCTAGTATCTCCAGGATTCTTCCCTGTATACAACCTTCTTTCATGATTCTTGAACCAAGTGTTAGCTATGATTAAATTATGCCCTGTGCAAAATTCTACCAGGCGGCTTCCTCTTCCATTTCTTACACCCAATCCATATTCACCTACTATGTTTCCTTCTCTCCCTTTTGCTACTCTCGAAATCCAGTCACCCATGACTATTAAATTTTCGTCTCCCTTCACTATCTGAATAATTTCTTTTATCTCATCATACATTTCTTCAATTTCTTCATCGTCTGCAGTGCTAGTTGGCATATAAACATGTACTATTGTAGTAGGCGTGGGCTTCGTGTCTATCTTGGCCACAATAAGGCGTTCACTACGCTGTTTGCAATAGTTTACCCGCACTCCTATTTTTTATTCATTATTAAACCGACTCCTGCATTACCCCTATTTGATTTTGTGTTTATAACCCTGTATTCACCTGACCAAAAGTCTTGCTCCTCCTACCACCGAACTTCACTGATTCCCACTATATCTAACTTTAACCTATCCATTTCCCTTTTTAAATTTTCTAATCTACCTGCCCGACTAAGGAATCTGACAGTCCACGCTCCGATCCGTAGAACGCCAGTTTTCTTTTTCCTGATAACGACGTCCTCTTCATTAGTCCCAGCCCGGAGATCCGAATGGGGGACTATTTTACCTCCGGAATATTTTACCCAAGAGGACGCCATCATCATTTATCCATACAGTAAAGCTGCATGCCCTCAGGAAAAATTACGGCCGTAGTTTCCCTTGCTTTCAGCCGTTCGCAGTACCAGCACAGCAAGGACGTTTTGGTTAATGTTGCAAGGCCAGGTCAGTCAATCATCCAGATTGTTGCCCCTGCAACTACTGAAAAGGCTGCTGCCCCTCTTTAGGACCCACACGTTTGTCTGGCCTCTCAACAGATACCCTTCCATTGTGGTTGCACCTACGGTACGGCCATCTGTATCGTTGAGGCACGCAAGCCTCCCCACCAACGGCAAGGTCCATGTTTCATGCGGAAGCTATTATCACAAAATGTCGAGTTATTTTCTCATAAGGTTTTCTTTGTGTATTTCTCTAGCTCGGATACCCGGTATTTTGCCCCAACCATTGGAGATGTGTTGTCACTTTTAGCCACTATCTGGTTTTTACAAACAAATGATGTTACTGACAACGTGTGACGTATCAAAAATGGATTCAGGTGAAACTGTATGTTTCTTTGATACTTCATATTGTGTGTGTGTCGTCTGGATGTACCGACATTCTGAAAAAAAAAAAAGAATTTGAGCTGTAGCTGGCTCGCGTCATGCATTGTTTTTTAATCATTGGTTGCAGTCCAGTGGTGCCTTATTTCTTCTTCGGTTCCCTTCATAACGTTGCTGTCTTCTCTTCGTGAGTGGCAGCAGCTGCCTGTATCGATACTAATACAGCTATACGAACTTTGGTGTGGCGGATATATTTTCCGGGTTTGCTGTGCGGTTGGTTGGGACGCAGCAGCAAGGAGGTCCCCATGGCGCATAGTCAGGCCGGAGCCGCTAGCAGCTTGAGCACAGTTGCAGTTGTGAGACGCTTATTGCGAGGTTTACGAAGTTCGACACCCACCGATCCTGGACACTAAAGTTGAGTGCTCACTTAAGCTACTATCATGTCTCAACTGCTATCACATCTTTTCGTTTAATCCTGGTTGTTGCTTTCTGGGAGATTCCCCACGAGCAAAAATGTGTGTACATTGAAGTCTGCTAGAATTGCAGCCGTCTTGCTGTGTTGTGTTTAACTTAAATTAATTCATTCCTTCATTAATGAAGTATACCAGTGGTATCTTCTGCCTTGTGGCCGTTGAAGTAGTTTTTGGCAGTATATTTTCCTCGTCGTGTTTGTGCTGTCCAGCACGGCGTGTAGTTCGAAAGCTGAGGTGTTGGTAGTTTTGGGCGTTTATCCCGACTTGGCTGGATTGGTCACCAGTATCCACAACGTTGAGCTATTGACACTTTGCTGTCGTTTTGCTGGTCGGAGGGGGGGGGGGGGGGGGAGCAGAACTGATCTTGTATCTTGTTGCTTGGTTCGTCGGCTGGCTTTCGGTAGTGTTGCATTCCGATTAAAAGGTTGTCGGTCTAGCTGCCTGCCTCACCTAAACGTGCGTTTCTGTAACCTTCCCATGCCGATCCTTGGAACCTTATGAGCGCCACTCCCTCTCTTTTACATAGTAATTTCTTTTTAGTCTTAAGTACTCTGTGTGGCCTTCAGCCAAGTGTTAGCTTATTAAAATTTTAAGGCTTTCATTCTTGTGTCTTAAGCCGTAAAAAAATTGTTCTTGTTTGGTATGTGGCGTTCAGCCGAGTTTCAGCCTTTCCAAATTAAAATTTCTTGTGCCTATGCCTTAAGCCGAAAATTGGTTTCTGGTTTGTTTGTGGGCTTCAGCTAAGTTTTCAGCCTTTTCAAATAAAAAGTAGAAAAATTTTTTCTAGGCCTTCAGCCGTAAGAAATATTATCTAGTTCTTATGTGGCCTTCAGCTGTGTTTGCCAGCTAAACTAAAAGGTGGAAATTTCTTTGTCTGGGCTTTAAGCAGTAAGACTGGGTTTCGTGTGTGGCCTTCAGCCGAGAGTTATGTGAAGCATTTTAGGATAAAGCCTTTAGCATATTTTAGTGGAAATTTAGAAGCTCTTTCCTTCAGGCCTTGAGTCATAAAATTTTTTTTCTGCATGGTGTGTGGCCTTCAGCCGAGTTTTAATCTCTCTTCAATTAAAAATTGAAAATGGTTGTCTTGCCTTAAGTGATAAGATACTTATTCTCTAGTATGAGGCCTTCAGCCGAGTTTTACACAAAATATTTTAAGATAAGCCCTTCAGCCTTTTCAAATTAAAGCACTTCTTCCTAAGCCTTAAGCCATTAAATTGTTTTGTTGATATGTTCAGTGCAGATGACAGTAACTTACTTTGGCTCCTTTCTACAAATATAACTGCACCCGCTCTGTCTTGCTAGCCCAGGGATTTCAGAACTAAGTGTAGAATCCATAAATCTTGGGAGTAACGGATGAACATTTTCCACAGCCATAATATTATGTACATCATAGCCTATTTTAAAACACTTACTTCAAAATAAAAACTCTTGTACTTGTATTATTTTGCACATTAATAATGGACGGTTCTTCCTTCAAGACTGAGGACAAAGATGCTGCACCCTGACATCTGCTTTTTCCGTAGCATCGTCGAAAGGCTAGCGTCAAATTCAGGTTGGAGAGGAGCCGGCCGCCGTTCGCAGTTCCTCGATGCGTGCTCGGATTGTTTATCTGGTAGAGCTCAGCATGCAAGATGTAAGTGGTTCAAATGGCTCTGAGCACTATGGGACTTAACATCTGTGGTCATCAGTCCCCTAGAACTTAGAACTACTTAAACCTAAGGACATCACACACATCCATGCCCGAGGCAGGATTCGAACCTGCGACCGTAGCAGTCGCGCGGTTCCGGACTGAGCGCCTAGAACCGCTAGACCACCGCGGCTGGCCCAAGATGTGTCAGAATTCTGTTACTCATGATACTGAACTTCAACTTATTCCTAATGTAATTCTTTTCCTTTTCCTTGCGGAAAGTTTGTGATTGTTAAGCTTGGGTTATATTTCATTTGCAGAGACCATATACACAAAGTGAGAAACACCCTAAAACCTGTGAGAGTGGCTTCACTCATCGTGCGAAAACCTCTGAAAAAATTATTATTCCTATTTCGCATGAATTGATCCATGTAACAATCTCAGTAGAGAATAAATTTTCCTTAAAAGCATTTTGATGTCTTACGCTAGAGTGGCACCGAATTAGGAGCAGCTTTTCGTAATTTTTGTGGTACGAACTCAGTCGGTAACGGACACTGAAGTTTTGAATCCAGTCACTGACGTATGTGGCTGTTACCAGGTAAGACATCCATTGTTATCTTAAGCCGAATTAGGTTTGACATCATGAGGTTGGTGTATGTGCGATATCATATTCGTTAGGGCTGTGTGTGCAGTTTTAAGCCTTTGTAGAGTTACGTGGAAGATAAATATGAGGTTTTTTGTCAGCAGGCCTACAAGGATTGAATTATCTCGGACATTAAAGATAAAATGTCAGTCGTCAGGCCGCGTCATGTTCCTCTTCAGTTTGTGCTCACACAGTCGAAGTTTTGACATCTCTGTTGGGATATCTTCAGGATCATTTGGCTTTCCCGGTTAGCTGAACACTGTCGAGTTTTCCCGCGCTTATTGTTAGGAACTGGAGTTGCTAGAAGAAACTTTACAGCTCCTATTGGCAGACCTTCGTAATGGGAGTAGGAAAAATCTCGATAATATTAATGTCTTTCCGCAGAGGTGGCTTTGTGGTTCTTGTCTTTTTTTATTGGTCTCCGTGGCTGCCGTTTCCCTCCTAGATGGCGGGAAAATACGGAGATGGAAGTCTACAGATTGTACTGAAGCGGCATTCATTCTAGGAACTCTCAACCGTTTAACTTTCTTTGAAGAAATGTAGCTTTAATTGACTTGCGTATGAACGTTGTTGAAATCAATGTCGTTACCCTAGTTTTCGTGATGTTCCGCTTCCGCAGATTTCACACTTTGTTATAATCGCGTGTGGTGTTGTTGCTCTTTTAATACGTTCTTTTACTGTCCTTTCCGTTTCTTGATTAGACACTTTGCAGTAACCATACGTTACGACACAGACGTCGTCTAAGTGGGTAAGTTCTTTTTGCGTCTGAAAACTCATATTTTGTTCTGAATGAACTATCATTTCTCCATTGAATTCTATTGATGCGGTCACTAACTCTTGAAGCCTTACAGCATTGTTTACGTTATTAACAATATTTCATTTGAAAGCCCTCTCATTGGTCACAAATCACAGCAGTTCCCCAGCTCCGTTTCCAAGCTGCTTTGACGCAGTTAAGAGGAAAATCATTGGGTTTACCATCCCATCGACATCGAGTACATTATAGACGGAGCTCAAGCACGGTTTGTGTCAGGGATGAAGAAGGAAATAGTCTATGCTTTTCAAAGGAATCATCCTGGCATTTGCCTGGAGCGATTTAGGAAAATCACGGAAGGTCTAAATCTGGGTGGCTGGACACGAGTTTGAATCTCCCGTATGCGAGTCTTGTGTGCTAACCAATTTGCCACATCGCACATTACGTATATTGACGCTGTTACGGGAGGCTTGTGAATACATTGTTGAAGCACTACTTCCTTCTGGGCTGGATGGAGTTGCGAAGGGGCATATAAATACGTACTTGCGTTTACAGGCTTTCTACACACATTGGCGTTGAGCGTTGTAAGAACTGACAGACCCAACTAGGGAAAGGAGACCGACCCTACTCTCCAGCTTCAATGTGATATTTATTTTGGGATGAAATACTTTTGAGAAACCTTGGAATCCATGAAGCTCTTACTTGCTGTGTGGCTTTATAACGAATGTTTCATCCACTTAGCGGAACGAAGAAGAAAGCGTTAGTGACACAGCACTTCCTGGCTTTCCCCAAAAATGTCCGCCCCTACTGGTGACAAAAGTGAACCCACAATAAAGACGTGAGGTTGTGCATTAAATTCTCTTTCATATTTAAAAGAGCTCAGTCACGGACATTATTCCATTAGTTTACACACCTGAAGCAACATCCACTCCTATCATTTGCGTACAATCTGCCACTGGAATATTAGTAAATGAAAATTTCATGTCGAAAGTTACAAGAATGTCTCTCCCAACCCCTCCCACCCACCAGGCTATCTTCATCGTGCATAGCATTTGTAAATAAAGTTTCGAATCTCTCACAAAAGTATTTGTTTTTCCAATGAGATACATAAATCACTTCCTGAAATGTGCACTTGAGAATTAATTCATTTTGAGTCTCAGCGTGCACTCCTCTTCGTGTCTGTTAGGTACATCACATGTTGTGGGTGAGATAGCTATTCAGGGAGTTAAATTTCTGATGAATGAGTGATCCGTTTTGTATACGATAAATGAATTTTCAACTTAAATTATCCTACTGTAGTTAATTCTTGGACTTAGACAGAAGCACTATAGCATTGAAAGCTTTTTGTAAAATGTAGAATTCAGCGCCTACATTGGTAATATTCAGTACCGGATTGGTCTCATATTTCCTAGAACAGGGCATTGTGGAAGTACTAGTATTTGGAGGAACGGAGAGTGTCTGAAGGAATACCCAATAAATGGCATGGAAATGTGATTATCTGCGTCTGTTAGACACTGTTTGCAAAACTTACAGTAGATATAGTTTTAATGTTTCACCTCACAAATAATCAACCATTTGGCTGGAGACTATAACAAAAAAGTGGAAACTAAATCCACAACTCATGTAATACCATTACTTATCGAAATTTCTCGGGATTTGAAATACTTTTTTTTAGGTCCGTAACATTCTGAATCAATTTGTGTTCTTAGCTAAACTGTAAATTGTGAACAAGTTAGTTTTATGGATTGAGAGTTAGAGCAACATTGTACACTCCTGGAAATGGAAAAAAGAACACATTGACACCGGTGTGTCAGACCCACCATACTTGCTCCGGACACTGCGAGAGGGCTGTACAAGCAATGATCACACGCACGGCACAGCGGACACACCAGGAACCGCGGTGTTGGCCGTCGAATGGCGCTAGCTGCGCAGCATTTGTGCACCGCCGCCGTCAGTGTCAGCCAGTTTGCCGTGGCATACGGAGCTCCATCGCAGTCTTTAACACTGGTAGCATGCCGCGACAGCGTGGACGTGAACCGTATGTGCAGTTGACGGACTTTGAGCGAGGGCGTATAGTGGGCATGCGGGAGGCCGGGTGGACGTACCGCCGAATTGCTCAACACGTGGGGCGTGAGGTCTCCACAGTACATCGATGTTGTCGCCAGTGGTCGGCGGAAGATGCACGTGCCGGTCGACCTGGGACCGGACCGCAGCGACGCACGGATGCACGCCAAGACCGTAGGATCCTACGCAGTGCCGTAGGGGACCGCACCGCCACTTCCCAGCAAATTAGGGACACTGTTGCTCCTGGGGTATCGGCGAGGACCATTCGCAACCGTCTCCATGAAGCTGGGCTACGGTCCCGCACACCGTTAGGCCGTATGCGTGTTTGGCGCCGTGCAGGTGAGCGCCACAATCAGGGCTGCATACGACCGAGGCACACAGGGCCAACACCCGGCATCATGGTGTGGGGAGCGATCTCCTACACTGGCCGTACACCACTGGTGATCGTCGAGGAGACACCGAATAGTGCACGGTACATCCAAACCGTCATCGAACCCATCGTTCTACCATTCCTAGACCGGCAAGGGAACTTGCTGTTCCAACAGGACAATGCACGTCCGCATGTATCCCGTGCCACCCAACGTGCTCTAGAAGGTGTAAGTCAACTACCCTGGCCAGCAAGATCTCCGGATCTGTACCCCATTGAGCATGTTTGGGACTGGATGAAGCGTCGTCTCACGCGGTCTGCACGTCCAGCACGAATGCTGGTCCAACTGAGGCGCCAGGTGGAAATGGCATGGCAAGCCGTTCCACAGGACTACATCCAGCATCTCTACGATCGTCTCCATGGGAGAATAGCAGCCTGCATTGCTGCGAAAGGTGGATATACAGTGTACTAGTGCCGACATTGTGCATGCTCTGTTGCCTGTGTCTATGTGCCTGTGGTTCTGTCAGTGTGATCATGTGATGTATCTGACCCCAGGAATGTGTCAATAAAGTTTCCCCTTCCTGGGACAATGAATTCACGGTGTTCTTATTTCAATTTCCAGGAGTGTATATCGAGTATTTGTTCATTGTATTAAACTGAGTCGTAATCACGATAACAAAAAGATAGTTCAGTGTTCAACGTTAAGAAACCGTGTCAAACAACAGCAATGATCATGCAACTAACTTTATAATTCATGGGCGAAATATTTTGTTCATACGAAGTTGTGTGTGTACAAGAAGCAATGATTGTGCTTTAAACCGAGAGGCTCTATTGGAATCTATTCCATATCATTCTAAATTTTTTATTGCAAATTTATTTATGATTTCGACACTTCACTTGGTTTAATCTAATTCAATGGCTAAGCTTTTGTTTTTGGCACGGTGGCACTGCAGCGCTGCAATGGAGACAAAATGACACGCATTAGCATGTATTACGAATAAAGAGACCATTTACCTAACAATCTGTTCGGAAACAATTGGATATTGTGGAAGCCATAAAATTAAAGCATTTCGAATGACGACTATGGTATGTTCGAGTGAATGGCAGTAAACTAACAATTTATTTATGACACTTGAGTTCAAATTACTGTAGGGGTAATGGAGGCTCTCTATTCTTGCCTCTCGTTAGGTGTAACAGCCTTTCTAGTACGAAGTACCGTGTAGCAGAAGAGGGCGTGCATCCCACACTTTTTGTGAAAACTATTCAAGCTTTTTCAATGAAACAAATTTTTACATTCTACATAGGTATTCTTCAAAACTACATGATATTTATTTGTCAACATAGTGCCCTGCCTGACGAACACATTTTTGCCAACGAGAGAACAGTTTGTTCAAAGCGTCGATGTAGAATTTTTGACTTCGTTGACGGAGTCACAACCTCACTTCAACTTGCACTGCTGTGTCACTGTGGGAGGCAAGATCTCGAAGATGTTCGTTAAGTTTAGGAAACATATCGCAATCAGATGGTATCAAGCAAGTGACTGTGTGGAGGATGGTCGACATCAGTAAACCCAAGGCATCGGATGTTGCAGATGCTCCAGCGCTCATGTGCCGTCTGGCTTTATTATGCTGAAAGAGGGGCTGCTCCATGCGTCGACGGACTCTTCGGATACGAAACACAGATACAGCAAGCTGCTTGTCACGCAAAGTTATACAGGGTGAAAAGTATTTAAACCGACAAACTCTGGGAGGTTTTAGCTGATATCAAAACAAATACTTTTCTTTAATGTCATTTTTACCTATGAAGATTATTTAAATAGGTGGAGGCCGTATTACGCTCTTCATTTGTTAGAGGTCGTATTACGATCATCAGTTGTTAGAAGGCGTATTATGCTCTTCAGTTGTAGGCAGCTGCTGTCCACCAGTGTAGTAGTTCATTGTCTCTGTTTACTAATGGAGCGACACACCTGGCTTGAGTACACTGATATAGTTGGTGCGTACTATGTAGCGCACCACAGTGGACGAGCTGCACAGCAGGTTTATCAACAACAATGTCCTAATCGCCGTATCCAGCATCATGCGACCTTTGCTGCTGTGTAACAACGTCTGCGTGATACCGGATCATTTAGCAAATTACCTGGACAGGGAAGCCGTCGCGCGGTAAGAACGTTGCAATTTGAGGAAGCTGTCTTGCAGCATGTGGAGCGGGATCCTTCAATCAGAACTTGTGCAATGGTACGTCACATGGGAACGAATCAGACGAATGTAAGAACAGTCCTTCGAAAGCAATTGTTACGTCCATTTCACTTACAGCGTGTCCACAACCTGGAACCAGTTAATTATTCACCCAGACACAGTTTTCGCAGTGGTACCTGGAACAGTGTGAAATGCAACTTACATTTCCATCCTCTGTGTTGTTTACTGATGAAGCAACGTTCGGGTGTGATGGAGTCTACAACACGCACAATTCGCATCTTTGGAGTGAGGATAACCCACATGCCACAGTTACTGGCGCTCATCAAGTGCGGTTCTTCGTTAATGAGTGGGTGGTTTTGTTGGGGACTGTTTAATTGGGCCGTATCTGCTACCTAGGCAATTATATGGCAGGTACTATTACAATTTTCTCGCCAGAGTATTGCCAGAATTGCTGGAGGACGTCCTGCTCCCTACAAGACAATGCATGTGGTTCGAACATGACGGGGCGCCGGCACATTTCAGTCGTAGTGTGCGTCGATTCCTGGACCGACGGTTCCCAGACACGTGGATTGGCAGAGGTGTTGCTGTACCACATCCTGCTCGATCCCCAGATATGTCCACTCTGGACTTTTTTGTGTGGGGAGATATGCGCAACCTTGTTTACGCAACTCCTGCAGCATCAGAAGGGGATCTGGTTGCCCGGATAGTAGCAGCAACAGGAACAATTCAGGATACTCCTGGGGTTTTTTCCCGCATCAGACAGAACATGATCCGACGGTGTAACTTTTGTTTACGTGTCAATGAAGGCATGTTGAAAATCTACTGTAAATGAAATTGGGTTGTGTTAATGTGTTGTCTCTTGGTCATAGAGGAATGGAAAAGTGTTCGTTGGTTTAATTACTTTGCCGGCAGAGATATCTTCCTCTACCGGTTTAAATACTCATCATAGGAAAAAATGACATTTGGGAAAATATTTGTTTTGATTTCCCGTACACCCTTCCAGAATTTGTCGGTTTAAATACTTTTCACCCTGTAGTTACGCTAAAGACCGCCATGTACATGCTAAAATTTGGGGCGAGTTGCAATCTTGGATACATGAAAAGTGAAGATATATAATGTAAATAACGTTTTTCTTATTTAAAAAACTACAAGAGTTTTCACATGAGAAGTTCTGAGGCATTTTTTCAACACACAGGCGTAATTTGTGTTTGCACTCATTAATACTGCCACAAAACTTCGTTAACGCAAAGATGTGAAATACGTTCTGGTAAGTGAACCCTTCGACAAAGTTCTTTCGAAGTACAATTTTCTTACAATTTCAGTGGATAACCCAATTCCTGTCAGTATCCTTAATTGCTTGAAATTAAATTATTAACTTACTGTTAAAATAAATCACAAGTTAAAAAAATGTTCAAATGTGTGCGAAATCTTATGGGACTTACCTGCTAAGGTCATCAGTCCCTAAACGTACACACTACTTAACCTAAATTATCCTAAGGACAAACACACAGACACCCATGCCCGAGGGAGGACTAGAACCTCCGCCGGGACCAGCCGCACATTCTATGACTGCAGCACCTTAGGCCGCTCGGTTAATCCCCCAAGGGAAATCACAAGTTACTCAACCTTTATGGGCCTATACGATATGCTAGACACGAATCATGAAAAATATACTGAACAAAGTAAGGATATTAATCTTTTTAGTCAATGCAGGAGTTGATACAAACACACTCGAAATTTCGTATCTGAATCAGCAGGCGAATGTGATGTTGGTGCCTAGTAATTATTCGCTACCGCAAAACGTGCAACGCAAACAAACAGAATAAAAACACTCTAATCTGTACCTACCTATTTGCTGTTTTCAGTGCAAATGTTTCATCAATGTCTTGATTGCTAAGATTCGAAGTACCCGGATCATTTACCATCTTTTATTTACGCACAGTAGTGTATTTAAGGATTGAGAAGATGTAATACCAGTAAATAGTTCTAAGACAAAGGAAGAAAAAACCGTCATAAAGAAATTATCCGAATCGGACGGAAATCGGTAGATGTGATGCAAAGACAAGCATATGATTATAATTTAAAAAAAATTGAACGATTTATTCAAGAGAACGAAGTTCACAAACCGAGCAACTACACGTTGGCCCTTATTCAAGCAGTTATTCGGTTTGGCATTAATTCATGGAGTTGTTGGATTTTCTCTTAAGGGATATCGTGGCAACCCCCACCACATTTGAGGGTTAGATCGGGCAAATGGGTTAGATCGGGCAAATCCTGAGATGGTTGGAGAGCCCTGCCCATAATCCTCCAAGCTTTCTCGATCCGGAAGCGTTCCGACGACGTTGCTGACGAATGTAAAGATTTGACAAGCACGAAGACGAGAAGTGTAAACTCTTGCCGAGTGCGGGGGATGCAAGCAGGAATGTAAGCCCAATACATCTTGCCATTAACCACAGCAAAAGGAGACGTCGAATATCATCTACATACCGCTGTTCTGTAAGGATCCCGCACCGGCCGGGGTGGCCGAGCGGTTCTAGGCGCTACAATCTGGAACCGCGCAACCGCTACGGTCGCAGGTTCGAATCCTGCCTCGGGCATGGATGTGTGTGCTGTCCTTAGGATAGTTAGGTTTAAGTAGTGCTAAGTTCTAGGGGACTGATGACCTCAGTCCCATAGTGCTCAGAGCCATTTGAACCATTTGTAAGGATTCCGCGGGAGACCAACAAAGAGATCCTGTTACGAAAATAAATAACGCCCAAGACCATCACTCCTGGTTGTCGGACCTTACGGCAGGTGACAGTCAAGTCGGTATACCATCGCTGTCAGTGGCGTTTCCAGGTATGTCTTCGCTGGTCGTCGGGGCTCAGCTAGAAGCGGGGCTCATCAAAGAGATTCCAGGCCGAAGACTTGTCTGGAGATGCCGTGGATGGAGGTAAGACACCAACTGGACTGTCGCGTGCCGTACGGCCTGACAACCACGCGTGATGGTAGGGGACGCCATTTCTTTTCATAGCAGAACCGTTTTGGTTTTCGTTTACGGCACCATTAGAGCACAGCGGCACATTGACGACATTCTACGCTTCTTTTTGTTGTCCTTCATGCCATTTCATTCTGAGCTTATATAACAGCAATATAATGCCCACCTGCACATGGTGTGAGTTTTACTGGTTGTCCTCGTGCTTGCCAAACACCGCCTTGGCCAGCAAGTTCGCCAGACCTCTCCCCAACAGAGAACGGCCGGGGTATTATAGGCAGGGCCCTCCAACAATCTCGGTATTTTGACGATCTAACAGCCCAATCGGGCAGAGTCTGTCACGATGTCCCACAGAAGGGCCGAATAACAGCTTGCATGAGGGTCAGATAGGGAACGACGTGTTACCGACTTACTCAATTCGTGAAGCTCTTTCTCTTGAATAAATCATACAATTTTTCTGAAACAGTAATTATTTGTTTTTGTGCACATGTTAATCACATTTAGTGATTTCCGTCCCATTTGGATAATTATCGAGTGGTGGCCTTTTTTTTACCCCAGAGTTTATTACAGGAGACATTATTGCATGATAGGTTATAAAGTCTGACACACTAGACATGTAGGCAGAGAAGTTCAAATTGAGTCATCTGAAAACTCAAACCACTCCTCACACTAGACTGGGAATTAGCGCTGTCCTCAGAGTAAAGACAGCGCTGGCAAATTAAAATGTCTTTGGAATTTGATTAATAGAGTCAGATGTATCTCATTAAAAATCTGTCAGTAAGGGATCAAATTTAGTGGCGAGCGCCTTTCAGGTGTCGCGCCCAACTGAGCACGTGCTGGATAAACTGTAAATCAATCCAATTCAATACAAACCACGTCTTCTAGATACTCGGAACATCAAAGCACAGTGTCCAACTGTGTTAACATGAAAACGGAACGCTTTTTTATGGAGTTGGTTCTGGAGGAGTAAAGTAAGAAGACATCCAGTCCGCAATGTTCTAACGCAAATAGAACAAACGAGTTATCAGTCTATTTAGGGACAACGGGCATGGGTTTGCTTTCTGAGTTTGGCTCAGCACAAACTAAGACACACATATTTATTTGGGGGGGGGGGAGTGGGAAGGGGGGCTGCACCTCCCTTTTTTTCATGTAAACCAACAGTAGATTCCTCTACCCAAATGTCACTTCGGGTGTGATCTGACGCATCGCAGAATGACAAATCTTTCCCAACTTACTTAGTTTCTTAAGGAATTGGAAGTCGAATTCCATCCTATGGGACTTATTGATGTGGTTAGTTGAATTATTATCCTTAAAATTGAGTGTAAATCATCTTATTAGTCACTGAATTAATAATTAAATGATCTATCAAAATTTAAAAGTGAAGTGACACACTATAAACATTTTTACACCTCTATAATCATTTTAAATTAGATTTTACATCTTACTATGACGAAAAATGTCATTATATGTCCGATCACAGTTCAAATACGAGACCTTTTCCTTAGCTCAGAGTAGAGAGAAATAACGATGCCGAACGTTAGGCAGTGTTGTTAATTAATGGGATCACCAGTGGCAGACACGCTATCGATTTGTCAATCACTTACGGTTTTCCATTACACACCTATTTCTTGAAGCCATCAAATCACCTTTCACTTGATCGGTATCTCTATGTTATATCCATTGAAATCCAGCTACTAACTTCCATGTTCCCTTACCATCAATTTGTCTAACTATATTTTGCATACCTCCATTGATTTTTATGACGTTTTATGGTTCATTATGTTTGCTTACCAATTTCTTTCCTTTTTTGTCTCACTTACTAGTTCCAAAAAAAACATCAAGGTTTGCAAGTAGTGCCAAGTCCTCTAAAATCTGTACGTCCGCTACCTCCTTGTCGGAAACACTACGAATCCGCAGTAGAAAAGCTCCCGCTGAATATTAGGTACGATATAATTGCAATAAGTGAGTTATAAAAGGGATGCTGTGGCGTGTATTAGTATAATTAACAAAAAATTTCAACAATAGAAATAGTTTTAGTGTGTGTGTGTGTGTGTGTGTGTGTGTGTGTGTGTGTGTGTGTGTGTGTGTAGCTTACGACACTTATTCTCGTATACCCTCGTTCCATTCCCACTCAGTAGATTTTTAACAGCCGATTTCACTACCCATAAAGTATAAAAACTGTGAGGGTGGAAGACGTGAGAAGCCTGAATAACTATGCGTCAGCCCGTCCATATGACCGTCGAACAGGATGAAGATAGAATGCCCTCCTCTCCTCTGTCCATACAGCGATTTCAAACGACTGTCTGACAGTCTGTTATAATTGACGTTCGGTTGTCGCGACCTGATCGCCAGTTCTGGAAAGGCGACCCGCCTGGACCGTGTCGCGCACCAGCTAGAGGTAGAGGTATAGAGGTTGGAGGTAGAGGCAGCGGCGACGACGCGGCTCGTTAGCGCTGACAGCCGGCCTAGCTCTGCAAATTGCCCCCTCACCCCGACGCGACAGGCGGCTGGCAGGCACCGCCAGCTGAGCGCCGCGACTCTCGTCTGCATGCTCCACTCCTGAGTCACTGTCTCCTGTCCTACTGTAACGTCCACTGCACCCCGATGAGTCACTACCATTTCATCATTTGATCGCGTACCTAAAGATATCGAAAGCAAGGTTATCGTTTCCGAACACTACCCTACTTATGTACATATCATACACACTGATAAGCCAAAAGCTTATTCCCACAGCCCACTACAAGGTTGGATACCTCCAGGTGGCGTTGCGGGTACGTGACACAGTAACAGAAGTATGTAAGCGTAGCAGAGGTGGATAAGGGATTACTCAAATGAAGAATTGCGCTGCAAATGAAGAAATCCACTAAGAGACTTTGACAAAGAGAAGATTATTACTGCGCAGTGTCTGAACAAGAGTCTAGAAAATGGCGAAACCGGTCGAATGTTCACTTGCTACTGGCGTGAGCACCTACGGAAAAAGGTATAATGGTAGTGAAACTGACACTAGAAGGCATTAAACATTTCACAGAACGTGGGGCGTAAAAGCCTGTCTGCTCTGTGCAGTAGGACAGATAGTGATCTGTGGCACCTTTGGCGAAAGAGTACAATGCCGACGGACTCACATGCGTCTGGAGCACACCATTCAACGCACATTGTTGAAAATCGGGTTCTGAAGCAGACGACATCTGCGTGCTCACATGTTGGCCCAACGACATCGTCAGTTACTTTTGTAATGGACTCTGGATCATCTAAATTGGAGCGTGTGTCACTGGGAACGTGTGGGCCCGTCACATGAATCACGTTTTTGTTACACCAGGTCCATCGTCGTCTCAAAGAACATCGTCATCCAGATGAATGTCTTCTCGGAACGTGCACCGCGCTGGCTGGTGGGTGCACTATGATAAACATTCTCCTGCGCTTGCATGGGACATGTGGCAGTAATCTAAGACATCACGTCATTGATGTCTTCCCTGAAGACGATGTCATCTTTCAGCGGTGTAATAGTCCGTGTCTTGAAGACATAATCGGGCTACAGCGATTCGAGGAGCATGACACTGAAATCACATTAATGTCTTGGCCACCAAATTCACCTGACGTGAATCTAATGGTTCCAATCTGTGTCCCTATTGAGCGCTATCACCGAGAATACTAAAAACGTTGTATATGCAAATCTACCGACGAACAGCAGAATCAATAACAAGCAGTATAGGTGATATACTGCGTTGCAAAAAATCGTCCAACAAGCCATTAAGCAGGTGTTCATAATGTTCTGGCCCGTCAGTCTACACTGATACGCAAAACTTAAAGACAAACCTAACTTTCCCATAATGTGTCACTGTCAAGGAACTTAGCTCGATGGAACTTGCACCAAGTACAGAAACAAATGTTGGAGTAGAGCACAGAGCGTAACGGAATTAAATACACAATGAGACGAACAGAAATGATATGTTAATTAAAAGACAGCAATTACACAAAAGTAGGCCACAGTTATGATGGTCCCCAGAACACTGCATGCGTGGCGAGAAACTAAGATATTTTGTGACACCAGCTACCACCTGCCGAGTACTGAGAAAATGGTGTCACGAGCACAAATCCAGATGGCACATAGGGTGAAACAGACACCGACTTCACGAGTGTCGTGCTGGAGAGTATATTCGGAAACAGGGTAGTTGCCAGCATACATTATCTGTCTATGTCCATTAATCCTAAGTGACCACATTGTGGAAGCATTCGAGAAAGCTATGACTTCCCAAAATAATGCCCTGAATTGAGTTCTGTTCTATCTGAGATTTTGCCCACCGCACCCCGAATAGCTTTTCGTCGCCTTCCTCAACATACACAATATCCTGATCTGACCCTATGTCCTTCTGCACCCAGTTCCGTGTACTGTACCTCCTACTCCTTAGACCATCCGCAGTGACACGTTCATTCGGACATTCGGAGACAGCAATTACACTTAAGACGCCGCGATTTATGGTGGTCCCCTGAGCATTGCAAACGGGGGAATGTGGTTCGCAGTGGGGTGTGTGATCACCACGGACTACAATGCAGGGTGCTCATGAGCTGGCTACTAGGTTGGCAAGGAGATGTTGCGGTAGGGCGATCCATTTCTCCACCACCTTGGATCCAACTACAGGATGGCAGGATGCTGCAGTACGACTCTCGAATACATGCCACATGTGTTCGATGGGATTTAAGCCGGGTGGCGGGGGTAGGGACGCGGAATTGGGAGGGAGGAGAGTTGACTGGCACGCCAGTCCATTCGTAGAATATCCTCTCGTTCCAGAAGCTACTTCACCAGTGCTGTTGAAAAGGCTGGCGCATTGTCATCCAGATAAATGAAGTCATAGTCGATTACACCCCCTGAAAAGTCACACACGGGGAGGGAGTAAAGTGTCAATAACGTTGACCCCTAAGTGCACTACCTAAGAGGATATGGGGTCTGTATGTTCACGGAACTTAATGCTTTCCCCCACGGTAACACCTGGTCCAACAGAACTATCACAAAATCCATCTGACAGGGTTTTATCGATTGCTGTAAGATTAGAGTTGTCACTTAGGTCGAGGCTACTCTCGACAGCGAACAAATTATTGGTGCTATGGAAGTTACCAGTAACGTCCACCTCCGCCCCACCCCCGCCCCTTTCACAGATCTTTTTTAAAAAAACCGTCTCCCATTTTCAAATGCCTGATTACTCTATAAAAGATGTAATACCTAATTCTGACAACGACGTTAGATCTTTAAAGCTGAAGGACCAAACTCAAATTAGTCGGTTTGTGTTAGTTCCGAATTATTCAGCAATAGATTAATGTAAAAATTTATAAAACATTACAAATTACATTTATGTTTCATTGGAAGTCTCTAAGTTCTCTTATTCTCAGATCCTCGATGAATACAGCCTGAACATATTGTGAGTTACGTTGCCTCATGGCAGATAAAGATTTTCTGTCTTTAACACTTATATTACTGTACTTAACCGTTACTGAGAGATCTTAAACGTAGAAGGTACCTTGAAAATGAAGAACATACGAAATTTCTTTTAATGGTGTTGTGAAGGGTCCATTTGTACGTGGAGCACAATTTTCTAATACAGTTCACGAAAAGTGACGTGAAATTATTGTCATATGTAGAACAGCTTGTATTTTTGACACCACTGAGCAAAAGATGTTGACTGAGTGGCAGAATCGATTGTTTACTAGGGGCGCCCGAGGCGCAGTAGCAGTTGTCGGTGCAATTTGTTATAGGAAGGACCTATGACTTAAAGCAAGTGACTAGCTGTGAGACATTATTTGTTGGTCTATGGACGCAGCATAATGCAGTTTTTATAAAATCAAGTGATGAATGGTATTGTTTGTGCTTACACAGCGCCCGTAAATGTTAGATCGTAGTTATTTTTATAAAAGTGTAAAATGTGTTATTAATTTGTCAGCCTGTAAGATTATCAGCAATTGCAGTGAAACCTATCGTTACAAAGTATTGACCATTGCCCATGGCAATTAGAGTAGATTAATGAATTGCTACTGTAACTCAAAAGGAATGCAACTGGGTCTAAAGCGCTGTAGTCTGGACTGTGCGGTTGATCCCGGCGGAGGTTCGAGTCCTCCGTCGGGCATGTGTGTGTGTGTGTGTGTGTGTGTGTGTGTGTGTGTGTGTGTGTGTGTGTTTCCTTAGGATAATTTAGGTTAAGTAGTGTGTAAGGTTAGAGACTGATGACCTTAGCGGGTAAGTCCCATAAGATTTCACACACATTTGAATGCAACTGGAACAAATTTGTAAGTTAATGAAATGTTATATATCTAGTTTTACAAACAGTCCTGTTGGAGGAACATAATTAATTCAGCATTATACCAGAGGTTGAAAATTTCGCTACTGTTGTAAAGCTCTTCTATCACACGACCGGTTTCGGTCTCTTATACGCTCGACATCAGGTGTCGGACTGAAGTAGCAGGAGAGGGGAGATAATATTTGCCGCAGTAGACATGTACTTGGCGCGGTCCGCTGTCTACGAGCCCAGAGCATGAAGTAGCGGATGCGAAGGAGGAAGCAATCCAGTAAACCAGAGTGTCAAAGGTGCTGCCATCTGTTGAACGGCAGAAGAACGCGGGACCACTAGCCCGGCCGTTCACAATTTGAATTAGTGGTTACATTTAATACGATGAAAAAAAAAGATTACATAAAAAATACATGGTTACAACGCGCCACAGTCATGAGTTAAAAGAACATACACATGTGCCACTACTATTTACAAGTATCTCGTTACTGAACAAAAGGGAAAGTAGCGAAGCCTTACAGTCTACACTGTCAAAGTAATACGCCAATTAATAGCTACTAGCAATAGCACTAAAAAGACATGGTTCAATCCCGCGTCCGGCCATCCTGATTTAGGTTTTCCGTGATTTCCCTAAATCGCTCCAGCCAAATGCCGGGATGGTTCCTTTCAAAGGGCACGGTCGACTTCCTTCCCCGTCCTTCCCTAATCCGATGAGACCGATGACCTCGCTGTCTGGTCTCCTTCCCCAAAACAACCCAACCCAACTAAAAAGACACATTAAAGGTTGAGACAATTTAAAACCTTCTAACTAAAGTCGACAAGCCACGATTAAATACTTTCTATGCCTACAGAAGAGAGGACTACCAAGGATACATTCGTTGCGACTCTAGAGCAAATGAAAATTTATTTCGTTGTTTATTTGCTTAGGGAATTTTATCAGTTGATTGCACAGGTCCATAGAACTCGCTGCTCATGAGACTGGGTAAATTTCAGAGGGATTGATTTCATTATGAAATCTGCATATTGGTTTTGCAGATTAAGTCATTTTCTCAACAACACAACATACATTAAATTTGCATGATACAAACATTACGAATTTCAGATTCATTGGCAAACAAAAAATACAAAACTTTTTATGATGAACGTTAGAGTGTAATTATACAGTTTGGTTGGGGAATATAGGTTCGGAGAAGCCAGCTTGAAAAGGTAGTAGAAATAAAATCACATTACTGTGCACCTTTTGATTACATTAGTAGCAGTTAATTGCAAATACCATCGTTCACACAACGAACGTACCACTTGTACTTTATCTTACAAAATGTGCTCAAATTGAGGGCCATAAACCTAAATGCAAGCATGAATTCGGCGAACTTGATTCTGAACCACGGTGACAAATATCACGTGTGTTTTGAATCAGAGGCAGCTACAATTCTGACAACTAACACCATCCCCGTATCCACTAGGGCCTCATACGTTAATGACTTTAGATGTCTCCAGAGGAAATAATCAAGGTATTCTGGTCGGGTGACCTCGCAGGTCGTGAAATAGGACCTTCCCTACCATTTCAGTGACCAGGATATACAGCACTGTTATGTTTGTGGACTTCGATACTGAAGTAAGGCGGTGCACTATCATCTATCATGAAACGACAAGGGTACGTTCTCCCACAGCTCGGGTAGAAAGAACTCTCTGCACGGTCAAGTAGAGGTGGCCGTTCAGACGGTCAGGTAGAAAATGTGGCCCAAAGAGTTTGCTGCCTAGAACGCCGGCCCAGATGTTCATATCAAAATATACTTGACGGTGTGATCCACTACAGCGTGTGGTTTTTTTCTCATCCCACACGTGACTATTACTGCTGTTCTAAATACCATCACGATCAAGTGAGGCTTCTTCGGTGAACAGCAGACGCAAACCTTGGTGCAAAGACAGTCGCAAGAATTGTGTGGACATGGTGTGGGTCGTATGTGTTTAATATCCGCTCCAAAATCGGGTGTGCGAGTGTTCCTCACGTAGCCAGGACCCCTTTTCTTCTTTCCAATGAAATAGTCTCCCGTCCGTCGATCAAGAGTAATACGAGTAAACTCGTCGTGACTGATGATACCTGTTAGGAAATCGTTCCCTGTACAGTCTTTCAGCCGAAAACATTGTAACGTATTTACTCATACACAAGGTCTATGTCAGTGAGTTCTGCGAAACTGCACCGGGACTACTCCGCCCTGTAATACTGTAAGTCTCTGAATAGCACTGAAAAGTGAATGCGTCTGTCGTTGATTCATAGCACGTTCTGTCATGGGAAAATGTAAATACGATACAACAGAACCACCTTATGGGCAAGTAAACAAAACATGCATCATGACTTCCAAGTAATCAACTCGTCATCCTTGTTTCCTTGAAAGAAATAAGGTATCTACTTTCAAATGAACAGCACATTACACGTTTTATAGTTGAAAATAAGCTGGAAAACTGTAATGCTAGACAAAGCAGTACCCTCCCGCCTGATGTTCGAGTCCTCCATCGAGCCTGTGTGTGTGCCTGCTTGAGTGTGTGTGTGTGTGTGTGTGTGTGTGTGTGTGTGTGTGTGTGTGTGTGTGTGTGTGTGTTTGTGTGTTTGTGTGTATTTTGTTCTTAGCATAAATTAGTTTAAGTAGTGTGTAAGTCTAGTGACCGATGACCTCAGCAGTTTGCTCCCTTAGTAATCCACACATATTTGAACAGAGCGGTAGCGAAGTTTACTTCCATGCCTCCTTAAACTGGCTTGTCCGACCCCAGGTTCCCTGTCTCAAATTTTTCATTGGATGAGTCGTAAACGTGGAAAATATGTCGAGGACCGCATGCTGCTATGCGTAACACGTGACACACCGTTGTTAACATCATACTCTTCGGTGTACTGTGTACGTAAAACAAAAACACCCATTAACCATTGAACGAGATACCGACGAGCCTCACGATTACGACATGTCATTCACCCATGAATACAACACACGACACACCAATGAGCTGACGTGTACCTGGCAGCGTTTGAAAGATACGAGAAAGAACAAATCCCATCGTAATCTATGTGAAATTGTATCAGAAATTGTGAATCGCACGTTGCTGGCGGCAACGGAGTGTACAGTCACATGTTATGGAATGTGTTTCCTGTAAGCAAAAAGTGTGGTCAACGGCGGAAGTAAAGCCGCGGCGTGCATGACGTGTCTACAACACCTGTGCACTGCTCACTCTGCCCGATAATCGCCGTGTCGACAGCTGCTGACTGCCGTGTCGCAGTGGTACTACAGTACCATGACAAGTTTCACAAACGAGGAATACCCCGACATCCACCTCACCTACAAGCTTGCAGATGGAAGAGCTGACGTTGCAGGGCTACTGTATCATGAGAGGTTTCCTAGCCGGCGCCTTCCATCCCGAAAACGCTTTACACTGTGAACAGGCCCTTGAGGGAGTATGGTACACGTGCAGCACCTCCAAAATTTAGTGGTCGTGACCGGCCGTCGACGTACAGTGCGGATGACGAACAAAAAGTGTTACAAACGGTTGCGGAGGACCGAACAATAAGCACCAGGTCTCTCACCACTGCGGTCGGTATGTCACTGTTATCCGAGTACTCCACAGAAACATACCATCCTTTTCGCATGCAGAAGGTACAGGCATTATTGCCGGAAGACTACCAGAGGAGGATCTACTTCTCTAACTTTATACTACGGCGTCAGACCCACGACCAGCATTTTTCACGAACAATTTTGTTGACCGACGAAGCCTATTTCACGAAGGAGGGTATAGTGAATTAGCATAATTGGCAAGAGTGGGCGTAAGAAAGCCCCCACAGCACAGTGATAAGGGGGTATCAACAACGATGCGGTGTCAATATCTGATGTGGTATTGTTGATCACCATCTCGTAGGGCCACATATGCTACCACAAAGGCTTACAGGAGAGCGGTACCTGAGTTTCCTGGATGTTACATTACCGGAATTGTTGGAAGACGTTAGCTTGCCTCTCGTATGAACCTGTGCTACAAGCATGATGGAGCCTCCACTCACTTCAGCGGCACAATGCGAAGCTACCTGGACAATGTCTTCCCTTCGAAATGGATCGGTCGTGGAAGCCCCGTAGTGGTTGATGTCAACACCCTTCAACGCAGAATGCAATATGCCTGTGGTATTACGCAAAGAGATACAGACATGCTGAATCACGTTCAGCAATCCTTTCTGCGAAGAGTTCAACTTTGCTACACACATCGTAGACGTGATTTCGAATAGTACTTATAAACAGCCCCTGCCACTTCTGGTCATGTGTTTCTATGTTAGTCTTAATTTGCACTGCTGTATTGCATTCGTTTGTATAACTGCCACATACCTGTGTAGTCGTATTTTGTATTCTGCGTCTCTGTGCTCGTTTCTTAAACCAAGTCTGGGACACAGAAACCAAATTATAAAACATGCATGTACATTAGTTCAGCCCCTCCTCACGTTCCTTTCCCTATGCCAACCAGCCACTATACATAATACCGGCCGGCGTAACCGGTACGAGATACATGTGGGCGCTATCATTGCTCGCAGTGTCACGCAGACCGTCGCTAGATGCCGCGTGCCTCGCCTTATCGTGAGCGTATAGACTACCTACAAAACTCCCAAGTTGTGCCCAGTTGCCGAACTGTCCCCCTGACCAATGTCAGCGCACAGTAACACCCAGAAGTCCACTTCATATATCCAGATTTTACCATTGAATTGCATTGCCATTTATTGACATAGGAACATGCGCAAAACGATTTTATGTTTATAGCTCAGTGTGTGACCATTTGCGCGACATATTTTTCCCCATTTATGACTCACGCTATATATATATAAAAGGGCGAGACAAATGAAAACATTGAATTTGTAATGACAAATCGAAGTTTCGCGCCGTTATCCTGTAAGCTGGTAAGTATGCTACAAACAGCGTGCAGAATGGCCTATAAATGGCAGCATAGTGCAGAAGCACACATACCGTCGCAGTCTTAATATATAGTTGGCCGCCGCACTTGCGACTTGCACCAGGGCAAAACAGCGTTCTGTTATCCGGTTTTTGCGTAACGAAGGTGTGAAACCTATTGAAATTCATCGACGAATGAAGGTTCAGTACGGTGATGCATGTTTGTCACAGCAGAAAGTCTAAGAATGGAATAGCAAGTTCGCAAATGGTGTGACTTAAGTGGAAGATACTCCTCATCCATGTCAAGAACAACGAGTTGTGGCTCCACAAAACATTGCAGCAGTTGAAGTCATAGTGGAGGATAACCACCAAGTGACAGTGAATGACATTGCAGCAAGTTTACAGATTAGTCATGGGTCAGCACACGACATTGCGTATGATGCGCTCTAGTTTCACAAACTGTCTGCAAGATGGGTGCCACGGCAGCTGACTCCTGAAATGAGAGAACAATATGTTTATGCTTGTGAAGAACAACTTCGGCGCTTTGAACGAGAAGGTGATGGCTTCCTTGCATGAATCGTTACCGGGGACGAAACCTGGGTTCACGTCCACCACCCGGAAACGAATAGAGCGAGCAAGGAATGGCCCCATTCCTCATCACCAAAACCAAAGAAATTTCGAACAGAACCATCAGCAGGGAAGGTTATGCTGACTCTCATTTGGGACGAAAAAGGCGTCATCTTGGAGCATTACATGCCAACAGAGACCACTGTCACCAGTGCATCATACACAGATCGCCTAAAAAAAATCTGCGGCCTGCAATCAAATCAAAGCGACGTGGATTGCTGTCAGCAGATGTCCTTTTGCAACATGACAATGCAAGGCCTCACACTGCCCGTGCCACAGCTGCAACCATCACAGGCCTGCATTTTGAGTGACTTCCTTATCCACCACACTCACCAGCCTTTGGCGCAAGTGATTTCCATATGTTTGGACCACTCGAAGACGCAATGGGAGAAAAGAAGTTCCGTTCTGATGGAAAGGTACGCCACGCGGTGCATGGGTGGTTGCGCGGACTATAAAAAGATTTTTTTTCTAAAGTAATTTATGCACTTTGTAAGCACTGGAGGACTTGCATTGAGCGTTGGGGACATTATGTTGAAATGTGGTACAGCTTTGTACCCCTTCTGCACAATGAATAATATTTTAAGAAATTGTAAGGTTTTCATTTGACTCACCATCGTGTGTGCGCATATATATATTACTGGCCATTAAAATTGCTACCGACGCGAAATTTAAACGACAGGAAGAAGATGCTGTGATATGCAAATCATTAGCTTTTCAAAGCATTCTCACAAGGTTGGCGCCAGTGCCGTCACCTACAACGTGCTGACATGAGGAAAGTTTCCAACCGATTTCTCATAAACAAACGGCAGTTGACCGGCATTGCCTGTTGAAACGTTGTTGTGATGCCTCGCGTAAGGAGGAGAAATGCGTACCATCACGTTTCCGACTTTGATGAAGGTCAGATTGTAGCCTATCGCGATTGCGGTTTATCGTATCGTGACATTGCTGCTCGCGTTGGTCGAGATCTAGTGACTGTCAGCAGAATATGGAATTGGTGGGTTCAGGAGGGTAGTACTGAACGCCGTGCTGGATCCCAACGGCCTCGTATCACTAGCAGTCGAGATGACAGGCATCTTATCCGCATGGCTGTAATGGATCGTACAGCCACGTCTCGATCACTGAGTCAACAGATGGGGACGTTTGCAAGACGACAATCATCTGCACGAACAGTTCGACGACGTTTGCAGCAGCATGGACTATCAGCTCAAAGATCATGGCTGCAGTTACCCTTCACTCTGCGTCACAGACAGGAGCAATTACGATGGTGTGCTTAACGACGAACGTGGGTGCACGAATGGCAAAACGTCATTTTTTCTAATAAATCCAGTTTGTGTTTACAGCATAAAGATGGTCGCATCCGTGTTTGGCGACATCGCGGTGAACCCCCATTGGAAGCGTGTATTCGCCCACCAGGCGTGATGGTACGGGGTGCCATTGGTTACACGTCTCAGTCACCTCTTGTTCGCATTGACTGCACTTTAAACAGTGGACGTTACATTTCTGATGTGTTACGACCCGTGTCTCTAATCTTCATTCGGTCCCTGAGAAACCCTACATTTCAGCAGGATAATGCACGACGGCATGTTGCAGGTCCTGTACGGGCCTTTCTGGATACAGAAAATGTTCGACTGCTGCCCTGGCCAACACACTCTCCAGATCTATCATCAATTGAAAACGGCTGGTCAATGTTGGCTTAGCAACTGGCTCTTCAAATACGCCAGTCACTACTATTGATGAACTGTGGTATCGTGTTGAAGCTGCATGGGCAGCTGTACCTGTACATGCAACCCAAGCTCTGTTTGACTCAATTTCCAGGCGTATCAAGGCCGTTATCACGGCCAGAGGTGGTTGTTCTGGGTACTGATTTCTCAGGATCTATGCACCCAAATTGCGTGAAAATGTAATCACATGTCAGTACTAGTACAATATATTTGTGCAATGAATATCCGTTTATCATCTGCATTTCTTCTTGGTGTAGCAATTTTAAGGGCCAGTAGTATATATAAAGTGCAGGGATAGGTTTATGACTGGAAATGGAGAAAACAAGGTCAGGAAATACATCGTTGATGGGTAGATGGCGAAGGCGTATATAACTTCGTTTGCATATGTGTCGTGTCTTCCTTTTGTGTTGCTGGCTGTGGACGCAGTATCTTGTAAGCAGCACAAGGTCCGGTATTCATATTGGGAACAATATGCTTTGTGTAAGGCCAGGCAGATGCAAACGGTCGAGAGGTAGCATGGCTGTACCGTAAGAAGTACCCTCAGAGAGACCAACCATGTTACGCAACATTTAAAGCCCCATTTTGGGCGTTCATGTAGTCAGGGATCCTTTCAGGCAGGCGAATGTACAATGAGGATGTGCACTGTGCGTACAGCACGTTTGGAAGACAGGGCGTAACAGGATATTGATATTAACTCCAGCTCCAGGCAAATGGCCTGCCAACATGGTGTAAGGCAAAGATCAATTATTATTCTTTATGTGACGTGTGAATGCGTTAATTGCGTTCCATGTAGGCCATTTTGAACGCCTGTTGTGACGTAAATGTGATACAGCTCTTTACTGTGTTCCGGGATAAAGCCGCGTATGGTGGCCATTCGGTCTCAGACGCCTTGTCACGGTTCGCGGCTGCCCCCATCGTGTGTGTGTGTGTATGTGTGTTTGTGTGTGTGTGTGTGTTTGTGTGTGTGTGTGTTGTCCTTAGCGTAAGTTAGATTAAGAAGTGTGTAAGCCTAGGGAACGATGACCTCATCGGCTTGGTCCCTTAGGAATAACTTTCCAATATTTCCGGGATGAAATGTGGTTGCAGGCACACTGTCCATATCCGGACACATCTTCATAGTGCCGTTTTGCCTCAATTTCCAGTCAGGAATCCGTCCCTGCAGTTGTCGGTTTTATTAATGGTCACACTTTATACGAGCGAGGATGGCTCCAGCCTGAATACCTGTGGGACTTTGTAAATGTGGCGAGGAGTGGGGTTAATATATAGGTGCGCTATTTGTGAGTGACATATTGAGAATCAGACTCAAACGAGAAGTACATCCAGATGGCCGAGACGGTTAAGGCAACCATTCTAGAGAAACGGAGCACCCGGGTTCGAATCCCGGTCTGACACATACTTCTAACCGTTACCATTGATTTATTTCAATGCCTGCAGGTAGCTGAAGTCCTGATTTTTCTTCATAACAAATAAGTCTGAGATCCCCTGTTGAGAGCACTCAGTAATTCGTGAGGATAAAGAAATAGTTTTGTTTCACAAGAAAGACATTTTGTCACTCTGTGCTGCGTGTCAACTGATCATTTTCCTCGAGACTATTCAGAATATTTGACTACAGGCTATGTTCCAAAATCGTATTGCAATTCGACGTCAGTGATACGGGTGTCTAATTTATCAGAGTACTCTCACTTCTTTTCATGAATATTAATGAGACCTGTTCAACTTTCCTGTCTTTAGCTACAAATGTCTTCGAGCCTGCGGTTCTATATGACTTAAGTATTGTATCAGCATACTGTGAAATGAAACTAATTGTTATACAATACAGACCAGAGTTCATGCATGTGTCTAGTGAGTTAAGCTGCTTTGCTACACAGTCTAAGTTACTCATGTTGGCAGCAGTTCCATATTTACATTCAGGAATAATTTCTTCGTTTTCTTTGGTGGAGGAATTTCGGGAAACTGCACTTAGTTAATGCACTTTAGTGCCACTATAATCGATAAGACTACCTTCTCTATCGCACAGTTAAGGTACTGATTGTGTCTCGCTTCTGCTGTGCTGCACACGCAACAAACTATCGTTATGGGAACTATTAAATGTATTTCTTATTCACGTTCGCGATTAATTTCTGAGCTTCTGTAAAACATCATAATCTTGGGGACATTGCATTCTTTTACATTTGAGATACATTTTTGTCTGCCTCTGAAACAGTGTTTTAACGTGTTTTGTGCACAAAGGTGGGGGGGGGGGAGAGGGATCATTCCCCTTTTTTTTATTAATTTATTTCGGATCAATCTCTCCAGTGGAGTCGATAGCATTTGAATTTATGCCACAACTAGTCTATACTTTTACGGTTAATTCGAAAGGAATGGAATCTGTCTCTTAAGGTGTCAAACGAATTTTTGTCTTTATTTTTTCAATAGATATGTTGTGTGTCTTTTTTTTTTCCAAGAGTGCTAGTTCTGCCAGGTATGCAGAAGAGCTTCTGTGAAGTTTGGAAAGTAGGAGACGAGGTACTGGTGGAAGTAAAGCTGTGAGGACGAGGCGTGAGTCGTGCTTGCGTAGCTCAGATGGTAGAGCGCCTGCCAGTGAAAGGCAAAGGTTCCTAGTTCGATTATCGGTCCGGCACATAGTTTTAATCTATCAGGAAAGTTACTTTTAAACCCATTGTTCCTATGTTACCGTTATTGTGTTTGAACGGTACCCTTTCAGACTGAAACTTTTTTTTTTTTTTTACTTTCCCTCGACCCTCTAACCGGAAATACCGTAGTGTAGCCGTTTTGTGTGTGTAATGAACACGCGGTCTATTCAGCGGAGCTGTGAATTATGGCGGAGCTAAGTGAATTCGAACATAGCAATACTGTTGGTGTTCATATGAAAGGTGCTTCCGAACCAAGGTAGCCGAAGAGTTTGGTGTTTCAAAATCAAATATTAGTACCGCATACAGGAAAAGCTGAAGAACATCGTCCGCTATGACACATCACGAAGGAAATATTGTTCAAAAATGTTCAAATGTGTGTGAAATCTTATGGAACTTAACTGCTAAGGTCATCAGTCCCTAAGCTTACACACTACTTAACCTAAATTATGCTAAGGACGAACACACACACCCATGCCCGAGGGAGGACTCGAACCTCCGCCGGGACCAGCCGCACAGGCCATGACTGCAGCGCCTGAGACTGCTCGGATAATCCCGTGCGCCGGAAATAGTGTGTTAGACGGTAGTGACAGACCGTCATTGAAGAGAACTGAGGTGAAAAGATGACTCTCAAGCTCTATCAGCACCAATATATCACTAAGAGAGCTCCATTAGCTAGGAATTGCAAGGCGAACTGGAATTTAAAAAGAAAGTCAACAATAATAGAAATACCTGTAACAGGAAAAGGTACGGAAGCCAAAATATGTTGGCTACATACCAGTGGAAGATAATCATCTGGTTAGACGAGTCCTGTTTAACATTCTTTCCAACTTCTGGCAGAGTTTGCGTCTCAGGAGTGATATATGGTGCATGTTCGGTGATGATTTGTGAAGCGACGTCTTGGAAATCCATGATACCCATGGTTAGTGTGCAAGGTCGCATGCCCGCCAAGGGTTACTGAACATTCTGGCTGAAAAGGTCCATTCCGTGATCCACGTTTGTTCCCCAACGGTGTTGCTGTGTTGCAAGTAGAAGGGGCCCCTGTACACACAGCTCCTATCGTCCAAGTCTGGCCATTTGAGCACAAGGATGAATTACCGAACCTATCCTAGCCATCGAACGTCTCAGATGTAAATATAATTGAGAATTTTGGGTCTGTTTGAGAGAGAAAGTTGCGTGATCGCTATGCACCTTAATCACGGTCACACGAATTTGCTCCTACTTTTGTAAGAAGCGAGGTACAAGATTCCCTTGAAAATCCTACTGATGGCTGCTGTGGCCGAGCGGTTCTACGCGCTTCTGTCCAGAACCGCGCTGCTGCTACGGTTGCAGGTTCGAATCCTGCCTCGGGCATCCATGTGTGTGACGTCCTTACGTCAGTTAGGTTTAAGTAGTTCCAAGTCTAGGGGACTGATGACCTCAGATAGTGCTTAGAGCCATTTTCACTATTTGATGATGCGTCTACCTTAAGCCATCTCGGTGGTGGCCCTGCTCGAGTGCACAGGAGGAAGTGTGCTTTGAAGCCAGCAACAGATTGGCGAAGCCGTCAGAGCGTTTTCTGCCAACCTCGGGATGCGTTCTGCCTAGTGTGGTAACGGTAACTTAGGACTCCACGAACATATCCGAAGGTAAGTAGTTAATTGTGCGATGAAGAAGATTGGAGGGAGATGAAAGATTGAGTTATGAAAGCGGTTTAAAATAGATGTGGGTAGAGTAGATACACGAAGGTGCAGATGTAGGAAGGTAGCATTGTGTGACAGGATGTAGCAGTGATGTGTTTTTTATAATTTTACAACAGAGGAATATGTACGAATATTTATAATCGCAGTTACTTATTTCGGACGAAGTAGGACACCTTCAGATATAGGAGCCGAATTAAGAAGCAAACCGTAAGTATAATCTGTCATCGAAGATATCTGCAACAAGATAATCGTACATGTATCGTGTTACTTTAGTGGCAGCAGCTGATTACTGGACAAAGTCACCAACTGGTTTCGGAAATCTGCTGTGGTGGTTGCCACTGTGATAACGAACACAATGTGAAAGCCTCAGGAATAAGTTATCGGTGGGACCTCCTAGTCATCCATCATTTCTCACAATTTGAATTAATTTTTTATCGAGATAGTCATAACTGAAAAAGAACTAATTTGCACCAAAGAACTCAAACAATTGTAAAACAGTTATTGACATTACAAGATCCAATGTTGTGCTTCATACTCAAAACAAAAATTAAGGGAGCACGAAAAATTTAAAACTCTTAGTTGAGGCAGTACTGAATGACAATTAGAAAAACTATTCGGTATTGAATAATTTATAAATTTAATAAAACCAAACAGTTTAAAACGCCTCGTTATAGCATTACCAAGTTATCAGAGGACCCCAAAACAATTTAAGAACAACAATATTCATGAAAAGTCCGTTCCAAGAGAATGAATGAAGTAGCAAAAATACAGCTGAATAACAAATATTTGAGTCAAGGGCAGTGAGTTCGTAACAGCACAGGATTGCACTGGCACTGACGATCAAGGGGTAAGTGGAGCCTAAGTACGTTAGGCACAGAGGAATAAGCGGCTGAAGGTTGCAGAAGGAAAGGAAAACTCCATTGAGATGGCTGAGGAAGTGGCATAAAAGGTGCCCGAAGAGGTAAGCGACGGCGTCAGACCTCGCGCTGCCGGACAAACAGCTTGCCGGAATCGCGCCGCTCCGAGCAGACGCACGAGGCAATACACAGCCACTCCACTGTCACATACACCGAGGTGCCGCAACCAGGACGAGAATAGCTGGCAGGTAGGAAACTGTGTAAAGAACGAATCGCTCTAGCAAGACAGATCCAAACCAATCGCTAATACAGACAAAATAACCCTTCACCAAAGGAAGCGCTAGATAAGTAGACACCTCCACTAGGTGCAAGTAAAAGGCAAATTTTTAAAAACAAACTGAATGAATTTATTGTCCACTAAGTTGAAATTTGAGTATCCATTGTGTTTTAAATTCACTCAGCAAAAGCTCTAAAAAGACACACATAAAATTTAATATAATCTGCAACACCAATTAATTAAATTGAAAACAATTACATTTAATTGCCCTGAGGGATAGTGAGAAAGGTCAAATAGTATCCTCGAAAGTCTTCGGTGTTGAGACACAAACGTAAGGCCCGTGACTGATGCAGTCACATAAGAGAAGACAAACAAGACCTTTCCTCAGAACCAGACAGGACAGTGGCGAGTAACTAAACAGTTTATCCTTGTTAACGTGCTCGATAAACACCTTCAAGGCCTGGTCAGAGCACGAATCTAAAACAAACACATATTAAAACATGAACATACATTAAATGAATAGCCACGATTAAACACAAATGAGCACAAACTCTTACGATACGAGTACCCCACGAGACGAGAATATTAAACAACAGTAACGTGCCCCAAAACCTTTAGCTCAGTACAGTAACCTTAAATACACTATTACGTCGCTATGAAGGGCACTGATCACAACATGCAGAACAACTTTTATACATTATTTGGACAGAGTGAGAAAGACCTTAAAAAGAGAAAAGTTACAAGTGGTAACTCTCAAGGCTATATTGAATCAAATACACTCACAGTAACTTTAATAAAATGCCAGAGAGCAATACAACGAAGTTGAATGGCAGAGGCGGACCGCCCCGAACAATTGCGATTGAGCGTCTCGCAAAAGATACTAGGAAACTGTAGACTCTCGTAGGATGCGCTCTGCGTGAAAGTTAATGCAGCATAAACCGCTAGAAATACGGTGGGCTGATCCATTTAGTACACGAATGGAAATCACCTTTCCGAACACGGAGCTCTCTAGGTTTCCCATTGATCAACCTTGCACCGTAACGGTCCCCGCGTACAAAGCAACATACTTTTCCAACAAGGTCACCTCCTTGTGCTCCAACGGCCACCTCCTCCCCAGCCCCCACCCCTCGCCGCTCTCACTCTCACTCACTCTCTCTCTCACTCTCTCTCTCTCTCTCTCTCTCTCTCTTTCTCTCTCTCTCTTTCTCTTTCTCTTTCTCTCGTTTCAGTCGCACCACCTCGCGGAGCGTCAGAGCAGTTATGTCACGCCAGTAGACCGCGAAGCAGATATTGGTACTATCCAACAAGCTCACACTGCATCTACTGATGACAATGAAACGAAATCATGTACCCAGTTTACAAAATTACATGCAGAGACTACAGTAAACATTATGTCGGTCAATGTGGGAGGAATTTTAAAATAGGGTAGGAGCAATCGAATGGGAAGGATTTTGTAACGTGCTGCATTTCTGCACCTAATATGAATAACAACTTTTCAGTTAAAAACGTAGAAGGAACTTGTCAAATCAACATTACGAAGAAATGACCTAATTAACTGCAAGTATGAAACTGAAAAATATATAGATTTGAATACGAAAACTGTATCAACGCTAAACGAATACAGTCAGTTTAATCGTACTATATATTCTAATATTAAGGGAGAAATTGTCGTATAAAATTCATATTTGTGTATTTAGATGGTTTGAGGCACTGTTTCGTATGGTTGTGATACATGGACCATGAGGAAATCGGAGCAAAAGAGAATGGAAGAATTAGAGATGTGGTGCTACAGACGAATGCTGAAAATTAGGTGGACTGATAAGGTAAGAAATGAGTAGGTTCTGCGCAGAATCGGAGAGGAAAAGAATATGTGGAAAATACTGACAAGAAGAAGGGACAAGGTGACAGGACATCTGTTAAGACATCAGGGAATGACTTCCATAATAATAGAGGGAGCTGTAGAGGACAAAAACAGCAGAGGAACACAGAGTTTGGAATACATCCAGGACGTGGGTTGTAAGTGCTATTCTCACGTGAAGAGGGTGGCTCAGCAGAGGAATTCGTGGCGGGCCGCCTCAAACCGGTCAAAAGAGTGATGACAAAAAAAATAGATGGTGGTAAATGAGAGATCAATATCGGACAGCAAAATTTTCGCAAAGCCATGTTGTTCACGTAGCAATACGAGGTCACACGCCTGCACTGCACGCGTAACCACCAGTAGGTCAGTACTAGTACACATGCAGCACACACATTAACAAATTAATACATCAACACATACATCTATGCCCATGACAATAATAATCGTAATTGAAGTTAAGTCTGGCGCGACTTTACAATGAGATCTAGAACTAAAGTGAAAACTCTTGTGGCTGTCGTAATGGATGGTATTGCATGGTTAATTGGATGATTTGATAATAAGCTTAGCGATCGAAAATAATCAAGAAAATTAATGTTGCAACTTCAACCGTTTTTCTGCCATTTATTGTATAATTTGGTAAACCATACTGATGCAGAAATCGTGCCTCCCAGAATCATGGAAATCAGAAAATAATAATTGTGTCATAAACTTCGATATTTTCCATTGTTTTACATTTCTGTTTTTATTGTTTCAGTCTCGAATTTTACCAACTAGAATTTAATTAACCCGTACTTTACCTTTTAATTGATTATAGAGTGTGAGAATAACTACTGATCAACCTTTGGTAAAATAAAACTGTAATTTTCCTTTTGAATAGTGGGAAAGTCTGTTACTCACCGTGAACAATGACAGGAGTCACTCTTGGTACGATGCAAGTTACGCTGCGGTTAAACACTGAACTCACATTCAGGACGACTGCGGCTGAAACGCACTTTGGTCAGCCAGATTTGGGTTTTCCATATTTGCCGCAAAACGTGTAAAGTAGATGCTTCTAATACAGGTACAATGCGTGCTCTTTGGTGTCTGCCATCCTAAGCGACCATCGAAACAAGTTTAGAATGAAACAGAGAAAGTGTTTTATTTGAGAATCTAGACTGGTACATAAATACAGCGTTGAGCGATATTAACAGCAATTCTGCCTCAGTATTCAGGAAGAGTATTACTCGCTAACTAATTTAAACATAAACAAGTATTCTACCAGTTTTGGTAAGTTACGATCGGCTGTCTCCAGCTTTTTCTTATGTTTCTGTCGATTAGCTAATGGAAATGGCTGTGATGGTTCATTTGCGGGAATGTTCAAAGGTGTCTTCTTTTAGCTAGTGTCTACCCTGTCTAGTGTCTCTACTTGATATTTACATATTTTTATTTAACTTTGCGGCCAGATGAGGTTTCTGTCTCTGTATTCGTCAGGTGCAGTGAAGGAGATCATTCTCCAAATTAAATCAATATAGTATCTTCTGAATCACCATTAAATTCCCAATTCATGAATAGATCTAATATCTGACATATTTACTTTGTTAGACAAATCCTAAACTTCATGTTTGAGATTATACAGGGTGGTCCATTGATCGTGACCGTGCCCAATATCCCACGAAATAAGCGTCAAACGAAAAAACCACAGAGTACGAAACATATCTAGCTTGAAGGGGGTAACCAGATGGCGCTATGGTTGGCCCGCTAGATGGTGCTGCCATAGGTCAAACTGATATCAACTGCGTTTCTTTAAACAGGAACCCCCATTTTTTATTATACACTCCTGGAAATGGAAAAAAGAACACATTGACACCGGTGTGTCAGACCCACCATACTTGCTCCGGACACTGCGAGAGGGCTGTACAAGCAATGATCACACGCACGGCACAGCGGACACACCAGGAACCGCGGTGTTGGCCGTCGAATGGCGCTAGCTGCGCAGCATTTGTGCACCGCCGCCGTCAGTGTCAGCCAGTTTGCCATGGCATACGGAGCTCCATCGCAGTCTTTAACACTGGTAGCATGCCGCGACAGCGTGGACGTGAACCGTATGTGCAGTTGAAGGACTTTGAGCGAGGGCGTATAGTGGGCATGCGGGAGGCCGGGTGGACGTACCGCCGAATTGCTCAATACGTGGGGAGTGAGGTCTCCACAGTACATCGATGTTGTCGCCAGTGGTCGGCGGAAGGTGCACGTGCCCGTCGACCTGGGACCGGACCGCAGCGACGCACGTATGCACGCCAAGACCGTAGGATCCTACGCAGTGCCGTAGGGGACCGCACCGCCACTTCCCAGCAAATTAGGGACACTGTTGCTCCTGGGGTATCGGCGAGGACCATTCGCAACCGTCTCCATGAAGCTGGGCTACGGTCCCGCACACCGTTAGGCCGCTTCCGCTCACGCCCCAACATCGTGCAGCCCACCTCCAGTGGTGTCGCGACAGGCGCGAATGGAGGGACGAATGGAGACGTGTCGTCTTCAGCGATGAGAGTCGCTTCTGCCTTGGTGCCAATGATGGTCGTATGCGTGTTTGGCGCCGTGCAGGTGAGCGCCACAATCAGGACTGCATACGACCGAGGCACACAGGGCCAACACCCGGCATCATGGTGTGGGGAGCGATCTCCTACACTGGCCGTACACCACTGGTGATTGTCGAGGGGACACTGAATAGTGCACGGTACATCCAAACCGTCATCGAACCCATCGTTCTACCATTCCTAGACCGGCAAGGGAACTTGCTGTTCCAACAGGACAATGCACGTCCGCATGTATCTCGTGCCACCCAACGTGCTCTAGAAGGTGTAAGTCAACTACCCTGGTCAGCAAGATCTCCGGATCTGTCCCCCATTGAGCATGTTTGGGACTGGATGAAGCGTCGTCTCACGCGGTCTGCACGTCCAGCACGAACGCTGGTCCAACTGAGGCGCCAGGTGGAAATGGCATGGCAAGCCGTTCCACAGGACTACATCCAGCACCTCTACGATCGTCTCCATAGGAGAATAGCAGCCTGCATTGCTGCGAAAGGTGGATATACACTGTACTAGTGCCGACATTGTGCATGCTCTGTTGCCTGTGTCTATATGCCTGTGGTTCTGTCAGTGTGATCATGTGATGTATCTGACCCCAGGAATGAGTCAATAAAGTTTCCCCTTCCTGGGACACTTAATTCACGGTGTTCTTATTTCAATTTCCAGGTGTGTATATTCGTATAGTACGTAAAGAAATATGAACGTTTTAGTTGGACCACTTTTTTCGCTTTGTGATAGATGGCGCTGTAGTAGTCACGAACATATGGCTCACAATTTTAGACGACCAGTTGGTAACAGGTAGGTTTTTTAAATTATAATACAGAACGTAGGTACGTTTGACACTTTATTTCGGTTGTTCGAATGTGATACTTGTACCTCTGTGAACCTATCATTTCTGAGAACGCATGCTGTTACAGCGTGATTACCTGTAAATACCACAATAATGCAATAAATGATCAAAATGATGTCCGTCAACCTCAATGCATTTGGCAATACGTGTAACGGCATTCCTCTCAAGAGCGAGTAGTTCGTCTTCCGTAATGTTAGTACATGCACTGACAATGCGCTCACGCATATTTTCAGGCGTTGTCGGTGGATCACGATAGCAAATATCCTTTAACTTTCCCCACAGAAAGAAATCCGGGGGCGTCAGATCCGGTGAACGTGCGGGACATGATAAGGTGCTTCAACGATCAATCTACCTGTCATGAAATGTGCTATTTAATACCGCTTCATCAGCACGAGAGCTATGTGCCGGATATCCATCATGTTGGAAGTACATCGCCATTCTGTCATGCAGAGAAAACATCTTGTAGTAACATCGATAGAACATCGCGTAGGAAATCAGCAAACATTGCACCATTTACATTTCCGTCCATAGAATGGGGGCCAAATGTCCTTCGTCCCATAACGCCGCACCTCACATTAACCCGTCAAGGTCGCTGATGTTCCACTTGTCGCAGACATCGTGGATTTTCCGTTGCCCAATAGCGCATATTATGCCGGTTTACGTTACCGCTGTTGGTTAATGACGCTTCGTCGCTAAATAGAACGCGTGGCGTGCAAAATATCTGTCATCGTCCCGTAATTTCTCTTGTGCCCAGTGGCAGAACCGTAAACGACGTTCCAAGTCGTCGCCATGCGATGCCTGGTGCGTAGAAATATGGTTCGGGTGCAATCGATGTTGATGTAGCATTTTCAGCACCGACGTTTTTGAGATTCTCGCGCAATTTGTCTGTTACTGATGTGCGGATTAGCCGTGACAGAATCTAAAAAACACCTACTTGGTCATCATCATTTGTTGCAGGTAGTGGTTGACGTTTCACATATGGCTGACCTCTTACTGTTTCCTTAAATAATGTAACTATCCGGCTAACTGTCCGGACACTTGGATAATGTTGTCCAGGATACCGAGCAACATACATAGCACACGCCCGTTGGGCATTTTCATCACAATAGCAATACATCAACACGATATCGACATTTTCCGCAGTTGGTAAACGGTCTATTTTAACACGGGTAATGTAACAGGAAGGAAATACTGCCCGCACTGGCGGAATGTTACGTAATACCACGTACTTATACGTTTGTGACTATTACAGCGCCATCTATCACAAAACGAAAAAAGTGGTCCATACTAAAACATGCATATTTCTTTACGTACTACACGAATATGTAATGAAAAATGGGGGTTCTTATTCAAAAAAAAAAAAAAAAAGAAAACGCGGTTGATAACCGCTTGACCTATGGCAGCGCCATCTAGCGGGACAACCATAGCGCCATCTGGTTTACCTTCAAACTAGACGAATTTCGTTCTTTATCGTTTTTTCGTTCAATGCTTATTTCGTGAGATATTTGGCCCGGTCACTATCAATGGATCACTCTGTATATATAGTAGGCCTTTGTAATGTGCAAAAATATTCCAGTAGTTCGTTGAAAATATAAATATCAAAATAGGAGGAACTGCTTTGGCCAGGTTTGCGAAAAATTACCACTGCGCTATTGTTGATGACAGGGACACAGTAGACAACGAGGGTCGGAAGTAGCTGAAATAAGGAGAGATGATATGGTTGTCTGATAGTGGAGAAATGAGTTCCATTTCGCAGAAGGAAAGTTACATTTTGTGATTACTGGAAGTACGCTATGGTGTGATGTGAGGAGTAGAGAAGTTGAAACCGGGAACTAGGACTGAAAGCTGTGCTATTCGGCCGGAGGTGCGTTGGGGGAATTTGTGTTCGGCGGTTTCGGGAAGAACAAAAGTACTGAATCAAAATTTGGATACCAACGAACCAAGCGAAACAAGAAAGTTGACAAGAGGTAGACAGTCCATTTAGTTAATGCTGTTCTTAGATGGTCAACCTCAAGGCTGTCAAAAATTTGCGAAACACACAACTCCCAGTTGAAGAAAGATTAATGGTGCTATTTGCTTACCCATACCTTCGCGCAAAGAAACTTGCCAATTAAACTGTGCGCAGTGGAATTAATAAACCCAAATTTTCGTCCCATCAATCAATCAATGAGTGTGGGTAATCACAAATTATCACTAATTGTGCAAACTGGTAACTAACAATGCAATAAATGCCAGACTTCCTTAACAACGATAAATTTCTTGAAATATTATCACATAATTTAGAAAGCGGTGACTCCTGATGTAACAAACACCGATAAGAAGAAGAAAGCCAAAACTGGAATGACGTGTATTTGAGAACGAATGGCAAGTACCTTAAGTTTTGTTCACGTCCCTGCCATACTACTAACTGCCTGCCTGACTGACCAAAATCCACAGCTATTCAAGAGTGCCAGCTTGCCATTCTCGGACAAAAAGGGAAGTGGTTGTGCAACTGTGCTGCCCCAGCGGTCAAGATGAACCCAACCATGAAATGATTTGGTGTTACTAAATTTACTGCGGCCCATATGGATAGAGCTGTATGTTAATCTCACCAATATCGAAATGAGAGTCTGCTGTCAGCATGTAGTGCGACTGTTTGCGATCAGCTGCTACATCGCCCATAGACGAGATCTGAATCAGAAGTCTGCTATGCGACGCCTCAACCTGAAACATCCTTTTCACAGTATCCCAAATACGAGCAGAATCCGAAATATCCCTGCTGAGAGCAGAACCCATAGTGTATAAAGAACTCACAGCGCATCCGTCCTGTAACGTTTTGTCGTGTATGAAATTAGCGACTGACAATCAGAAAAGTTGGAATTACCATCCCACCAATGATAAAACTAAATTGATGTCGTTGTACTCCTAACAAAGCAAGGAAACTGCGGGAATCGAGTGCAGTGATACGCCACTTCCATAGACCTGAGTCTAAAAATTTCATGTCACGATATTCCAACCAATCCCTGCGTCCTTTTTTGGGCCTATGGAACGCTAATTTACATTGCGGGAACATGAGAAAAATATTTAGATAGGCGCCGATCTGTCGGTCGAAACGTGTGGCCATTAGTTCCCCAGACAGCACGAGTCTGTTAGAAAGTTTTCTAGCTCTATACAGCCCCTATAACGTTCCTCTTAAGAATCGCTCAGAAAAACTGGCAGTGCTGTTTAAGAATCCTCCTTCCACCAGAGAAACGTTTTGTCGACGTTCCGAGCTGGAAAACTTATGGCTGAGGCACCCGATTCGCATCATCTCTCCAAGAAGCTCTGCTCTTACAGGGATCCCCCGTACCAGCGATTCGACATTTTTGCCTCGTGCTAAGCCCAGCAGGAGGTTATGATGGCTCCTTTCTTTGCAAGTCCAGTCTGTTTTCAGGCTGACGCGGCTTGCTGAAGTCGTCTTGATACACACCCAATACACACGTTAGGTCTGCCTGCAACTGCAAAAATAAAAAGAAGAAAAAGGAGGAATCACCTACGCAATCACCGTCATTATATTGAAAAATAAATGAATATTTAAGCAGTCTCTACGATTTTGATTGTACTTATATGAAATGTAGCTCATTTGCTTTTTAACGTATGGTGAAGAGAAAATAGACGTAGCTCATACCTTCGCTTTTCAAATTCACTGGAAAGTAGTCATGGACTTATTGTTTGGGTGCAATAGCACTTACAATATAGGTTTAAAGAAAACGAACTATTAATAACCGGGAAGAGGTAGAAGAATAATGTAAAATGGCTCTGAGCACTATGGGACTTAACATCTGAGGTCATCATTCCCCTAGAACTTAGAACTACTTAAACGTAACTAACCTAAGGACATCACACACAGCCTTGCCATAAGCAGAATTCGAACCTGCGAAGGTAGCGGTCGCACGGCTCCAGAGTGAGGCGCCTAGAACCGCTCGGCCACAACGGCCGGCAGAATAATGTAAGATGCCGAAGAACTTTCAAGAAAATGGACTCAGAAAATCATGAAGAATTAAAAATTCAAGACAACGGAAGGACAAGAATTGTGGTGTTTTCGTGAAAGAAGTGAGGGAGTTTGGAACAATATCACAGACAGTACGAGAAAAAGGTAACAGATATTAGTTCTGACTACAGGAGAGACGAGGACGTGAACTACAGCGAGAGAAAACTGTCCAAATAGAAAATAACAATTTAACGATTATTCATTTTCGTGTGCTGTGCGGAACGTATTCAATTTTGTTACTTGACTACCTGATTGAGGTTTTCAGCTTTCGATACTGTGACTCTTACGAAGGTACCTTTTCTTCCACATTTCTATCTTTTTCTCTTCATCACCTCCCACCTTGCCAGTTCCCTCCCGGAAGCCCGAATGACGAAGTTTCGATTACAGTACTGTAACCGCTAGACTACAGAATTATATGACAACGATGCAACAAAGATTAGCATTTAACTTCTTTTACACAATTACTGTATGTGATTTGAGGTGGTCGTTGCAGGTAAATTCACTGAATGACATCGAATGTTCGTAAGAAGCCATGAGGAGGTGTGATACTTTTCATCGCATTAGAAGTCATCTACCTGTAACAGTCCCGAATTCGCTCTCTCTCTCTCTCTCTCTCTCTCTCTCTCTCTCTCTCTCTCTCTCTCTCTCTCTAAATTAAGAATGGCTCTGAGCACTATGGGACTTAACTTCTGAGGTCATCAGTCCCCTAGAACTTAGAACTACTTAAACCTAACTAAACTAAGGACATGACACACATCTACGCCCGAGGCAGGATTCGAACTTACGACCGTAGCGGTCGCGCGGTTCCAGACTGAAACGCCTAGAACCGCTCGGCCTTTCCGGCCGGCCCCGAAGTTTTTACTGGATTCTTGTAAGAGCCTGTTAATCCCGTTACAATAAGCAGATCTGTGACGAAGAGAAGTGAACTCGTTTGAACGTACTCAGATACCCTAGGATTTGGTCACTTGTATGGGACACACGTTCCTGTAACGTCTCCACATTGTTAGTGACTTTGCCGGCCGCGGTGGTCTAGCGGTTCTAGGCGCTCAGTCCGGAGCCGCGCGACTGCTACGATCGCAGGTTCGAATCCTACCTCGGGCATGGATGTGTGTGATGTTCTTAGGTTAGTTAGGTTTAAGTAGTTCTAAGTTCTAGGGGACTGATGACCACAGCTGTTAAGTCCCATAGAGCTCAGAGCCATTTGAACCATTTTGTTAGTGACTTTAAATTTCTCCATATCACGAGGTCGAAAGGAATAACGTAGAAGGTAATTGGAATCAGTTCTAGTAGACCCCCACAACCTACCCACGAATAGATGAATGTTTTTATTTGTCCTACGTTATGAAGATTACAACATGAAGTGGTGCCATTCGTGCATGAAACACTGCCTTTGCCTTTCTGGAAGAATAGCCTTTTCAAACAGCGTGTGTAATTTGTCACTCAAAAACTGAGGATAAACAGCCCCTTTTAATGCTCCTGGTGAAGAGTAAGACCCGGTGAGTCTTTCGGAAACGTTATCATTATTAACTCCGCCATTCCAGTGCCATCTAAACACAGCAGCATCACCTGGGTGGCGCATACACTATCTGATGTAAACTACTCGGACACCTATTAGTGGACATTAATATGGGGTGTATGCATCATTTGCTCTTTCCGGACTGAAATCAGCTGGGGACACCGTCAATGGGTGCCTGGATCACTTTCAAGGAACGGTAGCACATCTCTCCTGAACAGCCGAATCCTGGTTAGGTAGTATTGTTCGGCGCTGGGTCTAGACCGACGTTGACGTTCTAACTAATCCCAGAGCTGTTCAGTTGAGTTCACGTAGGGACATGAACAAGCCAATCCATTTCAGAAATAGTGCCCAAATCAGTGCCGTGTCTCACAGAAGCTGCTTTATGACAGTGTACGTTGTGGTAGATATAATAGTAACCATCTTCTTCGAGCTGTTCCTCTACTGTAAGCACTAAACAATACTGTAACATGTTTTCAAGGGACGACAGAATAAAGCTGCTTTATGACAGTGTACGTTGTGGTAGATATAATAGTAACCATCGTCTTCGAGCTGTTCCTCTTCTGTAAGCACTAAACAATGCTGTAACATGTTTTCAAGGGACGACAGAATAAAGGGACGACACTTTAACCATGAAATACACCCCCTTATACTTTAACACCAGGTCCTCCGTACTTGTTCACATGATTGCAGGTACCATTCAACAAAAATGTGATAAACCCAAACGTTTTCATTGGTTTGGCACAGGGTATAGCGTAATTCATCACACAAAATCACTTGTTTCCAGTCATCCACTGTCCAGTGGCGTTACCCAATACACTACCTGCTTTTCAGGTATGACTTCAACCATTACTGAGCTACCCTAACTTCATAACGTTAAAAATTATACAAAATTATTGCGTAACCTAGACAGTAAATTGCTTCTGTTAAATCAAAGAAACAATATTTTGGCCATATCTTGTCGTTTAGCTCTTCTAGTTTCCCACAAAAAAATTAAATAGCGTTTCCTATGACTATTCTAATCCTGAAACCAAGCAGCGCCTTTGTGGTAACTACGTGTACTTATGTGTGTCACTACTCTGCTGTACTTAGTGTCCTGAAACACCTTTGAAAAAACTGGTAGCGTAAATACTGCCCAGCAGCTGTCTCGAAGTGGCTCCACGAAAGTGTAATTCACGACATATGGAGGACATTTTGTTACAGATGAGTGAGTAATGAACATAAATATAGGGCCATTGATCTTCGTAATTCTACCTGAAATTTCGTGACAGCCATGGGAGTCTTTACTACTTATTGGTGTGACAATAGAATAACTACATTTTCGTTTGAAACTTCCTGGCAGATGTGCCGGACCGAGACTCGAATTCGGGACCTTAGGCCTTTCGCGGGCTGGTGCTTTCCCATCTGAGCTACCTAAGCCTAACTCAAGACTCGTACTTACAGCTTCGTATCAGCGCACACTCCGCTACAGAGTGAAAATCTCATTCTGAATATATTTTCGTTTGTTTCCTGTGCCTGAGCGCGAAACTGCAACTTTCAATAGTTCTGTATACCTGGCCCTTATAACTAAAGTGCTGCTATTCACCTTGGTCTACATTGTAAGAGGACCCATATTTCTAAATCTCTTGTTCTGTTGTAAAGAAATAATATACTGATTAAGGTAGGTAAAAATTAAGATGCCATCCCTGACAATGAAAGAAGCCACGAAACGGCGGTGTTAATGTTCATGGCACTGAACCGCATCTCGCCAATGCAGTAAAATGACTTCATAGGGAGACAAGTTTCATCATTTTTGCGGCCACACACGGATGCACAAAAATGTGTAAGTCAGATAGAAGATACTAAATTGAAGAATTTCACGTTGGGAACTGACACAGAATTCATCAAACGACCACGGAATAACAGCACGGATAATTATAATGGACATGTCAGACAGAAGAGTCTCTATTCAATACACTCTTGCTGTAGTATTCACCTGTCACAGGACCTGAAACTTAAAGCTGAAATATCATAGTCATCAGGACAACTGACAAGCCGAGAAAAGCAGACCAACTGCTGTCACTATCGTTTCACGGCAGCACGACACGTCTGTGCCAATCTTGCATAAATAGTGCTCATTTCATGTGGAAGCATTATTAGTCTGGATTTCAGCCACCAGGAGAAAGAACTTCCGCCAGTCAGCTGTTTACTTACCTAGCTGTCTACAAGCTTCTATGAAACAGCTGCTCCCTCAATGGGACACTGATGCTGACAGATACAGGACCATCATCCATGTTGAGACTGACATGAATAGTATAGGTGCCACCAACCTCCACGCCGTTGGAAGCTCTTAATAAATGACGACCGTTTGGACACACCATTTTCCCCCCTGTAAACTACATAGTGCCTGCAGAAGCATCACAGCCACCTCAGCTAACTAGCGAGCCATCAGGACAAGTAATTGAAGGTATGAGAGGGAATGGCAGAGAGTGTCTGCTACTACCAATGATGTGCTGTAGCGCCAAAGAAACAGGCATAGGCATTCGTATTCAAATACAGAGATAAACAGACACAATACAGTGCTACGGTCGGCAACGCCTATGTAAGATAAATGTCTGGCTCAGTTGTTTGATCGTTTACTGTTGTTACAGTGGCAGGTTATTAATAATTAAGTGAGTTTGAATGTGGTATTATAGTCGGCGTACGAGCGATGGGACGCATCATCTCTAAGGTAGCTATGATGTGGGGATTTTCCCGTACGACCGTTTCAGGAGTGTACCGTGAATACCAGGAATCCGGTAAAACATCAAATCTCGGACATCGCTGCTGCTGGAAAACGATCCAGCAAGAACCGAATCAACGACGACTGAAGAGAATCGTTCAACGTGACAGAGGTGCAACCCTTCCTCAAATTGATGGGTCATCAACAAGTGTCAGCGTGCCAATCATTCAACGGTACATCACCGATATTGGCTTTCGGAGCCGAAGGCCCACTCGCGTTCCCGCGATGACTGCACGACACAAAGGTTTACGCCTCTCCTGGGCCCGTCAACATCAACGTTAAACTGTTGACGACTGGAAACATGTTGCCTGGTCGGACGAGTCTCGTTTCAAACTGTATCGAGCGGATGGACGTGTACGGGTATGGAGACAACCTCATAAACACATGGACCTTTCATGTCAGCAGGGGACTGTTCAGACTAGTTTCTTTGGCTCTTTAGTGCAGTCGTGGCACCATATTTTGTCTGTATAAGCGAGGACGGCAAGGAGATGTGGGCAGGACAGCAGAAGTCGAAGAAACAGCCATAGGCTCTTCCAGGACAGCATTTGAGCTTTTACAAAAGCATGACCATTTTGCCATAAAGTAGGGGTGTTAGGGCGGCTTTATCGAGCAGTATTGTTTGTCTCAGGTGTGTGACTGACAGACGGACGTCGAGCTTCATTATTTGCTCTGGGAAGGAGAGCATTGTCCACCACAGGCGTTGAATGCACGCGCGTTTCTCTGGCGCCAAGTTTAGTTGTGGAGAGTATAGATTTTGCATTTTAGGATTACTGTTATGCTGTTTGTAGGTGGGAGATCTTACGCTGTGTTATATGTGCGCTGTTGGTGTGGGCAGCTTGGCCATTGGAAAGGAAAATTTTTAGCGACTGCCTGAGCTTGGTGTCGAGGAGGGAGGAGAGGAGAGGAGAGGAGAAATTTTCGAGGGATCCGGTGGACGTCCACAGTAGAGGAAGGTGTGGGCAATTCTGCCGAGTTGCGCTGTGTGCTCCCTGGCGGAGAGCTGCCACAGGGGACAGTTCGGTTTTTACGGCGCGCCGGTTGTGATTCTTTGCACATGTCGGCGCGAGTGTACGCTGGCCGTCGCCTTTGCAGTTCCGCACATGCGGCCAATCTCCATACCACATGTTGGGCAGTTCATTGGTAAGCAAATTGGCAGGCTAGGCCTGTGGTTATCTTTGCTGAGGACGTAGTCTTCAATGCAGCGAATCCATCTTACCTGCAGCCCTGCATTTCAACCAGACTATGTTGTACTGACGTTCAACTAGCGATTCGCACTCTCTGTCAATACCTTACACGCAGCCAGAAAGCGCCGTTGTTATTATCTTGAGAGAGGCGTTTTTTATTTTGACCCGCTTCCCCTTTAATAACTTCGCCAGCCATCAACAGCGTCTATCATAGTATATTTTGTTTCATGTTTCCTTTTTTGTAATTTGAGCTCTAAGGTAAGTCTCATAATGCACATGTTGGATTTGTAACAATGTAAGATGAAGGGAGTAATATATCATTTTTGTACTCTACGTCCGTACCATATTAATTATAATACATTTTGGTGAGCAGGGGGTACGTAAGAAAGGTAGGAAAACTGCCAGAATCTTACAGGTAGGGTCTAATGACATGCTATCAGACAGGTGCAGTTTTCTTTTTTATATTTAATGTTAGAAAGAGATTATGAACGAATTAGACTCACGATAATTTTAAGTTGCTCTATGTACTAATGTATGTACGCTATTTTCAAGTGTGTAATTTGTTGTATGTTTCGTATGTTTTGTGGTTTCTGCACCACATATGTTTTACTGAATTTGACATCGGTGTTGTGAATTTTTGGAGGGTTATCTTCCTGATGTGCCTGTGCGTTTGAGCACGGAGGAATTGTGTTCACTGTAGGTAGGGTTTTGTTGATACTTGTTTGACGTCTAAGTGATAACTAGGAGCAGTTGTTGATGGAAACCGCGAAGTAGCTGATTCTCTTAACATGGAGAGAAATCAGAGTATAGGTAGAGACAAATCAGGAGACTGGGCAGTTGTTCTTCCCACATAATAATCAAATTAGCCTAGTTCAGTATCACGTTTAGATGATTCTGAAGCCGACTGTGAAAGCACAAGGCTGAAGGTATCGAAGACATACGTCACAACAATGTTATCGTTCTCACTAGAAATTGGTCAGTGACTGACGATAAAAGGGCGGTCCCATCTCGAAGCAAACAACGCAAGTAGGAATAAGACGGAAAGCATCTTGGACTTTTTTAGAAGAAAATATCAGCGAAACAGAAGAAACAAAACGAGCGGTTGCAGAATTCGAAGGTAGGCCAACATAAAGCATCAAGAATGTATTAGGAGGGATAGCTATGTACAAGAGGCAAGCAGGCCAATCAAAAGAGGTCGCAATTGAAGCAAAGAGGGACGTTCGTGTTGCTAGACGGCAGGCAACTGGTGCAGGGAAAGAGGCTCTGGTGACCAAGAAGTACGCTAGGAAAGCCATGCGTGTCGCCTATAAAACTCAGGAAGATCTTACCACAATGGAGGAAAAGGGACGCGAGATAATTCGGGAAACTCAGGAACTGATTTCACAGCACTCTGAGTAAATTGAGACGCTGGAAGACCAGCAGACTTAATTGTCACTGCTGGAGCAAGACCATGAGCGTGTCATCGAGCGAGAAGTGGAGATCATGAAATATACGACAGACACACATAACCATATAAAACAGTTGTAAATACAGGGCCCTGACAGACAGATGGGGGACGAGCAACATCATAAATAAACTGTACCAGAGACGAGTAGACCTACCACACATTCAGATATTAGTGAACCGTCAAATGTCGTCGAATCCCTGCAGCAGAGATCTACTTATGTTTGGCTGTCACCCCGAGCGTGCACAATGCAAGTGGCTGGCCTCACAACGGTACCGGAGCGGTTACATAATTGCATGTCATGTAGACGGTTCGATGCGCAAATGCCTGTTGGCAGCAGTGAAATGCATGGCCATAGTAGTGCACAAGACGATGTGGAACCGTGCGTGGTTCCTGTTTCCGCCATCATGTATTTTACACCCAGTTTTTACCCTACTTCCACCTCACTACGTTAATTTAAATTGCTACTGTCTATGAGTTGCTGCTTTTCCTCACCGTAACTATCGCTAGTAGCGCGTATCAAATATCCCCTTTCGTAGTACCTTTGCTCGACTGCTACTACTTCCGGGTCATTGTCTGTCGTAAGCGAGTTCGGGTCGCGAGTTCGGGCTGCCAGTCAGTTGGAACGCGTCTGGAGCGCAGTCGTGACCTGCCCGTCGGTGAGTGGTAGTGCGGCAGTAGTGCAGTCGGGTTGGAGCTTTGAGGGCTGCGTCGACATGGCTCGCCCAACCATTGCCGCCTCACATCGCTTGAGCCGGGCCACGGTCTTGGTGGATCGTCGTTCGGTCGTACTACCGGACGACGCGTTTTGATCCCCGATCGTTCAAGAGTGGGCTGTGTGTGTGTGTGTGTGTGTGTGTGTGTGTGTGTGTGTGTGGGTAGGTAGGTGGGTGGGTGGGTACTGTTCAGGTCTTTGTGCAAGTGTTCATCAGACTGTGTGTGTAGTTGGCGTTATGTCCTCTGACGACTATTTTAGGCGTTGTCGGCATTCCGCGGACAGTCGGTCGGTTGCTGCCGACCAGGGAAGTTATCTCCGCGGGGTGCTGTCGGCTGGGTCCGCTAGCAGTCCCTGCGCAGTGTCGTAGCATGTGTCGAGCTGTCCGATCGCTACGAGCTTCATGGTTCACCGACCCAGGACGTCAAAGGTCAGTAGTGGTTTGAAGTACCATTCATGTTGTGTGGTTCTTTTCGGCGGTTCGCTGTTGGAGAGGTTTTCCTGTGAACTGCACCGAGTGTTTGTGCTGCTGAAATTTAGCCGCTATGCGGTGGAATTACCTGTATTGGTTGACTACAATTCAAGTGCATCAGCGGAATTTTCTGCCTTGTCGCCGTTAGTGTTCCGATTACCTGTCCTGGTCACTAACGTAATTTCAGGCAGTGGCCTTTCCTCACCTAATGTCGCTTTCCAACACGGTGAGTAGTTTTAACAGCTTAATATGTATACATATTTGATTGTGAACAATCACGCCCGTAACATTTTGTGTTTGAATTCTGATGTACCGATTGGTGGCGAGCAAGTCGTTTGTCGGTCGGTCTGTGTCTGTCCCTTGGTTGGGTTCCGATGGATCAAGTGTAGTTGGGTTCACATGGCTCTAAGCACTATGGGATTTAATTTCTGACGTCATCAGTCCCCTAGAACTGAGAACTACTTAAACCTAACTAACCTAAGGACATCACACACATCTATGCCCGAGGCAGGACACTAAGTGTAGTTGGGCTCACCATCTGTCTTACCTAAGTGAAGGAGGGCAGACCGACCCACTGGAGGCTTCTCAGTGCTGCCTTTACTGTCTTTCTCACCGGGGTTTGTCTGTTAACAATGTACCATAGCCAATGATAAAAAAATTCTTAGTTTCACTGTGTTCGATGTAAGTAAGTTTGAATTCCTGCAAGTGGATATTTGCTGAAATGTTATGGACGTTGTGTTGTCTTGTCTTTTCTTTAATCTAGTTTCAGCTACTTAAAACTTAAGGCTTACAGTTATATGTTTTGAAAATTTTGGAAAATTATTTGTGGGCCTTCAGTCTTCGAACCTTATTCTTAAAATTACCTTTCAATTGCGGCCTTCTGCCTTTGAAAAGTTATGGTAATTTATTTTAAAATCTTTAAAATGTTACTGTGGGCCTTCATCCGTTTGTATTGCATCTTGTTTATGTTTGTCTATCCACCCTTGTCTTCAGGCTTTCAGGCTAGCTGTAATATACACACTCCTGGAAATGGAAAAAAGAACACATTGACACCGGCGTGTCAGACCCACCATACTTGCTCCGGACACTGCGAGAGGGCTGTACAAGCAATGATCACACGCACGGCACAGCGGACACACCAGGAACCGCGGTGTTGGCCGTCGAATGGCGCTAGCTGCGCAGCATTTGTGCACCGCCGCCGTCAGTGTCAGCCAGTTTGCCGTGGCATACGGAGCTCCATCGCAGTCTTTAACACTGGTAGCATGCCGCGACAGCGTGGACGTGAACCGTATGTGCAGTTGACGGACTTTGAGCGAGGGCGTATAGTGGGCATGCGGGAGGCCGGGTGGACGTACCACCGAATTGCTCAACACGTGGGGCGTGAGGTCTCCACAGTACATCGATGTTGTCGCCAGTGGTGGGCGAAAGGTGCACGTGCCCGTCGACCTGGGACCGGACCGCAGCGACGCACGGATGCACGCCAAGACCGTAGGATCCTACGCAGTGCCGTAGGGGACCGCACCGCCACTTCCCAGCAAATTAGGGACACCGTTGCTCCTGGGGTATCGGCGAGGACCATTCGCAACCGTCTCCATGAAGCTGGGCTACGGTCCCGCGCACCGTTGGGCCGTCTTCCGCTCACGCCCCAACATCGTGCAGCCCGCCTCCAGTGGTGTCGCGACAGGCGTGAATGGAGGGACGAATGGAGACGTGTCGTCTTCAGCGATGAGAGTCGCTTCTGCCTTGGTGCCAATGGTGGTCGTATGCGTGTTTGGCGCCGTGTAGGTGAGCGCCACAATCAGGACTGCATACGACCGAGGCACACAGGGCCAACACCCGGCATCATGGTGTGGGGAGCGATCTCCTACACTGGCCGTACACCACTGGTGATCGTCGAGGGGACACTGAATAGTGCACGGTACATCCAAACCGTCATCGAACCCATCGTTCTACCATTCCTAGACCGGCAAGGGAACTTGCTGTTCCAACAGGACAATGCACGTCCGCATGTATCCCGTGCCACCCAACGTGCTCTAGAAGGTGTAAGTCAACTACCCTGGCGAGCAAGATCTCCGGATCTGTCCCCCATTGAGCATGTTTGGGACTGGATGAAGCGTCGTCTCACGCGGTCTGCACGTCCAGCACGAACGCTGGTCCAACTGAGGCGCCAGGTGGAAATGGCATGGCAAGCCGTTCCACAGGACTACATCCAGCATCTCTACGATCGTCTCCATGCGAGAATAGCAGCCTGCATTGCTGCGAAAGATGGATATACACTGTACTAGTGCCGACATTGTGCATGCTCTGTTGCCTGTGTCTATGTGCTTGTGGTTCTGTCAGTGTGATCATGTGATGTATCTGACCCCAGGAATGTGTCAATAAAGTTTCACATTCCTGGGACAATGAATTTACGATGTTCTTATTTCAATTTCCAGGAGTGTATTTTAATTATTTTATTTGTAATTGTCACTGCGTATCTTTAGTCACTTGAAATTTACCTAGCTGATTTTTAAGATTTCTTGTTTGGAGGCCTTCAGCCGTGGAAGATTTGGAGTTTGAATCTTGTAGTTGTAAAAGTTCGGCTATGTGCCGTTTTGGTTGTAAATGTATTATTAAATTACAATAAATTAAGATTTTAAGCTGAATGGTTGGTTCAAATGGCTCTGAGCACTATGGGACTTAATTTCTGTGGTCATTAGTCCCCTAGAACTTAGAACTACTTAAACCGAACTAACCTAAGGACATCACACACATGCATGCCCGAGGCAGGATTCGAACCTGCGACCGTAGCAGTCTCGCGTTTCCGGACTGAGCGCCTGAACCGCTAGACCACCGCGGCCGGCAATTTTAAGCTGAAACTGACGCCAACCTAATTTGTCACTTTCCACAATCCTGATCACCTGTTCTGTCCAGCAGGTTTAGCGGGTGTATCAGATGTTTCATGAAATATAGATTGCGTCAAAGTCACAGAGACAGGAATGAGCGCATATCCAACTGAAGACCTAGGTTTCAACTGCAAGCGTTTCATATAGATGCCAGATATTCATAACTATCGGTATAGTGAAATCACGCTACATCTCAAAGCCTGGATACCTCAGTATGACAATTCATTGCATCCTGCTTTGCCATTACGCTAGAAGCGTGAATTTATCTTGCAGACATATGAAGGGTTTGGTGGCGGTTCCTATGAGAAACTTGTCTATCATAAGAGGAATTAATTGAGGCATTGTTCGGAACATACAGGTGGAAATAGATGCATCATAAAATCAAGCTGGATTTAGTGATGTGCAGTGACCTGGATACATCAGGATTCTGAAGCTCAACGAAACTTTAGGGTCAATCATAATGAAGTCTCTAGATTCACCATGGACTTCATGTGACATTATACGAATGTGTTATCTAAAGCTCTCCATCCTGTACCAACAACTTGTAGTAGGTATAGGCGTTTAGAAGTATTCTCTCCTAGCTGAAGTATGTTTATGAACCATAAAATGCAAATGGCATGGAAAATAATAACGATGGGTCGTCCAGGAGACGCGACGGTCGAAGAGACAGTCGGAATGGGCACTCAGGTTAACAGCATCATTTTGGACCACCACCCGAAAGACGACAACGATGACGACGACGACGACAATATTTAATTTGTGGGGAGATCAATTGCGCTGTCATAAGCACCCATGCAAAGTCGCAGCTCTTACACAGTTCAATATTTTACACAGTTCAATATTTTACACAGTCCAATCTAGCTACTATCACGAAAGATGATGATCATGATGATGATGATGAACTGATGAGGATAACACAAACACCCAGTCCCTGGGCAGAGAAAAGACCCAACCCGGCCGGGGATCGAACCCGGGAACCCGTGATCCAGACGTAATGGCGCTAGCTACTATACCACGAGCTGGACCGTAAGAAGTGCCGGCCGGGGTGGCCGAGCGGTTATAGGCGCTACAGTCTGGAACCGCGCGACCGCAACGGTCGCAGGTTCGAATCCTGCCTCGGGAATGGATGTGTGTGATGTCCTTAAGTTAGTTAGGTTTAAGTAGTTCTAAGTTCTAGGGGACTGAAGACCTCAGAAGTTAATTCCAATAGTGCTCAGAGCCATTTGAACCATTTGAACCGTAAGAAGCAGCAGAAACCTTGCACTGCTGGCACTGAAACGAAAGTGGAAGGACAAATCTCAAGCCACTATCCATCGGTTTTACTTTCTGAGTTAATCTATGTCTGATATATTGCGCAAAACAGCACACGATGTAAGATATCTTCCTGAACTTTTTTAAACATATTACGAACGAGGTATCCCACAGAATAGCAATCCGTCCCCTGTTACCGTATTTACGAATCGTCAGCTTAAGGACCTGATTCACGAAATCTGGCCATTAAGCGTTTTTGGTATTATCTTGAGGGAGGCATCGTTTTACCTCGACCACTTCCCGTCTACTAACTTTGCCAGCCAGCAACATAATCTGTCGCCGTGTATTTTGTTTCGTGTATGCGTTTTGTAATTTGATCTGTAAGCTATTTCTGGAAATGCACATCTTGAATTTGTGATGATATAAGTCTGCAGAGAGGAATAAAAATTCATTTCAGTTTCCTGTTCATCCTAACCATTCGAATTATAATAAATTTTTGTGGGATGAGGGTATATCACAATGGTAGGAAACCTTACATTCTCAGAAGTGTGGCCACCTTCCACCTCAGTGTTTCCAGTTCACATCTGTCACTGATGTGTTGCTAAGTCTCAGATGATCACCTCTAGCTCCTGCAGATGAACTCTACTGCTTGTGGCTAACTTTCAAGTGTGCAGTCTGCGCTGTGACAACGCGCAGCTAGGTTATTCAGTTCCGAAGCTGCTAGCTGGCTTGGTAGCAAGAAAGGCACTGTATGCTGGGTGCACTAGGTCTTGCTGCTGGCAGGTGACGCTGTCACTGTGCTTGGATGTGCACTTACTGGGTGGATACCACTTGCGGGCGCCTTCTGTTGGTAGTCTGGACAATGCTAGCTGTCTGGCCTCTCCATATCTCGTCCCTTATCAAAATTAAATTGCTGACGTTCCAATCTCGTTTCACTAGTTCCGCACACCAGGTGTCCAACACGCAGCAAACCATACCATAAAGCACTGCTGATACCCACAGCAGTACATATCACAACGCCAACCTCTACAGTTCTCTAATTTGTAACACCGCTTCATTACTTTAAAAGTTTCTAACTGTGCATCATGGTCGGACAGAATGTTACTAATTTATCTCACACTGTGCCCATGAACTAGAGAACAATCAAGTCTATGTCTATGACTGTGCTGCTGTCCCCTTGAACTTTAGTTTGGAAGTGTACTATCTGTACCATGTGGTGAAATTAGACAGAATCTATTAACATTCTTTATACTGGAGAATCACTCAGTAACTTTATACTGAAATCTCCTGACAGGTCAAATTCGTATCTACCTTATGAACTGAATCAGGCACAGTGTCAAGCATAGAGAGGGAAATCCTTTTGGGTGCTCTCTGTTGAGGCTAATAATGAAAAGTATTTTCCTTGAAAATTCAAACGCTCCCGCACAACAATGAAGCATTTGAGATTGAACTGTTTGGGAAGTAATGGTATGTTTGAATTAGATGGTAACTTCTTCCTTCTCAACAATTTCTTTGAAGAGATATTAGCTAAGGTGTACCACTCCTATAGAAGCCTTAGTACTCATTTTATGTGTAAGTGGTGGTCTGAGATATCAATCAAAATAATGTCAGTGTCGAAGTCAATTAGGAAGTTACCTACTTTTGTACACAATTCCCGTAATATTTCGATGAAGTAAACGTATTGCGCCTTCTCATCTGTATTTTCCTATCAATGAATTATTTTCCAGTGTAGGATGAATTTCCTGAACAGATATACCTCTAACCACACTCCAGACAAGAAAAGGTTTAACCCTTCTACACCGTACCACATAAGTTTGCCAACGTTACCAACAACCACTTACCAATCGTATTTAGAAACAGGCCATGTCTAGTGTAGCCGGGCTTAAGAATGCTCTCATTCACTGGCTTATCAACTAGGTGCTGATCGTATAGCCGAAACAGATGTACAAAGATCACATCAGTAGCGTGTGCCAGTAGCAATCTTGTGCAAGTAACGGCTAATGTGATTAGCCAAATCTTTAACAATAACAATACCAGTCCCTCCTATTATCATTACCTGATCCTCTTTAGTAAAATCTTTACACAAAGCCTGTAAGTCTTACGTCACCTTACTTTGTTGCAGCTAATGATTCAAAAATACAGATATGTTGGTACACCTTATCTAATTTTTCCACGAACAGTAAGCCCGCATCGCACCCTTGGCGGCAACATAGCAGCAGAATCCTCTTCAAATGGCTCTGAGCACTATGGGACTTAACTACTGTGGTCATGAGTCCCCTAGAACTTAGAACTACTTAAACCTAACTAACCTAAGGACATCACACACATCCATGCCCGAGGCAGGATTCAAACCTGCGACCGTAGCGGTCGCGCGGTTCCAAACTGTAGCGCCTAGAACGGCTCGGCCACTACGGCCGGCCAGAACCCTCTAGTTCACTGTTTGCCTGACTAACTAGCGCTAACAATATTGCGTGTCTGCTGTATATTATTACCTGCCCTTGCATCTTCTGTAGGCCCATCTCCACATGACCCTGACAACCCGTTACACTTATTATCAACATTCAAAATGGAACTTACAGAGCACCTTCTCTACTTGGTGGCCTTACTATCGATGGCTCGTTCTGACCTCTCCTCCCTCTCTTTATTCTCTCCAATTTCTATGTAGCTTCCTGTAATTACGCCCTTCAGGGCAAATACTCTTCTTACTTTCTGTTCCACTATAGACCGTATCCCACCGCATGCCATCCTGCAGTTGCACGGGATGGCACCGCTGGATACCAAAATACACACATCAAAAAAATTTGGCATCACCCTGGTTCTCAGAACCCCTGAAGATAGACGTTGACTGTGCATATTGTATCACAGACACAGTCCCTTTGACTGTTCAGAGATGTCACGATATCCGCCCAAAGATGTAAACAACCTTGCATGAGCAGCGCCTATTAGACGGAAGGGTCCGAGAACCGATCAGTTCATCTACATCTACATCCATACTCCGCAAGCCACCTGACGGTGTATGGCGGAGCGTACCTTGAGTACCTCTATCGGTTCTCCCTTCTATTCCAGTCTCGTATTGTTCGTGGAAAGAAGGATTGTCGGTATGCCTCTGTGTGGGCTCTAATCTCTCTGATTTTATCCTCATGGTCTCTTCGCGAGATATACGTAGGAGGGAGCAATATACTGCTTGACTCTTCGGTGAAGGTATGTTCTCGAAACTTTGACAAAAGCCCGTACCGAGCTACTGAGCGTCTCTCCTGTAGAGTCTTCCACTGGAGTTTATCTATCATCTCCGTAACGCTTTCGCGATTACTAAATGTTCTTGTAACGAAGCGCGCTGCTCTCCGTAGGATCTTCTCTATTCGATCAACCCTATCTGGTACGGGTCCCACACTGTTGAGCGGTATTCAAGCAGTGGGCGAACAAGCGTACTGTAACCTACTTCCTTTGTTTTCGGATTGCATTTCCTTAGGATTCTTCCAATGAACCTCAGTCTGGCATACCGACATCAACATTATATGATCATTCCATTTTAAATCACTCCTAATGCGTACTCCCAGATAATTTATGGTATTAACTGCTTCCAGTTGCTGTCCTGCTATTTTGTAGCTAAATGATAAAAGATCTATCTTTCTGTGTATTCGCAGCACATTACACTTGTCTACATTGAGATTCAATTGCCATTCCCTGCACCATGCGTCAATTCGCTGCAGATCCTCCTGCATTTCACTACAATTTTTCATTGTTACAACCTCTCGATACACCACAGCATCATCTGCAAAAAGCCTCAGTGAACTTCCGACGTCATTTATGATTGTGAATAGCAACGGTCCTATGACACTCCCCTGCGGCACACCTGAAACCACTCTTACTTCGGAGGACTTCTCCCCATTGAGAATGACATGCTGCGTCCTGTAATCTAGGAACTCCTCAATCCAATCACACATTCCACCTGGAAGGAGATACACCGCTCGTGTTGTCTGTAGTTCACCGATGCCTAGACGGTCAATACCGCGGTTAGATAGCGCCTGCTTTGTTACTTTGTGCCACTAAGGGATCTCAAAAAGAGAAGTGTCCAGGAGTCTCGGAGTGAACCAAAGCGATGTTATCATACAATGTAAGCTTTCACGGCCGGTATTGTCTTCACTTAAAACTTTCGGGCTGATAGGCCGTGGTCGAAGTATAAAACACTCTCCTGACGTTTCGTCTCCGACTGCGGGAGACATCCTCGGAGGTAAAGCGGCGAACCACGGCCTATCAGCCCGAAAGTTTTAAGTGAAGACAAAGCGATGTTGTTCGGATACGGAAGAAATACAGAGAGATAAGAATGTCGATGACATGCCTCGCTCAGGTCGCTCAAGAGCTACTACTACAGCGGATGTCAGCTACCAACGGATTATGGCTCATGGGAATCCTGACAGCAAAGCCACCATTTTGAATAACGCTTCTCGTGCAGCGACAGGACGTCGTGTTACGACTCAAACTGTGCGCAATAGGCTGCGTGATGAACAACTTCACTCCGGATGTCCATGGCGAGGACCATGCTTGCATCCAGGACGCCTCGCAGCGCGGTACAGATGGGCCCAACAACATGCCGAATGGACAGCTCAGGATTGACATGACATTCTCTTCACCGACAAGTGTTGCATATGTCTTCAACCAGACAATCGTTCGAAACATGTTTGAGGGCAACCCTGTCAGGCTGAACGCCTTAGACACACTGTCCAGCGAGTGCAGCATGGTGGAGGTTCCCCGCTGTTTTGGGGTGGCATTATTTGCGGCCGATGTACGCAACTGGTGGTCATGATAAGCGCTCTAACGGCTGTACGATACGTGTATGCTATCCTCCGAGTAACAGTGCAACAACATCGGCATCATATTGGCTTGCTATTCGTCTTCATGGACGACATGAACCCTGTCCAACATGCCTGGGATAGACTGAAGAGGGCGGTTCATGTGCGACGTTACCCACCAACCACTGTGAGGGACCTAAGCCGAATCGCCGTTGAAGAGGGGTGAATCTGGACCAACAGTGCCTTGCTAAACTTGTGGATAGTATTCCACGAAGAATACAGGCATGCATCAATGCAAGAGAACGAGCTACTGGGTATTAGAGGTACCGGTGTCTGCAGCAATCTGGACCACCACCCCTGAAAGTCTTGCTGTGCAGTGGTACAACATTTAATGTGTGCTTTTCATGTTCAATAAAAACGGAGGAAATGATTTTTGTGTTGATCTCTATCCCAATTTTCTGCACAGGTTCCATAACTCTCTGAACCAAGGTGACGCAAACCTTTTTTTTAAATATGTGTAGCTTTCTCACCACATTCCCGCCATTGAAACCACTTGGTACGCGTGCCTTGCATTTCACTAATTTACGACAGTTTACGCCCTAAAACTTAACTGTATCTTTGAACAAAGGCAATGAAATACTCGGCTACTTGGCACACAAAACAACACGATATTAATTATTAGTAAATTGTATACCTTATCTTCATAAGCACAAGAAAGCTCAGTTACCGGACGACAAATGGAAACAGCGTGAGCACTAGCTATTCCCAATATCTGCAAATAATACTCCTCACAAACATCCGACAAATAAACGAAAAGTATACCTATTCAAAAAAGCAGATAAAATCACACTTGACGCCTTCCTGAGAGACAAACTCCAGTCCTTCCAAATTAGCAATGTAACTGTAGACCAGATGTGGCTCGAATTCAAAGTAGTAGTAACTCAGCAATTGAGAGATTTACACCACATACATTAAAAACAAATGACTGATCTTATCCCCATGGCACACAGAACAAGTCAAATCACTGTTGCAGAAACAACGAAAAAAGCATGCCAAATTCAAACGACCGCAAAATCGCCAATTGGCGATCTTTCACAGAAGCTCGAAATTTAGAGCGAACTTCAATGCCAGATGCTTATAATATTTTCAACAATGAAACTCTGTCTCTAAACCTGGCAGAAAATCCAGAGACATTCTAGTCTTATGTAAAGTATGCTAGCGGAAAGACACAGTCAATGCCTTCTCTGCGCGATAGCAATGGAAGTTCTGTCGATGAAAGTGCCGCCAAAGCAGAATTACTAAACAGAGCCTTCCGAAATTCCTTCAACAAAGAAGACGAAGTAAATATTCGAAAATTCGAATCAAGAACAGCTGCCAACATGAGTAACGTAGAAGTAGATATTTTCAGAGTAGTGAAGAGATTTAAATCAATTAATAAAAGGAAGTCCGCCGTTCCAGACGTATATCAAATACGTTCCTTTCAGAGCATGCTGATGTAATACCTCCGCACTTCATCATATTCAACCACTCGCTCGACGAAAGATTTGTACCCAAAGAATGGAAAACCGCACAAATCACAGCAGTCTTCAAGAGAGGCAGTAGGAGAAATCCAGTTAATTACCAACCCATGTCATTAACATCGATATGCAGCAGGACTTTGGAGCATTTTGGCCTATCGACATACAGTCAAAACGGATTTAGTGAACGTCGTTCTTGTGTCACACAATTAGCTCGTTATTCTCACGAAGTGGTGAGTCCTATTGAGAAGCGATTTCACATTCACTCCGTACACTCCGTATTTCCAGATCCTCCCCCCATGAACCATAGACCTTGCCGTTGGAGGGGAGGCTTGCGTGCCTCAGCGATAGAGATAGCCGTATCGTAGGTGCAACCACAACGGAGGGTATCTGTTGAGAGGCCAGACACACGTATGGTTCCTGAAGATGGGCAGTAGCCTTTTCAGTAGTTGCAGGGGCAACAGTCTGGATTATTGATTGATCTGGCCTTGTAACGCTAACCAAAACTGCCTTGCTGTGCTGGTACTGCGAACGGCTGAAAGCAAGGGGAAACTACGGCCTTAATTTTTCCCGAGGGCATGCAGCTTTACTGTACGGTTAAATGATGATGGCGTCCTCTTGGGTAAAATATTCTGGAGGTAAAATAGTCCTCCATTTGGATCTCATGGCGGGGACTACTCAGGAGCACGTCGTTATCAGGAGAAAGAAAACTGGCGTTTTACGGATCGGAGCGTGGAATGTCAGATCCCTTAATTGGGCAGGTAGGTTAGAAAATGTAAAAAGGGAAATGGACAGGTTAAAGTTAGATGTAGTGGGAATTAGTGAAGTTCGGTGGCAGGAGGAACAAGACATTAGGTCAGGTGAATACAGGGCTATAAATACAAAATCAAATAGGGGTAATGCATGAGTAGGTTTAATAGTGAATAATACAATAGGAATGCGGGTAAGCTACTACAAACAGCACAGCGAACGCATTGTTGTGGCCAAGATAGACACGAACCCCGCGCCTACGACAGTAGTGCAAGTCTATATGCCAACTAGCTCTGCAAATGGTGAAGAAATTGAAGACATGTATGATGAAATAAAAGAAATTATTCAGATAGTGAAGGGAGACGAAAATTTAATAGTCATGGGTGACTGGAATTCGGTAGTAGGAAAAGGGAGAGAAGGAAAATTAGTGGGTGAATATGGATTGGGGGTAAGAAATGAAAGAGGAAGCCGAGTGGTGGAATTTTGCACAGAGCACAACTTAATCATAGCTAACACTTGGTTCAAGATCCAAAAAAGAAGGCTGTATTCATGGAAGATGTGGTGTCACCGCCAGACACCACACTTGCTAGGTGGTAGCCTTTAAATCGGCCGCGGTCCGTTAGTATACGTCGGACCCGCGTGTCGCCACTATCAGTGATCGCAGACCGAGCGCCGCCACACAGCAGGTCTAGAAAGACTTTCTAGCACTCGCCCCAGTTGTACAACCGACTTTGCTAGCGATGGTTCACTGACAAAATACGCTCTCATTTGCCGAGACGATAGTTAGCATAGCCTTCAGCTACGTCATTTGATACGACATAGCAAGGCGCTACGTTCAGTTACTATTGATATTGTGAATAATGTACAGTCAAGAGCGACGCTCATCATTAATGGATTAAAGTTAAGTATTCCACCAGCTACGTCCGTTTTTCTAAATTCTAATTTCCTTGTCCTGTTCCAGACCTCACGCCAGCCTGCGTGAGCTAAAACGCGTGCCTTTCGGCTTCCTCTAGTAACACGGTGTTGGCTCTCCTGCCAACCCACAACAGAAGAAGCCTGGAGATACTGACAGGTTTCAGATAGATTACATCATGGTAAGACATAGATTTGGGAACGAAGTTTTAAATTTTAAGACATTTCCAGGAGCAGATGTGGACTCTGACCACAATCTATTGGTTATGAACTGTAGATTAAAACTGAAGAAACTGCAAAAAGGTGGGAATTTAAGGAGATGGGACCAGGATAAACTCACTAAGCCAGAGGTTGTACAGAGTTTCAGGGGTAGAATAAGAGAACAATTGACTGGACAGGGGGAAAGAAATACAGTAGAAGAAGAATGGATAGCTTTGAGGAAGGAAGTGGTGAAGGCAGCAGAGGATCAAGTAGGTAAAAAGATGGGGGCTAGTAGAAATCCTTGGGTGACAGAAGAAATATTGAATTTAATTGACGAAAGGAGAAAATATAAAAATGCAGTAAATGAGGTAGGCAAAAAGGAATACAAACGTCTCAAATATGAGATCGACAGGAAGCGCAAAATGGTTAAGCAGGCATGGCTAGAGGAGAAAATGTGAGGATGTAGAGGCTTATCTCACTAGGGTTATGATAGATACTGCCTACAGGAAAATTAAAGATACCTTTGGAGAAAAGAGAAACACTTGTATGAATATCTAGAGCTCAGATGGGAACCCAGTTCTAAGCAAAATAGAGAAAGCAGAAAGGTGGAAGGAATATATAGAGGGTCTGTACAAGGGCGATGTACTTGAGGGCAATGTTATAGAAATGGAAGAGGATGTAGATGAAGATGAAATGGGAGATATGATACTGCGTGAAGAGTTTGATAGAGGACTGAAAGACCTAAGTCGAAACAAGGCCCCGGGAGTAGACAACAATCCATTAGAACTACTGACAGCCTCGGGAGAACCAGTCCTGACAAAACACTACCATCTGGTGAGCAAAATGTATGAGACAGGTGAAATACCCTCAGACTTCAAGAAGAATATAATAATTCCAATCCCAAAGAAAGCAGGCGTACACAGATGTGAAAATTACCGAACTATCTGTTTAATAAGTCACGGCTGCAAATTACTAACGCGAATTCTTTACAGACGAATGGAGAAACTGGTAGAAGCCGATCTTCGGGAATATCAGTTTGGATTCCGTAGAAATATTGGAAGATGTGAGGCATTACTGACCCTACGACTTATCTTAGAAGAAAGGTTAAGGAAATGCAAACCTACGTTTCTAGCATTTGTAGACTTAGAGAAAGCTTTTGACAATGTTGACTGGAAAACTCTCTTTCAAATTCTGAAAGTGGCAGGGGTAAAATACAGGGAGCGAAAGCCTATTTACAATTTGTACATAAACCAGATGGTAGTTATAAGAGTCAAGGGACATGAAAGGGAAGCAGTGGTTGGGAAGGAAGTGAGACAGGGTTGTAGCCTCTCCCCGAAGATATTCAATCTGTATATTGAGCGAGCAGTAAAGGAAACTAAAGAAAAATTCGGAGTAGGTATTAAAATCCATGGAGAAGACATAAAAACGTTGAGGTTCGCCGATGACATTGTAATTCTGTCAGAGACAGCAAAGGACTTGGAAGAGCAGTTGAACGGAATGGACAGTGTCTTGAAAGGAGGGTATAAGATGAACATCAACAAAAACAAAACGAGGATAATGGAATATAGTCGAACCAAGTCTGGTGATGCTGAGGGAATTAGATTAGGAAATGAGACACTTAAAGTAGTAAAGGAGTTTTGCTGCTTGGGGAGCAAAATAACTGATGATGGTCGAAGTAGAGAGGACATAAAATGTAGACTTGCAATGGCAAGGAAAGCTTTTCTGAAGAAGAGAAATTAGTTAACATTGAGTACAGATTTAAGTTTCAGGAAGTCGTTTCTGAAAGTATTTGTATGGAGTGTAGCCATGTATGGAAGTGAAACATGGACGATAACTAGTTTGACAAGAAGAGAATAGAAGCTTTCGAAGTGTCGTGTTACAGAAGAATGCTGAAGATTAGATGGGTAGATAACTAATGAGGAGGTACTGAATCGGATTGGGGAGAAGAGGAGTTTGTGGCACAACTTGACTACGACAAGGGATTGGTTTGCTAGGACATCAAGGGATCACCAATTTAGTATTGGAGGGCACCGTGGAGCGTAAAAATCGGAGAGGGAGACCAAGAGGTGAATACACTAAGTAGATTCAGAGGGATGTAGGCTGCAGTAGGTACGAGGAGATGAAGAAGCTTGCACAGGATAGAGTAGCGTGGAGAGCTGCATCAAACCAGTCTCAGGACTGGTAGTTGTAGATATGGTTGTAGATGTAGATATATAGATGTTCACTCAATGTTAGTGTACCAAATAGTAAACTCAAATGAAACGCCTGCTGAGACTGTGTTATACTGGAAGACTCCATAGAACAACTGGCACCGTGTCTGTATTTCGGCGAGTTGCATGCGCAGTGACGATTTGACTGGTCTATAGAGGAGAGAATAAACACACACACACACACACATACACACACACACACACACACACACACACACACACACACACACACACACACACACACACACAGAGAGAGAGAGAGAGAGAGAGAGAGAGAGAGAGAGAGAGAGAGAGAGAGAACTATTGTGTCAAAACCAATTACCACAATGCTGAGTAAAAATATCAGTCAGACACTGCTTGAATAATATAGGCAAAAATATCATAATTAATAAAAGAGTAATAGGAACGTTCTGAATCGCGAGCAGCCGCCGATTGCGTCACGTCAACGGATTATGACACGAATTATGGTACGGAAACATTGCACTACATCTTCATTACCGTAATTACTAGAACCACCCAAAACAGGCGTAGGATTACCCATAAGTATTCAATCCCTCATGTTATTCTTTCATATGTTTCGCTGGTGCATCCTACACTGGCCAAGAAGCGTTTTCCCTCGGTATCAGGAATATTGATTACTGGAACAATGGCAGCCAAAACATTCTCCCCAAGGTAAATTCGGACATTTTCAACGAAACAATATTGCTATCTTGTATATTTAAGTAGTAAACTAATTGATAGATATAATTAACCGTGTCATTTCGACATGTGTTCAACTTCCAATACAGGGGCTGACCATTTGCTCCACTCAAGGAAATATTTCTTCGAATCAGGAACGGGACAACGAGTGAAACGTGCAAGCTTAAAGATGGTGTCATATACACAGAGAGCCTTATGCCTGAAGGTTCCCGAGAATTATAGCTTCACAGGACGTGGGAGGGCACCAACATAACACGAGAAAATGGAGAACAACACATCCGTTTGCGTATGACTGTACCATCTGCGTTAAGTCGTAAAACATGAAAGCAAACCTAAACTCAAACCGGGGTGTATGTAAATTTTAACACCTCTTTTTGATTCTCCGGCCTCACTAAACGCCAAAGTTGCTGGGTAGTCTCCCACAGCCATAAAAACTAACTGCGACCATCACTGGTACTAAAGACGACACTGCGCCGCCGTCACTGCGTGCACTGCAACATTCACTGCTGTTCTGATGGCTGCCTAAGCGATAACGAGCAGCCAAAATTGGCCACCGACGAAGAACTTCGTGGAATGTGGCAGATAGTGCTAATGAACACCAGGAACTTACACGGTTTACATCTTAGTGCGTATTGTACCTGTTCCATATATGCGGCCTGGGCAGTAAAAATACGGCGAATGTCATAGTGCGCCATTTAGTTCTACCACAGTCAGAAAATCTCACAATACTAGCGTATCCAAATAACAGGAGCTATCAAGAATAACACTGATAAGTGACTTAACGCTAATATTGGCTGAAATGAGTACTACTTCCAATTTCCAAAACATTGGTCTGCAAAGTCACTGTAAGTTCTGGGAAGAAACTTAGTGCGAGACTCATATTATTACTTTTATCGTTGCAGATAAAACCAGGGGACCACGACGCATTACAAAGTGTCGTTCGCAGGCGTATATTGGTCTCTAAATGCTTTTCAGATCAATGCTGTGACGGCAGAATCTTTCATATTCATGGATAAAATTATCACATCCCAACAACATTGTGGTGAAGGACATCATCATTATGCCAGTGACTGTTAGAAGTTTTTATTACACTTCTGCAATTTCGGCCTCAGGCCATTATCAAGTGATATGATGGCTTTAAGAAAAGTTAATGTAATGTAAGCTGACACATTTTTACGTCGTCGTAAGTAATGTCTTGAATGAAATTCAGCTAGTAACAGTGAATACATTATATAGGTCGGTGTCAACAAAATATTTTCGCATTCTGAGGAGAAAGTTGGTGACTGGAATTTCGTGAGAAGTTTCCGTCGCAACGCTAATGGCCTTTCTTTTAATGATGTCCGGCCCAAATCCTGTATCATTACTGTGACACTTGAAAGGTCTCTGTTGAATCCCTTTCATGTTAATTTCTTAAATCTGTTTTCATTTACGGCATAAATTCCTCTTCTAAATTTACTGTGGCGTTTCTGACTATCTGGGAGGAGACTGAGTAGTGGAACGTGTTACTTTTACTCATAAACAAGAACGATCTGTCACACTACTACCCTTTGAAACACAGTTTATTTGTAATTCATGTCACACAGTCCCATACGGAACCTACATCGGCTTTCTTTTATATACTGTCTATGATAAGATACTGTCATCCCCCTTCCCTTCTGCGTGAGAGAATGAATGAGCAAATTTATTTCTAGTTGCGTGCTTGAGGGTAGCGGACAAGCCTGTCTGCTAGAGAACAGTAGCAGCAACGTCAGAACAGGTAGCTACGCTTTCTAAAGGCAGAGAGGTTTCTATTCTTAGTCCATTGTCATGTTGGTTTAGGAAGCTGCCTCTCTGGTCACTTCCGCTTGTATCTGTTAGCATGCTCGGTAGGAGCCCAGGTCAGCCCGTCCGCGGAGAGCGTCTGAGGTGGTAAGATCTCCGGCTAAGCGCGTGTCTGCTAAGTCCGTAGGTCAATGGATTTCTTAAGTTCAGCCTAACTGAAAATTTAATCACCTTTATTTCAGGTTTAGCTCTAAAACATCTAATGTTATCTTAAATTGCAACGCAGTGTGATTCGAGTGTACAGTTCAGAATATCTTCCAGTAGTTGCTTTGTCACTACTTTGTGAGTAAAGTGGAACCACGTGTTGATCAGTAACTGTAACTAAGATCATCAATCTCAATTGCGATTGTGCGTGAGATTATAACGTGTCGTCTTGACAATATTTTTCAATATACCAACTTTTCTTTATGTTCAACCCACGTGGGGTGTACTTTGTGAGACCAGTACCACGTGCTTATAACAATTGTTTGACCCATCAGGTTAATAGTAAGACGATAGTAACCAGTTCGAGGTTTTTCTTTTGTACATTGCGTTTCGAGGTAATTTATTTTAATTATCAAACTCATTGTGGAGTTACACTCTTTGTGTAAACCAAGTTGACCACGTGAAGCTTGTGGTGTAAGCATCAAAGTAGCCCTCAGCTATTCTTTTCAGGAAGATTTCACAGAGAGTTAGTATGAATTTAGTATACCAGTGTGTGGTAATTACATGACGGACAGGATTGCGCTACGAACGCAACTACTTTCAATGGAAATTGAATCGGTTGGCTGTGGTTACTTTCCTCTTGCATATGTTTCAACGTTCTTCGTGTGTTATTTTATGAATGCAGTGTTGTATGCAGTCTCCCAATCTTGGCTCCCTATTTGATGTGTTTCGTAAGATTACAAACTCACATTTTCACAATCCTAAATAAGGCAACAGTTCAGTTATGAATCAAGTTTAATATGCTGAAATTTCAATGATCAATGTTAAAATAAATTTCCAAATATAAACTGATTTATTTCTTTTTATTTAAATTCACTTTTTTATATATATATCACCGGTTGTCTTATGACAATTAAAAGATAGTTAATGTTAGTCTGGTTGGGAATTTGGTAAGCTAGACTGGATACCTGGTGAAACAGTTTCTCAGTAGTGCAAGGTTAACTTCCCCAGACAGCTCACAGCTTTTAACCCACTTTTATTGTCTATCAGCACCGCTTTCATATCAAATTAAGGCAACAACATTACACTTGGCGACCCTGTTCTATGATTCCGCTAGACTGTGGAATCTCTTAAACGTTAGATTGCGAGCGCTGTATATATATTTTTTTTTTTTACCTGCCGCGCTCAAACAACTTCTGCGATGTGTCTGAGCAGACTTTCAAAAGATCCACGGAATCCTTGAGCAGCGTTGTGGTGTTTGTCTTGTTTTTTTTTCTATATTTGTGTGTTTTATATGTATGTGTTTTTTTTCTCGCTTGTATATTGCACTGACTGCGATCAAAGATATAAATTTGTTTTGGGTGTGAAAAAGTGCGTACTAGGTTGGGTACCTTTCGTGTGACTGTCGTAATTTTTGAGGGATACATTCATTCTGATTAGTGTGTTGCGTACCGGGTATAAATTGAACCAATGCAGACACGTAACCAAGCAAAAAGTAGGCGGTCCAACAACTTAAGCAACATGGACCAAGGGGATAATCTGACTTCGAACATCAACACGTCGGACCGTTCCAAAATTGCATTGGGGATTACTTCAGAGGAAATGCAAAACTGGACGAACGGGCTCACATCACAGCCAGAAATTAATTTGCCTCCAACTAACCAAATTGATTTAGCAGAACTCATGAAAGCCTTATTCCAACAAAATAATGAAAACGCAGAGAAATCTGAAAAATCGATCCGAGAGCTAGGTGAACAAATGACGCAGAAATCTGAAAAATCGATCCGCGAGCTAGGCGAACAAATAGACGAAAAACTAATCCAGCAGACAAATAAAGTCGACAAGTCGATGCAGAGAGTGTCCGATGATGTCTCACAAAGAATAAACAATCTGGCAAGTGAAATAAAAAGTGATATTATGAAAGAATTAGGCCGTACATTTGAATAAATCGATGATCGTCTGCAAGCCTTAGAACAGGGCAAGCGCAGGCGCGATGCGGAGTCGAAAGAGAGCGTGGAACAGCTACTTAGGAATTTCCAAGCGCTGAGAGAAGGGAACGCCAGCAGGTACTCTCCAGGGTTCAGGAGGCGGAAACGCATTGTCCCGCGTCCGTTAGCAACACAGTAGCGGACAACAGTCAAGCGATTCACGCACTCTAACAGCAAGTAGAACAATTGAAGCAGACTGGCGTGGAAGACAACAGACAAATGCATGATAAGATTGCGGCATTAGCGGATATCATAGGCACGATGAAGGTGAAGGAGAGCGATAACACTGCTACACCGGTAGCGGTCGTAGAGACCGAAGAAGTGCGTGCGCTTCTTAGATTTCAGAAGGGACAGTTCGAAGTGAACAGGCAGCACAACGCTGTAACAGGCGAATTACAAGAACGCGTGGCGCATCTTGAAAGCCGCATGGGGTGTGATTCCGAACTCGCCAATAGCACTAAAAATAGCTGTACAAACAGTGCAGAGAGGGACTCCGGCCATGAGCGAGATTTTGACGACAGGGAGGAATGTATTTTGAGGGGCAGACATGAGAAAAATAGAAACATTCAAGGGCATCGCCGGGAGGAAATGCGGGGATTTGATTTCAAACATTTCCTTACGGTGAGAAAGTTTGAGATATTTCGAAATTCGCTAAAAGGAATACATCCACGAGCATGGCTCGAGCAATTTCAGTTCTGTCTTCCCCCCGACTGGGCAAGTTCACATAATATAGAATATATTTGTGGCTATTAGGAAGGCGAACCGGCGATTCGCATGAGGTCGGCAGCGTGTCACTGCAACTCCACTCGGGAGTTTCGACAAGCCTTTCTCTCCGCTTATTGGTCGGAAGCGGCACAAGATAGTGTCAAGCATGGCATAATTATGCTGCAAAATTTGAACCAGCCGGGTTTCGGCAGCCCAGCACGCCTATTCGACCACATGCAGCAGGCAAATCAATTTCTAAACGACCCATACGAGCCTGTGGAACTAATTAGGATATGCATCACCAAATTGCCGATGAACTTGCGCCACGTCATTCTTGCGGGCCGATGCAAAGCGGACGTGAGAACGTTTAAGACACTTCTCCAAGAGTATGAATATAATACAGCAGAATGCCCGCCTAATCAGGCACAAAGTTATTACGGGGCACAGCAGCGCGATCGCAGTCGTGGCCGTAGTACTAATCAACGGCGTGACTGGTCGTCGCGACGCGGACGGAACAATAATCAGGACCGGTTGTATAGAAACTGGGGTAACACTCGCGAGCACAGGTAGAACAACGGAAATGATCGAGGATGTGGACAAGATCGTGAACGCTACAGGTACGGCAACCAGAATCGATACTACGATGAACACGGTGGGAATAGGATTGTAGGCGGAGCACCACATGATGATGAAATTCGGCCGGCCAACCCTAGACATAATCCAGCAAATGGATATCAACAAAACCGGCAATGACAAATGATCAGCGCAGAAGGCGCCCAATCGGAACAAATGAGTGACATGGCAAATGAGTACATAGGGTGTATAGACAGGAGAATGAATTGATTGGTTTACATTTGTGATATATGCATTTTGAATAACATGTTGGTAAAAATAATGATAAAGATGTTTCTATGTGGTTGATTGAAGTGATGTTTGTGGTATTTTTTCCCTTGTGCAATTAGGATTTAGGTTGGTTCAAATGTGAAGATAAAAGGTTTCTTTGTGAACGAGTGAAATGCTGTTTATGGTTTTTTGTGTAAATTGAAAAGAATCGCTCCTGAGGGAAGCAAGATCTGTATTGAATTAATGCAAAACTCAGGGGAATATCCGATCTGTGGGTATTATGGGTCTGGCAAACCCAGGACCCCACCTGTTAGTACCCTTGTTTCCGATTTTCTGCTTTCAGTGCTACTATCTATCTATTACTATTCTATATCAGTCAGTATAAATGAGGATCTCTTACTTTAGTATGCGTGCTGTATGAATATTTTAAGATTGGAGAACTCTGAGAAAGGAATGAGTAAGTTTGGAATCTTGAAAACAGGATGCGATAATACGATTGTTTAACCAATGGCTTCCCAATATACGCTAATATGTTCATATTGATGATATATGTCTCTTTGTTCTTTATAGCTGAGTACGTAAAGTGCTGTCTGTGGATTTCGTAAGTATATTGATTCCCTTCAAGGTGAAAGAAGAGTTGTGGTTTGTGTAATTTACGTGGCCCTGATACAGTATTATGGCAGTCAAATGACGAGCAGTTTTCCAGCAAATGGAGAATGGAACGGAAATATGGATCCTTTTTGTAGTCTTGACTGATGTTGAGCCAGAGCCTGAAAAATTATTCTGCTTTAATACTTGTCCTAGAAAAGTGACGTTTATGTGTTTTGCTGATGCTGTGAGCATTACAGCTTACTGTTTTCGCTGGTGCGGGATGCACTGCAGCCTGTATGAGTTGAACTGAAGAAATGTCCCTCTTGAAGGTAGAGGAAGATTAAAAAATTTTGATTGTGGGACTGAAGGAAAGCTTGGTTTAATGTAATAAGGATGAAGAAAAACGTTTGTCATTTGAACTGCAGGAGGATTCGGATCTTTCGTGTAAGTTCAATAGGATATTAAGATGAAACTGTTTTACAGAATAGAGGTGACCACAATTTTGCCATTCATGGGAAATGAATCCAGAATGACCACCACAGGCGAAGTAACTGATTTGGAAGCGAAAGGTAACTTAAAGAAGGAACGAAATGGGTAAGAAAATGTAGTATAACCTGTATAATGAAAATATTTTTACCCTTCTCAGAGTCATCTGTGTGATTAATTCTTGTGATAACGTAATTTTAAATGAAATTGTCTTACTGTTTTATGTGTGAATATATGAGTACGATAAATGTATAATTGCGAGTCTCTTATCAGGTGTGTCAACTGGTATAAATGTTTTGGAGTGTAAATAACCATTGTTCTTTTTACTGTGTATGTTTAAGGAAAGTTTCTCCATATTTATCATGTGGCAAGACATACGCGGCGAGCGTCAGGAAGAGGACGCATTAGAACAATGTTTTAGTGGTATAAACACTGTGTTGACGTAGCATTGAAGTAGCTTGTTGGATTAACTAGTAGTGGATTGAAGTAGAATTTTGAGTAATACATGTTTATGGGTAGTTAGTTTGTAGTATAGGCAACAGGTGTGTGTGTGTGTGTGTGTGTGTGTGTGTGTGTGTGTGTATAACATGTGAACCCTATGCTGTCCTGACCTATGCTTGCACAAGGGATAATCCTATTCATTTTAGTGAATTACTAAGTAGCATTTGATTTATTAAAACGCAAGTGAACCACATTAGTGATGTGGATTTAGGTATTATATTGTCAGTTCATTTAATTTTTATTTTTATACTGTCAATTCATTTCAATTTTATTTTTTTATATTGTCAAGTCATTTAACTTTAATTTTTATTTTGTTGATTCGTGTAACTTTTTTATTTAAAAAAAAGAATAAGTCACACTTTTGTTCTTAAAAATTGTTAAAGACAATACCAAGCAGTATTTTGTATGACATTTTGTAATCACATAACTATGATGAACAATTTCTGTGAATGAATTTGAGAACGTGAAAACGAATCGGCTAAGCTCTTACCAGACAGCAGGAGCAGCGTGGAGGTAGACTAGGTGTTAACAGGCGGGTTTCCCAGCAGGACACACTGTCAGCCGGGCCACTTCGGAAGCACGCTCGCCAACAAAAGAAGGGCTGCGGGGCAAACACTTTCCTTTGCACCCGGAGCTAATGGCCGGCCACACCAGTGCGACCCTTCGTGGAGGCGATGACCTGAGATGGCCGAGCGGTCCACCGTGCGGAAATCCCTCCGCTGGCAACGCACCACGCGCACGCGACCGTGACGAGACGGCCGCGGTGAAAGGACAGAAGACAGGGGATAAAGGGGCGTGGAGCCGTTTGACAGGTACTGTCAACGACGCCTATCAACATTTCCTGGCGGACGCCCACTGTCAAGTGACAGTAAATCATAGTTCGATGTTCTCTGGTAGCTAAGGGTGGCACAAAGGAGAGCCATTAAGTGTCATCCTTGCCCAGGAATATTAACCTGGTGTGCCCAACGAGGATACCGCACGAATTTAACAACACAAACATGGAACCAAATCTAGATGTACGTGACACGGGCCACCAAGAGAAACTTCATGAGAGGGCAGAGACGGCGGGATTACAGGCAACAGATGGACAAAAAACCCTACTGACAGCTGCGGCGACGAACCCCCCACCTCCCCTTATATTGTGCCATGGAACAGTGGAACTACTGAGTGTGTCAGTGAACAGTGATTATACGGTTCTTAGTCCAATGCATATACATGTGTTTCTGTCAGAGAAACTTTGACTTGGTGTGTTTTGCAAGGGTTCGATTTATTGGTGTTTATTAGACTGACTCTTCTATTTTGCAGGTGTTCTATTTATTGTTTTTTTTTGGACTTTGACTCTTCTATTTAGCAGGTGTTTTATTTATTGGTTTTTTTAGACGTTGACTATTGTACTATCAGAGCTGTTTTATTGATCAATCTGTTCTTGTGTGATGTATTAGATTTGTGATATTTTGTTTCGTAAATTCATTCCTGTGGCGTTGCTTCGTTTATCAGTCAGATAGCTATTCATTCTCATTGGACTGTGATCGATTAGCCTTTGCATGGGGCATATTTATAGTGAGGAACCCCGTAAGGGTAACAATCACATAATTAATTGTGGTTTCAGTATAATGACACAGTGAGCATTGTTTGTTAACTAACCGAAATATAGTAGAGTGATTAAATTAGTGCCACAAAGTTATTTTAATTCTACAAATTATTATTTTTATAAGATATAGAATTTTTTGCGATAACCACTTTGTAAAACATGTTTTTCCTCTTTTTTTGGTTTGCGGAATGTGCATTGTAATGTTCTGCTTTATAATACTGATGTTATTTTCATATTTATTTTTTAATTGCTGTGGCATCTTTGCTATTTTCATAAATTTTACTTGTTAATAAACAGTCATAAATTTTCCTGTGACCAGTTGGCTCTTGCAATGAGCAATTACTGGTGAACTCCATAAGGGTAACAACCAGGAATTGTTCTCATATTAATGACACAGGAACCATTGCTTTTACTTGATGACCGAATTAGGTCTACACTATCTTTTAAATAGGTGTCACAGATTGTTTTTTTTTTTTTCTCTTTGAAATTGGTAGATTCTAAAGATGTGTTGTAATTATTGTGTTTTAGCAAGTAGCTGGTGACCTTTTGCCTTTTCTTTACATTTTTGGTTTAAGTTGGGTGTGAGAAGCCTGCTTGGGTATGTCCTAGCATGGCCAGAAAATTCCCAGCAGAGTCTTTTCCCGGAGCATTGGGGTTATGAGAGGTCTTTGTAGGATTCGTTCAAGTTAATTTCTTAAATCTGTTGTCATTTACGGCATAAATGCCTCTTCTAAATTTACTGTGGCGTTTCTGACTATCTGGGAGGAGACTGAGTAGTGGAACGTGTTACTTTTACTCATAAACAAGAACGATCTGTCACACTACTACCCTTTGAAACACAGTTTATATGTAATTCATGTCACACAGTCTTATACGGAACCTACATCCGCTTTCTTTTATATACTGTCTATTATAAGATACTGTCATCCCCCTTCCCTTCTGCGTGAGAGAATGAATGAGCAAATTTATTTCTAGTTGCGTGCTTGAGGGTAGCGGACAAGCCTGTCTGCTAGAGAACAGTAGCAGCAACGTCAGAACAGGTAGCTACGCTTTCTAAAGGCAGAGAGGTTTCTATTCTTAGTATGGTCCTGTCCGTCCATTGTCATGTTGGTATAGGAAGCTGCCTCTCTGGTCACTTCCGCTTGTATCTGTTAGCATGCTCGGTAGGAGCCCAGGTCAGCCCGTCCGCGGAGAGCGTCTGAGGTGGTAAGATCTCCGGCTAAGCGCGTGTCTGCTAAGTCCGTAGGACAATGGATTTCTTAAGTTCAGCCTAACTGAAAATTTAATCACCTTTATTTCAGGTTTAGCTCTAAAACATCTAATGTTATTTTAAATTGCAACGCAGTGTGATTCGAGTGTACAGTTCAGAATATCTACCAGTAGTTGCTTTGTCACTACTTTGTGAGTAAAGTGGTACCACGTGTTGATCAGTAACTCTAACTAAGATCATCAATCTTAAATGCGAATGTGCGTGAGATTATAACGTGTCGTCTTGACAATATTTTTCAATATACCAACTTTTCTTTATGTTCAACCCACGTGGGATGTACTTTGTGAGACCGGTACCACGTGCTTATACAATTGTTTGACCCATCAAGTTAATAGTAAGACGATAGTAACCAGTTCGAGGTTTTTCTTTTGTAAATTCCGTTTCGAGGTAATTTATTTTAATTATCAAAATTATTGTATAGTTACCCTCTTTGTGTGAACCAAGTTGACCACGTGAAGCATGTGGTGTAAGCATCAAAGTAGCCCTCAACTATTCTTCTCGGGAAGATTTCACAGAGAGTTAGTATAAATTTAGTATACCAGTGTGTGGTAATTACATGACGGACAGGATTGCGCTACGAACGTAACTTCTTTGGGTGAAAATTGAATCGGTTGGCTGTGGTTACTTTCCTCTTGCATATGTTTCAACGTTCTTCGTGTGTTATTTTATGAATGCAGTGTTGTATGCAGTCTCCCAATCTTGGCTCCCTATTTGATGTGTTCCGTAAGATTACAAACTCACATTTTCACAATCCTAAATAAGGCAACAGTTCAGTTATGAATCAAGTTTAATATGCTGAAATTTCAATGATCAATGTTAAAATAAATTTCCAAATATAAACTGATTTATTTCTTTTTATTTAATTTATCTTTGCATATTATACCTCACCGGTTGTCGTATGACCATTAAAAGATTATAATTAATGTTAGTCTGGTTGGGAATTTCGTAAGCTAGACTGGATACCTGGTGAAACAGTTGCTCAGTAATGCAAGGTTAACTTCCCCAGACAGCTCACAGCTTTTAACCCGCTTTGATTGTGTATCAGCACCGCTTACACCACAAATTAATGCAACAATATTACACACTCTCCCCAATATTTCGTCCAATATGATAAGGATCCCACACCGCTCAGCAGTATTCTAAAAGATGACGGACAATCCTAGTCTGGGCAGTCTCCTTAGTAGACCTGTTTAATTTTCTAAGTGTCCTGCCATTAAAACATAGTCTAAAGTTAACCTTCCCTGAAACATTTTCTGTGTGTTCCATCCAATTTAAGTAGTTCGTAATTGTAATACCTAGATATTTCGTGGAATTTACGGCTTTTAGATTAGACTGATTTATCGTGTAATCGAAGATTAACGAGTTCCTTTTAGCACTTATGTGGATGACCTAACACTTTTCGTTATTGAAGGTCAACTTACATTTTTTACACCATCCAGGTATTTTTTTCTAAATGGTTTTGCAATTTATTTTGATCTTCTGATGACTTTGTTAGTAGATAAACGACAGCGTCATCTACAATCAACCTAAGACAGCTGCTCAGATTATCTCCCAAATCGTTTATATAGATAAGGAACAGCAAAGGGCCTATAACACTATCTTGGGAAACGCCAGAAATCACTACTATTTTACTACGAACTGTGACCTCTCTGACAGGAAATCACAAATCCAATCACATAACTGAGGCGATATTCCATACGCACTGAATCTCACTACAATCCGCTTGTGTGGTACTGTATCAAAAGCCTTCCGGAAATCTAGAAATACGGTATCGATCTGAAATCCCTTGTCAATATCCCTCATCACCTGATGTGAATAAAGAGCTATTGTGTTTCACAGGAACGATGATTTCTCAACCCATTTGACTGTGTATCAAGAGACAGTTTCCTTGGAGGAAATTCATAATATTCAAACTCTATATATGTCCTAAAACCTGCTACATATCGACGTTAACGATATGGGACTGTAATTTGGAGGATTACTCATACTACCTTTACTGAATATTGGTGTGACCTGTGCAAACATTCCAGTGATTTGATACGAACTTCCAGGTGAACGGCTCCTTGACAGCACTACTGCGTGACGGAGACGAGCTGGTGGCGAATCTATTATGCTCTGCGGAACATTCACGTGGGCATCCAAGGGGCCATCGTATTCCGTACACGGCACCACGAAGGCCAAGAAGTATCGTACACTGGCTTGCAGACCACGTACTCCCCTTCATGACGATGACGTTTCCGGATGGCAGTGAAATTTTGGCATTTCTCAATAAGACAATGCGTCATATCACAATGTGGTGGAGTGGTTCAGGGAACACATTGAGTTCCAGTTGATGTGTTGGCCCCAACTCGCCAGATTTGTACCCAATCGAACATATATTTGATGCGACCGAATGTGGTGTCAGAACTCATCGTCTCTTCCCGGAATTTATGGGATTTAGGAGACTTGAGTGTGCTGATGTGGCGTCAATTCCCTCCTGCGACCACCAAAGTCTCAATGCCGCCATGCCAGGACACGTCGGAGCTGTTATACCATCTGTCATACAGGTGGTCATCATGTTCTTGATGATCAGTGTACAGCAGTCTTTGACTGGTTGGATGCGTCCCACCGGGAACTTTTCATCTCAGAGCAGAACTTTTAACTTAAGTCCTCAGCGTTTTGCTAAATATATTTCAGTCTCTGCCTGATTCTACAGTTTTTACTTTCAACAGCTCCTTCTCATACTATGGAAATAATTCCCCGAAGTGTTAGGAGACATCCACTCTTTTTAATGCTTCCCCCAAATTCCTTACGTCGCCGATTCTGTGCAGATAATCTCCTTCTTCCGGACCTTACCAGTTTACCTAATTTTCAACATTCATCTCTACCTGCATATCTCAATTACTTCCTTTCTCTTCTCAGTCTTTGTCTCACCGTCATTACTGCTGTGTTCCAAACTTTCACTTTCAGAAACTTCATCCTAAAATTAATGCCTATGTTTCACTCTAGTACAACTCACTTGGTCAGGAAAGCCCTTTATGCTAGTGCTAGTCTGTTTTTTATATCGTCCTTGCTCCATCTTCTGTGTTATTTTGCTGCCTAGCAAGCAGGATTCGTTAATTTCTTCCATTTAAACATCTCCAGTTATTTTAAGTTTTCCCTGTTCTGATTTCTACTGCTAGTCATCACTTCTTGCCGTTCTCATAGCTGCCCCATCCCATTCCCTATAACTCTGATTTCTCTCGATCCATATTCTGTACTCATTAGACCGTTCATTCCATTCAATAGATCCTGGAATTCTGCCTACGTTTCACTCAAAATAGCAATCTTATCCGCGAATCTTATCACTCATATCTTCTCGCCCTGAATTTTAATCCCATCCTTGAACATTTCTGTTATTTCCAACATTCTTTCTTTGAAGTGTAGATTGAACAGTGTTAGCGAAAGACTACATCCCTGTCTCACCTTCTTTTTATTCCTAGAACATTGTCCTTGTTCTCCCAGTCTCATTATTCCCTCTTGGTTCTTCTTTTTTCCAAAGGCTACACTGTGTCAGCCTTATGGAGACTTAATTCTTTTTAGATTTCTTCACATGTTTTATGCATCCGTTTCCCCTTAGCTTCCCTGCACTGTCTACTTATTTCATTCCTAAGCGATTTGTATATTTGTATTTCTAATTTTCCCGGGCGTTGCTGTACATCCTTCTTTCGTCGATAAGCTTAAATATTTCTTCTGTTACTGTGGTGTCACCGCCAGACATCGCACTTGCTAGGTGGTAGCCTTTAAATCGGCTGCGGTCCGTTAGTGTACGTCTGACCCACGTGTTGCCACTATCAGTGATTGCAGACCGAGCGCCGCCACACGGCAGGTGTAGAGAGACTTCCTGTTTGCTAGCGATGGTTCACTGACAAATTACGCTCTCATTTGCCGAGACGATAGTTAGCATAGCCTTCAGCTACGTCATTTGCTACGACCTAGCAAGGCGCCTTTATCATTTGCTATTTATTTTGTGATGCATGTACCGTCTGACCGATGTTCACCAATTATGGATTAAAGTTAAGTATTCCAGAAGCTACGTACCTTTTTACTAAACTCAACTCCTACAACTGTTCCAGACCTCACGACAGCCTGCGTGAGCTTTAACGCGTGCCTTTCGGCTTCCTCGCATAGTGGCTTGGCTGTCTTGCCAAGTCACAACAGTTGCCATGGTTTCTTCGTAGTTAACTCCTAGCAGCAGTGAAGAAAAGACATCTTTTCGTACTTTTTACCGATATCTACTCCTCTTCAACGGAACGGCCTACAAAGCTTTTCACTATAGCATCATCTGTAGCATCGTTTCTCCCTTCATTACATACTCGTCCTTCCCTACGGCTGTTCGTATGCGCTGATTCTTCCTGACTAGTCCACCTCTTAAAGTTTCGGCTTGTGATGTCTGCATGTATACCTGATCTATCGTTGTCAGTGTCGGTTTGCCATCGATTCCCATGATAACATTGAACTGATCACAGTTATTCACTATCTTGCTAACTTCCTACTCAAAGACTTTTACTCCGGTTATACGATATTCTGCTGCTGTCGACATTACGCTCTACTCGGCTGATCAGAAAACCTAGTGTTCTTCTGATTTCACTTCACTTAACCCATTATAACTAGACCGAGACTTGGCATTCCCTTTGTAGATATTTTAGCTTTCCTACCACGTTGCGACATACCGAATTTCACTCCCCGACCCGTAGAGCGTTACCGTTCTGTTGCTTCTTCAGTCTGTTTTTTATGCTCCCATGTCCCGTGGCAGTACCCTCACGCTAATCCGAATGGGAGACTAGTCCGGCATCTTGTGCCTTCGGAGAAATCATGATGACCGTTTTTCCAGTTACAGGCCACATGCCCTGTGGATGTACGTTATGCGACTTTAAGGCAGTGGGTTCTATTGTCTCCTTTATGCTGATGCCGTTGATCTTCCGGATTCGTCCACCATTTAGGGGCAATTTCCCACCTCAAGGGCAAGAGAGTGCCCACAACCTATGTCCGTTCTTGCGCTCTCTTGACAATACCGTTGAGGTCTTATGCCGGAAGTCCTGTACCACCATTGTCGGTGGTTTTTGTTTAATAGTAAGGCAGCAATGGAATTACAGATATTGGCTGTGAGCGGGAATTGTTTGAAATCAATGAGGAAAATGCTGTGGCGCGCACAGCCACACAAACGCAACGGTCGGCTACAGCGGCAGAGTCAAGCGGCGCCGGCAACTTAGTACCGGCGCGTTCCGCCAGCCAACGCTAGAGGCGTTTCCGCCAAACATTCAATCAGCCGCAAAACCACGCACGCGCACGAGCCTTTTTCCGGCACGGATGGTCACACGATGATATCGCCATCCGCCAATCAGGGACCGCCAATGGCCGCCAATCATCACTCTGGAATCAGCGGAGGGAGACTGGCGCCGCGGGGTTAAATAGCCGGAAGAAAAGAAAGCTGGCCAGCACCGTCCTCTTCCCGTTTCCCAGTGTGGCTTTCGGCCGTCCTTCTCTACCGATGACCTTCTCCTTTACCTGACTCATCTCTTCTCCGAACAGCTCAATTCCCGTCGCTCCGCTATCTTCCTTCCTCTCGACATCGAACACGCCTATGACCGTGTATGGCATTCCGGTCTCCTCTTCAAACTCCAAACCTTCACCCTTCCTCTTAACTACATTCGTCTGATCGGGTCCTTTCCTTCCCAACGTCATTCCTACGTCACCATCCATAACACGGATTCCTACACCCTCTTCGCCTCCGCTGGTGTGCACCAAGATTCCGTCCTCTCCCTCTCCTGTATCTTCTATATACGGTGGACATGCCGCTGCCTTCACCCCCCATCCACCTTCTCCAGTACGCCGATGACACAGCCTTCCTTGCCGTCGCCCCCACCTTGCAGCGCTGCCAACGCCTTCTCCAATACCATCTTGACCGATTCACCATTTGGTACAACCAGTGGTTGCTCAAGGTCAATCTTTCCAAAACCCAGGCGATCATCGTAGGCAAAACCACCCGTTCCTTCCGCCTCCTCGACTTCTATGTCACCATCTATGGCCGTCCTGTCGCCCTCACTGCGATACCTTGGCGCCACCCTTGACCGTCGCCTCTCCTGGACCCCCCCATCTCCGGACAATCCAAGCTAAGGCACGCTCCCGACTCCTCTAGCTCCTTTCTGGCCGTACATGGTGTCTGGACCCCTCCACCATCCTCCACACCCATAATCCCTCATCCGCCCTATCCTCTACGACACCCACCCTGCCTGGATCTCCGCTCCTCCTACCTTTTACAAATCCCTTCAAATCCTCGAACGCCATGCTCTTCACTTCGCCTATCGCATCTGTCTCCCCTCCCCCACGCGGATGCAGTACGACCTTATTCCGTTCTCCCACCTCCTCTTTTTCCTCGAACGGGTACGGATCCTTTACACCTCCCAGAAAATCGATCCTCCTCACCCCCTTGTCTCTCAGATCCTCTCCCACTCCCGTCCGCTGCCGCGCCTGTATTTCCACGTCCCACCTGCTCTCCATATCTCCACTCTCCTTACTCTCTCCCAAGGTGGCTTCCGCCAGCTCCCCCTCCCTGGTGATGCCCTCCTCCCCTTCATCTTCCCCTCCTATCAACTTTGATCCTCCCCTCCTGTGTTTTTTCCTCAGGGCACTCTCTCTCCCTTCTCTCTCCCTTCCCTCCCTCCTCCCTTCCTCCCCACTGCTCCACGAGCTTCCCCTATCCCCATATCTCCATTCCTCCACCCCATCTCCTCTCCCATTGGTATCTCTGCTCTCCCCTCTCCCTCCCCCACCATCTTCTTCCCCTCTTGGCAGGTCCCGGGACTCGCACACGTTAAGTGGACATTCGCGCGCTGGAGATCATCGCCCTCAGTTTTTCGTGTGTGTGCCGTTATGTTTGTGATTTAGTGTTTTTCTCTGCCCACACTCCTTCGTTCACGTGTACCGTCTAAATCATCACTGTTTGTGCACAGTGCCGACGGTTTTTCCTGTTTTTCCATCGAGTGTGAACGGCTTCATGTTTTTAATTATTGTATCTTTTGTTTTTTAACCACAAGTCTGTTACTTTTCTGTCTTCATTTTCTCTTTTATTGTACTGCTTGTGGCTGAAGAGCGGAGTAAAATTTTCCGCTGCCAGCCCACCTTGTATGAGGTGCAAAATAACAATAAAGAAAAAAAAAAGAAAGTAGGCGTTTTTCGACCCGCCGCAGACTGCCGCCCGAAAATGACTTCGACACAGCCGGAACGCCCAGGTGCCACGTCTTCGCTACGCCGACTAACGATCCAGGACTCTGCGTGCGTCTACTTCCTCCGCATCCGCCGGAGAGCGTCGAGAGAAAACCAGACAAAGGAACGTAAATTCAGTTCAGTTGCTAATATTTCAACTCAATAAGGTGGCATAATTCTTTGGCTTGTTATAATATTTTGCCAGGAGAAGAAGCTTTTTGTTTTTCGAACGAAGTTTATCTTTTTGTAAAATTAAGCGGTGGGCTTGTTCCACCTAATAAAAATTTGTTCTTCGCAAATGAGTGTTAATCTGTGGATATAACAGAAATTTGGAAACTTTGTCCCGGACGGGATTCGAGGTCAGGTCTCTTGCTTACTTGGCAGATACTCTGACCACTAAGTCATCTGGACACAGTGGTCATTGAATATCTAAAACCTACCCTACACCCCTCCTGTCGGATCCAAATTCTCGACTACTTATATATTGCCCCTTCCCCAGTGTCATTACTCGCGGCATTTCGCAGATTCCCGTAAGAAATCGAGAGCGGTGTGCATCTTTGGTGAAGAAATAACTGGCCCTCTTGTCTTAATTAAATGTAAGTGTGGTGTCTGTTCTTTCGGACGTTCGGAAATGCGAATGTCTGTAACGTCTTTGTGTCTTAATTCACAATTTTTATTTAAAGAAAGTGAACGAATTTGTAAATCATGGAGGGTGGGAAGTTAAGGGAAGCACAACTAAATTGTACGGGAATACAGCTGTGTACTACGCGCCCCTTATGAAGTGGATTACCAAGTTTTTCTTTATCTTGCTTTATGTAACAATCATTCATAACTTCCCGATCTTTATGTCTCACTCAGGCTCCGAATTCATACTGGTGGCGTACATATATTTGTAGCGAATACTTCAGTCGCGTTACTGCGCAACAATACCGCTCGAAGATATTTTTCAATATTACTGCAGCAAAAGTTTCCGTCGTAAGCCAGTTTTACGCGACGCACCCAACAAGCCATCTTCCCACAGTCGCATATGGCGCACTGTCTCCCCTCGCCCCTCCTTGTCGGCTTCGGCAGATCCCGTGAATACCATGTACCCGGCGAATCTCGGCATGTCCTTGGCCAAACTTTTATACCCCAGAGAGCGCCGGCAAGGAAAGACGCGGAGCGTTTTATGCGGCCTGGTGGAGCGCGCCCGCGGTCCCAGCACGCTCCCGTCGCCGTCGACGACGCCAGGCAACCCAAGCGGCGCTGAGCGGATTACGCTCCGCCGTGGGATTGCCGTGTGGCGCGCGCCTGTTCGCCGCCCGATACCACCCGCACAGCAGGAAAGGATTCCGGGACGTCTGCCCCCTGGCCACGAAGCAGCCCGCCTTCCTTCCTCTTGCTCAATCGGCCAAATAGTTCTGTGCATTTTGTTAACACAGCAGTGCCTCTGTTTTTATGCCCTCTTTTAGATACACACAAGGCCTTATACGTGAATCTAGATATCTCAACAGAAGCTGGAGGCAACGACCGCCATACGCGACTGTGGGCAGTTCGCTTGTAGGCTGCGTCGTGAGAAACTGACTTATATATACAGTTACGTGAGTACTCTGCAATTGACACGTAACTGACTGGCAGAGGGTTCATCGAACCACTTTCAATTTCTCTACCGCTCTGTTCTCCAAAAAGCACGCAGATAAAAGTAAGACTTAAATCATTCCCTGATAACTCTGATTTGTTTTATTTTATTGCGATGTTATTTCTCCTTATGTAGGTGGGTGGCAACAAAATAGTTTCACATTCGGAGGAGAATGTTGGGGACTGAAGTTTCGTGTTAAGATCTCACCGGAAGGGAAAACGTCTTTGTTGTAATAGTTCCTACTGCAACTCGCATATCATATGCATGTTATCCTCACAGCTACCTCGTGATAATACAAAAATAGTTGTCCTTATCAGAATTGTTCCAATGTCCTCCGTAACCCTGTCTGATATGGAATCCATAATTCACAGCAATATTCTGCCGAAAGACGAAAAAAGCAGTGTAGGCAGTTCCTGTAGTGGACCTGTTGCATCTTCTGTGTATTCTGCCAATAAACCGTAAAATGGTTCAAATGGCTCTGAGCACTATGAGACTCAACATCTTAGGTCATAAGTCCCCTAGAACTTAGAACTACTTAAACCTAACTAACCTAAGGACAGCACACACACCCATGCCCGAGGCAGGATTCGAACCTGCGACCGCAGCAGTCCCGCGGTTCCGGACTGCAGTGCCAGAACCGCTAGACCATCGCGGCCGGCCAATAAACCGTAGTCTTTGGTTTGTCTGCCGCACAATACTACGATATCTATCTGATCTTTCCAATTTCCTTGAAATTCCAGCTTATAAATTTGTGTTGTTTATCTTTTAGCCGAATTTGACGGATTTCTTTTCGTACTCTTATGCGTGACCTCACACTTTTCCTTATTCAAAGACAATTACTACTTTTTTCAACGTAAAGATAAGTTCTCGTGTACTACATGTTCCAACTGCTTTTGATCTCCCGGTGACTTTACTAGGCGTTAAATTACTGCATCGCCTGGAAATAGTCTAAGAGGGCTCCTCAGATTGTCTCCCAAATAGTTTGTATAGATTAGGAACAGCAGAATCCATATAATATATACTTCGAAGACGCTGGATATCACTTTGAGTCCTTTGCCGATAATACTCACTCCTTTGAGCGAGAAAGAGCTACGTTTCGGAAGAATGTCACTTTCCGAATCCGTGATGAAAGTGACAACAGATTTGCGGCGTAAATATTCGGTGGAGTGACATTCAAAAACATTCTGTAGCTTATATTATATTTAAAGAACTAAGTTTGCCAAGATCGCTAGCAATTATTTTTATCACTTTCATCGAATTCGACAGATCTATGCTGTCATCCCCGTATCTGTGGAAACCGGTCTTTGTAATAAAAATAATTGCTAGTGGATTACAGGCCACATGTCCTGTGGATACATGTTATTTGCCTTTAATGCAATTGTTTGTGTTGCCCTTCTGCAACCTCATTGATGAATTATCGACCTTTATGGGATGTTTCCCACACCGAGGGCAACAGAGTGCTCTGAAATTCTTTCCGTTCTGCGCCCTCTCGGATATGAGCGTTGGCAGAACGACGATGACTTCTTGTGGAGGAATTCTTCGGCCCCGTTGTTAATAACTTTTATTGAAAATTTAAGCGGTTGTGAGGCTCGGACCCGGGATCACACAGAGACGCTACTCCTAGATCATAATTTTTATCAGATCGTGTACTAAGGGAATCCCAATAACTACTGATGGATGAAGAGATATGCCTGTAGTTCTCTGAGGCTATAGATACTGCGATAATTAATTGTTCAGTTGAACTGAAATGCACATACCTGAAAAGGCCAGTCGGCTCCGGCAAGCTGGAAAGAAAAAGTTGCGTACAAAGATGGTAACTGCAAAGAAAGCACGGGTAGCAGAAGAAATACTTCAGCTGATCCATGAATGAAGGTAGTAAAACAATGTTCGGGTGAATTCAGGAATATAGAAATATAAGTCACTCAAGAATGACATAAATAGGAAGTGCAAGGAAGCTAAAACGAAATGGGTGCAAGAAAAAAGTTCAGAAATCGAAAAAGAAATGACTGTCGGAAAGTGACTCAGCGGATAGGAAAGTCAGAGCAAACTTCGGTGAAATACAAAGGATGTGTGGTAACATAAAGAGTGGAATGGCAACCCCACTGATAATGCAGAGAAGAGAGTGGATAGGTGCAAAGAGTACACTGAAGGTCTCTGCGGCGAGCATAGGAGGGGGGGGGGGGGGGGTGGTCTTCTCAGATGACGAGATAGAAAATGAAACAGGAGTAGACAGGGCAGAGATAGAGGATCCTATATTAGAATCAGAATATGAAAGAGCTTTATAGCACTAAAGTTCTAGCAATGGAGATGGGATAGGTAACATTCCATCTTAATTTTATAATCATTGGAGGAAGTGGCAAAAATAAAAAAAGGAACACTACTGTTCATGTTGGTGTGTAGAATGCATAGGACTGGCGATGTATCATTGGACTTTCGGAGAAACATCATCCACAGTGTTCCGAAAATTACAAGGGCCGACTGGTGCGAAAATATTATTGCACAATCAGCTTAGGAGCTCATACATCTTTCTTTCTGAAAATATTAATATACAGAAGAATGAAACTGGAAACTAAGAATCAGATAACGATCAGTTTCGTTTAGGAAAGGTAAAGGAAACAGAGAGCCAGTTCTGACGTTGCGATTGATAACAGAAGCAAGACTAGAAAACCCAAGACAAGTTCATTGGATTAGTCGATCTAGTGAAACATTGTACAACGTCAAATAGTGCACAAGCTTCTAAATTCTGACGAAAACTGAAGATTGGTAATATATCACATGTAACAGAAACAAAGAGGAGCAATGAGAATGGAAGACCAGGAAAGTAGTGCCTCCCCGGATTAAAAATGGTGTAAAACGGGAATGTAGTCTTTCACCTTTTGTGCAACCTATGTATCAAAGAAGCTGTAAGGGGGGAAATGCAAGGGTCAAGAGTGGGGCTAAAATTCAAGGTGAAAGGATCTGTTGAATGTAATGGGCAGTCTGATGAGAGCAGAATATGTTTCAAGGGTAAATCGGGGTTAGAGGAACGTAATGAGAAGTTGCAGGTACGATAGCAGCGAGAATATTAACATCAGAACTGGGGACCACGAAGTAGATGGAATTACGGGATTATGCTATCTAGGCAGCCAAATAACCGTGACGGACGGAGTGAGGGCGACACAAAAACTGTGTAGCACTGGTAAAGGAGCATTACTGATCAATAGAAGTTTACTAGTATAAAACACAGGCATTAATGTGAGCCGTCCGGTGTGGCCGAGTTGTTCTAGGCGCTTCAGTCTTGAACCGCGTGACCGCTACGGTCGCAGGTTCGAATTATGCCTCGGGAATGTGTGTGATGTCCTTAGGTTAGTTAGGTTTCAGTAGTTCTAAGTCTAGGGGACTGATGACCTCAGATGTTAAGTCCCATAGTGCTCAGAGCCATTTGAACTATTATTGTGAGGGAGATATTTCTGACAATAGCATGGCATGGCAGTGAGACACAGACTGTGAGAAAACCGGATCAGAAGCGTTTGAGATGCTGTTACAAATAACATTGAAAGTTAAGTGGACTGGAAAAATAAGGAATGAGGAGATTCTCCAGAGAATCCGGGAACAATAAAAATACGGAAAACACTGACAAAAGGAAGGGACAAAATGGGAGGAAGTCTGTTAAGACATCATGGAGTAACTCCCATGCAGCTAGTCGGAGTTATAGATGGTAAACTTGTATATCTAGCAAATAATTCAGGACGTAGGTTGCAACTGCTGTAGACTGCAATTGGTACTCTGGGATGAACAGGTTGGCACAGGAGATGAATTCGTGATGGATAGCATCAAACCAGTCTGGAGACTGACGATTTCGCATATCACTGAAATATCAACCGCGTTCTATTCCAAGTAAATTGTAAAGCAGTTGGTGATATTAATGGGGTAAAACTCGGGTAAGATGCAATCTCCCACTCAGACATTTGTGTGAAACTGATTCTATGCTTTGCACAAGAGAAGTTTTCAAGCCATGTGCTCTCCTAAAACGAAATAAGCAGAAAAGCAATGAAATAACGCATAGCGATGTACGACTATCACGTCAAAAATTATTTAAACTTTCAGTCGTCACGGAAAGCGAAAACAGTCGCATTGTAAGTAGATGTTATGAGTAGATCTCTCTTTGGATACAAGAAATATCACTCAATTTCTTCTTATTTCACCATGATCCATTTCTAGGTTATCAGCTCCAACTTCTCATGCAACCGATATTTATAAGTCTAGTCAATATAATGAATATTTTTCCTAGGATTGCAGACTGCTCTCAAAGCCGTCCTGCTGTAGTATGCTCTTTAAAGTTGTATCCACAACAGCACTCAGGGAAGTGAATTAATCACACTGAATGATACACAAACGAACCACAGAAGTTTACTGACAGATTTCAATTTCCTATTACTGTCTCCATGGATTTGCATCGTAGGTTCGAATAACTTAATTTTCAAACATTTTTTATTCGAGTCTTTGATCACAATATCAATTCTTTTGATGATGACCGATTTCAGTCAGTAATGACCTTCCTAGATCTACATATAAAAATGCATACACGTAGTGAGCAGTGTGTCTTTTAACACAATACAGCAGTACGTATCACAACATACTATCATAGAACCAGGGAAACGTACAGATAAATTCGGTAAAACGTACCTTTTTCTACACCATGTCCTAAAGCGATAAGGCCGTAATGGCATCGTCAAAACATAAATATACACAGCACAGAATCTGAAATGAAGTGTACAATAGGCCACATCGTCTACATAGTCGTTTTTGCAACTGGCTACTCAAGTACATTATGTGTTTGCCTACATCCTACATAGACGTCGCTACTGTGGGCTTAGATGTAGTCATCATTTACGTTAGAAACATAATCTGATAGAACACATTAGGTGAAATACGTGTAACAGACTTTTAAATATTGATAACTATTATACAAACCAATTGTGATACAGTAAACGACGAATGCAATTACCCATATAAAATTATTTAAAGGAAATATATAAAGGTAAAAGGTCTGACACTTTATGGCGAATTTATGGTAAAAATTAATGTACGTAATCCACAACATGTAGCACTTATAAATTTTATATGAAAGGTAAAATGTCTGTATTACAGCTGAAGAAAAAGACAGATCAACGATCAGCGCCCCCTATTGGGGCGGTCACCAGGACGTTATGTAGGCGCGCTCCGATCGTAAGAACATAACCGCTAGAGGGATTCACATACATCGTAATATGTCTCCCACAGAAGACGTTTTAACAGCATATTAACAGTCAATAAATTAAGTTATCTAGTCTGGCCATACAATCCATGAATAGGTAGGACATAACCAGTTACAGGATTAGAGCTACGGATGTATGGATGTAAGGTAAATGCCTACTGTTCTCAACATAAATCATCAAGCAAGGCTGGATATCAATACGCGACGCATTATGTGGTTATCGCAACACGAGTGCGCGATGCCGACGAGTGAGGATGATGCGCGTGCGACCAGAGCAACCGCCTCGGAAGCGCCAGAGTCGGCCGCTGGTCGGTCGGTCGGTCGGTCGGTCGGTCGGTCGGGCATGGCCGCTAGACGCCCCAACGGCTGCTCTACACAGGACGGAACCCAGGTTGACGACCCAGGCTACGGCACCTGTAGATGACAGGGCAGAACGTCAAGAACGACTGTCGACAGGCGCTAATCGACTGCAGAAGACTATACACCACACGACGAAACAGTGTTCGGACCTCAGCCACACGTTACACCACGACGGACGCGACAATGAAGACGACCACCAGAACTACGCCAGGAGACTCGATATATGTCGCGAGTAGGACAAAGAAACGCTGAATGACATACAACGCATTATTCGCTTTTCACGGGAAACGCAAGAGCAGGATAGCGGCACATGTCTGGAAGCTCCAGCTATGGACTCAGATGTCGAATCACAGCACCCCCACCAAACGGAGGACGATGCGGAGATGGCAGCGGCCTTTCTAGCAGAAAACGACAACGACTCCCCACACGCAGATGGCGATTTCACGCTCGTACACAACAAACGGCGCAGAAGCAACACCGCCCCACTGACACCTCAAGCTGTGCTCCTGCACCCACCAAAAAGCCACAGGCACAAACTTCTAGTGCCACAGAAGCCGTGAACAAAGATAGAAAGGTGCTTCGCAAAGTGCCCCCCAGGCACTACTTAGTACACGAAGGATTACGTGCACCTCAATGAAACGCTCAACGGTCTTCTAGAGGGCAACCTTAAAGCTATATTCGAAAAGGACAGCATCAAATACCACTTTGGGTCTTTCGAAGACCAAAAACGTTCAGTAAAATTCTTCACGACCGACAGCTTCTCATATTTCACGCACCAAGCAATAGACGACTGAGACTTTAGTTGTCAAACGCCTTCCGGCGTTACCGAAGAACAACTTTACTATGCCCTCAAGGAAAAAGGCTTCAGAGTGCTACAAGTCTATCAATTTAAGGAACGTGACGAGATGACGAAACAACTGACACCGCAATTTGTGTACCGAGTCACCCTCCCATCCGGAAAAGACAGTGAAAAGATATATGGTGACAAGTACCTGCTGTGCACACGATTGATAATAGAAACCTATAATAGCAAAGAAGGACCAGTTCAGTGCCGCCATTGTCAAGGTTTCGAGCATACGGCGAATTACTGCAGCATGCCAGCCCGCTGCGTCCGCTGCGGGGGCTCCCACAAATCATCGAATTGTGCCCATCCTACGACGGCGCCCCCAAAGTGCGCCAATTGTGAACAAGAACATCTTGCGACATACCGTGGCTGCCCCAAATTTCAGAAACTCCTATGGAAATATACTAGAAGTACACCAAAGAAGTCGACCCATAAGCGGCCTATAATTGTCAAGAACTCGACCATGGCGGCGATTCAGGCCACTCAACAACAAACGGCACCTCTCCCTGCGGAAACATTCGCCTCTCGACCGCAACTGGCACCCAGAGTGACTCCACGACAGACAACACAGCAGCGCTGTTATTCCGAAGCAATGTATGCCCATCCACTGACGCTAACACCAGTGGCGACATCACCTGCCTGGTCGACCACCTTTACACCAGCGTTAACAGATATTGTTCAAGTACTCATCACCCTCCAGCAGAAGCTGACGTCCATCCTCTCTCTTGTAGAAAGCGTACTGACAGCTTTTCAAACACCCTAAATTGATAGACGGCATCATACAAGGAATCTCAACTTCTACATCTGGAATGCCAACGGCCTGAAATTGAAGAAAATAGAGTTCACGGACTTCTTACATCGCCACAGAATAGACGTAGCATATGACTCCGAAACACATCACCGCGGGTCAACCGACCTCTGCTTGAGGAACATGTACATCTACTGGACGGACAGACGGGACCAACGGGGTTGAGGGAGCGCAGTTCACGTCAAAAAATGCATTCGTCACCACCAAGAACTTTTACCCCAACTCCAGACCTCAGAGGGCACGGCAGTAACAATTCACACGATGCTAGGAAACATTAGCTGTATTGCAGCTTACTTTAGCCCACAGAAGCCTCTCCACCCAGAAGATCTATACGCATTTACTGAGGGTTACGACATGATCCCCCTTGGAAGTGATCTTATAGTAAACATGTTGCCTGGAATTCCCGTGAGACTAAACGAAAGGGTCATATGTTTTTACACTGGTTGAGGATTTACATGTTTCTCTCCACGGCCCGCGGGAACCGATGAGGATGAGTATACCTTACGTCCAGACAGAAGACCCCGATACGATGTTCTGGACATCGCCATAATCAAGATCATCAACCCGAATCTCCATCTGCGAACGCTGGATGATCTTTCGTCGGATCACAGACCGGTGTTAGGAGTCATCGAGAGGGCCACTTTAGAACTCCCACTGCCGACGACAAGAACTTACGACTGGCAGTGGTTCCAAACGTACCTCAACAACAATGTGCGACCAACACAGGTTGTTACTACCAGAGAAGTGATTGATGTGGCAGTCGAAATACTCACGATGAAGATTAACGGTGCGAAACAATGGGCACTCACGCAGTGCCTGCAACCAGACGAGTTTCCACCACCGCTGTAGGATCTTAAGACAAGGCGCAATCGATTTCGGAAACGATGGGTTCGGCACCGCCATCCATATGATAGACGGGAGAGACACACACTAACCCGAGGACTCCGGCGGACAGTTCAGGACTGGAAGCAACACACGTGGGAACTCCGAATGGAGAACTTTCTATTACGCACCAAAGATGATTGGCGATTAGTTAAAACTATCAGATAGCAACAGCCACCCAAAAGGGCAATTCGAGTGCCCCATGGCGGAGCTGTATGCGGATATATACCACCAACAGGTGACTAGGCCCCCAACGGAGGATGGAGATAATGCACTGCACCGTGCAGAGGAGGACACAGCGGCGGAATGGGAAGCTATTTCGAACGTCCCGATTAATACTATGCCCCAGCTGACAACGCTGGAGGAAATTCGTAGAATTATCAAGTGTACCAAACACACCTAACCCGGAACGGGTAGAATAGGCAACACGGAATTGAAACACCTACCGAGAAAGCCTATCGTGGTTATCACCCAGATAGTGAACAGCTGCCTCAGGACTGGATATTTCCCCGAGGCACTTAAGATTACTAGAATAGTCCGAATACCAAAACCGGGCAAGGATCTCTCACACCTTCACAACTACAGACCATTAAGCTTCCTGCCGACGCTGGGAAAGGTACTGGAACGTGTCTTACTGAAGCGCATGCTGGACATCTTTGTGGCACACATCATCATCCTACCGGATCAGTTTGGCTTCCTGGCGAAGCTATAGGCTGAGTTACAACTACTATGCATCACGGAATCTACCCAAGACAATTTCAACAAGAAATAACGTACCATTGGAGTGTTTCTCGATATAGGTAAGGCTTACGATAAAGTATGGTTACGCAACTTGTTCGCAAGCTCCGACGTACCACTCCGCTGCCGGGCTGCTATTTAAAACTTCTCGACACTTTTCTCCCGGATCGCAGTTTATATGTCCACATTGATGACAAGAATTCAACAACACAGCCTGTCCTTGAAGCACTTCCACATGGAAACGTCGTATCTCCACTGCTGATTAATCTATACATTAACGACCTCACGACGGCGCCACATGTTACTGCCAGTTCCTATGACGACGACACAGCGCTCCTGACTGCAGGAACCAGAATGGACCACCTCGTCACAGTGATGCAGCGCCAACTAGATTTAGTCGACCGCTGGACCCACAGGAACAAAATAATCGTTAATGGAGAGAAAACGAAAGTTATTGTCTTCACTCGTAGGAGACCCATTGTCAATGAACGCCTACGGATATCAGACCAGCCACGCCCCTGGGCAATAACTGTAAAATACCTTGGAGTGCATCTGGACGCCAAAATGCTGCATAGTAATCATATTATGGAGAAGAAGACGTCTGGCCTCAAAATTCGGGGAGCTCTCCTCCCATTTCTGAAGAGCTGGAACCTCAGCCAACGCATGAACCTTCAGCTGTACCACGCCACAGTCGAACCACCTATTCTATGTGGATCGACCTCCTGGGGTACTACGTGTGCCACTAACTACAAGAAGTTACAGGTTTTACAAAGCAGATGCCTACGATCGATCACTGGAGCCCAGTGGTGGACCCAGAATCATGATATTCATCGAGCCTTAAGCGAATCTGGTCTCTCAAACAAGGTCAAGGAGAAGGCGCGAAACTTATTTCGGAAGTTGGACATGATACGCGACAGTACACCTCAACACACCACAGTAGGTACGGTAGAAACATCACGAAACCACAAATATAAAGTACCGAAGGCGATAGTATTTGAGCCCCCGTAAATGTTATCCCTACGTAATTCTACATAATTTACGGACATAAAGTCCCTTAGCAAAAAAAAAAAAAAAAAAAAAAAAAAAGTTCTGTACAGGACTTTATTATTTGGTAGTAAATAAAAAAAATTGGTTCAAATGGCTCTGATCACTATGGGACTTAACATCTGAGGTCCTAGAACATAGAACTACTTAAACCTAACTAACTTAAGGACGTCACACACATCCATTCCCGAGCTAGGATTCGAACCTGCGACCGTTGCGGTCACGAGGCTCCAGGATGAAGCGCCTAGAACCGCTTGGCCACAAAGTCCCTTAGCACTTCTACACACTGTTTTGAAACACACACCAAAAGCAGCTAGTTAAAGGAACCCTCTGTGGGCCCAAACTAAAGCTGATAGAAGAATAAATAAAGAAAAAAAATTTTTTACCCTCTGTTATCGTGCTTTGTCCATTGAGTACCCTAGTGGGCTCATGCTTTTATGCCTTGTAAATTTCTAACTCCTCCATCAAGTCGAGAGCGCGACCCTTCTCTGCCCTTTAATTCTGTTATTCCAACAATATACAGGGTGAAATGTATTTAAACCGACAAACTCCGGGAGGTTGTAGGGGACATCAAAACAAATATTTTTCAATAATGTCATTTTTTCCTATGAGGAGTATTTACACCGGTAGAGGAAAATTTCTCTGCCGGCAAATTAAGTAAACCAACAAACACTTTTCCATTTTTTTATGACCAAGAGACAACAACTAGGTAGCAGATACGGCCCAATTAAACAGTGTCCAACAACACCGACATACACATTAACGAAGAACCGCACTTGATGAGCGTTAGTAACTGTGGCATGTGGGTTATCCTCACTCCAAACATGCGAACTGTGCATGTTGAAGACTCCATCAATCCCGAACGTTGCTTCATCGGTAAACAATACACAGGATGGAAATTTAGGATGAATTTCACACTGTTCCAGGTACCACAGCGAAAACTGTGCTCTGGGTGGATAATCCACTGCTTCCTGGTTGTGGACACGCTGTAAGTGAAATGGACGTAACAATTGCTCTCGAAGGTCTGTTCTTACATTCGTCAGATTCGTCCCCATGTGACGCACCGTTGAACACGTCCTGATTGAAGGATCCCGCTCCACATGCTGCAAGACAGCTTCCTGAAATTACAGCTTTCATACCGTGCGACGGCATCCCTGTCCAGGTAATCTGCTAAATGACCTGGTCTCACGCAGACGTTGGTACACAGCATCAAAGGTCGTATGATGCGGGATACGGCGATTAGGATATTGTTGTTGATAAACCTGCTGTGCTGCTCGTCCGTTGTGGTGCGCTATGCAGTACGCACCAACCATATCAGTGTACTCACTCCAGGTGTATCGCTCCATTAGTAAACAGAGACAATGCACTACTACAGTGGTGGACAGCAGTTGGCTACAACCGAGGTGCGTAATACGTCATCTAACTACTGAAGATCGTAATACGGCCTCTATCAACTGAAGAGCGTAATATGGTCTCCAACGGTTTAAATAATCCTCGTAGGAAAAAATGACGTTGGGGAAAAATCCTTATTTTGATGTCCCCTACAACCTCCCACAGTTTGTCGGTTTAAATAATTTTCACCCTGTATAGGCTACTGACTTTTCATCCACTTAAGTTTTTCCTCTATTCAATGTGACCGAGTTACGAAATGCCTACATTAGAGCGTTTATGAAAATTGCGCTCATTTTATACATTTTTTTCGTGTTTGTAATCGAATTTAGGAGATAATAAATTCTAATTCTACTAAAATATGCATGCACTTCCAAAATCCGCAGTATCTTCTCGACCTATATTGCTTCTAAAGCACTACTGCAGAAGAACGCATTCTACTTTTGCTACCAGTTGCTGTGGTCAGGAAGAGGCGTGAAACAAAAAAATGTAAAATAGAGACCGTAAGAGTGTTGCTAAAGTTTTCCGGCCAGTGCGCAGAAAAGTGCAAGAACAGAAACATTTCTTAAGGTCACGCTATCACAGCCATATGCAACACCAGGCTGAGAGGGTCACGTAGCTATGCAGCAGCAAGAAACTGTCAACAGACTAAGCAGGTTGCGTACGTGAGCACACTTTGTCCCTTTGGCGGCAGTTGCAAAGCTCGAGTTACACATTCAGCAAAATGTCAGCCAAGACAGAGACAGAGAGAGAGGGGGGGAGAGGGGAGAGAGAGGGAGGAGAGAGAGGGAGGAGAGAGAGGGGGAGAGAGAGTGGGAGAGAGAGGGGGAGAGAGAGGGGGGAGAGAGAGGGGGAGAGAGGGGGGAGAGAGAGGGGGGAGAGAGGGGGGAGAGAGAGGGGGGAGAGAGAGGGGGGAGAGACAGGGAAAGAGGGGGGGAGAGACAGGGAAAGAGGGGGGGAGAGGGGGGAAATAGGGGGAGATTGGCGGAGAGAGGGGGGAGAGAGAGGGGGGGAGAGGGAGAGTGGGGGGAGAGGGGGAGAGAGGGGAGAGAGGGGGTGGAGAGGGGGAGATAGGGGAAGGAGTGGGAGTGGAGGGGGAGGGGTGAGGGAGGGGGAAGGAGTGGGGGAGAGAGGGGAGAGGGGGAGAGGGGGGAGATGGGGGAGAGAGAGGGAAGAGGGGGAGAGAGGTGGGAGAGCGGGGAGTGAGGGGGGAGGGAGGGTGGAGAGAGGGGGAGAGAGGGGGAAGAGAGAGAGGGGGGAAGAGAGACACAGAGAGAGGGGGATAGAGAGAGAGAGAGACAGAAATTGAAGGGCGAGAGAGGGAGGGGGAGAGCGGGAATGGGGGGGGAGAGAGAGGGGGGCAGAGACACAGAGAGAGTGAGAGAGTGGGGGGACAGAGGGAGCGTGGGGACAGATAGAGGGGGTGACAGTATGACAGTAGGAGAGTGGAGTTTGGGAGAGTGGTATTTCGGGAGAGTGGGAGTATGGGAGAGGAGGAGAGTGGGAGTGTGGGAAAGTGGGAGGAGGGAGAGTTGGGGAGAGTTGGATAGAGAGAGGGCAGTGAGAGGGGTGGTGAGAGGGGCGGTGTGAGGGGGGAGAGAGGGTGGTGAGATGGGGTAGAGAGGGGGGAGAGGGGGGAGAGGGGGGGAGAGGGGGGAGAGGGGGAGAGAGGGAGAGGGAGGAAGTGAGAGCGGTGGGGGGGACTATGAGAGGGACACGTTTCGTTAGATCTTGTGCCGTGAAGCATAGCCTATCGCCTTGAACTCATTAAAAGATGGCAGAGGCTAGACAGTGCAGTTAACAAATGCACTGCGGCAATATATTGTTAATCTAATACATCGATACGAAGAACACTGACCATAGTATAGAAATATCTTTTACTAGTTGTAATGAACAAAGGCTCACGCCATTGCCTCCCACTTCCCTCTATTAGTAGTGTGGTTCATCAGATCTGAATTCGACTGGTCATTAATATCCATAGCGTTCATAGCGAAGTAATTGATTCAGTGATTATTACGATGTAGTGACATCCGTATGCCAGATGTTCTACTGCTTGTCATGAGCATGTTTATCGCCATTCCTTAGATTACCACGTCAAAATAACTATGACCTGCGACTTGCGGGAGATTGCATTGGCCATTGCCTGCCATATGAGGGCTGGGGAATCTTAAGGCCTTCCAACATCAGTCAGTCTGGCGGTGAATATAGCAACTTCATTGTCCACTATTGGATGAGAGGGCCATCTGGTACGTCTCTTGCTGATCATTGTTGCAGGCACTTCCGGGTGCTAGGGCCTGGCTTTGCAGTGGTTCCATGATCAGCCAGCTACAAGATTTCTGAGAGAACGGTGCATCCCGATGGGTCATTACCATTGTCATCATCTAGAGCGGGATCGTCGACACTAACAGCATGGGAACGCACTTGTCAAGCTAGAGCTGCACCTACGGACTGCCAGAGGGTAGCCCACTAGACTTCAGCTGAACTGCTGAAATAGCGGCCTCGGCGACCAGTAGGGCTGAGTCATCAACAGGAGCCAGAAGAATCCTAACGTGTCACTGACACAAGACGTTACTCAAGGCTGATGAAAAGACACAAATGAAAAGTGGAATCAATAAAGGTTAACTTGCGGATCGTGTTTTATTAACACTGAACAATGCTCTACAAATCTGTAACACCACCCTAAAAATATACATGTACCCCCGCTTGACTCCCCCACAATGCCAGTGATTTTACTGGTACGCAATTTTTTTTTTGTATGAAATTTTGTTCGCGTTTAATTTATTTAAATCTAGAATTACACACAGAGTGAAAATATTATCCATGTAAAGAACAGAGAGGATGATATCTTGGAGAAATGAAGTGGGAGTATAGAGTTGAGGTGGAGTCGGCAAGAACTTTTCAACAACGCTTAGATAGCGTATGTGGTCAGTTATTTTGTATGGACAAATGTGCAGAGTAGTATGCAGTCAATCTGTGTGTTCAGGTGAAAACAACGTGGTAGAGAACAGCAAAATTTAATTATCTATGGGGAAGTTGTGTAAAGAGAGTACTGAATGTCAGGGACATAATATAAATTTCTGAAAAAGAAACAGTTAGTATGAAACAAGCTCTGTTCATCCCATATTGTAGTAGTGAAAATTTTTTAAAAAATCAAGTAAACACGGGTTTTTCAAATGCATATCCGAGGAGCTATGAGCACTTTTTAAAAGAAGAGATTTGTTTCCAGTAACGAAGATGAGTAAGTGCTCGTAGTTCTTAAGTAATGTAGTTCAGAGCCCATGTTCAATACACAACTTTTTTCTATTTTGATAGAAGGAACGTTTCACTGAGGCCTGGAAAACTATTTTTGACACACTGTGCGTAATATGCGATAGCGACCAACGGAATGTAATGTGTTGTTACTCATGTTACGAAAACCCATATACAGGACGAGTAACGTAAGACGTATCACCCCTTTTATTTCGTGAACGGTTAGACATATCAAAACGCTGCTTTCGGAAAATGTTAGAGCGTCGAGGGTTACGTATTTTTTTTAATTTGGTTAATGTTTTTGTGTTGTTATCAACCGAGATATTGAAGTTATTACATTTTTTTAAATAATGGAAACGCATCCCTTTTATAGCTCTTGGTAAGACAATTACAGTGATACAGCGTTTGGTAATGCTGTCTTTGAAGCTTTTCGTTATAAAATTTAAGAAATGTCCTACAGTTTCAGAGTATGGTGCACGGAAACGGCATTTACAGTGCAAGCATTGCCTGCGTGCGAGATAAAGCTTTATTTCCACTTCAACCAACTTGCGACCTAGTTGCAGTTTCAGATGCGGTTCACCTACGTATTTTGCGTGCGAATGTCCATTTAGAAAGCCTGAGATGAAGTAAGGTATCGCACCTGCCGAAGTCGGTGTGGATTTTCGGCTGCCAGTTGTGTGTGTTATGCAAATTTACCTCAACGTGGTTCGTAAACGCTGCTTGATCGGTAAAGATATACATTGCATAAACGTAGCGTCCCCACTTAGATGCTGAGGGGCAAACCGACAAAAATCTGTATGACTATGAACACCACAGTCGTCGAGTGCTTGATGTAGTGACAGATGATAGAGATGGAAATTATGTCGATGCTGGATGCGAATGAGACTCGTCTGGCTGATTCCACATTCCTTGGAAAACTGTTGTACCACTGTGCGATTCCTTAGCATCGTAGCTAGAACAACTACGATATTTCTTTTTACAAAAAAATGGTTCAAATGGCTCTGAGCACTATGGGACTTAACATCTATGGTCATCAGTCCCCTAGAACTTAGAACTACTTAAACCTAACTAACCTAAGGACATCACACAACACCCAGTCATCACGAGGCAGAGAAAATCCCTGACCCCGCCGGGAATCGAACCCGGGAACCCGGGTGTGGGAAGCGAGAACGCTACCGCACGACCACGAGCTGCGGACATTTCTTTTTACATTCAACACATAAAAGTAGTATATCCAACTTTTCCTCATTGGTTTACATGTGTGCACGCAACGAATGTTGAAGCAGAGGTGAGTGACCTACAGCGCAGACAAGTAAACATGCAAATGTGTTGACATCCTGACACAGCGCAACACGAGAGCTCTGATTGTGTTTGGACCGCTAATGACGATTCGTGCCACATTTCTGGAGGACGATGGCTGAAACCCGCTCGTGGCCGTCCTGATTTAGGTTTTCTGTGGGTTCCCTAAGTCGCTTAAGACAAATGCCTGGGTGGTTCCATTGAAAGGGTGCGGCTGACTTTCTTCCCAATCCTTCCCTAATGTGATTGTACCCATGACCTTGTTGTTTAACTTTCTCAACCAACCAACCTACATTTCTCGATTTCTCTTTACGGCAGTCTTCAAGGTCAGCATTAACAAATGCTATGTCACTATAATTCCATTTTTATTAGTTATAGAACCCAGTTATAAAAAGTATATGGTTCAATTTAAAAAACGTACTTGCTTCAGTATCCCCATTGATACCAAGGTTAAAATAATTACACAAACAGGAATAAGTACGCGCAACTCGACGCTCTAAGAGTTGACAAACACCCAGTATCGATAAGTGTAATCCTTCACGAAATAAAAGATGTCTTACGTGACTGACCCTGTATAACGAAAAATTTTACAACAAGCACGTATCAGATGTCGAAAGTTTGAACTCGTGGGTCTAAAAGCCTTGGTTTATTCCAAACCTGAATTTCCCGGTATTTTGCGCTTGGAAGTAACTGTCGCGATTTTAACAACTGATTTGAATAAATGTCAAACAAAGAGCCTTCATACAGCCGCTGCAGCGCAGAAGTAGAAACACCGAATATTCCACGATACGTTCATACGTAAACACGCAGGAATAGTTTCCTTGCACACATATGTAGTAACCGAAAAATATTGACAATGGACACAGTTATGAACAACATAAAGGGTGATCTGCATCAGTGCAGTGCTATAGTTGGACCAGACGGAGAGTTTAAAGACCTTTCTCCTGTAACTGATGAAACATACTGTTTACTTTAAAAAAAATTATTTTAGGCTAAATTACACAAAGATTTGTTCGTTCACAGGGTACGCATATCAGGTCGAGTTCACGAATGTAGGTTAACGGTGTATAGGACACATTTACGATGAATAATCCGTCGGTCCAGATAGTCTGTATAACACTTTCATTGAGAGTAGCAATATACACTGGTAAAGCAACCGAACGTAACAGCCATGAGATCAACTGGCTGTCAGAGTTTCCAGCGCGGAACGCTAGTAGATTGCCAGTGATGTTACATTGCACAGCAGTGCTGTAACACATTAATTGTATTTACATTGCTTCTCTGTAGTGCTGCAAGCACACACGTTATCCTATTACGCCATTCTCAACAAACATACATACACATGTAAAAAAAAAATAATTTATTCCTGTGGAATATAAATGAAATTAGTCCTACTCTCCCAATCCGAACAGGGTCTTCGGGACTATTCCCTTGGTCATCACCGATGCGAGTACCGGAAATCTCAAAAACATACCCAAAAGTAAATTTCTTGGTCTCACACCCAGCCCTCTTGGATATTTAGCTGAAAGGAACGATGTCATGCAACGGCCAACCAGGTGCAGTGAGAGAGTGATGTGTAAAAGAGCCAACTGGACCTTACTCTGAGTACTCAAACACATCTATGTCGAGAATTTTTTTTTTGTCTGAGACGCAGCGTCCCATAAATAATTTAAATAATTAAAAGTAGTTTCCATTACCACCCGACATGCATTTTGGCAGTTTTATTTTGCATACTGAGCAAATGCCAGAACACGAAACCCCTTTCAAACATTCATTGAATTTCTTATTCCTGTGCCCTTCTACGATCTCGTTGGTATTTCATTCTGAAGTTCTTAATTCACATCGGTCATTACCCGAACAGCGTACTTCACCCGAATAATGAAACGTGTTGAAACAAATTACTGTACATACGTGTGAACGGTGTTTGTCCAAGAAACACATACGTCGCTGAAATTCATATCTCGCCCTGCGTCAATCAAAAAAAAAAAAAAAAAAAAAAAAAAAAATTGTAACCAGCAACACGATCATCAGAGGAATAATCAAAGTACAGTTACAGCAGTTTTCGTGAGGTATTACTATTTATGAGAAGGATCCATCAATACTAAATTGCCCACAAGTCTCTTTACTTATTGAAAACAATTTTATTCGTAAGTGTTCACCGGTTTCGACCCGACGTAGATCGTATATGGAGCATACTCTATAATTTAGGGTAAAACGGAGTAGAGAGAAACATGTAATGCAGTAAAAATTAAGTCAAACACAAATTATTTGATGTAATATCCAGTGATGGCGTATTTAGACGATAGCACAGGGGAAGAACTGGATAGTACCCACTGATGTCAGTGCATGATTGCCCACTTTCTACTCTATTCCATCTTCTCCACAAGTCGTCATTGGGTGTAAGTTCTTGTAAATTATGTTTAAATTTTTGTTTATTAAATTACTTTCTTCCCTCTAATCTGTTGTACTTTGAATTGTTCCATATAGGCTTGAAACAGGTCACCATTTACCAATAAAGTGCTTTAAAGCGATCCAGACTGTTTTATGCAATATTTTACAAGTAGTTCATTGCTACTGCTAATATTTTTACCAAGATTATGGACATGATACATGAATATCTATTTCTCAGTGAAAAAGTAACATTTAGTTCTTAACGGTTTCGACTGGAAACTATTGTGTACCAGGATAGTGGTGGGGATGAAGACTACCAGAATGACGACTTTTATGCTCAGACTGGGCTCAGTATTGGTTAGATTAACAGAAAGCAATGAACGATGCAAATAATTTTAATAATTATTAATGAACTGTCCGGCTCTCCTCAGGGCACGGAACCTAACCTCAGGTCTGCCCCGCGCTGCCTGTGACCTGGTTCCGGAGTACGTGCTGCAGATGAGATGCTCGCTTCTTGGCCAGCGCACAGCAGGGCGCCTCCTGTAAGCCCTTCAGTGAGTCCAGAAGCTGCCGTGCTTTCAGCCGGCCCGCAGGGTGGAGCCACCGCAACCTTATTGTCCGGGGTAAACCTACCGTTTCTTCGATCCAACTACCGCCTGCCATGCGCTGTAGGTGTGAGATACACAGTATCTCTTTCGTTGCTCTCTGTCTGGTTACTATCAGCTGAGAGCCAACACTGCTGCTCGCACAGAGATCGCAGCGCGGCAGAAAATTCACTTTGTTGATGCATCCGTATGTAATGAGCAAGTCGATCGGTTCTGTTTACCACGTGTTAAATCAATCGACACTCTTATCTCAACATTAGCTTAAATATAAATCTAAAACACTTAACCTTTCTATTTCACTGCAGTTTGGCATTAAGGTTAATAAGCAAGGGTGAGATGTAACTGCCGCTATTCAGCGTTTTTAGAAGCAAGAAACACGAATGGATATTAACAGACTCTTTTGTCTCTGCTTAGAAGACCAGCTTAATGCTTATTAATCAACAGCACTAAACAGGGTAAAACGGAATTCGCGCAGTCGAGCATCCCAGCGCGACTAGTCACATGCAAGCGATAAAAAAATCTCTCACAAAATTTCGTTCGGCGAGTACATAGGGCAGAAAAAGGACGTTAAAGAGTGGCAGTCTCGCAGCACTGTAAACATATGTAGGGTAACTACCCCCGTCACCTTATTATAGTTATGCTTACAGTAGGTCCAGTGGACAGTGTTTCGGGTTAACATGCAGAAGGTTTGAGGCATATGTTTCTTATTTGATAAATGTAGTCCCGGTGGTACGGTATCAGGCATCGTAACGATCAACAGCTATTGCAGCGTGTCATATAGAAAACATCTGCACTTACATGGAAAGGTGGTCAGCTTTGAAAGAAGTCCTTTCCACGGCGTGGGCGTCTTTTACTGATGCGAAACATGTTTTCTTTGTACCCTCCTAAAATGGCCCCATAGATTTATACCAACTATTATTCTTGCCCCATTCATGTCCATTACAATTCGTTAGGGCCATACGTTACCAGTAGGACTTCAACATGCTTTGTGAATAATGTCCCAACTCTGTTAATAGTGGTACTTGTTATCGCCATAGTCCCACTAATCATGCTTTTCAACATGGAGTCTGGTAACCGCTAGCTGTTTAGTAGATATAGCAGTACATTTTTATTATAATGATTATTACTATTGTTCTATAGATAGGATCGTGGAAACATCACATCAATAACTATTACGGAAAATGTGCAATTCGAAATTGAAAATTTCACGATTGGCGGTGTCGCTATTATTTTGACTGACAATTCGTCATTTTTCACCAAAAAAAACTATTATTCAGGTAAGTTCACAAGGTTGATGACCGAACAGCATACAAAAACTATGCCAGTAAGAGTCTCCCGAGGCAAACAAAAGATCACTTCTAATTTTCCACAAAGGTTCGCGGTACCACACACACACACACACACACACACACACACACACACACACACGCACGAGCGCGCGCGCGCGCGCGCGCTGGTACGAGTCCAATTCAAAGCCGAAGACCTAATCTTCAGCAGTCGAAGTACACGAGGTCGGCATCTGGAGTGCACTGAACTTCGGGGCAGGTTCTAGCCCCTAAATAGCTGCCTTCAGCCAATCAGGTTTTGGCATAGTGATACTTCCTGCATACCGTGGCTCAAGCTCCCGCTGCAGGAAGTAGTGCTCAGAATGTCTGTTTCCATCATTTTGTATGTAAATAGCTGGTGTTTACCATGGTGCTATTGGTACGCCTTGGACATAAACAACACCATCCTCTGTGCTGTAATATGGGTTGCCCACCCTCAGGGGCTTCCTTGGCTCCAGCATAACACCCCCTCCCCCCTAGGAAAAGCTGGTGCGGCATGGGCGACCGCCAGGGAGAGAGTACCAATATAGCACGGTGCTGTAGGCTGAAGGAGGCGGTGGAACCCAGCTGCTGGAGAGTAGGGTGCCGCCATCTGCGCGTGGCGGCTGGAACGCTGAAGCAGTGGCTATTGCGAGGCAATGTCATGCTGGGCAAGTGGCATGGGGCATTCGAATCATCCAACCGAGGCGGCGCCGAAGAGGGGCCGGGAAGTAGGTTCAGGGGAAGGTCCTGGAACCACCCCGGGTCCAGAGTATGTGGCAGCATGGGACTAGCACCCGACGTCTGCTGGCTATCGCTGGGAAGATCATCCACCAACTGAGGAGAGAGCAGCAATGTAGGCCCCAAGGAAGGGGCCAGCGATGGGAGAGAGAGCGTTTTGTTCTGCGGCTGCTTGAGGAAACGAGGACAAAGTTGGTTGTGGTTACACAAAACCACCCTGTCATCCACACAAACGTCGAAAAGTTGTGGGAAACAGGGCCGGATAACGACACCCGGAAGCCAGCTGGGCCAAGGCCCAAAACCCCAAACACACACCTTGCTTCCAGATGAATATCAGGAAACGCCGGGCACGCCTCAAGGTCCAACCTGCTGCTGGAGGAGATGAAGTAGGGTCTGAGGCTGGCGATCATGGAGCACTTCGACTGGACTCTTGTCACCCACCAGTGCGGCCCTGTAGGTACTGAGAAATAACATAAAAGACTCTTCTGGAGAATGGTCCTTTGTGTACTTCTTCATCTGAATTTTAAAATTGTGAACAAGGCGCTCCACCTCTCCATTGGATTGGGGATGGAAAAGAGGGGTAAAGACGTGGTTGATACCATTTTTGTGGCAGAATTTGGCGAACTCTTGACTTCGAAATTACGGGCCATTGTCTGATACCGAGGTGACAGGAAGGCCTTCAAAGGAAAATATTTCTGACAGGGCCTCAATGGTATTCACTATGGTGATAGAGGACCGTCGGATAATGAAAGGGAAGTAAGAGTAGGCATCCATGATGAGTAACCAATAAGTGCCGAGGAATAGACCCACAAAATCCACATGGATGCATTCACATGGGAAGGAAGTGGCTGGCCACTATTGGAAGGACCGGCATGGTGTGGGAAGTGCCTGGGTACATTACTGACAACTCCTGATCATGCGATCTATGTCTGCTGTCATATCTATCCGGAAGACATGGTGACTTGAGAGGGTTTTTGTCCAAGCAATACCCCAGTGACCCTGATGTAAGACATGGAGAATTCAGAACCGCAGGGAAGTTGGTACTATGACTTGTGGATTGGCATCATTTTTTTGCATGGGGCAGCATCCTGTTGATGGCTACCAGTTGATGGTGGTTGGAGAAGAAGAATCAGAGGTCAGCCTGGGCGCGAGACGGAGGAAACGTTGCCCAGCCAGGGAGAACATTGGGGGACATCAGTTGTAGGAGTGGATCTGCGGATGTTGCTGTGGCCACCCTCTCAGTTGGGACTTGGAAAGCAGGTAATGAATCCTGTATGTCGTCATCGAACTGAAAAATTAGGAAGTCCGACGAATCGAATGCCAAATCATGGCCAGAGTTGACTCGAGACAAGGTATCGGCGTTAGCATGCTGGGAGGTGGGACAGAAATGGATGGTGTACCTAAAACGTGAAATGAACGGCCCATCACTGCAGGTGGTGGGAAGTTTTCCGTGTGTAACTGGGCTGATGGGGAAAATAAGGCCATGAGGGACTTAAGGTCAGAGAGTAAGCGGAAAGACATACCAGCAAGGTACAGGAGGAATTTGGTACAGGCAAACACGATGGCTATGGCCTCCTCCTCTAATTTTAAATATTTGCGTTGGGCATCTGTAATGGATTTAAATATGTATGTCACCAGCCATTCCAGTCCAGGTGGTAGATGGTGTGAAAGGACACCCAAACACAACAGTCTAAGGCGTCTGTAGCGAAGAGGAGAGAAAGACAGGGGTTATATGGCATGACACACGGCGCCGAGTGTAACCTCTTATTTAAGGTTTGGAAAGCTGATTCACAAGCCTGGGACCAATGAAAGCACACGTTCTTTTGGCATGGGTGATGGAAGGGCTCTGGAATGTGGTTGGTGGAGGGAATGAACCAACAGTAAGCAGTTTTACCCACGAAAGGCCACAGTTGGTGGACATTGCACAGACGAGGAAGGCCTGTTTTAGCAATGATGCGGGAGAAGGTAGGTGATACGCCATCATGGGAATTGATGTGACTCAGGTAGGAGACAGTCAGTTGGAAAAAGGAGCATTTAGCAAGGTTGCATTTTCTGCCCGCTGTTTGCAGGCACAGGAACAATTGTCACAGATGACTGACATGTTCATCCACGGTACAGCCAGTGACAACGTTGTCCTCGAGTAGTTTATACAACCTGGCATGGTGCACTAGCGATGCCATACATGAGGCAGTTCAACCATAACAGCCCAAATGGTGTGTTAATAACGGCCAATTGAGTAGAAGGAAAAGTTTCCCACCTTTGAGCCTGGAGAACAGGTCCTTGGGCGGGAAGTTTTCAACCTGTAGCTAAGTCGCTACAAACTCGAATATGCCCATCTGGTCTCTTGAGGACAACCAAGGGTGTCGTCCATGAACTGTAATGGACCGGAGTGACTACTCCCTCAATGATGAGACGGTCCATTTCTTGTTGAAGAGGCTGCTGGAGAGCGTGGGAAACATGCAAAGCTGGGAAGTACTTCAGGTTTGCAGACAGTTTCAGCTGGAGTGACGAATGAAAATATTGAGCACTGCCGATGCCCAGTGAGAACAGGTCCTGCAATCCTATGCACAAGGTATCAACTGCTGGAAACAGAACCTGGGAAGACACCAGATGAACATTGTCGTCGATAGCGAAGCCATAGGCCTAGAAGGCATTAAACCCAAAGAGATCAGTAATGGCCACAATGTTGACCACAAGGAAGGTAACGTCCCAGCGAACCGATTTATACAGGATGGAAGCCATGAACTGACCCAAGAGGACGCTCGCTTGTTTATTATAGGTAAGGAGGTGCCAAGATGTGGGTGCCAAGGGGGAGGGGAGAGCACACCAATCTTCGCATAAGAGGAATAGTTGATCAGTGAGACCGCTGCTCCGGTATCCAGCTGCATTTGCAACATCCAACCGTTGACCTAAAGGTCGATCATCAGCTTGGAAGATCCTGAAGACTGTATCTTGTTGATATCCATTGGGATAGACCCCTGACAGTCATCAGATGAGGAGGGGCCTGCCGAAATCGACACACCAAACTGACATGTCTGTTACGGGTACACACTGCACAATATGCCCACCAGGGCAGTCATCCCATGCATGGTTCTGGAAGCATCCTAGGCAGGAAGGCAGCCGGAGGGTCTGGCAGCGCTGGAGAGGGCGTGGGGTTCTCCGTGTACCGACGGTCTGCGCCAGACATGCGGAGCCATCCGAGCGCGTGAATTCCTGGACAGGGCCACCGCTCTGTGTAGAACAGGACAGTCAGCTCTGCTCATCGGAATGGATGGTGGCGACGTCTTCGACCTCTGCCAGACATGTAATGCGCTCCTAGGCGTCATGGTCGCGGAGGGCCGCCACTTCTGCCTAGGTTTCCAAACGCTTGTCAGCCGCTGTAGAGACTTTGTACTTGAATGCTACATCAATGATCTGGTCTAGAGTAGGATCGTCAAGTCTGAGGGCGTCGCGCCAGAAAGCCGCATCACGGGCAGCTTGTATGAGGTTTTCGGGGACTATCTTGTCTGCATAGGTTTCTTTGGAGACTCGTGTGGTGAAGTGACATTTCTGGCTGAGACCTTGCATTTCCGCTGGCCACTGTCGATAGGACTGGCCAGCCTTCTTATGACACTTGTAAAATTCGACACAGGCAGCCAACATGTGGAACTGTCCTTGGTAGTAAGCTGCGAGAACCTCACAAATCTGGGAGAAAGTCAAAGAATCCGGAGGTCGAGGTTGGAGTTTCGTCAAGAGAACATACGCTTTGGACAGTTGGCAGGAGAAAAAGAAGGAACGACGGACAGCCTCTTCGACAATCTTATGGATTTGAAAACACAGCTGGAGCCACTTCTCGTATTTTTCCCATTCTTCAGCATCTTCAAAGAAAGCGGGAAATGGATTGGGCGACGGAACTGGTGGTTTATCAAAAGTTCCGTAAATAAACTCTCCTGTGTATCCTGAGATTTCTTGCAAAACTGTTGAAAACCTTGTGGTGAGTTGTACACACTTTGGATCAGCTGCTGAATTACAACTCTCACCATGAGGAAGACATGCAGGCACAAACTGGTCACCAGTTGTGTTGTGGTTGACAATTGGCAGTTTTCACAAACACAAATTTATTGAGGTAAGTTCACAAGGTTGATGACTAAACAACAAACGAAAAGATAGACACACACTGGTACGAGTCCAATTCAGAGATGAAGACATAATCTTCAGTGTTCGAAGTACATGAGGTTGGCATCCGGAGTGCAGTGAACTTTGGGGCAGGCAGTACGCCCTAAATAGCTGTCTCCAAGCAGTCAGGTATTAGCACAGTTATACTTTCTGCATCCTGTGGCTTGAGCTCCCCCTGCAGGACGTAGTGCTTGGAACTTCTGTTTCCATTATTTTGTATGTAAATAGCCAGTGTTTACCATGGTGCTTTTGGTACGCCTTGGAAACAGACAACGCCGCCCTCTGTGGTCTAATATTGGTTGCCAGCCATCAGGTTCTACCTTGGCTCCAGCATAATAGAGATGAATCATGAAGAACAATATCTGTGAGACGGTGACGCACATTAGACGGAACAGTGCGGACGACTGACGGCGTGTTTATGCTGGATGCACTGTCCACTAGACAGGAAGTAGTTGTGAGAGGAGTAAAATACGCGTGACAGTCTTCAACACACAAACGTACACATATCGAACTTCCTCATTGCAAACGTCTAAACCAGTGTGGCAGACGTCTGACATACACAAGTATTGATTATATGATGTGCTTTTGATCCTTGGTGCATCTGATAACCGGGCTGGTGTTGCCGCTCGTGAATATGGTGCTAGTTACCCTCATCAATATCATCAAGATAAAAACGTGTTTCGTCATCTGGAGCTCCCCCTTCAGCAATCAGATTTTCTCCTTCGACCACTGCGTGACGGAAGTCGTCCACAGAGTCGCCATACTCCAGCTACTGAGGAAGCTATTCTGGAAGTCATACGCAGAAAACCTCAGCGAAGAACACGTAGCATAGCAAGGTAGCTATATGTCTCACGAAGCAGGGTTATTAACGCGCTGCACGAGCATCGCTCGCACCTCTATCATTATGCTTTCATGCAATACCTGCGCTATCAGCAAATGCATTTCTGTGAATGGTTTCGTCAACATCTGAAAGCCGAAGATGACTTTATGAGCAAGTAATACGGTCGGATGAAGCCCCATGCACTCTTAAGAGTGTCTTCAATATGCACAATGACCAGCATTGGTGTGAGGTTAACCCGCACGTCACCTGCGAACGTGGATATCAAGTTCGCTTCCGTATCAGTGTGCGGGCCAAAATATTGGGCGACAGACAGGTGTTTAGGCCCCTACATGTTGCCTGACTGGCTGACAGCATGAAGGTATCATGCATTCCGCTCAAACTATCTGCCTGATGCGCTGTAAGGTGTTCCACAACATGTTCCGCAGAGGATGTAGTTCGAACATGTTGGTGCATCTCCACACTCTGGAACTGATTTGCGACAGTATTTGGACAGATTATTTCCAGGGAAGTGGTTAGGTCGTGGAGGTCCAGTTCTGTGGCCACCACGTTCACCTAACCTAAATCCCACTCTGCCCGCATCTCGTGGCCGTGCGGTAGCGTTCTCGCTTCCCACGCCCGGGTTCCCGGGTTCGATTCCCGGCGGGGTCAGGGATTTTCTCTGCCTCGTGATGGCTGGGTGTTGTGTGCTGTCCTTAGGTTAGTTAGGTTTAAGTAGTTCTACGTTCTAGGGGACTGATGACCATAGATGTTAAGTCCCATAGTGCTCAGAGCCATTTGAACCTAAATCCCATGGACTTCTTCATGTGGGGACACCTGACGGAAAACGTGTACTCTACTCCGCCAACGAATGTGAACGAATTGGTAGCGCGTGTTCATGCTGCTGTTTTTACTGTGGACGCAGCACTGCTGCGGAAGGTCCAATGCTGTATGATCCGACGGGTTGCGCAATGTTTGGACGTGCAGGGAGGTCACTTTGAACATCTGTTGCTCTGAGGACAACATGTTCTGTTGTGAACGTCATGCAGTCATTAATGTGGACATTATTATTGTCACATAAGAAACGGTGTATATTACTGTATGAAATATCAGAATGAAACTAGCAAATAAAAAAAAATGTGTCCCAATCCAGGATCGAACCCTCGACATCCTGGAAGCTAACCGAAATACTATCCACTGCACCAACTGTACAGCTCGCCTAACCTTTGCCGACAGAGTTGCCAGATTGCCACCCTTTAACGTTCTTTTCCTGCCGGATGTACTCGTCGGACGAAACTTTGTGAGATACGTTTTTTATCACTGGCATGTGAGGAGTCGCGCTGTGGAGCGGTAGTGCGCCAATTTCGCTTCTGACTCTATATCGACCATTAATAAACTTTCGATTACAGTTGAAAACTGCAAAAATCGCTGCGCAAATTAAATTACTTTTAAATAGTCACCTGTATGAAGCATACAAATAAAAAATCCGGATAAATACGAGGACTCTCGCACCGCAATACTTGGATGACGATAACGAAACCAGCGGCCGTACTTTAATGTAATGTGGTTTATTATTTTTATCTTCTTCTACCAGCTTCGACACCATAAGGTGTGATTTTCAGGTTCCGAACGTAGCCTTCAGTCCACTACTGTTTTCATGCGCAACGAACAGAATCGTATGCAGCGGACCAAATTGACTGGATTCCGTACCTTCCATGGCAATAACAAGTCCAACGTCAGATAAAAATAGTCAATAATGTTACATTCAAATACAGCTGTTGGTTTTGTTATAATTATTCAAGGAGTAAATGCGAAGTGCAGTTTAGCAGAATACAAATTATTTGAGGTATGCAGTAAATAAAGAGAACATGCAAGAAGACAAACACTAAATGTGGAAAGGTGTAGGTGTGTGTGTGTGTATGTGTGTGTGTGTGTGTGTGTGAGAGAGAGAGAGAGAGAGAGAGAGAGAGAGAGAGAGAGAGAGAGAGAGAGAGTCTTCTTGCGGCTGGTACTAGTGCACGCAAACATGCACTCACTGTTTTATCAGTATTTGCTCTTAATGCTTTCTATTATCTCACATTTATTAACACACTTATGGTACAATTGTCTGTCAATGTCGGCATTTTCTCTGTTATAGCACCCCATTCTCCAGTTGTTTACAGCTTTTGTATCCTGACTGATGACAGCAGTAAATCTGATGATGGACTTTTAAGCCGCAAATCAGTTAACTAATTTAATCCTCTGAAACATCCACATCTTTGTACTTTTCATTCCTACGTTCCACAGTGGCTGCAAGGTTCGTGTACGAGGCATAGTGGTAGTAGTTTTCATAATATTTGTCATCAGGAGTTTTTTTTTTCTCTCTCTCTTGTATTTTGCTGAGAATGTGGACGCAGGAGATCACTTTCCGTTACAGATCTATGACGTCACCATGTTCCCGTTTTGCTTTCTTTTGGTTTTTTGCAGTTTATTTTGGTTTTTACTGATGCAAGTGACAGTGTGGAGACTAAATTTAGGGATGCCGTATTTTGCATCTGTAACTATGCTGAATGACGTAACTGATTTGAATTGGCTACCATCGCAGATATTTGAGCTGGATGCTTCTTTGCAGAAAATCAATTCACGAATAACTCTACATTGCCTGGGCAGCTACTTCATTCACCGTTACCATTCATGGGCTCAGGATAAAATTGTGTTACTCTTCGTCACTTTTCAGTGCAAAAATATTTACTTCATGAGTTTTCTGTTTCATATTTATGTTTAGGTACCTGTTACGTAAAACATCTAAAAGGGGCTGACAGTCTTCATTCGTATGTAAGTGAATTACTGAAATGTGTGTTTCCTGAGCTATAACATAAATTTCAGATTTAAATACGTATCGACTCTCTTTTCCCTCCAATTTTACAGTTCTGTTTAACGACCAGAAGCCGTTGCACCACGAACATGCTTACACGCATTGCACCTTGCGTGATTTATTTGTCAGGGATTTGCGATAGAGATTTGCTTAACGTAGCTTTTGGCAAAAGCAGCGCGATTTATTTCTGGTGTTACATCACAGGTAGAGTGTAGAACAGAACTGAGCTTCGTTATCTTGCTGTGCAGTAACGAATTATTATCGGTGCCATGAAGAAAATTTGATCAACCAGTTCACGAAACAGGAAAATTTAACAGATATCTATATAGATTCATGTTTGTATCAGTAACTGCATATGGTTATTTATACGTCAGTGAATGTCAAAAGTTTTATTTTTGACAACTCAACAGGAAGACATTGTACTGTCATTGTGGTTACAATATCGCTTCAATACCATTCTATTCTGTAAGTGCTGCATATGTACGTTTCATTTCCAGAAATTAGTACAGCAATATTACGTCCATGTCACCGTATACAGATTACACTGCTTAAATGTTACACAGCCATAACAATTATAGTCTTCCGTTTTACATTCGGAGTACACCATATAAACATTACAGTGCTATTCTAGTATTACACTGAAACATTACCCATTCAAAGGTATAATCTCTAAAGATTACTCACATATAATTTGTAATATAAACATTAAGTTAAAACACTTCGAGCCACACCCAGGACTATGTTTACACTGGCATATTCTGATTATCAGCCATTAATACTCTGTCCATGCTCTGCAGTTATCTCACCCGTAAGTGTTTGGTGTGCTCCGGTTTTCTGTATATTTATCTCATGTTTTATACCGTTGTAATTTGTGTTGAGCAATATTGTGTTAAACTTTGTTTTTTTGAAGGGAAATTACAAAAAGTATTGGTACATATTGACCACGTGCCGTTCAGTACACTGGGGTGACAACAGGCATGGGATACCTCCCAGTATGGTGATGGACCTCCTTTGGCGCCGCTTAGTGGGGCGACTCGACGTGGCATGGATTTAACAGGTCGTTGGAAGTCCCCTGTAGAAATATTCAGCCATGCTAACTGTACAGCCACCCATAACTGCGTTAGTGTTGCCTGTGCAGGACTTCGTGCACGAACTGACCTCTACAATACGTCCCATAAATCCCCAATGGGATTTATATAAGACGATCTGGGTGGCCAAATCATTCGCTCGAATTGTCCCGAATGTTTTCCAAACCCACAGTCAACAATGGTGGCTCGGTAACATGGTGGAGTGTCGATCACCAAAATTCCAACATTTTTTGGGTACATGACTTCCATGAATGGTTGAAAATGGTTTCCAAGCAGCCGAGCACGACCATTCCCAGTAAACGCTCTGTTCATTTGGACCAGTGGACCCAATCCGTTTCATGAAAATACAGCCCACACCTGAGCCACCACGAGTTTACACAAAATGTCTTGAGAGAATGCGTCCATGGCCTCTTGGGGTCTGCACCTCACTCTAACGCTACCATCAGCCTTTGACGGGTGGTTTGTGAGATTGAAGGGACCAGACTGCGATGGTCATCGGACCCATCAGTCCTTACGAACAGATATCTGGACTCAAATGACCAGGCCCCGGCTTTCCAGTGGTCTACGGCAAAACCGATATGATCACGAGCCTAGAAGATACCCTGCAGGCAATGTCATGCTGTTAACAAAGGCACTCGCGTTGGTCGTCTGCTGCCATATTTCTTTAAAGCAAAATTTCATCATACTCTCGTGACGGACATGTCCGTCTTATATCCCACATAGCTTTCAGCTGCTATTTCACGTAGTGTTGCTTGTTTATCAGCACTGACCACTCTACTCAAACGCTGCTGACTTCGCTGAAGACCGAAGGCCACTGCATCGTCCGTGGTGGGAGGCAGTGCTGGAAGTTTGTATTCTCGACAGGCTCTTGACACTGTGTATCTCGGAATACTGAATCCGCTAACGACTTCTGAAACGGAATGTCCAGTGCGTCTAGCTCCAACTACCATTATGTGTTCAAAGTCTGATAATTCACGTCGTGTGGCCACAATCACGTCGGCAGCCTCTCCCCATGAGCATACAAAGACAGCTCAGCCGAAGGACAACCCTTTTACAATTTGTGTGAGCTATACTACCGCCTTCATTATCTGTGCATACTGCTATTCTCTGACTTTTGTCTCCTTAGTGTAAATCAGCTGAGGGAGGTCTTTCATGAGTGAATCTATAAGTGGGTATTGCACATACTTAGTGACATTTCTTCAGCAACTCTAGTACAGAAAAACTATGGTACCTGCTAGAGACAGGTTTTATTGGATACAATTTTTGTGGTAAGTACTTGCCTCTGTAGTTTTGTTAAACTAGGATTTTTCTCACTGCTCTGATCTATCGGAACAATTGTATAACTATTCCTTTAACTGGATGGCTATGCTGTTCTTCCCTTCTGAAATACACATTTTGAGGTTACAGTACTGTTGGTAAAGGTCTGTGGTCTTGTAATCTTTAGGAATGAAGTATCCACCTGCTATTAAAAGTTGTGAACAGGCTTTAGAAGTATTTTTGGTCATTCAGAATGTGGTTACCGTTTAAAACTTCACTGAGGTGGCTAATGTTCCACGTGGGGGGCTATAGGGTGAAACATTTACCACATCACAGTACAAACACTACTTTGTTCAGGTTATACTACATATGTTGTACAAGCAGGTGGTACTTTCTCAAGAAGAATTTAAGAGAGGGCTATGTTTACTTGACTACAACATTTTTACTATTTCTGAGGATCTATTGATGTATTTGCTGAGTGTAAGACTTTATTTTGAGTGTGATAATGTATGAATAGCATGCATCAGCTGTGGAAAAGTTTGCGAACACCGTATCTTATTTGATGCTCTCTTCTCAATGTATGCATATATAGTACAAGTTATTCGTTGTCCGGTACATATTGTGCTTTCTTTTTTCCATTATGTTGAGAAATGTCCTTTTGTCTTTACTGTAAGGTGAAAACGATGCCAAATTCTTGGGAATGTCCTTTTATGAAGTCAGGTAGTAATCCACGGCGGATTTACACAGTGAATGCTCATTTGTCACTTACTGAGGTGTAAAAATATTGTTCTTTTTGTCTGTATATTGTAGAATATTTATGTGCTTGAATTTCTATTGGATTTTACATTAAACACTGAAGCAGAAGCGATATTAGTTTGTATGGTGCAATGAGGGAAGTCATTTTAGTGGTATTACCGTATTAGTAAATTATGTAGATTCATGTAAATATATTTTCTTGAGGCAACTGTGATATTTTCTCTGGGTTATAATCTCGGGTAATGAAGGCCGACTGTACTGTGTATGGAGTTCGTTCTTGTGAAAAATTGCGATCTCTGTGAAGCAAAATGTAGTCGTTGCTTGTACAATACGAATTCTCTGGTCAGTTTTTCTGAGTCGGGTAATTTAAGCAGTGTAATTTAGGTGGAAGCACATGAAAATCACGAGCCTGAGGTAAACAGCATGAAAAATGGTTCGACTGGCTCTGAGCACTATGGGACTTCACTTCTGAGGTCATCAGTGCCCTAGAACATAGAACTACTTTAACCTAACTAACTTAAGGACATGACACACATGCCGGCTGGAGTGTCCGAGCGGTTCTAGGCGCTACAGCCTGGAACCCCGCGACCGCTACGGTCGCAGGTTCGAATCCTGCCTCGGGCATGGATGTGTGTGATGTCCTTAGGTTAGTTAGGTTTAAGTAGTTCTAAGTTCTAGGGGACTGATAACCACAGCAGTTAAGTCCCATAGTGCTCAGAGCCATTTGAACCATGACACACATCCATGCCCGAGGCAGGATTCGAACCTGCGACCGTAGCGGTCGCGCGGCTCCAGACTGTAGCGCCTAGAATCGCTCGTAAACAGCATGAAGGTAAGGATTTAAAATATGTACAGTACAAGATAGGCTAAACAACGAACTCACAGACCGGAACAGAAAAATAGAAGAACCTTTTGAAGGGACTAAGGATAAACACAGACAAGGTAAGAAAGAAATTATGATAAAGATCCCTGTTCTAGAATCATGGGGAGTAGAAGCACTTGTGGCATGTAAACGAGACCGTTCGTAATCATTATTTGTTTCAGAGACAACACAACACTCATTCAGCCTGCAGTGCGAGAGAGAATTTGTGAACGATAGTTTCAACTAGAGGCATTGTTTGGGAATTGAAAGCTGACAGGAATGAAATATTTCTGCGGTAATGGCTTGAACAGTTTTATTCTTCACTGAAGTCAGCAAGGCCAGTTAGTCATAAATCACAATTTACGTCGCAGTTTCGAACCCTGCCTCGGGTATGGATGTGTGTGATCTCCTTAGGTTAGATAGGTTTAAGTATTTCTACGTTCTAGGGGACTGATGACCTCCGAAGTTAGGTCCCCTAGTGCTCAAGGCCATTTGAACCATTTGAACAATTTATGTGCAGATTCAACGAATGTAAACCAGCCACTAGAGACCGTCCACTAGTTTGCAAATATAAAACACATGGAGATTTTTATCATGCCTTCCTGTCATCTTGTTGAATTCAATCAACACAAGACCACATTCCGCATAAGAACCAATGAGCAGATTTTTCGAATCTCACGTGTCATTTTAAATATAGGGATCAAAGGTATCTATTTCTGTGTAAGCCTTACATATTTGCGTAACTACCTAACTTTATTAGCAGTCCAAGTACGGCACACGCCAACAGGTCGTTCTATGAATGATACTGGAACATTTTAAGATCTTGTACGAAGACTAGAATCTGAGAATGCTGACCGCCCACAAAGGAACAAGAATCAAGGTAAGAGACGAGAATTACAACCGCAACATGACTAGCCAATGAACAAAACACTGCCAGTCCAGAGGGCAGTTTAAAAGTGATGGTCTATGCAATATGAATGAAGTACGTAGCCGTTCGAATTACATGGCTCAAATGGCCCTGAGCACTATGGGACTTAACTACTGTGGTCATCAGTCCCCCAGAACTTAGAACTACTTAAACCTAACTAAGGACATCACACACATCCATGCCCAAGGCAGGATTTGAACCTGCGACCGTAGCAGTCCCGCGGTTCCGGACTGAGCGTCTTAACCGCGAGACCACCGCGGCCGGCTTCGAATTACATGTCAATGAAAATGAGATTAACTATAATGCTGATGTGGGTCGATTTAGCCCAAAGCAACATACTCAATGAAGGATCAGTACGCAGAGAAACAGACTTTTTGAAGTTACAGCACTAGACCTATGTAATAAACAAATCTAAATTGGGACCACCTGACAATCAGTAGAAAGAAAAACCTGTTGAAGTTCCAATCCATCCCATACTTCCAGAATGAGATTTTCACTCTGAAGCGGAGTGTGTGCTGATATGAAACTTCCTGGCAGATTAAAACTGTGTGCCGGAGCGAGACTCCAACCCGGTACCTTTCCCTTTCGCGGGCTCTCGCAGGAGAGCTTCTGTAGAGTTTGGAACGTAGGAGACGAGGTACTGGCAGAAGTAAAGCTGTGAGGACTAGGCGTGAGTCGTGCTTGGGTACCTCAGTTTGTATAGCACTTGCCCGCGAAAGTCAGAAGTCCCGAGTTCGAGTCTCGGTCCGGCACACAGTTTTAATTTGCCAGGTAGTTTTATTCTTTACATTTTATTCAATCTACGACTAGCTTAGGACCGAGACCCATTTTAAAATCATCCTACAAGGCAGAAAACCAAATGTACACTAATTTATAGTACATTTGTCACATGCCAATATTACAGAACGTATCATCCAAAATTTATGTAACATAGACGAAAATTACATTTCAGAAGATGTCAAAATTATACAACGAACAGTTACAGTGCATACAGATAATTGGCAGTTTTCACCTTCCGCTGAAGTAAGGGAACCGCGGGTAGTGGGCCAGGATATAGAAAACCTGTTTTGTTTTTGTAGGAGCTATCAACAGCGTTGTCGAACTACTGCTCGGCACATACCAATCTGAAGTGTATGTAGAATACTCTCCAACTTCATCCACTGATGTTCACCCACAACGAGAATGCAGATCTCACGCAAGAGCTTCTGGGAATAAATGTTCTTAGGAACATTTGGACAGGGCTGAAAGAATAAAAACAGGCTATGTGTATTGCAACTCCAGGAAGCGTGGGATGTATCAATTTTTGTGGTGCCTGACTGTGGAGAACCTGAGAGAACTATAGATCACGTAGTGCAAGAGCGCCTAGCAAGGAAATATCAAGGATCCTATGAGAGATATGACCAATCACCCATTTCTGCCATTACCTTGTTGATAAATTGGACGTAGAAATAGAATAATAGGAGTGTTTACCGAAAAATAATGCCTCCACCTTCGTAACCCTTCAACAGTTAGTAGCATTGGTACTCGGCAGGTACTGGCTGGTTCCGTAGCCTCCTCTCTACAGCTCCAGTTGGCGGAAAGCCTTAGAAATGACGGTTGTGCTGTTACAGTGTAAAGTGTGGAACCCCCGCAGACGGTCGGTCAAGGCGATTTAAGGAACGTGCAGTCATTGAATTCTTGACAGCAGATAGTGTCACTCCAAAGGAGGTTCATCAGGGAATGAAAGCAGTTTATGGTGATTGTGTTGATGGGAGTACTGTGCGTCGTTGGGGGAGTAAGTTTAAAGATGGTGAGGCGCGAACATCTGACCTGCGTGTCAAACAAAGAGTTGGACGTCTTCTGACAGCAACCAGAGTTTCACAAGCAAAATGTTCACAGATTGATCCACGACGATAGCCCTATCACCCAGAGAGAAACTGCAAGCACAATCGATGGCTAAAAACGGTCCAAAAGGAGAAGGGAAAAGTTTTTCTGCAGCATTATAATGCCAAACCACACACTTCACGTGCCGACACAGCAGAACTTCAGAGAGTGAATCTCACCTCCGTACGGAATCATCCATACAGTCCAGATTTAGCACCGTATGACTTCCATCTGTTCCTGATAATGAAAGACCATATGTGGGGACACCCATATGCTTATGATGAAGGCGTTGAGGGAACTGTGAGACTGTAGTTGCAGAGACTGTAGTTATCTTCCGTGACAGCTTCAGAAAACTTTTTCATCGTTGGCAGAAATGTATTATGATTATGCGGAAAAGCGAAATTTTGTAATTAAAGATCATATTCTAAGGATTATTTCTGAGTTTGATTTATTAAAATATTCCCATTCAAAACCAATTAAAGAAGGTGGAGGCGTTACTTTTCATTCAACCCTCCTAAAATGGTCTCTAACCATCAACAATACAACAATTAATACAATAACCGCACAAGCCAACGATAAAATTAGTACTTCTAAAATCTTTACCAAAAACAGTCGGATATATACAGTTGCTGAGCAGTAATACAGAGGAACCCCACAAACGGCGAATATTACGAAGTTGTATACCATGTTGACACGTAAAAATGCTTAAATGTGAACAGCTACATTAGTATTGAATGAAACCAAAACAATGAGAGATCAAAAACCTTCATATTTTCCGATCATTTGCAAGCATAATACCTTTAGCAAAACAAATTATACAAAATACGTGTAGATGAAACCACTTTTCCATAATGAGTCTCACGTGAAAACAAACATTACACCACAAAGTAGAAATGGGGAGGTCAAGTGGATAACATGGCTAGAATGTAAGTATATAATCAGCAGTAATAACGAAACTTACTGAAATTTGACCAGAAATGAATATTCGCCATTTATTTACAATCAAATAAATATGAACTGCCATATCTCATTCAGGAGTAATCGTACAGATAACACATGCTAAAAAAAATTAACCAAACAAAAAATGGCTCTGAACACTATGGGACTTAACATCTGAGGTCATCAGTCCCCTAGAACATAGAACTACGTAAACCTAACTAACCTTAGGACATCACATACATCCATGCCCGAGGCAGGGTTCGAACCTGCGACCGTAGCGGTCGCGCGGTTCCAGACTGAAGCGCCTAGAACCGCTCCGCCACACCGTGGTGGTAGGGGATAGAGTATAAAATATACATCATTTTGGAACAGAGCAAAGAACCGAGGAAACTGATAATCGAATTGTTCATTCAACACTTTATCTGGCTGCTTTATTTTGCTGTTAAAAATCTCAAGATCCTCCAAAATACCCAACAGCATACCTTTCGTTGCGGGATGCAATACTTTCAGTGTGTTGTCTATAGCTGTGTTATAAAAGAATTTTGTGGTTTAGTGTCTATTTTTACGTGTGACACACTACAAAAAAAGTTATTTTATCTCCACGTAATTTGTATAGTTTGATGTGGTGAGAATTTTTTGCATGTAAGTGGTCGGAAATTATGAAGATTTTTATTCCAGTATCGTTTTGGTTTCTCTTAATACTAATATTGCTGTTCACATTTAATGATTATTACATACCAGAATGGCATACAACATTGTAATACGTGCCGTATGTGGCGCTGTTGTACATTACTGGTCCGTGATTTTAAGTATTTGACTGTTTTTGGAATGATTTTGAATGATTAATTTTATTGTTGACTTGTACGGTTATTGTATCAAATGTTGTCTTCTTGATGGTTGTAGAACATTTTAACAAATAGGAAAAGGTTTCGTATGTCCTGACAGGGCGCCACCTTCACGAGGATCCCATACGGTAGCGGTAGATGTAAACTGCCAGAACAGTTGGTTGCACATTTTTGAGATCTTCGGAAATACCATTTTCAACTATTTTCCGTAAGTTTTGAGACGATATTCTGTAATTTTCACTTGTGCTTAAAATTTGGTAATAACTGCATTATAGACGAGTATAAATTTGGTTTTCTGCCCTGTAGGATGATTTGGAAAAGGGTTTCGGTTCGAAACTAGTCATAGAGTGACTGAAAAGTTAAAAAAAATTTCCAACTTTCGACTGGTTCTCCATTCTAGTGAATAACAGAAGTTACCAATGCATGCCCGAAGTTCTCACCACCTGACAAGGACAACTTAGGCAAGAAACAGAGATTGGAATGATGAACACTGCAGATAACGGTGCAGTGGTGAATTTAGGGGTTACATGGGATGCGTTATTGAAGGAAATTGAGAAAAGTTAAGATTCTATATCTACATCTGCATACACATTCCGCATGCCACAATTCTCTGCATGGCGGAGTGTACCTTGTACCATACTAGTCGTTTCCTTTCCTGCTCCAATCACTAATAAACCATGGGGAAAAAGACTTTCCACAGGTTCCTCATGAACTCTAATTTGTGTCATCGTATTTCCGTGGTCCGCACGCAAAATGTACGTTGGTGATAGTGGCATCATTCTGTGGTTTGCATGATATGCCGGTATCTTTAAATATCTCTATAGGCTTTCACGAGAAGAATTTCAGTAAGTGCTGATCGAACGTACTGTTAACAAATCTAGCTGCTCAGCTCCGAATTGCTTCATTGTGTTCATTTAATAAGACCTAATGTGGATTTCAAACACTCAAAATTGGGTCAGATTAGTATTCTGCACGCATTCTTCATAGATGAACTACATTTTTCTAAAATTCCCTCAATCAACCGAAGTCGACCATTCACCAACCTCACAGCCACGCTTACTTGTTCATTCCATTTCATGTCACTTTGCAGTGTTACTCTTAGACGTTTAAAAGATCCTACTGTATTGAACTTGATGCAACAAATGCTGTACCTCAACGACCTCAACGTCATTGGATTTTTTTTCCTAGTTTCTGCAATATCTTCTATTTTTCTCCACATTTGGAGAAAGCTAACATTCGTCATACTAACTAGATATTTTGTCTAAGGTGTCTTGTATCCCCCTAGAGTCACTGAAGGACATCATCTTCCCAGGCACCACAGTGCCATCAGCAAACAGTAGCAGACTGCTGCTCACATGGTCTGTGAGATCAATCATATATAGAGACAAAAAGAGACGTCCATTGCAGACCTTGGGATTTTCCTGACGATATCCTTGTCTCTGATGACCATTCTCCATTAAGGACAACGTACTGGATTTTATTACACCAGACAGATCCTTGGGATATTCCTGATGCTATCCTTGTCTATGATGACCATTCCCCATTAAGGACAACGTATTGGATTTTATTACACCATACAGATCTTTGGGATATTCCTGATGATATCCTTGTCTCTGATGACCATTCCCCATTAAGGACAATGTACTGAATTTTATTACACCAGATAGATCCTTGGGATATTCCTGATGATATCCTTGTCTCCGATGACCATTCCCCATTAAGGACAACGTACTGGATTTTGTTACACCAGAAGTCAACGTACCATTAGGGAGTCTGCATTGTGACACCACGTCAAACGCTTTCCAGATAGCTAGGAATATGGAATCTGCTGTTGTCTTTCATCCATGGTTCGCAGGAAATCTTGTGAGGAAATGGCAAGTTTCATTGAGCTTTGCACAAGGTATGCTTTCAAAATACATGCTAATATGAGGTGAGAAACATTTTCGTCCGAAGGAAATGTAATATGTTCGAACTCAGAACATGTTCTAGAATCTGCAGCTTACTAATGTTACGGACGCCGGTGTGTAATTTTACAGGTCCTTTCTTTTACCCTTCTTATATATGGGAGTCAGATACACTTTTCTCCAATAGCTTGGAACTTTACTCTAGGAGGAATAGGGTTAATAAGTAAATGACGACGTTAAGTGCAAATGCTACTGTGAGGCCCGCCGAAGTGGCCGTGCGGTTAAAGGCGCTGCAGTCTGGAACCGCAAGACCGCTACGGTCGCAGATTCGAATCCTGCCTTGGGCATGGATGTTTATGGTGTCCTTAGGTTAGTTAGGCTTAACTAGTTCTAAGTTCTAGGGGACTAATGACCTCAGCAGTTGAGTCCCATAGTGCTCAGGGCCATTTGAACCATTTTTTGCTCCTGTGAGAAGAAGGAGCTGGCGGAGTAGAGGAAAACTTGACAGGCTGAAGTGGCGCTCTGCATTAAGGGGGGACATAGGGAAAAATTGCCAAAAACAATGATAAAAAGTTCGGCACCAGATAGTTCTGTAGCGCGTTAGAAATAGTGTCCCCAATTTTCACAGTTTCGTTCGAACAACAAATGTTAAAAATACCTGTCTTGTTTCAATCAATGCGCCGCGTCAGGCACACTTTTCTAGACGACACTCTTCTTTTTTGCGATGTTCATAGTGGTAAAGTGTTTAACTGGGTGGCTAAAGCTCGCTAGCCGGCCGATGTGGCCGAGCTGTTCTAGGCGCTACAGTCTGGAACCGCGCGACCGCTACCGTCGCAGGTTCGAATACTGCCTCGGGCATGTATGTCTGTGATGTCCTTAGGTTAGTTAGGTTTAAGTAGTTCTAAGTCTTAGGGGCTGATAACCTCAGAACCTAAGTCCCATAGTGCTCAGAGACATTTGAACCAAAGCTCTCCACTTACGTGTGAATAAACAGTTTCTACGAGTGAGTCAACCTAATTCAGCGGAAAATAATTGAGAAGCTAAGACGACGAACAGTTCGCAGAAGAAACTTTGAACTGGTGTACACGTTCAGTCCACTAAAGACGAAGTGAATAGTGGTTTTAGGGTAAATTATTCAGAAATCATGTGTTCTATTATTAGAAATTTGTGTGTATGTGGTAACTGTGGCAATAAATCTGTAAGATTATTTGGCAGCAATGACAGATATGGTATTGTGTGCAATATGCACTTGTTTTGTGACAGCTGATAAACTGACATTAAATTCAAAACATCAACTGCTAAGAATTGGGTGTAAAGAGTCAACACTAGATTCTGCTATGAAATGAGATGTGTTGGTGTTGGAAGGGAAGTTAGTAATTTGTTTTGTGCAATATTGAATATTCCATCTCCGTCTGCCCCGTACTCAACACTAAACAATCATCTTCAGAACTCCTTGGAAAAAAAATGCAATAGCAAATTGTCATCGTCAGTGAAAGAGGCAGTTTTATTTAAGAAAGACATTCAAAGTAGATGAGACTTTGCGTTTTATAGAACTGTGTGTTTCATTTGATGGAACATGGATGAAAAGGGGCCACACCTCCTTACAAGTTGTTTCATCAGCAGTAAGTGTTGACACAGGAAAATTTTTGGATTTGCAGGTTATGTCCAGATATTGCTACTTTTGTGAACCGAGGAAGACGTTAGAGAATAAGGAAGAAGAGAGACAGTGGCAAATAAAACACAAATAATATGCAGTTAGAATTATGATGAGTATAGTGGTGGCATGGAGCCAGCAGGAATGAAACTGATATTTCATCAGAGCGAAATGAGGCATTGAGTTAAATATGTGAAATATCTTGGCGATGGAGATTCTAGTGTTTACAAATCTGTTATAGATAGCAACCCATATGGAAACGGATGCAACATTGAAAAGCTAGTGTGCGGGTGGAAGAAGAGGATGGACGGGAGACTGCTGAAACTGAAACAAGAACAAAAAGGTGTAAATCTCAATGGTGGAAAGCCACTGGGTGAGGCACAACGCCAGACTGACAAAGAGATCGACAATTTACAAATATATTATGGCAAATCAATACGGCAAAACACTGGAGATTTGAAGGAAATGCAGAAGGAAGTGTGGGAAATATCTTTTCACATGTTGTCAGCTGATGAGAAGCCAGTAGATGAATTGTGTGATATATCCTGTTGCAAATATAAGCAGGCAAAAGCAGAAAATAAAACCTGTTCACATAAACCCTGAAGCAGCCTTAAACACCATAAAGCCAACATTCCAGATTCTAGCTCATCCATATTTGTTAAAGAAATGTACACGTGGTGGACCACAAAACCCGAATGAAAGATTCAACACTGTCATTTGGAAGAGATGCCCAAAAATAACATATACTAGTAGCTCATCTACTGTTGCTAAAATTGCCACGTATGATGCATGTCTGGTGTTTAATGATGGTAACATTTGATGAATAAGGACCATTAGTGGGCTAGAATTTCGTGCACTTGGCTTCACCGAGAAGCTATTGAAGAAAACAGATACTGCAGGTGTTGCACGTCCTGAACCGTCTGTGAAGCATATAGCTAAAAGGGCACGCCAGAAACAGCAGATAAAAAGGAAACAGGTACACGAAGAACAATAAGACCAAATGTATGGTTATGGTCTACATTAAAGTAATAGTTTATGGTGTAAAACCTTGTAAAATCTTTTATGTGCATTTCCTGTAGGTTTCATTTTTCAGTGTATAAGGAACATTTGCCCCTGAACCACTGGAGATAGAAAAGGGAATTTTCTGCAGACTTTTTGGTAGTATAACAAAACGTCCTGCGGTAAAAAAAAATTCTGAGTGTATTTCTGTCAAAATTATTTACTTTTCTGAAAAATTAAAAATACTGTGTTTCATACGCATAATTTTTTGAAATAAATTGTAAGATCTCTAAAACTGATATTAAAAGACGGTTCCACAAGTTAGCTTGTCTGATTACTACGAATTACCTACCACAATACGAAAGTTCTTAGTAAAGTAATTTTTGTGAAAATGTTCCTTGTGTTATAGCATGTGTTCCGAAAATTTCCAACAATGTAATGATCAAATTTTTTGAGAACAAGTTTCAAAAAATTCTAGAATGCAGCCCATAACATAATTACCTCACGTGCCAAATTTGGTTCCAGTATCATTAAAAAACCTAAAAGTGTGTTAAATTATGTAAACACGTCCCTTTTCTACTACGTCCCCCTTTAAAGCAGTCAAGAGACTAATAAAAAAGTAAAATACTTGATTTGTCGTACCCGTTCACGAACAGATGGTAGGACTATTTGTTATGTGTATGTAACTAACATGTGGAATATGTATCTTCACTAGCAGTCGTAAATTCTCTAGTAGAGCGGCCACAAGCACTCATGTCGTGATAGTAAGCGGCATTTATTTCACTCTAAGTAACTCGCTACTGTTGTCAAGTCCAAAATAAATATTGTGAGACACTTCCGCCACAACTATTGTTTCGAAAGTGTGTTCACTGTCTGTACTGTACTTTACTGTATGTTGTACTGATTCACTTATCATTCACAATTACCATTCTTTTAGTGTAATAACTGCGTCTACATCTACATGGATACTCTTCATACCACATTTAAGTGTCTGGCAGAGGGTTTATCGAACCACCTTTAGAATTCTCTATTATTCCTATCTCGTATAGCACGCGGAAAAAATTTATACCTTTATCTTTCCGTACGAGCTCTGGTTTCCCTTATTTTATCGTGGTGATCGTTCCTCCCTATGTACGTCGGTGTCAACAAAATATTTTCGCATTCGGAGGTGAAAGTTGGTGATTGGAAATTCGTGAGAAGACCCCGTCGCAACGAAAAACGATTTCTTTTAATGATGTACAGCCATAATCCTGTATCATTTCTGTGACACCCTCTCCAATGTTTCGCGATAATACAAAACGTGCTGTCTTTCTTTGAACTTTTTCGATGTATTCCGTTAGTCCTATCTGGTAAGAATACCACAGCGCGGCTGTATTCTAAAAGTGGACGGACAATCGTAGTGTAGGCATTGTCCTTAGTAGGTCTGTTCCATTTTCTAAGTGTCCTGCCAATAAAACTCAGTCTTTGGTTAGCCCTCCCCGCAACATTTTCTGTGTGTTCTTTCCAATTTAAGTTGTTACTAATTGTAATACCTAGGTATTTAGTTGAATTTACGGTCTTTAGATTAGATTGATTTATCGTGTAAGCGAAGTTTAATGAGTTCCTTTTAGCACTCATGTCGATGAACTCACACTTTTCGTTATTTAGGGTCAACTGACACTTTTCGCACCATTCAGAAATCTTTTCTGAATCGTTTTTCAGTTTGTTTCGATCTTCTGATGACTTTATTAGTCGATAAACCACAACGTCATCTGCAAACAACCGAAGACGGTAGCTCAGATTGTCTCTCAAATCGTTTATGTAGATAAGGAACAGCAAAGGTCCTATAACACTACCTTGGGGAACGCCAGAAATCACTTCTTGTTTACTCGATGACAGACGATATTTCATATGCACGCAGTTTCACAGCAAGCCGCTTGTGTGGTACAGTGTCAAAAGCCTTCCGGAAATCCCGAAATACTGAATCGATCTGAAGTCCCTCGTCAATAGCACTCTTCTTGCGAATAAAGAGCTAGTTGTGTTTCACAGGAACGGTGTTTTCTAAACCCAAGTTGACTGTGTGTCAATAGACCGTTTTCATCGAGGTCATTCATAATGTTCGAACACAATATATGTTCTAAAATCCTGCTGCGTATTGACGTTAACGATATGGGCCTGTAATTTAGGGGATTACTCCTACTACCTTTCTTGAATATTGGTATGTCCTGGTTCATTTTTATTATTAATTGGATTGTTCCTCGTTACACATGGCAGAAAACTATTTTTATTCTCTCCCTGTTTCACTCGAGTTATTCATACAACTGATGTTATCAGATATGTCATGACAGCCTTTTAACTTTTCTACAATGAGCTATATATTGCAGCCCAATCTGGGACTGTGTCCTTAATTGTGTAAAGTACTAGGATGTGATGAAATGTAATGCCTCCGAATTTTCTATTCTGTTCTTAGTATCGGTGTGGCTATTACATGTCATGCATATTACTTGGGAGACTTTCCCTATATTCTGATGCAGGATGCAAACCTCTGCAGCCAGAGGACTCTGAATTGTGGAGCGTAACATGGCGATGTGTGACGTAAATACGTCGGTGTGTGTAAACCAATGTGCTGTGATCGCTTTCTAACAACCGAAAACTTGTCTCCAATTGAAATCCATAGAAGAATGAACGCCATGTACGGCAATGATATTGTAGACACCAGAAATGTGTTACTATTGGTTGTTCGTTCTCATCATGAAGGAAACGATTGTGCTAGCCTCAACGTGTGTGACAGAGCTTTGTGTGAAACTTCCTGGCAGATTGTGTGCTGGACTGAGACTCGAACTCGGCAAATGATTCCAATCCGGGTAGGGCGACATTCTGACATTGGACGATAGCGAGAGTAAACCATTCACTTCCAGTACTCCCAGTGGCAACGTCAAGACTGAAATTAACTCGACATCCACGAAAAAAATCGGTGCATTAAGTATAACACTTTGTGCAGTTCTAATTGTGCCAAGTTTATTCTCCAGGCTTATTATGTGTTTGTACACTGGCATTGTGGAATGGATGCTAAGACGATAGCATTGAAGCACTGTGCCTCGTCGAAGTGTATATCACTACGTCGCCATCGCATGCCAGGCTACAAACACATAATAAGCCCGGAGAATAAACTTGGCACAAATGGACCTGCAGAAAGTGTTATACTTAATGAACCGATTTTTTTTTCGTGGATGAGGAGTTAATTTCAGTCTTGACGTTGCGACTGTGAGTACTCGGTCCAGCACACAGTTTTAATCTGCCAGGAAGTTTCATATCAGCGCATACTCCGCTGCAAAGTGAAAATCTCATTCTGGAGAGCTTTGTGTGTTTACAAAAGTTACGAGTATCTTCGAGGACCGCTTGGATAGTGATGAATGGGTGAAAGCAGAGATGAGGTTGTGGTTCCGTCAGCAAAATGAAACATTCGACAGTGACAGTTTCAACGAATTGATCTCTCAACGAGAGAAATGTGTTTGTCATCAGGATGACTTGGTTGAGAAATAAATGTGGTCAAAAACGAACATGAACAGTTACTTTTGTGGCGGCGTTCGTAGCGACAAACACTTCGTCGTAGAAACGGCTTACGAAGTCACCGCCACACTTTTAATAGCGGGCCGACCGGTCCGCTGGAACAGTGAACAGAAAGATGAAAACCCAACACTCTGATTAAATAAAAGTCGGTACTTATCTTTATTAACGAAGATACAGAAACACAGTAGTGAACTCCGTGTCTACAGAAATCTGTCTAGTTCGAGTCGGAGCGGCTAGGTCAGCGTCGGCTGACGACAAACAACAACTCTGCTGCGATGAACACACAACTGACTAGCAAGTACACAAATCGGTGGCGAGTCTACCACTGAGCGGCGAATACAGAACTGTCCTAGCGCTCGCGACTCCAGCGCTTAAGAAGCCAGAAGCCAGCGGTGGCGCGGGCAGACTTGCGGCGATTTCCTGTATCGCTGGCGCTGCTTATGCGGACGGCGTCCGGACTTTGATGCTGCCAACCTTTTGGCATCGGGCTCGGTTGGCATTACTGGCTAGGATATAACAGTTACAACAGCAAGGAACTCCTTTTTTTTATGAGGTCACCAGTTTCGATATGTTCCAGACGGAGTAGGTGCTACGACTCCACGAACGAAACCTGCTGAGCAGTTAGCTTTCGTGCAGTCGTAGCGCCAGCTCAGTTTCACAGCTACCATCTACCATCATGGTATGAGGTCTAAAGATAGTCTAAAACAGACCGAAATAGGTAACTTCATAAAAAAGAGAAGTTTCTTGCAGTTGTGACTGTTTATGTTCATTTTTAAGTAATAAGAAAACCACTGTTTTCCAAGAGAAATGTTCCCAAAATATACTAAGTAAATACGCAGACATGAAAACAAAGATGCAGAATGTTAATAAAATATTTTTTTCATTTAAACAGCTTTATTAGTTTTAGCATAAAATATCCGGAGACCTTTCATTAGCGCGGCCTGGAAATTACACCCGTAGGCAGATCTTTGAAATGATGTGTGAAGTAAAACATCTTATATACGTAACAATGAATTCTTCAAGTTAAATTTTAGGGTTGTTACTAACCGGTTAATGCCAGTTCATCATCGCATCAAAAGAGCACGTCAATGTCTCCGTGGCAGCCACAAATGTTTTCGTATGAAGTGGCAATATTCAGACCAGTGTAAGTTGTGGGATGCATGCGCATAGCTCTGTAATGTTGTCTCTGGTGATTCAACCTTTACTTCGGCCGCGGAAGGTGTTTGGTATTCCAGCAGCTCGCCACTACAATCGGCAGCCTGCGACAGCGGGCGAGTGTATCCGTCGTTGGTCGCTGATTGACTGCCCTCGTGGGTCACGGCGCATGTCGCGACCTTCCCTTGCTACGCTGCTGCCCTCTTACCAGTCGTCGTAGGAACCTGTTAAAGGCGACGGGAGTTGAAAGACGATGGTGGTATTCTTAAACTGAGAGAATTAATGCCGTGTAGCTCCACGGCAACGGCCATGGTTCTGTTACTCAGGACGAAATAATCTGAGACGTACGCATTTTTATATCTATTAAAATACGCTAAATAAATAAATTAACATCGAATATGCAGCCGAATATACTTACGTAAGCAAAATTACTGCGTAATGAAATGTGTAAATGCAAACGTTTTCGCCGTTTCACAGAATGTGTAGACATTGTGAAATGATTCATTATAACACTTTCAACATTAGTCACACTGGTTGTCCTACTCAGTCTCAAAATACGTATTCAAAGCAAATACCAGGGCGCCCTGAAAAGTAATCCTTCCAAAATTTTTTTCTTGAAAAAACTTAAATCATTTTAAATTAAACAACATTCTATATCATTGCTCTTCCTGTCTACATGTTTAATACTCGACATAGTCACCCTGGCGACGAAAAAATTACTCCCAAAGAGAGAACATATAGCTGATATCGTCACTGTAAAATGTTTGACTTTTTTGATGGAGCCACAATCTCACCTCCTCTAACATAGTTTCATCGCTATGAAAGTAAATCCTCGAAGGAGAAAATCGGATGGGGGCGAGGTTATACTCTATGGAGGAAGATCGATAACAGTGAAAACAAGGCGTCGGAACGTTGCGCATATAGCAGCGCTCGTGTGCCTCTGACATTTTCATGCTGAACGAGCCGGTGCCCATGTGTGGACGAACTTTTCGAAATTTAAGCTCGATTGCAGCACGCTATTTCCCGATGACCGACATAGTTTCGTTACACTTCGCCATGTTACACGTGAAGTGGAAGTGTCGACTGAGTAATATTCATGGCCCGCCGGTGTGGCCGAGCGGTTCTAGGCGCTTCAGTCTGGAACCGCCCGACCGCTAAAGTCGCAGGTTCGAATCCTGTTTCGAGCATGCATGTGCGTGATGTCGTTAGGTTAGTTAGGTTTAAATAGTTCTAGGGGACTGATGACCTCAGACGTTAAGTCCCATAGTGCTCAGAGCCATTTGAGCCAATATTCATGACATGTAACATCACAACCGATATCGATAACATAACGAAAAATTCAGAGGCATTAAATTTTCGGCACGTACTCGTGATTTCGGAAAGATACCAATTAACCACTTGACCATAGCTGCAAATGAGAAAGTACAATAGTGAACCAGTAAAACTGAAATGGTGAAAGTGTTTTTGTTTCCACTTCTATTTTGGCGATTCTTCGTTACGGACTCCTATTAAAAGTAAAATAACCTAAAAACGTATTTTATACTAACAATAACAAACTTTGTTCTTCTTCAGCATATTTGTTGTGTAACAGCATAGCGATTGCTTTAACTGATTGTGATAAAGTTTCCATCTTACCTCCGTTTATTCCAGTCTTGTCTTCGGAACTACTGGTCGTACATTTTTATTGGTATAGAGTAGTAATACATTCCGTCTAACCCACTAATCCACTTTTTCAATCGCTTGTGTGCGATATCACAACTTACATTATTGAATGGGAGTTCACTTTGTTTCAATGTCTCATTCTCTTACCATTTTCCATAGTCCAAAAACTTCTTTTCAGCTATTATGAGCTTTGAAACCTCCTGGCAGATTAGAACTGTGTGCCGGACCGAGACTCGAACTCGAGACCTTTGCCTTTTGCGGGCTCTACCATATGAGCTACGGAAGTACGACTCACGCCCCGTCCTCACAGCTTTACTTCCGGCAGTACCTCGTCTCCTACTTTCCAAACTTCACAGGAGCTCTCCTGCGTAACCCTTCAGAATTAAAACTCCTGGACGAAAGGATATTGTGGAGACTTGACAGCCATGAGCTTTGTTTTCACATCTTACTTTAATATAGTAGAATTTAAACAGTCCATCCTTCGGAAAATATTATTAAGTTTCATTTCCTTGCAAAGAAAACCATTACAGAAAATAAATCATCTTACTTTCTGTCCACCGTCAGTTTCTTATTAGAGTAATACTGCATGTTTTTAAGAAATCGATTCCATTTAGCATTGAAATTCTTGTGTTGTCATTTTTTCCGCCTAAAAACTATAATGCCATCAAATATCAAATCCGTTGGGGTTATTCTGTCGCTGAAATCCTTGGATTGTGTTAAGTGGAGCAAGCTTTATTAAATACAAATCAGCATTTGTTATCATAAAATACTCGAAGTCGAAAGTCACGGGGCAGCGATAGGCAATTTTACAGTTGGCAGTAGTATAGCGTTAACAAGGTGCAAAAAGGTAGCAAGAGTTGTCTTTTTACATATGTGAAACGGTGGAGCTAGAAGCATGGGATATTGCACTTAGAAAATCGTTAAGTAATTCAGTATTTCGAGATCCATAGTGTCAAGAATCTGTCGAGAATGCCAAATTTGAGGCCTTACATCTCACCATGCACAACTCAGTAACGACAGAGACCAGCGGCGTTTGCATAGAGGTATCAGTGCTAACAGACAAGCAACATTTCGTGAAATACTCGTAATCGCAGAACTCTATTTGGGATATACAAATACCATATTCATTACGAGAGTGTTGCGAAATTCGGCGTCAGTGGGCTATAGCATCAGACGACCGACGAGAGTGCCTTTGCTAACAGTACGATATCACCCGCACCCCCCTCTTGGGATCGTGATACACTGGTTGGACCCTAGGCGACTGGAAAACCGTAATCTGGTCATATGAGTCCCCATTTCAGTTGATAAGAGCAGATGGTGGGATTCTAGTGTGGCGCCGATCCACGAAGCCATGGACCAATTTATTTCAACAAGGCACTGTGTAAGCTGGTGGTGGTTCCATAATGGTGTGTTTTATGTTTATATGGAATGGACTAGGTTCAAATGGCTCTGAGCACTATGGGACTTAACTTCTGAGGTCATCAGTCCCCTAGAACGTAGAACTACTTAAACCTAACTAACCTCAGGACATCACACACATCCCTGCCCGAGGCAGGATTCGAACCTGCGACCGTAGCGGTTTCACGGTTCCAGAATGTAGCGGCTAGAACCGCTCGGTCACCCCGCCGGCCATGGAATAGATCCTCTGGTCCAAATGAACTGAGCACTGACTGGAAATAGTCATGTTCGGCTACCTGGAGACCATTTGCAGCCATTCATGGACTTCATTTACCCGAACAACGATGGAACTTTCATGGATGTCGATGCGCAGGGCTTTAATTGCTCGCGATGGGTTTAAAACAACACTCCAGTCTATCCGACAGAATCATCTGGCCACCAAGACCACGGGACGAGTATCCTGTCAAACATTTGTGAGAGATAATCTGGAGGTCAGTTATTGCACAAAATTCTACACCTGTAACAGTTTGGCAGTTATGGACGGCTGTAGAGGCAGCGCGTCTCAGTGCTCCTAGAAGGGTTTCCAGCGACTTGTTGTGTCCATGACACCTCGAATTGTCGCGCTACGCTGGGCAAATGGACGTCCGACAGGATCTCCATGACTCGTGTAATCTTAGTGTATACTGGTTACTGATTTCCATATTACAGCTGCTGATAATTCATTTTAACTATTGGGAGTCCGTAGCACACTAGACTTACGCCTCCCTATTTCAAAACTAGTACCATTCACTAATGTTGTAGCTTCTCTGTGTAAATATAAATCTTTGTTCTGCAATTCAGCGAAATATACGTTGAATTCAGCTTTTTGCTGTGTGTATGTCGTAACGATGTCTTCATATGGTACTCTGTTGGTGGAATAACTTGTCGTACCGACTGAAGTGACATTTGATCAACTGCGAAGACTAGGTCCTCGCGTTTTTATTTTTACGTTTACGTTTTACGATTACCAGTACTCTGAGGAAGCTATTTTAATCATATCGCAGAATTCATATTTATGGTCAGAGTGTCATGAAGAGGGTTTGTTTGCATCTAACGCAAGACGTGGTAAATCTACAATGGCTGTCCAGTCCCGTCCCGGTCAGAAAGAAAGAGAATTTACTACAATTAATTTCATAATTTACAACTTTAGAATTGATTAAATAATTATGAGTTTATTGATGGTAATCATAGACCTCACTACAAGTTAATTACCAGTCACTGAACTAATTAAAGCAATTTATGCAATAAGCTAAGTTTTGTCTAGCCAAGAGTAACAATGGTTACTTGTCTGCTGGAAGGATCCTTTACTGGCGGAGGTGAAGTAACTCTCCCTTTCTCCATTTAACTAACTTCAGCAGTACGCAAGAGCGCGACAATTCACCACTTTTTGGATCATTAGTGCGCACCGGTGTTCTAGCGATAGAGTCTTTTATTCATAATCAAAACGATTTCGTTCCCAGGATCGAATTCCGCCGCTGCTTAAGTGTTGATTAATAATCAGCATTGGTGGCCGAAGACTTAAGGCATAAGAAGTCACCCTCATGTTAGCAACGGTCTTGTCAATGAGAGCGGAGGAGTGGACAGAGGTTCACGGCACTCCCTTGTCCTAGGCGTGGAAAACAACACTTAAAGGCGGAAGAATCAGTAATGATCAACGGAATGACGTAGAAGGGAATGGAAACCACTGATTTAAAGACACGCAACGTGTATCCACAGGACATGTGGCCTGTAATTGAAGAAGTGGCATGATGTTCTCTCCATTGGCAAAAGATTCAGGAATAGTCTCCGATTCGGATCTCTGGGAGGGGACTGCCAAGGGAGAGGTTACCATGAGAAAAAAAAATAATCAACGGAAGTATAACGCTCTACAAGTCGGAGCGTGGAATGTCAGAAGCTTGAACGTGGTAGGGAAACCAGAAAATTTGAAAAGGGAAATGCAATGGCTCAAGCTGGTTATAGTAGAGGTCAGTGAAATGAAGTGAAAAGAAGATAAGAAGTTTTGGTATAGGTAATATCAACTGCAGCAGAAAGTGGAGTAACAGGAGAAGGATTTATTATGAATAGGAAGGTTGGGCAGAGAGAGTGTCCCGATGAACAGTTCAGTGACAGGATTGTTCTTATTAGAATCGACAGCAAACCAACATCGACAACGAGAGTTCAGGTATACATGCCGACGTCGCAAGGTGAAGGTGAAGAGATAGGGAAAGTGTATGAGGATATTGAAAGGGTAATACAATATCTATAGGGGGATGAAAATCCAATAATCATGGGAGACTGGAATGCAGTTATAGAGGAAGGAGTAGAAGAAAAGGTTGCCGGAGAATATGCGCTTGGGACAAGATATGAAAGAGGAGAAAGACTAATTGAGTTCTGTAACAAGTTTCAGCTAGTAATAGAGAATACCCTGTTCAAGAATCACAAGAGGAGGAGGTATACTTGGAAAGGGCCGGGAGATACGAAAAGAGATTCCGAAATCAGATACTGGATTGTAAGGCGTACCCACGAGCAGATACAGACTCAGATCACAATACAGTTGTGATGAAGAGTAGGCTGAGGTTTAAAACGTTAGTCGGGAACAATCAATACGCCAAAAAGTGGGATACAAGGAATAACGAGATACGCTTGAAGTTTAAGGCTATAAATAAAGCAATAAAGAATAGCTCAGTAGACAGTACAGTTGAAGTGGAATGGACATCTCTAAAAAGGGACATCACACAATTTGGGAAGGAACACATGGATACAAAGAAGGTAACTGCGAAGAAACAATGGGTAACAGAAGGAAGACTTCAATTGATCGATGAAAGGAGAAAGTACAAAAATGTTTCGGGAAGCTCAGGAATACAGAAATACAAGTCGCTGAGGAAGGAAATAAATAGGAAGTGCAGGGAAGTTAAGATGAAATGGCTGCAGGAAAAATGTTAAGATATGAAGACATGGAATGATTGCCGGAACGACAGACTCAGCATACAGGAAAGTCGAAACAACCTTCTGTGACGTTAAATGCAAGAGTGGTAAAATAAAGAATGCAACGGCAATTCCACTGCTAAGAGGAGAGGTGGAAAGAATACATTGAAAGCAATAGGTTTGTTTATATATGAATCTTCTACTACCAGTCACGATTTTTCTTTATTTTCCGCACGACGCGTTTCGGGAAATGATTCCCACTTTCAAGGTTGTTTCTTGTGTGTCTTAAGCCATTTCTATTGATCTTGTCAATGTGTGAGAGTCTGCTTCATTTCGTTGACTTTTACTGCAATATTTAAGAAACAACCAACTAAAAAATCGCGTGTTTCTTACATACTGCAGTAAAAGTCAACGAAATGAAGCAGACTCTCACACATTGACAATATGAATAGAAAGGGCTTAATATACACAAGAAACGCAGTTGAAAAATGGGAATCAGTTCCCGAAACGCGCTGTGCGAAAAATAAAATAAAGAAAATCGTGACTGGTAGCAAAAGATTTATTTACAAACAAACCTATTGTTTTCACAGTCGCAGGCTTTCAAAAATAATTTATAATGGATCAAATCAGATTATACCGAAAGCCTCTATGACGGGTAAGATTTGTCTGATGTGATAGAAGAATAAACAGATTTCGATTTAGAAGAGATAGGGAATCCAGTATTAAAATCAAAATTTAAAAGAGCTTTGGAGGACATAATGTCAAATAACGCAGAAGGGATAGACAACATTGCTCCATAATTTCAGAAATCATTGGGGGAAATGGCCACAAAACGACTGTTCACGTTGGTGTGTAGAATGTATGAGCCTGTCGACATACCACCTTACTTTCGGAAAAGCATTATCCACACAATTCCGAAGACAGCCAGAGCTGACAAGTGCGAGAATTATCGCACAATCAGCTTAACAGCTCATGCACCCAAGTTGCTTACAAGAATAATTCACAGAAGAATGAAAAAGAAAATTGAGGATGCGCTATATGACGATTATTATGGCTTTAGGAAAAGTAAGGGCACTTGAGATTCAATTCTGATGTTGCGATTAACAATGGAAGAAAGACTCAAGAAAAATCAAGACACAGTCATAGAATTTGTCGACCTGGAAAAAGCGTTCGACAATATGAATGGAGCTTTATGTTCGAAATTCTGAAAAAAGTAGGTTTGAGCTATAGGGAGAGACGGCTCATATACAACATGTACAACAACCAAGAGGGAATAATATGAGTGGACGACCAAGAACGAAGTGCTCGTTTTAAAAAGGGTGTAAGACAATGACGTAGGCTTTCGCCCCTGCTGCTCAATCTGTACAGCGAGGAAGCAGTTATGGAAATAAAAAAAGGTTCAGGAATGGAATTAAAATTCAAGTTGAAAGGATATTAATGAGACGATTCGCTGATGACATTGCTATCCTGTGCGAAAGTGGAGAAGAATTACATGATCTACTGAACGAAATGAAGTCTGATGAGTACACAGTATGGACTGAGAGTAAGTCGAAGAAAGACACATGTAATGAGAAGTAGTAGAAAAGATAACAGCGAGAAAATTAACATCAGGATTGATGGTCACGAAGCAGATGGAATTAAGGAATTGTGCTGCAAGGCAGGAAAATAACCATTGACGGACGGAGCAAGGACGACATCAAAAGCAGACTAGCTATGGCAAAAAAAAGGCGTTCTGGCCAAGACAAGTCTACTTAATATCAATTATCGGCCTTAATTTGAGGAAGAAATTTCTGAGAATGTACGTCTGGAGTATAGTATTTAATGGTAGTGAATTATGGTCTGCGGGAAAACTGGAACAGAAGAAAACCGAAGGATTTGAGATGTGGTGCTACTGACGAATGTTGAAAATTAAGTGGACTGATAAGGCAAGGAATTAAGAGGTTCTACGCAGAATTGAAGAGGAAAGTAATATGTGGAAAACACTGATAAGGAGAAGGGACATTATGGTGTTACATCTGTTAAGATATGAGGACACGACTTCCATGGTACTAGAGGGAGCTGTGGGGAGCATAAACAGTAGAGGAAGACAGGGATTGGAGTACATCAAGCAAATAATTGAGGACATAGGTTGCAAGTGTTACTCTGTGATAAAAAGGTTAGCACAGGAAGGGAATTCGTGGCGAGCCGCATCAAGCCAGTCGGAAGACTGATACACCAACGGAAAAAAAAAATTCGAAATTAATTTGGAGTCAAATCTACATGGTAGGGCACTGCTTCCTGTCATGTTCCGTTAACTGGTGCTACGAGAGTTCTCTCAATTTGTACGCCAAGAAGCCGTGCTTTTGAAACGGCTGAGGCAGCAGCATCACCTCCACCTCCATCCCTTGTCATGCTGACTATGGGAAGCTTTGTACCCATGGATTCACACTACAATTTGGCTTCCAAATTAACTTAAGTACAGAGATAACTCTCTCCAACCCTATTATATTGTAGATTCTCGACATCTCGATAGAACATATTTTACGTGTGCGGAAGGTAGCGCAGCTTTGATTCATAACTACCCTGGGAAAAGCCTTGTGTGTAGGCAGCCTGGTAGACTGACATTTTTGGCAGTAGGACGCTTTCAGCAATTATGTTGGTTTCTACCACGTGCTCACGCTGCTTCCACTGCTAACATCCGGCATCTCGACTTCTCTTATACAACTCTTATACAACAGCTTCATTGCATTGGTCTTGTTATCGCATCTCGGAACCCATAACTAACACCTTTCCCTTCCCAAATTCTTCGCAGCTGAACAACTTCAGCTCTGTCTACGGACTGAACTCATCCACTTTTAATTGACCTACTTTCTGTTTCATTATTGGTCCTAGAGATAGATTGCAGTTGGGCAAATCACTAAGAGCTGTGAGTGGATGTGATAATACGCAGAGACAGGACTACCTCACATTTGTGTCTCTTTTTTTATTGTAAGAGGAATTAATTTAATTTACGGATTGTAACTAATCTGAAGCTTTCGCTATGTCCCCGTTTCTTTTACTACATCAACACAACGCAACATTCATGTAAGTAGTTAACAGGGTCTACCGATGGCTGCAAAGTTGAAGTAACGTGTCTGTGCACATGAATTTGGGCAAAATCATAAATTATACGATTTACTAATATACGAATATCATCAGTCACCTCCATAGGTCAAAGCAACTTCGTTTTTAACGCCGTCTTACACTATAAGTCAAAGCAACTTTATTTTCTAAGGCCGTCTTACAGTGCACAATTTCCGTTACAATTGGGAGATTAAGACTCTATATTTCTCTTACGGATTTTTGTGGCTTTAAGTGTTCTCTGTGAGATCTGCTTTATTGTAATGTCCATCCAAAGTTCGCCAGAACCTCCATTACAGAATCACAATGCTATTTGTGAAAAAGTGTCTCACAAAACGATTTACAGGGGCCAATGTGGAACTCCGTAATTTCGACGAAGCGTCATGGGAACTATGTAAATTGTGAACGTGCTCCAACTTGAGATCTGACTACACTGTTACAACTTCTGCACAATAGCGGGCAAAAAGCGTATCGAGCGAGCAGAGAAGCGGATGAAGTTGTTAAAGGCTCCAGCAGAACCACCATGGCCATGAAGCTGGAGGAGGAAGAGAATCTTCTTTTGGATTTGATTAGTGAATGGTCCAGGGATCGCTGACTAGAGGTGTGATTAACTTAACAGCAACTGTAGCCCAAAAATGTAAACCAGTGTTTCCTGAAAGCATATGTTTCAAATCGTCGGAAAACTCGATTTGAAGTCGGTACATACGACTTTAAGCGGAATTCGATGCCAGCAACCTAAATTGAATTTTCTATCCGCGTACGTGGCCAGTTTGCAATATCTTCAAAAAGTCTATTTTCGTTGCATGCATTTGTCTCATTCTGTGGGCACTGAAAATAACATTTGTTTCAAGGCTTCACCATTTTGTCAGAACTTAATGTTTTCCAATTATCCTGCGTATGCTGGTAGAAAATGTATTGAAAATGACTTATGCAAAATTATTTTGGTACACTCCAGCCGATCGCCAATGTTCCGGCTGCAAGGGGTTCTCCCCCCCCCCCTCCCCCGCCGGTGCACGGTGCACCGGCTACGGGGAGCGTTCGATGCGGACGTAAAAAATGATCACTTCAAGGCAACAGTATAATAAATAAATGATTTCATGAGATTAACTTTATTTTTTATTTTACTGAACAACATTACTAAAGTCTCTTTCTTTCATGCAGTCAGGTAGGTCTTAGCCCGCCCGTTTGGCCGTGCGGTCTAACGCACGGCTTTCCGAGCGGGAAGGAGCGCCTGGTCCCCAACACAAATCCGCCCGGCGGATTTGTGTCGAGCTCCGGTGAACCGGCTTGTCTGTGGATGTTTTTAGGCGGTTTTCCATCTGCCTCGGCGAATCCGGGCTGGTTCCTATTATTTCGCCTCAGTTACACTATGTCGGCGATTGCTGCGCAAACAAGTTCTCCACGTATGCGTACACCACCATTACTCTACCACGCAAACATAGGCGTTACACTCATCTGGTGTGTGACGTTCCCTGGGGGTCCACCGGGGGCCGAACAGCACAATAACCCTGGGTTCGGTTTGGGGCGGCAGAGGGGTGAAGTGCACTGCGGTAGTCGTCGTGGGATTGTGGACCACTGAGGTTGCGGCGGGGACGGAACCTCCGCGTCGTTTCTAGGTGCCCGGCTAACATACATTGATTCATACATACATAACATACATACAGGTAGATCTTCCCTCCCTTAAGATGGTCAGAGTTTCCTGACATGAAATTACTGATCTATACCTTCCGCAAACGCCTACTTTAGAATATCTGGAACATAAAGATTATCGAACTTGCAATCGTATAACTGATGAGACATGCAGCTGTACGAATTATTCTCATGCGAACGGGAGTCCAACTGAGATTACACTGTACTGGTTTTGGATTACGCAGTATGCGCATATTGGACCTTTCCTTCGAAATTCCAAGTGATTGTGCTAGAAAACTGGTAAGGTATTATGTGCGGGTGATTTATGCTCGTGGAGAGAGTTCTTGTAACGGGCTTGCCTAGCTGTTCGTATCGGAGTTACGCAGGTTAAAACTGATCTATTGCAACACATCCTGTTTTCATAAATACATCGGGCTACTGTGTCAGTGATCTACGACGGACACCCGACGCTGTGTACAATGTGCAGCTCCACTGGGCAGCTCCGTGCTGAGTGCTTGCTGTGGCGCGTGGCCCGGCTGCCGCCAGGGGACGCGGTCGAGTCCACGGCCAACGCTAATAGCATGCCGCTGACGTGTGTGGCCACAGCCGACAGGGTATTGCTACCATCACCTATTACCCCAAACAGTATCCCGGAAACGGAAAGCTAAAGTATCTCACAAGCTGAAAAGTTGGAATTTAACGCTGAGTCAGGAGCACGTATCGTAGGTAGTCGACGCAAAATGGGCCCTACAAAGAACACTGAAAACTGTGCAGTTCTCCTACTTCAGTCCGTACCGGATGACATTAATAGCACAGAAACGTGCAGTAAGGCATCTGAAGATCATATTGCAACACATCATAAGAATTAAAAAATAATTTCTCAATGGGGGTAGGACGTCAAACCGGCCGACTTGGAGCCAGAGAGGCATCACAGGACATTTTAATTTCCACTGTCTATACTTTTACAAATAAATTCATAAAACTTTCTCAGCATGACCAGGAAAGGTCATAGCAGTGGAAGTTCAAAAATATTAGAAAAAAATATATACATATATATATATATATATTACATGTGAAATGTCATCATTTATCACTTACTATTGGTTGCATTCGTTGCTATAGGAACACTTTTCTTCAGAAGTAAGGGAGATTCTTCGATGAATTCTTCGCTGATAATTTCGACAATAGTATGAACAAGACAGACAAAGGATGTCAACCTCTCGCACCTCAAGTAAAAGAAGAAATTACATACAGGTGTATGAAGAATACTTACAGGCATATGAAACTCTAGAATTTTCCTAATCTATTAAAAACTGTGCTAAAATTGAGATAATTAACCATAAAATTTGAGATTTTTCAAAACATGAAGTTTAAAATGTAACAGCTCATTCATTTTCTCATTAATTAAATAAATTCTAGAGTTTCATACACGTGTAAGTATGGTTTGTATGCTATGCAAAATTCATCGAAGAATCTCTCTTACTTGTGAAGAAAAGTGTACCTATAGCAACAAATTCAGCCAACAGTAAGTGAAAAAATGCTGAAATTTCACACGTAAAAAAAATTGTTTTGTTATACTTTCGAATTTACATTGCTATGAGTTTGAATCCTGAATCCTTCCTGGTCGTGTTGACAAAGTTTTATGAATTTATTTGTAAAAGTACAGGGAGTGGAAATTAAAATGTCGTGTGGTGCCTCTCCTGGTCCAAGTCGGCCCGTTTGACGTCCTACCCCCCCCCCCCCCTTAAGACTTTTATTAACGGTTCTGTCAACAGTTGCAGTTATTTGTTAGGCGGCTAGTTTCGAGCCCTTACAGGTTCATTATAAACAGGTAAGACTTCGAAACTATCCGCCTAATAAATAATTTCAACTGTCGAAAGTACCATCAATGAACGTTTTAAGGAATTCAAATGAAGCTGCTGTTTTCTGTCAACGAAATGCTGGAATTAAAAAAGTACTGCTCATGCAGCAACTGAAACGGTGACAAAAAATCCTCACATTTCCGATGCAATAAAATACATCGCTGATAATTCCGACAATAGTATGAGCAAGGCAGACAAAGGATGTCAAACTCTCGCATCTCAAGTAAAAGAAGAAACAGTGTCAAGAGCTCAACAGCTACAGCTCTGCACTCCAAGAAGGAAAACTGAAGACATGAAGATAAAACCTTACGTACAACATGCTGGGTCACTGAAATGGAGGCCAAAGAAGAACGTGAGACACAGATACGCAAAGAGACAGTAGAAAGCTTAATTTCTACAGGAAATGGTAATGACAGCCTTCATACTCTTAATTCTGAATCATTACTGCAAGCAGTGGACAATTAACCATGTGCGACCGCATTTCTTGAGATACAAGTAAATTCAGGGTGGCCCGGACTATTGAATGCGATTGGACGTGAATTTATACGTATAATCACACCGCAGCAGGATGGAGCGACGTCCCATACAACCGGCCGAACCTTGGAGCACATTTACACGATCTTCACTCCCGATAGTTTTTTTCAGAGGCCAGTCTGATCGCGGCCTTATGTAGCCACGCACGTCACCTAATCGATCAGTGTGACATTACTTTGTGTGGGGAACCGTCAAATCTAAGCTGTATCGCAACACTCCTCATGATCTTCAAGAAATGCAGCAGAACATTTCGGATCAGACTGCAGCAATTCTTGAAGTCCAGCTTCGATCATCCTTCAGAAACTTGCTGACAATGGACAGAAGTGACAAGTGATGAATGTAGGTCGCCTTCAACGTCTACTGTAGTCACCTCAGCGTTTATTTCCTTTGCCCTGTTTCTTTGTATCCTCGGGGCCAATTTTATTTGCCCCACCCAGTTCTAACGAATACTCTCCAAGTATTAACTCGAAGAATGGAGCAATCATGTAACATGTGACATTAAATACTAACACAATTCGAAATCTACATACAATATTTCCTCTTAAAGATTTACTGTATAATCCTAACACCGATTTTGTTGTGTTACATGATGTAATGATCCCAGACCTTAGCACAGCAGATCTCAATGGAGTTTTAACAGTGGCAATCGAATGTCAGTGTACCACTGCAGTTTTAGCTGGAGGTTGTAAATCTATGGACGATGTGCAAGTCTTAGAGGCAAGATGACTTATCATCCTTAAATTTCTTAATGTAATATTCGTACAGATTTAAGTCACCTCTGCAGCAGTAAAAAGATAGCCGGAGTAATTTTTGTAGGACTTAAATACTTCAGTTACTTCAAAATGTCTGAGCAAGACTTAATAATTCGGACCGTGGAGTAATGTTTTAAGAAGGAAAGATCAAGTGATTTTAATTTTTCGCATGAAATGTCCGATTTTGTCAGAAACAAATATCCGCCAAACGTCTCGGAAATAAAATATCCCACTACTGTTAAGCTTACTTTAACTTCAAATTCATAAGGAAGTAGATGGAACAGAATTTGTACATCATCAATCCTAACACTCTGTATTTTAGCAGTAGAAACATTAACAAATAGTTTTTATCCCACTGTGAAGTAAGATACAGTATAAATTTATTTAGGCACGTTATATATCTTGACCGTGATTATGGAAATTAAAAGATAGTATCCACGAATATGTAGCAGTAGACATAAAGCTACAAAACACTAGGAATACGTTCATACGATCAAAAGGAAAATATAGAATGGTGGACAATACTGGAAAGAGGAACGCAGGTAGTCATTGATTACATACGGAAAAGAGAAAATGAAACTGACAAATAACAGAGTAGCATTATTCCTGCTTAAGAGACATACATCGTGAGTTTTAACTGCTGACTAGTTCACAAACATAAAAAAAATGAAAGCAAATCTAACCAACTTGAAGAAGACGCTTCAGCGTTTTTAAGCAAAATGGAGATCACTTTCCATCCATGAAGAGGAACAGTCCTCACGCTAAGAGTCACTCAAACGGATAAAGAAGGAAGATATAGTCATCTGATCATGTGATGAAAATGAGGTAATACAACCGAAAGAATTGGTTCATGAAATTCAACACGTTTGTAAGCAATTATATGCTCGAACATCTGACGTAGTGCGAGCATTAGAAGTACCTCGTCCATATGAAACACTAGTGGAATATTGTAGAAGTTATGTTGTTAACGAAGTCATCACTCATGTCCCTACCATCAGACTTCGAAGAAAGTGTGATGGCGTTAGTACCAAAAGGCCGTGGACTGACGTAAACAAAACATGACCTATACTTATACTGAATGCAAACTACAAAATAGCTGTACGAGCAATGAAAGATCAATTGATCACGATAACACAGAAAGGAACAGAAAACAAAAAAACAGCCTTGCGGGAACATAGTACTCTAACCTTTACAGAATACACAGACATCTCACTATTCGCAGCGAGTAACGATAAAAGAACCTTAGATTTCACCGGCTTAGCCAAACTGTTACATCGAACCAATCACTGTTACCATTTTGAAAGTGTTAAGAAAGTGGTCTTTAGCGATCCATTTCTAAAACTGCTTGTGAAAATAATCATAGACATGAAATCTCAATTACACGTCAATGGACTTCACACTACATACGTCTAAGTTCAAGTAAGCGTCCCGCAAGGTAGTCCGCGCATCATGGGGTTACGTTGCTACCGCACACAAAGAGGTCAACAATAAACTGGAGGGACTTTACACGAAGTCCCTGAAAAAGAGAATGTATGTAAAGTCTTAGACATAAAAACACAACTTGAGTAATCCGATTTAACGAACGTAGTACTCCTTTAGCGAGCTGCTAATCATCCAGTATGACTACAGAGATCGTCGTGCGGGTATTACATTAATTCTGCAGTGAATTCATTAACTAATATTACCCTCAGCTATGCAGCTGGAATGACTCATTACACAGGTACCCTATGATGCACTTGGTTAACTGATTAGTTCGCTGCAATCCTGCTTCTACTGTTCGTAAATACTTCTACACTGACCATTCGTTATTTGACTAAATACGCGCTACAATCTGATTCGCATGTATATGACATGGATTAGCTCAGTCACAAAGCAATGACTAAGAGTTGGATGCCGTTGAAGTCCCGTTACATTGATGGCAAGACTAATGTTCGCAAATCACCTCTGTTGCCTCAAGCCGGCCAGAGTGGCCGAGCGGTTAAAGGTGCTACAGTCTGGAACCGCACGACCGCTACGGTCGCAGTTTAGAATCCTGCCTCGGGCATGGATGTGTGTGATGTCCTTAGGTTAGTTAGGTTTAAGTAGTTCTAAGTTCTAGGGGACTTATGACCACAGCAGTTGAGTCCCATAGTGCTCAGAGCCATTTGTTACCTCAAAAAAAAAAATGCATCTTAAGTATCGAAGGGCCGACGTCCATACTGCCACCGTGCGTTGAAATACAGCAAAGACATCATATGAAAATTTGTGACCGATCGGGCTTCGAACATGGACCTCCTGCTTACTAGACAGACGTGCTGATCACTGCACTATCATTTATTTTTTTTTAAGTTTGAGAATTTGAGCACCAGGTAGACGGAGGCGAAGACGGCAGGGGTCGAAGATCCGAGGCCTGGCCACAATGCCTCCCCCATACCTGCCACTGAATAGCTGCATTATTACTATGTATTCCATGCTTGTTCGCATATTTGCTTTGAGTTTTAGAACAAAATTGAAGTAGTAATTAAGGTAAAATAAATTACAGATTGCCGCCTCCAATGGCGTGCATTGCTTGTAGAATATAATTTATAACAGTCATACGGAAAAATACATAACAAACATTCATTCAGAAACATTTTCACAGCCGGCCGCGGAGGCCGAGTGATTCTAGGTGCTCAGTCCGCAGCCGCGCGACTAATACGGTTAGTTAGGTTTAAGTAGTTCTAAGTTCTATGGGACTGATGACCTCAGAAGTTAAGTCCCATAGTGCTCAGAGCCGTTTTTGGAACATTTTCACAATTTAAGTTATTAAGCACTGGAGGCCTTATATTTTTCAACAGATGAAAGAAATTTCGGAACCTGAGGGGTTTTGCCATATTAGAACAGTTCTGATTTTAGAACCAACGTAAAAGATGATTCCAGGAATTAAAAAAGTGAAAGAATAGTATTCTGCTTCTAATCAATAAAACTGTTCACCTCTTTGTAGCCCACATAAAGCAATACATAAAAAAGTTTGAAACCATTCCTTATATTTGTTATTCTTCGTCAACTTAAAATTTTCTTCTGCAATATAAAACATGTAATCTTCTAAGTTCGAATTTTTGTTTAACACGTAAATCACAAACTGTCCCAGAAGCCACGAATAACTGTTATGTTTTTCGGGCGTATTTTTCCCAAAAGCACTCGCTCCACACACAGTTCAAATGTTTCTAGCTGCCTCCTCTGCATTTACCCCTCCGTTATACCAAAAGTAACTATTGTGTTGCAGATGTTACACCTTTTTCCACTTGCGACGCAATTTGTAAATGCTTAACCGTAGTTCATGATTTTCAAGTATACAAAATCCAATGCTTAACTGCGGGATGAGAACTAGAACTTCATATTCGAAAATGACAGTTGATACATACACCGACAGCGTCCAGCGTCGCGCCGCGTTCACCTGGGCGGCGCCGGATTTCAGGTGGCGGGTGTTGTCTGGCCGGTGGCCGGTAGCGGCTGCAGCGCGAGGAAACGCTCGAGCGGAAGCTGTTATGATCGCGACGCAGCCACGAGTTGTCCTGCGGAATTGTTTCTGGAAGTACTTGTTATTGCTGCTGGGTAGAATGTGAAGCGAATTATCTTTGATGTTCAATCAGACTCGTTACTTCAGACGTGGGCCGAATTGTGGGAAAAACACTTGGACGCGAACAGGCAACTACGGGTTTAGAACACACGACGATCACCACTAAACCACGGGTTCACACACTCCGATAACATCTCGCAAGGAGACAACACTTCCTCCTGACACTTCCACATCTTACAGTGCTGCCAGATTGTGCAGATGGCCGGACTGCAGTTGTCAGGGACAGTCAGTTTTATTGGCCACCTTAAGTGAACGTCTCGGACTGTGGCGGCCGGCCGACAGTCAGTTTCTATGTCTATGACTGTACATACGGACGACTAGGGTGCAATGATTGGATGTGATGCTGATATTTCAAAATTAAAGAGCGCAGTCCATCTCTATTGCATACATTTCAGTGTGAAATGATCAAAATATGAAGCTCGTTCCTTAATACGAATAGAAGGCTAAGATGTTCTCACACCACAGATCACCACAAATTACTTGAAATAACCTTTTCCAACTGCTCTCTCAGAGTAGTTGCAGCAAAAAGGAAAGAAAGGCTTGGAAAAATTAGGGTTATAATAAAATAACACAGCTATAGAGATTTGAATGGATCACCTGTACTGTAATATCAGCAGCATTTTATCTGTGCCAGTGGTTCCTCATACACTTGGAAACTGCTACAAACATTACAAGAAAAGTTTTCCAAACTACTCGTAATAAGAACGTGACATGAATTTAAGGCTTCTGTTGGTATAAAATTCTTGCGGTGTAGAGAAGTTATCTTAGGCCTCATGGACATGCAACAGAAGGTCGTGAAATTATTTATCAAAATTACTTAAAAACATCTTCAGAAACGCTCTGAGAATATTATCATATAATAAGTCGACATCAATGAGTTTATGTCCACCTGTAGACATTGCGACAATAAATTTTAAACTAATAAGTATAAAAATTTATTTTGTTGAAGTAATCTGTATTCCCATAATATGCGCACTGGCGGTTATGTGGGGAAATAATTTAACTTCGGGATTTTATGGTTGGGAAGAATTAATTGGAATTTAATAATACTTTTACGTCATTTCAATCACATTTTGAACAGTTTCTGTGTCTTTTTTTGATAATTTCAGCCAAAAATTACAAAGATACGCTGTGATGTCCGCTGAAGGCTGTGAGTATAGTTCTCCAATTGCATGGAGTGTAGCTATTCAGATTTTTATCTGAAATCAAAAATGTTTTGATTTTACATTAATAACTTATTTTCAAGAATATGAAACTCAATTCAGGTGAAAATAACGAAAATTAAAAATTTTGCAAGGTTTGGAACCATTTACTTCGATTTTCACGATTTTTTCTCTAATTATTCAAATATAAATACCCTTGAAATCATATCATCTCACAAGTTGGTTCACATAATTCGTAATGTTCGTAATGCTGTGAAGTCTCATAATGATCGGTTTCATACTTTTTGAGTTAGACTGCACGCAAATGTGAAAAAAGTCATTTCGAGAAAAACTCGTTTGAAAAATTAATTCTCGGAAACTAGAAATTGAAAGAAGTTAACAAAATGTAAAATGTTTACCGACTAAGTTGCAATTCCAGCACCATATAGTAATCCTCCTTCCTCTTCTTCTTCTTCTTCTTCTTCTTCATAGGCTTCGTTTTGCGCTTGCAGCAGTGCTTTCCGACCTTCCTTCTCTTCCAGTGAACTATGTCGATTCTGCCGGCTCACACGCTGGTTATCCATTTCTTCGGCATAATTGAAGCTTTCCGTGTCTACTACAATTCCTGCCTCGTTCATGACCATCAGAACGAATGAGTTTTCTTAACTGAATAAGCCCGTTGCTAAATACGATGCCAATTCAACGACTTTTATTCCGGAGTGCAAGTGTTTAGGAGCTACTCGCCAAATAGTGGAACTCAAACTGTCATTTTGTGTGTGGCCACTTAAACATCTCTCCAGTAAATCATTCCTTGATAAATCTTGCGCCCGAGTCTGTACGTGATGTGAACTTGGTTCTATGCTCATAAAATCTAAACGAATGTGAATTTCTCTTTGATATTTTGATAGCGTATTTTTAGATAGTCAAGCTGACGATTTATGCAATAAAAATCAGATATTTTTATCCTCTCAATGTGGTTCCCCCCTTAATAAAGAGAGCTGGTGCGCTGACCAAGCTGTATGTAGTTTTTAGGCGATTTGCGACATCCGACAAAGTGAATACCGAGCTGCTTCCGACGTATCGAGTGAGTTAAATAATTCGCAAAGAATTTGAAACCGTGCTTACAGATGCACGTACACAGACACTAAACGCTGACAGGTGGCTACACAAATTCCATCTCAGGAGAAAATAGTGGCACCAGGAGCATCATCCAGCCACCCACAGCCAGTAACAGAGAAAAATCCGAATTAACATGCTGACCTCTAGGAGGCATGTGATAGTGCCAGGAAGAAGAAGATCCATATTCCAATCGAAGGTATTGAATAAAGTGAAAAATTGAAGGGAGGCAATGGAACCAACTAGAAATTGGGATAACATGTGGAAAAAGATTTTTAACAGAAATACACTATGTTTGATAGAAAATAGTTAACTTGCACCGACAAACGTCAAAATACACGCAGTAGGACCATATGATACGAACTTGTGTCTTAAATGAAGTCTGCTGGACATTTTAAGGCATAGAATGGTCATAGCACTATATGGCAACGTGTAATGGAATAGGTAGAACAGTCGCCACGCATTCTTATAATCGATTCGCCTCGAAGGGCTATCAGCCCACCACCTGCTCTGAGAACGGAGTATTATTCTCCACCTCTTGCGGGAATCTTAAAGTAGTGAGCATGAAGGACAGGGACGGCGAGTGCGGGTAGGTGGCGCTAGGTAGGAACGTCGGTCGGACGAGACAGTCCGCGCAACTGCGACAAACACTGCCTCTCGGTGGCGCAGTGGTTAACAAACCTGCCCTGTATGAGGGAGGTCCTGGGTTCAAATCCCGGTCCGAAGTCGCAGATTCCGCGAGAAGTCCCGATGCCGCTGACATCACCAGGTCGTTCCCTTCCACCTCCTTGAAATGACGGAGATATGTCACTATCGATGAACTGAATACATAGGACGCTACACACTTCCCAAATCAAAACAATAATCCAATTAAGAAGCTTTAAATTATATCTGTTAACGAAGTGACCAGGAAAATAGGACTCTAGTGGGGAATGCCCATCTTACACTACACTAAATATAAATACAGGGAAAAAGTTTTCGATGGTGCTGAGCTACAGGCGTGCAACATTTTTTGAAAGAATAAACTGGCAGTTGTGGGTGTATTACTGTATCATCTTCTGTCACACATAATTACAGGTTTTAAGTTATTATCAAGTACAATTCCAAATACCTTTAAGGCATGTGTTAGTCCTGTTGCCTGCCTTGGCCTTCCGTAACAGATATGACGTGTTATTAGTACAGGAACTTCTAGCATTGTACTTGATAATGGGATAAAAGACGAAATATAGATAGTACAGCAGATAAACGTAGTGATACGCAGTAAAATGGCGGTTTATTCTTTTCAAATAAATAAATAAATACAGAGTGTTTCAAAATGAATATAAGGGTTTCAGTGCTTTGTAACATTAATTACATTCCGTTTACAGTTATAAATGATACATAAAATGAAAGAGCAAGTACTACAGATTTTCTTACAGTGTTCTACGTGAGCACTATTCGTCACACATGGAGTCGATAGGAGAGTTCTTCCCAAACCATGATCAGTATATCTGAAGTAATTGTTGCAACACATGCTATTTATAAAGTAGGATGGATAAACTTGTAGGGGAGGCACATACACACGATCCTTTATGAACCTCAATGTAAAAATCACGTGTTGTCGCATCATGTGTGAACGTGAAGGTCATGAAAAACTATATCTGCCATCCGGCCCTTTGCGGGCAATCCTGCAGGAGGAGAGAAAATCGTTTAACAAATCGAATACTGAGATATACCAGTGAGACGGCGCATCATCTTGCTTCCAAATTCAGGATAGAACCATGGTTGTAAAGCAGTTCATCAAGTAAAGGAACACCAGTTACAGTTTCACATGTGTTCACATTTCCGCTTAGGTGAAATGCCGATATACAGCAGAAGATAATGAGATCCTGAAAATCTTCATCGTTTTGCCACAACTTTTCCATTATAATGTTGGCACATAAACTGTAATCAGAGGGTTTTAGAGATTCACGTAATTGCAAACGGTAAGGACGAAGATGTAAGGGTCTCCTTATTAGCCCCCACACAGACGTCACTGGAACTGCTAATTTACGAATACTCTTTAGAGCTAATTCTTTGGTGCTACGTATGAAAGACTTTCACTGTTTCAATATGTTATTCAGTTGTCTTGGTCGTTCTACACACTTTCTTTTGCGTACAGGTGTACAAACAAACCTTTTTCAGTTGTTCTTTCAACTGATGCATTATTTATAATTTTACGTTGAATGTAATAAATTGCACAACGCCTTAATACCGGGATATTAATTTTTAAACACCTTGTATCACATTATGAGCAGTCATAAAATCAATTTTGTCTACAGGCAGGAAACAATACTCCATAGGCAGGGAACAGGTTAATATTAAAAATAAAATTCAAGCACGACATACATTCTGTAACAACAACATGGAACAAAATTGAACACTAATAGATAACTACATAACATATCGTAGCAACTACCAGATCATTTGAATGATGCATGATATTGAACTTCCTGAACTTGTGCAGGATGTTCTGTTGCAGCTGCGCACTGGTTTGTGTTTAAAGAACAATGATGCTCCAGTGCACTTTGATGGTTGGGCCTGGCAGTATCTCACAAACAACAGCAAAGAGTAATTGGAAGGGGATGCCCGGACCCTTGGCCCTTGAGCACCCTAATCTCATCCCTCTCGACTTCTCCTGTTGGGGTTATGTAAGGTTCCTTGGTGCTCAACACCAGAAGGAGCAGTACCTGAGAGTAGTAGTATTTACAGCGTTTCATACCACCGGAGGAGAGTGCGGAATCTTTCAGTGAATCAGGCTAAACTTGATTCGTCGTTGCTCATTATGTGTAGCTCATGGTCGCCACCATGAACATTTACTCTACAATAATGATGAAAAACATTATTCTTACAGTCTTTGATTGTACTCCGCTGTCAACAAACGTTTTCCAAATTGCAGTAATCTGGTGTAGAAACTTTATTTCACATTTCCAGTTATAAGATCATTATACGGAGACGTCTCCCAAATTTTAAAACATCATTCTGTTACACGCTCTATTTTCCTTATTTTGTTCTAGAAACGAAAGGGTTAACCTCTGTTTTATCTTACACTTTTTAGTGCAGTCGAATTTCTGTTCTGCGGTGGCACTGCAAAATGAATTCCTTGTCTGCCTATTTGAGAACTTCCCGCCAAAATTCGAATTTAAAGCCGATACATGCTGTAAATTATCAATTTATCACTCTTTGAATTACTTTTTGGAACTAATTTCTTCCATTTTATACTTTCTGGTACAGTCTCTGTAATTTCTGCTCATTTTTAAAGAAAGAAATTTTAATCACATTCAATCATCCACCAGATCTTAAGTGTTTAATGACTTCTATAGATAAGCACAGTATTTTGGAAAACTGAATCACACGAAGTGGAACAACGGCACTCTGAAACATTTTTAGGACAAAATTCTTCTGCTTTTGCATTCTGGCACATACCACACATTTAGCCTTCGTTAATATTGAGAGAAACTGCAATTCGAAATGTGCAGGAATTCCAACAGACTCCCACACTGTCCTATACATGTAGCATTGGTGACATAAATGTATCGTCGTATATTTCCATAAATTAGCCCTATAGTATTAACTCTGTACTGCATGGTGTCTCAATATCCCCGACAACGTAAAGTGGTTCTTTCAGATATGATAACTAAAAGTACACCTTTGTGTCACATACTGATGGAAAGTAACTGCTCTGACGTATTTCGATTTGAATTAGTAGCAAGACCAATTTCTCAACTATGCTGTTACTAATAAACAAATACGTATAAACTGGACAAATAAGGGCGATATTATAATATCGGATTTAGCTCAAAATGAAATCAAACATATGATAAATTCAAGTGGTACATTTGTTTCTACGTTTACCACATTCATAGCAAGCAAGCCACACTCTTTAGACATTGCTACTTGTGAGCGCGACCACAGATTGTATTTGCGCCAAAGATGAAATATAACCTGCAACCTCTCGGCTTCTGTGACAATTTACGGGGTGTGTGACCAAACCTTCAGAAAACAGTCCGCTGCCAGACAAGAATAAAATGTGCCCGTAGTGATGGTACATGAAACAATGAACAATTTTTTAGGGGTGCGTCAGCGCATAATGGATTCAGTGCGACGACAGGTTGACGAATATATCCTTGATAACGTGGGACATATTTAACATTTCATCTTGGAAAGTGTCTCATTATGTTGATTCGCTCTTTTCGTGCGTTTCCCACGATTAATGTGTTGAGTTGAAGAAACAGTGTTCTAAAATACAAATGAGACATCTCCGGACTAATGTATTTTCTTCCTCTACGCGTGAGGAATGTTTCCTGAGAGATTGGCAATACTTTCTTTGTTACACCCTGTGTAACACGGATATATTCCTGTACATTCTCTCGGTATCAAGTGCATAGCGCCATTCTCTGTTGAGTGTCTCAAAGCTGTTCACACATATCGTAATTTTCCCGTCTTCGTTACTGATGGAGTACCAGTAGTTTAAATTATAAGCTAGTTTCCGTGCTCAAGCAATATTTTATGTATTTTAAATATGCTGTGGCTAGCAACAGCAGAAGTCTGTGCTTTATGCTTCGCTGGTGTTCCGTGCAGCGCTAGGACACTTTTCCATTAAGCTATCCTATATAACTACACTCAACATTCACCCATACTATGGCATACACAAAGGACTCTGAGGCCTTTATTATCCTTCACGGTGTGCAACCTAATTTATTGGTTCACACACGTTTCTGCCAACTTAATAAAAGCGTTTCTGAAGTGCCCACTATCGATTAACTGGTAATAGAGCGAAGCTGTATGGTTACTCGTGGACGACGTCGAGCTGGTTCACGTCATGCATAATTCCCGCTGTTGACTGGTTTCATTATATGAACAAAATAAAGTTGTTATTAAGGAGAAAATGCCAATGCCACCGTGAAACTCAGAAGTTGCATAAAATTACGTTAGAACAAATATTTGCTCCAGATTGTGTATGATTACTTACAACTGAAGTAACTAATGACAAAGGAATTATTATAAACACCGTGGGTTTCTTATGGTGATCATGGCAAAGTTATTACTAAACAAGCGTATATCAAAAACTGAGATGTTTCAAGAAAACTTTCTACATCGACATCCATACTCCGCAAGCCACCTGACGGTGTGTGGCGGAGGGTACTCTGAGTACCTCTATCGGTTCTCCCTTCTATTCCAGTCTCGTATTGTTCGTGGAAAGAAGGATTGTCGGTATGCTTCTGTGTGGGCTCTAATCTCTCTGATTTTATCCTCATGGTCTCTTCGCGAGATATACGTAGGAGGGAGCAATATACTGCTTGACTCTTCGGTGAAGGTATGTCCTCGAAACTAACAAAAGCCCGTACCGAGCTACTGAGCGTCTCTCTTGCAGAGTCTTCCACTGGAGTTTATCTATCATCTCCGTAACGCTTTCGCGATTACTAAATGATCCTGTAACGAAGCGCGCTGCTCTCCGTAGGATCTACTCTATTCTATCAAACCTATCTGGTACGGGTCCCACACTGTTTAGCAGTATTCAAGCAGTGGGCGAACAAGCGTACTGTAACCTACTTCCTTTTTTTCGGATTGCATTTCCTTAGGATTCTTCCAATGAATCTCGGTCTGGCATCTGCTTTACCAACGATCAACTTTATATGATCATTCCATTTTAAATCACTCCTAATGCGTACGCCCAGATAATTTATGGAATTAACTGCTTCCAGTTGTTGACCTGCTATTTTGTAGTTAAATGACAAGGGAACTATCTTTCTATGTATTCGCACCACATTACACTTATCTACATTGAAATTCAATTGCCATTCCCTGCACCATGCGTCTATTCGCTGGAGTTCCTCCTACATTTCAGTACAATTTTCCATTGTTACAACCTCTCGATACACCACAGAATCATCTGCAAAAAGCCTCAGTGAACTTCCGATGTCATCCACAAGGTCATTTATGAATATTGTGAATAGCAACGATCTATGACACTCCCCTGCGGCACACCTGAAATCACTCTTACTTAGGAAGACTTCTCTCCATTGAGAATGACACGCTGCGTTCTGTTACCTAGGAACTCTTCAATTCAATCACACAATTGGTTTGATAGTCCATATGTTCTTACTTTGTTCATTAAACGACTGTGGGGAACTGTATCGAATGCCTTGTGGAAGTCAAGAAACACGGCATCTACCTATGAACACGTGTCAATGGCTCTCTGAGTCTCGTGGACGAATAGCGCGAGCTGGGTTTCACACGACCGTGTTCTTCGAAACTCATGCTGATTCCTACAGAGTAGATTTCTAGTCTTCAGAAAACTTATTATACTCTATCATAATACGTGTTCCAAAATTCTACAACTGATCGACGTTAGAGATATAGGTCTATTGTTCTGCACGTCTGTTCGACGTCCCTTCTTGAAAACGGGGATGACTTTTGTCCTAACAGCTACATTATATTTTCAATAAAGGTGTAATTTCTTTTTCAATACGTGTTGCTGCCAGCGTTGCTATAAATATAACGCAAACGGTGAATAGAAATATTTTATTGTTAGTTGAAGTTTTGATTTTCAAGATACGAGACACATACCGGAGGTGTAGAGAACCGTGAACGTGTAAAATAATACATTTAAAATAGACAGAAGTAATTACCATATTAATGACATATATGAATGGCATCTGTTCTTTCGGACATACACACAGGGTGGATCACCTAAAACTTGCACCATAAATGGAAAGTGCGATTAATGTGCGGTTTTCACAGAATGGGTTGGTAGTCAGGGGCTCACAATGTTGGCCAATTAATAGATTGCAATAATACTTAAAAAGCGTATTTATTTGTGCAAACATACGCTTTTTAAATGAAACAACAGACTAAAAGTAGGGTAAATTTGTGTGTCTGTGATGATTGCTGGAGGATTCTAGTGCGAGTCGCTTACGACATATCTTATTTTGAAAATGTTCCGTACCGGCAATTTTTTGTGCTATTCAACCTTCGTAGTAGCTAGTACTATTTTGTATTTGCTTAGAGTGTGCTTATGTATTCCTTGAATGCATTGCAGCTTGCAGTGACAGTCCAAGCAGTAGGTGGTGAGTGGACAATGGTGGAAAAAGTTGACGTGCTCATGGCGTATGGAGAGTGTCGGAAGAACGCCGCTCGTTCTTATATGGAGTATGCGGCAAGATAATCCGATAAAGGCCAACCTTCTTGGCTGCTATTAATAAGTCTCTTCATTCAGTTTCGTAAATGCGGTAGTGTCACACCTACACAAAGTAACGGACGGAAACAAGTGATGACAGAGGAAGTGGAAATTAATGTTCTTGCTGCTGTTGCAATAGATGCGCACTTCAGTTCCCGCACAATAGCAAGAGCAAGTGGCATTAGTCAGGCAAGTGTCTTTATGCATTCTCCACCAGCATAGGTTCCATCCTTATCACATCTCATTCCAACAGGAGCTGCATGGAAACGATTATGAGATTCGTGTTAACTTCTGTACATAGGCTTCAAGACAGGATACTCCAGATGTATTACGTATCTTGCTTAATAATAATGAAGCCACATCTGCCAATCACGGCCACGTAAACCGCCGAAACGTGCACTACTAGTCTGTTGATAGTCACCGTTGGGTTCGTCAGGTGGAGTGTACACGTATGGTGTGGAATAGTAAACCATCAGATCATACATCCATTTTCATAGACTGAACACTGAAGATGCGCAAGTATCACAGCCCCTTAACAAACCATTTTCCACGGGTGCTACGAGACGTTCCTCTGTAGACAAGGAGTAATCTTATGGTAACAACATGATGGTTGTCTAGCCTATAGTAGTCGAAGTACTACAGCATGCCTTCACAAATTGTTTCGAGATCGTTGTAGGATTTGACGCACAGGAGCTGAACCTTGGCTAGATTTCACATCCGTAGACTTTTTCTGTGGAGAAAGCTGAAAGACTGTGTTATCAAGGACATACCAACAAAGCCCGATGGTATGTAACGACGTGTTACTGCAACTGGCTCGGACTTGTGTGTTGAAATGCTAGAACGTGTACAGAGGTCATTTCATCGCAGACTTTAAGATAACAATCCAGTCTTTGAAAAAAGCACACCAATAACAATTTCCATTTCCGCAATATCTGCGGTGCAGGTCTTAGGTGATTTACCCAGTGTACCCGAACGGCGATACCATATGTTAGTGCGGATGTGCAACAGCATCCGAACTCTTGAGTAAACACAGTTAGGCTGCAAATGAATGGACTGAACGAAAGGGGGCGCTGCTCTGTAGCGTCCTGCATCTAGAGATTTGGGTCGTATGGGGAGTATACTCGGATAGTCGAGACCGTTAAGGCAACCGCTTGCGGAATTCGGGGAATTCGGGCTCGACTCCCAGTGTGGCACAAACTTCCATATCACTGTCGGTTTCACTCAGTGCACCACCGCAGCTAAAATCGGATAATTTTTTAGTCATAAATGGCATCTGTTGCAGAAAATGTAAGGGGATAATAACACGGGAGAGAATACAACAGCTACACGAAAGGACGACACAGAAACGGCAATTTCTACGAGTTCATTTACACTAATGAACGAAAACAGTATGACACCCAATTTAACACATTGTTGGTCCACCTTTAAGAGCCAATGCAGCACCGATTCTGCGTTTCAGGTATTCGAGATGCGCTTGGAGACATGTGGCTCTGGCTCTGAGCACTATGGGACTTAGGAGACATGTGGCATCAAGGGTCCTCGTGCGGGTCATACCTTCGTCGGTGGCCGATTGAGTGGACGTCAGCGTTTCCGAACACGACCACGGACCTCGCGTAGATAGACGTATGATCCATCTCACGGCATGTAACGCTTTCGCTGATCCACGGTCCAGTCTCAATTATCCTTTCCCACTACAATAACTGAAATTGACAGTGCCATTGGGTAAACGCCGGAATATATAGGGGTCGTCCGTTACAGAGCCTGATGTTCAACAATTCGCTAGAAACAATTGTCCCTAAACGAGAATCGTCCACCGAGAATCGATAGCCTGCGATATGCTCTTGCGCTAGGCAGGCGAGCTACCACCACCAGCACGCGCGTGGGCGGCAAGCGGGACCTCCTAGCGGCCAGCCGCGCGGTGTAGGAAGTGAAATTCGGACAACACCGAGTGTGGAAAGTGAGTGAGTGAGTGAGTGAGTGCATAGACAGGGACCTACGAAGATTCTAGTTGATTCGTTGGTTCGTTGGTGGTGGTGGGGGGGGGGGGGGGGACCAAACCGCCAGGTCATCGGCCTACCGGATTAGAGAAAGAAGTCAGCCGTGCCCTTTGTAAGGAACCATTCCGGCATTTGCCTGAAGCGATTTAGGGAAATCACGGAAAAATCTAAACCAGGATGGATGGACGCGAGTTTGAGCAGTCGTCCTACCGAATGCGAGTCCCGTGCGCTGGCCGCTGCGCCACCTCGCTCGGTAGTGGGGAAAGTGGCTGCGCGTCATTCCACGTCGTCCTGCTGCTCTGAGTTCTGGGGCTCGACGGAGGGCGAGCAGGCTGGTCGGATACGACGAGAGGACGTGACCAATTTGGGCGACATGGGGGCGACTAAACAGTTTCAACCGCTATCCCGTGCAGCCGATGTGTCTATACGTCGTCTGGTCAGCGGACACACTGCCTGAGCCTACTCTGTAGTGTGGCCAGCAGGCTGGAGTCAGGAATGCACCAATGCAACTACTTATGCCCGGACAGGCGTCTACTGGAAGCCGTTTCGGCAGTAAAGATCAGAAAAGAACTCGGTTTACTCGGCGTAGACCCGCCAGGGAGTCCTGCGACATCGCCGAACTAGCCGTCTCCATAGACTCAACTTCTTAGTCTCGACCACTGCCCACTTGTCGGCTTAGTCTGTTGTCGGGTACAAGCTTGTTCGACCCCGTTCAGAAAAAAGAGAGTGAGTACACGAGTTTGCAAGTACAACCGCGCACTCGCGGCATTTCCGCTACATACGCCAACATTCTGAAAACAAATTCGGCATTAAACCGTAAATTACTATTCATTTATTTCACACAATCATGATTTCGTCGTTACAGTGATTTTGAAGTCAAGTTGAAATGTCATAAAAAGTCCGACGTGCCTAAATAACAGATGCAAGTTATGAAGCAGTGAATATTGTTGTGTTTATACGTACTTTTATATACTGTAAATGAAACATTTTTAAAAGTGTTTAAGTTATTTAAAAGTGAAACATCTATGCATACAATGTGTAACAATTTATTAATTTACACATGTTAAGCTCGAAGGGGCGATTCATAGTGATTAGTCGTGAGAAGAGAAACTTCTTAGCCGAGATCACTATAAATAAATCTCTTTGCAGAAGATCGGTTTCGCTAAAACAAAGTTATCGTCGTCAGATCCTCATAAGACATCTTGTGCCAGCTCATTCTTACAGCGATCTCGGTTAAGAAGCTTTGTTCTCCTACGTCAAACCTAACAATCAAGTTCACATATACACATTTTTGAAGCCATTATTGTCTTTGTAACGACAGTACCAGAAAACAGGAGGATGAAGTGCAATCTCTAAATTTGATTAATTACAAATTACAAAAATGAATCATAAGCTACACAGTTCTCTATTAGCTCATGAACTCAAGTTGTGTCCTAATGAATACACAAATAGCGCGTTTTATTTTGTCGCAGGGATACAGCAAAGACGCTGATCTGTGCCTAGATGGCACTGGACTAATTTTGTGTGCTTTTCGTTTGAAGAGTGGATTGCAGCGTGAAACTTATTCCAGATATCATTCCTTTGCTGATGGAACATATTTGAAATTGTATATTTTGTATCAGTTAGGTATCTGATCCCGACAATCGATAATTTACCTTTTCATAGTTTCTTTAAAGCAGCAAAATCGTATACTCATCTTCAGTATTAACAGAAAGTCAACACTAGCCTTATACTTCTGGACTCTTCAGTAACAGAGAACGAGTCGAAGGGTGTGAAGAAATCGCATCGCAAACTAGCTATACGTGTGGAACAACAGCGGAACGAAGGAAGCCCGTTATCACTGATGTAAGAGCGGCGCCTTTATTTGTGAAGTATGCAACCCGAACATCTGAGTCATTCTCGCTCTATTTCTGTATTGTAGTGGGCAGAGCTAGCGGAGGAAGTGGTAGTCTGCCACGGCAAAGTACCTCCCACAGCAACGCAAGTCAACTAAGATTGGCAGATTTTTGCCCTTAAAGATTATAACGCGTGAGCATGTTTCACAATGACAAATTTGTGATTGTGGGTGCTAATGTACTGACATAGGATTCACTGTGCCTCGCTTCTCATTGTGCGGTCCGATGCACGATTAAAGGTTACTGGCTTTCTGGCTTATGCATCTACCTTTCCTCCCACAGCGCCCCATCTTCTACCCTGTGGCTTAATCGCTCTTTTGTTATTCTCTGTTTAATTATGTATTTTGGGGGCTATTTATCTGAGTCACTGATTGCAGATAGGCCAGAAGGTAGATTGCTCTCCTAGGTGATGAAGAAAAATTCAACATTAAAAGGTTTTACCTACATGCAGTTTTGTGTATTTTGGTGACTGCTTATGGCCAGGTAAAATTTTTGCAGGGTTTGTTATCTCTTTTTGATCCTATTCTAGTAGTTTATTCTACACCGGAGAGTTTGCAGACCACAGTCTCCATGAAACATTAACTGGTGTTTACATTGTTCTAACCTTATCCATTGATGTTTACCTTGTGCTTAAGTTGTTTATATAACATTGTTTTAGACTAATTAACTAGTGCCTTAGTCGCTTAAATGCCAATATTCCTACTTAAAAAGTCCTTGTGCGTAAATTGTTTGAATTTTATCATTTCTAATGTAATTTAACTTGTGTTTGAGGTGATCACTAATTGCCTGGGGGGACCTGTGTTTGTTCATTCTTTTTAAACTTTAATTTGTTGAGAATTTTTCTTTAATATACATGTGTATATGTCTTAGAAGTATCCGATGTTGGCTTATCCTGTCAGCGTATACTGGTCGTGTCTAGACAACTTGGCGACGTCTGGAATTCAATCCTATCCTACCGGTCATCTCCACCACGGCTAATAAGACTGATCATTTTGTATCTACTCTTTTATAACTGAATTTTGATTTCCTTTCTAATGTTGACAGGAGAATAATAAATGGTTTTTTCATGGTGAATGGCGCTGGGATTCTCTGGTCCAGTTCACTCCCTAAGAAACCAACGCAGGCTGGCTGCGTTTCAAATCTGTCGTCAGATTTTCAACAATGATTACGTATCCTGCTATACAAAGCGGGAACGTCTCCGACCACAACATTCCATGATAAGACGCGGACGTCCAACACATTGTAGCTTACTCATGGCTTCATCTCTTTGACACAGAATTTCATACCAGTAATACACGAACACCCAACTACCTTACCATTCCCAAGAAACTGTATCCCAGGCGCCAAGCCATAACAGACCCTCTGTCAAAGAGGCTTTTGTCTGTGGATTTCTCCTTCTGCATCCCGTATCGTCGTTGCAAACAAGTCCCACTCGTCTCTGTTCTGCTTGTATAATTTCCTTGGCGCGGCACGTCCTTGCAGTGGCACCAATCGAAATTTTGCCTAGTTTTGCATAGTGATCATAATGCTATAAGCCATCAGTATATTTAAAACGCTCTGCTAATGGATGAGGATTCAAAGAAAAAGACACAGCCACGAAGTCTACGTGCGCCTAAGCACGCACTAAGAGCGACGTAGGAGAGGAAGCTGGACACCATGAAGTTCCGTGATTGCAGCCTGGTGACATGGGTAAAATACTAATCTTCAGGTGAGTTTTATACTAAGGATATCTGAACAGATGTCAGCCCAAATATTACGGCACTAATCCCAGAAACTCACTGTATACCTAACACGACGGAAAAATTTCAACAATCACGATACCTGTCTTCACTGAATGCCAGTACCTCGTGTAACACGGTGTAAGTTATTATGGTGGAAATAAATTAATTTCGTCAAGTTACAGCTCTCCAATTTCTTTACGACATTAGCCTCACCGTCTTTCCCCTGTATTGGCAAGATTTGTGTACCACTATGGACCATAAAACACTAATGAAAGTTACCAGTTTCCATACAGACGGTAGAAACACTTTGCCCTTTTCGGTATCTGTCTGTCACAATAGAAGTGGTGGTATGAAGTTCGTAGTGGAAATTTTGACATTAATATATAAGGCGTAAATTCTTTACGACATTGACAGTTAATAGTGCAAGAAGTACTTAATGATAAGTTGTCTGTGTTATTTCAGCATTATGTTAGTGAGTCTTCAACTATTCTTAGACGAAATTTTTACGTCAGCTTGTAACACCATAGCTTAGACACTACTTACCTTGTGTTGATTCATTTAGCTTTCAGTTTTGTTCACCATCCCATCGTTGATCTTCTGTAATAAGTGTATGATTAATTCGATACTGTAATCAAGTAATATGTACAATATGAGCAAATGATATGTTTATCCCTTCTCACATAATTTCTTTGCTTGGCTTTAATATTGAATAATTTTATTTAAATAATTTTGTCTAGAACTACCAATATGTGCAAATTATATGTTTTGTTTAAAGCGATTGTTTGGTGTTAAGTAAACTGCTGACTTTCACTTAGGGTTCTTAGTTATACTGTATTTAAAAGGTGTTGTGGTTCCACTCGGGAATGGAAGCATGTAGTGCGGGCAAAATGTGGTGGGCATGGATAGAAAGGTGGAACCAAGAGTCAGTCGGGAATGAGCTACTAAATCACCAACAGCTCATGAAACAGTTGTGAATTGTGCTGGTGCCAAGAGGACATTTTGTGCCGTTTTCCAATGTACCATAGCCTCAGATGGATGCAGTAACTAGCTGGAATTGTGGTGGAATTGATTTCTATCATCGCCACCAAGAAATGACAGAGTCCAGCAATTCTACTTGCAAATCCACCTACCAACTTGCACTCGTCACCACATTGCGCAATCACTGTAATGGAACAGAAGAACTATAGTAATGTACAGTGAAGGATCAGCTCATGGTAAGTTATAGTGTACTCAAATACAATGGAAAATTTGACTGAACTCTTGTACCTACCATGATTATCCTCAGTTACGTATCCCCTTAGGGTCCCTCCCACGCTAAAGTGCTTACCGAGTGTCCTTTATTGGAAGCATATTAAAATTAATATGGCAATAGAGTGTGCTAAGCTTAATATTGTTTGTTGAAAGGATCTTAGAAATATCTCAATTTTGTGTTTCACTGCAGTAAAAGTTTAGAACTGCAGCTGTTGATAGTTATATGTTCATGCTTGCTAAGTGCTGGTATCACTAATGTAATGAAAGTGCGTTTATTTTGCTGTACTCCAGTAGTCAAGATTTAGCACCCTCCCCCCCCCCCCAATTAAAAGTAGTCCAAATGCTCAAAGTTGCTTAATTATAGAAAGTTTCAATTAATCTTGCTATTCCTGTGAAGTTCTGTACAATATTGGGTTCCTCTTGTGTATTAAAAGTGCATGATCCACAGTTTGTCTATTCTGCTCATGCTAGATAACGATTAATAGGAAGACCACTATCTATGAAAACAGTAACTTCTTTATTCAAAAGGCAGTGAGAAGTGATTTATTAGTGAACTCCATTTAATTTTCTTTCTAAGCAGAAAGGTGTTTAGTAGTGAGAGACTTAATTTATGCACAATAACTCATTTTGCTGTGAACCATATCCACATTTCATGTCAGATAGGAATGTGTTTGAAAAGTAATATTGAACCCATGTCCAATTTACGATTTTACAGTGAATATTAATAGTAACGTTATTGAGCCTATTGAGTTTGACTAAGTCTTCAAGGTAATAGTGTGTTTCCTTATCTGTTATATTTATGAAAATAGTTTGTTCTGCTCTGTCAGCTTCAACCTTAACGCGTACATATTCAGATGCTGCAGTTCATTGCACTCTCGTGTGACAAACTATAGGCTGTGTTTGCCCATTAAAATTACTCATATCTATTTTCTTGAACAAGAATGTTAATCATTCTCATGCCTAATTAGGCCGGCGACCATTTTCTTTAGTCTGTGAACTGTGTGGATAGGTTAAATATTGTTTATTCCTGTTGAATTATTTACTTAATTCTTTCACTTCCGATAAGCCACCTCCGTTAGGTACATCACGGTCAACAAAGCAAAATTATTTTCAGAGGGTAACACTAATCTGCTTCTTTATACTGTCATTGCTATACGAACTGCCTCCAGCTTTGAGGTTGTAGTATAAAAGGAGCGGAGGGTAGTGTTATACGTGGCTTTTCCGTGACAGGACTATTTGTTCTGTTCGGGCATAGGGCTTAATAAACCAAACTTGGAATTTGATAACACACGCTACGTAAATGCAGTACCTGAGTGTTATAAGCTGTTCTCCTTCATCGATTCCCAATTCAACGAAGCACAAAAACAACGCCATACTTTTACAGCTATCAAAAATAGTAGACCTTGCATTGTAAGATATTTTGGACAGTCTTCCCAACATCCCGAGAGTCATGTAGGCACAACAAGTTTCTGTCATTTTAAAATTGGTATAACAAGTCCATTTTAACAGCTGCGAAAATTAATTAACAATAAAATTTCCATTTACTTCATGTCAACACATTCAAAAACAATTTCAGTGTTCATTTGGTTGTTTGGTAGATGTTAGTGAGCTACCAACAATTGTAGTAAGTTGTAACCTTAGAGAAACCCAGAACCCACTAATAACACACTAACTTGTGTTATTATGCCATTAAAACTCAGAGGCGAGTGAGAGACCTTTATGCTTTCCCGTCAAGAATTTGAAAAATATTAGTGGTGGAAGGACAAGTGTATCAGAATTTTGGAATTTCACCTGAATTCCAGAAACCTAATTGATCTAGTGTTGGTATCCAACTATAGAGTCTTATCACAGAAAGAACCTGAATCTGTCGCATATAACGTGCATGGGGATTGCCAAGATGTAAAACACGTCAAAGACATCAGTCTCTTGAAACGCTATCAATGCTTCGAAAGATCTAAATTACGCATCTGCAAGAAGAAATCAGGAGCAGGAGCAGCCTCTGCTGAGTGGTTACGAGCGTGCTGAGCTCCGTTGGACCTTCATATTTTATAATTATGAGGGTTCTGAGTCACGAACGAAATTTCTTTACGAGGACAGACGGCTTCTACTCATATGACAATGTACTGCGCGTGGAGTGGCAGTTTGACGTTGACGTGTGCTTAACTTAGATGTATTCGGCAACATTTCTGCCCGCTCAGCAGACATTTACTTTTGGATTTCTACCATTTCTTAAACTCAATACAATTTAACGCTCGGTGGTGAAATGCCACAATTCGGATTATTTGTGAGTGAAGTGATTCACTGTCGGTACAAAAAAGTGTACGCAAATATCTTAACCCGTTAAGGAACTAATAACTGAAAGCGCTTTGTCTTATGCGGGTAGTGAGATACAATGTTGTCTTTACAAGAATGACTTTTCGAAATGCTTAACACACGTAAAAGTTATCAATCGAATATTCATTAACCACATCTGAAAAGAACTGTCAATCACCGTGTCAGCGATATTGAAATCGGGTAGTCGTGTCAAGTCAGCGAATGATTTGTTTCCAATTGGGAATTGCTCGAAAACGAAGATTTACGCTTTTAATTGCCCTCTGTCAACGTACCGTATCAGGTTCCAAATGAACGGTATTAAAATCGCTGACGTGGTGTTTTATGACAGGTTATCTCCACCCCATACAGAGCACTTCATTATTTATTCTTTGTTTGAAGCACGTCCGCCATTGTGTGTGTCTGGCAGCCTAGATGAAATAGTCGACTGATACCGATACGTGGCTGCTAATTACTTATAAATCGAAGATAAACTGAAGCAAGAACGCACGGTGTACCGGGTTTTGCAAGATGGCTGTACAGGAAAATAATTTTAGTCCTTTTGTTCAGTATCTTTTGTTTTTATTACTTGTGCATAATTACAATTTAAAACAGTAACTCTTCTGAAAATTGTAATATCTAAAAGAAAAAGCACGAATACGGAATTCTCGTAAACCGGTGTACCAGCGATAATCGATCATGATTAGAGAGAGACGCCGTACGTGACAGAAACGATCTTTCGAAGCCAAAATGTCTTGTCCACACTGCCTATAAAATGCATACCTTAATAGCCATGAACACCTCTTCATCTTCGATACTGTGAAACAAATTTCGACTGCTAGCTCTTTGTTTTCCATATTCTGAATGGTTGTTGTTGTTGTTTATGTTGTTTTCATTCCAGACACTAGTTTGATGCAGCTCTCCATGCCACTATCCTGTGCAATCATCATCATCTCCGAGTAACTACTGCAACCAACATCCTTCTGAATCTGTTTAGTGTATTCGTGCCTTGGTCTCCCTCTTCGATTTTTACCCTCTGCACTTCCCTCTAATACTAAATTGATTATCCCTTGATGCCTCAGAACGCATCCTCCTTGTAGTCAAGTTGTGCCACAAAATCCTCTCCACCTGAATTCTATGTAGTACCTTCTCATTAGTTACCTGAAGATCCCATCTAATCTTCAGCATTCTGCTGTAGCATCACATTTCCAAAGCTTCTATTCTCTTCTTGCCAAAACTATGTATAGTCTATATTTCACTATCATACATGGCTACATTACATAGAAATACTTTCAGATAAAACCTTCTGACAAATCGATATTCGATGTTAACAAATTTCTCTTCTTCAGAAACTCTTCCCTTTCCATTGCCAGTCTACATATTGTGTCCTCTCTACCTCGTCCATCAGCAGTTATTTTGCTCCAAAAATAGCAAAACTCATCCACTGCTTTAAGCTTCTCGTTTCCTAATCTAATCCCCTCAGCATCACCTGATTTAATTCGACTTCATTCCATTATCCTCGTTTGCTTATGTTGATGTTCATCTCATATCATCCTTTCAAGACACTGTCCATTCCGTTCAACTGCTCTTCGAGGTACTTTGCTGTTTCTGACAGAATTACGAAGTCGTCGGCTAACTTCTGATTTTATTTCTTCTCCATGGATTTAAATTCCTAATCCAAAATTTTTCTTTTGTTTCCTTTACTGCTTACTCAATATACAGATTTAATATCATCTGAGATACAGTGATACATACTGACCTGAATATAATAGCCTGATACGGCTGCAACCAGTCATTTAAGAGTTTAAATGTTATTTAGTAATTAACTGACAGAGCACAGAGTATAAATGTTACCTAGTAATACATTGAGTGAAAAAAATCTCATTCTGACTTACACACTCCAAAATAAGCGTTAACAGAAATACATTGATTGATTGATTTTGAGGGAGAGTCAAAATCAAATAGTGAACTTTATGTCGTTGTGGGTACCATACGATCACCAACACATTCACCACACTACTACAACGGTAGTACACAGCTTCTTTGACTGTGGTGGGTCGCCTAACAGTACGGTATGTGTGGCTTATCAGTGTGAATTGTTACCTAAAGTTCCCTGTGACAAAATACGGAACACGTGTAGCATTATCAAGCCTCCACTGTGCATAGATCGAAAATTCCACAGATAGCAATTAACTAATTCAAAATATCGGCATACTGCTGCGGCAAAAGAGAGTATTTTCAAACAAGTAATACTTCTACTCGTCTCTCAGTCAAGGCAACTAGACGCTACTAAAGGAACTGTAACCTGTCAACTACACTAATGGCCATTAAAATTGCTACACCAAGAAGAATTGCAGATGATAAACGGGTATTCATTGGACATATACTAGAACTGACACGTGATTACATTTTCACGCAATTTGGGTGCATAGATCCTGAGAAATCAGTACCCAGAACAACCATCTCTGGCCGTAATAACGGTCTTGGTACGCCTGGGCATTGGATAAAACAGAGCTTGGATGACGTGTACAGGTACAGCTGCCCGTGCGGCTTCAACACGATACCACAGTTCATCGAGAGTAGCGACTGGCGTATTGTGACGAGCCAGTTGCTCGGCGACCATTGACCATACGTTTTCAATCGGAGAGAGATCTGGAGAATGTGCTGGCCAGGGCAGCAGTCGAACTTTTTCTGTATCCAGAAAGGCCCGTACAAGACCTACAACATGTGGTCGTGCATTATCCTAATGAAATGTAGGGATACGCAGGGATCGAATGAAGGGTGGAGCCACGGGTCGTAACACATATAAAATGTAACGTCCACTGTTCAAAGTGCCGTCACTGCGAATAAGAGGTGACCGAGACGTGTAACCAATGGCACCTCATAGCATCACGCCAGTATGGCGATGAGGAATACACGCTTCCAATGTGCGTTCACCGCGATGTCGCCAAATACCGATGCGACCATCATGAAGCTGTAAAAAGAACCTGGATTCATCCAATAAAATGATTTTTGCTTTTCGTGCACCCAGGTTCGTCGTTGAGTACACCATCGCATGCGCTCCTGTCTTTGATGCAGTGTCAAGGGTAACCGCAGCCATCGTCTCCAAGCTGATAGTCCATGCTATTGCAAACGACGTCGAACTGTTAGTGCAGATGGTTGTTGTCTTGCAAACGTTATCTGTTGACTCAGGGATCGAGACGTGGCTGCACGATCCGTTACAGCCAAGCGGATAAGATGTCTGTCGTCTGTCATCTCGACTGCTAGTGATACGAATCTGTTGGGATCCTGCACGGCGTTCCGTATTACCCCTCTGAACCCACCGATTCCATATTCTGCTAACAGTCATTGGATCTCGACCAACGCGAGCAGCAATGTTGCGATACGATAAACCGCAATCGCGGTAGGCTACAATCTGACCTTTGTTCAAGTCGGAAACGCGATGCTACACATTTCTCCTCCTTCCACGAGGCATCACAACAACGTTTCACCAGCCAACGCCGATTAACTGCTGTTTGTGTGTGAAAAATCGGTTGGAAACTTTCCTGTCAGCACGTTGTTGTCGCCACCGGTGTAACCTGGTGTGAATGCTCTGAATAGCTGATCATTTGCATATCATAGCATCTTTTTCCTGTCGGCTATATTTCGCGTCTGTAGCACGTCATCTTCGTGGTGTAGCAATTTTAATGGCCAGTTGGGTACTATTGTTAAGCAGTGCAATCAGCACTGCGACGTAAGATCATCAGAGACAATATTAGTCACCACTTGAAATAGCACGACGTTTCCTTTGGGAGGAATGCACGCAACAGGCAAAAGATGGTCATATAGCCCTCCACCACTGAAATAATCGCCAAAGTGAAGTATGAGGTTATACTGTTATTGCACATGGAAACAGCGTACGTGCTTTGGTTCGATATTGAGGAGTTTCATTTCGGAGGGAAGGAGCTATCATGTTTGAAAGTGCTCATGGCAACTGCATGAAGTTTCCCAATTGGTTTATTTATCAACACACACGGTCCAAATTGTTTTAAGTCGCATTCATTTAACACATGAGAAGCAGTGGTCGTTAAAAACATCATAACCTGCAGGACATCGATATGAGAGTCATGAGCAGTCCCCGTTTCATAAATAAACCGCCATCAGCTGTAAATGAACTTTTATTTACAGGAGCACGGTGCTTACAATCGAAGCTGCGCGACAACTAATAAAAAATACTGAAACAATAGTAAAAAATTCCGCCCATGATACAGGAGGAGGGCGACTCAGTTTTTTTCAAAATAAAAAACAGTGACCCACAACAAGCAGGGCGTCGTAGGTCAAACTGACCATCTGAAGAACTGACTTGCTAACAGCGCCTTCATCTACAGTTCAAAATTTCCAGCTAGTAACGAAGAAAGCCTGGTGGTCAATAAAACTTGATTCACACCAGGAAGCAACGGACAGAAACCCTCCAGCACAACGCTGTGCAGGGGCTCGCTGCCAGTCAACGTACTCGTGGGTGTCACCAAGTGCACTACCGCCACCAAACACAGAGTTTGTAAAGTTACAAATATTTTTGCGCGTATACATATATCATGGGAATGACTGAGGCCCCTATTAAAAAACATAACTATAGAAAGTATAAAATACTGGAGCATAGAAAGCAGATAAAGACAGACAGACCAGATGAAAGATGATATAACAAGCAGCCCAGGATCAATAATCAAACACTCGAAAAACTCTGACATTGTGTCCTTGGAAGGAAATCAAAGTTAGGTTGTATATAGTAACGTCTCAGCTTCACCTGCCGGTATAGCTTTAAGCTCCGTATAATTTCAGCCCCTTTGTTTTATTGATATGTGAGAATTTCCTATTTGTTGTCATAGACCTTAGATCATGAGGACAGGAATCAAGATGTTTTTGGTCGATTTTATGTTTCCAATTTTTTAGATATAAGCCTGAAGAGATAATTTGATACTACGAAACCGGTCATGCTCCTATAAATAAGAGTTTATATACAACAGAAAGCAGTTTATTTCTCAACAAAAAGATGTATTTGTCACTTTTAATCAGTGACGATTATTTTCAGTGCCAGAATAAGATGATAATGTCAGTGAATGCTGGTCTATCTCAGAAAATTAGTGAATGAATATTTTGAAGGCTCTTCATGTATGGTGCAGTAGCCAAGACCTTTGCCTACAACCACGGCTTCCTGCATCGCAGGAAATGTCGAAAGGTTGCCTGGGCTCTGGCTCTGCATGAAACACTCTCTTGGCGGGCCCAGATGTCAATAGCAGAGCAGGCCGATCAGTTACAAACGCTGTATTTTATCGATCTTTTTGAAGCCGAAATCTAGTCACCAGCAGGGAAATATGTAGAGTGGCTTCTCCATTACAGGCATCAGCCTCGCCATCAGCTGTATGTGCAGCCCTGGCAACCGTGGCACACTTAGCAGCACTAGTTCGCTCCCACTAATCACATGCTATCCAAGTATCAAGTTGATACCACCTGCCAAGTGTGTATTTGCGAAGTTGGCAGGCAGCTATCTGGAGTTCACTGAGCTGTTGCAAGTGGTTCCAAAACAAAACAACCACAAGGATCTACACCTTGCTGATCCAGTAGCCGCCCAATCTGGAAGATATTTAACCGGAGCCACTAAGAGAAACCAAACGTGCCCCCTTATGGGTCATGTGTTCCAAGATTCGTTTTCTTGTGTAGCACTTAATCTACTGTGCTGAGCAATTGCCGACATTATACACTGAAGCGTCAAAGAAACTAGTAGAGGCATGCTTATTCAAACACAGAAATATGTGAACAGACAGAAGAAGGCACTGCGCTCGGCAAAGCCTGTATAAGGCAACAAGTGTCTGACGCAGTTGTCGGATAGGCTGCTGCTGCTGCTGCTACAAAGGCACTTTATCAGGATTGAAGTGGGTTTGATCGTCCTGTTAAAGTCAGTGAACGAGGGATGGGACACAGCATCTCCGAGGAAGCGATGAAGTGGGGGTTTTCCCGTGCGACCATTTCAAGAGTGCACCGTGAGTATCAAAAAACCGGTAACACATCAAATCTTCGACATCGCTGTGGATGGAGAAAGATCCTGCAAGAACGGGACCAATGACGACTTAAGGGAATCTTTCAGCGTGACAGAAATGCAACCCTTCCGCAAATAACTGCAGATTTGAATGTTTGGCCATCAACAAGTGTCAGAGCGCGAACCATCAACGAAACATCATAGATATGGCCTTTCGGAGCCCACGTGTCCACTCGTGTATCCTTGATGACTACACGACACTAAGCTTTACGCTTGGACCTGTAAACACCGACATTGGACTGTTGAGGACTGGAAACATGTTGCCTGGTCGGACGAGTCTCGTTTCAAATTTTATCGAGCGGATGGATGATTACTGGTTTGGATACAATCTCATGAATCCAAGGACCCTGCAAGTCAGCAGGAGACTGTTCAAGCTGTTACAGGCGCTGTAATGGTGAGGTGCGTGTTCCGTTGGAGTGATATGGTACCCCGGGTGCGTCTAGATACGACTCTGACAGGTGACACGTACGTACGCATCCTGTCTGACTTCCTGCGATATCCATGTTCATTGTACACTCCGACGGACTAGGGAATTCCAGCAGGACTAGCGACACCCCACACGTCCAGAATTGCTACTGAGTGGCTCCAGGAACACTCTTCTGAGTGTAAACACTTCCGCTGTCCACCAAACTCACCAGACACGACCGTTATTGAGCACGTTTGTGATGCCCTGCAACATGCTTTTTAGAAGAGAACTCCAGCCTCTCATACTCTTACGGAATTATGGACACCCTGCACGATTCATGGTGTCAATTCTCTCCAGCACTACTTCAGACATCAGTCGAGTCTATACCACATCGTGTTGCGGCAATTTTGCGTGCTCGCGGGGCCCTGCACGATATTAAGCAAACGTAGCAGTTTCTTCAGCTCTTCGGTCTACGTTGTTATTATTCGTCATTCCGATCGTCAATGAGCGTAATGACTCCAGTAATTGTGATTTCTTGTTTGGAACTTATTGTCTTCGAAGCGTTTGTACATCAGTCACTAACGTATGGTATAGTTCGTCTGTGCTAGCGTGACACGCCTTGTCAAGGAGGATATTTCCGTTGTGTCTTTCATTTTTGTGGCGGAATGAAAATAAAGGTTAACTGCGGACGACGTGGGGCAGTCACTTTCTGACCACCCTGTGTATAGGTTTCTATGTTTCTTTCGCTTATTTAAGGGTATTATCGAAGCAGCTGAAGAAATCTGGTGAATCGTTTCACAGTAGTCGATACGTTTTCAATTGCCTTCACATTTTATTGTGATGTGAATTTGTCCCCAGCTATTCCAACAGTTTCATTTTATTATATTTATTTAGTCGCGGGATTACTTTGACTTTTTCTACATGTTTACCACTCTCTAATCGAAAATAACACACATAAATCAACTAAGACAGGAAGAAACACATTTTAAGACGCAACAATCTCTTTAAATTCATAGTGCAGGAAATAAATACACCCCTGGAAATTGAAATTAGAACACCGTGAATTCATTGTCCCAGGAAGGGGAAACTTTATTGAGACATTCCTGGGGGTCAGATACATCACATGATCACACTGACAGAACCACAGGCACATAGACACAGGCAACAGAGCATGCACAATGTCGGCACTAGTACAGTGTATATCCATCTTTCGCAGCAATGCAGGCTGCTATTCTCCCATGGAGACGATCGTAGAGATGCTGGATGTAGTCCTGTGGAACGGCTTGCCATGCCATTTCCACCTGGCGCCTCAGTTGGACCAGCGTTCATGCTGGACGTGCAGACCGCGTGAGACGACGCTTCATCCAGTCCCAAACATGCTCAATGGGGGACAGATCCGGAGATCTTGCTGGCCAGGGTAGTTGACTTACACCTTCTGGAGCACGTTGGGTGGCACGGGATACATGCGGACGTGCATTGTCCTGTTGGAACAGCAAGTTCCCTTGCCGGTCTAGGAATGGTAGAACGATGGGTTCGATGACGGTTTGGATGTACCGTGCACTATTCAGTGTCCCCTCGACGATCACCAGTGGTGTACGGCCAGTGTAGGAGATCGCTCCCCACACCTTGATGCCGGGTGTTGGCCCTGTGTGCCTCGGTCGTATGCAGTCCTGATTGTGGCGCTCACCTGCACGGCGCCAAACACGCATACGACCATCATTGGCACCAAGGCAGAAGCGACTCTCATCGCTGAAGACGACACGTCTCCATTCGTCCCTCCATTCACGCCTGTCGCGACACCACTGGAGGCGGGCTGCATGATGTTGGGGCGTGAGCGGAAGACGGCCTAACGGTGTGCGGGACCGTAGCCCAGCTTCATGGAGACGGTTGCGAATGGTCCTCGCCGATACCCCAGGAGCAACAGTGTCCCTAATTTGCTGGGAAGTGGCGGTGCGGTCCCCTACGGCACTGCGTAGGATCCTACGGTCTTGGCGTGCATCCGTGCGTCGCTGCGGTCCGGTCCCAGGTCGACAGGCACGTGCACCTTCCGCCGACCACTGGCGACAACATCGATGTACTGTGGAGACCTCACGCCCCACGTGTTGAGCAATTCGGCGGTACGTCCACCCGGCCTCCCGCATGCCCACTATACGCCCTCGCTCAAAGTCCGTCAACTGCACATACGGTTCACGTCCACGCTGTCGCGGCATGCTACCAGTGTTAAAGACTGCGATGGAGCTCCGTATGCCACGGCAAACTGGCTGACACTGACGGCGGCGGTGCACAAATGCTGTGCAGCTAGCGCCATTCGACGGCTGACACCGTGTTTCCTGGTGTGTCCGCTGTGCCGTGCGTGTGATCATTGCTTGTACAGCCCTCTCGCAGTGTCCGGAGCGAGTATGGTGGGTCTGACACACCGGTGTCAATGTGTTCTTTTTTCCATTTCCAGGAGTGTAGAAGAAAATTGTGACCGGCAATAGAAAAAGCAATCTTACAACGAGCAAGCCTATAGTGTCTCATATTTTGTGTTTCTTGAGTCAATTACTATTTGTGTCACATGACGTAACGTTGGTATCTTATAACACCATTTAAACGTGTGCCCTTACATAAGTTGAAGTTTCGGGTTTACACCGTGGTTTACTCCATTCTATCTACGTAACAACTACTTCACTTCACTCTGTATGCCTTTTAAAAGAACACTGAATTTTTTTCTACAGAGACAGGGAACTGTTTACTTCTCGCAAGCGCACGAAACAGCAACAGTGCTTTAATGAAACCTCTTCGTCGAGCTGCAGGCTCCTGCCTTCTGCGGTCGCGTTTTATGGATTACTTTGACAAGATGGGCCGGCAGACGGCAGCCGGCAGCCGCACTTCGTTTTAACCTCTCCGCAGACGGCACCATTACCGTCAGGCCTCATGGAGCCCCAACGGTGCACATTTCTATTTACAGTTACTCTGCCACGAAATTAATTAAACTCGCAAGTGTGGTAGGACACCAGACAATTTTTCTCTACTACTTTTAGGTCCTATTTTTCTTCTACTCCTCCTATGAGTACATGGCTCCCACCACGCCTCCTTTAGAGGTAGCAAGTTCTCAAAGTTACCAGCTGAGCAGCTTGACCTACCACAGAAATAAACCTCTCCCGCTAAATTTTCTTCTCTGCTATACTTCTCTAAGCACAGTCGTAATTAACGTACCCCAAGCTCCTAAATCTGGAGATGCTTGTACTGTAGGTACCTGGCTCAGACTCCTCTGTTTCAAATAAATAACCATTACCAGTATCACGCATGTCAGTGATCTGGTGGCGTGCAGTTCTAGCTTTCAGTTCACACAGACACTGAAAACGCTGACCACGATTTAAGAGCGGGTCTTGCAGGCCTCATTGTCCTCATCTTACCCGCAACGCGTAGAAATATGGTAAACTGTTTGATAATGGATTGATGATCGTGGCGTGCAGTTATGTGAAGGTATAATGCAAAGGTCTCTTCCTGCCACAGAGATCATTTGTGTAACACTAAAAACGTGCTGCACAAAAACGTCAGCCTTTTTATCTGTGGCGTACTTCTGTTCAGACAGATTCCAAAAAAGGACGTATTGTTTGTCTTTGAGACATATAATCCGGAATACCAAGTCGTTAAAGAGATTTTTACTGTTGGCTGCTTAAAGCCAAAGTTAATTCGTCCCAAGTAATTTGATATTTATAAAGTCGCTGCTAATACCATTTGCGATGTTTAAGAAACGGACTGAAAATCAAAATCGAAGAGATCCTCGAGAAGTTTCTCCCAAACCCACCACGATAAAAGTTATCACCGGTAGCCTACACAATATGGTATTATATTACATATGTACTATATCAGGCATATAAGAAGCCTTACGATACAATTTAAATTTAAATGGAATATTAACTACGAACTTGCATCATGTTTCAGGTGAAAAATAGGTCCGGGTTTTTTCTTGTAATTGAAATAAACGGTTGTAGCTTCGCCATAAGTTTCATTGAGAAGTTCCTACTTTTTATTTCTTGGTGACGACTAGTTTCGGACACCTGTGTCCGTTTTGAAACCACCAGACTGCGGTTGACATGATAATCTTATACAAACGAGGCAAGTATACGTAATACAGTTGGAGCAAAGTAAAATACTATTAAGACATATTAATTTGTCATCGTTCTATTTTACAAACTGCCTTACTACTGTAGTTACGGTTCGTGCTGCAAGTGTGACAAATACAGGCGATAGCCCGTGGACAGAATCTGACCCTGCAGTAATCAAAGCGATATATGGCCCACGTAACATCAAGTTACCCAACTTAAGACGGATTTAACAAAACTGGTGTGCAGAACCACCAGTGATTGGCGCATGTCGAAGATAAAGTGTTTTCTGACTAAACAATAAGTCATTTCACTTATTATTAGCGTAATATAGATTTAGAAGTCCTAAAACACAAATTTTTTGTCCTAGATCACTCATTGGCCTCCACTGGGTCGAATTTCACCAAACTGCTATTCCTTACGTCATTACCTGACATCACCTGCAGAAGATATTGCAAATTGAATGATGTACATTTAGTAGTTATACTGCTACGTGTTGTACTCATATGATGTCGAGTCTCTGAAAAATATTACGAAGTGCGGCAGCCCCCATTCCACAATATAAACATACAATACTTGATGATTGCTGATACATTTGGCGAATTCTGATAGTGAGCAAATAGATCTAATTACTCACACCAGCATGCGGATGAAGGGGAAAAAAACATAAAAAATTTACAACGCACAATGAAAGGCACTCCGTCTGAATGAGAGAGACTATTCAATCAATAATCCATGGAAGTTAGCCCCTAAGTTACCTAGGAAGCCAAATTCAGTCTACCTATTCTCTAGTTTGTCGGTGGTACAATAACTTTTCTGGACAACTGGAGAAAGTATACGTAAGAGCAGAACGAGACTAAATAAGGATCTTTCATCGGGCAAGTACAGCCCACAACGATGCTTTGACAACAAACAACGTTATCAGAGATTACGACTCGTACACCAAAAGAAAATCATGCCTAATATACGTCTTGCGTAAAATGAAAGAGTGTATCATGGTTCTGGGATGTTTGGGAACGAAATGTCTCACTGTATCTCGCAGGAAACTGTGCACTGACCGAACATGTCAAGTACACTGCCAGACAGAATGAAAGAAACACCCAGAAGATATGGTCGGATGTTGTGTGTTGATTTTGTAGGACACGGCAGCGTACACGTCAGAACCTTACAGAGTTAGAAGATGGGCTCATGGTGGGTCTCCATTTGGCCGTCTGATCGAATCGTGCAACATCGTTTGTGGGCCATTCTGATGTAACAGTGTCCCCATATCGTACGGCATTTCATCGAGATAGCCGTCGGAGTATTAGTCGATCACGTCTCTCCATCAGAAGGGAGAATTGCCTTTTGTGTAGTAAGCACATCGTAACCCCTTTCGCATCTGTGCTTGGCATCCAAGAACAAGTAGCGGACTTCCGGTAACATTCGGTGTCTTCCCACGTCGTTAGTCGGAGACTAGCAACAGCCGGATTAGGCAACTAGCTTCCCATTCGTGGACTATTGTTAACACCACAAGAAAAACAACTGCATGAGAAGTGATGCCTTGACCGGGAAGCCTGGACTACTGATAAGTGGAATCTCAATTTTTTTCAGCGATTTTATCGGTATTTTGCACCGTCGCGGATGGCCATCGTCGGAAAAGTATGACGGCGACATGGGGAGGTCTCATTCCGCAAATATTTTGGGAAGGGACAGGAGTATTATCCCAAGCATCATGGATTGGAGAAGTATCGTGTAAGATTTCAGGTGACGGCTGGTACTGACAGAACGGTACATCATGGACATCCTGAAACCTCTTGCGTTACCTCTCAAGTGACGTTAATGTCGTGCTATTTTTCTACGTGACACTCAGCGTCCACACATGGCATGTGTCCCCATGAACTGTTTGCTTGAGTTGACCGGATAGAACAAGTTGGGGATAGAACACGTGTGCGACCAGCTCGGACATAAGCTCCATTCCAATGCCAATATATCAGTACCCAGTTACGACAGGTGTAGAAAAGATTCCCTCGTGAGAGGATACAATGACTTCGTGACAACCTTCTCAACCGAATTCTGATAAATGGACTAAGATTGACAAATTCTTTCTAAACTGGAATCGATTTCGTAACCCTGAAATATGTTACGACTTCTGCGCCACTTGTCAGCAGCAGACACAGTGGCTGCGCCAAAGACAAAGACGGCGCGGAGTTTTACAGTTACTGATTGAACTTTCTTTACAATTTCTCCCTCGTCGTTGCTGCCCAGCCCTGCGCAACGCTCGCCGCTGATCGCACTCGGGAGCCTCAGGCCACCAGTGCTCTGCTGAAGCCAGGATGCCCTGTGGTTGAGATGAACTCGGCGCCCCAGTACGGGCACGCCCACGGAGCCACGTCGCTGTCAGGTCAGCTGCCGACGCCTGCTGCACCGGCGGCTGGGAAGCCGTCAGTCGCGATGTCCGCGAGGTCCCGTCATGGACGGACCACGCGCCGTGGGGCCGGGTTGCCATGAAGTGCGAGCGTCAGTTCCCGGCGGTGTCTGTGACCGAGACCGCGCTGCGGCCGGTCCTGCTGGAAGTTCTCGCTGTAGTTAGTCAGCCATGATGCCGACCGAATTCGGGCCGACCTCCAGAGCTGAAGTTGATATCTGGCGGCGAACGTTTGACTCCTACAAGCTCGAACAGACTTCCAGAATCGTCACCTATGAAGATTGAACATTCGGACACGGACCACGTCCGTCCTCAGATCCGAACTGCTTCCTAATGGCTTCTGATTGTTGCTGCCTGCGCTCCACTATTTATATCGGACAGGAGGACTTTTTTACCCTCAGTGGTAGCTTTTCTTTGTTACTGCCACAGTATATTGCAGCGTAACTTAGCGTGCTGGCCTCACTTCCCCTTACTCAGCACTCTCCAGGCTTCGCTCGGCGCTCGGTCTGTGTGCATCCTTGCGTCAGCCTGCTCGTAGACTGCTGCTGAGAGCAAGGCTATCTGTGCCTGCCTACTTCGCAACGCCTCGGCCGCTGGCATGCCTCTGTTTTGCCATTCTCCACTGCTTGAAGCAACGCTTACTACATGTGGCCGCAACAAATAACATCATTTCCCCTCCAAATTTGTGAACTTTTGGTTTGTTTTCTCCTGCCCTTCACTTTTTGTATTGGCTGGAGTACATTTTATCTGAAAAACACCTGTCTCTAATTTTTAATTCCATTCTGTTGCTTCTTTTGAAGAACAGTTGGCCTTTGCCAGTAATCTTAATCATCTTTCTTGCTTGAAGATCAGTCATTATCATTACTTCTCGGTAGGTCAAATTAAATTTTCCTAATCCCTCAGTATCCAGCAAACAATGCTGTAGGTACACATTCGAACTACCTCTCCGCTTACATGCAACCGTCAACTTACATTTCGTTTTTAATACGTAAGTGCCGTAGCCGAAGGTGACTTCGTTGAAACCAACGTAATGAGATGACGCATTTGATTGAATGGCGATTTCAGTCTGCCCCGCCATCCAGGATGAGTTCTGTTTAATGCTCCTTATTCTCTTATGGCAAAAGTCGGGATGGGTTATTAGAAAGAGTAGTGCCTAATTCCTTCCATTACCTTCCCTAATCTGAAGTTATGATCCGTCTTTAATGATGACGTCGTCGGCAGGACGATACACCTTAATCATTTTTCTTCCATCATTCTTAATTGGTGATTTCAACACTAACTGAGCCAGTGCTGAGAAAAAAAACACCGGCAAAGCAAATCCTTGAATGAAATGTCGCTATGGCCTAGCAATTTGAGGCCATATAAACTAGTCGATATTGTGCAGAATGCCAATATCTATTCGTAAGTCGGTAGAGTTGAACCATGAGAGGAGGCCGTGCATAATCCATAGACCTTATATGATACTGTCCTTCACTTGCGCATGGAAGTAGTTTTCCTATTTTCTTGATCTAGTGGTCTCGCGGTAGCGTTCTCACTTACCGAGCTCAGGGTCCCAGGTTCAATTCCCGTTGGGGTCGTGGATTTTCACCTGCTCCGAGATGACTGGGTGTTGTGTCGTCTTCGTCATCATCATTCATCCCCATTACGGTCGGAAGAAGGCAACGGAAGACGATCTCCATGAGGACCTTGCGTAGTATGGCGGTGCGGGTCTCCCGCATCGTTCGCCTACGCTCTGTCAAGAAGCATGTGACTTCATTTCCAGTTCCCTATCCTAGAGTGTGACCGGTTGTATGAAACTCCCAAAGACTTAGAAATGTGTCACGATGTTTCCGAATCTGAAATATTTTCAGAAATGATTTAGAGTTTAGCGGTCAGTGGCTTGTCTTTCAATAAATATAAACCTCCTGGAGACCTTATTCGAAGCTGGCAATTTGGAAAAAAAACATTAATTCTTTTTAGGAAAATTTAAAAGCCTAAGGAGAGTAACAGGGCATATTCGATGCCTTTGTTGGTACCTACTGCAATGTACATCTGCTGGGCCGTCCACTAAACTGCAATGTCACTAGATTTGGGTCTCGTGCGATGTGCTGTTAGCGGCTTCATTGGGAAAGCTGTGAAATTTTTGCTAGAACCCTCCTATAAATAACTCTGGTTGCTAGCGCTTCCATCAACAATAGGAAAGTATTTACTATGGTATCTACAAACAGTGAAATTTGAGTGACAAATTTATAGTCAACACACTGAGACACAAATCGAAATATATATATTCCTGTCGACTTTGAGCGATATCTTTGCTACATTTAGCCCTAAAATTCACTTAGACAGAAATGTGGATTGCCGCCTTCGAAAGAAGTCTACCAAATATGTTCTTTGTTGAAAATATATATACTAATTTTATGTATGTTAATAAACTTTCATTAAGAAGTTGGGTTTGAAATTAGCCGGTGATGCCCCCCAAAACACGTTTTACGTAATGGGTATTACACCACCTTGCACTTTCTAAGAGATGAAGAGAACGCATACATTTGTGCCTCATCACCCCTCCGAAAGATTTAATGCGGTCCGCCAAGACAAACTCTTCTATGTCAATGTCTTCATCTCAGAGTATCATTTGGTTTAAACAGTTTTTCCAGCAATGTCTACGCCCTGCGACTCTCTCTACCATAAAAATTGCCTGATGCATTAACTCATGTCCTCTCATCCGGTCCCTTCTTCTAATCCGTCTCCCTTTTACTCTTTTTCCATGGCAATTCTGAAGAGAATTTATGTAGTTCTTTTCTTTTTCGACTTTCCTTCAGTCCATGATTCATTTCTGTACAAGGCTATGTTTCAGTATTACGTTCTCAGATATTCATTTCTAAACAAAAGGTCAATGTTTGATATTAGTAGACTGTTCTGGTGTAGAGTGCTCAGTTTAGCTGTCGTAGTGTGCTTCTTGTTTGCTTCTAGCTTCATTCGCCATGTGTTATTTTGCTTCCAGGTAGTAGAATTCCTTCACTCTGTCCTCCGTTTTTATGCGTTCCACAGGTTTTATGTTAAATGTATGACTAACGTAAATTATGGTGGTTCTCCAAAGTTACCTGTTTCTTTCGTTTACTCTCATGCTATAACCTGGCCACTGACTATTCTTTATCTAGCTTTGCCTTGCCTCATTGCTTTATTATTTAAGGACCGGACCTGTTTCTGAAATGTTTTACATGTTGCAACAGTTACTACGAAAGCAAATGATTAAATCCATTACTTTCTTCCAAGAATTCTAGAGTACACTACCATAAATTCGGAAACACATTGGTCTGCAGTGGCTTCTTCTAAAGCAAACGTCACGTAAAAACTTCACATTCCTATTAGAAAATCAGAAGTGTAATATGACAGTCATTTGCGTTCCTCATGATCATGAATCCATTGTCAAACAGTCTACCATCTGTCTAAGTTTTGTGGACAAAACGAGAAAAATGAAGTCTGCAATCCCATGTCTTAAATCGTGGTCAGAGTTTTCAGTGTCTGTGTGAACTGTAAGCTAAAACTGATTTTCACATTCTTTTACGGCATACTTCTGAGAATGAAGTAAGTTATTCAAATTTTCCTTCATTTCTCGACCCTACAAACTTTTAAGGGAATGAAGGCTAAGCTTCTCAGCGATTATCAGTCCAAAGATTGGATTGAAGCTTCCCTCTAGAACAGCCCATCCTCTTCAAGCCTCCTGATCTGTGCATGATTACTGCCAGTAATGTTCATTTGAATCCTGATATACAACTTTCAGCTCCCTCATTTTTTCTGCCGTTAACGAAGTTTAGATACTTTGTTGCCTTATGATCTGCTTTTATCAAACGATTACTTCTGTCATTCGAAATGTTCAATATATTTCCTTTCAGTAAATCTGTCCTTAGCCAAGAGAAATATAATACTAGAAAACACAGGTCTCAATTTATGGAAGAAGTTTCTGAGATCGTGAGTCTGTTGCACAGCATTGTGAGGTAGTGAAACGTGGACAGAAGGAAAAACGAAATAGGAGAGAATCGAAGCGTTTGAGCTGTGATGAAGGAAAAACGAAATAGGAGAGAATCGAAGCGTTTGAGCTGTAATGATGCAGAGAAGTGTTACAAATTAGTTAGGAATGAGAGGATTCCCCGTAGAGTAGTATAAATTATGTGTCCCTTCCGAAGTCAGATCTGGAAGCTGGAGAGAACTGGAAAGATTGAATAAGAGTCTGTAGCCATTCATTCCACCAACCTGTCGTGTTATAAAGTTAGGTCCCCAGCGCAGACATCGGTCGTGGGGTCTTCTTCGGCGGAGGCTGCTACGCTGTCAGTTCTAACTTGTGACCTAGCTTTCTGGGGGATGCCACTTGCGCAGGTTAGTCTCTGTATTTACATAGGGCAAGATCTGTAGTACTGACAGTAATGGTAGGTGGTACTTCTAATTAATGTATCCTGTTTTGGTTATAATTCCAATATTCACACATTTACACTGTCTTTTACAGCACTCTACCAAGCTTTCTTAACTGTATGGTAATTTCTCCATCCAGCTTCCGAAATATGATTCACATGACCGGCTCTCCGGTGAGCACTAGACTGAATCATTATTACATATTCACAACTGAATTACGCCCGACATAGAGTACATGTCTCGCTCTGAAACACACCCGTAACGGAGTGACTATTACATATTCACATCTAAATAACGTCCAAAACTGAGGTACGTGCCCGGCCCTCCAGAACGCCCGAAACAGAGAGTCGCTCCAAAGCGACCAGAAGGTGTCCGAAGCACTTCGATTGCAATGTAGTTACTCTTATGTTTCTCAAATCTAGTTAAATTTAATGACCGTGAGAGATTGTCACACAAAAAACTGGGTTAAATGCAATGAAAAGTATATAAATAATTAATAAGAGCACTTAGGGTTTCGGTGCCTGACAACCGAACGTGCCGACCAATCGGAAGCTAGTTCAGTACAATTGGCGGACTCTCCAACGGGACTGGTACATACTGTACCTCACTGCACTTTTGTACCATATGCTGTTTCACGTGTATCAAGCTACATCAAGACGAGCCTCTAGCATAATAAAATATTGGTGGACACAGCCAGGAATATCACAGTAGGAAGGGAAGCAGTATAATATGGAATACCCCTTCAAAAAGAGCGGGCAGGATGACAGGGCTTGTATTAGGAGCTCAGGGAATAACGTTCCGGCTACTATAGGGGGCTGTAGAGAGTAAAAAATTTGGAGGAATACAGGATATAAACAACCTGCGCGTAACTGAGGACGTAGGTCGCAAATACTACTCTCAGATTAAAAGGTTGGCACAGAAGAGGAATTCGTGGCGGTCAGCAATAAACCAATTTAAAGAGTGATATCACAAAAGATTAAAAAAAATTAAAAGTGGTCCAGTTCTCACACTGTGAGCTGTATATGAAACTCCGCTTTAAAAATTGTTTTGCTCGTAATGGGGAACAAACCGACGCTCTCCGTTCACAGTAGGCGTCTCGTGTAAGACGTGATGACCAACATTTGTCTGGAATGACTCCTGCTACACAATACAAACACTAATATCTCCCGTAAAACCAGATAAAATGCGCCTGAAGGCTCGAAGGAGAAAATCCGTCGACAATCGTCTGGCTGCAAAGTCTCCACAACAAATCCTCGAACAGTGGCAGATACAGTACGTAAAATATTATTTTAGAAGTATTTCAAGGGATTGTTAATGCCTGTCGATGGCAGTCACCCACGCATGTGTGTGTGTGTGTGTGTGTGTGTGTGTGTGTGTGTGTGTGTGTGAGTGTGTGTGTGTGAGTGTGTCCACACATGGAGGTCAAGTCGAACGGTACCTGGGGGCAATCTTCCGTAAGATATAAGCAAGAGTGCCATCATAGATTAGGATAGGTTATCAGCCGCGATACAGACTGGAAAAATGTGTCGGATACCGTACGAATGATGAAGGGAAGACATTGTGTTGTTTTAAAACATTCTTTATGACATCGCAGGAAACTTACTCTAATGGGCCAAAACATTGTGTTCATCACACAGTATGAAACGGAATGCCGCCTGTGACGTTGTGGGAACGTGACCATGTAAGCAAAGTACGGGCTGAACCTAAACCTCACCGACAGACTGTCATAGGTGGTAGTATGGGCCAAAACAAGATAAAGAAAAATATCAGTAAACATGGGCTCTCAACTGTACACCTTAAAAGCTATAAAGGTAAGGTATGGCGGGACAAGGCAATATACAAAAAGTACAAGAATTGAGAGAGAATATTAAGAGTGGACGACCAACAACGAAGTGTTCGAATTAAAAAGTTCAATCTTTACATCGAGGAAGCTGTCATGGAAATGAAAGAAAGGTTCAGGAGTAGAATAAAATTCAAGGTAAAAGGATATCAGTGATACGATACGCTGATGACATTGCTATCCTGAGTGAAAGTGTAGAAAAATTACAAGATTTGCTGAACGGAATGAACAGTCTAATTATTACAGACGAATGTTGAGCATTAGGTAGACTGATAAGGTAAGGAATTAGGAGATTCCACGCAAAATCGAAGAGGAAAGGAATATGTGGAAAATTCTGACAAGAATGATGGAGAAAATATCAGAACATCTTTTAAGACATAAGGGATGACTTCCATGGTACTAGAGGAAGATGTAGAGGGCCCAAACTTCAGAGGGTGACAGAGACTTGAATACATGCAGCAAACAACTGACGATGAACGTTCCAAGTGCTGCTCTAAGATGAAATGGTTCGCAGAGGAGAGACATTCGCGGCGGACCGCTTAAAAAGAAGAAAAAACTATGAGCCGTTGTTCGTACTCGGTACCGGGAAACACGTCTCTTCTACTGAAGAAGTATTCACAGCTCTCGAGGTATACTTTTTAGAACCTACATTTATTCGACTTTTTTCCTTGGTGTGGTCCACACTACCAAATTGTGGAAATGATATGAAAATGAATGAGCTTCCAGTGTCTGATATTTGTTTCACAGAACCGTAAATGATTAATTGGCCATAGGTCTACCAGTAAGAGCTCATGTACACTGAATCGCCAAAGAAACTGGTATAGGCATGCGTAGTCTAATACAGAGATATTTAAAAAGGCAGAATGTGGCGCTGCGGTCGGCAAAGCCTATATAAAACAAAAAGTGTCTGGCGCACTTGTTAGATCGGTTACTGCTGCAACAATGACAGGTTATGAAGATTCAACTGAGGTCGGTCATTGTGTTATAGTCGACGCACGACTCCATCTCCGAGGTAGAGATGAAGTGGAGATTTTCCCGTACGATCATTTCACGAGTGTACTGTGAACATCAGGAATCCGGTAAAACATCAAATGTCAGACATCACTGCGGCCGGAGAAAGATCGTGCAAGAACGGGACCAACGACGACTGAAATGAATCGTTCAACGTGACAGAAGTTCAACCATTCCGCAAAATTGGTACATATTTCAATTTTTAGCCATTAACAAGTGTCAGTATGTGAAGCACTCAGCGAATCATGACCGTTATTCGCTTTCGGAGCCGAAGGCCCACTCGAGTACCCTTGATGACAGCAGAACACAAAGCTTTACGCCTTGCCTGCACCCGTCAGCACCGGCATTGGACCGTTGATGACTGGAAACATTTCGCCTGGTCTGATGATCCTCGTTTCAAATTGTATTGGGCGGATGGACGTGTATCTAAATGGAGGCGACCTCATGAATCCATGGACCCTGCATGTCAGCAGGAGACTGTTCAAGCTGGTGGAGGCTCTGTAGTAATGTGGAACGTGTGCAGATATCCATGGTACGTCTAGATAAGCCTCGGACAGGTGACACGTACGTAAGCATTCTGTCTGCTTACCTGCATCCATTCATGTCCATTGTGCATTCCAACGGACTTGGCAATTCCAGCAGAACAATGTGGCAATCCAAACATTCAGAATTGATACAGAGTGGCTCCAGGAGCTCTCCGACGAGTTTAAAAACTTCCGCTGGACACCAAACTCCCCAGACATTAACACTACTGAGCATATCTGGGATTCCTTGCAACGTGCTTTTCAGAAGAGATCCCCACCCGCTGGACGGTTTTATGGACAGCCCTGCAGGATTCATGGTGCCCATTCTCTCCAGCACTACTTCAGACATTAATTGAACCGATGCCTCGTCGTGATGTGGCACTTCCGCGTACTTGCGGGGGCCCCTACGCGATATTAGGCAGGTGTACAAGTTTCTTTAGTGTATATGATACTTTATTCTTGTTTTAGTCCTTAGCAGCACAAGCCGTTGTAGCTCTTGTTCACATTGTATGAGTGGAGCAGAAAGGTGTATGAAATCATTATGGTGATTATGCGGGCTGCAAACGGAATGATTCATTTACACAGACTATGTTATGGTCCGGCACTTAGGAGCTTGTATGGTGTTCCTGTGCTACTGTAGGATGCATCTACTGAAAGGCGTTCAACGACTGTGAAACGAAGAGTTGGCGACAAGTTGTTGGACGTGCACGGCTGAACACACAAACTGAAATTTTGTGGCTTGCCAGCCCTGTAGAACAGAATAAGTCTGACGACCAACTACAATTTTCGTGAAGACAAAATGTTTTAGGGCACACCTTACAGAGCACAGTATTGGACATTGGTCAGTGAGATAAATGACTCCATTATTTGTCCATGTTGAACCAAATACATCGACGATTACGATTACCGTGGGTAGATGGTCATCGAGGTTGGAAGAAGGACCAGTAGAAACTTATGAAGAAACAAGCAGTCTTGGTAGCAGTATTAAATTTTCTTCATTATTTCCCAATGACGCGTTTGACCTTTGTTTATGCACCTTAGAATTGGCCTACGGAAGAAACACAAAATTTCATTATAGTGGTGTGACCCCGTTACGAATTTGGAAAAAAATTCCACAACGGAAACTTGTCGGTTACACCAGATAGACGGTCGTGTCCGAATACGCCACCTTCCAGGCGAACGGCAGTTCGAGACGTGCACCGCGCTGCGGACATAGGCAGATGGAGTCAGTGTTGTAGCATAACGTAATTTTTTGTTTCAATATATGTATTTTATATCAGTGAGAGCCCTTGTTGCCCACAGTTGAGCTTCAGGTACAGAGGCTATCTGTGCTGCTTGGCACAGTATTGCACCATACTGAATGACTAGTTACGGTAAATAACAAGGTATGTCTATAATCATAGAAGTATTTCGAATATGAACATGCATACTTCATGCAAACACTATTGTACAATATGTACTTTTCTATTTTAAATGTGTGGTTTGAGAACGGGCATGTATATCAATGAAACCCAGACGGAGAACAGTTACAGACCTACCATCCCTTGGCATTATGGCTCGAATCAGCAAAAGTACTGTAGCTTGTTGAACGCAGCTCCTAATTGCGGGTCCAACGCCGTAAGACTGTGCAATCCTACTCGTGCAATTTCATGGGCAGTCACTTTATCAAGAAGTCTGTATTTACGTTGCCTTGAGTTTCTGAACACGGAAGACATTTTGTTCAAATTTCGAAGTAAAGTCACAAACGCAGCTAGACGAGCGAATTCTCGTGGGTTCCAGGAAAAATCTTTGACATATCTTATGTCTGTTGACGTATTAGCAGTATATGAAGTGCTTCCGCAGTTCCTATACTTGTTATTTCCATAGCAACAAATTTTTCTCGCTCCTTTGAATTGTTTATTTGCCAAGGGGACTGACAAGGTGGAGGTTGTACTCTAGCAAAGTTCGGTCACCTTTTTCTAGCTACTCTTAGATTTAAGAAAGTATTTAATGCTGACTGCCTGAAAAATGGCGTCGTCGCTGGTATTAATTATGTTTATCACTCACTGATTTTTGATGTCGTTACACACTATCGTTTTATATTTTTGTTAGAGCAGTCATTCCGTTTCCAAAAACCCGTTCCACTGCTGGGTATTACACCGTATGGATACTTTGTCACATAGCCGTTGATGTCTGATCTGATACTATTCTGCAGCGAAGATCGATGCGTAACATTCAGATAACTTAAAACGGTTCTTGTGCTGGGACCTTGAGCATAAGACTCTGCATGAAGCGCTACGCCTTTCTTGGATCAGAGCAATCTACAACCTTTTGAGCATCAAAGGTGACGTTCTCAAACTTAAGACGATGAACAACGATCAGTCGAATACCTCTTCTTTGAAACTTCTCAACCTCTCACATCATTCTTATTTGTTGAGTCTCACATATCAATGAAAAAAAATACTCCATAAACGAAGGTTTATTAACTTACCCTTATCGATTATTAAACCTGCCATAGATTCTTCTAAAGAATCCTCGTTTCGAACCTATTTTTCCCACTGCTAGTCACTCCAAGTAGTGACAAATCGTTATAGGACAACTGTAAATGATTCTCATAATTCATCCTCTATTCATTCTATATCGTGACCCTAGTTCATATTCACGCAGGTTACATTGTATTTATTTCAGTTGAGAACCGCCTGACATTCTTCGTACCTTGAGTTGGAATTATTTATTTCTGTATATCGAAATATCTTTCTGATAAATTCTCCCTGGACAGAATCCTAAAGCTTATCAGTTTCACAACAGTTGATGTGTCGAATCTTTTTATTTCAAACAACTTAATGAATATAAAATAATTCAACTATATGATGTCGTACGATCTCACCAACATACGCGATCTACACTACTGAGGGTCCTATTTTAATGATGAACATACATCATCATCTGTTTATCATTAATTTGTACGAGTTATGTAAATGCATAGAGCACACTGTTGAGAGACGGTTAACTATAGTAAGTTCTCAAAAGTTATTATCACCCGTATTTCACGTAACAAAATTGTTGAGAAAATTTGTACCTACGAATTATTATTCCTTTTGCAGTTATGGACACAGCCGTAAATTATGAGGTAGATTTCTATCCCTGATACTGAGATGTCCTCAAATGATTTAATTAAGATGGACTGACTCGTTCTTACACTTCGTGTAGTACGTGACGTGCTTTGCTGTAGCTGTCAATATTTGTCGTCGTCTCTTTCTTAGTTGACTGTTTCCTTTTGCCTTAGTACAAGGTGTAATACAGTGTCGTCTACCAGCTGTATTCTAGGTACGTGAGTGTGGAGGTTATTGTAGAGCCAAGAAAGATGACAGTGTTGAGCGCTCAAACCTATTCCCTTGGGCATATCAAGGTGAATACTCTGGCGTATTCTGTTGCCATCGCGTTTGCCATTGTCTTCCTGCGTTTCCTCCTCCCTCTCTCGTGCCACGACTACTGTTACTTTCCATTCATGAGATGGTGCATCGTACAGCGTCAACTGCGTGTTCAATACATGATGCTAGGTTTTGAGTTTACGAGTGAATTGTTTCATCTGAAAATGGCTTACTATCCTATTTTATGTAACAACCGTACTGCTTCTTTCCTCTACTACCTCTATCAAGTGCAATACTAATCGGTATTGTATCAGACACAAGGCGGATAACGTCTCTTTAACACTGGGATTAGGTAGCTCGCTTGCCTGAAGTACTGGTGTCTAGCAAGGAATGACGAATTTTACACTTCTACAAAGACACTTTCATATTACGATAATAATCATAGTATTTTTGTTGCGCATGTTAATTTTGTATGTATGTACTCTAAGTGGGCTGAAGACTGAAAGTAGTAAACAAAAGAAACGGTATCTAATCCAGCTACAGTTTAATCACATTTTATTACGGTATATTGCAGCTAAAGAATCTGCATCAAAATTATTTTAACATTATTGTAAGTAAACGTAGATAAAAGAAGTATTTCAGTTGATGACAAAAGAACGACGCACAAAATATTTCACGGGAAGACATCTGAATGCATTCCTCAGGAATTTAATTATTAGGGTAGAGCAGCGAAAGCGAAATGGCTGCAGATAGGCTTTGAAGAAATCGAAAAAGAAATGATCGTCGAGGAACTGACTCACCATATACAAAATTAAAAGCAACGGCGATAATATTAAGAGTGCAATGAGAACACCACTGTTAAACGCAGAGAAAAGAAAGTTGGAAGGAGTACACTGAATGTCTCTGTGGGGGTAAGGACTCGTCCGATAACGTTAGAGAAGAAAAAACTGGAGTCGACAAGAAAGACGTAGGTAATCTAATCTTAGAATTTAAAAGAACTGTGAAAAACTTGAGATTAAATAAGACAGAAGGGGTGGATAACAATCCATCGAAAGTTCTGAAACTGTTGTGTGTAACGCCGGAAATGCATATCCTCCTATTTCCATCTATTGTACTATTATTTTTTTTCCTTGCTTTGTTACCTCAAGATATGACATTTCTGTCTCTTTGTATATTGTAATTGTTTTACTGATTGTATATATATATATTTATACATTTATGTCGATGTATAATTGGTTTGTTTCGTAAATATTATTTGTATTTTTACGTTTGGTCTTGCCTAGGGAAGACTGAACGATTACGTCGATAGGTCGTGTGAAGAATCAAAGTGTGTAGGATCTTTGGTAGTGTTAACTGTGCCGCGTGGAGCGCCGGCTGAGCGGGGAGTCTGGCTGGAGTAGCGAGTGGAGCAGGTGCGTTGTGTGAAGCTCCCGCGTGTTGCCGCGCTTTCGGGGTTTGGCAGCATGTAATTGCGATCGACTTGCGATGATAGTTTCTGACGTGGTGTCGCGGACGGGAATCATTAACTAGCGCACATCAAGAGCCCGTTTCGTCTGGTGATCGTGTCGAGAAGAAGGCGCGCCAACATCCAGCTTCTGCAACAGCGACGGCCGACAATGAGTGACTGTCGCCACCTCCTCGACCGACGGCTTCAAACCTTCAATCAACCGACGAGGAAGACTGGACGCACGTAAAGTTTTAGAACTGTATGGCAGACCTCAGCTTTTCAAACTGTTCCATTTTCGTCACTATAATTACAGCAACTTAGCATGAACGTTTGTTGCTCATTGTCCCAATTGCTTTACCAAGCAGAGTCCCTTCCTTTTCCGAAATGAACCCGAGTGTCGTTGAAATTCAAACGCCAGCATTAAAGTAATATAGCTAACTCGTTTTCACTGCTTTAATTTAAATTTCAGTTATGGCATTCATAGCTGGCTACAATATTCAGATCACACAAGCACGAATTAAGAGTGCGAGCTTTGTTACCGTATTTTAGCTTACCTGTGACTGCAGCTCAGCTTGGTACGTACTAAATTTTACTATTGTTAATTGTTCAGAATCATTTAATTCAAGTTCAAAGTTAAATCTCTTATTTCTAAATTGCGTAGATTCAAGTAGCTTTTGAAATTATTGTTGAGGTAGTCCAAGACTAACCGTGTTTTACTGAATTTCGATGTGCTTCAGAAAGAAAGCTCACTATTAACTTCAGTCACTAAATTAACTTTCGATTTTCCTGTTTTATTAATTCTTTTGCTAAATTAAGTCAGAGTGTAGCGAAATTTATTACTTCTGACAAACTTTCAGTTTTCACACTACACGTGTCAACCTTCAGTTGCCACGCTTCTAGTGCTAATTATATGTGTAATAAACTTTTTTTTTCAGTTACTATAGTAATTGTCCTTAGGACTGGCGACCGTAATTTCCCCCAAATCTCAAATACCTAATTACCACTAGTTAATTGTTAACGTAACGGCTGCACATTTACTTTCTTTATTAACTTTACCCCTTTTCAAAATTAATTTCCACCAGTTTCATTAGCACTTTTCCTTTCATTTAGATGTAACTCTTTCCTCCCTCTTTACCGACAGATTAACTTCGGTGACGATTGCTTTTCCAAAATTCCCATTACGTACACGCGGTTTCATTTTTTACGGTCATTAAGGTCGATAAGTGAGGGGGAGGTTACATGTGGAGAAGTGACAATCAAACTATTCATGCTCGTGAGTATGAACTATTATAATGGAGATGTATCATCAGACTCTCGAAAAAGTATTATCCTCAAAATTCCTAAGACAGCAATGGTAGATAGGACTGAGGAGTAACGCCCAATCAACTTAACAATTCATGCATGGAAGATGCTAACGAATAATAAAGAGAAAGATGGAAAAGCTCTGTTAAACGAGGATCAGTTTGACCTTAGGAAAAGTAGAGGCACCAAACAGGCGGTTCTGTCACTGCGCTTCATAACGGAAACAAGACTGAAGGTACATCGACGCATGCTCATAGTCAGTGGTGACTTAGACAAAGCAAGAGCAATGTGTAGGAGAAGACATGTGATATAGAATATATATAAAAACCAAGAGGACACCAAAAGAATCAACGACCAAGGAAGAAGTGCTTTCATTATAAAGGCGGGGGTATTCTCTTTCTCCGTACTGTTCAATGTATACATCGAAGAAGCAATGACGGAAATAAAATGAAAGTTCAACAGCCAGACGAAATTTCAGCATGATAGGATATAAATGATATCATTCGCTGAGGCCCTTGGTATCCCAAAGAAAATGAAGAATAATTACAGGATCTGTGGAGTGAGGCCGGCCGAAGTGGTCGAACGGTTCTAGGCGCTTCAGTCTCAACCGGGCGACCGCTACGGTCGCAGGTTCGAATCCTGCCTCGGGCATGGATGTGTTTGATGTCTTTAGGTTGGTTAGGTTTAAGTAGTTCTAAGTTGTACGGGACTGATGACCTCAGCTCTTAAGTGCCATAGTGCTCAGAGCCATTTTGTTGAGTGGAATGAGCAAATTCAAAATGGTCATCAGTCCCCTAGAACTTAGAACTCCTCAAACGTAACTAACCTAAGGACCTCACACACACCCATGCCCAAGGCAGGATTCGAACCTGGGACCGTAGCGGACACGCGGTTCCAGGCTGTAACGCCTAGAACCACTCGGCCACTCCGGCCGGCAATGAGCAAATTAGTGAATACAGAATCAGGATTGAGAGTAAACCGGAGAAAGACAGAAGTAATTGGAAGTAGCAGAAATGAACATAGTGAGATATTTGAAACAACATCGGTGATAACGAAGTAGACGAAATTAAGGAATTTAGCTACCATGGAAGCAAAGAAACCATGGTGGACGAAACTAGGAGGACACAAAAAGAAACCAAGCAGAGAGAAAGAGAGCATTCCTGGCCAAGAGGACTCTATTCATATCAATCATAGGACTTCAGAATGTACGTTTGGAGAATAGAATTTTATAGTAGTGAATCATGGATACATAGAATAAAGATTAATGTAAAAATGAGAATTAAGGAAGGAGGAAGTTCTTTTTTCGGCAGAATCAGCAAAGAAACGAAGAAACCAAAACACTGACAAGAAAATGGTACAAGATGTTAGGACATACGTTAACGTATCAGTGAATAACTTCCAAAGGTGCAGTAGGGTATTATAGAAGGTAAAAACCGTAGAGTAAGACCGGGATTGGAATAAAGTTAGTAAGTAACTGAGAACGTTGGATAGGCCCTACACGGGTTACTATGGGACGAAGCAGTTAGCGCAGGAGGGGAATTAGTGGTGGTCGGCATTAGACCAGTCAGAAGACTAAGTATTACTACACTTATCCTCTTTCCGGTGGTGCCAGGGTATCAACTCCATCAGTACTACCGTCGGTTTGCTCTTAGTTGTCAACCATCTATCTAGCAAGGGTAATAACGAAAGTGAATAATTGTGTCAGTGGTTTCATGTTAAAAGATTACAATGTTACTAAGTTGCTGAAAATTATCAGTATGTCTTACACCGTTTACAGACAGTTTCAAAACTAACCTGCATCCCAAAGAACAGAAATAAGTTTAATCTCTGCATGTTCCATCATGGTTTGGTCGTTGTCTTATAACAAAGCTGAATACAAATGGAGGGAATTAGATCTGTAGTAAGGGGGTGGGAGTGGGGGCGTGGGAATAATCATACTTGTTCATGGCGTGTTTCTACAGTAACGCAAATGACGGCTCGAGGAAAATAAAGACGTAGATGTAGACCAGTTGTGATGGAAAACCGCATCGAGACTGCCCAGCTCACCAGCCGTAGTCGCATCGGAGCTAGCCTCGCATTCATGAATTCTGGAAGCGGGGCGTTAACACTCAGCTCTTATCTAGGGAGCTGTTTTCCTATGAAAGAGATGAAAGAGATGAAACAGAAGAGGATGTACATCGTTAGGACGCACAGAGATTCCAAGTGGGCTGTGGTTGTGGTCTTTGATTACAATGTGCAAACAAATGAACAGAATTTGTCTCTCCATACAGGTAATAGACTGTTTCATTTGGACATATTCGAATGGTATAGGTACTTCACACACCAAATTTTACACACTGAAAACCAGACAACCACAATTGTTGTCTTGGATTCTGTCATCATTCCTTGAAGATATTGGGCAGCTTTAAAATCACTGGGTAATTCCGATAACGACTGACTCGTGTGCATTTCCCACTTTAGGAATGTGTGATATAATACTTGTTAATGATTCATTAGGACTCACATAGCAAATATGGTCCCATCTACTTTCTCAAAGAGAATACATATAAGATTCCAAGACTTAACGTCGATCATGTTGCACTTTCATAGCATTCTCTGACCTTGCACGAACTAAAGTCACTGTAGTGTTTCGGAAGACTTAAGACTTATTCTGTCCGTTAATTGTGTGATGGAATAACCATGTCCGTTTGCAGCTGTTAATCTCAGAACCGTTGCTTCGTAAAGCAACAGTAAAGAAGTCTTAGCAGTATTGGTAGAACTAATCAAATGTTCCATTGTATGAGCACACATATTATGAAATGAATCATGACAAATTTTGCACCCTGTTGTCTCTACATTATTGGGCCTTGAGTAATCTTCTTTCATACAATACTTTTTTTGAAAGCTATAATTTCTTAGGATTTGTATCACATGGTATGCTTAGCCCCAAACATCTGGAAGTGTGAAAAAATTTGCCACAAATAAGTAGTTTCATTCAAGGAAATGAATATTCATATACCGACGACAGACTCTCCTGCTTGTTTCGTATCTCGCCAACTTCAGTGAGACAAAAGCTGCCAAGAAAAGGAAATATTTAGGCAATTTAGAGCAAGATTGCTTCATGTGATACGCCGTGGTTCAGAATTGTAGGTCCATAAAAGCAAGTTAATCCTACCTCAACGTATTGTATAACAACAAGCGTTTCCTACAATAGTGATTCGTTCGTCGTATCAGTAAGTAGAACTGTCATAGAGAGTGATACTGTTATGACCAAATGAAACTACTTTCGTCTGGTCATAACTGTAGGTTTTCTCGTTGCTCTGGGAGAAGGCCAATCAAACTAATATAACGTAATTTTAACTCACTTTATTACACAACGAATAAAACATTTACTTAAGTTTGACACAGTCATTTGCCACAAGCTTGCTTGATATTTCAGAACTGTCACTACTATGAAAAAAAAAAGATTCTCTTGCGGTACTAAACGCAACATTTACGGAAGTACATTTCATCTGAAACTTTAACTGACGCTGTCCTACACAACTGATGCTGAGGTCCGGAATTGAAGCTGAATTCTTGCATCATCGATTCTGTATTGAACTCAGTGGGAAGGGGCTGCAGTGCTCTGGGAGAGTCGTCGTCCTCAGGAGCGCCTTGCACACGTCGCTGTAGATTTCTGTATAATGGAATGATGACAATTAAAATTTCTGCTGGACCGGGACTCAAACCCGGATTTCCTGCTTATCGCGAACGGTCGCCTTACCGTTTGGCTATCTGAGCACGACTCACGGTTTCACTTAAGCTTCCACATGTCGTCAAACGTGTGTCTACAACCTGCAGTCGTATATCCGTTATGTACATTTCCGTACAGGTGAGACATTTTACTCAGTGGATAAATATGATATTGCAGTGCTTGTGTTATTCTGAATTACGATGCAAAGTTCCTTCGGACATGCATGAATGTCTGGAAAACAACGTGAATTTTGAAAATTACCAAATTATGTGTTCTTTGACACATAACGAAACACACATCCGAGACTGCCTTCTTTATGGGCATTTTACAAGAAAAATTAGTTTCAGTTCTCGTCGCCACGAGATCATTAGAAACACAGAGTAAGCTAGGATGACGGAAGGATGTGGAAGTAATTCCACTATGACATTTTCAATGAAACGACCCCGGCACATGGCTTAATCAATTTAGCTAATGACGGAAAACCTAAATCTGTATAACCAGTCTGTGACCTGCACCGCTGTTTTCGAATGAGCTGACAGCCGAAACATCACCATTGGTTTTGCGAAATTTACTCTGCGTTGTAAGCTACGATATTATTAGAACCCAACAAGTGCTAAGGATTCTATTTCAGCGATAGCATTACACAAATGTGTGTTCGGCTGCACTTATCAATGGCTTCACACACACACACACACACACACACACACACACACACACACACACACACACACACACACCTCCTCCTATGAAGTCTTCAGTTAATGTTTATCTAATAATGAGTCAACTGTCAGCTATTGCCATTATTTAGGTGTCAGTCGGTGGAGTATTAACTATAGGCATTGGTAGCTTGATGTCCAATCCCATATAACAACGTTCAGTTTCACATTCTAGTGAAATTTCTTCCCATACTAGCTCTTAATCCAGCCTTCTGACCACTAAATGTCCTGATAGCAGCTATTACTTCTACGTGAAACCAATCTTCTCATCTCTTCCGGTAAATGGTATAAATGGTAGCTCAACACCTCTGGACGAAATTGACTATCCAAAGGGTCCGTACCTTGCTGTTATGAGACCAAATGCTGTTATCCTACCAGACAAGCAATTGCATATTTTGTGAACAAGTTGACAACAGTGCCATAGATATGCATGTGACTCCTCTTCAGAATAGTAATTGTCTGTCAAATCAATTTTTATGCTCGTAATGTGTCAAGGTTGTTCATGGTACTTCATCTTTAATGTACAAAATGAAAGTACTGTATAACTCATTAAGATCTAATATAATGAAATGACGCTAGATGAGGTGCGGATGCTTAATTAAACATAATGCTAACAGTAATAAATGAATATACAATAATAATGAAAAAGCCAAGGGCTAATACTTTAAAATCTTATGAACTAAGTACATTTTTTGTCTATGAGTCTATAGCTGATAGACCTTTGTACTCTCACCAAGCCAATGCTTAACGAAGGCATTCTGAAGTCATGGGTCAGAGGATCCCACGCCGTTAATCTAATGGCGTCGTTTAGAACACATTTGCGTTCAAAGATTCTTGGAGTTGTGAAGAAAAATGATTTTGTTTGGAGTGATCGTTGGAAACGCAATGTGCTTCTCAATCATGTAAACTCCGTGAAAAATGAAATATCTAAACTGCTTCACAATAAGTAGAGTGATACATTTAAGATTAATTTATCGTCTGAAAGGGACGACGGATGGGAAACATTAAATTATATCTGACTTAATTTCAGGGTGCTAGTGTGACATACATTCGAATTTACCGAATAACAGCCATATTTTCTTTTCGGTGTGGCACTTATAACATGGAGTAATAGAGAAAAACAAAAGCGGGAAAACGGGTTATTAAGTTCATTGTACCACATACGAATTCCAGCGATATTGCAGCAGATACGTCATCGAGAATAGCTGTCATTATCTCTGGAGAGGGTACTGGCTGCACGCACACACCTTTCGCTGGCGACCAGTCACTTGTGTTCACATACTCGCTCAACAGGGCCACGTATACGTGTGTGTAGCTGAAACCAGCCGACAGGTTGTGCATACGCTGCTGTTTACAAGGCCTTTCTTTCTGTATTAGTACCTACCCGCTATGGTTATCTCACTGGCTGCGAAGATTGAGTTCTCCATCGGTAGACTTGCCACATATAGTTGGCTTTGCTACATTTATACCTATTTTACTTATAACTTCAGACAGAGTGTTTGTGTAATTTTCTTGTGTCAACGGCTCAATTAGCTGAGCTTCGATCTCTTAAATCACTGTTAAACATAAAACACAAACCAGAGTAGATTTCATCATCATAATGAACAAAGTTTCAGGAATTTTTAGCTGTTAAAAATTCCGCTGCGTTTTACTAGCAAAAGATTGGTGATGCAGAATATACCGCGATAGGCACAGTTCCCTTGAGTATCTGTAAGGGTCATAGAAAAGGGGTTCCCGAAAGTTAGCAAGGAATTCCTAAGACTGTAAAGCACATGTAAGTGTTTGCAATTTGATACATTTAATTTTCACTGCACTGAAATTGTCTGTAGTATTTGCAGGTTCAGACTGTACTCTAGACAGATGACGTGCAAATTATAAAAACAAGATATGGCTTTTAGGTAACGTGGACAACAATACAGATTTATAAAAAAGATTTAATTAGAAAAGAAAGAAGAGGAAGATCAAAACGAAGGAAGTGTATGAATCTATAAATATTATAAAAATAAATATACCTATGTATGTTTGTGAGCATGTATGTATGCTCCGCATCTAATCCTAAACCACTGGACTGATTTCAACTAACATTAGTACACATACCGTTCACAGTCTACATGCGATAGCTAGGTGGTTAAGAACCACGAACCAATCGAGGGGGTTGGGGGTCGAGGTGAAAAAGCGAATAGCCCATGACACGGGAAAGCCATGCTTTAGTCATTCATTATTTGAGAATGAGAAATCTTAGTGACCTGGAACAAACTTTACACATCATTCCAAACCACTGCCAATCTTTTTTCTCGTTACCAAACCCCACAATATGATGAATGGAAAGATATTGTTAACTACATTTGCGCTGTTCATGCAGTAAAACCTCCGCGTGAAGCATAACGTTTTAATTTATTACTTCATTACTATTACCTACATTCGTAACATATTTATCAGATGATTTTCATATATTCCACCGAATGTACCAGCACAATTATATCACTGTATCACTCAGAGTTCAGGAGATATGATGTCATGAACATTGAGGAGCGTGAAAAAAAAGCTTCAACATGTAAGACCTTTTATTACTTCTTTACTTCTAACTATATTCACAAAGGAGACTTGTCTAAGAATCACAAAAAAAACTATGCGGACAGTAGCCACATATAAAACTGGATGTACCTACATAATCATAGAACTGGATAATACATCGTTCAGTAGATACGAGGACACAAACTTCATGCTGAGTGAAAATCAAACTGCATGTCTAAGCTCCGTAGAGATACAGGGGAAATGTGTGCATATATGCATTTGAAATATGTTACAAATATGCGAAAAGTATTTAAAATGTGCGTACGTGGGGAGATAATGCTCATCATAAAGCCCTGGAGTTCACAGCAGTAAAGCTAACTGAACACGTTGGTAATTATATTATCCACGATGGTAACAAATTGATGGTTCGAATGGAGTAATGTATTAGCTGAACGCCTTTATTTAATAATAGCCTAAGCCGATTCTACTTTAGAGCAGTGGAACACAACCAGGAAATATATCAGTTTACCATTAATGTACTGATCAAAATGTGTCATTGCTGCAGCTGTCAGTGCCACTGACAACGTAAACCAAACGTAAGAGTACAGTAAGATTTCCATTTGAGTTGTTCACCTTCTGGAACATTTTTGGAATTCTTGGGACGTTGTTGTCCACGTGTTAATACTGAGTACTAGTGAACAGACTGTTGAGACTTAACGGTACGAGCGTATTACGCGTTCCGTACCATTACAGTTGTCTGTAGTAGCTCCAGTCAACAAACAGAAATGACTTCAATAAGGACACAGATCGGAAATTGTCTTATTGCTGGAGAAGTGTTTTAATTTTGGTTAAATTCCTTGCGCCAAGGAAGTGCTTGTTTTCTTAATTACTGACGGTAAATTTGGTAATGTGGCACTATGCAACGTGCTTGATGTACTGTGAATATAGTAACATTACCGCAGAATACAGTAAGGAGGGCCTCTGACGGTCGATCATTTCGAATAGTGTCCATGCAGTTTTGTAGTGCCTGAAAAATAAAGCGTTAGAAATGGGCGCGTTCAATTAATCATTCTTATCCGTAGGTGTAATGACTGATAGCGTACCAGTTAACTGTTACCAATGTGTGATTGCTGGTGTATGTGCTCATTTACAGTGATTTTGAAATAGATGTAAGTTAATTCTTATTTAAACGCACTTTCACCTTATTCCCACTCTTCCCCACGTTGTAGGTGCTGTCTTGATTTACTGGTGGCCCGTGGACAGCAAATGTACTGTCCGAAAATCCAGAAAACCTTGAATGGCGTAGACTTTAGACAATGTCTGTAGGACACCTTACATGGAAGAAATAGGCCCTGCAACACATTCCTTACTGCGACAACATCGGGGTTTGGACACAGAGTTAAATATAAAATGGGTTCTACCCTAATAATCTGTTATCACCGACAGAGTTTATCACTATCTTGCCTTTGGGGTGCGAACTGCCCCTAAAAGACTGTTGAAACAGCAATGACCAACGGCATGAAGATGCAGAAGGCACTGGAAACCACTGCAATAAAGACACGCAGTTTGATAATGTGTCTGATAAGAGCCATAATGATGATCCCAGTGACGAAAGACTCCCTATTATTCCACCATTAGGATCTCTGTGATGGGGCTGCCAAGGGTTAGGAGGGAGGGGTGACAATGAGAGAAAGATGGAATAATCAACGAAAAGAAGCACTCTACGAGTCGGATCGTAGAGTGTCAGACGTCTGAAAGCAGGAGGAAAATTACAGAATCTAGATAAGGAAATGCTAGACTCAGTCTGCACGTAGTGGGGCAGAGAGGTAAAATGGAAAGAAGATAAGGTTCCATCATCAGACAAAACTAGGGTAATACAAACATCAGCACTGAATGTTATAACAAAGATAGTATCTGCTATGATTGGGAATGTAGGGTGGAGACAGTTGCTGCGACCAGTTCAGCGATTGAGTTGTTCTCATTAGATTCGACAGCAAACGAAAGACGACAGCTATAGTTCAAGTACACATACTAACGTCAGAAGCAGGTGATGAAGAGACACAGAAAGTATATGAGACTACTGAACGGGTATTTCAGTACGTAAACCGAGATGGAAACATAATAATTATGGGGCATCGGAAAGTGGTTGTAGGGGGGAAGGAATAGAAGAAAGATTTTCAGGGTAATATGGGCCTTGGTTGTATAAATGAGAGAGAACGAAGTTCCGCAATACAGTTTCGATGGTAATAGCGAATACTCTGTTAATGCACCACAAGAGGAAGAGGTATACTTGGAAAAGGCCCGAAGACACGGAAATATTCCAGGTGGATTATCTCATGATCGACAGAGATGTAAAAATCAAATACTGTATTGAAACGCGTACCCACGAGCAGACATAGGTTAAGTTCACACTCTAGTAATGATTAGAGAAGACCTCTATGGAACAATCTGTGTCAAAAGATGTGGGATACTGAAGTATTGAGGAATGATGAGACACGTTTGAACTTCGTTAAGGATGGGGATTCTGAGATATGGAATGCCACAGTAGGCAATTCAGTTAATGAGAGGTGGACACCAATATAAAATACAGTCACGTATGTTGGGCAGAGCCCGCATCTCGTGGTCGTGCGGTAGCGTTCTCGCTTTCCACGCCAGGGTTCCCGGGTTCGATTCCCGGCGGGGTCAGGGATTTTCTCTGCCTCGTGATGGCTGGGTGTTGTATGCTGTCTTTAGGTTAGTTAGGTTTAAGTAGTTCTAAGTTCTAGGGGACTGATGACCATAGATGTTAAGTCCCACAGTGCTCAGAGCCATTTGAACCATTATGTTGGGCAGACAAACATAGATATAAGGAAAGTAACCGAAGAAATGTTTCAACTGATCGACGATAGAAGGAAGTATTAAAATTGGTCAGTGAAACACGGGAATACGGCAGTATAAATATATCGGGGATGAAACAGAAAGTGCTCGAAAGCCAAACAGACTGGTTGCAGGAAAAATGTGAAGAAATCGACTTAGCATATAGGAAAGACGAAACTACCTTCGGTGAAATTAAAAGCAAGAGTAGAAAGGAAAGACAAAACTACCTTTAGTGAAATTAAAAGCAAGAGTGGTAACAGAGTGCAATAGGAATTCGACTGTTAGTAGGATAGCTGGAAAAATTTCAAGGAAGGGTTCTGTGAGGGGGGTGGGGGCGGGCGGGGGGAAATCAAATGCAGCAGACAGGATGGATAACATTATAATGGTATTCAGAAAATCTTTGGGGTGAATGCCATCACAAAGACAGTTCAATTTCGTGTTTCTAATGTATAAGACTGGCAACGTCTTATCAGAATTTCACAGACAGCAGGGCCGATAAGAGCGAGAACTATCACATAATCAGCTTCGGAACTCATGCATCCAAATAGTGACAGAAATATAATTCAGAAGACAGAACATGAAACTGGACATCTATTAAACGTTCAATTAGGCCTTAGGAAAGATAAAGGCAGCACTGTGGCGTTATAAAGATGTGTTTGATAACAGAAGCAAGACTGAAGAAAATATGAGACACGGTCATAGGATTTGTAGATATAAAAAAGGTTTCGCCAGTATAAAATGGTGCAAGATCTTCGAAATCCTGAGGAAATATAGCGTAAGCTATTGGGAAATATGGATAATATTCTAGAACCAAGCGGTAACGAAAGATGGATAATATTCAAGAACCAAGGGGAACGGTAAGACTGGAAGACCGCGGTCGAAGTGCTCGGATTAAAAGGGCATAAGAAAGGGACGCAGCCTTTTGCCCCTGCACTTCAATTTATACGTCGAAGACACAATGACGGCAATAAAAGGCTGGTTTAACTGTGGGATTAGTATTCACTATGAAAAGATATCAACGTCAACCTTCACTGATGATATTGCTTTGTTTCGTGAAGGTGAAGGAGAATTACAGGATCTGTTAAATGGTACTAATAGTCTAGTGACTACAGCGTACGAACTGAGAGGAAACAGAAGAAACGCAAGGGTAATGAAGAGTAACAGAAATGAGAAGAGCGAGAAACGCACCATCAGAATTGGTCATCACGAAGTAGACGAAGTTAAGGAACTCAGCTACCTTGGTAAGAAAATAGCCAATGACGGACGGAGCAAGGAGCACATAAAAACAGACTAACACTACCAAAATTGTTATCCGTGGCCAAGAGAAGTCTACTGGTATCAAAAGTAAGTCGTAATGTGAGGAAGAAATTTCTGTTAATGTAAGTTTGGTGCACAGCATTCCACTGTAGTGGAACATATGCTGTTGGAGAACTGTAAGGAATGGGAATGGAAAGTGTTTTAGATGTTCTACAGAAGAATGTTGTAAATTACTTGGACCAATAGGGCAGGGAACGAGGTGGTCTTCTGCAGAATGGGGAAGAAAGTGATCTGTCGAAAACTGTGTAAAAAGGGGAACATGGGGTGGGGAAGTACTTGTATTACGTCGTGATGGAATAACGTCCTTGACAATAAAGGGAGCTGTAGAGGCCAAAGACTGCAAGAGAAGGAAGAAATAGCAATACATCCACCAAGTAATTGAGGACATAGGATGCAAGAGGAATTCCTAGTGGGCCGTATCATATCAGTCAGAAGACTGAAGACTAAAAGGAAACCCTATTGTCTTCTCTTCATATCTGATCTTCTGTTCATAGAGGATGGATACTTGGAATGTGAGAGTTTTCATTATGGACGAAAGAAGTATTTGTCCTAGTTTTCCTCTGTCGTTCGATATCATCGTACTTTAAGTACTAGTGAGTAGCAGACCAAAGACGCGAACAAAGGAGGATCAGAAACTGTCATCTATTACATACAGCCCTTTAGCGCCACTTACAAATGAATTCGATTTGATTACGGACCCTTGCCTTATAAGGAATCATGTATTTGCTAACTGAGCTGGGCTTACAGTTACATCATGTTTCATTCAGTTAGGATGGCCCTCATTGTTCAAAATTCCATAGTCTCTCTGCTAATTCTGTCGGCCAAACACAACACGAAAAAGGATACTGAGAAAAAAGTTCTTTTTTTTCAATCACCAATTTTGATGTTAACCTTCTGGCTACTCTCTTTTCTCCTTCCGGTTTAACCTCCACCGATATTCTGTACTCGTCAGACATTTCATCCCATTCAAGACGATCTCCACTTCCACTGATGACAGCAGCACCATTAGCGAATAACAACATTGACATTATTTCACCCCGAATTTTAACCCAACCACTGGGGGTTCCATCACTGCTCCACAGATTGAACATTAGGGGCGAAAGCCATTATTTCTCTCTTACAATATTCTTAATCCGAGTACTTTTTGGACTTGTAGTCTCACTATCCCTCCGTAATTCTTGTATATACTATGTACTACCCGTCTTTTTCTACGATTTAACCTCACTCTCAAACTTTCCAACGACTTGCCTAGTTAACGTTGTCCAACTCTTTCCCAGGTCGACAAATCCTTTTACATGTGTTAATTTGTCTTCAGTCTTGCCACCTTTATTAATTGCAACGTCGGAAACGGCTCTGTATTGCCTTTTCCTTTCCCAAAGCCAAGCTGATCGTTATCTATCACATCCTTCATTTTCTTTTCTATTCTTCTATATGTTATTCTCTGTCAGCAACTTGGACGCGTGAGCTGTTAAACTGATTGTGTGATAGTTGTCAGGCTTGTCAGCTCTTGGAATTGAATTGAGTGTATTTTTTTCCAGAAAGTCTGATGGTACATCGACAGTCTCATAAATCGTTCACAGCAGTGCGAATAGTCGTTTTGTTGCCATTTCCTCCAATAATTTTAAAAACTCTAATGATATGTTATCTATCGCTTCTGCCCTATTTAATCTTAAGTCGTCAAAATCTCTTTTCCAGTATGATTCCAATACTAGATATCTCTTCCCGTCGACTCTGGTTTATTCTTCGATAGCGTCATCAGACTACTCCTCCCCCTCACAAAGACCATCACCGTATTCTTGCCAACTAATTGCTCTCTGCTCTGTACTTACCAGTGGAGTTCCCATTGAACTCTTAGTGTTACTGCCCTTGCGTTTAGTTTTACGAAAGGTACTTTTGACTTCAGTAAACGGCGAGTCCGTTCTTCTGACCATCTTTTATTTTTCAGTTTCTTCATGCTTCTCCAGTTGTCATGTAACACTGGCGTCGCTACATTTCCTGATTATTTCATTCGTAATTGATTTTATTGCTGTGCTCCTATCTATCGCTGAGCAATTCAGCATACTTCATTGTTCGCCGAACAATTGAACTAATTCTAATGTTATCTAAGCTTTCTTTGCAGTTACCGTTCACGCAGCACAGTATCTGTCTCCAACATGTGTGGTTGCCATTTCTTCATTATCCATTTCTCTTTAGCTGAAGGAGCTGCTTTGGTGTTACTGATCGCAGTTTACACATCTTCAATGAACTTCCAGCGCGTCTCAGTAGTTCAGTAAACTACTTCCAAACACACTGATTCTTCCGTACGATTACCTTCAACTTAATCTAATAATCGTAATTACTAAATTATCCGAGTCCAAACGTGCACCTGGGTACGCCTTATAGCTCACTGCCTGATTTCGAAGTCTCTGTCTGACCATCATTAAATCTAGCTGGAATCTGTTATGTCACCGGCTCTTTTATTAAAATAGCTTCTCCTCCTCTTGTGATTCTCGAACACAATATTCGCTATTACCATCTGATATTTATTAGAGAACTCAATTACTCTCTCTCTCTCTCCTCTTACAATCTAGTTATTAATAGGAAATGTAGAGCAGATAGTGAGCTACTCTGAGCATTCGTCAGATTCAATAGCAAACCAACGCCAAAAAGAAATCCTCCTGATCTCTCCATTTCGATTCACTGCCCCCACTCCTAGAAGATGGAGTTTTTGCATTTCCCTTTCCAGATTTTCTCACTTCCCTACAACTTCTTATATTCCATGCACCGACTCGTTGAACATTATCTTTGATTGGTTGCTTTTCTCACGGTCACCTCCCTTCCGGCAGTTCCGTCGCGGATATCCGAATGGTTGACTAGGCCGTAATGTTTTGCCAATGTAGAGATAATCATGACACCTTTTCAAGCAAACGTCGCACGTCTTGCGGATGCACATTGTTCCTAAAACAGCGGTTTCCGTTGTTTTCTGCATCCTCTTGCAATTGAACATTGCTAATTCTTCCCCATTTTAGTGGTAGTTCTCCATATCAAGGAAAAGAGAATGTTCCGAACCTCGGTCCGCCCCTCCACTGTGTTTCACGTAGCCGTTGACAGAACGAGGGTCAATTTTCTAGGCGGATATCATCGGCCGCCATTGCCGATGATTTTTATTCAAAATAGAAGGAGTGTCGCTGGTCGTACCCGGGACCCAGAAGCCAGTACGTTTTACTACTCACAGACGTTAGCCCTAGGCCACGTGTGGTTTATTTACGGTTTCGTAGAATGTGTAAGTAGCAGAAATGTGAATCTGAGGTAAAAATAGTTGTGGCGGAAGGAAAGCTGCCTCGGTTGGTGATAAATCTTGCCTTTACAGCGCATTGGTAACACTACTGACAACCAAAAGGTTGGTTGTTGGTCAGAGTCCAGCTGAAGTTTTAATCTGCTAGGTGGTATCAAAACAGCGTCTCACCTACAGAGAGAAACTTTCATTCACACACACACACACACACACACAAACACACACACACACACACACACACACACACACACACACACACACACACATTAAATACAGGGTGTTTCAAAATGACCGGTATATTTGAAACGGCAATAAAAACTAAACGGGCAGCGATAGAAATACAACGTTTGTTGCAATATGCTTGGGACAACAGTACATTTTCAGGCGGACAAACTTTCGAAATTACAGTAGTTACAATTTTCAACAACAGATGGCGCTGCAAGTGATGTGAAAGATATAGAAGACAACGCAGTCTGTGGGTGCGCAATTCTGTACGTCGTCTTTCTGCTGTAAGCGTGTGCTGTTCACAACGTGCAAGTGTGCTGTAGACAACATGGTTTATTCCTTAGAACAGAGGATTTTTCTGGTGTTGGAATTCCACCACCTAGAACACAGTGTTGTTGCAACAAGACGAAGTTTTCAACGGAGGTTTAATGTAACCAAAGGACCGAAAAGCGATACAATAAAGGATCTGTTTGAAAAATTTCAACGGACTGGGAACGTGACGGATGAACGTGCTGGAAAGGTAGAGCGACCGCGTACGGCAACCACAGAGGGCAACGCGCAGCTAGTGCAGCAGGTGATCCAACAGCGGCCTCGGGTTTCCGTTCGCGGTGTTGCAGCTGCGGTCCAAATGACGCCAACGTCCTCGTATCGTCTCATGCGCCAGAGTTTACACCTCTATCCATACAAAATTCAAACGCGGTAACCCCTCAGCGCCGCTACCATTGCTGCACGAGAGACATTCGCTAACGATATAGTGCACAGGATTGATGACGGCGATATGCATGTGGGCAGCATTTGGTTTACTGACGAAGCTTATTTTTACCTGGACGGCTTCGTCAATAAACAGAACTGGCGCATATGGGGAACCGAAAAGCCCCATGTTGCAGTCCTATCGTCCCTGCATCCTCAAAAAGTACTGGTCTGGGCCGCCATTTCTTCCAAAGGAATCATTGGCCCATTTTTAAGATCCGTAACGATTACTGCATCACGCTATCTGGACATTCTTCGTGAATTTGTGGCGGTACAAACTGCCTTAGACGACACTGCGAACACCTCGTGGTTTATGCAAGATGGTGCCCGGCCACATCGCACGGCCGACGTCTTTAATTTCCTGAATGAATATTTCGATGATCGTGTGATTGCTTTGGGCTATCCGAAACATACAGGAGGCGGCGTGGATTGGCCTCCCTATTCGCCAGATATGAACCCCTGTGACTTCTTTCTGTGGGGACACTTGAAAGACCAGGTGTACCGCCAGAATCCAGAAACAATTGAACAGCTGAAGCAGTACATCTCATCTGCATGAAGCCATTCCGCCAGACACGTTGTCAAAGGTTTCGGGTAATTTCATTCAGAGACTACGCCATATTATTGCTACGCATGGTGGATATGTGGAAAATATCGTACTATAGAGTTTCCCAGACCGCAGCGCCATCTGTTGTTGAAAATTGTAACTACTGTAATTTCGAAAGTTTGTCTGCCAGAAAATGTACTATTGTCCCAAGAATATTGCAACAAACGGTGTATTTCTATCGCTGCTCGTTTAGTTTTTACTGCCGTTTCAAATATACCGGTCATTTTTGAAACACCCTGTATATATTGTTCGCCATTGTTATGTTTCACCTGGTCTGTTAATTTCACCTACTTTGCACAGAGTAAGCCCCCATAATATCGTGAAGCTGTGCGTAACAGATTATCTCTCTCATCTAATTGGAAAGAGACGATATTCTTTTTAAATGGAATGAAATTCGAACCACAGTGTACAAAGCAGGGCCGGATTTTATCAAAGGACTCAAAGGCTTATGTACGCATTAGTGGAGCGTTCCGCAGCTTCCAGTCTACGGACTGTCGCTGTATTTTAAATTTCAAACAACGCTCGGTATTTTCGCGAGTATCTGTTCCTGAAAGAGCTATAACTACACACGTTTCCTGTGGCGCATTTATACACCACGGAAGTGCAATTGCACTACCCGAATTACATTTTTGCAAGGAATCCACAGAAAGTTATACCCTTAAATTTTATTACTTTGTTTTATCGTTGGATATCAACCTAAAAGTTTCATTTTACTCTACTGACGTCCAATAACTGGATATCTTTTCCTCTTTCAAATGACTGCTCTTTTATTCTAGTCAGCATATCCTGAGTCCCTTGCTGATCCACTACATTCAGGAGAAATTATGTCGTTCCATCTGCGCTTCACTTAACTACACTGCTATTGAGTTAGGAATAACCTGAAGTTCATTATATTTACCGAAATTGAAAGTGTACGACTCTGAAAAACTGTAACTTTGTCGACAGTAAATATTGTAATTTCTGGCTTCCTTTAATATCGATACGGGATATATGCAAAAATCTGAAGCACAGTAAACGATTTACAGTGGAATTCGGAATCACAATTGGTGATCTCCATTTCGATTTCCTTGTATGCTTATCAGTATCCTCAGAGAAATATTTTTGTTAATGCGAATGCAATTGAGCTGCTGAAGAAACCGATGCTTCTCTGCACTATAGTAAAAGAGAATGAAGCGAATGGAGACAGAATGTTTTACTCATACATTGGCATCGTCGAGCATGAAGTAGCTACTAACAATTTGAAAGTGGCTGTAAGTAAGAGATATACTTCACTCGGTCTAAATAAGTGCTAACGACTGATGCAGATTTCGTAACTAGGCCTCAGAGGGTGATTTTGAGGGAAATACGCTGATTTAGATTGTTTTCCTTTTTATAGGAACTTCAACGGGTGTTACATAGAAAGGAGCAAAGGAAATCAGTACAGTTTTTCAGTTATATGCTACGAAGATCTTTCCCGTAGCACAGAACTCAGTCTACCAACAAATGTGTCAATCAGCAATAAAATATTTCATACGCTACATTCTACATTTTGGTCATTTCTTGAAGTTTTCTTTACGTAGGCTTACTTCGCTGTTTATACATAATTTGAAAAAAGAACCAACTTCGTTCCAAAAAGAATAATTCGTCCTGCAGCGGAATCTTGGCTATAGTGAAACTGACGGACAAATTAAAGCTGTTTTAACAACCGATAACCGAAGAAGAGAAAACTAAGTTTGTATGACCTTTCTGAGACGACATCCATAGAAACCGATCACAGTGCTGAATTTGGAGACGATTCCGTAAGAAAATCGTCTTACCATCCCGACGTTTCCTTGAGTAGATAAGTCTCAGTCAGCAGTCGGACAAGGAATTCACTGCCTGTCCTCATGAATGTATGCAGTGAGCTGACCACTGCACCAGCTTCGCTGGATCCGGGGCTCGAGCGCGGCTCCACTCGTATACCCTTCTCTTGGATACATTACTACATTTGTGCCGTGTGTTCATACAGTTTGGTCGCCGCATGTAACACGCGGCCATAGCCTTCTCGAGCACCGTGTACTAACACTCCAGCAGCATACTTCAAAATCCTCACAGTGGGGCCGCCACAAGAGATGCAGCCGTCATATCGCCAACGGAGCCAATCGGGATACAGTACCGTGTGATTAAGTCGCGTCGTCGCGGCCCGCAAGCAGAGTCGTCTGGTGGGCCTCCTGCAGTACGGAGCAGGTCTGCTCACAGTTACGACGCTGTTGCAGTGGTAGTGTTTACGGGAGATGAACTTTGGATACGGACATGAACACTAGTGATTACGCTGAGTTAGGTTTCACCTTGTTTCCGGAGAAAATCTTCTAAGTTGTCATTAATTCCGACTTTCCATTTGGTACTTCGTACCTGGGACACAATAGCACAAACATTCATATAAGAAAGGAGAATTTATGTTTCTACTCGGATGATAATGACAGGCTAATCTGACGCTATTACTGTGAAAGTATGTAATGAGTCGTGCCTATAACACAAATATTGGGGAACGGCCAGGCTCATGTTATGAAGAGTCTTAGCCCAGAACACATTTATAATCTCTTATGAAATTTCGGTTATATCGTTTACTTCTTTTGTTGTTAGTGTTATTATTAGTTCGAGCGAAAAAAGTCACTTGTGGACACTTAAAATCTCCTCAGTGTAGTGCTAAATAGCGGAATGCAATTTACCACCCATCGTTGGCCACCTTCACAATTTGAGTGAGATATTATAAAATGAATTATTTCTTACGTACTATTCAGCTTAATGAAACATACGTATTTAGTATTATTTATAATACGTGAACTGTGAACAATTTACTATGTGGTGTAAATTTTAGGTCCTCATTTCTCCACAGAAGTTCAACAGCAGTAAAATCTGCTCAGTTAGCTAACAGCGGTGAACTAATACCGGGCCACCTTTTATCGCTAACTACGACAAATCATGGCTAGATTCGTAAGACGTATGACCTGTATTATTAGCAGTATGTCATAATTGTGTTGCGGTCTATGTGGTTTCCTAATCTTCAGATCACACTCGAGTACGTGTAGAAAAACTAGACAACGTACAGTATAGACTGCGAAAGATCCACAAGAAAAGCGGGAGTGACTACGAACGAAGAATCTCATACGCGGCGAGATTTTTGAGACAGGTACTGAACTGCTGTTTATTTAGCCTTCATAAGGGTATACTCGTAACCTAAGCCAGAAGAACGGATTCGTGAGAAAACATACGGACTGTGGAAGTCACTTCAGGAGAACAGCTGTAACATTGTGAAAACAAACTTTAATTAAACTTTGCACCCACAGTTCAGTAGCATGTGCAATGTTACCTGCAATGTCTGGAATACACATATCCATAGTGCACAAGGTGGTGTAATGCCTCCCAAATAAGATAGTAGCTTAGTTAGAATAGTGATGTTGGAAACAATATAGAAATTTAGTCTGGGAAACCTCAGGATGTTGCTAACCCGTGTTACTGGAAAGGAAATATTGATCTTTCCGTGTTGGCATTCATCTCTTGCTGAGTGTGACCGTTGGGGCCAGGATATACTGCTCTCATATATGAAAGCAGTGAACGTACTTTGAAGGCTTGCGTTTAGCGAAATCTGCTGCAGAGGTGAATATGTGAATATATAATTTTCTAAAACAATAAAACATCCTATGCCAAAGTAACAAGTAGACGCACGTGACTGATAAGACGTTTAATCCAATGATTAGAAAAATGTTTATATTAAAATGATAAAACTATGTTTGATAATACGGTGCGACGTGTAGGTGCCACTTGTTAGGAACAAATTATTTAAACAATATGGCAATAACCAAAAAAGTGGTTTCCTGTTTTCCTAGATACTTTCCACCTGGTCGGTTGGTGTACGAGCGTAAGAAATGCCGGTTTTTATTTCTGGAGGACAGAAACATGTTCAGCGAATTTCCAGGATGGGGAAGTCTATAAGTGGAATTTGATACAAACTGGATTTACAGTCTCTAGTAATGTGTAGAGGACCATACTTTAGGTGAAAAGTGGCATTTAATAAAAAGTGGCATTTGAAGTTAATACATTGATTGATTAATTGAGAGGGGTGATCAGTCTCGCGATTCCGAAGTGAGTCACAGATGAAAGAGTGTCTTCTATAAGCGGGCGGATTTTGTAAGGGGAGTCAAATTATAAAATGATCAACATTAAACACACACAGTAGAAAGCCATAAAAGGTGAGACCAAATCTAAAAAAAATGGAAAAAAGTGGGGGTTATCTTGGGGTTACAGACAGAGAAGACTGTACAGAAATTCCCAACCACCACCAACCCGCCCCTGCTCCAAGAGAACCTTACATCTGGAAACAAAAACCACTTTTACGGAAGATACGAGGACCTGTTCGATCATCTGTGGATCGCCTGCTAATATTAAATTTAAGAAATTGGGAAGACTATACTTAACACTAAGGGCCGAAATAATGGGACATTCCACCAATACATGAGAGATCGTTAGTCTGGCTCCACAACCACATTGTAGGAGGGGGGGGGGGTAGTCCTTAGATAGGAGGAAACAATGGGTGAGCCGGTCCTTCAGAGAAGAGCTGAAGGAAGAGCGCCGAACTTCAGTAGACTCCTTGATTGAGCGGAATTTATTACTTTGGTCAGTAGCGCTCCCGCTGGCATTCCATTTTTGGGCAAAGAGAGATTTGACGTATATCCGCATATCCGCAGCTGGAATCATGAAAGTAAAAGGGGGGTAAGCATCTGCTTCTCTAACCAGCCAGTTCACTCCCTGGGATGCCCACATGACTTGGGAGAGACAGAGAAACGACTGAAAAGGTGGTAGGTTCAAGAGCAGAACTGAAAAGGTGGTAGGTTCAAGGGCAGCGCGAAGGTCATGGATAGCAGAGACCAAAGGATGACGAAAGTAGCATCTTTCGATAGCCTGCAGGCAGCACATGGAGTCTGAACAAATAAAAAAACTGTGGGTGGGAGGAAAAAACCAAAAGGAGGGCCCTGTGAATGGCTAGAAGCTCTGCTGTGAACACACTACATTATCCCTACAATAAATGGTGTTCGAAGGCAGTAGGCGGCGTGAAAGGATAACCCACCTTATCTATTGTATTGTATTGTATGGAACTGGGGACCTAGAAACGGGGGAGGGTCTTCGTCATCGCCGTAGCCCTCAATGGTTCACAACCCCACAACGGGCTACAGCAGTCCACTCACCCAACCGCCGTCCCACAACGAATCTAGGGTTACTGTGCGATTCGGCCCCCATTGTACAACCCAGGGGAAGTCTCACACCATACGAGTATAACCCCAAATAGAGTAACTATGGTGTACGCGTACATGGAGATAGTGGTTGTGCAGCTATCGCTCACATAGTGTTAACTGAGGCGGAATAAGGGAAACCAGCCTGCATTCGCTGAAGCGGATGGAAAACCGTCTTAAAAACCGTCTACAAATGGTTCAAATGGCTCTGAGCAATATGCGACTTAACTTCGAGGTCATCAGTCGAACTTAGAACTAATTAAACCTAACTAACCTAAGGACATCACACACATCCATGCCCGAGGCAGGATTCTAACCTGCGACCGTAGCGGTCGCTCGGCTCCAGACTGTAGTGCCTAGAACACCACGACCACTCAGGCCGGAAAAACCGTCTACAGTCTGGCTGGCACAACGGACCTCGACACTAATCCTGCCGGTGGATTCGTGGCGGGGACCGGCACGTTCCCGCCGGAAGGCAGTGCGTTAGACTGCACAGATAAACAGGGGGCCATGATTGTCTTAGAACTATCGGTGTAAGATATGGTGGCAACCTGGAACTCTGCAAGGATGGCACATACAATCCATATGAGGGACAAAAACCTTAGGGCCCTCGAATAGATTAGTCCTAATCTGTGATCTAGGTACCATCCACAGAGGAGTATGGGAAGGAAAACAGGGGATGCAGACCAGTGAGTGGAGATGGACATCCCTACAGAGAGAGGTGAGACACATGGGTACCGGCAAAACTACCAATGTGTGGGTGTTAAGAGGAGACATCGCTCGTTGACAAAGAGCACAGGATACAAAGGATGGTCAGTGAGCGGCGAATGGCGATTGCATAAGAAACAAGGAGTTGGGTCTGTCGGATGTGTAGAGGGGGAACCTCTGCTTCTGTGGGGAGACTATAAACAGACTAGTGCGAAAAGCACTAATAGCCAGACACAGCCCACTATGATGGGCATCATCAAGATATTACAAAGTTGAAGGAGCTGCTGAGCCCTAAACCTGACAACCATAATCTACTCTGGACAGGACCAGAGCATGGTAAATATGGAGAGGAATGGAACAGTCTGCACCCATAGATGTGTGGGGCACGAGGTGGAGAGCACTAAGCTTACCTATACATGTAGTCTTTGTGTGTCGAATGGGGGACAACCATGTCAGCTTGTTATCAAAAATAAGGCCCAAGAAACGGGACTGTGCTACAACATCGAGGAGCTGGTTCCCTAAATAAAGTTCTGCATCCCGGTGTACTGTAGGTCGACGACAAAAATGCATAACGCGCGGAGGGAGAAAACTGAAGCCATGGTCGGTGGCCCATCAAGAGTCCCGTCAGATGGTGCCTTGGAGCTGGCGCTCAGCAGGCACTACTGAATGGGAGCTGCACCAGACGAAAAAAACGTCAACATACAATGCCAGGGTAACCAGATGCCCAACAGAGGTCACAGAAGCCCGTGGAATACCATTTTCCTGAATCTGAGGGGTGTTGAGTGAAGTGCCAACTCGAACCCAGAAAAGCTGATGAGATAAAAACTCACAGATAAAAAACAGAAGGGGACCATGGAAGCCCCAGTCATGGAGGGTAATTAAAATGTGATGGCACCAAGCTATGTCATATGTCTTATGGATGTCAAAGAAGACTGGCAATGAGTAGAAGCCTGTCAGATGGCTGGTTCCAATCAGATTAAACGGTTAATAGGAGATCGCCCTGCCCAAAAGCCACACTGATACGGGGACAAAAGGCCCTGAGATTGAAATACCCAACATAATCTAAAGCTGACGATCCTTTTGAACAGCTTACGAAGTACATTCGTCCGCCTAATTGGATAGTAGCTTTTGAGAGACGTTGGGGTTTTCCCAGGCTTAAGAACAGGAATGACTGTACTGCATTGCCATTGCGACGGAAAAGCACCTATGAGCCAAAACTGGTTGAAGACCCTGAGGAGCTGTTACCCCTGCGGAACGTCCAAATGTCGGTCAATCTGGTTGTGGATACAGAGCTTACTTTGCAAATATGCAGCTTTTAAGAAATTAGTCTTGTTACAATAAAAACTAAAGTGCTAATATATAGTTACCTAGTTCGCCTAGTTATCACATACGGCTCAGAGGTATGGACGTTGACGGAAAACGATAAAAATGCAGTAAGGAGCATTAAGCGGAAAATACTACGCAAAATCTATGATCCAATATGGGAGGAAGAAGGATGGAGAATGCTCTACAATGCCGAATTACAAGAGTAAATGCAAGGCAAGGACACAGTAAAATTTGTAAAATCACAGCGAATGCGATGGCTTGGGCACTTGGAGAGAATGGCAGAGGACAGAATTCCAAAGAAAATGATGAAAGGTATGATCCATTCAGTTAGGCGGAAAGGGAGACGTAGAAGAAGATGGATCGACGAGGTAATAATGGATATCACCAATATGGGAGTCCGGGGGTGGAAAAGAGCAGCAAATAACCGAGAAGTGCGGAGGAAGATTGTTGAAGAAGCCAAGGCTCACCAAAGGCTGTAGCGCTACTGAAGATGAAGATCTGGTTGTGGATGTAATCAGGGCCTGAGGCTGTGTCTAGAGAAGAGCTAAGATCCAGCGCCAATTCCCATCCAGTGAAGGGTGCATTGTAGGGCTCAATGTGGTGTGGGATGAAACGGTTTGGGGGGGGGGGATTCTGTTCATCTCTGCATTACTGCTGGAGGAAGGCAGCACAATTGACTGTCGCTGGCGACCCAGAAGGCTACGAAGCTTGGACCAAACCTGCGATGAAGAGGCATATGCCCCAAAGAAGGAACCATAGCGCTCCAAACATTAGTTATTTCTCCACTTAATAAGGTAATGAGCCTTAGCATGGAGACGCTTGAATGTGAGGATATTGGTCTGTGAAGGGTTTCGCTCTAATCACTGTATCACCAGTCGGCAGTCCTGGACAGGACTGCTATATCCTTGGTCCAACACCGTAATGGTCGACGACAAGGGTGACTTGTGGAAGGGTGGGACAGCAGTGCCAGCAGGATGAAAAATAGTAGCAGAGGTGCCTTGCACTAGAATTCGATAAGGAGTCAAAGTGAACAGCAGACGTATATAAAGGCCAAATCGATCGGCAGAACGCGCAACATGGCGGTCTGTCTGCCTGGCGTCAGTAGGGGAACGATAGAATCACCAAAATGTGGTCACTGACACTAAGGTGATCAGGAGATGACCAATGTAGGGAAGCCATGAGGGCAGAGGAGGAGATCGTGAGATCAATAGTTGAGAAGGTGCCATGAGCATCACTGAAGTGGTTAGGGGAAACATCACTGAGGAGACACAACTCGATTTCAGTGATACGTTGGTCAATTAGGATATCCGTACCTGTTGAAGTAACACTCCTCCACGGGCGCTGATAACCACGCAGTTGAGCGCCCCACAAACCAAACATCATCATCATCATCAACACTCCTCCACAGTGGATGGTGGGCATTTAAATCCCCAAGAAGGAGAAACAGAGATGGGAGTTTCTGGATTAAGGTAGGCAGTGCAACATAAGGAACTGGCCTACCTGGAGGTAGGCAGACATTGCAAATGATGATTGCTGGCAGTCGGACCACTATCACTTCCAAGTTGATATGTAAGGGGATCCCGTCACTAATGACATTGGAGCAAACTAACGTGCAGACCCCAACAGATGCTACCCCAGAGCCAGTATGGTCCCGACAGAACGCCCGATAACCACGAAAAGTTGGAGAATGATCATTAAGGATACGTGTTCCTTGAAAAACAAGATAGAACGCAGACCAGCATTTCCGGTAGATAATAATAGTATCTGTTCCAATGCCAATCGATAATCGTGTGGCGAGAGTCCATGACAGTCATGAGGGAGCTGAGGAGATGGACAGATCACTCAATCAGTAGTCACTCAGGAAGATGGGGCGACATCCATAAGTAAGATGTCAGGTTGCGAGGGGCCATTGCAGGCGCCTTGTGTTGGAATTTATTTTTCTCCTTCTTCTCTTTCTGAGGTGGAGGTGGGCAGTGCACAGGTGGAGGGAGTACAGGTTTCTGCAAGACCTGGAATCGAAAGATAGCAGGCGACCTTGGGGCGCACAAATATTGTGCCTCATGGTCGAGTAGTGGTAAGAGTCTTCTGGCCTGAGAGACGCCAGGGAGAGGGAGCCCAGTCACCAGCAGATAATGCCAAACAAGGGGGCACATCTTCGGCGAGGGAGGGGGAGCGGCTTCCTGACGGGAGGTCGTTGGAACTGCAGGTGAGGTGGAGGGGGGAGAGGGATGGGGCTGGGGTACGAATGTGGGAGAAGCAGGAAATGAAGTAACACCATCAAAAGTTGAAGATATTGACACTGTATTGAGTCTGTCACTTTTGGCCAGCCTCAGCATAAGACAGGCGATCGAGACTCTTGTATTCTTGAACCTACTTTTCTCTCTTGTAAGCCAAACAATCCAGAAAGGGAGGGGAGTGGCGGTCAGCACAATTGACACACACACAATGGCCACAGTCACCTCACAAAGGGTCCACCATACAGCCTGAAACGCAAGCACCGAAAGAACCACATAGGTGGAGAGATACACGGCTTCACACCACATCTGTAGCACAAAGCCTTAAGCTTCTTTGGGAGGGTATTCCCCTCAAAAGCCAAAATGAAGGCGCCAGTATCGGTGTGGTTGTCTTTGCGACCCTACTGCACAGGTAGAACAAAATGAATGCCACGCCGCTACAGATTAGACCATAGTTCCTCATCAGTTTGCAGGATAATATCCATATGAAAAACTACTCGTAGAACCGTATTCAGAGATTGGTGAGGAGTGATAGACACTGAGACCTGGCCAAGACGATCACAGTCAGGAAGAGCTGCAGAGTGGATGGCAGAAGAAGCTTTGATCCACAGGGAGCCTGACCGCCTCTTACTGAGAGACTCCACTTCACCAAATTTGTCCTCAATATTTTGCATCAAAAACGATGGCTTTGTCGTGGTGAATGTGTCCCCATCCATTCTAGTACAGATGTAGCAGGGAAAGGGCCCTCCTCCCATGGTGCAGCCGGGGAAAGGCAGGTTTCTGGGTCATACGAAGCAGTGTTCAAAGATCCTTCACCATTCTAAAAGATGGCCGTTTGTGAACGGCCCGATTTTTGCAGCTTCATGCACTTGCCCTGGTACCACCCACTCCGACCAGGGGCTCTCCCCATGGCGCCACCAAGCCACAAAAAGTGCAGCCATTGCCAGGAGTTCCAGTGCTCCAAGAACATAAGCAACTACTCCTTGGCATCGATGAGAATGCAACAGCTCAGGTATCAGTAGCCATGATCCCTTTGTTGTCAGGGGGTTCAGCCATATGAGTACAAAAGTCCCACCACACTGACTGGCTACACGTGCTATTGGGTGGAAGGCGGATACAGTGGGGAAGGGAGAGGGGAAGGAAGGGAGTAGAGGAATCCACACCGTAGATGCTAGGGAGGGAGTTCTTCCCCATATGGCTCACACTAAAAAAAAATTTTTTTGAAGTGGGGACCTAATCGCTAAAAAAGATGAAAGAGAGGGCAAGGAACAAAATTGCAACCAATACAGGAAACCAGGTGGACAGCCAGGTCGACATAAGTCAGAACGAAAGGGTGGAAGGAGGTGGTAACGGGGAAGGAAGGAGGTTAGGTAGGGAGGGGGCATCGTGAAAGAAAAGCAGCCAGGGAATGAAGAATGGCCTGCAATAGCTCAGGGCCCAATGTGTGCCCTGCATGAACTCACGAAAGAACCGTGAGCCCCGTTGGGGGTTACGTAACACAGGTCTGGAAAACTGAAGCAAGAGTTAGCTAAGATTAGAAGACTCTAATAAGTTTGTCGATCTAAGAAAACCAACCGGCAATGAAAACTGGTGCAGGACGAAAATTGATTATACTATATGTGAACGACGGAAAATACGCAAGAAGCATTCTCGGACAGAGAGAGAGGACAACAGAAGTAAAGACGAAAGATGAAGCTCTGAGATTAAAGACGCCGTGAGACAAATATGCAATCATTCTTCTCTACTGCTCAACTGCTTAATGAATGCGCAATGAGGTGCAAAAAAAGTTAGATTTAAATTTAGGGTGAATTGGTATTTAAGACTAGTTTCGTTAGTGCTACTTATGTCATCTACGACAGTGAGGATCAGTTACTGGATCTGTTGAATTTCAGCATAGATAAGCTATTGAGTGTGACTGGACCTGACAGATCAGGTTATCAAAGACGACCCCAACCAATTCCTAATCTCCTCTGTTGGCTAAGTGTACTAATCTTGAGTTTGAACCTATTCAGAATAATGGTTCCCATAAAAATCGACATTTTTCCAAGATGGGAAAGCTACGACACTGAGATGAGGATGTCAAATGTAGTACAGAATGACATCACTCTGAAATTTCTATAGAGCATATGATGAAATGATCATATGGCACCAATGGCCAGGAGGTCCCCGCCGGAGCCGTTCTGTTGAGCTACGATTAATGATTTCTTAAGTTTTTTTCTGATAAATGTGATTTTTAGCCTAGAACAAACTAAAATATAACAGATTATCCACTTCTTGGATATAAGTTACAACCTAGTACATTTCATCACCACATGCTCGTTGTAAATTAATAGGAACGTTTTTGCTTTTTATGGAAATATATTTAACTTTAAGTGGTACAGACATGAGAAAGGAACTTGTTTGGAGGGAAAGGAAGACTCAGAGGTTCACTCAGAAAGCTGAACAAGCCGTAATTATTTAAATATAGAACCAAATTTAAAACGAATGTTTTATAAATAACTGTGAATTGTAAATAAAATTGATGAAGGTCACACATAACTATTCACCACCACGAAGTGGAAGCTCAACTTAAATACCAAAATACCAAGTAGACTTCAAATGGTTCAAATGGCTCTGAGCACTATGGGACTTAACTGCTGCGGTCATCAGTCCCCTAGAACTAAGAACTACTTAAACCTAACTAACCTAAGGACATCACACACATCCATGACCGAGGCAGGATTCGAAGCTGCGACCGTAGCGGTCACGTGGTTCCAGACTGAGGCGCCTAGAACCGCACGGCCACACTGGCCGGCCCAATGTAGACTTCAATAGGTCTAATATCATAATGTGAGTGACTCATAATGGAGCAAAAGGGGTCGGTCAGTAAGCATGGTTTTTATCATAGTCCTACTACAATAATTCGGCTCGTACTATAACTGAGAACAAGGGAGTTATTGGAGCACAATATTGCCAACAGCCTTGTCACAGTGGTAACACCGGTTCCCGTCAGATCACAGAACTTAAGCGCTGCCAGGCTGGACTAGCTCTTGGATGGGTAACAATCTGGTCTGCCGATTGCTGTTGGCAGGAGGAGTGCACTCTGCCCTTGGGAGGCAACCTGAAGAGCTACTTGATTGAGAAGTAGCGACTCGAGTCTCGTAAACTAACATGATGGCCGGGAGAGCGGTGTGCTGATCACATGCCGCTCCATTTCCGCTTCCAGTGACTCCTGTGGACAGAGGATGATATGGCGGCGCTTGGGATCCTACTGCTGTGCCTACAGCTGCTTCTCCACGTGGGAGCAGTAATACGAGTGCGGAACGATCTGTTTCGATGACTCGCACGTTTTCTGTAGTATGACCTCACGTCCATTTATATAAACCGCAAGTACCTCCGATATCAGTTGGCGTGTAAACACCTTACTCTTGTACTGGACCCACCGTTCAATATTTCACAGTAATTATCCTGTATTACTTCGTCATAATCACAGTCTGGAACCGCGCGACTGCTACGGTTACAGGTTCGAATCCTGCCTCGGGCATGGATGTGTGTGATGTCCTTAAGTTAGTTAGGTTTAAGTAGTTCTAAGTTTTAGGGGACTGATGACCAAAACTGTTAAGTCCCATAGTGCTCAGAGCCATTTGATTTCGTCATAATAATATTGCTACGTGAAGTCTCTCATAATATAGGATGATTTCCTATGTTAAAGATCGCTTGCGTGAGAAACTGTAATTATCTTTCCAAGATGGCTTCACTTACAATCCTGGAAATTGAAATAAGAACACCGTGAATTCATTGTCCCAGGAAGGGGAAACTTTATTGACACATTCCTGGGGTCAGATACATCACATGATCACACTGACAGAACCACAGGCACATAGACACAGGCAACAGAGCATGCACAATGTCGCCACTAGTACAGTGTATATCCACCTTTCGCAGCACTGCAGGCTGCTATTCTCCCATGGAGACGATCGTAGAGATGCTGGATGTAGTCCTGTGGAACGGCTTGCCATGCCATTTCCACCTGGCGCCTCAGTTGGACCAGCGTTCGTGCTGGACGTGCAGACCGCGTGAGACGACGCTTCATCCAGTCCCAAACATGCTCAATGGGGGACAGATCCGGAGATCTTGCTGGCCAGGGTAGTTGACTTACACCTTCTAGAGCACGTTGGGTGGCACGGGATACATGCGGACGTGCATTGTCCTGTTGGAACAGCAAGTTCCCTTGCCGGTCTAGGAATGGTAGAACGATGGGTTCGATGACGGTTTGGATGTACCGTGCACTATTCAGTGTCCCCTCGACGATCACCAGTGGTGTACGGCCAGTGTAGGAGATCGCTCCCCACACCATGATGCCGGGTGTTGGCCCTGTGTGCCTCGGTCGTATGCAGTCCTGATTGTGGCGCTCACCTGCGCGGCGCCAAACACGCATACGACCATCATTGGCACCAATGCAGAAGCGACTCTCATCGCTGAAGACGACACGTCTCCATTCGTCTCTCCATTCACGCCTGTCGCGACACCACTGGAGGCGGGCTGCACGATGTTGGGGCGTGAGCGGAAGACGGCCTAACGGTGTGCGGGACCGTAGCCCAGCTTCATGGAGACGGTTGCGAATGGTCCTCGCCGATACCCCAGGAGCAACAGTGTCCCTAATTTGCTGGGAAGTGGCGGTGCGGTCCCCTACGGCACTGCGTAGGATCCTACGGTCTTGGCGTGCATCCGTGCGTCGCTGCGGTCCGTTCCCCAGTCGACGGGCACGTGCACCTTCCTCCGACCACTGGCGACAACATCGATGTACTGTGGAGACCTCACGCCCCACGTGTTGAGCAATTCGGCGGTACGTCCACCCGGCCTCCCGCATGCCCACTATACGCCCTCGCTCAAAGTCCGTCAACTGCACATACGGTTCACGTCCACGCTGTCGCGGCATGCTACCAGTGGTAAAGACTGCGATGGAGCTCCGTATGCCACGGCAAACTGGCGACACTGACGGCGGCGGTGCACAAATGCTGCGCAGCTAGCGCCATTCGACGGCCAACACCGCGGTTCCTGGTGTGTCCGCTGTGCCGTGTGTGTGATCATTGCTTGTACAGCCCTCTCGCAGTGTCCGGAGCAAGTATGGTGGGTCTGACACACCGGTGTCAATGTGTTCTTTTTTCCATTTCCAGGAGTTTATATTGTACAGTATACGAAGAGATGCTGGGCGTTACCACGAACTTTATCTGAAGAATCAATAATTTCAGTTCACCATCGGTGTTTATTTGTCCCTTTACCTCTGAACAAACATACTTCCATAGTTACTACATACACTTTTTCAAAAACACAATGTGTAAAATATATCTTCATCACATCTTTCAATCACCTTCACAGAAAACAGTCTGGTACGAAGCTGGTAGCAATCTGGACTAATGTCATGAAGCCCCATATCAAATTCCGATGCACTTGTCGTTCCAAAATATTATATGTTTTCTACGAATGTATGTCCCAGAACCGTCGAGAACAGCTAATAAATCGAATTAACATTTAGATAGCTTTCGTTACGTAAATTATTTATCAGCTTTAATTTATATGCTGATTTCTGAAAAAATGTGGTAAGTGAAGATTTATGGGCTTAATGGCTGAAATCAAAGTTTACAAATTTTGGAATACGAAAACTGATAATATCTCGTTATTTTATAAAATCGAATTCATTATTTATTGTAGAATTAAAACAGTTATGACTTGAGACAGATATTTTATTTGGATGTAACACTAAAGACTTAATTTTATGGTAATTAACGGATATTAATTTTCAGATCGCACACTTTTAAAATTTTGACTACTACATTTTATTGTGTAAGATCAATGCTTGATAATATACTACCGAAATAGAAGAATAAAATTATATTTACACAAAATACTAGTAAGCAGTCAGAAATCCCTATTTTCAACCACACATAAGAAGTTATTGATTTATGTAAGAAAATTGACTCAAATCTGCCTAAAATTTAGATGGTATCAAACCGTTCAGTAATCGAGCAAAAATTCCGACAGGACTAGCTTCATTGCACTCTTCATACAAAGTGACATCATGCCATAAATTTATCCATTTCGTTTGACGGTTATTTTATGAATGAGATTAGCGGAACACGGACCTTTACAATCACAAGACGAAGGTGCCACTGGAACTATGTGTACGTTATCAGTGAATAGAATGAAATACTTATTACGTGTTCGCAATTCTTCTCATCGTTTCGGAAGCGAATCACTTTAGCCTCTCGTTCTGTGTGGCACTTTTGATGCACGTAGCATTACTAGTTTTTGGGCTGTACACTTCATTAAACAGGCGGAGAAACTCATTGGACGATTAGATACTCGAACGCAAAAACTTCATCGTGTTCAGAAGTCTATGTTATGTACACACGTATAAGCTACTGTGATCAGTGCGTATCTTCTGTTCACTTAGTTAACGATCGACACGACAAATACTTGCAAAATTTATTATTGTAGCAGCTATGTGTTTTCATTCTCCTTCCCTTCCTCAGCTGCGAACAAAGATCCAATTACAGCTTAACATATTTTGTGGAACGCAGCATCATTTCTTTCACTTACTGCAATGAGTTTAATAACTGACATTCCTTATAGCGGCAAAAATAGCCATGCTCTGATGATCTGTGACACTACTTGAGTCATGAAAAATAGATTTCTTGTGAATGTGTAGAAAATCAGTAAATAAAGCAACAAATTTATCTTGTAAAAACTGCTCCTCACGTAATAGGTTAATGAATTATCCTTAATAGGCTAATTAATGAATACTTTCTATGGTAGAAAGTGCTGAAAATGAACAGAAACGCATCTACAGTAAACGGTAACTAAGTGATGTGGAACCTTCTAATGTCGATGACATGACATAAACATAGCATACTGTGTTACAGTGAGTGTTAAGAGAATATAAGTATTTGAAGTAATTGCAGTTTCTTTCACAATGCTTCTTTTCAGTTAGTTTTTGCAATGGCAACAAAAAAGAAGGAAGAGGAACGAAACAGTAAACAGAAGACGAAATACATGACACAAAAACAAATGGCGTCATAGAAAACAAACTAGGCGCATATTCATTAAACATAATTACCCATCACTTGCGTAGAACGAACGTGTCACAGAGAATAATTGATACGCCATATTATAAAATATATAATTAATAGACCAAGAATAACTGGTGTTTTCTGTGAGGACGTCTATTCCGTTGGGTCGTTGAATAATAGATCAAGCGTCTAGCAAGAGACGTGCAACCACGACAGTGGGTTGATGCCAAGTTACGGGATTTATTTTCTGCATTTCCTTCATTTCCGGCATACGTATACATTTTTCCTATAAGACGTGAAGCCTACAATGGCGATCAGACAAGCGTACAACAGATGTACCGTTTCCTCAGCCTTCTGGAGTATGCAACGTGACCGCTATTTCATGCATCGAACAACGCAATCGCTGTTACCTTTTAAGCTGGAAATTCAATTTTTAGCGCGTCGAAGATGGACAACGTGGAGATTGCCGTTGTCGAACACAGCGGTTAGGCGCATAATGCTTCGGAATCCAAACTGACATACGAAACGCTAGTGCGTGTTTTCCGTACAAGACAGGTCTCCATATCCTCATGCGGTTCACAATCATCACTTGCGGTGTCGCTTTCACGTTGGAGAAGTTCCAGCACTGGCCAGAGACGGAGAAAGGCAACGTCAAGAGATCTCCTAGCTCTGGGGTTTGTCGCAAGGAGAGTTGCGTGTTGGATACGTGCCAAATGACATTGAATATTATTTCAGCTACGGACAGGACTTTGCGCATCCTGACGTTCACTTGTAAACAGTGGCAGCTATATGAAAGGAGCTTTGGTTGTTGATATGCTGCGCTGTACCTACAACACATGAAAATCTTATCTCGTATTTACTTTGGCTGTTTATTGTTCTGTTTAACTGTGAATACCAGAACTGCATGGATTTGTTAAAGATCATTTGCAGTTTATCGGTGGGACTATAAGAATGACGCTTTTTGCTAATCGTAAGATACTCGAAGGCGTAAAAGAACAGGTGAAAAATTCATATTACACAGTTCAGTATTTCAGCTTTAGCTGTTGATGAAAAAGCTTATAACGAAGTAAGTTTATACCACAAGCAAGCCATCTGAATTTTTAGTTTGTCTGCATTTAAATGAGTCTCCTCCAGTTTCCAATAGACCCGGCCATCGAGAAGTAAAGTGTCATTGCAGCTTCACTGATAACTAAAAACACTGATCACAGAACAGTCCTTCGCGATACTGCTTTGCTGCAAATTGTCTTAATCAATTACAGTTATGCCACCACGAAATCAGAACATATTAATTTGTGCATTTGTTCAGTAGATTACTCGTTTAGCACTGTTGTCGGATAATTACAGCAGTTCAGTAAGTTTTCCTATTTATTTCAGGAAGAGTAAGTGGACTGAAGCTACAAAAGAGTACGGATAATGCTATCGGTTACCTAACAGATAAATGCACATTGCTCTGCTGTTTTTTCCTAATATTAGTCAGTTAGCATATGGGCAGGACATACTAAAATTCGCTGCACTAAGAGATATCAAAAGAAATATCAAATATATATATATATATATTAATGCAGCGAATTTTAGTATGAAACGCTATGAAGAGACGAGTCTCATTCAGTTATTAACACCATTACCAATTGCTCATAGTATCAGTTTCATTTGTCGTGTGTGTGTGTGTGTGTGTGTGTGTGTGTGTGTGTGTGTGTGTGTGTGTGTGTGTGGAGAGTGAGGGTATTAGAGGGGCATGCTCTTTATTTCAAACCAAGTCTTCTGAGGGTTTGAAACGAAATGCTGATTTAAATATTAAGTGTGCTCCCTCATCACTTTTGTAAGACGCATTACAACGAATGTTGTAGGTTATACGGGATAACAACAATTTAGACGACATAATGAGGAATTTTGTCCAGTTTTAAGACAAAAATTCTTCAGAATGTCGAATTTCTCAGAGCAGGTGAATTATAAACACTTTCCCTGCCTTCAGTTACTCTCATAGTTTAGTTAACATAAATGACTACAGAAATCAAATCACTTTCACTCAGAGATATAATATTTATTTTGGGCACTGCAGGTGCAGAAAGGCTTCTTTTCACGAAACGAATAACACCGAGTTCTAACAAAAAGTGAACACCTGTATTTACAATGGCAAACGTACAACCACCTGTACCAATCATAACCAGAAAATTTGGAACGTTCACCAAAATGGCGTAAGGTTGTTCATTAAAGAGACACCGTGGTTCCGTAGCAAGGAAACATAAACAACGGAGTACAGGTAATTTGCTTTCTCTATATGAGTTTGTAATCATTTACTTCGGCGAGAGACTCTTTACTTTAATTACAGAAGGAAGGAAATTACTTTTTCCATAACTGTACCACGCTGCCTCACGCTCTGTTGGCTTCGCATTTACTGTTCGTCAGTAGAAATTTTTCGGGCAGAATGCAGCAGGATGTTAAGACAGGTAACTACATCAAAATACAATAATGCAGTAGATAATCAGGCACCAATAAAATTGTTTCTGAATCAAATATCACCTTGGCAACATCTACGACATCCACATTCAGAGATTTCATACCGCTTGACATTGACTGACAAGCAACAGCTACAACAGACATGTTGTCACTTACACCGAGGTACTGTTCAGCCTGCCACTCACTGGCGCAATGGTAACATGGCTATCGCTTCTGGTCCTGTTCTCATGAACCCTGGATTACGAAACCTTCCTAAGATTTACGACTGCAATAGGGTGTAAAACCGGACATTTTGTATTTAATTTGGTGGGAAACATACCATTGGAGAGCTAATAATTGTAATTAACTAATGTATAACCTACAAATTTTGACATTCTTTCAATAAAATTTGTAGTAACCTTTGTGATGATTTAATAAGAGTATAACATTTTCCGTCCTTTGGTATTCATGTGTGTATATTCATATCCATGCGTCATGTTCCCTTTGTTTCCCGTCTTTATATATTATACCAACATAAAATCACGGTTATACTGACATATGAATAGAACACTGGTCATGAAACAAAGTAACATACGGCGACAGCTCGGTGTGTCTCCTTTCAATAGTGGCTGCAGTAGCAGCTGAATGTATTGCAACTGCTGAATGTTCGATTAAATTTACTGCTGCCCGACTGGCAGTAAAATGGGCACGCGCTAAGTCTGATGATAAGTAACACAAGTCGAACCTGGCAAATTTTATACACCATATTTAAAGAAATTTGGAATATATTTGAGTAAAATATTTTAATACTGCAATTAATTGATAAACCGACCTACAACTCCCACACATGTCAGGTTGGATGCTGTTATAGATGTTTACGAATGGTTGCTGAAGAGACGCCAGCAGACGTAAACAAAAACAGATGTGACGAATGCGGCGGTAGTGCAGCTGTGTTGCAGGTGGCCTATGCCCGCTGGACAGGGGCTCGGAGACGCCGGCGGCGTGACTCACCTGGCAGGTGTGGGCGGGCAGCGCCGCAGACGCCGCACAGTGGCACCGGCGGAGGCCGTCGTCGCGCGCTCCGGCCGCTGAGAGCGTGTCGCCGCGCGGTCCGCTCGCTCGCCTCGGTCCGGCGTGCACTGCCGCCGCAGACGCCCGCGTCCGCCCAGCGCCGAGCGCACGCCGCCTGCCTGCCGGCCACGGCGTTGCGCATGCGCCCCGCAACCCATACGCCGCGCCGGATCTCTCTCTTCCCATTCACATCTACATCTACATGATTACTCTGCAATTCACATTTAAGTGCTTGGCAGAGGGTTCATCGAATCACAATCATACTATCTCTCTACCATTCCACTCCCGAACAGCGCGCGGGAAAAACGAAAACCTAAACCTTTCTGTTCGAGCTCTGATTTCTCTTATTTTATTTTGATGATCATTTCGCATTCGCAAGAGAAAGTTGGTGACTGACATTTCGTAAATAGATCTCGCCGCGACGAAAAACGTCTTCGCTTTAGTGACTTCCATCCCAACTCACGTATCATATCTGCCACACTCTCTCCCCTATTACGTGATAATACAAAACGAGCTGCTCTATTTTGCACCCTTTCAATGTCCTCCGTCAATCCTACCTGGTAAGGATCCCACACCGCGAGGCAATATTCTAACAGAGGACGAACGAGTGTAGTGTAAGCTGTCTCTTTAGTGGACTTGTTGCATCTTCTAAGTGTCCTGCCAATGAAACGCAACCTTTGGCTCGCCTTCCCCACAATATTATCAATGTGGTCTTTCCAACTGAAGTTGTTCGTAATTTTAACACCCGGGTACTTAGTTGAACTGACAGCCTTAAGAATTGTACTATTTATCGACCAATCGAAAGCCAACGGATTTCTTTTGGAACTCATGTGGGTCACCTCACTTTTTCCGTTATTTAGCGTCAACTGTCACCTGCCACACCATACTGCAATCTTTTCTAAATCGCTTTGCAACTGATACTGGTCTTCGAATGACCTTACTAGTCGGTAAATTACAGCATCATCTGCGAACAACCTAAGAGAACTGCTCAGATTGTCACCCAGGTCATTTATATAGATCAGGAACAGCAGAGGTCCCAGGACGCTTCCCTGGAGAACACCTGATATCACTTCAGTTTCACTCGATGATTTGCCGTCTATGACTACGAACTGCGACCTTCCTGACAGGAAATCACGAATCCAGTCGCACAACTGAGACGATACCCCATAGGCCCGCAGCTTGATTAGAAGTCGCTTGTGAGGAACGGTGTCAAAAGCTTTCCGAAAATCTAGAAATACGGAATCAACTTGAGATCCCCTGTCGATAGCGGCCATTACTTCGTGCGAATAAAGAGCTAGCTGCATTTCACCTTCGAGTCTTACTTGCTGGTTGGTGTCGAATACACTACATTTTTTAACCTCGCCTCAAGACTGGTACGCTGACTCCTAGGATGTAATGGCGATGATGATTTAATTTATTCTTTCGCTCTGGAGCGTGTTGTCCGCCATCACCTCAGCAAATAGTGGCAAGTGTTGAATCGTGGGCACCTATCACTAATTTAAGCCCCCCCCCTCAATATCTAATAACCAAAAGTCGTTCGTTATAGTGGTGAATATATCAATTACGAATACTAATTCATAGTTAGGTCGGTATTACACTATAATACTTCTTTGACAAAGAAATGTGATCAAATATTCGTCAAATTTCTTTAAGAAACATTTTTGACGTTGCGCTAGTAAGGGGTATTGCACTATCATCCTATTTTATCTCAACAACAACAACTTATTATGCACTGCTGTTGCTTGTTCCACTGTTCCATTGTGTAAGCATTTGCAATAGTAGCGGCGAAAAAAAAAAAAAAGAAAACAACGGGTCAGGTTGAGGAAAGTGGCCAAGGCCAATTACTGTTAGTTATACAAGAACACACACGAGCCGGCCAGTGTGACCGAGCGGTTCTAGGTGCTTTAGTCTGGAACCGCGCGACCGCTATGGTAGCAGGTTCGAATCCTGCCTCGGGCATGGATGTGTGTGATGTCCTTAGGTTAGTTAGGTTTAAGTAGTTCTAAGTTCTAGGGGACTGATGACCTCAGATGTTAAGTCCCATTGTGCTCTGAGCCATTTTGAACACACACGACTTTATTCCTCAAACTAACGCACAGTTTTCTCTTTAAAACAACAAAGATCAATTCACGACTGAGGGTCCACGTAACTTCTCCAGAATAAGTTCAAGTGATTGCTTTTAAAACAACAGAATTTAGAGTAACGGCTGAAGGCCTCACTTAACTAAAATTACGATATCTTCTCGGCTAATGGTCGAAATAATATTTCAGATCAGCTTCTTTAAAAGCCAAGCATTTACAAATTCCGGCTAAAGGCCATATCAAGGAAAATTCAAGTTAATTCTTCTCCTGAAAACCCAATAATTTTTTTTTTGCATAATACAAGAGAGGCTATAAAGATAAACTTTTACACAGTACAACAGAAAAACATCTTAACAAAACATGAAGTATCTTGTCGGCTGAAGGCCCAAACAATTTTTCAAAAATACTTAAAGGCAGCCTTTAGATAAACATTTACAGAACACGACTGAAGGCCATTTCAAGAATTCAAGATAATTAAAGGAAAACCTTACAGACAAGGATTTACATATTAAAGCCACAGATTCTGAAACAAACGCGGCTGAAGGCTGAAATACAGAACAACAAGAATTTTAAATGAAACACGGCTGAAGGGCTAATCTTAAAGTTGTTATGAAGTTCAGCTGAAGGCCATATATTAAACATGAAACAGACAATACTGATACACGGCCGATAGAAGACCTGGCCGATAAAAGACCTGGCACAGTACCTGCGACCAAATAAAATGACAACCACAAACAATAAACAGTGGTGCTCAGAAGTGATCCAAGGGTCGGCCTGGGGAGGAAACTCAACAAATTAAGTGAGACAGTCAGCCAAGCGCAACACTACATCATCAAGTGGCAACACGACCAAGAGATGGATGAAGAATCAACCAACAACCTAATCAATTCCCTCTGTCGCAACCGACCAACGCAGACTGCATTCATCTGCTCAGTGGAAATCACAAAGGCTACACACAATTCCATGTAAACACACTTGCGTAAGAACTCGAACAATCGTAAAACCAGTCACTGTGGAACGACAAGGACGAATGAATTCGACACACAGAAAGTTTCCACAAGCGGTCGGCGAATAAATACATGTCGTCCGATGAGACGACCGACCGAACGACAAATCCAGGTCGTTCCCACTCAAATTACGCGCGTCGTCAACGGTCGGGTGAGTCTTGGCCTCCCGAAGCTGACTGTAACTCCAACCCGACTCAACTCCATATCCGTTCGGAACTCGGAGACACGGTGACCCGGGCACACTGGCTCAGACCCAACCATATATAGGTAACTCTTGCCCATTGTCCACGACATCTCTGTACAAGGAAGGAACCGATCCACGTCCGGCAAGATGACCAACTGACGAGGTCCATAAACGGCCAAAAGAACAAATACACGTCGCCCCATGAAACCAACCGAACGAACAACCAACGGTCGTTGATCCACCAATATGCTTCCGTTGGGCAGTTCATGTCTGGGGCCAGCGGTCGGCAAGTACTGGCTGTCCGCGCCTCACTGGCGCTCCGTCCCCGACTACTTCGTGCCCGACCGCTGTTGCGTTCCCGAATGCTGCTCCGTTCCCCACTGAACTTCAGACACATGACGACCCGGAAATACTCTCGGTCGCTCCAGAGATGGTGCGACAGTGCACTTATCGATAAGCGCCGCTGCTGTCACTCACGGGCAGGTAAGGCATGAAGATAGTGACGCCAGTAAATGGAATAAGGAAACGAGGCGGCAGTACCGTAAAAGAAGACGACAAACAATAAACGGAATGAAACTTAGGCGCGCACGGGTCACATATTTGGGTGAAGTCTTGGGTTTTACGTCGAGATAGTAAAAGCATTCAGCCAAAATTGTTACGAGTGCTGCAAGCGGAGAACGTCAAGCCTTATACAAAGTACTGACAAATGGATGAGAGTGCATTTCAGCATTTGCTCAGTAAAGTGAATTTTCGTATTTCAAAACAGAATGCTCACTTGAGAAATGGCACATGTGCAGAAGACAGCCTCACCATAACACTGCGATTTCTTGATACAAGAGAGAGCTTATCTAGTTTGCAATACAGCACTGGAATACCACAGTGCACATTAACCAAAATAATTCCAGGAAAGTGTGAAGAGATTTTTAAAGTGCTTAAAGAACAATATCTAAAGGTAAATACACTCCTGGAAATGGAAAAAAGAACACATTGACACCGGTGTGTCAGACCCACCATACTTGCTCCGGACACTGCGAGAGGGCTGTACAAGCAATGATCACACGCACGGCACAGCGGACACACCAGGAACCGCGGTGTTGGCCGTCGAATGGCGCTAGCTGCGCAGCATTTGTGCACCGCCGCCGTCAGTGTCAGCCAGTTTGCCGTGGCATACGGAGCTCCATCGCAGTCTTTAACACTGGTAGCATGCCGCGACAGCGTGGACGTGAACCGTATGTGCAGTTGACGGACTTTGAGCGAGGGCGTATAGTGGGCATGCGGGAGGCCGGGTGGACGTACCGCCGAATTGCTCAACACGTGGGGTGTGAGGTCTCCACAGTACATCGATGTTGTCGCCAGTGGTCGGCGGAAGGTGCACGTGCCCGTCGACCTGGGACCGGACCGCAGCGACGCACGGATGCACGCCAAGACCGTAGGATCCTACGCAGTGCCGTAGGGGACCGCACCGCCACTTCCCAGCAAATTAGGGACACTGTAGCTCCTGGGGTATCGGCGAGGACCATTCGCAACCGTCTCCATGAAGCTGGGCTACGGTCCCGCACACCGTTAGGCCGTCTTCCTCTCACGCCCCAACATCGTGCAGCCCGCCTCCAGTGGTGTCGCGAAAGGCGTGAATGGAGGGACGAATGGAGACGTGTCGTCTTCAGCGATGAGAGTCGCTTCTGCCTTGGTGACAATGATGGTCGTATGCGTGTTTGGCGCCGTGCAGGTGAGCGCCGCAATCAGGACTCCATACGACCGAGGCACACAGGGCCAACACCCAGCATCATGGTGTGGGGAGCGATCTCCTACACTGGCCGTACACCACTGGTGATCGTCGAGGGGACACTGAATAGTGCACGGTACATCCAAACCGTCATCGAACCCACCGTTCTACCATTCCTAGACCGGCAAGGGAACTTGCTGTTCCAACAGGACAATGCACGTCCGCATGTATCCCGTGCCACCCAACGTGCTCTAGAAGCAAGATCTCCGGATCTGTCCCCCATTGAGCATGTTTGGGACTGGATGAAGCGTCGTCTCACGCGGTCTGCACGTCCAGCACGAACGCTGGTCCAACTGAGGCGCCAGGTGGAAATGGCATGGCAAGCCGTTCCACAGGACTACATCCAGCATCTCTACGATCGTCTCCATGGGAGAATAGCAGCCTGCATTGCTGCGAAAGGTGGATATACACTGTACTAGTGCCGACATTGTGCATGCTCTGTTGCCTGTGTCTATGTGCCTGTGGTTCTGTCAGTGTGATCATGTGATGTATCTGACCCCAGGAATGTGTCAATAAAGTTTCCCCTTCCTGGGACAATGAATTCACGGTGTTCTTATTTCAATTTCCAGGAGTGTAAATGTCTAGTACACTATTTGGACAATAAGAACTATATTTATTTTGAATTATTTAACCAATATAGTTAGTGTTCGAACAACAAAGTTAATTAACAGTACGAAACAGATGAAACACTTTTTAACTTGTTGCATCCAGGGTTCAAAAATAGGCAAAGTACAATGTTAAGCTAAGAAAAAAGACTTTTATTTTAGAGAGTGAGCACCCACTATAATCCGGATTGCTGAAAAGCTGCCTGGATGTTCCTAGATGTAAAGGTAGATGTCTGTATGTGGGGTGTGGATATGAAGTCGCCTGCAGCATATTCCACCTGCACATCAGCACACGATTAATAGTATGGATCGTGCCCCTTGCTCACTCTTCGTCATAGTCGAAACAGGGTTATTAAAAAGAACCGAATGAACACACCAACTAAACTGTGAAGCTATGTTTACAAACACATTACAGTGACGTCAAATAGTTGTAGCGATGCCAGTGCTCCAAGCGATTACATCTGACATTGCAGTGAACAGAAGACGAATGACTGTTGTGAACAAATTTACGGTGAGGCTCCAGATTTGATCGCATTTCTTTGACGAAGTTCCACACTACACTGTCAAATTTCTTTGACTTAAATATTTGACATTTCAATTTTGACAAAGAAATATGATAGTATAATAGTGGTCGTACGCCAGTAGAGCGCCCTGACTGTGTATCTAGTCCTACCCAGTGAGCACCGAGCGTGGTGACGAAATTGTTAGCACCCTGGACTCCCTTTCGGGAGGACGACGGTTCATATCCAAGTCCTGTCATCCAGATTTATGTTTCCCATGGTTTCCCTAAATTGTACGGGGAAATACCGGGATGCTTCCTTCGAAATGGCATGGCCCACTTCCTTCCTCCTCCTTCACACAGTCTAAGCTTCTGCTACGTCCCTAATGTCCTCGATGACGAAGGGACGTTAAACACAATCTTCGTTCCTTCCTTACCAGTGAGCAGCTAGGTTAGCTTGTTCGCACCGCCGACAAAAAGAGTTTGGTGGAAACAGTTTGTACCAATATTGCTAGAGCTTTGCGTGTATAAATACTCGTTATAATATTTTCCTGGTGTTACACATGTATTAGAGGTTAATTTCCAGTAATAATTATGTACTTTATACTTAATGCTAGGCAATGATTTTTTTTTTTTACAGTGATGTTGGTTTTGATATTATGAACGCCTTCGTCCTGGTACTATGAACTTCCAATGTAAAAGGTTAAATTACAGTCCCTGTAGAGTTTCTCTTAAATTTTGTATTGAGGGAGCATCGTAAACTGTTAACGACTAGGAAAAAGAAAAAAAAGAAAGACTTAGGGTGAACAATACATGATAAGAGCATTAAAGCCACTGCTAAGCAAGGAAGGACTAAAAAAGGCAGCAAAATGTTACGATATTCTTGATTATGGTTTTTACTGTCTTATAACAGTACAGTATTTGATATAATTGTGTTCTTGTATTTTTTTAATTTATCCCATAAGTCTCTCAATACAAAAACAAATTTTACGCAGATTGTGTACGGTTCAAATGTTTAAATGTGTGTGAAATCGTATGGGACTTAACTGTTAAGGTCATCAGTCCCTAAGTTTACACACTACTTAACCTAAATTATCCTAAGGACAAACAAACACACCCATGCCCGAGGGAGGACTCGAACCTCCGCTGCGACCAGCCGCACAGTCCATGACTGCAGCGCCCTAGACCTCTCGGCTAATCCCGCACGGCGTGTACGGTTCCGTAAAGCAAAATACTTATATTCAACATGTATAGTACCTCGAAAATTGTGTGATAAAGAAGCAAAAGACATGTCGTAGTAGGTGCTCAGAAAGGTTGAAGTAGATAAGAAATAAATTGTGGATGTAACGACAAAAAAAGTAGAATAGAGATGTTTGGTACCCCATGGAACATTTAATTTAGTTATTAATGGTGCTTTACTTAAACTGTCCGCCCCGATAGCTGAAAAAAAGAGGTCAGCGGGGCGATCTGTCACGCCAAGGATCCCGGGTTAGATTCCCGGCTGGAACGGAGATTTTTCTCCAGTCAGATATTGGGTGTTGTTTTGGCCTCATTATCATTTCATCATCATCAGTGGAAAGCAAAGGGAAACCACCAGTTGAATCACTTCCCTAGACGCTCATGCGGTGGACCTCTCGGACGAGGCTTCCCCAATGACAAGACTTGCCATAAGGCAGAACACAAAGAAGTTTTCCTTAAACTTTACGTTAAATAGTTTAGTCATCAGTTTAAGTAAATTTTTTGCAGTCTTAAATGTTTCATAATCGAACACTTCTGTGCTTTACTGTAGTAGTTTTTCCTTTGCGTGGTCCAATTTTCATTGAGGTATGTTACTTGGCATTGAATCGCCACGTCAAAATTACTTTTGTCCCTTAAGCTTTGCACACCATGTACAGGGCACGACGACTCAAAGAGGCCACAACAGCAAGTGATTCAGTTGGCTGGTGATGAAGATAATGAACTCTCTCATGAATACATTCTTGAATACAACGAGACTGAAGAAGTTAAGGAAAATTTGTGCCGAGGCATGGGTTCGGATACTGGTTTCCTGCTCACCAGCGAGGTGCGCTAGCGACTCCTCCGTCCTGGCACAGTGGATCTGCGCAACTGAGCAGACTACCCTAGCACTCCTCCATCCTGAATACAAGTTCTCATTCACGCCTCAGTCCACTCGGTATTCTCCCTGAACTGGAACCGAATTGCAGATGCTCTTCAACTATGTTGGAACAACACATAATCATCAAACGAAATGTGGGATCCTGCCTGAAATGCAGGCATAGGTGCTCTAATCAAATGAAAATGTGTGGTTACAGAGAGTATTTCATGTCGGAAACATCTACGATCTACATATGCAGACTAAGCGCTAGGATTCGAACCTGCGTCTGCTGTTCACTAGACAGTTGCGCTAATACCAAGTCGACTGCGGTTTCAATGGAAATTTGGATTGAGGAAGGAGGCGTGCTAAGATAATCTGTTCAGTTGCGCAAAGCCACTGTGCCCAGGGTGGTCAGTGCATACTCCTAGTGAACAGGAAACTTTGTTTGGATCCACAGCCTTGCTAAAAGTTTCCATTAGTCGCTCCAGTATATATATATATATATATATATATATATATATATATATATATATATATATACTCCTGGAAACTGAAATAAGAACACGGTGAATTCATTGTCCCAGGAAGGGGAAACTTTATTGACACATTCCTGGGGTCAGATACATCACATGATCACACTGACAGAACCACAGGCACATAGACACAGGCAACAGAGCATGCACAATGTCGGCACTAGTACAGTGTATATCCACCTTTCGCAGCAATGCAGGCTGCTATTCTTCCATGGAGACGATCGTAGAGATGCTGGATGTAGTCCTGTGGAACGGCTTGCCATGCCATTTCCACCTAGCGCCTCAGTTGGACCAGCGTTCGTGCTGGACGTGCAGACCGCGTGAGACGACGCTTCATCCAGTCCCAAACATGCTCAATGGGGGACGGATCCGGAGATCTTGCTGGCCAGTGTAGTTGACTTACACCTTCTAGAGCACGTTGGGTGGCACGGGATACATGCGGACGTGCATTGTCCTGTTGGAACAGCAAGTTCCCTTGCCGGTCTGGGAATGGTAGAACGATGGGTTCGATGACGGTTTGGATGTACCGTGCACTATTCAGTGTCCCCTCGACGATCACCAGTGGTGTACGGCCAGTGTAGGAGATCGCTCCCCACACCATGATGCCGGGTGTTGGCCCTGTGTGCCTCGGTCGTATGCAGTCCTGATTGTGGCGCTCACCTGCACGGCGCCAACACGCATACGACCATCATTGGCACCAAGGCAGAAGCGACTCTCAATGCTGAAGACGACACGTCTCCATTCGTCCCTCCATTCACGCCTGTCGCGACACCACTGGAGGCGGGCTGCACGATGTTGGGGCGTGAGCGGAAGACGGCCTAACGGTGTGCGGGACCGTAGCCCAGCTTCATGGAGACGGTTGCGAATGGTCCTCGTCGATACCCCAGGAGCAACAGTGTCCCTAATTCGCTGGGAAGTGGCGGTGCGGTCCCCTACGGCACTGCGTAGGATCCTACGGTCTTGGCGTGCATCCGTGCGTCGCTGCGGTCCGGTCCCAGGTCGACGGGCACGTGCACCTTCCGCCGACCACTGGCGACAACATCGATGTACTGTGGAGACCTCACGCCCCACGTGTTGAGCAATTCGGCGGTACGTCCACCCGGCCTCCCGCATGCCCACTATACGCCCTCGCTCAAAGTCCGTCAACTGCACATACAGTTCACGTCCACGCTGTCGCGGCATGCTACCAGTGTTAAAGACTGCGATGGAGCTCCGTATGCCATGGCAAACTGGCTGACACTGACGGCGGCGGTGCACAAATGCTGCGCAGCTAGCGCTATTCGACGGCCAACACCGCGGTTCCTGGTGTGTCCGCTGTGCTGTGCGTGTGATCATTGCTTGTACAGCCCTCTCGCAGTGTCCGGAGTGGGTCTGACACACCGGTGTCAATGTGTTCTTTTTTCCATTTCCAGGAGTGTATATACACAAACACCTATGATTTATATATATATATATATATATATATATATATATATATATATATATATATATATATATATATACAAATCATAGGTGTTTGAGTATTGAAAATGTCTGTGGAACCATAAAGTGTCATTCGAATATAAGGTGTTTGGTAAAAGTAAAATCTGTCACTGGCACTTCTCTTCATTACACATAAATACATGAATATCAATAAGAATCGTCCGGTTTAATTGAGATATGTGCTGAACAACGTACTGTTGGAAAGAGCAAACGCTCGAGTTTTATATGGTTCCCGCTTGGTGTTAGCAGCGTGCGCCCACTTCAGTTCTAATAAAAATGGTGTCGGGACAACAGAAAATGTTTCGCGTTCTACGTTTTGCGCAGTGCTGGTCAATAATAACTGCTGAGAGTGACTTTCGTACTAGGTATGGTGTGGATCTTCCTACAGAACAGAGCACTAGACCATGCCACGAACGATTCCGAGTAACAGGTTGTTCGTGTAAAGACAAATCACCGGGCCGTCCTATAGTGTCTGACACAGACGTCGAACGTATCCTTCATAGTTTCATAAGGGGTCCGCAGAAATCCGTTCGCTGTGCAGCTCGACAGCTCAATGTGGCCTGTATGTCCAACTGAAGCGTGTTGAGTCGACATTTACACATGAAACCATACAAAATTCAGCTACTGTTAGCTCTTCGTGAAGGTGACAAGCAGCTACGTTTGGAGTACTGTAATTTCGTTCTTGGCAAGATGGTGGATGACCGTTTTCTTCCACGCATAGTGTTTAGTGACGAGGCATCTTTCCATTTAAATGGGAAGGTGAACCGCCATAATGTGCGATTGCGGGGTACGGAATAACTACACGAAGTTTTACAATATGGGAGAGACATTCCAAAATTTAATATGTATTGTGCAGTTTCATGGGAAAAAAAGTATATATATATATATATATATATATATATATATATATATATATATATTTTTTTTTTTTTTTTGTCGAGAGCGCTCTAATAGGTAGTACATATCTCGATATGCTTGAGAAATTCCTTTTCCCTCATTTGCTGACTGATTCGAACTACTTCATTTACCGACAGGATGGGGCACCGCCACACTGGCATAACGAATGGCGGTAATTCTTGAATCAAAGGATTACTGAACGATGGATCAATTGCACTGGATCAAGTGATTCAGCCTCACATCACTGGCCCCCAAGGTCACCGACCTGACTGTATGTGTTATTTCTTATGGGGGTTTATGAAAGACATTGTTTATGTGCCTGCGTTAACAACAACAATGAATGAGCTGAGACATCGCTGTAACGCAAGACACGCTCCCTGCACTTTTGTGGTATCCTCGGTATCTATGTCGACACCACCCGGCGTTGTAGGCACGGCAGACGCGGGAGGCGGTACATTTAAATCTCCTGTTAGCCGCACCACTTGGAGCTTACGCTTCCACCGCCCGCTGTCTCAGATGTGGTCGCCATTCATAAACGCCACAAGAGGACGCGCAATGTCCATGACTTCACTGCATGCGACTCTGATCGACTGGCACGTCTTTTTAAGCAGCCGCACTCGGAACTACAGTCCCAGACTCAGTGTATCTAGAAACTAATTTCAACTTTAGTAAGGAAGACAGTAGCGAGGAAAACATGTCGATGCAGCACTGTGCTATGAAGCATTTCTACAAGCCAGTGACCTATCTGATTGCGTTCGAGACTCCTTGTGACTGATTGGTTCAAATGGCTCTGAGCACTATGGGACTTGACATCTGAGGTCATCATTCCCCTAGACTTAGAGGTACTTAAACCTAACATAAGGACATCACACACATCCATGCCCGAGGCTGGATTCGAACCTGTGACCATAGCATCATCGCGGTTCCAGACTGAAGCGCGTAGAACCGCTCGGCCGCTACGGCCGCCTCTCCTTGTTACTATCAAGAACATTACTTTCATTGTATACACAAGTCAGAACCACAGAAGGACCCTAAAGCAAAACGAAGTTACTAAGTGTACGTATTCTATATGAATTAGGTATATTGTTGTGGATGTCTGATTGTTTTTATTGGCCACCTCCACCACCTACACACATATTTTTTTGTTCAGAAATTGATGTATTCGTTTCTCATTCAACAAGTCGATACAAATTATACTCATATCCAGTAGGAACTTTAACAAGAATTAAAATGCAACACATATGCAAGATAGTAAGACAGATCATATTGATATGACTCACAAACAAATATAACGAAATTAGTTCATAATTCATTCTACAATATCTTCTTTTACCTAGCAATTATCGCAAGAGATACATCAACGATTCCTCCTGCATTAGATGGCCGTCGACCGAAATGGCTACTGGCTACTGGCTACAGCATCCGAACGAAGTAGCCGTAGATACTGCTGAAATCTAATTAGCTTATAAAAAATTCAGTGAAAAGTGAGAAGACAAAAGGCATGAGATAGTGATATCCAGATACACAAACAGCGAGGTATAATAGGACATTCCAATGGCGGAGCTGTAATTTCCAGTCAGGTGATGTGAAAAGTTTTCCGAGGTGATTATGGCCGGGAGACAGGAATTAATAGACATTGAACGCAGGGCCGTAGTTAGACGCATGCGATGTTCCAATTCGGAAATCGTTAGGGAACTCAATATTTCGAGATGCACAGTAACAAGTGTGTGCTGCGAATACCACATTTCATCCATTACCTCTAACCATAGAGAACGCAATGTCTGAAGGCCTTCACTTAAAACCGAGAGCAGCGACGTTTGTACAGAGTTGTCATTCCTAACACACAAGCAACACTGCGTGAAATAACCTCACAGATCAATGTGGGATGCATGACGAATGTTTCCGATGCGTCAGTGGGGCAGACGACTGACAACAGTGCCTTTGCTAACAGCACATCTTCTGCAGCGCCTCTCATGGGCTCATGACCGTATAGGCTGGACCATAGAAGACGAGAAAACCTCAACCTGGTCAGATGATTCCCGATTTCAGTTGGTTATATCTGAGATACGGTTCGAGTGTGGCGCAGATCTCCCGGAGCTATGGACCCAGGTTGACAACAAGACACTGAGAAACCTGTTGTTGGTTCCATAACGGTATAGACGGTGTTTACATGAAACGGACTGGCTCCTCTAATCCATCTGAACCCTCAATTGACGGGAAATGTTTATGTTCGGCTGCTTGGAGATCATTTGGAGCCATTCTTGGACTTCATATTCCTAAACAACGATAAAATATTTACGGATGCCAGTGCGCCACGTCAGAACATTGTGGACGATGATTGTGCCACCCATATCGCCCGACATGAATTGCATCGAACATTTCTGGGACTAATCGAGAGATCAGTTCGTCTCAAAATATTTCATCGGGAGCACTTTCGCAGTTATGGATGGTACAGGGACAGCAATGCTCAATATATCTGCATGGGACTTCTAAGGACTTGTTGGTTTTATGGCACGTCAAGTTGCTGTACGACGCCGGACAAAATCAGGTCCGACACGATATTGGGAGGTATCCCACGATGTTTGTCACCTCAGTGTATTAATTCTCTACATTGCAACACTTCATATAGACAGAAAGCTCATCCATGATACTGTGAGATTCTTGTATTACTACAAGACAACGAGTTGGAAAGTCGTTGAAACGTGGCCACAAGACAACGCTGCCACTCAGATAACATTTCGAGAAGCTTTCATCTGTACGATTCACCTGAAAAGCTCTCATCTCTGACAAGCCTAACATCTCCGGCAAGCTACCTTGCTTAACTTATGTTGGTATTGCTAACAGGAGAGTGGTGCACCTTCAGTTGTTCGAGGCTTTGTCGTACCCCTTCCTTTTTCAGCACGTGTTATATATACTGGATAATATTATGTTACATGTTTTACGCGAAATTCTCGGGAGAAACACCGTAACCATTCCTTTACTATTAGCGACGTGGAGTCTTTATGTCATTGTGGTATTTCACGAATGAATTTATTCCTGTTGTATATCGTTCCTATATTCGGTTTGGTGTATGATTTTTTGTGAATTAAAATTTATGTTTGTGTATGTGTCATTTGTTGACTGCTGTTTTCTCTTCATCTGTCACTTCATCTTCACCATCCCTTACAGTGTCATCATGTTGTCTGTTGTGACATTTAATCGCAGTGTATGTTCTTTGCTGTCTATACTTGTTTTGTAAGTAGACCGATATTCCGTCAGCTGTACGGCTTAACTCGGCGTATTTGTCTTCTGGGAGCCACCTTCCCCACGTGTAATCTTGTCCACTTGATGGAACAGCACACGATTTAGTTGCATAGGGCACGGGCCGTTTCCAGTTAATCATACAGTGCCTTGTTGACATGCTTCATTGTCAACAGACGAGAAAAGTCGTAGACTATTCGGCCAGATTTCAATTTTGTCCCATTCGCTTGCTCAGATATGCATTCACCAACTTTTACTTGGCGTTTCTCGTTAATGCATTCTTCTTTAACTAGACTTACAGTGACCACTCTGTAGATCTTCATTCACTATGGTGCGTTTTTATAGCAGGTGATACTGGCTATAGGGTACATTCCCAGGGCCAGAATGAGTGTTTACTCCGAAATTCGAAATCTCTGAGACATCTGCGAGCTAACTGCTCCATGTGACCCTAACTGCTGGGATACTGTTAAGAGAGACAGTGTCGAGGCACTTGGTATTAAGCGCTGAATGGATGTCGCAATTCTTGGGTGAGGAGACAATCATCGTCCAGAGCAGTAATCATGGATAACCTAAGATATCAAAACCGTGAGTTTTTTTAGTGGCAAACACACTGTCGTCCCAGAGCTCCAAAGCTTATTTTCCAATCTTGTCTGTATTCCTCTTGCCAGCAACCTTCATTTACGTATCATAGTGTGATTATTCTCTCATCTTTCTTCAGCTGCTATCTTCGCGATAATGCGAATGGTATTGTTCTGAAAGTTTTTTGGTACATCACACAGTGGTCTGCGTGCCATTTTTTCTGTGGTTATAGATATTCGGAAGGAATGATACCTAACTCATCTTACTTGCCTCAACGGGAGTCCTCCAAAGCACTCATTAACTCTGACTACAATACCCCATACGTCTATAAAATAGACACTTCAGTGAGAAGTTCCTCCCTCTAATAGCGACCCTCAGTGTGGTCTTTCCATAGAGAAGCTCCCTGCTCCTCTTTTAACAACGGAGCTCCTTTTGCATTCCAGGTCTTGATAGCTTCATATTTAATATCTCTGGAAGATACAACTGTCCTTCAACAATTTCCCTTCTGGTTTTCTTTTCAGTTCCTTGCTGACATTTTGCTATAGGTTCGTCGCACTTCCTGTTTACAATGCGGGATCCGTTCGAAAAGATCCGAGAACGTGAGCGCAGTAACTGTGGCGGTAGCTCGAACTACAACTGGAAACATCAGATGTTCCCCCACCAGTCCTTTAAACAGTATCGGCAGCCAGGTTGTTTATTTCTTTTATTAATTAGCGTTTCGCCCTCGTAAGGCGTCATCAGAATACGTGTAATTGGAGTAGGAAAAGCCTCATCCGTCAATTGCCGCAGAAGAGTGCTGAATAAGAGTGAGAACCATCTTGATATAACACCCGGTCGTTAAATGTGTTATCAGGTACGTGAAGGACTTACGTGTACTAAAGCAGGCGTGGTATACGGGGCCAGAGCCACGCGCACAACATGTGGATGTAGAGCAGAGAACGATCGGTAAAGCAGGTCCGCCCATCACAAGAACTGACTATCTTACTCAAGAATATTTTAAGAAGAATGTGCGCAAAGCTTGTCCCTCATAACTGGGCACCCGAAAAAAAAAAAAAAAAAAACAATGACGCGTAGACGATTGGTGCTACTACATTACATTGCAAAACACGGACAAATCTGTTCTGATAAGAAACCCTCACGAGTGGCGAGTGCTATATATACGAACCTATCATAGAACGCCGGCCGTGGTGGCCCGGCGGTTCTAGGCGCTTCAGTCTGGAACCGCGCGACCGCTACCGTGGCATGTTCTAATCCTGCCTCGGGCATGGATGCGTGTGATGTCCTTAGGTAAGCTAGGTTTATGTAGTTCTAAGTTATGAGGGACTGATGACCTCAAATGTTAAGTCCCATTTTGTTAGGAAAGTCGTTATAGTTGGTGATTTGGATCTGTATAATATGGCAACGCAATACATTACACTACCTCAGCAATAAGCACTGTGGGACCGTTGGCCATAACTAAATCTACAGTTCCTTACGACCTGTCGTTTGTGAGATATCAGCATGTGTGGACTTGGCATTTAGCGATTGTGATTCGTGTTAGGCGTTTTGTGTCGTTCTTAACGTGTGAGATTCGCGAAGCAGTAAGCTGTACAAATTGTGACATCTTTTTGACACTTTTATGTATTACAGGAAGTCGCAGGACAATGGAAGAGAAGGCCATAGTGCTTACCCCATCCGTTTCCTAACAGCTGACATACACGCCACAGTGACTTTACAGTACTCGTCAAGAAAGACGGGATCTTCTTCCTCAACTTGCGTTGCTGGAGACGACAACACTGATTTTCGCTGTGCCTTTAGGAACAGGCCACATAACTGTTGCGTGAACTCCCGCGATGCTCTTGCTTTCGCGGAGTTTTGTCTAAACGGTATACACTCCTGGAAATTGAAATAAGAACACCGTGAATTCATTGTCCCAGGAAGGGGAAACTTTATTGACACATTACTGGGGTCAGATACATCACATGATCACACTGACAGAACCACAGGCACATAGACACAGGCAACAGAGCATGCACAATGTCGGCACTAGTACAGTGTATATCCACCTTTCGCAGCAATGCAGGCTGCTATTCTCCCATGGAGACCATCGTAGAGATGCTGGATGTAGTCCTGTGGAACGGCTTGCCATGCCATTTCCACCTGGCGCCTCAGTTGGACCAGCGTTCGTGCTGGACGTGCAGACCGCGTGAGACGACGCTTCATCCAGTCCCAAACATGCTCAATGGGGGACAGATCCGGAGATCTTGCTGGCCAGGGTAGTTGACTTACACCTTCTAGAGCACGTTGGGTGGCACGGGATACATGCGGACGTGCATTGTCCTGTTGGAACAGCAAGTTCCCTTGCCGGTCTAGGAATGGTAGAACGATGGGTTCGATGACGGTTTGGATGTACCGTGCACTATTCAGTGTCCCCTCGACGATCACCAGTGGTGTACGGCCAGTGTAGGAGATCGCTCCCCACACCATGATGCCGGGTGTTGGCCCTGTGTGCCTCGGTCGTATGCAGTCCTGATTGTGGCGCTCACCTGCACGGCGCCAAACACGCATACGACCATCATTGGCACCAAGGCAGAAGCGACTCTCATCGCTGAAGACGACACGTCTCCATTCGTTCCTCCATTCACGCCTGTCGCCACACCACTGGAGGCGGGCTGCACGATGTTGGGGCGTGAGCGGAAGACGGCCTAACGGTGTGCGGGACCGTAGCCCAGCTTCATGGAGACGGTTGCGAATGGTCCTCGCCGATACCCCAGGAGCAACAGTGTCCCTAATTTGCTGGGAAGTGGCGGTGCGGTCCCCTACGGCACTGCGTAGGATCCTACGGTCTTGGCGTGCATCCGTGCGTCGCTGCGGTCCGGTCCCAGGTCGACGGGCACGTGCACCTTCCGCCGACCACTGGCGACAACATCGATGTACTGTGGAGACCTCACGCCCCACGTGTTGAGCAATTCGGCGGTACGTCCACCCGGCCTCCGCATGCCCACTATACGCCCTCGCTCAAAGTCCGTCAACTGCACATACGGTTCACGTCCACGCTGTCGCGGCATGCTACCAGTGTTAAAGACTGCGATGGAGCTCCGTATGCCACGGCAAACTGGCTGACACTGACGGCGGCGGTGCACAAATGCTGCGCAGCTAGCGCCATTCGACGGCCAACACCGCGGTTCCTGGTGTGTCCGCTGTGCCGTGCGTGTGATCATTGCTTGTACAGCCCTCTCGCAGTGTCCGGAGCAAGTATGGTGGGTTTGACACACCGGTGTCAATGTGTTCTTTTTTCCATTTCCAGGAGTGTACTTTGCCTGGCGCTTTGCAAGACGAAGGAGTTCGGAGCGAGACCGTACGAGTCATCGGAGGGGATCAGATGCCGCGTAGCGTACTGCTGTGCCGCAGCGGTGTTATCATTGTAGCGCCGGCGGCTGTTGGCGAGTGGAACTGGCTACAGTGACCTCTAAATATAGGCTCTGTTCAAGAGTCGTTCCGCCTTTGGGCTGTGTCGAGACCCTCCGAATTTGACCTGGCTCGTATATCTATGGCAGCTCCCTGGATTAATTTTCAGACGGTGAGCTATTTGTCTGGTAGATCGTTTCCGAACAGTGATTGCTTCATGTGACCACTCTGTCTTATCGACGGGTGTTCTAAATCGCCCGAGTGTTTAGTTTGCATTACTGTTAATCGCAAGTGGAGTTAACTGACCTCTGCCCTGGCTGATTTTACCATCAGTTCTTGATTGCTGTCAGTTGTGGACAATATTCGGAAAACTTGTATCTTATATGAGTGAATTTTTACTCTCATGATGTGTCAAAGAATCTCTCACCTGTTTACTAGAGGTTAACTTTCAACTGAAGTTGGATTTTGCTTTGCCACTTTCTGCCTGTTGTTGGTTGTATCTTGTTGAAGACGTTGTGCAATATTAGTGGTAGTTAAACCTGTGTGCTGGCTTTCGTTCTTTAGAAGGTTCAAGTCCTGAATGGCTCAGCAAATTGTCTTTTTTTGAATGTTAATTCGATTCAAGCAGTATTAACGGTACAATTAACATCAACTGTGGCTGCAGTTTATTACGCAATACCGAATTAATGAAACTTTCAGCCGAAACTTACCTCCATTTATTTTCTAGCTGGATGGTCCTGTATTTTACCGTTGTAGTGAATCGTTTAAGTGAACTGTATATTAATGTTGGTTTTGTGTGTGTTTGAGGAGCTGCTGTCAGTGAACAGCCGTGCTGTTTATTGTTCCCGGTCGGGTCTCGTGCATGAAATTCTCAAGCGCGCCCAATGCTGAACGCCAGCTGTCTGTAGTGTGCTTACTGTGTTTTTTTTTTCAGGCCACTGCATTATATGATCATAACCGATAATAGTTTTGATGCTTTTCTCTGTAATCTGCCGATTTTTTGGTTATTAATGAAGTTGTTCAATTCTGACAGACTTTTGCTGTTCAGACAGCTTATATTTGAATAATCTGAAATATTGCTTGATGTAAACTGTGTTACTAATATTTTTGTTATTATGCTATTCTCCGTAAGCTCCAGATTTTTGGATTATTAGGTCGCTCAATTGCGATAGACTTTCACTGTTGAGACAATTTACATCTGAGTACTTTGAAATCTTGCTTGCTGTGTTACCGTATTGAAATTCGTAAGGGACTATCATTTGCCTAGACCAAGATTCGTTCATTCAACTTACATCAATAGCTAAGTATTTTTATATTTGAATTGTGAAACTGATTCTACGTAATATCGATACAGTTTTTATTAGATTTTTGGGCCGCAAGGCTGTTTTCTTACTCACCTTCAAGAATTTTCTGTTTAAATAGGGGGTAATTCTTTTTTAAATTTGGTTTTCATTAATTCTGTAACCTTGAGTATACCACTGGCTGCTGATGGTAGTACTATTCTGTATTGTTCCCCTTGTCTGCTTCTAGGCATTGTCAAATAAATCTTTTTCACTGGATCCTCAAATTTTGGCTCATCTTTCACTCCAGCAGCCTTGTGCCCTGCTACCTACCTTATGAATAACCAAGAGCTGGATACTGGATGTCCGAACATGTACCATACTTAGGAGGGCCAGAAATGAGGACCAGCCGGTTGCGAACACTATACGGAGAAATTTCTGAGGTTATATTTTAATAGAAATGCTGGTAATTCTGCCTTGCACACACATTTAACATTCTCTGAAAATAACTACGTCACACTTTGTAGATCTTTCTACAGTCGATATATCTGTGCTTGGGACTCAAAGGGCGTACACGTATTTGTTGGTAGACCGCTTTACGAAACATTCTCGTCAATCCTTGGGTCTGCTGCGAAGTTCGCTCCTGATTAATTGCAGCAGCGTACCATCTATTCCTGAATACCACACTTACGGATTCACTGAATGTGGTTGTTGGTTTGTGCTTAAATTTCTCGGACGAAAACATTTTATTGTTTATCTGAGAGCGTAATTGTCAGCTTTGGTTGAAAATTACACATGACGAGCAGGACGTTCAGCGTGGTTTGTTCATGCGCCTCATTTAACTCCTCCTGCTACCCTTTGTCTACATGGACATTCCAAAGAAGAAATTAAAATTTCTTGATCTTGCAACGGAATAGTATTCACAGATATGAAGAACATCGTGTCACCTGATTTTGTCGAATGGTTTTGTTTGTTGAGCGAGCTGTTCAAGTTATTCCTCTTATGAGTGCCTCGTTCTAATGAAAAAAAAGCAGGCATTATTTCTTTTTTTGGACTTCTATTAACAACTATAAGTCTACCGAATTTTGTACGCTTTTTACATGTTTCGTACACACTCTACAGTAAAGAATGAACTGAAACTTGATTGCACTTGTGTTGAAGATGATCCACGGGAATGATCTTCAACTGCTATCGCTAATTAAAACACGACGACTGTGCACAGTTGAGTACCTCCCGACAGCAGTTGTATCAAATAACTGATCGACAGAAGGAGGACGTATTTTCTGGTCTGAGAGATCCGATTCCAAAGGCTATCGCTTTACTGATATCATACATACGCGTATGAGCAGCCAGCTGAGGTCTGTATTGCAACTGCATATCTCCGAGGAGCCATCGTCAACAAAATCAAGGTTAGGTGTATTTTAGATGAATATTTAACGATGAAAAAGATTTGAAAAAATACAGTGTTAGTAGAATATTGACTCAAAAACAAAGCCACAAACACCAGTTCCCCAACAGTGTTTAGACTATTCAGCTACAATTAGTCTGAGATTGGGCTCCAAAATCTTTTTCTGGCTATTACTTCGCTTCACCACTTCATACCAGAAATGACACAATATTGAAATCAGTAGAAGAAACCCCATGTTCCTCTGTTTAGGAAACCGTGGTTGATTCCTGAAGGGATGGTTCACGGAAAGTGATTTTATTACGCTAAACGTCTCCTTCTTGATTACACTGCAAACGGTGTTAACATATTTTCTGATTCATACACGTGTTCTAGTCTATACAAATAAACACCTGGCAATTGATCTCGAAAGCAAAAATTAATTAGGAGAGAGTAGGGCGTAACGACGGACACGTATGTTTGGTTGTGTTAGAAAAGGACGGAAGATATTTCAAGTGGCGCAAGAGTAAGAGCAAATCGAGCCTGAACGCAGCATTGAACAAACAGCTGTGAACTGATGCCCCGCACGTCGTACAAGGTACGTTCAAATTTCATATACCCTGTGAGTGAACTTGAATATGTGTATAATATTTTAGGTGTAACGTAGAAGCGTTGTAGGCTTTTGAGAATTAACATGTAATTAAACAACGCTTTTACGTATTCACAGCGTACATCATGCGATTCTAACCTCAAATAAAGACACTGCTTTGCATCACCGAATGTGTTACGTAACGCCGGATGTTTTCACTGAGTTAATCCCGAAAGTACGAAATCACTACTACACAATCACATCTGCTTAAGATGCCACAAAATTACCGAAGAAAAACGGTGGCCAAATACAAATAAGAAGCTTTGAGGGAGCCATTAAGGATGTCACAAAATTAGACCCTTTCACTCCGAGTAGTAGCTGCTACTTACTCTGCTCCAAAAAGTACTATGCGTGACCATCTCAAGGAAGAAGCTACACAGCAAACAAAACTTGGACGTAAGTCTGTATTTTCAGCGGAACAACAAACGAAATTAGAATGTATCTTAAAATGCAGTAAACTATTTTCTGGGTTAACCATAGGGATGGTCCGGAATATAGCTTTCAAATTAGCTAAAGTATATAACGTGAAGCTTAATTATACAAAACTTCTGAAATGGCAGGAAAAGATTGGCACCGAAGGGACAGAAACAAGTGGTCATTACCACAACTGGTGAATGAGGCATTACAACAACACATAATGTCAAGGACAATCAAACAAACTCATAGATATTGTATATATAATAAAACTGAGTAGTAGTCAATATCTGCAATAGCTGCTTATTATATTTACACTCTATCAAGAGCGCTTTCATATTCTGGAGGTAACTTTCTGTCTCATATCTGCATATAAAATAAAATTATATAAGTAAAAACACTAGTTGTCGCCGGCCGGTGTGGCCGAGCGGATCTAGGCGCTTCAGTCTGGAACCAAGCGACTGCTACGGTCGCAGGTTCGAAACCTGCCTCGGGCATGGATGTGTGTGATGTCCTTAGGTTAGTTAGGTTTGAGTAGTTCTAAGTTCTAGGGGACTGATGACCTCAGATGTTAAGTCCCATAATGCTCAGAGCCATTTGAACCTGCCGAACGAAGTAGACAGTAAAGCGATGCAGTCACAAAATTAATCCATCATGTGCCACGAAACCCAAGTTACACGCGCGTGTAGAATCATGTCACTCCTTGTTACTACCTTGGAAGAAAGGGCAGATGGGTATCCGATCAGAACCATGCTTGATCACTAACACAGTCAAAATACGAGCCCGGACATGACATCACAATCCATGTGTAGCGGGAAAAAACATATGAGCGTAAAACATCGCAGAATGAACGTAGCGTAACTTACAACACAGCTCGCGGTGTCGATAGCGTATAAAAGAGAAGAAAACATACCATCGTCAAAATGCACTGGAGAAAAAAAACAATCAAAGAAACATACGATCCTTGGGAGTCGTCAACGTATTAAAGTTTGGCATGCGTCAGCACTAGCCACACACAAAATACTGTGGAACCAATCACGCGCCACCCTGTCGCGAAATGAAGATCACGACATCTAGCGGTAGAAACCAAAGTAAAAGGACATGCAGACTAGACTTTGGGAATCACAGCAATAAAATAGATGTCAGCATCAAATAATAATCCAGCAAATGAGACAGAAAATTTAAACACTAAAATTACGAGAAGTAACATACATTTAAAAATACTTAAGTCTGAAGGAACTGAACTACTTTGTCCCATCCTAAACTACTTTGTCCCATCCTAAACCAGATAATAGAATCTGACTAAAGTTGTAGTCAATGATGGCAGAACATTTTAAACCAATGAAACTTTAAAATATGAGAAGTGTGCAAAATATAGAAGCAAAATATCTAAAATGTTAAACCAAATTTACGTAGAAAACGACCTGTATTATTTTCTAATCAGTCCGAATTAACCTGGAGAATATGCAGAGCATATGATGAATCTCAAGCAAACCAGAGCTGACAAAGACAAATTCGTGGACGAAAATCGTCCGAAAACTAATCTGTCAAACCCCATGGAAAGGGTGGGGGTTGGGGAAGGGAATGGGGAGGGAGGGAAGACGGCGGAGCTGTTGGGAATACAGAAGAAATATAGGAGTACTGGATCTAGTGGACAGGAACATTTATTTACCCAGGATGAATGGAAACACACGGGGACCCTATCAGTAGTGACGATACTATAAGTAAATGAGATTCAGTAAAAGACACCGATGGTTTAGGTTCGTGTCGCTGTTCAATATTTTTCCCTTTTATAGTCTACTCACACCGCGAGCTGCGTTTTTATATATGTTGCGTTCATTCTGCAATGTTTTGTGCTCATGGGTTTCATTCTACCACACATGTGCTCTCTGGGCTCATCTTTTACTTGTGTTTTGGGAGATGCATTAGTGCATCATTCATGTTTCTGATCGGATGCCCATCTACCGTTTCATCCAAGGTTTCACCGCACTTCTAGCTTGGATTTCGTGGAACATGAAGGATTAGTTTTGTGACGACATCGCTTTACTGTCTACTTCTTACGGTAGGTTGTGCTGACTAATAGATCTTCTATTATGTAGCTTTATTCTACAATGAAGAGCAAAAGAACCTAGTACAACTGACTATTATTATGTATGGCCCCGCGAGCACGCTGAGTGCCGCAACACGACCTGGCATGGACTCTACTAATGTGACAGTCAATTGACACCATGAGTCCTGCAGGGCTGTCCGTAAGAGTACGACGGGGTGGAGATCTCTTCTGATGGCATCCCAGATATTCACAGTAATGTTCATGGCTGGACAGTTTCGTAGCCTTCGGAAGTGCTTAAGCTCAGAAGAGTGTTACTGGAGCCACTCCGTAGCAGTTCTGGACGTGTGGGTTGCCATTCCGTCGGAATGCACAATGGACATGAATTGATGCAGGCGATAACACGGGATGCCTACGTACGTGTCACCTGTCAAGAGTCGAATCTTGATGTGTCAGAGGTCCCATATCATTCAAACTGGATACGCCCCACACCATTACAGAGTCTCCACCAACATGAAAAGTCCCTGCTTCAGGGTCCATGGATTCATGAGGTTGTCTTCATACCCTTACTCGTCCATCCGGTAGATACAATTTGAAATGCGACTCGTCGACCAGGCAACATGTTTCCAGTCATCAACAGTGCAATGTCGGTGTTTAAGGGCCCAGACGACGCTTAAAGTTTTGGGTCGTGCAGTCAACAAGTGTACACGAGTGAGCTTTCGGCTCCGAAAGTCCATATCGATGATGGCTCGGTGAATGGTTCGCCAGCTGACTCTTGTTGAAGGCTCTGCATTGAAATCTGCATCAATTTTCGGAAGGGTTGCACTTCTGTCTCGTTGAACGATTTTCTTCAATCGCCGTTGGTCCTGTTCTTGCAGCATCTTTTCCCAGTCGATGTTGGAGACCTGACGTTTCACCAGATTCCTTATATTCACGGTACACTCGTGAAATGGTCGTATTGGAAAGTCCCCACTTCATCGCTATCTCGGAGATGCTGTGTACCATCGCTCGTGCGCCGACTATAATGCCACTTTCAAATTCACTTAAATCTTGATATCCTGCCACTGTAGCAGCAGTGACCGATCTAACAACTACGTCAGACACTTGTATTATATAGGCGTTGCCGATTGCAGCGCCGTATTCCGCCTGTTTACGAATCTGTGTATTTGAGTGCGTATACCTATACCAGTTCCTTTGGCGGTTCAGTGTATATGCAGATGTGACCTGTAGGGATCCCTCCAGGGTATGAAACCAGTCGTCATGGAGTGAAAACGTAATAAACAGCTATTGCGGATTTGGAATTAGTTTTAATGTAGACTATTTTACCATCTCTGATTTTAAACTGTTTGATTGTCCTTCGCATTATGTACAGGTATTTAGCTATGTTTGTCTGACCTATAATGTTATTTGTTTGTACTACAACAACAACAATATTTTGTGGGTTTGGGCTTAGTTTTAATATAGTCTATTGTACCATTTCTGTTTTTAAACTGTTTGATTGTCCTTTGCATTATGTACAGGTATTTAGCTGTGTTTGTCTGATCTATAATGTTATTTGTTTGTACAACAACAACAATCTTTTGGACATTTTGCGCTTCAGGAATGTATGTTCCTCCGTTTTATAGCGAATAAATACTCAGTCATTGCATGGAGGCAATGCTGATATGATAGCAGACGTTAGCGATTCGGCTTGGATCAACCACAGCCTGCTCGTGACTTTGCTATATGATTTCATCTATGCTAACCCGTTGCAGAACCAAAATTGCGGGGTAGTCTTGTCTGCTATCTGCTTCTCCGCCAGGACGAAACAATGCTTTTATTCCTTTCACCGCACGTATCACGTCGTATGCAGCCACAAGACCTGATGTAATTTGGACCTCACAAGGCTTCATAGAACAGAATATGGGACTTGTAAAGATCTTTAAATGTAGGCGGACTAATTACTCGGTATGAAGTAGTCGAACTTCTTACGGATGCCTTTAATTGCGTCAGCCATACAGAGACAAAAAAGCACTCCGTCATCAGGCCACAAGTGGCCCATCGGGACCATCCGACCGCCGTGCCATCCTCAGATGAGGATGCGGATAGGAGGGGCATGAGGTTAGCACACCGCTCTCCCGGTCGACACGATGGTTTTCTTTGACCGGAGCTGCTACTATTCGGTCGAGTAGCTACTCAATTGGCATCACGAGGCTGAGTGCACCCCGAAAAATGGCAACAGAACATGGCGGGCCGGATGGTCACCCATCCAAGTGCCGGGGACGCCCGATAGCGCTTAACTTCGGTGATCTGGCGGGAACCGTTGTATCCACTGCTTGTGCGGCTGGTCCCGGAAGAGTTTCGAGTCCTGCCTCGGGCATGGGTGTGTGTGTGTTTGTCCTTAGGATAATTTAGGGTAAGTAGTGTGTAAGCTTAGGGACTGATGACCCTAGCAGTTAAGTCCCATAACATTTCACACACATTAGAACATTTGTATCCACTGCGGCAAAGCCGTTGCCCTCATACAGAGAAGGCAGCAAACAATTTCTGGGCAATTGTTATTTGCCCAACAGATACAACTAAATCTTATGAACTTTCGTAGATATGACACCTGTGATACCGGATGCACACGTAGAATTATCATCAGATGGGCAAAGAGCAGTGACACTTGATACACAGATAGTCCTAGTGTCAACCCTGAATGTACAGTAGAGGCCAGTAAGCCCAGTAGCTGTTTTGAACACATCAGTTTTCGGCAAAACAGCAAATCAGTTTTACTTGAAGATATTACTAGTTCAAATGTTCCCTAACTGCCTCATCCGAGTCGCAAAGAAAATATCAGAAAACGACATTCAGCTACAATAACCAGTTCTCCTACGAAACAGTTTAGAAAGATATGAGCAGGTGAAAGAAAGTGAAAAGATTGTACATCCTATAAAGCTAGGAAAGCTATGAAGAAATTTCAAGCATTTGCAGACGATAACATTAACACGAAGGGACTGAGAAAAGAGCATTCCACACAAGAAGAAAAGCTCACTGAAGGAGCTGCCATGGAGAATGAGTATTATAGCCTAATGTGTGAGTGTTGGGTTTGGATGTTTTGGGGGAGGAGACCAAACAATGAGGTCATCGGTCTCATCGGATTAGGGAAGGATGGGGAAGGAAGTCAGTCGTACCCTTTTCAAAGGAACCATCCCCACATTTGCCTGACGAGATTAAGAGAAACCACGGAAAAATTTAATCAGGATGGCCGGACACGGGATTAAACGGTCGTCCTCCAGAATGCGAGTCCAGTGTGCTAACCACTGCGCCACCTTACTCGGTAATGTGTGAGGAAAAGTATGAAGATCCTGCCACTGAAGATTCGATAAAATGCTACAAATGTGATTCATTGGCCTGAGAAGGCTACACTAGTGTTGGAAGTACATGATTTACGTGTGACTTATGTGATGATTAGACTATGTCCTTGTTTACCCCACACCACCATTCATACCGAGCGGTCTAAGGCCTGCAGTCAGGGCTCAAATGGCTCTGAACACTATGCAACTTAACTTCTGACGTCATTAGTCGCCTAGAACTTAGAACTAATTAAATTTAACTAACCTAAGGACATCACACACATCCATGCCCGAGGCAGGATTCGAACCTGCGACCGTAACGGTCGCTCGGTTCCAGACTGCAGCGCCCAGAACCGCACGGCCACTTCGGCCGGCCCTGCAGTCACGGACTGTGCGGCTGGGCCCGGTGGCATGGGGGTGTGTGATTGTTCTTAGGATAATTTAGGTTAAGTAGTGTGTAAGCTTAGGGTCTGATGACCTTAGGAGTTAAGTCCCATAAGATTTTACACACATTTTTGAACCACCATCCATAATTACACCAAACTCCGTGTGGTTATCCCAGACACCTGGGCTTCGTTTCTTTCTTAATACTTGATTTGTGTTAATATTTGATTTTGTATTGTACCTATGTAGATTATGTGAACTTAAGATACATTAGTTCCAGAAAATTTCAGTACTAAACAGTATTCGTAATTTTATCTGCTTTTCTTTTATTTAAGTTCTCCCTTAAGTATTCGCACTTACTCCACTCTCCCCTATTCATCGGGTAAAGTAGAGTGGGTGACATTGCCTTAACACTAAGAAATATGATGGATTCAAATGAAGACTTTTTGACAATGTGCCCTAGATTGTGGGAGACGTACCTCAGAATTTTTAACCTCTCTGGAATCATTCTTCAGGAATGCCACCTGCTCGTTGGAAATACTGGGTCTAACAGTCGACTGTGCCTATGATTCTCTGTTCAGAAAAGTACATCTTGTGAGTCCATGTAAGTTTAGCACTTTCATCTTCTGAGCAATTAGGCGCATAGGAGTGTAGTAATCAATACCCCAACAAATTGCAGACGTCTTCAGAAATTAGAGATTGTCGTAAGACAAGAAGCGACCAATGTAATTTTAACAAAACGCCACACTAAGTAACAAATGGATCAGGTTTTTAGCATTGTGGTAACGTTGTTGTCTGGAGACACGGCACTTCTCTCAAGAGAACATTCTCTCGACGTTCTTTTCCACTTGTGCATTATGTTGTTATAAGTCAGAACCACCATTCACGTTACAAAGTAGAATACGAATAACCCGGTAGTCGTGTTTCGTCAGAATTGTGGAGCGATCTCTGCACTCCATACATCAGCTCTCTCCACGAAAGACCAAGTGATGACAGGTGGATTGCATCTTCGAAAAATCTGCCTCATATATCACATGTTCTTCTGTCGTTCCTGTGCAGACGATACGTGTCAATGAATTACTACAACTTTATACCAGTTACAGATTTACATTAACCGTGCCGTAGGCGTAGGGTGGAAACGGTAACACAAGTTGAAACCACATCGTCAAGACGCGATCCAATCAATAATGAATCCATTCTCGTTTCTAAGGACTACAATACCTTGCAATATCCCAGAAAACGCCATGCTGATGAACCTTTGGCATTTGTAAATGATTATACGATACTGAGTAGTTGCTATTTTAAAATTCATACCAAACTGCCAAAATAAACCAAAAAATATTTATTAAGTAAACGTTATTAATTTAAATGTCCATATAAAGTTCTTGAATATCCTGAGTGGAAAAAATGACTGAATTAGAGGAACCTTTGAACTTTTTGACGTCTCGTACTCAGCGCTGTAAATGATACGTGCAGGTAATTTTAAAACAAATAGCTTTCATTGACATGAAACGTGCGTCACTGCGCTCCCGAATGTCGATTTTATTTATTTATTATTTTTTTTCGCATCGGATGTCTGGCTTTTAGCGGCCATTAATGGCTTCTGGCCGCACGTCGATCAAGTCATTTTATTAGCTAACGCTTTTTCACTGTTACCGAGGACAAACATAACTGCGGCACAATGGAGCGAAAGCATTCGTTACCAATGCTCGCAGCAACGAACCTTCAAAAGAAGGTTTATTTTATGACGAGCTATGATATATAGTGGCGGATACATTTCCGTGTTGAAGATTTGTTGGGATGGGGAGAGCCTCATCAGCGCTGCGATGGCTTCGAGGCAGGCGACAACGGTTTTGGCTCGTGAGCCAATCTCCTGGTCACAGAGTGTGGTGTCACCGCCAGACACCACACTTGCTAGGTGCTAGCTTTTAAATCGACCGCGGTCCGCTAGTATACGACGGACCCGCTTGTCGCCACTGTCAGTGATGGCAGACCGAGCGCCGCCACACGGCAGGTACAGTGACACGTCCTAGCACACGCTGTTGCACCACCTTTTCGTTCGTTTGATGCGGCGTTGGAAAGCTGGACGGAGTGGTCACGCCAATTTGGATTCCATCTCGCCGCCTACAGAATTCAAGGTAACGAGCGGCAGCCTCATCTCCTTTCTTGTGTAGGTGTGTCCACCTACCGTGTGATAGTGAAATTATTTCCCCGCCGCGACGTAGCAACTCTGTCCTAAGAAGAAACTTTGTCTGCATTGGATGCCTATTTCAAAGAATCAGTTAATGTAGTTGCCAAACGGTATACATTCTTTCGTACAAAACGTATGGCCGGCCAAACAATTAGGGAGTGGGTTGCAACCTTGCAAGGCCTTACTAGGGATTGTGCTTTTGAGTGAGACTGTGGACTCCCTTATTCAGATACTATGGTGCCTGATGCAATTGCACAGAACGTTTCTGATGAAACTTCCTGGCAGATTAAAACTGTGTGCCCGACCGAGACTCGAACTCGGGACCTTTGCCTTTCGCGGGCAAGCGCTCTACCATCTGAGCTACCGAAGCACGGCTCACGCCCGGTCCTCACAGCTTTACTTCTGCCAGTATCTCGTCTCCTACCTTCCAAACTTTACAGAAGCTCTCCTGCGAACCTTGCAGAACTAGCACTCCTGAAAGAAAGGATATTGCGGAGACATGGCTTAGCCACAGCCTGGGGGATGTTTCCAGAATGAGATTTTCACTCTGCAGCGGAGTGTGCGCTGATATGAAACTTCCTGGCAGATTAAAACTGTGTGCCCGACCGAGACTCGAACTCGGGACTTTTGCCTATTGCGGGCAAGTGCTCTACCATCTGAGCTACCGAGGCACGACACAGGAGAGCTGCTGTAAAGTTTGGAAGGTAGGAGACGAGATACTGGCAGAAGTAAAGCTGTGAGGACCGGGCGTGAGTCGTGCTTCGGAAGCTCAGATGGTAGAGCACTTGCCCGCGAAAGGCAAAGGTCCCGAGTTCGAGTCTCGGTCAGGCACACAGTTTTAATCTGCCAGGAAGTTTCATATCAGCGCACACTCCGCTGCAGAGTGAAAATCTCATTCTGGAAACGTTTCTGATGTCCGTATACGGGAACAGATTTTGAAACTAGTCAATCCCTCCCTTCAACAAGTGATGGACATATTGGATAGGCAGGACACACTTGACTTTGCTCGGGAATCATTTGAAACTTCGCCAGCCGTGTGTCACGTTAACCGGCCCGCCGGGCGAGCTGCACGGAACTGTAAACAGCCCTCGCGCCCTTCCGCGCAGCCGCGTGTGCCGTGTAAGCAAGCAAATGCAGCGCTAAAATCATGCCCACGGTGTGCAACTAGACATTCGCGTGAGAATTGCCCGTCACGCCAAGCTATTTGCATTTTCTGTAATAAAAAAGGCCATGTTCAAAGTGTTTGCCAGAAAAAGCTCAAATCGGACACTCACAACCATTCCAGGCCCTTTGCTTCGCGCCGGAATCGAACCAAGAATACTCGGGCTCGTGAACCTTCGCCCATGCAAATTCATGTCGTTAATGGCACTCCGCCCAGTGCTTCTCTCTCTAACAGTGACTGTGTTCGTCCCACAAAAAGTGTGCGTCGACATCGACGGAAATCCCGTCAAGTTGCAAGTGCTTCAGTCCCAGAAACAGTTCACATTGCACAAGACAGTCGCTCTTGTCGTCAGCAGGACAATAAACTTTTTGTAGATTTGGACTTTGACGGAAACGTGATACCATTCCAGCTCGATACCGGAGCTGCAGTTTCTCTGATCAATCATGACACGTACAAACAACTGGGCATACCTCCGTTGCGTGCCGCAAATTTTAAGCTAACTACATATTCAGGTCACAAGATCCCTGTGTTAGGACAGTGCAGCCTTCTTGCAACATACAAGGGACAAACAAACCTTGTGTCATTTTACGTTCTTCGTTCTTCTTCTGTGGTGAACTTGTTTGGTTTAGATTTATTTCAGTTGTTTAACTTGTCTATAGTCAATCAGGTCCTATCTGTGAACCAGACTGTGCCTTCAGCCAGTGTTTCTCGTCTATGTGAAGAATTTGCAGACATTTTTGCACCGGGCCTTGGTTGCGCTAAGAACTATAAAGCACATTTGGAACTGAAAGTCAACGCGCAACCGAAATTTTGCAGAGCGCGCAATGTTCCCTGCGCATTGCGTGATGAGGTCGCAAGAACATTAACCGATTTGGAATCACAAGGTGTAATTGAACGTCTGCAGGCTTCTCTCTGGGCATCACCCTTAGTAATTTTGCACAAACCTTCTGGAAACTTGAGACTTTGTGTGGACTTCAAGGCAACAGTGAATCCACAACTAGTGACTGATACTTTTCCTTTACCCCGCCCGGAAGATCTTTTTGACAAACTGTGCCCGGGTAAATATTTTTCAAAGTTGGACCTAGCAGATGCGTACTTGCAAATACCGGTGGACGAAGAATCACAGCGCGTCTTGGTGGTTAACACGCATCTTGGTTTGTACCGATTCAAAAGACTGCCATTCGGGTGTGCATCCGCCCCTGCATTGTTTCAGCAATATCTACAAACTGCTTGTGCGTCGGTCCCTACTGCAGAAAACTATCTGGACGATATTGTGATCTCTGGAAAGACGGAAGAAGAACATTTAGCCAACCTCAGAACATTATTTCAGGTCTTGCGACAAAATGGTCTTTGCTTGCGGAAGGACAAATGTGTGATTTTTGCTCGTGATTTGCCATATCTGGGACATGTACTCAATGCCCTAAAGCATACATCCCAGTCCAGAGCACCTCCGTGCCATACAAGACTTGCCTTCGACGCAGAATTTGAAGCAGCTACAGAGTGTGCTGGGTAAAATAAATTATTACCATCGATATATCCCCCATGCCTCTTCCACTTCAGCTCCGCTTCATCGCTTACGCCGTAAAGGTGTTCCGTTCGTCTGGACGACGGAATGCGAACGCGCCTTTCGCCAGTTGAAATCGGCGTTGCTTTCCAATACTTGCCTTACGCCATTCGATCCCTGGAAGCCCCTTTTGTTGATGGTAGATGAATCGGATTTCGGGATCGGTACTGTGCTTGCGCACAAAGATGGTTCGCACGATCGCCCTATTGCCTTTGCGTCCAAATTGCTCTCGTCTGCGCAAAGAAATTATTCACAGATCGAGAAAGAAGCTTTGGCTCTCGTATTTGGTGTTACCAAGTTTCATGATATCTTGTATGGTCGTCACTTTACCATCATCACAGACCACAAATCTTTGACATCGCTTTTTCATCCGAACAAGCCTGTACCTCCACGTACAGCGCAGAAATTCATTCGCTGGTCTATTTTCCTCACGCAGTACCGCTACGATATCTTGTATCGGTCCACTGCTAAGCACGGAAACGCCGATGCGTTGTCCCGTTTGCCTGTTGCTGAGGATAGAGCATTTGATTCTTCCGAACTTGCTTGCATGTTCATGGATTCGGAAACCGATGACGTGGTCGAATCGTTTCCGATTGATTTTCGTCGTGTAGCTACAGCCACAGCTGCTGACCCTGTCCTTGCTACCGTTTTGCGTTTTGTTGCTACGCAATGGCCCTTGTCAAAGTCACGGATCGAGGATCCGTTGGTTCGCCGATTTTTTGCTCACAAGGAGAGACTTTTTTTCGACGTGGTATTTTGCTGTTGCGTTCTGATAATGATCAGTCCAGGGTCGTGGTCCCACGTTCGTTACAGTTCTCTGTCTTAAAGCTTCTCCACCAAGGACATTGGGGTATAGTGCGAACGAAACAACTTTCTCGTCAGCACTGTACTTGGTTCGGAATCGATGCTGCGATTACGAACATGTGCTCTTCTTGCATGGCGTGTGTCGAACAACACTCCACACCACCACGGAAATTCTTTGCATGGCCCAAAACCACTTCCCCTTGGCAACGCTTACACATCAATTTTGCTGGTCCATTCTGGAATGCTCGATGGTTGGTTCTGGTCGATTCCTTCACTAATTTTTCTTTTGTTGTCCGGATGTCTTCCACGACGTCTTCTGCCACCATCCAAGATTTGTCCGCTGTCTTTTGCCTTGAAGGTCTTCCACAGACTATTGTTTCCGACAATGGCCCACAATTCGTGTCCGCAGCATTTCAGTCTTTCTACAAGGCCAATGGTATTCAACATCTGACATCCGCGCCGTTTTCGCCACAGTCAAACGGTGCCGCTGAACGTTTGGTCCGGACTTTCAAGCCAAAGATGTTGAAGTTGAAAGAGTCGCATTCTCGGGAGGACGCGTTATTGTTCTTTTTGTCCTCATATCGCTCTCAGCCCCGCGATGGTCGCTCGCCGGCTGAGTTGCTTCATGGTCGCCCTCATCGAACCTTGATGTCTTTGCTACATCCGCCGCATCAGGTTCCTGTGCAGCGGCAGACACCTGCTTTTGCTCCAGGCGACGTTGTATACTATCGCAACTATCGCGGTTCACGGCGTTGGCTCGCAGGGCGCATTCTTCGCTGCCTCGGCCGCGCGATGTATCTTGTTTTGGGGGCCTCTGGTGAGGTGCGTCGGCATCTCAATCAGCTGCGCCTCTGTCGTCGCACGGGATCTGCCGCTCCCCGTCTGCTTTCAGCGACGGTTCCGTCCGGTCAGCGCCCTGGGGACCCATCTACTAGCTCGCCTCATCCCCAGGTGTTACCGACGCTGCCTTCCATTTTGCCCCATGGCGACGCGCCGCCTCCGCCACCTGATCTCCCGCCGGCGACGCCCACAGTAGACGCGTCGCTGCAACCGCCGGGCGCCTCCCTGGATCACGCGCAGCCGATCGCTTCCCGTGACCAGTTGTTCTCCGCCTTGGAACTCTTGCCCGCTCCGGACCATCAGTCGTCTTCGCCAGTCGGGTGCTCCGACTCGATGGAGGTCGACCCTTCGGCCCCTCCTGACTATCTACGGGCGCATACACCGCATGTTGGCGTGCACCCTGGACTAGGTTTCCAGGCGTTTCCTAGCTCCCCTCGGACCGAATGGCCGGGTGCGGGTGGCACAGCCTCGCCTGTTGTTAGGCTCCCCACCTCGTCGCATACGTCAACATGGGGTCCTCCCCACGGCGGGCGGAAGCCTTATAATACAACCGTACGCCGATTTGCTGGGGAGGAATGTGGTGTCACCGCCAGACACCCGCGGTCCGCGGTCCGCTAGTATACGACGGACCCGCTTGTCGCCACTGTCAGTGATGGCAGACCAAGCGCCGCCACACGGCAGGTCTAGTGACACGTCCTAGCACTCGCCCCAGTTGTACAGCAGACTTTGCTAGCGATGCTACATTGACAAATACGCTCTCATTTGCCGAGACGATAGTTAGCATAGCCTTCAGCTACGTCATTTGCTACGACCTAGCAAGGCGCCATAGCATTTGATAATTAATATTGTGAAGCCTGTACGGTAACGAGAGATGTTCATCAATTGTGGATTAAAGTTAAGTATTCTACCAGTTACTCTTGTTTTGCTAGTCTTATTTCTCTGACCTGTTCCAGACCTCACGCCAGCCTGCGTGAGGTTAATCGCGTGCCTTTCGGCTTCCTCCAAACTCCGTGAATTGGCTCCTGCCAATTCACAACACAGTGCAACTCTTACACCTAACGACGGCAAATATTTGTCCTGAATTTTCCAACCACTGCCTTCCCCTGCAATTTTTGCCATCTACAGCTCCTTTTAAGACGATGGAAGTCGTTTCCTGACATCTCAACAAATGTATCTCAACAAATGCCTTATCACCCCATTCCTTCTTGTTGTTAGTGTTCTCAATGCAGTTTTTTCGTCGCCTTTTCTGGGGAACCACCTCATTTCTTATCAGTTCACTCATCTACGCTGAGTCCTTTTGTAACACCTTACGGACGTTTCGATTGTCTCCTTTCCTGTTTGGGCCTAGGAACTTAAACGTTTTTAGCGGCATCATCGAAAAGATGTATCATTGTCGGTTTCAACAAATAAACAATTGTTCCTTCCTTCTGCTCCAGCACGTTATTCACAGCATTAACTAACAGGATTTTTTTCAAGCTATTTAAACAGCGAGGAACATCGGTTCACTAAATGTAAGAGAAGTAAAGACAAATTCACTCTCCCTGCTTCAATTGCTCAAAACGGCATCAATGCCCCATGACGGGTCATAATCTTACGTGTCTAGACGCAGAGACGTTTTGTAACTATTCTCCGCACAAGCATATGTTGAGGAAAAAGTTAGGATGGTTCCTTAACGTTGCCATAATCTTACTGAAACCATCTGCGGTCCATGTTCGTTCACTAAATCTACTGATCTTGTCACCTCCGGAGCGGCCAGTGTTACATCCAATCATATGAAATGAGGGCTGGTTTCCGTCTCTAATCACATTATGCTCGATGAACGGTGAAAGCTGAAATTATTTTCTTCTCCTTCCCTTATTAAGAAATCGACGCAGTCGTCGTTGCTCACTACAGAAAAATGTTAAGTGCTTCTTCAACTTCGTTAGAAATTCTCACCCACTGCGAGTTAAGGTGTTCTCAAATAATCATCAACTGTTAGACTGCATAGGCTGCCAGCTGTTCCAATAACTACGACTTCCAACCTCTGCCGAAAAGTACAGTACTATCAAATTGCCACTGCGGCCGTTCAACTGTTTGTTTTGCTTGTAGTGCCCTTACGTTGAGTGCTGAAAGCATTGGATGTGAGTAGTTTGGAAAAAAATTTAATGAAGAATGTAACAGAGAAATTCACTCATATGGATTGAGAAATATGGAATGATTTAAAAGCGGCAAAAAGCTGTGTGTGCTTTAGGTCCCGGGACAGTGGAATGCTGAACATATCGCCTGTAAAACGCCACTATGAAACTAGTCACAATCCTTCCTGTCAAAAAAATCGATACACACAAAATGAAGTCATTCTATCTGTTGGTAAAGACATGAATAGGCAGTTTGTGAGTAGGCTGTTTATGTTTTCTTATTGGCAACGTTACGTAACGCTCTGTATGAAAATCACTGGCTGTGCTGTGTGCAGTCTGTGGCTAGTTTGCATTGTTGTCTGCCATTGTAGTGTTGGGCAGCGGCAGCTGGATGTGAACAGCGCGTAGCGTTGCGCAGTTGGAGGTGAGCCGCCAACAGTGGTGGATGTCGGAAATGAGATCGCGGATTTTTGAGTACAGAATGGATATTGTGAACTGCTATGTATATTATGCTTTTTCAACACTGTTAAAGTAAATACATTGTTTGTTCTCCATTAAAATCTTTCATTTGCTAACTATGCCTATCAGTAGTTAGTGCCTTCCGTAGTTTGAATCTTTTATTTAGATGGCAGTAGCGGCGCTCGCTGTATTGCAGTAGTTCGGGTAACGGAGATTTTTGGTGAGGTAAGTGATTTGTGTAGCTTTCTGCAATAATTTCAAAACCTAAAAAGAATGCTCTGCTCATTTAAATAGTGTCATCTATCTCAAACGTACTTTAAAATCATGATCCCATACCAAATATATCATTCAAAGCTCTCATAGTATCACAATGGTTCTGAAAAAATATGAACAGTTCACAAAGTACAGACAAAATACGATTTCATAAGTGTGAAGTTATCCAGCTGTGTAATTGCGTATACATCTGTCACTGACGTAGTAAAAAAAAATTGTCTCTCTCAGTTAAATGGTCAGATAGCTGTGTAATTTATGTATTAGAGAAATATGGTACCGATGTGTAAAGTTGTATAAGCAAATACCATATTAGCTAGGGCTCCTTGTGCTTGCCAAACGCATGGTACACAAAGTAGGCGTGTACCCCCTGAGGATTAATGTAATTATACCTTCAGGTGTTACAGGTTACAGCAATGGAATGACTAATGAGAATTTGTGAAAAAAAACTGTAATTACTATTATGATGAATGATCAGGACTATCTTTATAGACTGTGAGAACATTTTAGCTTTTGACCAACATTGTATCAATAAGTGTGTGCATTTGATTTCTTTGTTATTGTAATTACGATTATGAAAAATTTTTGCCCAGTGCCCAAAACCATTTGTTAATTTTTTGTGGGGAGCATGGGGGCTATGTGAGTAGGCTGTTTAGGTTTTCTTATTGGCAACGTTACGTAGCGCTCTGTATGAAAATCACTGGCTGTGCTGTGTGCAGTCTGTGGCTAGTTTGCATTGTTGTCTGCCATTGTAGTGTTGGGCAGCGGCAGCTGGATGTGAACAGCGCGTAGCGTTGCGCAGTTGGAGGCGAGCCGCCAGCAGTGGTGGATGTGGGAAATGAGATGGCGGATTTTTGAGTACAGGATGGATATTATGAACTGCTATGTATATTATGCTTTTTAACACTATTAAGGTAAATACATTGTTTTTTCTCTATTAAAATCTTTCATTTGCTAACTATGCCTATCAGTAGTTAGTGCCTTCCGTAGTTTGAATCTTTTATTTAGCTGGCAGTAGTGGCGCTCGCTGTATTGCAGTAGTTCGAGTAACGGAGATTTTTGGTGAGGTAAGTGATTTGTGAAAGGTATAGATTAATGTTAGTCAGGGCCATTCTTTTGTAGGGATTTTTGAAAGTCAGATTGCGTTGCGCTAAAAATATTGTGTGTCAGTTTAAGCACAGTCGTGTATAAATAGTTCTAAGGGGACGTTACAAGTTGACATCCATGATTACATAAGTTAGCAAGGACTGTCATACCGGTGTAGCAAATGTCATCACCCGGTACGGTAAACCTTTTGCCAACGAGGAATTTTTGAAAGGAGCCTGATAAGATAATTTTGAAAATTAAGGTAAAATAACTGAGGCCGTGAAAGATAGTCCCGTTCCTAAAAATACAACGAATGGTAGAATTTTTAAACCAGAGGAAAATGTAATAGGACAACAAAAAATTATATCCAGTCCTCAAAAGTAATTTGTAACCAAATGTGCCTAATTGACTATGTTTGCTTAATATTGCGTTGTAAATGACATCAAAGAAGAAATGCTTGCGATAGTCCTGTCGCCGGTGATTACGTCTGTTAAAATTTCGCTTACAGGAAAGGAATAAAGAAAGCAAAATATTTTCCATAACGACTGATGATGATCCCAATATGGTAAGCAAAAAAAACTGTTATATTAGTTTATTTAAAATACATAATAAACATTATGTTCTTAAATTCCATTGCATGATACATCAACAAGCCTTGCGTGCAAAGGGTGGTTTCACTTCGCTTGGCTTTAGAATGGCAGCAGTCACACAAACTCTGATTCTTATATGGTCACAAGCTTCTAATAAATGAAGTACGAAGCGTTGCTAGATGAAGACAGTTCGGTGTACATTGGCTTATTAATAAGTAACATAGTTCGCTGGTTGGCCCACGGCAACGTACAACCAAAGACTTGTGGGTTGGTAGGAAGAAAAATGAGGAAAAAACTATTCTGTATTCACAGATAATGGAAATTACCTGGGTTACAAATTCGATGTTTCTTACCGACATGGTCCAGCATGTCAGTGATTTGAACTTAGAGTTTCAAGGCACAAACAAGACAGTTCTTGTGATGATAGACTCATGTGTGCTTTCGAGGCTAAACTGCAAGTTTGCTGATAATCCTATTGTTTCCAAAAATTACAAGTATTTCCTAAATTTTAGAAAAAAATTAGAATGATTACGATTTACACGAAAAGCTAAAACAATATACAACCAGCCGCCTTACATAAGGGGCAGAGCACTGGTCTTGTAAACCAGGGGCCGTGAGTTCGATTCTCACAGGGGGCAGCACAATTTTAAATGGGGCAGTGTAATGCTTTGAACCGAAAATTTCAAAATAGCGTGTCTTTTCGGGCCAGAGCCTAGATAACAGATGATGATAGACGAAAGACTGCAACACCCCGTCAGCCATCGCTGTGGACCTCAATGGTAGCGAATTGTTGTGGCAGAGTAGATATTCGTACGCATTTTCTAAGCTCTGGAATGTATTTTTCGCGAGCGCTGTGACGACCGCAAGAACTGTACACTGCAACAGCCTCCTTAGCTCAGTGGCAGAGCACTGGTCTTGTAAACCAGCGGTCGTGAGCTCGATTCTCATAGGGGGCAGTACAATTTTAAATGGGCCAATGTAATGCTTTGAACCGAATGCGCTTTTCAGCCGAAGAATTATCATCGATATTTTCTCAACTCAGAGAGTTGTGAGAAAAACAAAATCTTATCATATATGTAGATGCGACTTCACAGGATAAACGTAATTTACCTGAATTTGTTTGGGTTTTAATTTAAGAACTTGATATGCAGCTGATTAATTTCCAGTGTTGTTCAATAAGGACTCAAAAATTTATCGGGTCAAGGAAGGAATTGCAAGTAAATCAGTTAGAAACCCTATCGAGCAATAGCAGCAAAAGTGTCAACGTTTAAATTGAGGGAATGTGGAGTTCCATTCCACGCACATATAGCTCTGTGTAGAAACTGGCGTTACCGTATCTTGACAATATTTACTCTACCTGTGTTGTGAGTCATTATGTTCTGCAATGAATAACATTCGGGACTCGCTAAGAAACCGTTGTCAAATGACACGAATTCAGCTCGCATTCTGATAAAAGTTACTAAGTATGCAGCTACTACTAATTGACATCGAGCTGTGGCCAAGCGGTTCTAGGCGCTTCAGTCCGGAACCACGCGCCTGCTACGGTCACAGGTTCGAATCCTGCCTTGGGCATGGATGTGTGTGACGTCCTTAGGCTAGTTAGGTTTAAGTAGTTCTAAGTCTAGGGGACTGATGACCTCAGATGTTAAGTCCCATAGTGCTTAGAGCCATTTGAACCGTTTGAATTGACATCGACGTTGCAAAAGCAGTCTTCTTATATTTAGATAAAATAAGAACATTCATTTTATGATTGTTGTATAAAATGTCTGTCTATGGATGCAATATGAAGAATATTAATATGGAAGTATTTACCTTTTTCCATTAACCAGTAGCGCCAAAATTTATGTGCAGAATCAAATCTTATAATATGCTTGCATGTATGTACTGTCATACGTCTGAAATTGCAAAAAAAAAGGCAAGAAAATGTGTAACATTCGCCATCAAATCTTAGTTCTACGACATGGCCGTATTACATATTTCTTTGGAAAAAGTTACAACTTAGATGCAGAAAGGTTCACCATCCCTGGTCTGGGAGAACACTGATTGTTTCTGTATTCTGACATGAAAGCTGCAAAGCTTTCGTTTAATTATTGATATGAACATATTAAATCCATCGATGAACGAAACGAATTGACCAGCTGCTAATAACGTGTTGATGCACCTTTGGAACGCTTTCTTCGTTGCACTGGTTAGACAATTCTTTGGTAGATTTCATGAGGCATGTGGCAGCCGATGTCAATGCAAGACCAAGTTAATCCCTAAATAATACGCTGGTAATTGTTGAGTGCGAGATAGTGTACCCGATGTGTTTCATCGGGTCACTATAACTACTGTAGCCTGTGCTGTCCTTCTGACATGGATAGTTATGAAGCTAGAAAATGCCATCCCCTTCTGGGAATTACCATCTCCATCGGGGTGTCGCAGGTGTTGCAGCTGGCCATCGTAATATAAAGTTATGATGGTGCCTTCGACTAGTATCATAGGTTCCACGGAAGGCAAGGTGAATGAATGTCGCCCAAAGACAAACATTGGGTCCATTGGTCTAGCGTATATGACGCGTTGCATCAAACAACCTTCGGCCAGGATGAAGGTGTATGCAAACACGACCATCAGTTTGTGTAACTTCGATCTTTAATCATTCCTATGATTAACGCACCTCTCTCGACGATTACGTGCTCACTGAAATCACAATTTACAGTTATGTTGGATCAACGTGGGAACACATACGGGTCATTCCTTCGGAGTCATGTGTTCAAGAGTGCGCGCAGAACGGAGTGCCCCGAAACATGTCTGCCTGTACTAGTACCGAACTTAAAGCTGAATTGAAACTGAGATATTACATATTTTAACGAATAAATTCTATATATTTCGAATTGCCATTGAATGGTTTAGGTAAAAAATTTCCGAAGATGATGCCTCTTTCAGGAGAGCTGTACGTGCAACGGAAAGTTGACTGGTCACTCAGATGTGCAGCTACTGGGAATTCATATGCCATCTTAATTTACACATATGAAATATAAAAACTGCTGAGCAAAAGCCTACTAGATTCTAGTAGAAGTTTGTTTCCACTTACTTTTTCCTTCATTTTTGCTTTTACCCTCCAACGATTCTATCCTGCAGGGATATATCGATATGTGGACTTCTTCTTCACCATATTCAGCTTAGTTTGTGTTGTGGACTGACAAGACAGCCAGTCCACAGTGACGGGTAGCCGAAAGGCACGCGTTTACACACGCCGGCTGGCGTTAGGTCTGAAACAGGATACGTAATGAATGCCATAAAGAAAAGTACGTAGCTGCTGGAATACTTAACTTTAATCCATCATTTGTATACAGCATTTTGGATGATACAAGTGAGACTCTATCTAGAAATTGTTAATGGCGCCTTGCTAGGTCGTAGCCATGGACTTAGCTGAAGGCAATTCTAACTAGCTCTCGGCAAATGAGAGAAAGGCTTCGTCAGTGTAGTCGCTAGCAAAGTCGGCTGTACAACTGGAGCGAGTGCTAGTACGTCTCTCTAGACCTGCCGTGTGGTGGCGCTTGGTCTGCAATTACTGACAGTGGCGACACGCGAGTCCGACATGTACTAATGGACCGCGGCCGATTTAAAGCTACCACCTAGAAAGTGTGGTGTCTGGCGGTGACACCACAGTTTGTTTCTCTTTGGACTGCCAAAAGACATCAATGAAGACTCCATTTTCGTTTCCACAACATCGAGATTACTTTCTCACAGGTAATTTATTTCTGTACGTCTGATCTTTTCAATTCGTTTTTGCACTCGTATTTCATAGGGTTACATATGTATTCCTCTTCACAATAAAACTCTTTCAGCTTGAAGCTGCCTGCTCATACCATTCCATACTCCAGTCGTTTTTAAACACAATAAATACTCGCCCGTCCCGCAGACACAGCAGTTCGCTACTGAACTAACGACCATTAGACCGGACATCCACAGTAGGGGAGGGGTCCCAAAATCGATAGTGCTTTCACATTACCGGAAGCAGTCCGAAACGCCGCCAAACCAATACCACTGTAAGTTCAGATTTGCAGCCCAACCACACTAAGTTGTTCTAGGCCAACTAAGCGGTTGGTTGTCGTTCATTCGCCTTCTTTGGCACCTTTGCACATTCCATTTGTCAATTCCGTCTCGTCAAAGAGGGTAGAGGGGAGGACAGGGAAGGAGATGGGAAACTGCCCCTAAAAGACTGAAACGATAAACAGCATGATGATCCAGGAGACAATAGAAACCATTACATTAAAGACAGGAAATGTAAGTCTACAGGAGATATGGCCTGTAATTGAAAAAGTGCTATGATAATCTCTCCACCGGCAAAATATTTGGGGCTATTCCCCCTTAGGATCTCGGAGAGAAGACTGCCATAAGGATGTGACTACGAGAAAAAATATTGAATAGCTAACGAAAGGATAACTCTCTACGAGTCGGGACGTGGAATGTCAGAAGTATGAACGTGGTGCGGAAGCAAGAAACCTGAATAGGGAAATGTAAAGATTCAGTCTAGCTGTAATGGGGGTCAGTGAAGTGGAATGGAAAGAAGACAAGCATTTAAGGCCAGAAAGTGTTATAAAATACGAAAGGTTCGTTATGAATATGAAGGTAGGGCAGAGAGTTAGTTATTGTGAACAATTCAATGATAGGATTGTTCTCATCAGAATAGACAGCAATCCAGCTCAGACAAAAAGAGTCCAGGCATACCTGCTGCTTCGCAAGCAGAATATGAAGAGACAGAGAAAGTGTGTGAGGATATTGAATCGGTAATTCACTAAAGGGAGATGAAAATATAATATCCGTGGGGAACGGAGTAGAAGAAATAGTTAAAGCATAATATGAGCGTCGTGGTAGAAATGAGAGAGAAAAATACATCTTTATTAAGCAGATATTCGTAAATAAGATATCGGATTGTCAGGCGTACCAAGAGAAGAAATAGACTCGGATCACAATTTAGTAATGATGAAGAGTAGGCTGAAGTGACTGCTCAGGAAGAATCAGTGCACAGACAAGGGGAAACGGAAATATCAAGTAATGGAAAAGAGCGCTGGAACGCCTCTGAGGCTATAGATACTGCGGTTATGAATGGTTCCATAAGCTGCTCAGTTGAAGAAGAATAATTATCTCCAAGGAAGGGAAACCATAGATGTTGGAAACGTAGACGCAAGGAAGGTAAGTGCGAAGAGACCATGGTTTACGGAACAAATACTTCAGTTAATCGACGAAGCGACAAAGTACAAAAATATTCAGGGAAACTGAGGAACAATGAAATACAAGTTACGTAGGAACGATATAAGTAGGAAGTTCTTGGAGGGTAAGGCGAAATGGCTGGATGAAAAATATGAACAAATGGTAAAACAAACGATTTTCGGTAGGTCTCTCTCAGTAAACACGAAAGTCAAAACAACTTCCGATGCAAAAAAAAAAAAACAAACAAAGGCAGTAACATTTAGAGTGCATGGGGAATTCCTTTTTAAATGCAGATGAGACAGGAGATGGGTGGCAAGAGAACACTGAAGGCCCCTATGAGGAGGAGGAATTGTCTGATTTCATGATAGAAGAAACAGGAGTCGACAGGGAAGAGATATGGGGCCCGGTATTAGAATGAGAATATAAAAGCGATTTGGAATGCCTAAGATAAAATATGAGGGAAGGAATATATAACATTCCATCGGGACTGCTAAAATCATGGGGAGTGGCTACAAAGCAACTGAAACAACTATGCACGTCGGTGTGTTGAATGTATGAGACCGGCAATACACCACCAGAAATTCTGAAAAATATATCCACACAAATTAGATAACTAAAGGTGCCTGCGTCTGAGAGAATTAACGTATAATCAGCTTAACAGGTCATGCATCCAATTTGCTGTCAAGAATAATCTACAGAAGAATGGAAAGCAAATTGAGAATCTGTTGTATTACGATCAGTTTGGCTTTAGAAAGTTAACGGTATCAGAGAGGCCGTTCTGGCGTTGCGGTTGGTAATGGAGACAGCTCAAAGGAAAGAGCATGGCACGTTCATACTATCTATCGACGTGGAATAAGCGTTAGACACTGTCAAATGGAGCAAGATGTTCAAAATTCTTAGGAAAATGGGATAAGCCGGAGGCAAAGAAAGGTAAAATACAATATCCTCATGAACCAAGAGGGAATAATAAGGCGGATAGCCCAACAATGAAGTGCTCAAATTAAAAAGAATGTAAGACAGGAATGAAGTCTTTCGTCTCTAGTGCTCTGTCTACACACCGAACAAGCAATGACGGAAATAAAGAAACTCAAGAATGGGATTAAATTTCAAGGTGAAATGATATCAATAATAAAATTAGCCTATAACAGAGAGATTATCAGTGAAAGTGAAGAAGAATTACAAGTGCAGCATCTGCTGAATGGAATGAACGCTCTAATGAGTATAGTATAAGGATTGCGAGTCAATCGAAGAAAGACGAGGGTAATGAAAAGTAGCAGAAATGAGAAAAGCTATATTCATAACATCATAAAAAGTGCATTTCTGACCAATATAAGTCTGTTAGTCTTAAACATTGGCCTTTATTTGGGAAACAAATTTCCTATAATGTGAGTTTGGAGTATGATATTATTTGGTAGTGAAACATAGCCTATGGAAATTCGGAACAGACGAGGATCGAAGCATTTGAGGTGTGATGCTACAGAAGACTACTAAAAGTTAGGTAGACTGACAAGGTAACATATGAGGAGGTTCTCCGCAGAATAATCGAGGAAAGGAATATATGGGAAACACTGACAGAAAGGGAGAGGTTGATAGGACATCAGTAAAGTCTTCAGGGGATAACTTACACGGTACTACATGAGCTGTAGAGGGTAAAAAGTATAGAGGAATACAGAGATTTGAATGCATTCAGTGAATAATTGAGGAAGTAGGCTGCAAGTGCTACTGTTAGATGAAAAACTTGGTGCAGAGGAGGAATTAGTGGTGTGCCGCATCAAACCATTCAGAAGACCAAAGATTAAAATATATATAAATAAAGAAACAAAACAACCTTCTGTGCCCTTAAAATTATCAGTGGACACTCAGTTCGTGGTGGAGAGTGACCATAATGTTTGGTACATCTTTGGGGGTGTTGGTTTCATCTGGAGGTATTACTGAATTAAGAGTTCATCGGATTAGGGATCATCATATTTCTTACAGAAGAAATAGGTTGCCCCTTCGTAGGTGACTGAATGTTGTTTTAAGATGTACCACTTAATTTAGTTAGCGTTACTTGTAATATTCAGTAATTTTGGAAGACGTTTCCTGTACTCAAATCAATGATGGCATTTAGTTGCGAAAAATTTAGTTTCCTCACGCTCTGTAGCTGATGCAGGAAACATATCTTCCGACAAGGATGAAATTGTCCTGTATGCACTGGAGACTTCAACCCGCAAAATGTTGAGAAAATGTATTTTTTTCTGAAATGACCAGTGCCGGAATGCTTTGGTGTACCTGGTGATTTTGCAGATTTGAGGAGGTGGCATTTAAATTTCAATTTCGCTTTCCCCCTTGACTGAACTACATACTGTATGCAGAGTTTCCTTCCTACTTGGGTTCGGTTGTTTTGGGGGAAGAGACAAAACAGCGAGGTCATGGGTCTCATCGGATAAGGGAAGGATGGGGAAGGAATTCATCCGTGCCCTTTCAAAGGAACCATCCCGGCATTTGCCTAGAGCGATTTAGGGAAATCACGGAAAATAGTAAATGTCTGAAGATGGCCTTGTAAGCCGAAAACCGGTTAGCAATAAAAATAATACTGTACAACAAAAGAAAACTGGTGCTTTTCATTTATTAACCTAAATTAGGATGGCCGGACGCGGGACTGAACCGTCTTCCTCCCGAATGCGAGTCTAGTGTGCTAACCATTGCGCCAACTCGCTCTGTCCTTCCTACTTGCTCCCACTGATACGCTCACTGTGAACATTCTTCATGCTTGATCTGGATATACGAGATTTACCTTTCTTTAATCTGTGAACTGAGGTAAAGGCGCTGCGTTTTTTCAGACCGTTCTCGCACGATTTATCAGACTTCGTAAAAGGATGTTTCTGTTCCAAATGATGATGCCTTCACGCACTCACCTGCTTATTTCTGACCAAATTATCGTTTTACAAATGTTGCCATGAATTTAAGTTATAGTAATTCTGAATCCCGATCACTCCAAAAAGTAAAGAGAAATATTTCAAAAGACTTTGTATATCGCAACCGTGCGACGAAAGCCACTTTGCGTTGTTGGTATGAAGGGTAGTGCTATAAGTGGCCTAATGTTCCACAGTGACACTCGATCACTGGACAACGATTTTATTCAAAAACAGAGATTTCCTTATCATTGAAACTGACTTATTTCACAGACATTTTTTGGAACATGGCACGGCGTCTTACGAAACAAATTGATTATAAATCTAATTGTTATATGCTACTGTATTTAACCCTCCTAATACCGTGGGGTGTATAATGACCGCAGGTCGTAATTTTCTGCCAAATGTACCTTATTTCCTATTCCTAAAAATTATGAAAAATTCGGACTTTTTCTGAATTCAGGAATGGTTTCGTAATATATTAATATAACTTTTTTGAAATTACTTAGTTTTGCAGAAAATCAAGAGAGAACCACTGAATATTATTGTGGTTAAATGCAACCCCATTTCTCTCTTGTGGTATTATTACCCAATAATGCTGCATTGAATCCGTGTATTTTGCTGTATTTCCTTTGTCTTATTCTTGTAAATACTGCTGTAACGTGTGACTGTTGCCGACAGTTATTTGTTCCATACATGTGGAGATCACTATTGTGTGTGTTGCATTTAGTGAAAAATGTCTCGCCACCTTTCTGAAGACGAAGTGCTTGAAATATTACTGCAGGATAATCCTCTATCTGGAGAATCAAATAGTGATATCAGCGATATAGTTTCTGGTGTCTCATGCAGCGATGGAGAAATTGACGTCTTAGGAGAGAATATGCCTCAATCAGACGGAAGTTCAGAAGAAGATTTGGACAGCGCAGATGTCCAGCCTGAACAGGAAGTAACACATATTTCTGACTGTTATATGTAAGTATACATTGTATTTTTGAAAATGTGCGTTAGGGTCTAGCGCCAAGATGTACCCTCTGTATTTTTTTTTATTTGGTGTAGGTCCAAAACCAAAGAAGAATTGTGGCACAAATAGGAGTTGACAAAGGCTTGTGGAAGAGAAGAGAGATGTAACATAATGCGAGTAAAGCCAGGTCCAACACAATTCACAGTGAAAAACGTAGACTCCGTAGAATCAGCTTTTCAGTTGTTTCTTAGGAGAAACATTGTTGAAGTAATTCTAAAGTGGACTAACAAAGAGGGTAGTGTTGTGTACGGTAGCAACTGGAAACCAGTACATGCCATTGAACTGAAGTGCTTTACCGGTCTCCTGATCAGGTGCTTACAAGGCCCATAATGTAGCAGTTACACATCTGTGGAAGAAAGAAGATTGTAGACACAGTCTTAGTGAAGCAATGGCTAAAAATCTCTTTACACCAATTTCAAGGTGCATCCGATTTGATGACATAGATGTGAGACGTCACAACGGTGCTCCTGACAAGCTAGCTCCCATTAGAGAAATATCTGAAATGTGGGTATACACATTTCAAGAGGCATATGTTCGTCACAGCAACGTAACAACTGATGAACAACTTGTGGCATTTCGTGGTAAATGTCCATTTCGGCAATATATTCCTTCAAAACCAGGAAAATATGGGTTGAAATTATGGGCTGTATGTGATAATGTAACGTCTTACATTCTCGATCTCCAAGTTTACAGTGGTCGACAAGAAAATGAATCCCGTGAAGTTGGTGAAGGCAAGAGAGTTGCTTTAGATATGATGAAAGGCTTAGTAAACTGTGGCAGAAATGTAACAACTGACAATTTTTTCACTAGCCTTAGTTCGGCGAGAGAACTTCTGAAAATCAGTCTCACACTCTTAGGAACAATTAGAAAAAATAAAGGGAGAACTACCACAAGCTTTCACTCAGCCGAAAGGTCGAGTCAAATATTCATCTATTTTTGGATTCCAAGAGGATGCCTCAGTTGTTTGGAAGATTGTGAAGAATGCAAGCCAGTAATGATTCCCGATTATAATTAAACAAAATCACGAGTAGATACCATGGACAAGCTGGTTACAACGTACACTACAAAGAGGACGAGCAGAAGGTGGCCAGTGGTATTATTTTACAACATGATTGATATCAGTGCACTGCATGCATTTATCATATGGCTACATCTTACACGAGACTGGGCAGAAAGGACCAACTGCAAGAGACGGGCATTTCTCATACAATTAGGAAAGCAGCTCGTCGGAAGAAAGCCGGACAAAATTATTTCCCCAGTACATCCAGCAACAGTACAGACGAAAAAAGAGGATCGTGTCCGTTTTGTAAAAGGTCTGAGGATAGAAAATTCATCGATAAATGCTCAAAATGTGGATGTTCTGCGTGTAAAAACCACTCTGCAGTTTATTGCTGTAAGTGTAATGCATCATTAATATAAATTCGGAATTTCATGAAAAATGTTTGTAGTTTCATGAGAATCGTTTGCAAATTTTACAGAAATAAGTAATTTAAAAAGAATATGCATTTTAATTGAATGTAATGTCATTGACATCATGTTTTAGATTGTCGAAAAAATAAGGAATGGGATTTTATTCTACCATTATTAAAACTATCGTTAACAAAAAATTAATTCCGTTGGGGTCACTAAAGTCCCCAGTATTACTCAGTGCAACAAAAAATATTCAGTATTAGAAGGGTTGAACATTATTATTATGTGCATATTGATTTAGACTGCACCGCAGGTGCGACCTCTTATTTATTCCCACTGACGTGCGATGATAACAGTATACAGTAGTTCTGAAATATGTCTCTCTTTCACAGCAGCATAGGGCATCAGTAGGGTGGGACACCACGTACTTCTAACTACATTACGAGTGTTTTAACAAAGAGCACGTGGTTATTAACAATGGATGATGACGCACAAAATTTAGTAACGATGGATTATAAAATACCTTAGATGTATTGTAAGTAGCCTGTTTAGGTTTTTATGTTGGTAATGCCACCTAGGGCTCTGTATGAAAATCACTGACTGTGCTGTGTTCAGTCTGTGGCTGGTTTGCGTTGTTGGAATGTTTGATATTGTAGTGTTGGGCAGTTGGATGTGAACAGCGCGTAGCGTTACGCAGTTGGAGGTGAGCCGCCAGCAGTGGTGGATGTGGGGAGAGAGATGGCAGAGATTTTTAGAGCGGACGATCTGGACGTGTGCCCATCAGAAAAACTAAATTTGCAAGACCGGATGTCATGAACTTATATATATATATATTTATATTATGACCTTTGAACACTATAAAGGAAAATACATTGTTTGTTCTCCACCAAAATCTTTCATTTGCTAACTGTGGCTATCAGTAGTTAGTGCCTTCAGTAGTTAGAATATTTTATTTAGCTGGCAGTATTGGCACACGCTGTATTGCAGTAGTTTGAGTAACGAAGATTTTTGTGAGGTAAGTGATTCATGAAAGGTGTAGATTATTGTTAATCAGGGCCATTCTTTTGTAGGGATTATTGAAAGTCAGATTGCATTACGCAAAAAAAAAAATTGTGTGTCAGTTTACTGTTGATCAGAATAACTAAAGAGGGAAATGTCTGAGTACGTGCAGTTTTGCTCAGCTGTTTAAAAATCAAATAACGTAAGAAATTTACCAGCACTGTCATTAATAATTTTTCTAAGGCGATATTTCAGTATTGAATCGGTATCAGACACATGTAAGATATTTCAGTAGGCAGTCCAAATAAGTGTATATATTTTTTGAGCTATTACTAGAGCAGTCAGAATCAGGATACTGCTGGCTGGCACATCCAAACAAAAACGCGACTGCTGGAACAAAGGGAAAATCGAATCGTGTGATATAAACACTGGGACACAGATACACAACAGCGATTTAACACCACCTTTGACAAGGATTGTAGGTATTACAAGGATCAATGAATGAAGCAAAAATGGAGACTGCAGAGGGAACTAATAAACACTCAACGCCAGTTTGGAAAAGAGCACTATAGTGGGCAGGAGCACTACACGCATTTACCGCACTGTTGAGCTGTAATTGAGTCGCATACATCAAGAGCTAAATGATTTTTGACGCATGTAGACACATTTTATTTTGTTTTATAGTGAATCTTGCAGATTATTCGTCATTGTATGACTACTTTACCAGAATCTACAATAAAACAGCAATAGGAATCAAATAAATCAACAGTGTCAAATTAATGCAATATTATTTGCATTTGAAAACGTAAAAGCACGGTGTACGCCTCAAAAGTGAAATACTTTTGTGCAACAATATAAACACAAAACTAATTTAGAAACCTTTGTTTTGTTCTCCTTCAGTCGTAAGTTCAAACAAGGTTCTTAGATGCATCCGCCTATGAAACGGTGCGGAGCAAAGTTATCCGTGGGAACAATATGTACTGAAAAGGAATTATCAAACTGGCGGTGTGACTTAGAGATCAGAATTGGTAATTAAAGTCAGACTGAAAATTATACATCCTTAAACTTAAAAGGGAGTGCGAATGACTGAGGCACCAGCGTCATAAAACAGAATAAGTCTTTCACCCTCTCCCTTTCCTGTAAAGATTTGTAGTTCGACTGCAACTGACTCACGTGTCAGCTAGATTACCTATAATGAACGTGACCTCAGCAAAAACTAAGGATTCAACATTAGTCGTTTTCTTCAGTTAGTGTCATCCTCTTCACTTCCTCAACAAAACTGGATGACACCCCGCATTTTCTTCCAAATAGTGAGATGTACTTAGTTTCTTACTTTATGCGTGACAAGATTGCTTTGTAATTGTATCAAGGGTTTTAGAGTTACGCTTATTTCTACGTGTTACTTCCTTCTCGCTCTTTCTATATTACGTGGTAATGCCTCTACGTTAACGCCGTTTATTACCCATATGTACACGTGCTCTGAATGTCAAAGCCGAACGATAAATATTTTCATACACAATCTAGTGTTTAACTAAAGATGTACACTAAGATGGCAATAGTCATCGTATACTTCTTAATATCTCGGCGGATCTCGTTTTGTCCGGCTTAAAGTGCAGCAGATCGACATGGTAACAGCTCGTTGGAAGTTCGCTGCAAAAGTATTGAGCCATGCTGCTCCTAAAGCCGTCAATAACTACGTGTTACCGGTGCAGGATTCTGTTTACGAACTGACCTCTCACTTATGTTCCACAAACGCTAGAATGGATTCATGTCAAGCAATTGGGAACAATTGTCTCCCAGAGATATGGCACATTGTCATCCATAAAAATTCAATCGTGGTTTGGGAACATGAAATCCATTAATGGCTGCAGATGGTGTCCAAGTAGCCGAAAATAACCATTTCCAGACAATGATCGATACAGCTGGACCAGAGGACTCAGTCGATTCTGTGTAAGCACAGCCCACATCATTATTGATACTCCAACACCTTGCGTAGTACCATGGCTTCGTGAATTCTGTGCCACACTCGTATCCTACCATCGGATATTAGCAACTGATGTCGGGAATCATCTGACCAGGTCACGGTTTTCGAGTCGTCTAGTGCCCAACCGACATGGTCACGAGCCCTGGTAGGTCGCCGTAGGTCACGTGCTCCTGTAAGCAAAGGCCATCGAATTGTTGGTCTGCTGCTATAAATCGTTAAAGCCACATTTCGCAGCACTGTCCCAGTGGATACCTTCGTCGTACGTTCCATATGGATATCTGCAGTTATTTCAGGCAGTTTTACTTGTCTGTTAGCACTGACAATTGTTCTCCAACACTGTAAATATAAGGCCATCGGCCACTGCGTTGTCTTGAAATTTGGTATTCTTGGCACACTCTTAACATTGTGGCTCTCGCAATATTAACTTCCCTAACGATATCCGAAATGGATGTCCTATGCGTCTGGCTCCAGTTACCATTCCGCGTTCAAAATTGTTAATTTTCGTCATACGGCCACAATCACGTCGGAATCCTTTTCATACTAATCACGGCAGCTACGCCAACGCGCTGCTCCTTTGTACATTGAGTACGCAATAAACGGTTCAGATGGCTCTGAGCACAATGGGACTTAACATCTGAGGTCATCGGTCATCTAGAGCTTAGAACTACCTAAACCTAACTAACCCAAGGCCATCACACACATCCAGGCCCAAGGCAGGATTCGAACCTGCGACCGTAGCGGTCGCGCGGTTCCAAACTGAAGCGCCCTGAACCGCTCGGTCACAGCGGCCGGTGCGTACGCAATACTAACGCCCTCTGATTACCTGCATACCAATATCCCTTGACTTTTGTCACTTGTTCAACAACAAAACCGTAGCAGCAGGTTTGCAACAGTTTGAAAAAAAACACGCTTGTGGTCGTAGTTTGATGAAATTAGACCCTGCAGAGAAAGAACGGCTACAGTAAAGTATTCAAAGTAATTGAAAGATACAAAAATATACCCTATGACACGAACTGAAATGTCAGTTTTATTCAAACACTATAATTACACTGACTTAACTGTGATTTATGAATGCAAAAGGGGGGCTATGGTTCTTAGTAGGACGTGTTGTTACCATGGACAGTAGCGCATGCTCTTCAACGTGCTCAGAAGCTAGCGAGAACAGTGGTAAGGTATTCTTGTGGTAGAGCGTTCCATTCCTCCACTAGCGTGTATGGCAACTGTTGTGTGGGTGTTGGGTACACCTTCCCATGCCAAGCCACCATGACACCTTGACTAACAAGACGATCATGATCTTGGGCACTTGACGTTTTCACAACTCTCTTCACATGTAGATACGTCCAATGTCTCTATTCATAGTGAATCTGCTCTTATCCGAAGACAACGCCACCCCCACTCCTCTTTGCTCCAGTACCAATGGCCTTAGATTCATTGTAAACGGTGCCGCGGATGCGCTGGTGTAACATAACTTACTGGTCCTCAGGCACAATGATTACCCCCATACAGTTGTCGTTTTACTGTGGTGCATGAGATTGCGTGCTTTGCAGTCCTGTTAAACATGGCTGCTCTTCCCGCTGTTTGACATTGTTCCTTCTTGCCTGTTGACCTCTTCTGCTGAAGGTGAACGTGGTCAACCATCTCCTCTTCTTTTGGCTGCAGTGCTTGTGGTTCACAACGCTCCCCATGCAGATGAGAAAATACTCTGTGCAATACTTTAACCCTAGGCTACACACGTCTAACGTCGTCTTTCTTTCAGTTTCCTGACGGTTGTTCCCTTTGTGAAGTCATCCAAATGTTGTTTGTGGGTCATGTTATAATAAATAAACACCTCCACAATGCAGTATAACTGCTCGCCGATTTACTTTGCATTTCAAGTTCCTTTAACTGTCTCTTGCCACGGGGCCAGTCCCATTTTCCACTATAGTGACGCTCACCTCATCACATGTGGTGTCCAACTCCCTGTGCGCAAGTGGGAGACTTCTGGCAAACATGCTCAGGCACCTTTATTCATTTCCACCTACTAGTTATTATGTCATACAGCTCGATGGTTCAAATTGTTCAAATGGCTCTGAGCACTATGGGACTCAACTGCTGTGGTCATAAGTCCCCTAGAACTGAGAACTACTTAAACCTAACTAACCTAAGGACAGCACACAACACCCAGCCATCACGAGGCAGAGAAAATCTCTGACCCCGCCGGGAATCGAACCCGGGAACCCGGGCGTGGGAAGCGAGAACGCTACCGCACGACCACGAGATTCGGGCCATACAGCTCGTCCGTGAGTTTTGTAGCGCAGTGCATTCGCTCTTAATCTCGTTACCGCATAGAAACATAGTATATTTCGCAGTTATCGAACTCCTGATAACGTCAGTAGGGACCGATATGCATTTTTGAGAGATTACTGATTGATTGTCACGTTTGTGATGAATAGAGAACAAGAAAAAGGTGAAAAAAAGATTTTGAAACGGCTCTACCACTAATACATTATTTCGAGGAATCTTCTCGCCACGGAAGATAGAAAAGGGTTGACCGTCGTTTTGCCTCGGACTGAAGAACGAAACGGATCGCGTGGTAAGCTTGTCAGGCAGAGGCTGACTGCTGATGGTAAGAACAGTTCTGCAGGTTGTACTTCTCCTCAGATCAAGGCAATGGTTAGCCCGTTATCGACAGGAGCTACTCAGAGGCGACGATCGTGAGAAAGCCAAGATACCAAGATAAACTGCTAGGTGACGGAAGACAAGACTAATTAATTTGTACGCTTAATTAAGACCTCCTCAGATGCGGAAACTGGAAACCCCGTTTCAATTAATCGTTGCTACCAATTCCATATTTTCTGAGACAATGGAGTGTTGTTAGTTTATGACAATCGTATTGTCCACCACTTGGTCGATTCCGTTAGAAGCGGTTCAAGTCTCTTGCTTCATCCCAGATTATCGGCGTTTCTCTCTCTCTTGCTCTCACATTTCGTCTAATTCCAGCAACGAACCGGCAAGAATAGCCTGTGTGGTTTTCATAGATTTCCAAACGTCGGCAGTGTCATACAAAAGCCTGAACTGGAACTCAGCGCATGCATCTGGGCACATTGCACCCTTTGATGTCCTTATACGTTTTAACACTGAAAACACTTGCGGTAGGCAAAAAAATTCAATCGATGTTTCTACTGTTCTTTACTCTGGAGTGACTTGGGATGACACATATAAATGGAACGTCGACTCTACTGATGAATATCTCAACTACCATGTCCACCCATAACGTTTCCGGACTGGATTAATAAAAATTAGAGAAGAGTTGATGATTTTAACTCTCTAGGTGTTCTACATACATAGAATGAAAAAAAGGCACAGCATCAAAAAGGAACTCTGCGACTTATACCATACTTGGTAGGCGTGCTTCTACATCTGAAGGATAATGCCTATTCAGATTTAGTGCCAGTCACACAAGAGACGCGCTAGTGCAGCCACTATGCAGACGCAGATCAGATTCGCTTCAAATAAATACTGTAACGGTTGCGAGCATTAGTTACCTTTGAGATTGTAGGTGTTGAGTTGATGTCAGTCAAGAATGCCTTTAAGGCGAAAAAAATGTCATTATCAACACCTCACTGAATTTGAAATAGGTCATGTAATAGGGTTACGAGAAGACGCATGTTCGTTCTGATATACTGCGGAAAGACTTGGCAGGATTGTAGCCACAGTACACGATTGTTGGCAGCGGCTGTCAGGAGAGTATACAGTCCCAAGAAGACCTTGTTCTTTACGTCCAATTGGCACTACCGACAGTGAACACCATCGTGTTCGGCGTGTGGCTCTGGCGCGTCGTTCTGTATCTGCAACACTAATTTAAGCAGTAGTTTGTACCACAGTAACACAACTGACTGTTACAAATCGGTTACCTCAAGGACAGCTTGGGCCAGACACCATGTAGCGTGCATTCCATTGACCCTCAACCACCGTCATTTGCGACTTCAGTGGTGTCAACCAAGAGCTCATTGGAGGGCAGGAAGGTGGTCTGTTGTATTTTCTGACGAAAGCCGGTTCTGCCTCGGTGCCAGTGAGAGCCATGTCCAGTTGAGGGCCTCCAACCAACCTGTCTGCGTGCTAGACACACTGGTGCTACACCGGGAGCTACGACTTAAGGATGCGAATTCGAATGGCAGTAGGAGCATTCTCGTGGTTGTGCCAAGCATCCTGACTGCAAAGTTGTGCGTCAATCTAGGATTTAACCTATCGTTCTGCCACTCATGAACAATGTTCCGGAATGTGGTTTCCAACACGGTAACGCTCGCCCACGTATCGCAGTTCTAACCCAACATGCTCTACAGATTTTAGACATGTAGCATTAGCCTGCTTGATCACCAGATCATTCTCCAGTCGAGCACGTATGGGACATCATCGGGCGACAACTCCAACGACATTGACCTGTGATCTTGCAATTTTAGTCACTTCAGTGTGTTACCAACACAAACGTATTGCAAGATTTTCATTACTCTACATCAGTTACACAGGGTAACGATGGAAAAACTTTTTTGCTGAAAATACCTTAGTCTGATGTCTTTTAGAGCGGGATGACATGATACTTAAAAAACTGTATCACCCACCATTAATTCACATTTTACAGTTAAATTTATTAATTAAGCGAATTTTTAAGGAATTTAAGAGCTTTTATATTGTTAAAATAATTTAAAAAGGAGGTTTTATAATTGTAGACAACGTTGCTAGCACTGCTGAACAACATTTGCTGGCAAAGACGTCAACTCTATATTTGTGTTAACAGATGGTGTTTTGTTTACTGTCAACCTAACTTCACATTCTCGTTTCCTGTACATGTGCTTAGTACCACGTCCAATCGAGGATGTAAACACTCTGCTGACAGTTTTTGTTATAATGTATTTGTGGTGAATTTGCGATTCAAAAGTACCAGAGAAACATTACAGACTTTGTTAAAAAGGTTTATCTACCATACTTTGGATCTATACTTGGTGACCAAGATAGATCTTGGGCGCGGCATAAGGGAGGTATGTTATGTGTGTGTCGAAGATCTGGGAAAATGGTCCAAAAAGTAGGAAAAAAGCCTTTAGATTTGCTGTTCCTATGATATGGAGGGAGCCAAAAAATCATTCCGATGTTTGCTACTCTTGCAGTGTTGATATTACGGGTTATAATTCGAAAAACAAGAAGGTAATAAGGTCCTAACCTTCCGTCCGCCATCCGACCAGTAGCGCATGGTGTAGATATGCCGGTTCCTGAACTACTAGATGATTTAAATTCTATTTCAACACAATTATTTTCTCATGTGCAATCTGATTTAGATGAACCAGATGATGAGTCCACTGTAACACAGAAAGTCTAGAGCCCATATTGTTTACTCAGACCGAGCTTAACGATTTGGTTAGGGGTCTGGGCTTAAAGAAAGATGAAGCTGAAATGTTTGGCTCTGGAATAAAATAAAAGAACTTATTGGCAGTTGGAATCAGCATATACACGTATAGAATGAGAGAGCAGTAATTTTCCATGTTTTTTCAACAAGAAGGTGATTTAGCGTACTGCTCAGACATTCCGGTCTGATGAATGAGTTTGGTATGGAATGCAAAAAGGAAGACTGGAGTCTATTTATTTATTCATCGTAAACTAGTTTAAAGGATGGATTATTACACAATGATAACATGTATGCATATATACCTGTTGCACATTCTACACATAAGAAAGAAAGCTATGAAAACTTCGAAATACTGCTCATAGTTGAATGATATGTGGTGATTCAAAAGGAACGTGCATGCTCCTTGGTCAGTAAAACGGCTTTACCATATTTTCATGTCTCTTGTGTGAATGGGACAATAGGGCTAGGGATCAACACTTGTGCAGAAAGAAGTGGCTTGTGAGGGAGTTTCTAAGACCTGGTGAGAAGAACATTCTACGAAAAAACATGTTGATCCAAAAAACATACTCCTACCAGCTCGCCATATAAAGTTAGGCCTTATGAAACAGTTTGTAAAGGCTGTGTCTAAAGATATACCATGTTTTAATTAGTAGTGGTAGGATGTAGTAACACTGGATCCCCAGTCTCTTCTAAATCGACTCCTATTTCTTCTTCTATCAGATGAGACAAATCTTCCCCCTCATAGAGGCCTTCAATGTACCTTTTCCACCTATCCGCTCTCTCCTCTGCATTTAACAATGGAATTCCGGTTGCACTCTTAATGTTACCACCCTTGCGTTTAATTTCAACGAAAGTTCTTTTGACTTTCCTTTATGCTGAGCCAGTGGTTCCGACTGTTATATCTTTTTCGATTTCTTCGCATTTTTCATGCAGTCACTTCACCTTAGCATCCCTGCATATCCTATTTATTTCATTCCTCACCGACTTGTATTGCTCTACTGTTGAGTTTCACATTATCTAGACGTCCATTCCTCTTCAACTGTACTGCCGACCGAGCTATTCCTTATTGCTGTATCGATACTCTTAGAGAACTTCAACCACTTCTCGTCATTCCTTAGTACTTCCGTATCCGACTTCTTAGCGTATTGATTCTTCCTGACTAATCTCTTAAACATCGTACCAGATCAAAAAAGAACTCATCAGTATGTTTCTCGGTTTTTCATGGGAAATGAAGCACGTTCCTGATGCTCGTTGAAACGTTGCGCGTTAGATAGCTTGTGCCACATGTCCTGAAACACGGAGGCGTGAAACGGTTGCCAGGAGTTGCGTTGAGCCCGTTTCTCCGGGAGGGGCAGTGCGTGAAGCAGCACAGACGACGGAGGGCTGCGGGTAAATGGGCTGGCTGTTTGGTCCACCATCCGCGTGACTTCCAGGTTTGTCTGGCTGAGAATCTCACGGCCTGAGGCACTTGCACCGGAAATGGGAGTAGACACATTATTTCTTTGCCCGACCAGATTTGGAGCGGGCGGTGGGTCGTCGTCATTTACGCACCTCCTGGCGGTTCCAAGTTTTCTGCTGTCGGTCACAGCAGTGCTGCTTTGGAAGCTCGATGAGCTACTTTTACTTATGAAACTTCTTGGCAGATTAAAACTGTGTGCCGGACCGAGACTCGAACTCGGGACCTTTGCTTTCGCGGACAAGTGCTGTACCGTCTGAGCTACCCAAGTACGACTCACGACCCGTCCTCACAGCTTTACTTCTGCCAGTACCTCGTCTCATACCTTCCGAAAATCACAGAAGCACTTCTGCGAACCTTGCAGAACTAGCACTCCTGGAAGAAAGGATACTGCGGAGACATGGCTTAGCCACAGCCTGGGGGATGTTTCCAGAATGAGAGTTTCACGCTGCAGCGGAGCGTGCGCTGATATGAAACTTCCTGGCACATTAAAACTGTATGCAGGACCGAGACTCAAACTCGGGACCTTTACCTTTCGCGGGCAAGTGCTTTACTTTTACTTAGTTGCTACTCGGAAAGACTGATCTTGCTCTCCGCTGTGTGCCAGATTATTGTGACTGGTTCTCTTAAGGAGCTTGCTGCTTCATATCGGACTCGGTTAAGCATCCTGTTATTGTTCCCTGTTCCTGCATCTGGCCAGGCGATTTAAGAAGCGTGCCGTTAGTATGTCAATAAAAAAATGGCTCTGAGAACTATGGGATTTAACTTTTAAGGTCATCAGACCCCTAAAACGTAGAACTACTTAAACCTAACTAACCTAAGAACACCACACACATCCATGCCCGAATCAGGATTCGAACCTGCGACCGTAGAGGTCGCGGTTCCAGATTGTAGCGCCTATAACCGCTCGGCCACTCCGGCTGGCTGTAAGTAAAAGAGGTTCCATTTTGTTCTCATAAATTTGTGATTTGATTGTGTGTTTTAAGTTTTGGGGGTTTTTGGCTGCTCGGGGTTATACCTGTTTTTTTGCCTTGTAGTTGTGCATTAAATCGCCAACTCGCTTTCTTGAGTTCTTTGGAGCTCACAAGCCTGTGCGTCTTATGGGGCAAAACTTTTTACTTGTATTTTGGTGGGCAGTACTTCCAGGCCATATTTGTGTTTGACGTAGGTCAGGTTAATCAGCCAACTGTTCACGTCTTCTTCCCGCCTATGTTTTCCGTCCCGCGCGCCGGTTAAGAATTTACCGTATTCGCCTTCTCGCGTGATCTGAAGCTGACTAATGGTTGGTCTTTGCGATTAGGTGTAATTGCTTTGACCAGCTACCTCACAATCTTTTAGCGATTTTGCGTGTAACCTAATGACTTCAGTTTTTACTCGTTTCACTTAAAAATTGCTCCTCTGTGCCTTGGGGCGCGTACCCACTGACTGCTTAGAAAAGAAGGACTGTGGTGTGCAGAGTATCGGGCCTGCCCTAAAAAATTTCTCTGCCGTGCGACCGAACCACATAACCCGATGCGAGATGATTTTACATCAAGCAGCCTCAATTGTTTTTCTTTCCATTTAATAAACACCCTTTAGGTATTTGTTGTAGCTTAGTCAAACACATTCTAAAGATGTTTATTGCCTGCCTGGTTTGAAGAAGAATGTTTTACTATCGTGCTATTATTATTATAAAAAACATTTACTTGCAACATTTCTGTTTTTCTTTCTTTCTTTCTTTCTTTTTTTTTTTTTGCTTAATCTTAACAAAGGAAAAAGGCCTTGAGTATATGGTTTCATACATTATCAGTAATTGTTCTTAAACTGCTTTATCTGATTATATGGTTTGTCTTAACACGACACAGTCCTGTCGACCAAACTGATAAAATTACTTTTCCTTAGGAGTGTTCATTATAATCTTGACACTAAACCTGTTCAATCCTTATTTTGGCAGTTTTTTCCGAGTAAATTTACGCCGGTAATGTGTACCACTCTATAACTCTTTGCTTTTAGAGTCAAAAATGGTTCAAATGGCACTAAGCACTATGGGACTCAACAACTGAGGTCATCAATCCCCTAGACTTAGAACTACTTAAACCTATGTTCAAAATGGCCCTGAGCACTATGGGACTTAACAGCTATGGTCATCAGTCCCCTAGAACTTAGAACTACTTAAACCTAACTAACCGAAGGACAGCACACAACACCCAGTCATCAATAGGCAGAGAAAATCCCTGACCCCGCCGGGAATCGAACCCGGGAACCCGGGCGTGGGAAGCGAAAACGCTACCGCACGACCACGAGCTGCGGACATAAACCTAAGTAATCTAAGGACATCATACACATCCATGCCCGGGGCAGGATTATAACCTGTGACCGTACCAGCAGTGCGGTTCCGGACTGAAGCGCCTACAACCGCTCGGCCACAGCGGCCAGCTGTCTAAAGGAGTCACACTGTCTGGTCTTGCGCCATGCAGGCTCTTATCGGTACTGCGACTAATTACTCTCTTTGACTGTTACCCAGGCACGAGTTTGCGGATGGCAACCAATATGGCGGCGACTTTCGAGCGTTCTACGAGCAAACCGGACTCGCGGAAGATTATTCCCTGCATGTCGGTCAAGAAGAAAGGTTCCAGCTGGCAATGAAAGCACGGAGTCCATTCCGAGCGGAAAAGCGGAGTCGACGACTCCAGAGCAGCCCGTGGCAGACGACATGACGTTGGCTCGGTGCCTAAGCGGGAGTGAGCACAGGAGGCGAAATGGGTGCCCGTACACAGGTCGGAGGAATTGTCGGCTGCTTGGGCGCGACTGGTGGAAGGCTGGTCCACCAGTTATCACTTGTAACAGCTCCTACTAACCAACTGCGTTTGGTGAGCACGTTTTCTGTGCGCTAGCGCCACGGAGCCGACTTTGACGTGCATTCCAACTGGCTGAGGGCTATTTGCGTGAACTTCATTCCCTATTGGTGTGCATTCGGTTTCTCACTTGACATTTGTTATTCACACCGATAGACTTGAAAAGATGCGGTTATTCGTATTTATCGTTAAACTACTTCCACCCATTAGTTGGTTTCTGTTATCAAAGGTCGGAATGAAATGTTATTTGCCCCAGGCTTAACTGGCAATTTATTTGTTTGTGCTCCGGGGTGTATAGGGAGAATAGCTTTGAGTGGTACCGCTAGACTGCACATGTGTCCGTTCCTACGAGTTTTGTTATGTGAGTATTGTTACTCACCATAGTCGGTGCTGTGATTTTTGCCTGATTATACATCTACATCTACATGACTACTCTGCAATTCACATTTCAGTGCTTGGCAGAGGGTTCATCGAACCACAATCATACTATCTCTCTACCATTCCACTCCGGAACAGCGCGCGGGAAAAACGAACACCTAAACCTTTTTGTTCGAGCTCTGATTTCTCTTATTTTATTTTGATGATCATTCCTGTCATGTAGGTTGGACTCAACAAAATATTTTCGCACTCAGAAGAGAAAGTTGGTGACTGAAATTTCGTAAATAGATGCCGCCGCGACGAAAAACGTCTTTGCTGTAATGACTTCCTTCCCAATTCGCGTATCATATCTACCACACTCTATCCCCTACTACGTGATAATACAAAACGAGCTGCCCTTTTTTGCACCCTTTCGATGTCCTCCGTCAATCCCACCTGGTAAGGTTCCCACACCGCGCAGCAATATTCTAACAGAGGACGAACGAGTGTAGTGTAAGCTGTCTCTTTAGTGGACTTGTTGCATGTTCTAAGTGTCCTGCCAAAGAAACGCAACCTTTGGCTCGCCTTTCCCACAATATTATCTTTGTGGTCTTTCCAATTGAAGTTGTTCGTAATTTTAACACCCAGGTACTTATTTGAATTGACAGCCTTGAGAATTGTACTATTTATCGAGTAATCGAATTCCAACGGATTTCTTTTGGAACTCATGTGGATCACCTCACACTTTTCGTTATTTAGCGTCAACTGCCACCTGCCACACCATACAGCAATCTTTTCTAAATCGCTTTGCAACTGATACAGGTCTTCGGATGACCTTACTAGACGCTAAATTACAGCATCATCTGCGAACAACCTAAGAGAACTGCTCAGATTGTCACCCAGGTCATTTATATAGATCAGGAACAGCAGAGGTCCCAGGACGCTTCCCTGGAGAACACCTGATAACACTTCAGTTTTACTCGATGATTTGCTGTCTATTACTACGAACTGCGACCTTCCTGACAGGAAATCACGAATCCAGTCGCACAACTGAGGCGATACCCCACAGGCCCGCAGCTTGATTAGAAGTCGCTTGTGAGGAACGGTGGCAAAAGCTTTCCGGGAATCTATAAATACGAAATCAACTTGAGATCCCCTGTCGATAGCGGTCATTACTTAGTGCGAATAAAGAGCTAGCTGCGTTGCACAAGAACGATGTTTTCTGAAACCATGCTGATTACGTAACAGTAGATGGTTCCCTTCGAGGTGATTCATAATGTTTGAATACAGTATATGCTCCAAAACCCCCCTGCAAACCGACGTTAATGATATACGTATAAATAGATCGTTCCCGTCGAGGTGATCATAATGTTTGAATACAGTATATGCTCCAAAACCCTACTGCATACCGACGTCAATGATATAGGTCTGTAGTTCGATGGATTACTCCTACTAGCCTTCTTAAACTCTGGTGCGACCTGCGCAATTTTCCAATCTGTAGGTACAGATCTATAGGTGAGCGAGCGGTTGTATATGAGTGCTAAGTAGGGAGCTATTGTATCAGCGTAATCTGAAAGGGACCTAATCGGTATACAATCTGGACCTGAAGACTTGCCCGTATCAAGAGATTTGAGTTGCTTCGCAACCCGTAAGGTATCTACTTCTAAGAAACTTATGCTAGCTGCTGTTCGTGTTTCAAATTCTGGAATATTCCATTCATCTTCCCTGGTGAAGGAATTTCGGAAAACTGCGTTCAATAACTCCGCTTTAGCGGCACAGTCGTCGGTAACAGTACCATCGGCACTGCGCAGCGAAGGTATTGACTGCGTCTTGCCGCTTGTGTACTTTACATTCGACCAGAATTTCTTCGGATTTTCTACCAAATTTCGAGACAAAGTTTCGTTGTGGAACCTATTAAAGGCATCTCGCATTGAAGTCCGTGCCAAATTTCGCGCGTCTGTAAATTTCAGCCAATCTTCGGGATTTCGCGTTCTTCTGAACTTCGCATGCCTTTTCCGTTGCCTCTGCAACAGAGTTCGGACCTGTTTTGTGTACCACGGGGGATCAGTTCCATCTCTTACCAATTTATGAGGTATGAATCTCTCAATTGCTGTTGCTACTATATCTTTGAATTTGAGCCACATCTCGTCTACATTTGCATAGTCAGTTCGGAAGGAATGGAGATTGTCTCTTAGGAAGGCTTCTAGTGACACTTTATCCGCTTTTTTAAATAAAATTATTTTGCGTTTGTTTCTCTTGGAGCCGGCCGCGGTGGTCTAGCGGTTCTAGGCGCTCAGTCCGGAACCGCGCGACTGCTACGGTCGCAGGTTCGAATCCTGCCTCGGGCATGGCTGTGTGTGATGTCCTTAAGTTAGTTAGGTTTAAGTAGTCCTAAGTTCTAGGGGACTCATGACCACAAATGTTAAGTCCCATAGTGCTCAGAGCCATTTGAACCATTTTCTCGTGGATTTGGAAGAAACGGTATTAAGCCTAGCTACAACGACCTTGTGATCACTAATCCATGTATCAGTCATGATTCTCTCTATCAGCTCTGGATTGTTTGTGGCTAAGAGGTCAAGTGTGTTTTCGCAACCATTTACAATTCGCGTGGGTTCGTGGGCTAACTGCTCAAAATAATTTTCGGAGAAAGCATTTAGGACAATCTCGGAAGATGTTTCCTGCCTACCACCGGTTTTGAACAAGTATTTTTGCCAACATATCGAGGGATGGTTGAAGTCCCCACCAACTTTAACCGTATGAGGGGGTATTTATTTGTTACGAGACTAAAATTTTCTCTGAAATGTTCCGCAACTATATCATCGGAGTCTGGGGGTCGGTAGAAGGAGCCAATTATTAACTTAGTTGGCTGTTAAGTATAACCTCCACCCATACCAATTCGCACGGAGTATCTACTTAGACTTCACCACAAGATAAACCACTACTGACAGACACAAACACTCCACCACCAATTCTGCCTAATCTATCTTTCCTGAACACCGTCTGAGACTTCGTAAAATTTCTGCAAAACTTATTTCAGGCTTTAGCCAGCTTTCTGTACCTATAACGATTTCAGCTTCTGTGCTTTCTATTAGCGCTTGAAGCTCAGGTACTTTCCCAGCACAACTACAAATATTTACAACTACAATTCCGACTGTTCCTTGAGCCAAGCACGTCCTGTATTTGCCATGCACCATTTGAGATTGCAGTCCACCCCGTACTTTCCCGAGGCCTTATATTCGAGTATGCTTTCATCACGAGCACTGTTTCTTGCTAATTTCAACCTAGTTATATTAGGTTTGTATCAGGTGTTGCAGCATTTGATATTGTTGCTTTATTACTCAAGGGTTAACGGTTATCGCCATTAGATATGAGCACTGTTGTTTCATCTTACTCTCATTCATATTAATGTGGTTTAAATCATTTATTAGTGCTATGAAATGATATGTTAAATATGTCAGCTTAGTACATACGTAAGTAACGTCTTTGTTTCTCATGCTAGTATTCCGTTTGCTCTGGGTTTATTTATCAAGTGTCATTGTTTTGTTTGTAGTTGAGTGTTGCTATCTTAGCTTGTATGTTGCTATTTTGTCATTTATAGATAGCTAGTGGAGCTGTGGACGCTATAAAATGGAGTGCACAGTGGACAAATCGGAACATTTCCGATACGCACGTCTGTTTTCAGCTCAATGGAGTGGCGACAGAAGCCGAGGCACTCAGAAACATTTCCGTCGAGTATGAGGATAATGCCAGTGCACAGAGCACAGCCACAAAATGGTTTTCTCGTTTTAGGGAGGATCGTTTTGACGAAGATTGTTTAAATGATCAAATCCACAATGATCCACGTAAGTGTACTCGGGAACTGGCAAATATGATGAACTGTGATCATACCTTTTATCGGGAGACATTTTCAAGCAGTAGGGAACGTCCAAAATAGGGTGTATGAGTACCGCATGCTCTAAGAAAAAATTACAAAAATTAGTGGGTGGCCTTACATGCATCTCAGCCTGCTCATAATTAATTGGCTCGTGAACAACACTCACCATTTGTATCCTGTATCGTTGCTGGTGACGAGAAATGGTGTCTTTATTGCTAAAATAAGGAATGTTTGACGTCAAACAAAACGGGAATTACCAGTACAAAGATACGCCCATTGACAAAAGATAATATTATTCATCTGGCAGAACAGCGACGGTGTGGTTTACTAAGAATTACTTCCCCGTGGTGCAACCATCACTGAGTCGTCTTGCAGACGCGGTACAAGAACAACGACTAGGAAGACTGCGTGAACTGAAGTTACTCCACGATAGCGCTCTCGCGCATTCTGCTGGACTGACAAAAAACGCTACACAGGAGTAGGGTTGGAAAGTTATTCCTCATCCACCTTATTCACTTGAGCAAATGCTCTCTGTCAAACAAAATCCAAGGAACTTCCTTTCCGGATGACAATGCGCTCCCAAAGACGCTCGACGAGTTCTTCGCCTCAATACAACGTGTTTTCCATTGTAGCGAGTTCTTTAAGTTACCCCAGCTTGGAAGACTGTTGCAGATAGTGAAACATTATCGACGACTAAACTCTCTGCTATGTGTACCTGTCGTGTTTATTAAACTTACGGAAAAACTCTATGAACTCATGCATCAACATTTATCGGCGGGGCAATCATGTGTGTAGGCCTAATCTAATGAAACCTTAACTAGATATTGTGCGTCTTTCTATTTATATGTACCAGTGACTGTGCTATTTGGCCAGTCGCCTAAAGCAAGGCAGTGCTGTGAACTGGTACCGGATCTGACTCCTGCCCGCACTCAGTTAGCTGAAAAAGGAAGCTAATTGGTCACCTGCTAGAATTTATAATTGTATTGTAATCTTTTGGAAAATCATTTGTACCTTGTAACTTAAGGGGGCACTTCCGCGAAAGTGACCAAAATTATGAAAAAGTTTTTTCTGGACCTTCATTTGTTACATGGTAACGAAATTTCAATTCCTGAGTACTTCGTTCCAATTCCACTCCTACATGTGATAAAAATTATAACTAACAAAAGCTTGCAAGGCGTCTCGCCCCTTTGTTGTTCTCTAATTTCCTAATATTGTTTATTCCTGTGGTGTTCCTTTCAGTTTCATGCAGTCACAAGTTATGGAACATTCCGGTATGTAGTAGATAACAACGTCTACGAAAGGGTGTTGATGAACATTTCAAAATGCTAGTGAAAGTAGCAATTCTCTGATAGGATATCCTTGCCCCACTACGACATTTGTTTTCACAGCTACTGATGAAGTTTCAGAATAATATGCTTGTTTAATTTTTACCGATGCTGGCCTTGACGGGCTACAGGCTCCACAGAGGCTAGAGTTTGATCCAGGAGTTCACACACTGTCGATATTGAAGGAAATCGATAACAGAAGAATTGAAGCAGCTGACAGTATTGTTATTCAATTCAAAACCAGGTCTAACTAAGAGGACAATCAAAGAAAATACTGCTTGAGGAAGACGAGGATACAGCGTATGGTTTGCGCTACTTCACTTATGTAAAGTAAGGCCTATTGAAACACTGTCAAACCTTTGATGTAAATTTGCCGTAACTTACATTCTAGCAACTATATTTACCTTATCGTCACTGACCACTGACTTTACAGTACTTAAACTTGACAAGCACCTAATTAGTCAATACTATAGTTAAACATTCCGTGGAAGAAATTTTCTATTTATTACAACAGTAAGGCATTTACGTAAGAGAAAAGTCCTAAGATATGGGATACTTTTTCCACAGAAATTTAGAGAGGTGTAAAAATCTAGCAGGACATGTCAATATTCAGTTCGGCAGATACTTGTAATAATAGTATATTAAAATGTTTCCCAAATCACATTAATTTCGTTCAGGCAGATTTTTCAGAAAAGAAACATTCGTTCTCACCTTGTTGAAAAAATTTCAGTTATTTATAATTAAAAACATTTAACTGAAAGAAGCGTGAAAACGTACGTGTTTATCCATGTAACATTCCTTGACAACTGTGCCATACTTAATCACATCACCTTGGAAACTTTGAATTTTACAAGTTTCTTTTTCTTTTTCAAAGCATAGCAACTTCGGATACGTCCCCAGTTAATGAGTGGAATGCTGATTTATTTTAATAAAATAGTTACTGTATGAATGTTCATCTGACGGCTTAGCCCGATTACTCCCCAAGTATGTAATTCATCGTTATTTCAGGCCTGATACCTCTTCTGAATTTTCGCATCTCCGTGTGTTCGGCTCGAGGTTGGTAATCGAAGAACCGATTCTGATGAAATTAGGTAAACAATGTCATTACCTGACTGAAAGTTCGCCACACTGCACAGCCGAGCGAATAGTACTAACTGTTCTATCGTTTATCAGTCTAGTGTGACAGCTGAGACACTGCATGGCTTTAGGAATGACCAGCCTGGATCTATCGATTCAATATGCGGATAACAACCGTGGCATCTCGGCCAACGTGACCTGAAATCTCTCGGGGAAAAGCCGCAATCCCGACAGCGCACAATGCCGCCGCCTCAGTAATACGACAGGTCTTGGCAGACGTCTCTCATTCATTCCAGGTTGATTTGGGGTCGACAGTATTCTGACTGGTTCGCTGGAGCCCGCCACTAATTCCTCTCCAGTTCCATCCTCTTCGTCCCAGAGTAGCACTTACAAGCTATGACCTCAATTAGACCCTTTGATATTCCAGTCTCAATTTTGTTCCCTATTTTTCTGTATATCATTGTTGTCAGAAACTTGAACACATGAGCTGCTAAGCTGACTGTACGATAATTCTCGCACTTCTCGGCTCTTGCAGTCTTTGGAATTGTTTTGTGATGTTTTTTCCGAGAGTCATATTGTATACCGCCAGATCATGTATTCAACACACCAACACGAATAATCGTTTCATCGTCATATCCCCCAAAGATTTTAGAAATTGCGATGGAACTTTCTATCCTATCTGTCTTATTAGATCCTAAGTCTTCCACAGTTTCTTTAAATTCTGGAGCCACTTTCTCCTCTATATCACCTCCTATATCTTCTTCTATTACGTTATCAGACAAGTCCCCCCTCGCAGAGGCCCTCAACTGAATGTTCCCATCCATCCTCTCTCTGCTCTGCATTTAAGAGTTGAATTCTCATTGTTCATAATGTTACCGCTTTCTCTTCTAGTTTCACCGAAGGTTGTTTCACAGTTTCTGTATGCTAAGCCAGTCCTTCCGATAATAATCCTTTTTCTATTTCTTCACATTTTTCATGCAACCATTTCGCTTTAGCTTCTCTGTACTTCCTGTTTATTTCATTCTTATGTGACTTTTATTTCTATATAACTGAATTACCCTGAACATTTTTGTGTTTCCTTCTTTCATCGATCAACTAAGTGAGTTACCAATGGTTATCTATGGTTTTTTTTTCCAGCGTCCGCGACTGCCACTTTTAAAGATGTCCATTCGTCTGGAACTAAACTGCCTACTGCCACTGCCACTATTGCTGTGTCTATAGACTTGCAGAAAGTCAAGCCTAGTTGTTCACTCCGTAGGATTTCCGTTTAGCTCTTCTTTTCGCATTGATTCTTCCTAACTCGCCTCTTGAACGTCAGCCTACTTTTCATCGTCACTATATTGCGATCTCAGTCTTTATTGTTTCAGCGCACGCTTCACAATCCAGTATGTGATTTTGGAATCTTTGCCTGGCCATGATATAACCTAACTGAAATCTTTCCATATCACCTTGTCTTCACCAAGTAATATATCTCCTTCTCTTGTGATTCTTGAACAAGGTATTCGCTATTATTAGCTAAAATTCATTGCAGAACTTAATAATTAGTCTTATTCTTCTCTTATTCCTACTACCTACCCCCTATTATGCCGTTATTCTTTTCTCTGCACCCTCTGCACTTCTCCCATTGCTGTCGCTGACCTGTGGGATGGTGTATTATCCTGGTGATAGAGCACTTTTTCGCGTGCCAGATTTGGCCTTTTTTTCAGCCAACGCATGTTGCAAACTATCTAGCAAAGAAGTATAATACGGTCCAGTTAGGCTTTTGTCTTATTACAAGTAATATTATGAGGACCATTCCTTGGTAATAACAAAGAACAGTTCTCATCACCTTACCAGCTGACAAAACGGTCTTCACGTTCTTCTGTGCATATTCTTCAGCCTTCGTCCATTGTTTTTACTGTCTTTTCGACTCTGGTGCGTAATGATTGATCTAGGCTTCATCAACAGTTACAAATTGGGGCAGAAGGTCTTCCACACCCCGATTAAACATCAACGGACATGAAAAGTGTGCAAGATGCACTTTTCGTCCATTGAGAGAAATCGCAAAGCCCACCACGCACACTGCTTCTTCATAGCCAATTCTCCCTGCAACGTATTATACACTCACTCAGTTGAGATGCCTACATCTCTCCAATCTCTTGAATATTTATTCGGAGCTCTTGCATAACCATGTCTTGGATTTTGTCAATCGTTTCCGTTTTGGTGACCCCAGTTGACGGCCGGAGCGCACTTCGTCTTCCGTGCTTGTGCGCACAAGTTTAAATTCGCTTATGCTACAGTAAATGGCCTTCAGTGACGGTGCTTCATTCAGTTCTCTTTTGATATGTGCGACAGTCCAACTCTACAAATGAAAACGTTTCATAACAACATGAATCTCCCTCCACTTTCCGTCGCAGTTAAGACGCTGACCTATTCAGAAGGCTGTCAACAATGAAATGTATGGTGTTTACTGTTGAAATTCTTTATACAATACATGTAATAATCAAGCTTATTAACCATGAAGGCGCAAGAAAAATGTTTATTTCTTTCATGGAAATTTTCTAGTCCTATCAAACTACCCCAATGAATTGTACGATGTTTATCGTTGAAATTCTTTTTACGATCCTTGGAATAATCAAGCTTATCAACCACGAAGATGCATGAAAAATGTTCATTTCTCTCATGGAGATTTTCTGGCGCTATCAAACTACCCTCGTACATTTCTCAAAATTCTTTTATCGATCCTTGGAATAATCAAGCTTATCAACCACGAAGGCGCAAGAAAAATGTTTATTTCTTTCATGGAGATTTTCTAGCCCTATGAAACTACGCTCGTGCATTTCTCCAGGCCTTCAGATTGTTTATCTTTGACCCTTTTTTAATGACTAAACGGGCTAAAATGTGTAAAATAATTGCACCTAGCACAATACAGATTCGTAACCCCACAGAGATAGCGCTCAAAGCACTTACTTCTTAAGTTTTCATACATGTGGCATTACTTGCAAAAGTAAAAGGAAAACATGGAGAACAATTAACAAATAATGGCTGAATGAATAGTGAATAGTTCACCTGTGTCACTAACAATTTCATTTCAGATGTTGCATGATTTTTCTCAACGACATTCATTCCCTACCCTTCTTACTATTACCTGTTGCATGTGCTCCACATTTTACGTTTTGAATTTTACAATTATTCTCATGGGTATCAAAATTTCATAAACACAGATTTTTCAAGACTAATAGTATGAGGTCAGGAATCTGTTTGAGGCCAGGAGAATTTATTTTATACTGTCAAGTCTGTTTCGAAAACGTTTTATAATAACAAGAGTTTCACTTAAATAATTGTTTTCTGTTTTCTGCTCTTGTAAGTGTGAAGTTTCTTGATCGATTTCAAACATTTTGATGAAATTATAACAGAGACATTGGGTAAATTTCAGTTTTATTTCATTTCCTCTTCATTGGAAACAACATTGCTTCCTGCTACGTTTACACCGCATCGCGAAAAGACTGTGAAGGTGAGAATTAGAGAGATTCTAGGTCACAAGGAGGCTATCAGCAACCGTTCTTATCGCGAAACATTCGTGACTGGAATGGGAAAATGGGGAAATTGCAGTGGTATATAAACTACCCTCTGCCACACACCACACAAGAAATTAAATTAATATCGTATTGTCATCCGGTTCTGAACTACGTTGAAAGCTTCATATCTCTAGTTTCACGGGAAGTTAGTTTAAAATCAAGTTGAACTGAACACCAGACATACTGATAAAGACAAACAAAAAACCCTCCTTCCGCACACCAGACAAGAAAGCGAATTAATATTGCATTAACATCCACTTTTAAGCCAAGTTGGAAGTTTCAGCTCCCTAGATCATCTGAAAGTTACTTGGAAATCAATTTGTACCAAGTATCACACAGGCAAAAAGAAAAACAAAGTACACTCCTCCTCAAACCAGACGAGAAAGCGGATTAATGTTGCATTTTCATTCGCTTCTGATCTCATCTACTGACGATTATTTCCATAGATGTTACGCGGTCTGACAAATTTCCACAGAAAAGTAACTTAAGCTCATCACTGACGCCCATTTGCATAATCGCACGAATTGCTTACTTTTACTCTACGTGGTCAGATATTACTAAATGGAAGTATACACTTAAACAAATAGATGGCGCACAGTCTGATAGTTATTTCCATGAGCTATCCGTCTGCCCTGATCATTTATCCGTGGCCGGATCTCAGCTGATGCAAAATTGTATTAAAAATTTCGATAAACAGATTGCGCCCCGCACTGTAATTAAGACAGTAGCTCGTATCATATGAGGGGTTGTTACAGTAATTGGTACTTCTCAGTAAGCGGTTATTTCTATTAGTTACTTTTTGCGCCTCTAGTCGCGGATAAGCAGTAACGGGAGAACAGAATGGTCAGGACAGCTTAGTGACTTAGAACATAGACTTTTCGCTGGACATCACTTGACAAATCTGTCAGGGGCGTTTCAACCCTTCTTACGCTCCACATGTCAACTGTTGGTGATCGTGAATTGGAAATGTGAAGGGAAAATCACAGCTAAACCAACACCAGGCTGATCGCATATGCTGACTGGCATGGACCGTCGAACATTGTGGAGAGTATTTGTGAATAAACCATATGAAATGCGCAGAATGAATCACTTGTCAGTTAGAACATTCTACCAGCTGTTTTTAAGGAATAAAAATGAACAGGTTACAATGATGAAGCAACTCCTCATCACCAACGAATTTCTTTAGTCAGCACTAAACGGCGCTTACAGTGGTGTAAAAAGTTACGTCGCAGGGCAGTGGAGAACTGGAAACGAGTGATATGGAGTAATATATCACGCTGTACCCTGCGGCAATCTGATGGAACAGTTTGGGTTTGGCGAATGCCTGGAGAAGGTTGCCTGCCTTAATGTGCAGTGCAGAGGGTGAACTACAGAGGATGTGGTGCTATTGCTCTTAAGAAAACGCTAAATGCGGATGGATATGGATACATTTTACAGCGGTGTGTTCTGTTGGTTGGTTGGTTTGGGGAAGGAGACCAGACAGCGTGGTCATCGGTCTCATCGGATTAGGGAAGGATGGGGAAGGAAGTCGGCCGTGCCCTTTCAGAGGAACCATCCCGGCATTGGCCTTGAGTGATTTAGGGAAATCACGGAAAACCTAAATCAGGATGGCCGGACGCGGGATTGAACCGTCGTCCTCCCGAATGCGAGTCCAGTGTCTAACCACTGCGCCACCTCGCTCGGTGTGTTCTGTTCTCAGTATCCGTATGGGGTATCATATGCCGAACGTATTACTCGATTGTCTTCCCCGCTTCGTTGATCCAGCTCTGAACTGCAGCGTGTAACGTGGCCGTATGGAACATAACAACTCGTAAGATCCCCAGAAAACTGAAAGCACGAATAAGAAGAAGTCAAGTGAGGTTGCGGCTCGGCCAGTAAATTCAAATATTCTACAGTAACTGTATCATCAAACAGATCTCTCGTTGGGAGAAACGTGTCAGCCGATAGGGTGACAACGTTGAGTAATAAGTATTTACACATGAAGAGTAAGGATGTAGAATGTTGTGACGACTGCTGTGGTAGTCAGTAAGGTACAAACAAGAAGGGAAACAAGTTGCGATGGCTGGTGGCAGGAATCCAAAATCATGTGTACAAAACGCTTTCTAGTTAATAAAAAACTTTTTTAAGAAAGAAAATAAACATAACATAACTCGATTCCTGAGCTTCCTGTGCCCCCTACATACACTGAAGTGCTAAAGAAAGTTGTATAGGCAAGCGTATTCAAATATAGAAACATGGAAAACAAGCAGAATACTGCGCTGTGGTCGGAAACGCTTATATAAGACAGTATCTGCCTGGCACAATTGCTACAACAGCAGTTCATCAAGATTTAAGTGACTCTGAACGTTATGTTACAGTCGGCGCACGAGCTATGGGGCACAGCATGGAATTTCCAGTACGACTACTTCACGAGTGTACTGTGAATATCTGGTATCCAGGAAAACATCAAATCTCCGAAATTGCCTTGATACGCCTTCACATTGAGTCAAACAGAGCTTGGATGGCGTGTACAGGTACAGCTGCCCATGCAGCTTCAACACGATACCAGACTCAGTCAAGAGTAGTGACTGGCGTATAGTGACGAGCCAGTTGCTCGGCCACCATTGACCAGAGGTTTCTAATTGGAGAGAGATCTGGAGAATGTGCTGGCCAGGGCAGCAGTCGAACATTTTATGTATCCAGAAAGACCCCTACAGGACCTGCAACATGCGGACGTTTATTATCCTACTGAAATGTGTTTCGCTGGGATCCAATGATGGGTAGAGCCACGGGTCGTAACACATCTGAAATGTAACGTCCACTGTTCAAAGTGCCGTCAATGCGAACAAAGGGTGACCGAGACGTGTAACGAATGGCACCACATACCATCACGCCGGGTGATACGCCAGTATGACGATGACGAATACACGCTTCCATTGTGCATTCTCCGCGATGTCGCCAAACACGGAAACGACCATCATGATGCTGTAAACAGAACCTGGATTCGCCCGAAAAAAATGACGTTTTGCCGTTCGTGCACCCAGGTTCGTCGTTTAATACACCATCGCAGGCGGTCCTGTCTGTGATGCAGCTTCAAGGATAACCGCAGCCATGGTCTACGAGCTGATAGTCCATGCTGCTGCAAACGTCATTGAACTGTTCGTGCACATGGTTGTTGTCTTGCAAACGTCCTCATCTGTTGACTCAGGGATCAAGACGTGGCTTCACGATCCGTTACAGCCATGCGGATAAGATGCCTGTCATCTCGGCTACTAAGTGATACGAGGCTGTTGGGATCCAGCACGGCGTTCCGTATTACCCTCCTGAACCCACAGATTCCATATTCTACTAACAGTCATTGGATCTCGACCAACGCGAACAGCAATGTCGCGATACGATAAACCACAATCTCGATAGGCTACAATCCGACCTTTATTAAAGTCGGAAACGTGATGGTACGCATTTCTCCTTCTTACACGAGGCATCACAACAATGTTTCACCAGGCAACGCCTGTCAACTGCTGTTTGTGTATGAGAAATCGGTTGGAAACTTTCCTCATGTTAGCACGTTGTAGCTGTCGCCACCGGCGCCAATATTGTGTGAATGCTCTGAAAAGCTAATCATTTGCATATCACAGCATCTTCTTCCTGTCGATTAAATTTCCTGTCTGGGGCGGGGGGGTCATCTTGGTAGTGTAGCAATTTTAATGGCCAGTAGTGTATTTAAAGAGTCTTAAGAGGTGTCAAATAAGAAATTTGGAGGCAGTAGTTTTCAGCAAGCCCTCGTAATTCGCAGACGATTATTGTTTGTCTCAACATGACAGTACTCCCAGTTATAAAGAGCTTCTACAAGATAAGGTAGCTAAAAACTCCCTACTAATCGATGAATGAGTGTTCTTGCATGATTATTTATTGCAGAGAATGCTGTCCTAGAAGGAAACAGAATATTTCATATGATGTATCTGTATCATGCACTGTGGCTAAAGGGAAGCCATCTTCATTCGTCGTGAATTTTACCGTAAGCTTGGGTGATAGCTATATCACTGTCATTTAACAGGAGATGGTCATTAAATTGGGATGAAAGTGTGTAAATTCTCGCATTTTGTTACTGGGAGCGTAGGTAATCTTGAAATTGTTATTTTTTCGGTAATTTAACTTCTCACATCTCCATACAAAGAACTATTATGGATTCATAATAATCTCCAGCATTCTTAGACATTCTGCATCTACTCCTTCGTAAACTCATCTCCCACACTGTTGTCGTCCCCCCTCATCCCTTGGATTCTTAGTTATAAAGTATAAAAGTCCTTTGTCCACGTGCGGCCCACTACCCTTGCTACTTCTTCCTCCAACCCTCATATCAGTATCACAACAGTCATAACTAAGTCTTGCTCTACATTCTCTATGACGGCCAATTTATTTGTTTTTCCTGTCTCTCTCTTACTATATTCTCAGAATACATCTATCCATATTTCGCTGAATACAATTTCTTTTCCAATTCACAGTCAACTGCATAAATGATAAATCAGTAAGACCCCATATTGCCTCAAGATGTTTATCATTACTTGGAAAAATTTGGCCTACGCTTAATGATATTCATTACATCATTGTTAAAATGCAATGTATTTTAACGTATATTTGTAACACAGATATTCTCAGAACATCCGGGAAGTGAGCTTAGACCTTATAAGTGTTGTATACAATGCCTTGACAATTGACTGTAAGCAGGCTTCTCTGACACAGAAAACATAAACTTTGGATAGGCGTTCGTTGTTCATTATGCTACACCTGTTGCAAAAAACCATTTCACTACGTCACGGAGTTGAAATTCCCTCCATGTTTCGTGTTAATGTGGTGTTAAATATAATGAATGCAGCAGTATAACCTAACCTATGGTAACCTAACATAATGTTCCATGTGTGGTACCTATACATACCATAAAATACACGCTGATGAGCCAGAAAAATCATTATAACCACGTGCAAGTTTCTCCGTCTTTGGAACAAAATACTTTACTGATTCTGCGTGTCAGGGATCCGGCAGTTTGTTGGGAGATTTTTGGAGCTATATGGCATATGTCTCCTCATGTATCATGTGATTCACGTAAATAACGGGGAACTGATTTGCGTCCGCGATGATAGCGATATGAGTTTCATAGGATTTACATGAGGCGACTTTGGTTCCGAGACATTAAAATGAGTTCACTATACTGTTCTTCAAATCACTATAGCAATGGTTTGTCTCCGAGACACGGACAGTTATACTGCTGAAAGATGAAATTGATTTCGGAGAAGACATGAAGTAGGAAGGAATGCAGGTGGTTCGCAGCTGTCAGCGTGTTTTCGAGTAGTACCACGGGTCCCATGCAACCGCAGCAGAATTTCTCCCACGTCATAAAACCGCTCCTACCGGTCTGAGTCCATGGCGCGCTGCACTTTCCGAGCCACCGTTCACCTCGATGACGGCGTTTGTGGAGACGACCATCGACCTCGTGTAGCAAAAATGTGATTTACTGGAAGACCCGACACGTTCCCATTGATCGACGATCGAATGCCGATGGTCCCGTGCCCACAGCAGTTGTAGCTGACGATATAGTTAGGTCAACCAATGAACACGTAGGGGTGATCTGACGCGCACCTTCATGTTCAACAATGTACAATGAACGAAGTGCTCCGAAACACTTGTGTGTGCACCAGCATTGTGATCTTTCGGCAGAGATACCAAAGATCACCATGAAACCTACTTTATATAGCACACAGGCCTCCGAACACCACGTTCTGTAAAGAGTCGTGGACCTCCAAGCATTTATCGCATAGTTGTAGTTTCAGTGTCCTACCTCTTTACGTAGATGCTCACGACAGAAGCACGTGAATAGTCGACCAGCTTCGCCATTTCCGAGCTACTCCTTCACCGGTTCTGCGCAATAATAATCTGCCCATTGTCCAGTGCGCTTATCTCGATGGATTTCCACATTTGCAGCCAATATCTTCGCTAGCGTTATCTCTCGTCCGTGTCTGCTCCACTTACATACTCGTATTTCTGTTACTGCGTCACGCGCCCGGAAAGCAATTACACGGCACTCAACATGCCAGTGGGTAGCGGTCATAATGTTTGGCTCATCACTGTATGTGTGTATGTTCCACATCTCCTCCTAAACGACCGTACCAGTTTCAACCAAACTTGATACACATACCCCTTACTGCCAGGCAACAGTCTCTGTGGGAGTAAGAACCCAGAACTATCACAGCTGAGAGAATTGACGCGTAAACAATGAGATGCGTGAAAAACTGGCGCGCCACGCATGAAGTAAAATTTATTACTTCTCTGCTAATAATTCTGTAAGCAAAATGTTTCGCAGACAGTATATACTTATTCCGCTGAATGGCTCTGGCTCTGAGCACTATGGGACTTAACATCGTTGATGTATATGACCCAAGAAAATGGGCGTTTCTTGTTTAAAAGAATTGGCGCAACGGTGTAGACGCTGACGTCATAAAACAGTTACTGTGCAGTGTCTGCACTTAGCTCTAAGCTGACAGCAGTGGCTGTGTCGCCGGGATCGCGCTATGGTCCTCATCTTCGATCTCGCGCCGCATGCTGACCTCGTGAACCCATTTATTGGCCCAACCACCTCGAGCCTGATTCATCGAGTAATTCAGCAGCAGTCGACGGCCGCTTATACTGTGGCATCTACCGAGAAGGACGATAAGAACAGCTAAGGTTATTTTTATATCCTTCGACGATCACAACTATGTTTTCAGATAACCAGTTCCGGCCATCGCACAAGGGTATAATCACATCCATGTGCTGTACAGCAGAACTATGCTTTGTCTCCCTGTTCAGTACAAATATCTGATGATGATCGTTTCAGACAGTCTAAACTTGCTTTTCAGAAACATTACTGATATTTTGTCAGGAAATATGAAATGTACTTGTTTATATGCTTGCTGCGGACGATGGCCACACAAACAAACTTGTTAATATGAAATATTTTTGCAATTATAGCAGTCATGATCGTCTCCAAATTATAAGAGTAGTATTGATAACAATAGCTGTTTCATCATTCTCCAGACTCATTTTTCTTACTGGGTTGCAAAGCCAAGTCAATAAATTAAACATAAATCGCAGATTAATCTTGTTGCTCCACGTATATTTTTCTATTGTGACATTTTATGCACTAAAATATTTGGTTTTACTGAAATTTTTCCAATTTCCTGAGGCACAACCCTACAGTAAATCGCATCTGAATGAGAATAACAAATATTCTGTGAACGAGGCGACAGTTCTTACGATGATTATAGTCGTGAACATTCACTTATTACGGAAAGATAATGTTACTATGGTTAACTTATCTCGGCTGATTCGATAAGTGACATTACTGTAGAGTTTATACGTGCTCTTTACTCATTTAATTTCACTGATGTGCAGAAGATATAAATGTCTTCATTAATAGGTGACAGAGAAAGGAATTTTCCGTTGCAGAACCGTTCTGAATCGATGTTTTAATGAAGAGAAGAGAGTGAAAAAATAGAGATTGCTAAATTTAATCCAGATTACTAAGGATTAAATTTAGAAGCAAACGTTATCCCCCTTACATATATTTAAATCGAGGGGAAGAATTAATAGTTTTTGATTTTACAAAGCAACTGAAATTTTGCCCATGAAGTTACAGGTAAATGATTAATGTTTAGGTAAAGAATTTTGTTTATGATAGAAATTTTTAAAACAACCTATTTTATCAAGCGACGTGATGCTCGTGAGGCCTGTTTGATTTCATTTATTGTATAAACTAGTCCGTACATCCGAAATGCATTCTTTTAGGAAACTATTGTCTCAAATACGGTAAACACTAAATATGAAACCACGGTTGGTCTATCCAGGAGATGGCTATACGAATAACATTTCGAAAACCAACTAGGTATCTTCGTGTTTAACAGTTCTCTTTGGTACAATAAACACTATGACAGTAGACATATTTTTCCCGAAAATATGCTCCTCGTGTCATGCTTTGTACAGATACACTAAATTACTGAATTAGAACAGTAGCACCATCAAACTCAAATTGAAACGCGTCGTCGACGTAGCAATTTGTGTCTGCTTTTCTTCGACATTATCATTCGTTTGTAGTTCCTGTAGTTCGTTCCACACTTTTTAGCACAGATGTTCTGGCCCTATCTCTTTAATTTCTTCCAGGGCGTATTTTGCTCATAAGTTTTTTTTATTAATCTGTAACGATCAATTACACGTAGAGTTACTTTATGTTTCTTTCCCTCCGTCATGTTAATCAATGTCCATTTCTGTTTCATTTCTGTTTAATCACTGGATTTTCCTACGGTTAAGTAGTTTTTTATGGGTGTTATCCATATTCATGTCGACATTATTTCCAATTTTTTTGATTTTCTGTTTCCTCTGAGTGCACAGTAGAAAGTCATATCTTAAAAATCTCCAAAGCTTGGTGAATGTACTTCTTATTTTGTGTATTAAGGAGTTTCTTTATAAATAACTTGCTCTTATTTCTGAAGACTTGTTAGGTCAAAGAAGACATTATGGGCAGCGTTTCCAAATTACGATTTTCTCCCGTGGGTGTAAAAATAAACCGCTTCCTATCACACGTCTTATCACTTTCTGGAGCGAAGTATTTGCTTTAATCGTCTCACAATTTTTAGTTGTGCTATAATCACGCATACTCCCTGTGTCTGTAAACTCTGGCCTTATTAAATGTTCTTAAACTGATGAAATCTAAAATAATTTAATTTTCCATAGTTGCTGCATAGTGCGTTTATGGCGTAGCTACAGCTGGATACAATACAAAAGATCTCTATTAATATGGGAAGAATATGTTCAACACGAAACGAAATGGGAGGAAAATGAGAACAGACGCAATTTAATAATATATTCTATCCTAAATGAACAAATGGAACAGCACAAATACTCGCAAACAATTCACTTACCACCTTGGGTTTAGCTGTTCAGGCAAACTCTTTTGATGTTTGAAGATGCATTTTACACGCGGGGAACAGGCAACAGTACTAAAATGGAATCAACGTACTTTAGAAAACGAGGGCGGCTGCTACAAGAGGAGATACACGAAGTGGCTCGTGTGTCTCAAGATTCAGTATCTAACTAAAAGGCCAGGTCATGGGGCACCATCGTTGAGGTATCATAATAAGCAGAACGAATTCTCCAATAACACTTTAGCCTTCCACAGTCGACAGAAAGAGAGGCAGAGATAAAGAGGAATGCAGCGAAAGATACTACAACAAACAGTAAGAATAAGGTTTCGTAAGGTAGTGTGGTGTTCAATGTAGTAATTGGTTCAATATTTTTTTTCCTTGTAGTTATTTGCAGCTTTACTAGCTATTAAGTGTCTTATACCCCAAAGGTACAATAAAACTATCACATCAAAAATCCTATTTATGTTAAAATGCAGTGACATTTCTGTGAACTGCAGATGGTTTATAATCTTCTCATGAAATGTTGAGTGTCTGGAAACACATAACAGCAAAAATGTTGGCATCTGGAAACCCATATCTGCAAACGCCACCTGACACCGAGCTCCGTATGGTGAAGAACAGATGATTCCAAGTATGGAGACTAGACAAGGTTTGTGATGCACTGAAGGAGCGAAAAGATTGTAAGTTATATCACAAATATAAAAAACAACGTCGGAGACGTATACAGTCTTCGTGCATGTGTGTGGAACAGAACTCGTGGACGGAAAATGTGTATATGAATTGTTTAAATGCTTGCGGAGCGGAAACAGAACAAAATGGCTCTGAGCACTATGGGACTTAACATCTATGGTCATCAGTCCCCTAGAACTTGGAACTACTTAAACCTAACTAACCTAAGGACAGCACACAACACCCAGTCATCACGAGGCAGAGAAAATCCCTGACACCCCCGAGAATCGAACCCGGGAACCCAGGCGTGGGAAACGAGAACGCTACCGCACGACCACGAGCTGGGGACGGAAACAGAACATTTGACTGTGCTCTATGCTCTTTTCGACAAAGAAATGAGGCAAAATCGACAGATTCCGAAAAATAATCCACTGTGTCTCAGGGAACTGAAGTACTGTCGGGGACAGGAATGACGTCATCATTCACTAGATGAAATTTGTCGGCTGCACATTTGAAAGAGACGAGAGTTTCAGGAAACGGTCGTCACAGAGGATGAGAAATGGGTTGTCTGTTGGACTGTAAGAAAGGTAGGTGAGTGGTACCACCGCAGCCTACAGGAATCACATTTCGACGCAAGTGTAATAACGTATCGTATCAGTACTTCGTTTCATGCTGAAAAAGAGTCTTTACTGAGTCTTTTTTACTATAACTGTGAACTTTGTATAAGTGTACAGTAACAATTCGAGCTCACTTTGGAAGATGAAGGACTTTTTAATATATAATTAATTACGATGCATGATGATCTTCTCCCATGTATTTTTTAGGCACATGTTCTATTACAGCTGCTAATTTGCATGGTGAGTATGTAGCTCGCAGTTGTTGACAGTTGTGATTGTGGCGGCTATGTCCAAATTATAAGAACTATTTTCGCTGCTTGAATGCGTTAAAATCGATGAAGAGCGATTTAATCGAACGCTTAAACATTACACAAATTATAACGATGGTTTAGCGCCGAAATGTGGCTACCAAACTGTTGTCATGCTCTTTTTTAGCTCGGCAAACAAAGTGATTCCATTATTATTCTTTTGACAGGTCCGTTAGTTGGCTAATTATGGAACGTCGATCAACAATTGACAACTTAAAAGTAACTTTATCTGGAAATTTAACAGAAAAAGATTTAGTAGAGTTTCTGTATTCTTAAAGACAGGAAAATTTTGAATCGCATAAACACTACCTTTCAATCGATCTGTAGATGGTCTACTGGTTACGCTGTCGTCTCCTGCGCGGTGCAGTCTTCTTCGAAGTGGTCGTGCTTTTAACTGTAGGTAGTCTTTCCAAGTGAGTGCAACAAAAGGTACATTTCTACACGAGCCTATTTTCGATCAGTTTACTGAAATATACAGTTTGAGGACTAAAATGAAAGAAAAATAAAATATTTATTCTTTTTGCTATATCACTATTACCACAGAATATAACAATATTTTGGAGCGCATAGGGCAACTATTACAAGAGCTAGTGAAAAGCAGCTGTGTTACTGAACGATATCGAAGATGAAAATTAAGTTTTCTAAGAACGTTTTGTTATGATAAAGACGATATTGAAACAGACAGCAATTTTACTGTAGAGGCACTTGTTAACCTCTCGACATCTTAAAAACAGCATTCGTGCTGGTCTTAAAATCGGTGGAAGTTAACTTACAGATGGAATAATGGCCATTTTCCTTCAACACTCTACTATGTGTCCACTTATTAAGGGTACTGATCCTGTGTTTCGCCCGAAAAAAAATATGTCCTTATGAGATAATGGCCAGTCTACTTACTTTAATCAACATACCAACGTGAAAAAGATACTAAATTCAGTTTATGAAAAGGAACAAAGCGGAAATTAGTTTTAGTTATTTATTTCTTACTCTAGGCTATGAATCCTTAAAGTGGAAAAATTTTTAGATATGAAGAGATTTTGTGGAGCGAAAGAGCAAAATGTTCAAATGTGGGTGATATCTTATGGGACTTAACTGCTAAGGCCATCAGTCCCTTAGATTACACACTACGTAACCTAAATTATCCTAAGGACAAACACAGATACCCATGTCCGGTACCAGCCACACAGTCCATCCTTGCAGCGCCCAAGACCGCTCGGCTAATCACACGCGGGAGCAAAAGAGCACTTCATATTAATGTTTTCTTTGGTTCATACGGGTAACAGAATAATGTGGCATTAGCAAATACACTTTATCAAGATATAAAATGCCTAATCATACGTGTATTGTCCTGCGTAATGCTTTATGTACTGTTATGGAAATAATGTCTGGGTATATCACTTTTATTGGAACGTGAAGCTCAGTATGCATTCTGCCAAACACATCTGAGGAGGGCTGGGTCTCACATTTGCAACAGCAATGGCGACAATAGCTGCTTCCACTGCTTAGGTGATTCTGAGAACATTTGTTAAAAAGGATACATTTTGCCGATGTAAAATTTTGATATACCGAATGTATCGTCAGTGAATCTTTCCGTTTTGTAGTGTTTATTTCACATTTTATCGCAACAGATTTCAGATCTTCTATGATAACTGTTTACCCGTGTGTATTGGGACAAATTAGGGACCAATTGAAGATTTGAGACTTCGAGATGTGCCCGAATAGCGCACATCGTATCGCGCTGCCCGCGAGACGCAGATATCAAGATTCCTTTTCGATATCTGCTTTCGACGATACTGATGTAAATGGAAGTGTTGGACGGATTCGACCCAGTTACCATTCCGCACACTGTTCTTCTGCTCATGTATTATTATTGCACGTGGCTGATCCCTCCATTATTTAATACCTTCCATACTACTTCCTTTTAACTGAATATTGTTGTTGTTGTTGTTGTTGTTTTCAGTCTGATTTGTGGTTTAAGGGAACTACAAACCATCTCTGTCCTTAACTCTACGTCTCCGGATAACTATTGCAATCTGTGTCGTGTTTGCTGTATTTATCTCTATTTCTCGCTACACTACGTCCCCGTCACACTCACAGGGCCCTCCAATACTAAATCAGTGATCCCTTCATTTCTCAGATCTTATTGTTCCATCAATCACTTTTTCATAGTCAAGTTGTGCTACAAATTCCTTTTCTCGCTAATTCTGTTCAGTACTTTCGCATTAGTCATATGATCTACCAATCAAATCTTCTGCATTATTCAGTACCACCACATTTCAAAAGCTTCCATTCTCTTCTTTTCTGAACTGTCTATCATCTACTGTTCACTTCCACGTAGCGCTACACTGCAGATACTTTCAGAAAAGATTTCCTAGCACACAAATTTATTTTCGATATTAACAAATTTCTCTTCTTCAGAAACGCTTTCCTTGTCATTGACAGTCGACGTTTTATAAGCTCTGTACTTCAGCCATTATCACTTGTTTTGCTGCCTAAGTAGGAAAACTCATCTACAACCTTCAGTGTCTTATTACCTAAACTGATTTCCCACGCATCGCCAGATTTAAGTCCCCTGTACTCCATTACCGATATTTTCCTTTTATGATGCCCATTTCATATCTTCGTTTCAGTAAACTTTCTATTGGATTTAACTACTCTTCCAAATCGTTTTCTGTCTCTGACGGAATTACAATGTCATCGGCAAACCTAAAAGTTTTTATTTTTTCTCTGAACTTTAATTCCTTCTTCAAATTCTGCTTTGGTGTCCAGGTTGACAAACATGTGACACAGGCTGCAACCCTGTCTCACTCCTTATCAACCACTGCTTCCCTTTCATTCCCCTCCGCTCTTTTAAGTGCCCTCTGTTTTCTGTACAGGTTGTGAATAGCCATTTGCTCTCTGAATCCTACCCTTACGACCTTCAGAATTCCTAACCGTGTGTGCTAGTTGCCTTTGTCGAAAACTGCCTCTAAATCTACAAATACTGTAAACATAGATTTCATAGGTTTGCATTTTCCTAACTTACCTTGTAAAAGAAAAGGTACTGTCATAATAGCCTTGCGTGTTTCTGCATTTCTCCCGAAAACAAACTGATCTCTACCAGAGATCGGCTTCTAAAGGTTTTTCCATTTTTTTCCACAAATATTTTACGTTGGTATTAAGCATCTCTGATTTACTACCGCCGGCCAGAGTGGCCGAGAGGTTCTAGGACCTCCAGTCTGGAACCGCGCGACCGCTACGGTCGCAGGTTCGAATCCTGCCTCGGGCATGGATGTGTGTGATTTTCTTAGGTTAGTCAGGTTTAAGTAGTTCTAAGTTCTAGGGGACTGATGACCTCAGATGTTAAGTCCCATAGTGCTCAGAGCCATTTGAAGCAATTTTTTTTTATTTACTACCAAATAACAAATTCCTGTACAGAAAATGTTTTCCAACTAAAATACCTTAGATTTGTTTCGATTTTAATATAAATAGTATTTCTCTGGGTCATTTGCTAACTTGCCTGACTAAAGTTTTTCGAAGGGCATTAAGTAACTGACGAAGCGTTTCCTAATTATTGTAGTTACTTGAATCTTCGACTTTCCAAACTGTGTTGCTTATACACAATTTATTGCAAGAGGTATGACATTTATGGTAACTAGTTCGCACTTCGTTAATTAAGTGATATAAACCAACAAAAAATTCACCCAACATTGGCGTGGCCAGAAAGAAAAAAATCTTGGAAAAACTGAAAGACCAAAATTCATTGCTACGTCTACGGCGGGGCCAACACCGACATACTGTGTTTCATATTGTTTCGAAATATTTTATCGTTCAAAGTCGTATTAGCTTCTCCGTGACGCATCATTTTATCTGAGACATTAACAACAGTAATCATTGTTTTAAATACATTTTGGACGGAACTACTAGATAGCTGCTCTGTTTAATGATGGCAATTGTTACACGGATAACGACTATTTTTAAGGTTTCGATACAACAAGTGAGTACTTTCATTCACGTTTGGAAAATACGACGTGCAATCAATAGGTAACTTAACAAGCTATCTTTTGTCGCTAAATTTCTTTATAAGTAATGCGGAATTTGTTATGGGACGTTGTGGAATACTTCGGCTTCAGCCCTAGTAGTTTAAAGAATTTCCGATAGGTGGCAGCCCTCTACGTAGCCTCCAAAATAGCCTCTGTACCAGAGATCCGTTCCAAGTAGAGAGCTGTCATTGATTTTCTTTTGGAGGACAATCAGAGCATCGCAGATATTCGTAGGCGCTTGAACAATGTCTACAGAGACTTGACAGTCAACAAAATCACGATGAGTCATTGGACGAGGCGTGCGTCATCATCGAAACAAGGTAGTGCAAACCTGTCCGGTCTCCCGCGTGCCGGCCGGCCACATAGAGCTGTAAATCTGGCAGTATTGGAACACGCAGATATTCTCATTCGAGGCGATCGACGATTCACAATTAACCACCTTACTGCATAACTGGATATCTCTGTTGGTAGTGATGACACACTCGGCCATCATTTGGGGTACTCAAAGTTGTGTGACCGATACGTTACTTGCCGCCTAAAAGAAGACAGTAAAGAGCAGCGAAGGACTATTTGTGCAGAGCTGCTTGTGCTTTACGGGGTTGATCGTGACATCGTTACAGACAATGAAACATGATCATCACTTGGAACCGGAAACAAAACGGCAATCCATATCACCTATCCTACGAAGAGAAAGAACAAAGCCAGCCACTCATCTAGTAATGTCATGGCGACGGCATTCTGGGACTCTGAGGGGGTTATTTTGTTTGATATCTTTCCTTACGACGCAACGATCAACTGTGAAGTGTGTTGCGCTACCCTCAGAAAATTGAAGAAACGACTTCAATGTGTTTGTCGCCAGAAATGTCGAACGAACTTATCTTTCTCCAAAACAACGCAAGGCCTCACATAAATGTGCGCACCCGAGAGGAACTCTCGAAAATTCACTGGACCGTTCTGACTCATCCACTCTACATCGAGGATCTCACACTTTCCGATCGTCTTCTGTCTGGCCCAAAGAAGGATGCACTCCGTTGGGAATCAGTACGTGGATGAAGGGGAGGTTACTGATGCAGGAAGACCGTGGCTCCGACGTCGACCAGAAGAGTGGTACCAGGGGCGTTTTCATGTTCCCCCAGTAAGGCTGTCGTATTGGACGTAGAGTATGTTGAACATAGGGATTTCTAGTCAAAATAGTGGTGAATGTTCTGGTGAATTGTAATCGTGAAAAAACCCAAACTGCTATCAGAATAAAGTGTTGCATTTTTTATGGAACGCCTCTCACACATGCATTTGTAGTAGTAATTACGGAAACGAAAATGATGCGTCTATTGACTTTACTACCTTATTCACCAGCAGTCTGCAGAATGACGACGTTTTTGTGTGGTTCATTGCCAATTTGACAAGCTTCTTATCTTTAACGTACATGTATATTCAACATTAAAGCAGCAAACGTAAATTTAGCAAGGTTGCGTTTATTTTGCCACAAAACAGTATACACAGGTGATAGTAAAGTACAAACAATGGAAATAATATAGAACGTATTCAACTGCAACATTCATAGCGACAGAGAGACTTCCAACTTGACGGATTTGCACACACATTCTGACAACTGGTAATGTGATCAGTATGGTATGTGACCACCTCTTTCACCAGTATAGGCCTGTCAGTTGCGGGTCATGCTGTGAATAATGTCATCAGTCTTCTGTTGAGGCAATAACGTCCATTATTCCTGCACAGCTGCTCACAAGTCATGGAAAGAGGTTGGTGGATTCTGACGTGATGCAGCCCCTAGTGCATCTCATACGTGCTCTATGCGATTCAAATCGGAAGAGCGAGCAGGCAACGCCATTCGTGCAATCAATATCGTCCGTTAAAAAAAAATTAAAAAAAAACTCTAAGAGGTCGATCATTATCCTGCTCCAATACGAAGTCAGGGCTCACAGCACCGCGCAACAATTGCGCATGACATCTCAAGATCTCCTCACGGTACCCGACAGCAGTTAAATCTTGTTGACTCACAAGGTACAATTACATGAAGAAGTGTTCGAGTGGACACAATAATGCCTGCCTGCACCGTTAGAGATCATCCTCGATACAGGTCTCCCTAAATCGTGTTCCATGTGCCCTCCAAATGCGAATCCGTCGAGAATCGGTCCCCAGACCAAATCTGGACTCATTTATAAAAAGAACATTCGATCGTCCAGGTGTTATGTTGACGGCTCCACTCTAGACGTTCCCTTCTGTGAATTAGACACAGGAAGGGGAAATAGCGGTTTATTGCTTTAATTTTTGACACCAACGTATTTCTATTTGATTCATCTGTCAATTATAAACATGCACTGCGCGTATGGCTGCCACAGATGAGTATGCATATGAAGACAGATACCAAGAACAAACTGTAGCGTATCATCACACATATTTTTGTACTGAAATGAATCGCTGCTTACCACCCACTCTCACGACAACATCGCTTCGTTGTAGATGGCAAAACATACAGCTACGTATAGCAGGTAAAGCAGGGCGTACAGAATCTAACAGTCTAGTTCGGAAGGTAAAAATCACTAAAGGTAGAAAATACTCCTAGGCGTAAATTTCATTCCGATAATTACTGTTTCAAACATTTCTGTATATACAAACGTGAGTAAAAGTATCATTAAAGATAGCGCAAAATTGCCGAAACAAGTTTGGGCAATACGGAGCAGTAAGAAGATTACTTATTTGCGTAATCGGTGGACCCGAATCCCCATAATTTACTCTGCTATCGGAGGTTTAAGCCCAAGTATGATAAATTAGTATTGCTTACTTTATGTCATTGAGAGGTGATTTGCATGTATCGTGAGAAAATTGACCTCTTTTTGAAAAAAAGAAAAACCCTCTGAACTAATATTAAATGTAAGAATATATTTGATAATCGACATAAAAGTTTTCTGGGTTTGGTACCGCGTCATAATGTAAAAAACTACTGCTGCTATAGAAAAGCCAACGTTTCGGCCACGATTGCAGCGGCCAGCGACCCAGAAGAAGGCCGCTGCAATCGTGGCCGAAACGTTGGCTTTTCTATAGCAGCAGTAGTTTTTTACATTATGACGCGGTACCAAACCCAGAAAACTTTTATGTCGACTGACTCTGGCCGCGGAAGCCTACGCAATTATATTTGATAATCTTTTTTGAACGTTTAGCAACTAATTGTGTAAATGCAAACAAGTCACCAATACCTTTAACGTGACTGAAGCTATTCGCAGTGAGAGGTTTAGTGTAACTCCTATGTCAAACGCTTTTCGCAGTATTTAGCAGCACAGGAGGATTTACGAAACTCCGGCACCAGCAATCAACAATTGTACTTGGAAGTGACTGAAAAATCTGTCAGAGCTTGTGCCTTCCCTCAGTTCCCAATATCATTTCGTTTTAAACGGCAATTCAGCAAAGATATTTCCACCACGGTGGTCAAACAAAATCCCCTCTTCTCCCTGATTTCGAGCAGAGATACCACGCGTCCAGTACTCTCGACCGCAAGGAAAGCCGTATAACGGTAGCGACCTATCGTAAACTTCTTTCATAAAATAACGGGAAGAATCTAAATTCAGAAGAGCCAGTGACCCAGAATCTCAGTTACGGCTCATAAGGCGCTGTTGGAAACGAAACCAAGAGAATAGTACTCGCCATGGTTGTCGTCAGAATGGAAATCGGGAACGAAAACATTCTGCGAGCGGAACTTTGGTCTACTGGTTGAAGCTCAAAGGGAGTTCAGAAACGCGTCCAGATCCTACGATGCTTATGTAGTCTATGGATACGCAACAGGAACAGAAGCCGCCAATCACGAAACATTTCCTACTACGAAATGTGAGAGAAGGATAGGCTCTCATATAATGGTCATGAACATTCACTGACTGAAAAAAAAATCGCAACACCAGAAAAGAATTGCGCGACATAAACGATAGTTTGTAGGCGTGCTTCCATATCTAAAAGATATGTCTATTAATGTTTCGGTCCAGTCGCCTTAGAGTGGAGCTTTCAGCTCCACTATGAGAATGCAAATCCGGTTTGGTATCAAAGCGTGCTTTAACTGTTATGACTCTTAGTTAACTTTGAGACTGGACATTGTAGTGTAATAGGACTACTAGAAGGGGACGTTCCTTCTGCGATACTGCAGAAACGCTTGGAAGCAATGTAGCTACTGTAAATGATTGCTGGCAGCGGTGGTCACGAGAATATATGATCGGAAGTAGACCGGGCTCCAGATGGCACCGTAGCCGTACCGAGGTGGACGACCATCGTATTCGGTATATGGATCTTGTACATCTTACTGCATCTGCAGCAGCAGTCTGAGCAATAGTGCACAGCAGTGACACGATGAACTGTGCCAAATCGATTACTCCAAGGACAGCTCCGAGGCAGATGCCCTGCAGCGTGCAATCCACTGAGCCGGCCGGAGTAGCCGAGCGGTTCTAGGCGCTTCAGTCTGAAACCGTACGACCGCTACGGTCGCAGGTTCGAATCCTGCCTCGGGCATGGATGTGTGTGATGTCCTTAGGTTAGTTAGGTTTAAGTAGTTCTAAGTTCTAGGGGACTGATTACCTCAGATGTTAAGTCCCATAATGCTCAGAGCCATTTTTTGCAATCCATTGATGCCAAACCACCGCCTTTTGCGACTTCAGTGGTGGTGTCAAGCGAGAGCTCACTGGAGGGCAGGCTGAAGCTTTGTTGTATTTCCTGATGAAAGCTGATTCAGTCTCGGCGCCAGTGACGGCTGTGCGTTCGTTAGGAGGAGGTCACTTGGGGGCTTGCAACCAACCTGTCTGCGTGCTAGACTCTTGACCAACACCTTTAGTTACGGTGTGGTATGCGAATTCGTATGACAGTAGAAGAACCCCCTGACGGCACATTTGTACGTCGTTCTGGTGATTCGATCTTTCATGCTGCCACTCAAGGAAAGCATTCCACGGGGTGTTTTTCAACAGAGTAACGCTCGTCCACACACCGCTGATGTAGCCCAAAATGCTCTACGGAATGTCGACGTGTGGCCTTTGCCTGCTCGATCTCGAGTCGAGAACGTATGGGATGAAATCGGAATCACGACTCCAGCGGCATCCACAATCAGCAATAATTGTCCTTATACTGACGGACGAAATGTATGGAACGTCATCCGATAAACTGCCATCAAGAATCTGTGCATCAATGCATACACGTTTGCATGCTTATAGTCAATATTCTGGCACTTACACGGGTAATTACTGAACCAGTATTTCCGGTCTGCAATGGCTTATCTCGCGCTTACATTACTCTGATCCAGTAATGTTAATCACTTACATATATTACCTGGATAAATGTATTCCCAAAACTTCATTACTTCCCACTGTTTTTTGTGCTGAGATATTTTCTATGTCAGTGTATCTACGAATCACATTTGCGAATTTGTTTGTTTGTTTGTGTGTGTGTGTGTGTGTGTGTGTGTGTGTGTGTGTGGGTGTGTGTGTGTGTGGTGAGCATAGCCAAAAACTCCACCTTAGTCAATCTCAAGCATGGTTCAGAGGGTAGAGGAGGAATAACAGCCTCTCTTTAAAAGACCGTAGTTCACTTGGCTCCCATGATAATATTTCGTAAGGGCTCCTTGTTAGTTATGACGAACGGATCAACGGCAGCAACGGCCCGAAAGAGGGACTCTGATAAGGCAAAGCTGACGGAAGAGTAACCCTACCTCGCTTAGAAAAGATATTAAACCCATGGTAGATATGATTCAGAAGCTGCGTAGAAAGTAACTCGTGTAAAGGAAGGAAATCAGGAAAAAACCCGGGAAGATCATTAAGTGACAGCCCAACGCATGGCTTAGTTTACTAAAGCCTGGTAACCTGGTCAGAGGTATTGTGAATTGGCAGGAGCCAATTCACGGGGTTTGGAGGAAGCCGAAAGGCACGCGTTTAAGCTCACGCAGGCTGGCGTGAGGTCTGGACAGTTATAGGAGTTTAGTCTAGTAACAAAGTACGGATCTTCTGGAATACTTATCTTTAATCCGTAATAGGTGTACATCGGTCTGACGTTACAGGCATCACAAGATCAATAGCAATTGAATATGGCGCCTTGCTAGGTCGTAGCAAATGACGTAGCTGAAGGCTATGCTAACTATCGTCTCGGCAAATGAGAGCGTAATTTGTCAGTGAACCATAGGTATCAAAGTCGGCTGTACAACTGGGGCGAGTGCTAGGACGTCTCTCTAGACCTGCCGTGTGGTGGCGCTCGGTCTGCAATCACTGACAGTGGTGACACGCGGGTCTGACGTATACTAATGGACCACGGCCGATTTAAAGGCTACCACCTAGCAAGTGTGGTGTTTGGCGGTGACACCACATTCCTCCCCCGAAAATCGGCGTACGGTTGTGTTATAAGGCTTCCGCCCGCCGTGGGGAGGACCCCATGTTGACGTATGCGACGAGGTGGGGAGCCTAACAACAGGCGAGGCTGTGCCACCCGCACCCTGCCATTCGGTCCGAGGGGAGCTAGGAAACGCCTGAAAACCTAGTCCAGGGGACACGCCAACATGCGGTGTATGCGCCCGGAGGGAGACAGGAGGGGACGAAGGGTCGACCTCCATCGCGTCGGGGTACCCGACGGGCGAAGACGCCATCTGGTCCGGAGCGGGCAAGAGTTCCATGTCGGAGGACAGCTGGTCACGGGAAGCAATCGGCGGCGCGTGACCCAGGGAGGCGCTTGGCGGTTGCAGCGATGCGTCCACTGCGGGCGGCGCCGGCGAGAGAACAGGCGGCGGCGGCGGTGGCGGTGGCGGCGCGTCGCCATGGGGCAAAATGGAAGGCAGCGTCGGTAACACCTGGGGATGAGGCGAGCCAGTAGATGGGTCCCCAGGGCGCTGACCGGACGGCACCGTCGCTGAAAGCAAAAGTGGAGCGGCAGAACCCGGGCGACGACACAGGCGCAGCTGATTGAAATGCCGATGCACCTCACCAGAGGCCCCCAAAACCAGATACAGAGCGCGGCTGAGGCAGCGAAGAATGCGCCCTGCGAGCTAACGCCGTGAACCTCGATAGTTGCGATAGTATACAACGTCGCCTGGGGCGAAAGGAGGTGTCTGCCGCTGCACAGGAACCTGATGCGGCGGATGTAGCAAAGACATCAAGGTTCGATGAGGGCGACCGTGAAGCAACTCAGCCGGCGAGCGACCATCTCGGGGCCGAGAGCGATACGAGGACACAAAGAGCAATAAGTCCTCCCGAGAATGAGACTTTTTCAGCTTCAACATCTGTGACTTGAAAGTCCGGATCAATCTTTCAGCGGCACCGTTTGACTGTGGCGAAAACGGCGCGGACGTCAGATGTTGAGTACCATTGGCCTTGCAGAATGACTGAAATTCTGCGGACAAGAGTTGTGGGCCATTGTCGGAAACAATAGTCTGTGGAAGACCTCCAATGCAAAAGTTAGCGGACAACGCTTGGATGGTGGCAGAAGACGTCGTGGAAGACATCCGGACAACAAAAGGAAAATTACTGAATGAATCGACAACAACCAACCATCGAGCATTCCAGAATGGACCAGCAAAATCGATGTGTAAGCGTTGCCAAGGGGAAGTGGCTTTTGGCCATGCAAAGAATTTCCGCGGTGGTGCGGATTGTTCGGCACACGCGATGCAAGAAGAACACATATTCGTAATCGCACCATCGATTCCGAACCAAGTACAGTGCGTACGAGCAAGTTGTTTCGTTCTCACTAAACCCCAATTTCCTTGGTGGAGAAGCTTTAAGACAGAGGACTGTAACGAACGTGGGACCACGACCCTAGACTGATCATTATCAGAACGCAACAGCAAAACACCACGTCGTACAAAAAGTCTCTCCCTGTGAGCAAAAATTCGGCGAACCAACGGATCCTCGATCCGTGACTTTGACAAGGGCCATTGCTTAGCAACAAAACGCAAAACGGTAGCAATAACAGGGTCAGCAGCTGTGGCTGTAGCTACACGACGAAAATCAATCGGAAACGATGCGACCACGTCATCGGTTTCCGAATCAATGAACATGCAAGCAAGTTCGGAGGAATCGAATGCTCTATCCTCAGCAACGGGCAAACGGGACAACGCATCGGCGTTTCCGTGCTTAGCAGTGCACCGATACAAGATATCGTAGCGGTACCGCGAGAGGAAAATAGACCAGCGAATGAATTTCTGCGCTCTACGTGGAGGTACAGGCTTGTTCGGATGAAAAAGCGATGTCAAAGGTTTGCGGTCTGTGATGATGGTAAAGTGACGACCATACAAGAAATCATGAAACTTTGTAACACCAAATATGAGAGCCAAAGCTTCTTTCTCGATCTGTGAATAATATCTTTGCGCAGATGAGAGCAATTTGGACGCAAAGGCAATAGGGCGATCATGCGATCCATCTTTGTGCGCAAGCACAGCACCGATCCCGAAATCCGATGCATCTACCATCAACAAAAGGGGTTTCTGGGGATCGAATGGCGTAAGGCAAGTATTTGAAAGCAACGCCGAGTTCAACTGGCGAAAGGCGCGTTCGCATTCCGTCGTCCAGACGAACGGAACACCTTTACGGCGTAAGCGATGAAGCGGAGCTGAAATGGAAGAGGCGTGGCGCACATATCTGTTATAGTAATTGATTTTTCCCAGCACACTCTGTAGCTGCTTCAAATTCCGCGGCGAAGGCAAGTCCTGTATGGCACGGAGGTGCTCTGGACTCGGGTGTATGCCTTGGGCATTGAGTACATGGCCCAGATGGAGTAAGTCACGAGCAAAAAACACACATTTGTCCTTCCGCAAGCGAAGACCATTTTGTCGCAAAACCTGAAATAATGTTCGGAGGTTGGCTTAATGTTCTTCTTCCGTCTTTCCGGAGATCACTATATCGTCCAGATAGTTTGCTGCAGTAGGGACCGATGCACAAACATTTTGTAGATATTGCTGAAACAATGCAGGGGCGGATACACACCCGAATGGCAGTCTTTTGAATCGGTACAAACCAAGATGCGTATTAACCACCAAAACGCGCTGGGATTCGTCGTCCACCGGTATTTGCAAGTACGTATCTGCTAGGTCCCACTTCGAAAAATATTTACCCGGGCACAGTTGGTCAAAATGATCATCCGGGCGGGGTAAAGGAAAAGTCGCAGTCACTAGTTGTGGATTCACTGTTGCCTTGAAGTCCACGCAAAATCTCAATTTTCCGGAAGGTTTTTGCAAAATTACTAAGGGTGATGCCCAGAGAGAAGCCTGCACACGTTCAATTACACCTTGAGATTCCAAATCGTGTAATGTTCTTGCGACCTCGTCACGCAATGCGTGGGGAACATTGCGCGCTCTGCAAAATTTCGGTTGCGCGTTTACTTTCAGTTCCAAATGTGCTTGATAGTTCTTAGCGCAACCGATGCCCGGTGCAAAAATGTCTGCAAATTCGTCACACAGACGAGAAACACTGGCTGAAGGCACAGTCTGGTTCACTGATAGGACCTGATTTACTATAGACCAGTTAAACAACTGAAATAAATCGAAACCAAACAAGTTCACTGCAGAAGAAGAACGAAGGACGTAAACAGACACAAGTTTTGTTTGTCCCTTGGACGTTGCAAGAAGGCTGCACTGTCCTAACACAGGGATAGCTTGTGCTGAATAGCTAGTTAACTTAACATTTGCGGCACGCAACGCAGGTTTGCCCAGTTGTTTGTACGTGTCGTGATTGATCAGTGAAACTGCAGCTCCGGTATCGAGCTGGAACGGTATCACTTTTCCGTCAAAGTCCAAAACTACAAAAAGTTTATTGTCCTGCTGACGACAAGAGCGACTGTCTCATGTAACATGAACTGACACTGGTACAGAATCATTTGCGATTTGATGGGTTTTCCTGCGATGTCGACACACACTATTTGTGGGACGAACAGTCACTGTTAGAGAGAGTGGCACTGGGCGAAGTGGAATTAACTACATGAATGTCCATGGGCGAAGGATCACGAGCCTGAGTATTCTTGGTTCGATTCCGGCGCGAAGCAAAGGGCCTGGAATCGTTGTGAGTGTCCAATCTGAGCTTTTTCTGGCAAACACTCTGAACATGTCCTTTTTTAGTACAGAAAAAGCAAATAGCTTGGCGTGATGGGCAATTCTCACGTGAATGTCTAGTTGCACACCACGGGCATGACTTTAGCACTGCATTGGCTTGCTTGCGCGGCACACGTAGCGGAGAGCATGGCGGCAGCTGCGCGGACGGGTGCGAGGGCTGTTTACTGTTCTGTGCAGCTCGCCCGGTCGGCCGGTTAATGTGACACACGGCTGGTGAAGTTTCAAATGATTCCCGACGAAAGTCAAGTGTGTCCTGCCAATCCAATATGTCTATCACTTGTTGAAGGGAGGGATTGACTAGTTTCAAAATATGTTCCCGTATACGAAAATCAGAAACATTCTGTGCAATTGCATCACGCACCATAGTATCTGAATAAGGGAGTCCACAGTCACACTCAAAAGCACAATCCCTAGTAAGGCCTTGCAAGGTTGCAACCCACTCCCTATTAGTCTGACCTGCCATACGTTTTGTACGAAAGAAGGTATACCTTTTTGTAAATACATTGACTGATCTTTGAAATATGCATCTAATGCCGACAAAATTTCGTCATAGGACAGAGTTGCTATGTCGCGTCGGGGAAACAATTTCACTATCACACGGTAGGTGGACACACCTACACAAGAATGCAAAAAAGGCTGCCGCTCAATACCTTGAATTCTGTAGGTGGCGAGATGAAATCCAAATTGGTGTGACCACTCCGTCCAGCTTTCCAGTGCCGCATCAAAAGGACGGTGGAGCGGCGGCTGCCGCATCGTGTTGCATTGCACATTGACCCTGGACGAGCTGTCCAAGGGCATCCAATAAGGCCTGTGTCTGCTGATTCTGCAAGCGATAAAATTCGGACAGTACATCTGGAGATTGTGGCGAAGCCATGACACAAGTAAATAAGGGCAATATAAAGAAGATCGTTTTTATACTCGTCGCAATGTGTTGTGAATTGGCAGGAGCCAATTCACGGGGTTTGGAGGAAGCCGAAAGGAATGCGTTTAAGCTCACGCAGGCTGGCGTGAGGTCTGGAACAGTTATAGGAGTTTAGTCTAGTAACAAAGTACGGATCTTCTGGAATACTTATCTTTAATCCGTAATAGGTGTACATCGGTCTGACGGTACAGGCATCACAAGATGAATAGCAATTGAATATGGCGCCTTGCTAGGTCATACCAAATGACGTAGCTGAAGGCTGTGCTAACTATCGTCTCGGCAAATGAGAGCGTAATTTGTCAGTGAACCATTGGTATCAAAGTCGACTGTACATCTGGGGCGAGTGCTAGGACGTCTCTCTAGACCTGCCGTGTGGTGGCGCTCGGTCTGCAATCACTGACAGTGGCGACACGCGGGTCCGACGTATACTAATGGACCACGGCCGATTTAAAGGCTACCAACTAGCAAGTGTGGTGTCTGGCGGTGACACCACAAGAGGAATCACCGTTACTCGTAAACTTCACATACGGACAAAGTCGGACAATTTTAAAAGGCGGTGTAGGAAAGGAAAAGGAATTTGGTATTTCACGAACCAGATACTACATGGAACATAAGACGGCTAAAAAAACAAAGGAGTTCAATCAATAATTAAATTAAGGAACTTTCTATAGTAACGAAAAGGAAAGAAAAACGCAAATTGAATGGTACTAAAAAACTTTGAGGTTATACAGGTTGCAGAAAAGCAATTGGTCTAAAACTGTGCGGCAGGAAGGCAGCAAAAACAAACTGTTTTGAGTGTAGGATCTAGGCGCTATGCCAGCGTGAAAACGTTAACCAGTTTGAAAATTTGCTACGAATACTCACGATAATTAAGTAGTGGCAAATCTGTACACAAAAGCTTACTCATTTTTCATTTACTTGGATCCCTTAAGGGCATATTTAAACACGGAACATGGACATGTGATTGTTTTCATTTCTATAGTTTTTCTGTATGATACATCAGCAAAGTACAATGCACGGATGTGACTTTTTTTTATCTTGTTTTTACCAAATGATTGGTTAGTCCAAATATTTTGTTTATGTATACATTTTCTTGTGTACAACATGAGACGCCCAGCTAAACCCGCAGGACAGGACAAGTAGTAGGAATTGTGGAAGTGGGACATAATGACCGGCTGTCACTTACACTCCAAATATAACACTTTATTTAGTGGTCCAAACGTTATAGCGCAAGTTCTAAGCTTGACAATCGACAGAAAACAATTCTAAAACGACTGAAGGCCCATGAATTAAATAAAACAGCTATTAATATTTAATTTTTTTGAGACAGGAAGGATCTAGGCTTTAACCTGAAATAGTATTTAAGGGCAAACGATGTAAGACTTGACTAGTCCGATGATTAATTTTTTTAAAGCAGCTGAAAGCCCATAAATTCAAAACAACATAACTACAATAACCTTGCAATAGGTAGAAAGCCCAATCTTTATGACCAATAAGAAACCTTACTCCAAATCGATTGAAAGCTTTTGTTTAGAAAAAAACTACAACAAATTTTCCAAGGCAGAAGGCCCTAAGATTTTAACCTTAAATAGTACATAAGCCCAACTGATGTAAGACTTGATAACTAAGAATCCAAAATTTTAAAGCGGCTGAAAGCCCATCATTTTAAGAACAATACAACTACGGTAAATTTTCAACAGGCTGAAAGCCCACAGCTTTATCTTCCAAAAGGTAATACTTGATAAGTAGGATCCTTAAAACTTAAAGCGGCTAAAGGCCGATGCTTTTAAAAACAATACATCTCAACAAATTTTTAACATGCAGGAAGCCCACAGCATTATTTTCCAAAAGGTAATACTTGATAAGTCAGATCCTTAAAACTTAAAGCGGGTGAAGGCCGATGCTTTAAAACAATGCAATAAATTTTCAAAAGGCAGAAGGCTGCAGCTTTATCTTCAGACAATGTAAGACTTGCCCAATTTAGAAACATTTACTTTCAAAACGGCTGAAGGCCTTTGATAGTAAAGACACAATTAAAGGCATTCAAATTCCAACCATCAGCTATGAGCCAAAAAAATTACACAATCAAACGTCAACAAGAAAGACAGTATAGGTAACGGTGCACAGAAATTTCCAGGGGGCTTGGTCTGATCTTGATGTCTTAACGTTCGCTTAGGTGGGACAAGAAGTCGGCCCAACTATACTCGATATGCCGGCAACACAACCAAGTTACAGTCAGGGACCCAACGACAAGACGACTTGCTAACCACTGACCAGTATACGAGAATTCCAAAGCCAAAATGTTACAGACGTAGCAGCCCACAACCAAAAATACATTGAGCTGTCAAAAACTACACGCCATGTTGGATAGCGACAACAGGTGAGGAAAGGACTGTGCCTGAATTTAAATCAACGACCAGGAGAATTAACCGGAATACTAAGGGCCACAAGGCAGAAGATTCCGCTGGTGCACTTGAATTTCAAACCGACAAATAAAGTTAATTCCACACGGCTGCCGAAACTTCACCAATTCAAACACTCGCTATTGCTCCCAAGGATACAGCCAACAGCGAACCACCATCCATGGGGACAACGTGAACAGTCGTGGCTTGGTAATTAAATCACCACTAAACTTTAATGTCCTCTTTCAGTGAGCCACGAACCTCATAGCACTCGGAGCAGCCCCCACACGCTGGGACTATAAGCACCAGACCAAATATGGCATACGGTGCAAATATCGATACACACCGCTGCTGCCACACGTATAAAGAGCAGGGACCATGGTATAACTGCAATAGCTGCGGGAAACCAAACACAGAGAACAGACAAGTTTTAAAGCAATCCATAAGCCGGGGTCAGCATGGCTCAACCTCCCTCCCCCCCCTCGCTCTCAAACTTAACCCAGGGAGGGGGTAAGTCAAACCATAAGCTATTTGAATTTAAACTAAGGTGACCCTGATATTGCTTACCTGAGCTGTTCTCCTAGAGCACCATATTTACCTGGCCTAATGTAAGCATGATAATGCAAGGCCCAAAAAAAACCGAGGAGTAAATTTACTAAGATTCCCACCGCGCCTGCCCTTAAAGGTTTCCCGATTACGATTGTAACACTCCGCTTGTGTATTATGAGCTCTGAGTATATTACGCTAGACCCGGTTCCAGTTTCCCTTGATAACACGCGGATTAACATCGGCTGGAATAAGATTTTGAATTCCACACAAGTTCGAAAGACGCACAGATTACAACTAGTACATATCGATGACCTCTTTTGGTAAGAGGTAAACGCGCCAAATAACCAATATAGAGCTTGTGCATGGGAGAGGACTCTCTTTCAGAACTCAACCAACCTTGTTGAAGAGCTTTGCTGGGTTTGGCTACATTACACAAGCAGCGCTGGGATGCCATTTTTGTCACATCCTTATACATGGAGGGACAAGTTAAATGCTCCTTCATTTTCTGGAGAGTCTTATAAGTCACTAAATGGCCACCCACCAAGGAATCATGAAAATAGCGAAGGACCGGAGGTACCAATGTTATAGGCAAACAGATCATAGACTGCATACCATTGCCGAACTTCCTGGAAAGAATACCCCTCTTTACCTCATATTCATCCGACATCTCTCCTGCCGACACACGTTGCTTAATATCGGCCCAAACAGGGTCCTGATCCTGATGCTGAGCAATGTCCTCGAACAAAAGGGGAAATTCACCCAACACCATGCAATTAAGATGGCCGCGCTCCACCTGCTCCCTTATCTCACTACCCGTAGCTTCGGTAAACACCCGGCTGAGAACCCGCAGGACAGGACAAGTAGCAGTTAGTAGTAACTATGGAAGGAGGCCAGAATGAGCGGCTGTCACTTACACTCGAAACATAACGTTTTATTTAGTTGTCCAAACATTACAGCGCAAATTCTAAGCTTGACATTCGACACAAAACGTCTTCTAAAACGGCTGAAGGCTTATTTTCTTTTTTTGAGACAGAAGTCTCTAGGCATTAACCTTAAATACTATTTAAGGCACAGGGATTTAAGACTTGACTAGTCCGAAAGATTAAGATTTTTAAAAGCGGTTAAAAGACCATATATTTAAAACAACATAACCACAACAACCTTTTAATAGGCAGAAGGATCAAGCTTTTTGACCATTAAGAAACCATACTAGAAAACTGGTGTTGGCCTTTGTTTAAAGAAAGAAACTGCAATCAATTTTCCTTGGCAGGAGGCCCAAAGCCTCCTTAAATAGTATTTCAGCCCAGGTGATGTAAGACTTGATAACTAAGAATCCAAAATTTTAAAGTGGCTGAAGGCCCATCACTCTAAGAACAATACAACAACGATAAATTTTCAACCGGCAGAAGGCCCACAGCTTTATCGTGAAAGAATGTAATACTTGATAAGTAAGAACCTTAAAACTCAAAACTTAAAACGGCTGAAGGCCGATGCTTTAAAACAATGCAATAAATTTTCAACAGGCAGAAGGCCCCAGATTTATCTTCAGACAATGTAAGATTTGGCCAATTTAGAAAAACTTACTTTTAAAGCAGCTGAAGGTCTTTGATTTTAAAAACACAATTACAACCATACAAATTCCAACCATTGGCTATGAGCCATTACTAATACACAAGAAAGGTAGTATATGCAACGGCACTCATAAGTTTCCAGGGGCTCGGTCTGTCCTTGAAACGTTAACGTTCGCTAAGGTGAGACAAGAAGTCCGCGCAACTATACTCGATCCGCCGGCAACACAACCTAGAGACAGTCAGGGACCCAACGACGAGTTGCTAACCACTGACCAATATACGAGAATTCCAAAGCCGAAGTGTTACAGACATAGCCGCCCACAACCAAAAATACATTAAGTTGTCAAAAACTACAACCCATGTTAGACAGCGACAACAGGTGAGGAAAGGACACTGCCTGAATTTACGTCAGCGGCCAGGGCAGGTAACCGTAACACTAACGTCCACAAGGCAGGAGATTCTGCTAGTGCACTTGAATTTCGAACCGACAAATATAGTTAATTCTACCACACGGCTGCTAAATTTTCGCCAACTCATACATTCGCTGCTGCTCCCAGGTATACCGCCGACAGCAAACCACCGACCAAGGGGCATCGTGAACAGACGTGGCTTCGGTAATTAAATCACCAATCCACTTTCAAGTCCTGGGTCGGTAAGCCGAAAACCTCATAGCACTCGCAACATCTCCCACACGCTCCGACGCTGCATAGAGTCCGCCAGCGGGCCCGACCAACTGCACTGTGTGAGGACTAGCTTGCTGATCCGCTCCCACCGACCGACTGCCTGCACACCGCCAAGCTGGAACTACAAGCACCAGACCAAAGATGGTATACGGTGCAAATATCGATACACACCGCTGCTGCCTCAAGTAGAAAGAGGAGGAACCACGGCATAATTGAAATAACCACGGGAAACTAATCGAAGGGTAACAGCCAAGTTTTAAAGCAACGCATAAGCCAGGGTCAGCACGGCTCACTACATTTCATTCTGAGTACGCTCCTGTAGCCCCGAAAATGTACAGCTTCGCCCATTAGTTGCTGTATCAAACTCCTTCGGCTGATGCAGTCTTTCGGGTCTATGCTTTCGGTCAAGTTGTTTTTCCGCACCAGGTATCACTATAATGGAGTTCGACAGAAGGAGGAGGAGATTAGTGTTTAACGTCCCGTCGACCACGAGGTCATTAGAGACGGAGCGCAAGCTCGGGGTACGGAAGGAAGTGGAAGGAAAACGGCCGTTCCCTTTCAAAGGAACCATCCCGGCATTTGCCTGAAACGATTTAGGGAAATCACGGAAAACCTAAATCAGGATGGCCGGAGACGGAATTGAACCGTCGTCCTCCCGAATGCGAGTCCAGTGTAGTTCGACAGAATGGAGGAGTATTTTCTGTGGTCGTAATAATTCAAGGGGATGAATAACAGATAGCAACTCCTATGTCTATGAAATAATTGAAACTGGAAGATTCAAATTGAGAGGACCCGTATGAATAATAATGAAACGATAACATTCTATGACGAACTCGAGAAAGTATTGAAAAAAATAGTAATAAAAATAGACTACATCTGTGGTGTGGGTGACGTCAATGTTAGCGCTGAAAAATACCTACTGTTAAAACGGTTGGCACCTTTGGAGAGGTTGTTTTAGATGTAAATGGACAAGAACTTATACAGTTTGCATCATTTAACCCATTTAAAATAATAGGTACCTTTATTAGAAACAGAGATACTCAAAAATATACGTGAACTTCCAGAGGTCAACGACCACTCATTAGCTATGTTATTGTCAATAATAGTATATGTGACCCTGATAGAAACACTACACCTTTTAGACTTTCATAAATCGTTTCAGATCCCTTTCTCTTTATTTCAGAAACCAGAATGTTAAGAATGATGAAAACCAAAGCAAAATCTAATAACAATGGTGTATACTTAAAGCATAACTTATCCATGAACAGAGTATACCTCTCTATGGCAAAGAAGATTACAGTACTATCTAGTTAATGCAACGATAGAACATATAGAGAAGAATAGGAAACTACAGTTACATGTATAAAAGGAAAGAGGAAATTCGATCTTGTCAGAAAAATAAATACTTCTAGAATGGAAAATCTAATTGATATGGAAGGAAAAATTTAAGAAAGTAATCGAAAGGCCGAAAATCATGAAGAATGTAAGAGGAAGCGATATTAGGCGAAAGCTTCTACAAAAATTATTCAGACACAATATTCGTAGCTCATAATTTACAAAGTTTCAAAACACCTTAATACAACAGAGAAGATATAGTAAGATTAAATATAACACTGGATGACATGTGGGAAAACAATTACGTTGGTATATGGTGGTGAGACAAAAAATGTGGAAGATTAGAATGATTCAGAATTAAATGCAGTAAACGCAATTACACTATCAAAATGAAGAAAAGTATTAAGAGATCGAAATGATAGGGAAGCTCGTGGTCCACACTGAATAAACACAGAACTGGTGAATATCGGGGTTGTGTTTTGAACTACGATTTCCGCATTTAATAAGCGAATGTTGGGCGAGATGTTACATACAATCAACGTGGCATACCACACAGGAATACGCCTATTAAACACTTCCTTTAAAGTATACTCCTGGATACTAAATACTCGGCTTAACACAATAACAGTAGAAATACTGGAGGAAAAACGGAAAGGTGTTAGAAAAGGTACTTCATGCACAGAAAACAATGCCCATCTAAGAGAAATAATAAGAAAATGCCTAGAATTCAACTTAGAGGCCAAATTGCGTTTACAGATATTAAAAAACCTTTGGATAAAGTAAACAAAGCTAAATTACTGGTCATAATGGACCTCAAATGATACTCCCGCCATTTACTTCAAATACTGAAAGAAATGTTCCAGGCAGCTGATATTTTAATCAATAGCTCATCTAAGATATGCATAGACAGTATCGTTAAGGAATGGAAAACAGAGATAAGCCCTTGTATGAAACTAAATCTTGATACAACAATAAATGGTTCACCATTGGTGGATGATTTTACAAAAAAACAAAAAAGGAGAAGATGATCTTCGAAAATCTGTGAACAGATTTGAACGGACTGTCAAAGAATATTATTAAGAAATTTCGGTACCTAAATTATTGTCACATCAGAAAATACCCAATCCGCTCAAAGATAGTTGTCAACGGAAGACATATAGAACAACCCTCTCATTTCTGCTGTCTAGGAGCAGACATAAGTTACTATAATTGCTGAAATACACAAGTTAATGTTCAATGTTTTGAACTCATATGCAGCACCATAAGCATCGTTCAGATACTCAAGCGCATTAGCACGCAGATTCCGGGCCTATAGCAGGCTCGCCGGCCCCACATCGAATCTGCCTGGTGGTTTAACGATTTGGTCCACTGTGCCGGATGTGGATTTTAGGCGGTTTCTCCCATCCGACTAGGCTTGGTCGGTCTTTGCGGTCTGCCTAGTAATACGGCTTGCAGACATTTAGGAAACGTTCGCACACTTCCGTATGAGATAATACTACTTTCAGACGGCTCGGTCACTCAAATTCCGTCCCCGTGGGGGGGGGGGGGGGGGTGAGGGGGGAGGAAGGAGAAGGGTGGCGGTGGTGGGAGTGAGGTGGGAAATGCGTTTCTATAGCCACGATTAGTTGGATATCGCTGTACGCGCCAGAACCCAGGAGAGAAACGTGTGAAGTAGAAGACGAAAGCGTCGCCTGTGGAACAGAAGATGACACGACTCAGCAGTGAAGCTAAACATAGCTGACCTAAGGCGGACAATGCACATACTACGATAAGCGCAAAGCAACGCATGCAACAACGAGTTACAAAGCGAAAATTTCGCCCAAGGATGACAATAGGCTGAGAGCAAATAGAGAGAATAGAACCAACACCATGCAGGGTTTTTAAAATCGAATAGTCTGTATTATAAAAATGATAATAGGGGGAAATATCAGAACTGAGTGCAGAACTCACTTAACGTTCGCTTGGCGGCAACATTTACAAGTACATCAGCCGTGAGGAACGCTGTTGGCTGGCGTATTCATCTTGCGAACTGGATGGCGCTGCGGCGAGGCTATGTCCTCTAAAGGTCATGTAGCACTATTTCCTTCAGCGGGCATTCAACCTCCGCGGGATCTGATACCAGAGGGCTGGCGCCAAAAAGTGTATCCAGTTACCCTCTTCACCTTGCATTGAGAAATTCAGTAGTTAACATGCCTAACACGTGAAGTTGTGAGACAAAGGCCAGAAAAAAGGAGAAGATGATGTGGTACTGTAAACACAATATTGAATCAGTGGAAATGAGACTTTCTTCCTGAAGGTTATGGGATGTTAAGGATTAGACAGGGTACGTAACGGAGACCTAAGAACCGAATTTAATGTTTATAATGTTGGGGAAAGAGTGAACGAATGCAGAAGAAAATGGAAAGAATATATGAACAGAATGAAGGGCGATAGGTTCCCAAAGCGCATAAGGTTATATAAGCCGAACGAAAGGAGAGATACGAATGTGAATTTGGGACAATCACTTTTTCTATAGGATGAAATGCAGAGTAAAAATAAGAACCATTACTAATACTCCCCCCCCCCCCTACACACACATACACACTCCACCTCCACCCCCTCGCACTGTCTTAAACCCAGCACTACTGACTAGCGCTATACCTGAAGAGGAGCAGTTCGAGATCTTTACATCACAGTTTATGATATAAAGCTCTGCTCGAACTTTCGATCGTCCAACAACCTAATGACTTGTCTTAGCGCTGTAATAGATTCTCACTGTCGCATTTGGTTTCACTTTTGTGCAGTAAGCTAGTTGTAAGAGAAAATAACATTATTTGTGTTGTAGGAAACTTACTATTGATGACAGTTATGATTGTGAAACGGACTGCACTATCTTATAGCGTGTAGTTCATCGGTTAATGTGGCTACTAATAAACAAATAAATGGTCATATTCACAGTTCGGTGTAGCTATGGAGCTTTCGTTCATTCTCTGATCTAACGACCCCTAGTTTGTTGTGTTCACGACGAGTCTCGGCACAGTAATTTGTTCTAGCGATCACAATTACAATCAGCGTAGTGCAGTTCATTTCATTTATTAAACAGTGAGTTCCTAATGAATTTTCAGCCTTGTCTGAACTGAACTGGATCATCTTGTTGATAGGGGGATCAAAAGCTGGTAATATTTTCACCAATTCTCTTGATATACGAACAGAATTAGAAATACTCACTTGCGGACTACTTGGCCATATTTGTAACAATAAAGTGAAATGTTAGTTTTATTCTTCTAGAAGAAAAAGCATAGTGATGTTTTTTGTAAGGACAGTATTTCTAGCTTTGTCTGTTTGCTTCACTGATAAAACACCATCGTCTTTACATATGACTACATACCACATGAGATTTATATTAGCAGTATTTTTTTTTCTTACGTCTCTGTCTCGTAGTTTTCTAGTGTCAATTACGAAACAGTGCGAGGCTTGTAACTGAAGTGTGACTTGGCGACCAGCCCAGTACTCACCTAGTGGGATGTGGGAAACAGCCTAAAAACCACATCCAGGCTGGTCGGCACACGGGCCCTCGTCGTTAATCCACCAAGCGGATTCCTTCCGGGGCTGGTGCGCCTACGCGAGTCCAGGAAGCAGCGCATTAGCACTTTCGGCTAACCTGGCGGGTAGATTTCTTAAAGCACATTTGATCAAATGCGACAGGGATTTCTACATAGGTAGAATTTCGTGCTATGTTTGACGACAGAGACAAATACTAACTTCGAAGACTGTCCTCTACCGTTTTCGTTCTTGGGTTAGTGAAAAGTCTTGTGATAGCTGCACTCGACATCGTGTGAAGTTCTGTTGTTTACCGGAAAATTATAGGATTCCCTAGATCGCGAGTACAGTTTGTATTGCCCCTCTAGAAACCAAACTCATAGCATGTATATCACTATTAACAAGAATTGAGACACAGTTCACTGAGTATGCATGCAGCAAACAAACTTTCACATTTCACTTAGTCATCTTGATATAATCCTCTGCGCCCTGTGGGAACAGTTCACATGACGGTAATTTGTTTTCGGCGTCTCCTTTTAAATATGATATTGACAGCAGGTACGGGGACAAAGCCACTGCTGTTCACGATCTATATGTAAAATACCGGCGAATACCGTCTGGAGAACCTTGAGGCTCGTCGCAGGCTTTTACACGACGATCTCATTGCTTAAATATTGTTACAAAATGCAGACAGATGTACAGATGAGGACATCATGCTGAGATTATCAGTCGACTCTGGACATAGCCCGTCACTCCAGAAAGTTTCCCGCCTGGAAAATTAAAAACCAGAGAAAATTTCAGATTTTAGTTTTAATGTGTTCTACACAGTCTCACCTCAATGGACTGCAACGCACAGAATACCCACACAACCATGTGAAACTTTCAGAAAAATCTTTGTTTTCGATGTTGTTCAAGTCAACCGTCACATTGGCTTGGATGTCGATTGTCACCAAAGCGGTGACCTTTCGGGTGAATTTCTCCACTTTGTTGTTTTTGATAGATTCGTGTTGAAAACTGCAAGTCCCATCATCTGTGATGACTTTTTCTACTACAGAATTGTACGTTTTTAGCATTTCAATGTTGTTACCACACACGTTCACGAGTCGTTGCTTCTGTTCGAGAGTCAAGGCGTGTGAGACAAACTTGCACACTCTATTTCTCTTCTTCCAAATGCCAGAGTATATCTTGTACACCTGATCAGGAGTTGTTGCTCAAGTACGATTTGTGACGTAACTACATCCGCAAGTCCACTGCTTAACACTGACTACTCCAACTTACTAGTCGAATGCACATCTCTCATTTACAGTTGCTGGTTCAAGCCCCCTCGTAAATAATGCGCAGGGGTCAGTTTCACGACGAGAATAAATTGAGGCTTGGCACTTCTTGGTTGTATGCTGTAATTGTAAAGATCGTTTGTATATGAAATTATACGATATCGTTAGACTAGGCGATCGGCACTCTGTTACTAAAGGCAGGCATAGCATTCAAGTGCCTATAAGTGTCAGCTCGAAATTATTCATGTTGAAACAATTAAATTTCGTCGCATGAATGGCAGACGGTAGATAGGCTCACTCTGTGAAGTATAAAGCAGTTTAACACATTCAAAAAAGAAATGTCTTACCAAGAGTTACTCCGTCTCGTATCTGTCGTCGGTCAGTGACTGTTAACAATAGAAGAAAGAAAAAACAGATAGAAGATACTTAAAGAAGATCTGCACGAGTCGTCAACGATTTTGCCTATGCAGCGTGAGTGTGTCGAGAGATGTTCATGAAGTTGCCACAGGAGGTGCTAAATACCCGTAAAAGGAGCTTCTTCACAAAATTCTGAGAGGCCATTTTCCAAACAAGACAAGATGCAAATGGTCCCCTGTAACAAACACCTAGCGCAATGACTACGGCCAAACAGAGGAAAATCTGAAACGAAGGGAACTGAACTATTTGAGACGTGCTACGGAATGGCTTTAAAAATTAGATTTCAGAAAAAATAAGAAGTGTACAATTCTCGCCGAGTAGATCAGGAGAGGAATAATTACATTGTAATTATCTGAGAATGGTAAGGGGCCTGGAAGAGCAGCTGAACGGAATATAATGTCTTGAAAATGGGTAATAAGAACAATAATAGGAGTAAACAGCAAATAATTAAAGAATTATCCGCTTACATAGGAATAAAGAGATGCGCCTAGAACCGCACGGCCACTTCGGCCGGCAGAGCATCTATCTTCCAACGTCCTCTTTTCGTTGGGACTTGTAGTGTTTACAATGTCCGGAATTCTGCTTCCTTCTATACGTTTAAGATGTTGCCTCAGTTTCTCCCTATATTCTTACTTTTTTCGTAGACGTTAAATACTTATAATTACTCTCATTTATTCTCATAGATGTTGTCACAATTCAGCCAACAATGCGCAGTTTGTTCCTTAATTTTGCTAAATTTATTGGTTTAACGAACATAAAATTAATCTCGAAGAGTGTCTCCTCAGAGCAGTTGAGACTGCAGCATTGAGCAGATGACGGAGTAAATAGTTTGAGGTACCAGTAACAGATGGCATGATCGGTATATCTTTCTTGGGAAAGACCTCCAGATTTGATGTCCATCACTGTGACTGGCTGCTGGGTTTGGAGACAAAGTGTCCATATAATATTATAATATCTATGCATTACATTCCTTGCCATTCAAATGTAGCTATCGCTGAATAGCAGGCTATCGCCCGCTCTTTTCTAACGTCATGATAAGAAGCAATACTAAGAACTAAAGTTAAACGAAGAGGCAGTCTAACCGCTTCGAATATCATCGGGTGCCACTTAATATTCGCACCCAAGCTAAGTGTTTTGTGCTGGCTGATCACTACGGAATTAGGAGTCATGAGCCACAGACGCGTTATCTGGTGCGATCCGTGGTACATGAATTCTGTAAAGAAAATTAATATTAAGTGTAGAACAGTGAACAGAATACGTAAATATGAGATCTATTGCTGGTGTATAGAGAAAGAACTTGTGAAGGTAATAATAACGTATAAATTGTAAAATAGGCGGCGGATGAAGACTGTAATGAGCAATTTCCCGTGCTCTGCTATGATTGACAACATAAAAAGTGAAATAATCACTCATTCATTTCCTTGATAACAGTTCAGTAGTGCATCAAGCCGTAGAGGTGACATCTGTAAAAGATAGCGTCTGGCGAACTTCATCAGAAATCCCTTGCATTTTACTCAGAGCAGAGAATGTAGCTAGGTATTTCATGTGCACAGCATTCTCAGTACAAATGAGAACAATGACACGTAGTCTGTGGTAACACAGGGCAGATGGATATTTGGAAGGACATACGTCTTTCTCAAAGCAAAATTCTTTTACGCCATAATTTCTTCAATCCAAGATTCACTGTCATAAAGCAAGACAAGCACTGGCATTATTTTGCAACTTTTAATTCGTACCTTTCCTCGTCTTTTTCTTCAAGGGTTTGTATTTAATGTTCTGTATACGTCCTGAAAATCAATGACCAAGCGATGTGGCACAGTGGTTAGCACACTGGATTAGCATTTGGTAGGATGACAGTTCAAACCATTGTCTGGCCACCCTTATTTAGATTTTCCGTGATTTCCTCTAAATCGCTTTAGACAAATTCCGGGATGGTTCCTTTGAAAGGGCACGGCCGATTCTCCTCCCCATACTTCCTTAATCCGAGCTTGTGCTCCGTCTGTAATGGCCCCTTTGTCGACGGGACGTTAAACACTAATCTCCTCTTTGAAAATCATTCATTTCATTTCGTACATCGTTATCGTTGTTTAAGCTGAACACTTCTTGGCCTCCAGTCCTCACCCCCCCACCAAGAAAAAGCCAACCTTATTCCAACACTGAACACTTCCTCTCTTAGTTCTCATCGCAAACCAAACGTGGTACTCCCCTACTTCCTCTTAACCACCACCTGGTCATCTTCCAGGAATTTCTTATCTCCAGCTCAGCGTCACTGTTGTTGTCCAGGTCCTGGGGACTTATTCCAGTACTTTGTGTTGTATAAATGTTATGGCTGGATTTGAGCGAGTAGTTAAGTGGTGGAGGTTGGGACAAGATCTAGAAGATGACGGAACCAGTGGTGACAAATTATTGATTTCTCTCTTGGATAGGCATAGGGACTGCGTCCACAGGAGGTAGCAGTTGTCGGTGAACCTAGTTTGGGATGCGCATGTGTCAATGCGCGTCAGCGACGACCTACTGAGAACGCATCGTTAAGCCCTGAAGCTGCATAAGTAGTCGGCACTTATGCTGTCGTAACCGAGGTCGGAACGAGACACAGATAGTTCTGGCGGTAGGCGGCTGCGTTGCTCACGGTCGGGACCCGGGGCCGAGTTCTGGAAGGAGGAGCTTACGGGCTTTCGACGGTGACGTTAGCAGTGTACGAGTACTGAACGGCGCTGGCTTGCGCTGACGTGCCGGGGAAGCTGTGAGCTGGGAGTATGTTGGTTCGACGCGTGGCCCATCCAGGCTGCCGCTGGACCTTCGGCTGGTGGTCCCGCCGATGTGGCCTAATCACGTCTTTACCCGTGCGGTGGAAACCGAAGCACTGCGGACGCGTATTCGAAGCCCGGCTGCGGTGACGTGTCGAACCTGATCGGACAGCCAACTTTAAGGCAGGTCAGGGTACGTGGCCTGTCAAGCGCAGCCGAATCGTGTCGAAACGTTAATTACTGCCCCAGAGCAGAGGCAGCAGCTGCGGAGCAGCTGGCATGGCATACGTCGTGAGATAGCGGGAATCAGCAAGCGACTGGATTTCCGCATGTGCCTACGCTGCAACACTACAGTAACAATTTCTGACGGGATTGGCAGATTTCCATTATCTACCGAAATGTTAACTTTTGTGGCAGATATTTTCACACTGCAGCATAGCCTTCCTAAATCTACATCCACATTCATACTCTGAAAATCACACTCAAGAACCTGGGAGAGGGTTTACTGAACCATCTTCACATCAAATCTCTGTTATTCCACTCTTGAACAGAGCGCGGAACCAGTACCTTTCCGTGTGAGCACTGATTGCCCCTATTTTATTATGGTGATCGTTTCTCCCTATAAAGGTCGGCGCCAACAAAATGTTTTCACATTCGGAGGAGAAAGTTGGTGATTGAAATTTCGTTAGAAAATCCCACCGTTACGAAAAACGCCTTTATTAGAATGGTGTCCGCCTCAGATCCTGTGTCGGTTCCGTGGCACTCTCGCCCTGTTTGGCGATAATACAAAACGTGTTGCCTTTCTTTGAAGTTTAGTGATGTACTACGTTAGCCCTATCTGGTAAGGATCACACACCGCACAGCAGTACTCCAAAAGAGGACGGACAAGTGTGGTGTACGCAGTCTCCTTAATAGATCTGTAGCAGTTTCCAACTGCTTTGCCAACAAAACGCATTCTCTGGTGCGCCTTCCCGACAATATTTTTATGTGTTATTTCCAATTTAAGTTGTTTATAACCGTAAATCTTAGGTACTTCGTTGAATTATCAGCCTTTAGATTCGACTGATTTATCGTAAAACTGAGGTTTGATGGATTTTTGTTGGCTCTCGTGTGGATGACCTCACACTTTTCATTATTCATTTTCAGCACGAATCTAGTGACATGACAGGGACGATATTCCGTAAGCACGCAGTTTGATTACAAGCTGCCGTGAGGTACGGTGTCAAAAGCCTTCTGGAAACATACGGAATAGATTTGAAATCCCTTGTGGATAACAGTTAACACTTTGTGTGAGTAAAGAGCTAGTTGTATCTCACACGATCGATAATCTACATATCCGTGTTAAATGTGTCAAAAGACCCTTCTCTTCGCGGTAGTTCATTCAGTCTGTACACCGAATGCTGTAAGACTGCATCCCTACTCTGTATTGAGACTACAATATGTGCGGGTAGCATAGCGCTCAGATGATAGGTTCCTTTCAGTTGTATACTTTTATGTAATTCATCCTTCCATTTTCCTGTGAGATCCTCAGTATACATGTTGAAGACTGTTGGTGACAAGTTTTATTTTTTCCTATCACCTTTATTATTATCATATCTGCCATTTGTGAGCTGCCTGTGTTTATAACTACAGTAATGCGCGAAACGGAAGGACGAAAGCAAGATTTACGTGGTGTGCCACCGTCAAGTATCATATTTTTATGAAACTTGGACCATACATAGAAAGGACTGCTTCACTATGGTACAGAGGGTAAAGTAAATAAATGCCCAGAAAGTGGAACAGAAATGACACTTTTATCGAAAGGTAGTATACTGAATGCACTGCGATTTACTAAGTCCCCTGCGTAGTACAGGAGGTGGGATATGGTGCGTATTAGGATAAGTGATCACAACAGACGACAGGCAGGTCGCAGTTCGTAGTATTAGACGCCAAATCATCGAGTAAAATTGAAGTGATATCAGGTGTTCCCCAGGGAAGCGTCCTGGGACCTCTGCTGTTCCTGATCTATATAAATGACCTGGGTGACAATCTGAGCAGTTCTCTTAGGTTGTTCGCAGATGATGCTGTAATTTACCTTCTAGTAAGGTCATCCGAATACCAGTATCAGTTGCAAAGCGATTTAGAAAAGATTGCTGATTGGTGTGGCAGGTGACACTTGACGCTAAATAACGAATAGTGTGAGGTGATCCACATGAGTTCCAAAAGAAATCCGTTGGAATTCGATTACTCGATAAATAGTACAATTCTCAAGGCTGTCAATTCAAATAAGTATCTGGGTGTTAAAATTACGAACAACTTCAGTTGGAAAGACCACATAGATAATATTGTGGGGAAGGCGAGCCAAAGGTTGCGTTTCATTGGCAAGACACTTAGAAGATGCAATAAGTCCACTAAAGAGACAGCTTACACTACACTCGTTCGTCCTCTGTTAGAATACTGCTGCGCGGTGTGGGATCCTTACCAGGTGGGATTGACGGAGGACATCGAAAGGGTGCAAAAAAGGGCAGCTCGTTTTGTATTATCACGTAATAGGGGAGAGAGTGTGGCAGATATGATACGCGAGTTGGGATGGAAGTCATTAAAGGAAAGACGTTTTTCGTCGCAGCGAGATCTATTTACGAAATTTCAGTCACCAACTTTCTCTTCCGATTGCGAAAATATTTTGTTGAGTCCAACCTACATAGGTAGGAATGAACATCAAAATAAAATAAGAGAAATCAGAGCTCGAACAGAAAGGTTTAGGTGTTCGTTTTTCCTGCGCGCTTTTCGGGAGTGGAATGGTAGAGAGATAGTATGATTGCGGTTCGATGAACACTCTGACAAGCAATTAAATGTGAATTGCAGAGTAATCAAGTAGATGTAGATGTAGATGTAGATGTACATGCTCTGCAACGTGCTCCCATGCTGGCCACAATGTAGGTAAGGAGTTCTTATAGTGCGGCGATCCATTCCTCCATCAGCATGGTGGACAACTGCTGGATCTTCTGTAGTGTTGGTGGATGTGCTGGAGTTCGTCTTCCCAATGCATCTCACATGTACCTGACAGGGATCAAGCCAGGATAAGGGACAGGCCAGTCCGTTCTCCGAATGTCCTCTCTTGCGAAGAGTGCAGTTCAATACGGTCGCACATTGCCGTCCATCAAAATGAAGTCATGACCGATCACAGGGCTGAAAACATGCATACGGGGAATGGGTATAACGTCACAACAACGTTGACCGACGAGTACTTAGTGTTGAAAGCTGTGTACAACACTATGCCTCCCCACTTCATAGCAATTGGTTCACAAAAACTATTATATTTGATAATGCCCGTCGGTGCTTTACATTTCCACACCTCTCGCCATATGGTGCTACATTTTAGTGTTACAGATCATATGGAGTACGGAGGTCCAATATTACATAGCCGTACTGACCTCCAAACCTTCACAACACGGTATACTCATTGCCAGTGTCAATATAACACTGCACTCCTTCCCCATGTGCATCTTTTAAGGGAGGAATTTTGCCCCGACCCTATGACAGTGAGCCACAGCAATGAACTGTTTAGATGGAGGAGATGTAACGAGAGGATATTCGGTCGATAGACTGGCTTGCGATTTCCCCTGGGTTAAATCCCATTGAGCGCGTGTGTGAGGCGTTGGTTAAGGGTAATGCTACATATCCTCGTGCACCAACGAAAATTATTTTAGAGCTGCCCTGGTGGAGGAATGAAATGTCCAGTCACAAGAGCCCCGTACCGTCCTAGCGGCCAGTACGGAAACCTTTTCTATAGCATGCACTGCCGCCCATGACGATCACACTCCCTATTAAAATGTATGTACCTTATTTTGTAAATTTCAGGTGACACGATATATCGCTACGACTAGAATGTAATTAATATATGAAATAAAATAATTTCTTAAATAAAATAATCATTTCTGTTCATCTCATTGCGTATTTCCTTCAGTTATCTTCTGTATTATACTGTACGTGTGATACAAGTTTCAATGACGTATGTTACTGGCTAGTAAAACCTCATGTGAAGATTAACTTCACCGTTAAGTTTCGCACATAAGCGTATTTTGGAACCTTCGTAAAAGCTTTTGATTGTCTGTATAAGATGTATGGAATATCCTCTGTCTTCCGTTATTGACCATAGTTCGTTTCTAATGAGCGAGTCAAAAGTTTTGGCCGCACAGGGTAGCCGTGGGATCTAAGGCGCTTTCCCACAGTTTGCGCGGCTCCACCCGTCGGAGCTTCGAGTCCTCCCTTGGGCATGGGTGTGTGTTTTGTCCTTAGCGTAAGTTAGTTTAAGCTAGATTAAGTAGTGTGTAAGCCTAGGGACCGGTGACCTCAGCAGTTTGGTCCCAAAGAACTTACCACAAATTTCCAAAAGTTTTGTCGAAGTCAGTAAAAGCAACATATGTTTCTAGGCTACCCGTTAATCGCTTTTTTAGAATGCCTTTCACACCGAAAATATCGTTCAGGTTGAGTTTCCTCCTTTGTCTACGTTCTTCTTCTACAGGTTTATGTCAGCTATTGCTCTCAAGAGATTATTTAAAATTTTCATTAAATTTTGTACAGTGCACTGAAATATACTGATACCTCTATTATTGTCGCGTACACTTCTTAATTCTTTTTAAAAATAGGTATTTCCTCTGAGGCTTTCCAGTTGTAACAGACGTTATTACTTTGCCACCATTCGCTGAAAAAACGTAAAACCATTATCTCACACAGCATCCCTTAGTTCGATGTTTGTTCTGTTTAGGACGTACGCTGTGCCATTTTTAAGCTTTTTGAAACCTGCTGGAATTCATATTATTTTTCTTGAGGCTATTCTCTCATTCTATCGGTGAGTCACACACTCTGTATTTGTTCCAGAAGTTTCAGTACTCAATATTTCATAATTGTCTTATGCATTGTTATTTGCTGATTACGTATTCTAGCGTTGTCTCTTTCCGACTGATGTAAGTTTACCATTTTAACAGTAAATTCTGCTGTCCACGTACACTATGTTCAGTGTTTGTAATCAGTTTATTAAAATAACTGCAGTGTCTTTTTTTATTAGTTGTCTACCGTGGTTTCACTTATTATTGTATCGCTGCTCTTTTTCTTGTGTTCAGTTTTGTAGTAGAAGATCGCATGCTTTCCACTTCTCTTTTATGGCTTTCTTCGCCTCTAAGTTCCATGTCATTAACCCCGTTTTTCTTCTTTACTTTTTCTTTCTTCTGTCTGCTTCAAGTGCTTTTCCTGTATACAGTCTTTTATACCCCTCAAGAAGGGAAAGTAGCCTACGTGGCCAGTGGCTAACATGGCATTTAAATAAATCTAAGAAGTGCAGGTGCTAGTGTAATATCGTTACACAAGAGACCAATCATATCATCATCCAAAATTACAGTGGTGGAAAATTTAAAACTCCATGATTGTCGTGACAATAGTGGGAATTAAAAAAATGCAGGATAACGGTGTTGGGAAGTTCGAAATTTGAAATTTTGTGGCACGTTCCTGTGGGACAAAACTGCTGGTGTCATCGGTCCCTAGGCTTACGCAGTACTTAATCTAACTTACACACACAACCATGCCCGACAGAGAACTCGAACCACCGATAAGGGAGGTGGGGGGGTTAGCCGCGTGAGCCGTGGCAAGGCGCGTAGACTGTGTGCCTACCCCGTGATGCGGGAAGTTTAAAAAAAAGCAAGATGGCGAAGGCGACACATTTTATTTTAATATCAGTTAAAATGAAACTATCAATCACAGCACAGTGCTTTAGCCTCTAAAATTAAACAGCCAATCAGCAGGTGGCCCACAATTTTCAAAAATGAGGATTATCCACAATACTACTGTGCCCATCCCCCCCCCCAAAAAAAAATGAGCAAATGAGTAAAATGTCTCCAGTAGCTATAGAAGTTTTCACCTTTTTAACTGCTTGAATAAAATCAAACTGAAACTAATTTGCGTTTCGTGAACAAACAGTATACGGTATGAACAAACATATACCTGATCTCGACTTCTGTTGTGGCTATCCTGTAATATTACTACTAGAGGACTGCCTATATGTTCAACACTTATCTTAATCGAATTTGAGCTCTCACCATCTGTTGTCAAAATCCAAAATGAGCTGTTCATTTTGTGAAATACTATGCAGTCATTATGTCAACTGTTCCCAATATTTTAGCTCTGTGAAATGCACTTTTTACTACTGTCTTCCCATTCTGCAGTTACGTCTTCCATTTTATTTTCTGCAGCAATCATAAGCTTCAAGCGCTGACTAGTGCTTCGTTAATTTCCTCTTCATCATATATCGTGTGTGTGTGTGTGTGTGTGTGTGTGTGTGTGTGTGTGTGTGTGTGTGAGTGAGTGTGTGTGTGTGTTATCTTGTCTTACTAATGATATGCCGCTCTTAGCTATTGCACATTTAATGATACTGGTATATTTAGAATCATATTTGTAATTTAATTGTCTTTTGGAGTGACTGTTTTGCTTATTGAGAATTTTAGTGTATTATTGCAGATCCCATGTTCATAATAGGCTCATTTTTTCAAGAATGAAAACTACATCAGAAGAGGAAGAGGAACACATACTAAGATGCACAAGATGAAGGTCTCAAAGCTGAAGAAACTAAGGCAATTAAGAAAGCACATGGCAAAATAAGAGGTAGAGACATATGAGGAGGAGGAGAAGAAGATGAATACCAGGCAAAATTATCGATGAAGACAGTAATGACGATAAAGAAGAACTTGAAGTATGTTAAGAAAGAACTGATGGGGTGATTCAATAATTTGCAATGTAAGTTTCATCAGAAAAAATGCTTTTATGATCTTGTCCTTAAAATTAAAACCAATAAAAGAAGTTACACTAAATGAGATCTGCAGTAGTACACCAAAATTCTCAATAAGCTGAAGTGCTTTCCTCTTGAAATGCAACTTCTGCTGTGACACAACGTGGCGAGATTTTTTACCCAATATTTTCCTACCTAACAATACACATAGCTGGAATATGGTCTCAAATTGAGAATAATGTAATATCTCATTGTATCTCCATTTTGTGACAGAAGGAGACAACATAAATATTTTATTTAACTGTCTCATACATAGTGATTCACAACATCAATAAATTTGAAAAGTGATTCATATTAAAATATTCATTCACCTACCTTATCTACAGTAATATTTTCGTTAATAATGAACTGAAGATTTGTGGGTCACTGTAAGGATTATTGCCAAAGGAACTAGTCTTCACTTACTGGCAAAGTATTTGTAGCATCATGAAAGTTATTCAGTATTTATTAGCAGGCATTTCACAGAGAAGAACTAGGTATTAATCCTTACGTCACTTAACTATATATTTCTCTTGGTGTTTTGGCTCTGTTTGTCTCCTTATTGTAATTTCTCAATACGTAATAAGAAACTGCACATGACAGTGAGCAGGTTGTTCTTCGGTAATAACATGTAACGATGTGAATAAACTGGTCACATATCACAGTTTCATATTTTGTTACAAATGAGCCTCAAACGAAATTGTAACAAATAGCTCCATATAAGGCCATGGTACACTAAATTTTCAAAATTGCACCATTACAACAAAACTGTAACAATCTGACACACATGTTACAGGAAAATTGTTATAAAATGCTCCATTCGTCATCATATTTCAGCAAAAGTATAACTGATTGCCCTATGTTTCAGTAAAGAAGGAACGAAATATGCCTACAATGGAAAAAAGTATCATCTTGTTAATGTTGTCAAATCAATGTTGTAATAAATTCTTCACGTTAAAGCAAAATTTTTAATAATTACAGCAAAATTGTAACAAAATGCCCTGTATATAACGACTGTTGTACATAATTGTAGCAAATAGCTGATTATATACGACCCCTACTACATGAAATTGTAGCAGATTAACCCCATAAGTTCCTATTTTACATTTCGTTTAAGATAAAAATCGAACCAAATTTTAAGTACCCAAATCACAGCAAAATTGTAACAAGTGGACGTGGTATTCAATAGAACTGAAAATAGACGAAGTTTATGGGACAACTTACCTCACATACGAGATCAGTTGACAGAAGACATAGTGAGATATCAAAAAATAGCCAGTTTGATAATAGTGAAAAGTTATCAAGGTAAATATTTTGAGAGGGAGAGCAAGGCATGAACTTATTAAGGAAGTTGAAATTAATGTAGGCTGCAGTAGTCATGCAGTGATATAGGGATCTACACTTGAATGATTAGCCTGGAGAGCTGCAGTCGAACCAGACTTCACACTGAAATCCACAACAACAACAAAACCAACAAGTGTTATTTCAGAATGTGGCCACTATACTTATTTAATGTAGCACTAGGATGATGTACACAACATTCCATTCGAGAAGTTGCAACAAGGAAAAACACACACACTGAGAAGATAACAGTGGGTTTGAGAACTTCGTTCAGTGGCTTTAAAGTGTATGTCACATTAGATATTTTGAGCATGTCATCTTGATGAAGGAGTAAAACTACAGCTTGGGCAGACTGCATCCATTCTATTTAAGATAAGGCGTTATGTACCATACTAGTTTTAGAGGAACTGGTTTAGTTACAAATTAGACCTTCTGCATGAGTATCAAATTAATTGTTGTTTTTTTATTTGCTGCTGCTGTTAGAAGTAGAGTTCCAGTCTCCATTTGTGATACCTTATTCTCAATGAGGTTATCTGGATGTAAATAAGAAGGACTCAATCTACTGGTCAGTCACATAGTCATATCTTATCTACATCTACACCAACATCTACATCCATACTCCGCAATCCACCTGACGGCGTGTGGCGGAGGATACCTTGAGTACCCCTATCGGTTCTCACTTCTATTCCAGTCTCGTATTGTTCGTGGAAAGAAGGATTGTCGGTATGCCTCTGTGGGGGCTCTAATCTCTCTGATTTTATTCTCATGGTCTCTTCGCGAGATATACGTAGGAGGGAGCAATATACTGCTTGACTCCTTAGTGAAGGTATCTTCTCGAAAATTCAACAAAAGCCCATACCGAGATAGTGAGCATCTCTCCTGCAGAGTCTTCCACTGGAGTTTATCTATCGTCTCCGTAAAGCTGTCGCAATTACTATGTGATCCGGTAAGAAAGCGCGCTGCTCTCCGTTGGATCGTCTCTCTCTCTTGTATGAACTCTATCTGGTGCGGATCCCACACTGGTGAGCAGTATTAAAGCAGTGGGCAAACAAGTGAACTACTTCCTTTGTTTTCGGATTGTATTTCCTTAGGACTCATCCAATGAATCTAAGTCTGGCATCTGCTTTACCGACGATCAAGTTTATATGATAAAAAAATGGTTCAAATGGCTCTGAGCACTATGGGACTTAACATCTGTGGTCATCAGTCCCCTAGAACTTAGAACTACTTAAACCTAACTAACCTAAGGACATCACACACATCCATGCCCGAGGCAGGATTCGAAACTGCGACCGTAGCAGTCGCGCGGTTCTGGACTGCGCGCCCAGAACCGCTAGACCACCGCGGCCGGCTTATATGATCATTCCATTTTAAATCACTCCTAATGTGTACTCCCAAATAATTTATGAAATTAACTGCTTCCAGTTGCTGACCTGCTCCATTGTAGCTAAATGATAAGGGACCTTTCTTTCCATGTATCCGCAGCACATTAAACTTGTCTACATTGAGATTCAGTTGCCATTCCCTGCACCATGCGTCAATTCGCTGCAGATCATCCTGCACTACAGTACAATTTTCCATTGTTACAACCTATCGATACACCACAGTATCATTTGCAAAAGGCCTCAGTGAACTTCCGATGTCATCTACAAGGTCATTTACGTATATCGTGAATAGCAACGGTCCTACGGCACTCCCCTGCGGCGCACCTGAAACTGAGAATGACATGCTGCGTTCTGTTCTCTAGGAACTCTTTAATCCAATCACACAATTGGTCTGATAGTCCCTCCGCTCTTACTTTGTTCATTAAACGACTGTGGGGAACTGTATCGAACGCCTTGCGAAAGTCAAAAAACACGGCATTTACCTGGGAACCCGTGTCTATGGCCCTCTGAGTCTCGTGCACGAATAGCGCCAGCTGGGTTTAACACAATCGTCTTTTTCGAAACCCATGCTGATTTCTACAGAGTAGATTTCTAGTCTCCAGAAAATACATTATGCTCGAACATAATACGTGTTCCAAAATTCTACAACTGATCGACATCAGAGATATAAGTCTATAGTTCTGCACATCTGTTCGAGGACCCTTCTTGAAAACGGAGATGACCTGTGCCCTTATCCAATCATTTGGAACGCTACGCTCTTCTAGAGACCTACGGTACACCGCTGCAAGAAGGGGGGCAAGTTCCTTCGGGTACTCTGTGTAAAATCGAAGTGGAATCCCATCACGTCCAGCGGCCTTTCCTCTTTTGGGCGATCTTAATTGCTTCTCTATCCCTCTGTCGTCAATTTCGATATCTACCATTTTCTTATCTGTGCGACAATCTAGAGAAAGAACTACAGTGCAGTCTTCCTCTGTGAAACAGCTTTGGAAGAAGACATTTAGTATTTCGGCCTTTAGTCTGTCATCCTCTGTTTCTGTACCATTTTGGTCACCGAGTGTCTGGACATTTTGTTTTGATCCACCTACCGCTTTGACATAAGACCAAAATTTCTTAGGATTTTTTGCCAAGTCAGTAGATATGACTTAACTTTAGAATTCATTGAACGCCTCTCGCATAGCCCTCCTCACACTGCATTTCGCTTCACGTAATTTTTGTTTGTCTGCATGGCTTTCGCTATGTTAATGTTTGCTGTGAAGTTCCCTTTGCTTCGGCAGCAGTTTTCTAACTCGTTTGTTGTACCACGGTGGCCCTTTTCCATCTCTTACGATCTTGCCTGATACATACTGATCTAATGAATATTGTACGATGGTTTTGAACTTTGTCCACTGATCGTCAACACTATCTGTACTTGAGACAAAACTTTTGTGTTGACCCGTCAAGTACTTTGAAATCTGCTTTTTGTCACTTTTGCTAAACAGAAAAATCTTCCTACCTTTTTTAATATTTATATTTACGGCTGAAATCATCGATGCAGTAACCGCTTTTTGATCGCTGATTCCCTGTTCTGCGTTAACTGTTTCTTATTGTTCGGGTCTGTTTGTCACCAGAAGGTACAAATACGTTATCGCCGCGAGTCGGTTCTCTGTTTAACTGCTCAAGGTAGTTTTCAGATAAAGTACTTAAAAAATTTTCAATGGATTCTTTGTCCCTGCCACCCGTTACGAACGTTTGAGTCTCCCAGCCTATATCCGCCCAGAACTATAACATGGTGGGGAAATCTACTGGAAATATTTTCCAAATTTTCCTTCAGGGGCTCTGCCACAACAGCTGCTGAGCCAGGGGGCCTACAGAGACATTCAATTACCATGTTTGAGCCTGCTTTAATCGTGACCTTCAGCCAAATTATTTCGCACTTCGGATCTCCGTCAATTTCCTTCGATTCTATAGCACTTTTCATCGCTACAAACACGCCTCACCCTTCACTGTTCAGCCTGTCTCTGCGGTATACATTCCAATCTGAGTTTAGAATTTCATTATAGTTTACATCTGGTTTCAGCCAACTTTACGTCCTTAGTACTATGTGGGAATTGTGACCGTTTATTAATGTGAGCAGTTCTGGGCCCTTTCTATAGACGCTCCTGCAGTTTACTATTACAACATTAATATTGTTATTCCCTGTTGCGCTTTGCCTACTACTACCTTGTCGCGTCTCAGGAGGTTTCTTGTCGGGCCTAGGGAGGGAATTCTCTAACCTAAAAAAACCACATGTGCACTCCACACGTACTCCGCTACCCTTGTAGCCGCTTTCTGCGTGTACTGCATGCCTGACCTATTCAGGGGGATGCTACATTTCTCCAACCGATAGCGGAGGTCGAGAAATTTGCGCCCCAGATCTCCGCAGAATCGTCTGGTTTAAGCCTTCCACTCCGCTCCAAACCAGAGGACCGCGATCGGTTCTGGGAACGATACTACAAATCGTTAGCTCAGATTCTACCCCGTGAGCGACGCTTTTCGCCTTCACCAACTCCGCCAATCGCCCGTATGAACTGAGGATAACCTCTGAAACCAGACGGCAGGAGTCATTGATGGCTACATGAGCAACAATTTGCAGTCGGGTGCACCCAGTGCTCTCTATCGCCGCCGGCAGGGCCTCCTCCACGTCTCGGATGAGACACCCCGGCAAGCAGACAGAGCGAACACTGGCCTTCTTCCCCTACCCTTCCGCTATTTCCCTAAGGGGATTCATCACCCGCCTAACGTTGGAGCTCCTAATCACTAATAAACCCCTCCCCCTGTGTGCCTGCTCGGACCTTGCTGAAGGAGCAGCCACATGTCCACCCACAGGCAGTGCGGGCGATGCCACACGGCCAGTCTCCACATTGATACTCGGCCTCGTGCGCCGCGAACGCCGCTGAACCCTAAATTCCGCTTGGGGAGAGGGTGGCCCAACCGCGCCCGGTACCCGCAAAGATGTCTCGACAGCAGGGACCGTGGGTGAAGCATGTAACACCTGGGCAGCAGCCTGAAGACGGATGACCGCTGCCATCAACACGCTCAGCTGTTCGCGAACAGTGGCCAGCTCTTCCTGCGTCCCTACACAGCAGCCACACATCCTATCTATCGTAAGCAATCAGTTTACTGTAGAGAGTTAATCAACTTTTAACTAGACTGCTAATTCACTTAAGGCGGCTGATAGTTGACTAAACTGTGGTTATTAGACACTTCTTGTTGAAAACAATGAAAATAGCACTCTGGACTGTATTCAAAACAAACACTAGCACTACTGGCACTGTGGCTGACTAAAGGGACCCTCTCTGACTATATTCAAAACAAACACGAAATCTATGGAACACTATTACTAGCACTCGAAAATTAAAGCTTCCTAAAAGCAAAAACACATGGAAGAAGAAGTGACAAGTAGGAAAAATACCGTTAATAGTTAAATTAAGGTAGCTCGCTGCACAGCAGACGTGAAGCAGACGGCAGTTACGACGACACTGACACTACTGGCACTATGTCATCATGGCTGCTTTCTTTACATTAACTGTTGGTGCTGATACCCGATAGTTCAATTATAATATTGTTAAATAGTGACATTATTATTGGACTGGCTATAATAATTCCTAGAGAATAAGCGTTAACAGTATGGATTTTCCCACACAATTCCGTCTTCTGCATGTTGTAGCAAGTTAGCAACCGAACAAAGATAGTCACACAGAGTGTCATCGACAATAAACATATGTGTTTGACAATACTCTGGTTACATAGATTTGTCGTTTACAAAGAAATGCACTCAGCGTTTAATTACAGAAATTATTTATGGTCTTTGTAAATTTAACAATTAACGAAGTTCTAAACAAGAAACTTTTCTGGTTAAAAGCGCCCAAAGTTACTTCAGAATCAATAATAAAGAACGAATGGTTAGCGGAATTTTGATACTATCTGCGTAGATTATACTGTCTTATTAATCAAACACATTATTGAAAATTGATGTATTATAACTGCACAATATTTTAGGCAGGTGGCATGATAACAGCTGCGTGTTGTAAGTAATCTTCTAGGCTACTGCCAATTTATACGTAGTATGTTACATTTATTTCCGTTGAAGCAACTTTACTAATCGCTGCATCAATCAACAATCCTCTGCAGGCCTTTCTGCACTCTGCTACAGTCTTCTGGCGTTGCTAGCTTCCAATGGATAACAGCTCCTTCCATGAAAAACCTCGTTCTGGTTCCAACATTATCAGATAGATAATAGAAGTTATTCCACGCCTTAACAGGTTGATTGCTACGACAACCGTTTTTCGTGAGTGTGTGAACAAACAGTCTCAGTTGAAAAGTTATTTTTATTACACATAAAGTATTTCAGGTGATTATAGCCTCATCAGATGTTATGTAAAGCTATGGAGAACATTTCATATCACTAGCTGGAACGGCGTTTGGTCGCAACTGATGGTTTATTCACCATCAGCTCTTACCAACCACGTTTCCAGCTGATGATATTAAATACCCATGACTGCTTTCATAAAGTCTGCTGAACTCTTAACCGGATGAAATGCGTTACTTGTAATGAATATAACTTTACAACAGAGACAATTTCTGAATACAAGCTAGATAATAGTTGTAGATTATCAAGGAATTGTTTCCTATTTTCGTTATTTGCAACCAAAGTCACACGAAATTCCTCATACGTACCACCATTCTCTAATAAGGTGTGACATCCTCAAATCACAGTTGGAGGAAAGATTGAGTGTGGGTAAGAATGTTTGTAAATGATGGCTACAAGTTATCTATGCACAGGAAGTGGCCCTGTCACCACGCTTGGCATAATGAAGCCGACCAATCGACGGCACACTGCTCCATCCCAGTAGCAACCACTTATTTTTGTAGGTACCTATTTTTTATATATAGTCAACTCTGATTTTGCAAACTGCTCTAACAAGCAGATCTTGTTGCGCTTTATTTGTACAATCTTACGCAGTCTTGCTACCTCAACACAGTGTTACCATCATTTTGTTATTCAATATGAATGTTAGAGAACTTTGTCGTATGTTAAATTTTACTGTGATTATTGTCACTCATTAGGGGGTAACAAATATTTCCTAGTATCGGTTTTGAGTTAGAGTCCAAGATTCATTTCCATTGATCTACTACAACGGTATAAACATAATTTTTACTATGGGACCGTCTAACTACAGGTAAACGAAACTAAATATTCGTGCCATACGCGTTTCACCTTTATTCTCTGCAAGGCATCTTCAGTGACAGGTTGCGTCGACAATTTTCTCCATGTTATGTTTCTGTTCGATTTCTGATGCTGTTCTCTTCTTATAATTGCCACTTGGGGTTTTCGTTTTCCACATTTCACAGTACTAAGAACTGAACACTTCTTGTGATGCAATATTCTGGTTTGTGTTCAACGCTCCAAAAGTAAAAATTATCAATATATCGTAATATTAGATGCAATAGAGGAAGATACGACTACAAAAGGTGAAGACTGCCCTACTACTTTTGCATAATGAGAATGAGAATGCATAGTGAGACTATCCACTAACAATAAACATAATTAAGCTTGTTGATCTCGCTGTGATGGAATTATCAACGTGTGCAGAGGCCACACTCGACGATCAGTGTGGCCTCTGCACACACACACACACACACACACACACACACACACACACACACATAAATATATATATATATATATATATATATATATATATATATAGAGAGAGAGAGAGAGAGAGAGAGAGAGCCGTCAGTTTCTGAATGGGTTGATATGGCTCACCACGAATTGCTTCCCTGTGCCAACATTCTCAGTTATTTGGTAGATCTATTCGAACTTGGTTTTCCTCTACAGTGTTTACTTTCTACTATTCCTTCTAGTACTATGAAAGTTCCCAGAATGAGATTTTCACTCTGCAGCGGAGTGTGCGCTGATATGAAACTTCCTGGCAGATTAAAACTGCGTGCCCGACCGAGACTAGAACTCGGGACCTTTGCCTTTCGCGGGCAAGTGCTCTACTCACACATACGTCCTTCACACCAACGTGAATAGACGTTTTGTTCTCATTTCCCTAAATGATTTTCCAAGTTCCAATGGAATATTATTTATCCCTTCAGTCATATTCGGTTTCAAGTCTTCTAATGCTTCTTTGCATTTTGATTTCAGTACGGGGACCCCTTTCTCTTCAATATTTATTTATTTTTTATTTATCTACACTTCAAGTGCCGAAGGACGAAACTGAGGAGCAAATCTCCAAGGTCATGGAACGTGTTAAGTACATGAAATTACAATATACAAGTAATAACAGATACAAATAAAATGTAAATCCATAAATTTAAGTAGAGGCAATCAACAATAGAACAAGAATCAGCTTAATTTTTGAAGGAACACCTCGACGAAATGGAAGAAGTAACTCATGAGGAAACTCTTCAGTTTCAATTTGAATGCGCGTGTATTACTGCTAAGGTTTTGGAAATCGTAGCTTATTGATAATGAATGCAGCAGAATACTGCACACCTTTCTGCGCAAGAGTTACAGAAGTCCTATCCAAATACGGGTTTGACTTCTGCCGAGTGTTAACTGAGTGCAAGTTGCTTATTCTTGGGAATAAGCTAACATTGTCAACAAGAAATGACAGTGAGGAATATATGTGTTGAGAGGCCAATGTCAAAATACCCAGACTCGTGAACAGGGGTTGAAGATATATTCGTGAACGTACACCTCGTTTCTGAGTCAAAAATATCCTTTTAGAGTGGGAACAGCTACCCCAAAATATAATACCACAAGACATAAGCGAATGAAAATAAGCAAAGTAGACTAATTTTCGTGTCGAACGTTCACTCACTTCAGAGTCATGATCTGCACTATTGGAAATCGAGGCTATGTTGCACACACCATCCCTTACTACCAAGCTAGTGTCATCAGCAAGCAGAAATATTTTGGAGTTACCCATAATACCTTTCGAATAGTAAAAATGGCAGCATTAAGTCTTTGAACATGATCCTGAACATGTGCATACCACCACTACAGTTTACTATCTATCTGAACATATAGAAATTTGAACTGTTCAATCTCATTAGTCATATGCCCATTCCGTGAAATTAAAACGTCTTGTTTTGTTGAATTGTGTGTTAGAAACTGTATAAACTGAGTCTTACTGTGATTTAGCGTTAGTTAATTTTCTACAAGCCATGAACTTACGGCATTAACTGCACTATTTGAAACCGAGGCAATTTTGCACACACCATCCTTTACTACTAATCTAGTGTCATCAGCAAGCAGAAATATTTTAGAGGTATCCATAATACTAGAGGGCATATCATTCATATAAATAAGGAACAAACGTGGCCCCAACACTGATCCCTGGGGGACGCCCCATTTGACTGTACCCCACTCAGACCCCATATTACAACCATTCTCAACACTTTGAATAATAACATTTTGCTGTCTGTTGCTAAAGTGAGAGGTGAACCGATTGTGAGTTACTCCCCATATTCCATACTGATCCAATTTCTGGAGCAATTTTTTGTGATCTACACAATAAAATGCTTTAGTTAAATAAAATAAATATGCCTACCGTTCGAAAAATTTTGTTTAACCCTCAGAGAAAACACAATATAGCATATTTAGTTCTTAAACAACTTATAAAGCCGAACTGTACATTTCATTTCAAATCGTGCAATATAAAATTATCAATTATCCTTACATACATAGCCTTTTCAATAACTTTTGTAAACACTGGTTGCATAGAAATAGGTCTAAAATTGTATACATTAGCCGTTTCTAACTTTTTATAAAGTGGCTTTACTACTAAATTCTTTATTACTTCAGGAAATCGAACATTTCTAAAGGGAATATTTGAAATATGTACATACAGGGCTGACATGCGCAGAACTGTACTTTAATATTTTGCTAGGCACTCCATTACATCCATGACAGACCTTAGTCTTCAGTGACTTAATTATTGACTCAATCTCCCACCTGTATTTACCACGGATGAGTATTTCAGACATCAATATCGGAAAGGCATTTGCTAAGAGAGTTATATCATTCCCTGTAGAAACTAAATTTTTACTTAATTCGCCAGCAATGCTCATAGAATGATTGTTAAATACTGTACATATATCTGATTTGTCAGTAACAGCAATATTTTTACTACGAACTGAGTATATTGTCGACTTTGTGCTGCTGACCAGACACTTCCTTCATAACACACCATAAGGTTTTAAATTAATTCGTGAATTAGCTATTCTATTTGCATACCACATACTCTTTGCCTTCCTAATAACATTTTAAGAATCTTACAATACTGTTTGTAATGGGCTACTGATTACGACTGCTAACATTTTGATATAGTACCCACTTTGTTCTACATGACATCCGTATCCCACTAGTCAGCCACCTGGGCTGCTTAATACTGCTAGTACCCTGTTTAGAATATTCTAAAGGAATCAACTCTCAAAGAGCACGAAAAATGTGTTAAGGAAAGCATTATATTTATCATCTATCTTATCAGTACTGTAAGCATCCTGCCTATCTTGTTCCTTGACAAGGTTCAAAAAATCTCTTTTGCTGTTGGATTAACTTTTCTACATAGTTTGTAATTACAAGTGACATTTGTTTGAGTACAAAAGCCTTTTAGTGCTAAAATTTTGCACTATGTTCTGAAAGGCCATTCACTAACAGAATGCCCATCTAATAATGAAGATTAAATAAAAATATTGTCTATGCCTGTGCTACTAATGCCTGCATCCTAGTTGGGAAAACACCATCTGCATCAGGTCGTATGAATTTAGGAGATCTAGCAACACTCTTTTTGTTGCACCATCATATACAAAATTTGTATTGAAGTCACCTCATAAAACTAAATTTAGTACTTCCTACATAGTGAATCAAGAACCCTCTCTAGCTTGAGCAGAAATGCTCTGAAGTCAGAGTTAGGAGACCTGTAAATAACAACAATCAGAAGAATAGCTTCACTACATTTAACTGCCTCTTCACAACATTCAAATATATGTTCAGTGCAGTGCCGTGATACGACTATAGACTCAAATAGAATACTGTTTTTTTACGTACATAGCCACTCCCCCAACATGCAAGGAACTCCTTGAAAATTTTCCAGCTAATCTGCATCCTTGTAAGGGAAGGCTCTGAATTATTGAGTTATATAAGTAGAACTCCGATATACCAATAATTTCGGAGTCAGCATCTATAAGCAGTTCACTAAATTTATCTCTTATACCCCTTATATTTTGATGAACTATGCTAATTTCTTCTCTACTTGAAAACATTATGTTCTCTGAAGGTGAGCTCTTAGAGGGAATTCCTTGAAGCAGGTACACCTATCAGCTGACTTCAATCTAAAGAAGGTGCAGCTCGAATGACAACTACTGCAAGAATTTTTCCATTAGTGGTCCCACTACCACCCACTACACTGTCACCTATAAGCTTTGACAGCTTTCCCTTCCCATACCTAATGAGGTTCAGGACATGCCTGGTGAAACACCATCTAATGACTGATCCAACTGGCACCACTGAAATGTGACTCATGCTCATTGCCATAAGCACGGCCTCCAACCCCATGTTAATGCGCCCATCAGCCACATTAAGATGAGGTCGATCATGACTCTGAAACAGCTGCACGAAATGTACATTAGTGCTATCAGTTTGAGTAGCTATCTGTAGCAGGTCACCACCTATATCATATCCCCTGTCCCTATCAAGACTGTTCCCTTCGCCACACACTATCACTACCTGATCCTCCCTCGTAAAATTCCTACGTAACTCCGCTATGCTGTCAGTCACTTCAGACTACCCTGCTCTAGGCTTCACAATGAAGGTGACCTGGTACTCACTCCCTAAGATTTCCTGCAACTGCGGGGCCTCACCTCTATCATGCGAACTACCTAGGAGCAGAACCTTCCTCTTTCTGTTAGACTTTGCAACTGACCTAGGCCTCCTAACTGCTGAGGACTGCAGCAGGTTACTTACAACTACAGCTACAAGAGACACAGCTCAAGTCTGACAGTTGATCAAATCTATTGCATGTACGCAAAGTATGTCTGAATACCTCCTCCTCCTACCTGCCTTCTTGCCGACTGATATTTCCCATTCACCACCACCCTTCACCCTCCTCAACCTATCTATTTCCTCCATTGCACCTGAAGGGTACACATTTTACGCTTCTCCTGCTGTATCGATGTATTTCTACTACAGATTCTGCATTCCCCGGGGAGGATCTCGCTAGAATGCCCACTGGCTTCCCCGCTGCATTCCCCCCAATGAAAGTACCTTGAACCAATCCCACACCATAAGCCACTATTCACAAATCTACGACAGAGACCAAACTTCTTATTCATGGCAAAATTTTACAGTTACTATAAAACCTGTACGACTACGCTACCTAATTTCGGTTACACCTGTAAAACCATTTATGAAACTATCACTAGCTTTCTCGAAATTCTCTGCCTACTAAGAAAACCACAACTTGCTTCAATATTGCTATGCCACAGCTAATACCGATTCCAACAAAACTTTACAAAATTATTAGCTAAAACCAAAAATTCAAGCGGTCACTGGAACATTCAACGAAATTAAAACACTGAACGAAAAGTTTACTGAAATATTTCACTACCAAGAATAAGAAACGTCAGCTGAAAAGTAAAACACGAAATTTACTGCTGGCCGCTGTGGCCGAGCGGTTCTAGGGGCTTCAGTGCGGAACCACGCTGCTTCTACGGTCGCAGGTTCTAATCCTGCCTTGGCATGAACGTATGTGATGTCCTTAGGTTAGTTAGGTTTAAGTAGTCTAGGGGACTGATGACCTCTATGTTAGTCCCATAGTGCTTGGAGCCTTTTGAACCATTTTTGAACGAAATTTACTAAACAATTTCAACAGACAGGAAACTTTTTAAAAAAACACAGTGACCGAACGTTTCCAAAAATTTATTAAATCGGTATTTCACCACTAACAGCAATAAACACCGCTGAAAACATTTACATTTAATAACTGTCTAACAGTAGACAAATAACTTTCTCAGTAGTCGGCTTTATAACCACTGTAGCTGCAGCTGTATATCGACTCATGTTCTTTCATAATCTAATCAGACAAGTTCTCCCCTTATAGTGAACCTCAATCTACTGTTACAACCTATCTGTTCTCTCCTTCTGCGTTTACCAGTGGAACTCCCATTGTGCTCTTAATACTTGCTTTCAGTTGCACCGAAGTTTGTCTTGACTTTTCAATATTTTGGACAGTCCCTCAGACAATCATTTATTTTTCGATATTCTCACATTTTTCTTGCAGCCATTTCACCTTAACTTCTCTGCACTTCCTACTTACTTCATACCTGAATTTCTGTGACCCTGAATTTCCCTGAAATTTTTTGCACTTCCTTCTTTCATCGACCAGCTGAAATTTTTCTTCTGTCACCCATGGTTTCTTGGTAGTTGCCTTATTTGTATTTGTTTGCCTTTCCATCTTCTATAATTGCCCTTTTTAGAGTTGCCCAATCCTCTCCAACTGAGCTATAATCAGCACTATGCCTCTTCGGAATATCTAGAGCCTCAAAAGACTTCAAGCGCATCTCTTCATTCCTTAGCACTTCCGTGTCCTACGCCTTTGCGCGTTGATTCTTCCTTAGTAATCTCTTAAATTGCAGACTACTCGTCGTCGTTACTAAATTGTGATTTGAGTCTATATCTGCTCCTGGATACGCCTTAAATCCAGTAATTGCTTTCGGAAACTCTGCTTGACCATGATGTAACCTAACTGAAGTATTCCCGCATCTACCGCCCTTTTCTAAGTTTGCGTCCTGTTCTTGTGATCCTTGTGTAGAGTATTCGCTATTAAGTTGAAATTTATTACAGAACTCAATTACTTTCTCGACTCTCCCTCCTTAGTGCCAAGCTCACATTCTCTGGTAACACTTTCTACTAACCTTCCCCTATAACCGCTTTCTATTGACTATTAGATTTTCATCTCCCTTTAGGTACCGAATACGCGTTCAATGTACTATTATATATTCTCTATCTCTTCATCTCCTGTGACTTCGTTATGTATACCTGAACTATCGTTGTCGATGCTAGTTTCCTGTGAATTCTGATGAGAATAACCCTACTACTGAATTCCTTACAGTAACTCGCTTCCTGACATTCCCTCCTCTTTATAACGAATCCTAGCCCCGATACTCGACATTATGCTGCTGTTGATATTACCGTATACTCATCTGACTATATATATTTGTCTTCTCTCCATTTCACTTTAATGACCCGTACAACATCTTGACTAAACTTAAGCATTTCTTTTTTCAAACTTTCTGACTTCCCTACTACCTCGAAACTTATGAGACTCCACGCCCCGACTTGTATGAACGTTATACTTTCTTTAGTTACTCAATCTTCTGCTCGTGGTCACCTCTCCCTTGGCAGTCCACTTCTGGAGGTCCGACTGGGGTGGGGCTAGTCCCGAATCTTTTGCCAACGAAGAGATTACCATGACTTTTTTTTCAATTTCTGGCCCCGTGACTTGTGGGTGCACGTTGTTTTTCTTTACTGCTGTGTTTGCATTGCCTTATGCATCCTCTTGGCATTGAAAGTCTCTGATACTTTCGCCTATAGAGGCAGTTCCCCACCTCAAGGACCAGAGAGTGCACTGAACCTATGTCTGCTCCTCAGAGTCATTGATAAGGCCGTTGTCTGATTGAGGATTGCGTCTTATGCCGTAAGTGTTCGGCCGATATTGCTAATGGCATTTTTCGAAATTTATGCAGTGGTGTGATCCGTTCACAGGACCGAGGACGTTTTGATTTCTAATCTAATGCACTATCCCTAGATCAAGGATTCTATTAAGATTTTAAAAAAATAGAATAAAAATGTACTTATGCTGCTCAATTCTAATCCAGAACACAGACGCAACTTTTAAAACAATTTGTATCGACTAAATTAACAGTAGTAACTTCAGGCATAAGTTATAATAATTCTAGATTGTCTGTACTACCATCACCTATATTGTTGAAGAGTTCTTGACAACAACTTGAAGATTTTCAAGTATGATCGAAATCAAGTTTTCAAGCTTTAGAAGCTACAGAAAATTTGATGACCATGTCAAGTGCTAGTAAACTGTACAAAGTTCCCAGATCATTTTAATTCTGTTGCTGGTCTGTGTGGTGACTTGTTACAGTTTTGCTACGTTATGACGACGTATGGAGAAATTGGTTTGGGTTTTCCTGTAATTTGTTTAAGTATGGAAATAAAGTGCTATGTAATCTCCACTGTGACAGAATAAGTTAAAATTATCACCAGAAGAAGACAAAAGAACTTTGTTACAACACAAAATACGTAACACAAGCGTTATGACTCTAAAATTTAGAAGTTTGCTATAGCTGTGCCCATCATTTGAGTATTTCGTAAATGGAGGAAAGACGATGCCATAACTTCAAAAATGGCTCTGAGCACTATGGGACTTAACTTCTGAGGTCATCAGTCCCCTAAAACGTAGAACTATTTAAACCTAACTAACCTAAGGACATCACACACATCCATGCCCGAGGCAGGGTTCGAACCTGCGACCGTAGCGGCGCGCGGTTCCAGACTGTAGCGCCTAGAACCGCTTGGGCACACCGGGAGGCGATGCAATAACTGATACGACTCTGCACGATACTTCCATGTTTGCTGTGAAATGCACTCTCTCTTTTCCACCATGGCATTAGAAGGCGTAACATAAAGTATTTAACCGAACAACAACAGTTAATGTTATCATATCTATAGAAAGAGCAATTTCCTTTGTTACATGGCTCGTGATTATCGACAGGGATTTTGATTCAGCTCAGAAATATAACAAACACATGCCCATTCCTTGGCAGGCATCAGCAAGTCTGAGTTAGTGAATAAGCATGATTTCTTGCTGGACCAAACTGCGACTAGTCGTCGACCGTCTTTGAAAAAAGACACATGAATTTTATCGAGTTAGCAAATAAGTCGCACTTGGAGAGTGTGAAAGTATCGACTTCTAAACTAATCGCTTTTGATTGTTGAAACATGTCCAAATCCGTTGAAACAAATCAAAGCCGGCCGGTGTGGCCGAGCGGTTCTAGGCGCTGCAGTCTGAAACCGCGCAACAGTTACGGTTGCAGGTTCGAATCCTGCCTCGGGCATGGATATGTGTAGTGTCCTTAGGTTAGTTAGGTTTAAGTTGTTCTAAGTTCTAGGGCACTGATGACCTCAGAAGTTAAGCCCATAATGCTAAGAACCAAACAAATCTAAGCTAGTTGGAACAACTTGACAATTACAGACTATGCAGGAAAATATGTACGAGACAGTTACTAGTTAAAGTAAATCATCAACCCCTCTGCTCCTGCTGCTGTCCTCTGTGGGGAGTCATCGAATTACAAAAAATAAAAGTCATTATTCGTCACTACTACTACTAATAAAATTTGTATTTTACTTACAAGTACTAGTTATAATTCAAGAACACAGGGATTCTTCCGCTTCCATACTGCAGAGTTTGAAGCATTAGGCTTATGGTGTAAACCCAATATGCACTGAAAGACTTACCATTGGAGAAATGAGAATGACAACTGGACTGGAGTGCATGGCACAGCAACACGAAGTTTGGAGCTACAGTGCTGGTTTCTTTGATGACTTCCGAGATATATCCACTTTCAAGATTCTCAGGTGTTAGTGATTTAGAGCAGCAAAATATGTATACATACGAGGTACGGGGACTGCTGATTTCGAAAATAGTCACAGAAACTAACATATTTTGCTTTTTCGTGTTTTCTTAGTAATAACTGTTGTGTCGGCCGCGATGGGAATCGGCACCAACACAGATAACGAAGGAGAGAAGTTGCGATGGAAATTAATAGGCCGGCCGCGGTGGTCTAGCGGTTCTGGCGCTGCAGTCCGGAACCGCGGGACTGCTACGGTCGCAGGTTCGAATCCTGCCTCGGGCATGGATGTGTGTGTTGTCCTTAGGTTAGTTAGGTTTAAGTAGTTCTAAGTTCTAGGGGACTTATGACCTAAGATGTTGAGTCCCATAGTGCTCAGAGCCATTTGAACCATTTTTTGAAATTAATAGAAAACTTTATTTCTATTAAGGGAATAAACAATACTTAACTTCCAGTGCCTCCTACATGTAGTTACATTGACATCTATTACTGTTCGCAGAACGAAGGCTAAGTAATGTTTTCGTGTCACTCAGTACTGGTGCTTGCGAATACTGCGACCGAACAGGGGCCGACCAGTGATGGCCAGATCAGCGTTGACATGGCGGTCTGAATTCTGTCTTACTGAAGGTGTGAGCTTCGCGTTCTTTCCAGTGGCACGAGGGTCACCGCCGTCTTGATGCCGTTACGTGGCGCTGCACTGGTCGGTGTGCAGTCGATTCTTCAGAACTGCACAGTAACCAAGGACGTAAAATGTCTGTTCCTGATCATAAGGTACCACGTAATTCAACTATAAGACAAATTAATGTCCACTTCTTACAGTATGAACTTTAACATTTGCTTTTAATTTACCAGACAGTTGGTTATGTAAAAATAATACAGCCACTAAAGACAGAGTTCTTTACAGATTGCGGATACGTTGCATTTGACGTGGATGATGAATATTAAAGAATTCATTACACTTGACGGCATCTGACTCATTATAACAAAACGGCTGACAATAAAATTCGGAAAATATTACTCATAATGTACACCTTTGGACCATAAAACACAAGTAGGTACAGTTTGATTTCATTAAGTCAGATACTTGGTTGGCTGCTGAAGATGTGTTACACAAATATTCGAATTGTAATATCGTACTGTTCTCAGTTTATTATGTGCAGAAGTTGAATAAATGTATTTAATTATACGACAAAAAAGAAATAAACACAATATTTAATTTTTTATATATATAAAATTATGACTTTCTTATAAAGGACTTGCGCATCTACAGTAAATAGGGTGAACAAAATCTAAAAAAAATTTTATGAGACCAGTGTTTTACATTTTACAGCTATTTTGTCAACGTATGAACCTGTGTTCAGTGTATGACGCCTTTAGGTATGAACTACATGTATTTTGCATAAATTTAGTTAGATTACTAATAAGCCTGGTTAAATATTGCACTTGTTTTTTTAGGATTCGATATAAATTTCCTTTGTGTTGTTTTAGAATCTGAAGATGGTCATTGTATGGCCGAAACCGGTAATTACTGTGTCATAAACATATGATCGCGTCTATAAATAAACAAAAAAATTGTACAAGTATCATGTATTTTGGAAAAAATTATACTTGGAGTATTTTTTTATCGTTTCTTTTTTTCTTTTCCCTACCCTCTGTAATGTATTTCGCACTCCACACATATGAATACTGTCGCTCCAAGATGAAAACTACTACTTAGTTCATAGACTAACTGAGAATTATATGGCCGGTCGATGTCGCCGCGGTTCTAGGAGCTTCAGTATGGAACCGCGTGACCGCTATGGTCGCACGTTCGAATCCTGGCTCGGGCATGGATGTGTGTGATGTCCTTAGGTTAGTTAGGTTTAAGTAGTTGTAAGTTCTAGGGGGCTGATGAGCACAGATGTTAAGTCCCATAGTGGTCGGAGCCATTTGAAGCATTTTGAGAATTATATGCACAAGAAGTTGCCGGATTTTGAATCCTTTGTATACAGACTTAGGTAACGATTTAGGACCGAAGAACCTGGAGTAGCAAAGGGGGCAATCAGATGGTCGACTTACGCTTTTATTTATAATCCTTTCCAAATGTTCCATTAATACATTCATCCTCGGTGTTGTTAATTAGTAGGGACCTTTAGTTCGATACTATAGCAATCCAGTAACCCCTCAATTCGCCGGTTAACACATCACAAAATTCTTTACATACGGCCTTGAACTTACGTTTTATAAATCTATCCAAATGAGCTAACTGGTCCTCTAACGAATCTGAGTTCCCTACACTACGAACTTCCGCACTAGGTTCATCACATGTCATCATCGTTACGCCCCCTAGATCATGCTGGCAAAATTGGAAAAATCTTTGGGGCCTAAAGAGGAAATGAAACTGTTAGCCCGACATGACGGGAATGAGGCAAACCTTGGCTAGAGAATTAGTCCCCAAAATACAGTCTGTGCCCTTCATCGCCCACTTGCATGAAAACTCACTACTCTTCACTTTCGTTTGTAAACATACTTTCACTAATAAACCCGACGTATCGATCGTCAAATATTTTACAGTATCTGTAACCAACTTCCCCGATCCTGCAAAAGTCATTTACAATCAACTGCCAAGATCGGACTGCCTAAATTCAGAAGAACCCAAACTGATTCATTATTAAATGCTGTTCATATGTACGGCAAGAGTGAAATCTCTTCCTTCTTAATCGCACTAAGCAACTTCCTTTCCCCTTACAGCAATTGTCGTTATTCAGGTTCCTGGGTTTCCTTAACAAGAACTCTCTTCTTGCATGTTCCCACTTACCACACTTCCAACAAATCATCTTAGGTGAGACCTCACTGAAACCTTGCTCCTTCTGTCACCACACCAACTTCTTACTCTCCCTCCCCCACCCCCCCACCCCCCCAAGCTCTTCGTTTTACGAATGCCAATCCCTACGCGAATCCACAATTTCCATCGGCTACGTTTAGCTTACTGTTTTGTCTAATAGAGCCAATGTTGTGGGGATTCGCCAGAATGCAGTCACCTGTATATTCTCGTGGTTCAATCAAAATAAAATATTATTTGCTACTTGCTCCACGGCTTATCCCAGTTCGAAATCTACCAAGAATCTTTTGACTCGCGCCACATACTTTATTACCGTCTCGTAACTTCAAGATTCTTGGCCATATGATGATCAATCAACTCTTGCAAATTAAATCCTCAAATTCTTGTCCAAAACTGTTACCTCATGCTATTTTCTATCATGATTTGCAAAGCATCGTCATGTAAGTTACCCTCTACTTTAATAGCAATAAGTCTGAAAGCATCCAAACTCTTGGTCCCCGTGGTCTGTGCTGTTTTCTTAAACTCAACAGTAAAATACTAATATCCACTATGTGATCTACTGAAGTCAACGAAAAATGGGAACATTCATTTCAAAATTTCTGTATCGGGTTCTGCAGTTTCCCAAGCAGAGTATAAGCGATTATTTGTCCCACCTGACTATTTTGGTCTCTCAAATTCATTTCCCCATTAAGGACTCTTACCCTTCGATTACTGGTTTAGAAACATTCTTACATAGTTTTATTAAAAGTTTAGAAATTCTATTTCTTGTCCAAACAGACTGGATCACTCATTCTCTCCAGGTAGTGCTTAAAACGGGTCTGAGACTTCCGTGTCTGATTCGGTTTCCGAATATCCTCGTTCTGTAGGATCTCTCTCATTCCTGCATTCGCATGTCTAACTGCAGCAAATACCTCACTGAGCTGTGTAATTAGTTGTACAATCGGCAAATGATTATTTAACGTAATTGTTCAAGCAGCTTACAAACACTGTCTTTTGCATGTCACTTTCCTCGTTATAATACAAAAATTAACTCTCCTCGCCTCAAGTAAGTATGAACCTTTACATAATAAGGCATTCTGAAAAGCAACAACGGTGTTTAAGCAAACAGGAAAATACCTTAATGCCACCGAGAGTATTCACCGTTACTCAGTCAATCGAACCACCTCTGCTACCAAAATATAGCCTGCTGGTTTAGATGGACTGGGTATAAGATTCGTATCGATTGACTGAGTCCAGGTTAACATCTAAACATTTATTCATTTATTAAAAAATTAAATGAAGATCAGTACGAAGTATACTTTTACAAGAAAAATAAAACTTTCGTATTAACTGAAATAAAACTGAGGACAGAAAAATGTTTTAAACACTCTGACACAATGAAATTCTACAACACATATTATCAAAAAATTAAGCGTAAGTTTAACGACTAGTGTTACAACTACTCCCAATTTGTACTGAGTGTTAAAAATAAAAAAATTACAAAAACACTCTCAAATCGGATTCCTTAAAATGGCAGCCACGACGATGCAATGCCATAAAATTTCAATTAAACTTTTTTTTAGAAAAACAAATGGTCATTTTAACAATTTCCAAAAAGGTTAATTCCAAAATTGCATTTACGTAGAACCATGAGGGCTAGATTACCTCCAGAATCCATAATACAGCAGGCATTTATTTAGCTTGTGCAGCCCGTCACATAAACAAACCGCATTTATAACTTCCGGCAAGGCTCTTCCAGATCGAGCGAGTAACTACTTATCCTCAAGACTCTGAGCACCGTCGGACTGACCTTCTGCATGAGCCACGCTGATTCCTCCAACCAGAAACAGCAGGCTCCAACACCTGTAGCTAAACTATGGATTAAGCTTGATTTCACGTACGACCACTTCACGAGTGATTTGTGAATGTCAAGAATCCGGCAAAACATCAAATCTCCGACGTCGCTCCGGCTGGAAGATCATGCAAGGACGGGACCAACAACGACTGGAGAGAATCGTTCAACGTGACAAACCTTCCTCAAATTACTGTAGATTTCAATGCTGTGCTATCAACAAGTGTCAGTGTGCAAACCATTCACCGAAACATCATCGATATGGGCTTTCGTGCCTCCCGATGTGGCCAAGCGGTTCTAGGCGCTTCAGTCTGCGACCACTACGGTCGCAGTTTCGAATCCTGCCTCGGGCATGGATGTTGTGATGTCCTTAGGTTAGTTAGGTTTAAGTAGCTCTACGTTGTAGGGGACTGATGACCTCAGATGTTAAGTCCCATAGTGCTCAGAGACATTTGAACCACTTGTTTTTGGCCTTTCGCAGCCGAAGGTCGACTCGTGTACCCTTGATGACTACACGACACACAGCTTTACGAGTCACCTGGTCCCGTTTGGACTGTTGATAACAGTAAACATGTGGCCTGTTCGGACGATTCTTGTTTCAGACTGCACCGAGGGGATGGACGTGTACGGGTATGGAGACAACCTTATGAATCCATGGACGCTGCATGCCAACAGGGGACTCTTCAAGCTGGTGGAGGCTCTTTGATTGTTTGGGGCCTGTACAGTTGGAGTGATATGGGAACTCTGATACGTCTAGATACGACTCTGACAGCTGACGCGTACGGAAGCATCCTGTCTGGTCACCTACATCCATTGTGCATTCTGACGGACTTGGGAATTCCAGCAGGACACTGCGACACCCCACACATCCAGAATTGCTACAGAGCGGCTCCAGGAACACTCTTCTGAGTTTAAACACTTCTGATGGCCACCAAATTCCCCAGACATGAACATTGTTCAGCATGTCTGGGATGGCATGCAATGCGCTGTTCAGATGAGATCTCCACCACCTCGTACGGTTAACGCTTTATGGACAGCCCTGCAAGATTCACAGTGCCAGTTCCCTCCAGCACTACTTTAGACATGAGTCGAGTCCGTGCGACACGTGTGCGTACTCACAGGGGCCCTACACGATATTAGGCGAGTGTACCAGTTTCTTTGGCTCTTCAGTATATCTACTGAGAGAAATCAGTATCATTCAGCGACCCGCCAGGGTATCCGAGAGCACTAACGCGCTGCTTCCTGGACTCGGGTAGGCGTGCTGGCTTCGGATAGAATCCGCCCGGTGGATTAACGATGACGGTCGGTGTGCCGGCCAGCCTGGATGTGGTTTTTAGGCGTTTTTCCACATCCTATTAGGTAAATACCTGGCTGGTCCTCACGTCCCGCCTCAGTTACACGACTCGCAGACATTTCAAACCCATTCACACTATTTCACGATTTACACTGGACATGGACAGCTGGAGTACACTACTTCTGTCCCAAGGGGGGGGGGTTTATGGGGTGCCAAACTAGGCAGTAGTCCTTACATAGCTCATTCTGAAGAATTGGAATTTTATGTACAGTGTTTCTGCCATTTGGCAGTTAGTATTGTGGCTCCCACTAGTAGGAATTATTATGAATATATACAATTTCCACTGTAAAATCTTAGATCCTCTACTTAATGTCTCATTTTTGTATTTGTAATAGAGTAATGAGCTATGAATTTTACGCACTGAGTGGACCACATTCATTTGTGTATATCCCTCTCCCTGAAGAAGAATCGCATAGTTTTAATGTATTATACTTCATTCACTCTGTAGAAGTACATAATTACTATCCCAGGACTATGCATGCATAAAAACTGCTCACTTGAAAACTTCTATTCATTATTTCCAAAAATAATCCTTCCATTTGCAACAGAGCACTGCACTACTTCGCAGTAACCTGGTATATTATTACTGTTGCTAGACAGTGACTGCCTACGATATCCTAGTATTTTTGGGCAACGCTGTTACCAACAAAGATATGTGCATACAGGAGTTTCATTCACTTGTTAGTTTTAACTAACTCAAGAAGACAGAATCTATCACAGGCGTCCCAGACTTGTTAGAATTATATCGACAAGTGAAAATCATCATATCCCTATAGTGTATGTATTTATTCTGTCCAATGGTCTGTGATGGGTCTCTTTGTTTCAGATGTACATCAATGTCTGACTAAAATTTTCTTTTAAAACGACATATTTCTCACATAATACGAAGAAACGTAACACCAAAAAATAATTAATCTAGATTAATGAATGTTGTGGAGTCCATATGTCTAGGTAATATTTGTAAGTGATGAATGTTGCTAGATCACAGGGTAATGTAAGTACGAGATAATCCATTGCAAATGTGAAATGCTGGTACATTAATAACCAATGTACAGGGTGTTTCAAAAATGACCGGTATATTTGAAACGGTAGTAAAAACTAAACGAGCAGCGATAGAAATACACCGTTTGTTGCAATATGTTTGGCACAACAGTACATTTTCAGGCAGACAAACTTTCGAAATTACAGTAGTTACAATTGTCAACAACAGATGGCGCTGCGGTCTGGGAAACTCTATAGTACGATATTTTCCACATATCCACCATGCGTAGCAATAATATGGCTTAGTCTCTGAATGAAATTACCCGAAACCTTTGACAACGTGTCTGGCGGAATGGCTTCACATGCAGATGAGATGTACTGCTTCAGCTGTTCAATTGTTTCTGGTCTTTCACGTGTCCCCACAGAAAGAAGTCAGAGGGGTTCATGTCTGGCGAATAGGGAGGCCAATCCATGCCGCCTCCTGTATGTTTCGGATAGCCCAAAGCAATCACACGATCATCGAAATATTCATTCAGGAAATTAAAGACGTCGGCCGTGCGATGTGGCCGGGCACCATCTTGCATAAACCACGAGGTGTTCGCAGTGTCATCTAAGGCAGTTTGTACCGCCACAAATTCACGAAGAATGTCCAGATAGCATGATGCAGTAATCGTTTCGGTTCCGAAAAATGGGCCAATGATTCCTTTGGAAGAAATGGCGGCCCAGACCAGTACTTTTTGAGGATGCAGGTACGATGGGACTGCAACATGGGGCTTTTCGGTTCCCCATATGCGCCAGTTCTGTTTATTGACGAAGCCGTACAGGTAAAAATAAGCTTCGTCAGTAAACCAAATGCTGCCCCATGCATATCGCCGTCATCAATCCTGTGCACTATATCGTTAGCGAATGTCTCTCGTGCAGCAATGGTAGCGGCGCTGAGGGGTTGCCGCGTTTGAATTTTGTATGGATGGAGGTGTAAACTCTGGCGCGAGACGATACCTGGACGTTGGCGTCATTTGGACCGCAGCTGCAACACGGCGAACGGAAACCCGAGGCCGCTGTTGGATCACCTGCTGCACTAGCTGCACGTTGCCCTCTGTGGTTGCCGTACGCAGTCGCCCTACCTTTCCAGCACGTTCATCCGTCACGTTCCCAGTCCGTTGAAATTTTTCAAACAGATCCTTTATTGTATCGCTTTTCAGTCCTTTGGTTACATTAAACCTTCGTTGAAAACTTCGTCTTGTTGCAACAACACTGTGCTCTAGGCGGTGGAATTCCAACACCAGAAAAATCCTCTGTTCTAAGGAATAAACCATGTTGTCCACAGCACACCTGCACGTTGTGAACAGCACACACTTACAGCAGAAAGACGACGTACAGAACGGCGCACCCACAGACTGCGTTGTCTTCTATTCTTTCACATCACTTGCAGCGCCATCTGTTGTTGAAAATTGTAACTACTGTCATTTCGAAAGTTTGTCCGCCTGAAAATGTACTGTTGTCCCAAGCATATTGCAACAAACGGTGTATTTCTATCGCTGCTCGTTTAGTTTTTATTGCCGTTTCAAATATACCGGTCATTTTTGAAACACCCTGTAACCGCCAGAATGATGAATACAAGCAAGTAAATTTGCGCTCATTATATTTTACAGGAGCCGGATTTTAGTTTGTGGGACTGAGATCCATGCCTGTTGCACTTGGTCGGATAATAAAGGGGCAGTTAATGCTGTTTGTCGATGCCAATGCAGTTGCATTCCAGTCATGTCCAATACGTGCCCAAACGGAGACAAATCTAGTGATCGAACAGACCAAGGCAAAACGTCGAAATTCTGTAGAACTTGTTGGGTTACAGCAGCGGTGTGTGGGTAGCCGGTATGCTGTTGGTGAACAGAACCCTGAAGTACTGTTCATGAATGGCATTACTAGACTTAATCACAAACTTGCAGTCATGGTACTTGTGTCCACAACTAGAGTGATCCTGCTGTCGCACGAAGTCGCTCTCCAGACCATAACTAGCGGTGTACGTCCAGAGTATCTAGCATGCGGACAGGTTGATTGCAGGCCCTCAACTTCCCTCCTTCCAACCAACACACGCCATCAGTGGCACCGAAGCGGAACCAGCTTTCATCAGATAACACATCTCTGCTCTCAGTTGAACCCACTTTCAGTCGCCAACGGCGTTGGTTTGGGGTCAGTTGAATGCACGCTACAGGGCATCCCAACTGTTGCCCATACTGCTGCTGCAGATGCAGAACGATGCGCCATGGACATCCGCCGACCATCATGGTCTTTACCCTGGATAATGCCAAGCAGCCGTCCAGAGCCCGATCTCATGACCACCGCGGCCAGCACTCATGTCTAGTGGCTACACTCCTGCCAAGTCTTCCTGCAGTATCTCGGAAGGAACATTCAGCTTTTCGTAGCCCTATTACACGACCCCATCCAAACTCAGTGAGGTGTTGGTAATGGCATCTTTGTCGCCATAAAGGGATTCTTGACTAACGTCAGTTCACCATGTCCAATCTCAGAGGTAACTAATGCTCACTGGTACCGAGTGTATTTAAAGCAAATCTGATGTGTATCCTCATAGCACCGCTTCAAGCACCTTGTGGCGCGAAATTCGAATAGACATCATGTTTCAGTTGTAGGAACACGCCTACCAACTTCCGCTTATGTCGCGCAATTTTCTGATTATTTCATTTTCCTAGACTTTCATGCTTATTATCTAGGAGCTTCAGTTCATGGCTTCTCTGTCTATTTTCAGGATTTTATATCCTCGGGGCACCTGTGCAGGAATAAAAGGACGAAATATAAAATTTTATCCGTCGTGGATCTTGAAATCCTCAAATTTGACAAATAATGGTTTTCACAAATTAACCAGTGATATCTGCTACTGCTACTACATAGGGCAATTAAGAAGAAAGCTTCCAATTCGATACAAAGACCACGGACACACACTACATTTAAAAAATTTCAATAATCCAAGTTTCGCAGCTCATCTAGTACAAGTCATTGAATCACAGATATCAAAAGTACTTACATATATTAAAGTTTGCAGACAAAGGAATAAAGATGGAACTCCTGGATTAATTAGAGACTTTCTCCCGTGACAATAAATCACCCCACACCAATTTGAACGAACAAGCTGACTTAGTAATCAACCTTTTTCTTTTAATTTCAAAGTGTTTTTAAACATGAAAACCTAAAAATAGGCCTTTCCACAATCGCACGCTTACTCATCACTCTCTCTCTTCTTCTAGCACACGGCACATGGACGGGCTCTGGCACACACACACACACACACAAACACACACACACACACACACACACACACACACACGACAAAAAACTTCAGCTCTAATGTTAATTCTATAAGTAATGATCAATGTTTATTAAACACCAAGTGAAATGTCAACGCAAGTGCTGAACAAGAGAAACACTATGCGCCAACACAAAATCTTAGAACATAACTTCAATCATGCTCTTTCGTTTATTTACATTTTGCAAAACACAGGAAAGTTGTTACCTGTTGGCTACATTCGTGAAGTGGTGTAAAACTACCGTTACTGGTAAACATACGTCACATTTACGCAACTACATCGACCTCATATTGTGAATAATTATCGCCACATAAAGAGCTTATATGCTTGTTTATCCGTTTGGTCACAGCTACACGACCCTCTCAATGCTGAAAACATGGATTAAGTATGTACCATCTGACGATGAATAGGGAGGCGGTTGGAAACCGGCAATGGAAAATTAAAGTTGAAGACTGAAACAAAAGGCGAATGGTTGCAATAATTTGCGGAAACCTTCAGGTGCCCTTGCATTTTGATAGTGCAATTTTACGAGGAACTTTTTCACAACAGACTAATTTCAAGATAAGTTTGGTACTATATGGTTCTTATTATTTCTTCATTTTTCTGTTTCTAAAAATTTTTCTGCATGCTAATGCTGTCAACTAGTGTATGTAGGCTGTTTATGTTTTCTTATTGGTAACGTTACGTAGCGCTCTCTGTATGAAAATCACTGGCTGTGCTGTGTGCAGTCTGTGGCTAGTTTGCATTGTTCTCTGTCATTGTAGTGTTGGGCAGCTGGACGTGAACAGCGCGTAGCGTTGCGCAGTTGGAGGTGAGCTGCCAGCAGTGGTGGATGTGGGGAGAGAGATGGCGGAGTTTTGAAGTTTGTAGTACTGGATATCATATATTATAACTATTAAGGTAAATACATTGTTTGTTCTCTATTAAAATCTTTCATTTGCTAACTATCCCTATCAGTAGTTAGTGCCTTCAGTAGTTTGAATCTTTTATTTAGCTGGCAGTAGTGGCGCTCGCTGTATTGCAGTAGTTCGAGTAACGAAGATTTTTGGTGAGGTAATTGATTTGTGAAACGTACAGGTTAATGTTAGTCAGGGCCATTCCTTTGTAGGGATTTCTGAAAGTCAGATTGCGTTGCGCTAAAAAATATTGTGTGTCAGTTTCAGCACAGTCATGTATAAATTTCTCTAATGGGACGTTTCATATGTCGACCCTTAGCCGAGGATACCTCACTGGAATCTTCTGATTTTTTCTTGTAGTTTGTGTATTTAGTGTAGCTTTTGTTTATTGCTAGCGCGTAATTATAGAGAGAATTTCTTTTGTAGTTGTAGTTTTTCATTGTTGTACACAGTTGGGCATGCATTTAGATTTGCACCAAGTATTTCGCAGCTGCGCTTGCAATTAACTAGATATTATTTTCAGTTCTATGTTAATGTGTTCTCTTATTTTTGCTCTTCAAATTGTGTTTTTTTTGTGTTGTCGTGTGAATTATTGTGACAATAATGGCGTGTGAAAAACGTAATACTAGGCTCCAAAGTAAATTGAGAAATGACAGTGAAGACGAAAGCAGTGTGTTAGCGCCACCGAGTAATGAATCAACTAATGTTCAAAGTAGTAATTTGGTAACTGTGCATAGGGAAATGGAGCGGGTGTCAAATAATGGTGTAGACAGTGAAACAGGTAGTAAACAGGGAAGCATTATCGATCGATCGGTCGGCAACAGCTCGCCTCAGGAATTGGGAATGACAGAACACAATATTGCAAATACTGTAGACTGAGGTTTTTGGTGCTCACCGTTTTCTCAAATGAGTCAAGACACATTTTCTGCTTGTCAAAATGTGAATGTTGCTGGTGCAAATGCACTGCCGAAAAGCGTAGAGGAACAGATTCCAGACACTAATGCATTGTTATTACAATTAATGCAACAAATGGGACAAAATCTTCAAAAGTTAGACACAATGGAACAAAATCTTCAAAAGTTAGACACAATGGAACAAAATCTTCAAAAGTTAGACGCAATGGAACTAAATCTTCAAAAGTTAGACACAATGGACAAAATCAGAAACAAACACAGCAACAGTTAGACTCAATGGAACAACACCAGAGACAAACACAGCAACAGTTACACACAATGGAACAAAATCAGAGACAAACACAGCAAAAGCTTCAAAAGTTAGACTCATTGGAACAAACTCTCGAACAAACACGTGAAGATTTAACTGCTGAGTTACATAACATTGAATCGAAATGTCAGAAAGTCTGTAATGACGTAAAAACACAAATTTGTGAGCATTTCCAACCTATTTTTTCGCATCATGAAAATGCATTACAGAATCACGAAGCAGCCATAAAAGAACTGCAAACTATTGTTCATGAAAATCATGAGACCTTGCAAGCTAAAATTGACTCAGTTGCATCTACCGATTCGGTTACGCAACTTGCAAAAACTCAGGAAAACTTAAAGGACACAGTAGAAAGACACATGGAGGAAATTAGTTCATTATCAGAGAAAGTAGTTGAACTTTCGGATCAGCTAAATAATTTATCTACGAAGGTAGATGATAATCTGAATGACACAAAACCGGTAGTCTTTAATGACACAGAAGACTGCAAACAAATTAGGAAACTGAAACAAAATCTGAATCAAATCAATACACAGTACAAAAGAGAAATCCGGCAAGTACAAGATCAGCTGACACAGGTAATACAAGAATTACGTATTTCAGAGGACACTCGCGCCCCAATACGGGAAGAGGGACATAGAAATACGGAACAGCCACAAAATAATAACTCAGGGCATTTCGGATATTATGAAAGAAATTGGCAATGTGCACAGAATTTTGAGATGGAACCGCCGACACGACGTAACAATGACCGATATGCTACTCGCCGACACGATCATTTTGACTATAAGCTGTTCATTACTACACGTAAATTCAAAACGTTTAAGAATTCTGCCAACGACATTCATCCACAAGCGTGGCTCCATTAATTCTCTCATTGTTTTCCTCCCAACTGGTCATTGGAGCACAGGTTAGAATTTATGTGTGGCTACTTGGAGAATGAACCAGCTGTAAGAATGCGATCGGTCATTCACGATTGTCACAGTGAAGGAGAATTTTACCATGCATTCCTCTCAGCATATTGGTCACAAGCTACACAAGACCGAGTAAAACATAGCATCATGATAATGAAACACTTTGAACAATCTGAATTTTCCAGTCTTGTCAAATATTATGAAGACATGTTGCACAAGAATCAGTACCTGTCAAACCCATACAGCCCCTCAGAACTCATCCGCATTTCCTTAATCAAATTACCTGAACATTTACGGCATATTATTTTGGCAGGACGTTGCAAAGACGACATTGAAGCTTTTCAGGGACTCTTACAAGAATTAGAAATTGACACAGACAGTCGCGGGATGCGAAAACAGGAAAACAATCACTACATGTCACATCCGCCACAATTCCGTGACGACAGAAACAATAAATGGCCACGACAAGCCTATTCTTACAACGTAAATCGTGACCAAAACAGACACCACCTGTATGACAACCACTGGCAGAGTAATAGTTACAGAGAAAGATCGCATTTCCGTAGTAAAGAATATGACAGAGACAATCATAGAAACAGACAATTTGGCAACCAGAACTATTATTATCACGGGAGACAGAATAACTTCAGACGCAACAGTTCAGCGCGCAGTTACAATTCAGGACGAAATTCCCCAACACGTGACCGGCAAGAAATAAACTATAGAATCTACCGACATGACGACAGACGATATAATCGTAACGACAGACCTGAATTACATCAGAACTGTCGGGATAAAAACAGAGCAGGGCCCTCTCGACAAAGTGAATTTGTAGAAGTTAGATCTCCAAATCCCAATAACGACGCGCGCCATCAAAGAAACAGACAATGACTCGCACCGGCAGCCTGCCGCATGCGCCAGCTGGCTCAGAGAAAAATAACATAGACGCTAACCTTGAGAAAAATTCCAGTATTCCTTACCGACGTATACCACATGATAATTCTGTGCCAGTTGAAACTCTGCGTACTAGGAAGAGTAAAGGTTTACACCACATTTCACATGTAAAAGCGTTTATTGAAAGATAATCTGTTTTTTAATTTAGTCTTTGCCATAAAATTTTTCACTTCATGTTACTAGTACTCTTTGTCACACTTACAAACTGTTAACATGCAACTATGTTTTAAAGCTAACTAACTATCCACTCAAGAACATAGGTAACTTAGACAAGTAATTACGAATGCATTGTTATTGCGAACAGAGGACACAGTGTTATTGTGTGTGTACATTCTTGCTTGTTAGTTGCACGATTACGTAACGACTATAAGGCTCACATACTTAGAACATATACTAGTACTGCTAATGAGACTTTAATGCAACATTTTGGTGTACTTGAAAATACATTCGGAATTAAAGTACTTTCTGTGAGATACCAGATGAGACAGTGGTTAATTTATGTGACAGCTACACGATTTTATCACGACGCTACTAATGAGTGATAATTTACAATGTTGCTTTTGCGGTGTATCTGTTTTATATCTGCACAGTTTTTCTGAATTATTCTGGAAAGTAAAACATGTTTTAGTAGTAACTTTTGTGGTATAGCTACAATGAGACAGCCTCTTTCGTAACACAACAATACGTTACAGCACAGCATTGTTGTCTGCCATTGTAGTGTTGGGCAGCTGGACGTGAACAGCGCGTAGCGTTGCGCAGTTGGAGGTGAGCCTCCAGCAGTGGTGGATGTGGGGAGAGAGATGGCGGAGTTTTGAAGTTTGTAATACTGGAAATCATATATTATGACTATTAAGGTAAATACATTGTTTGTTCTCTATTAAAATCTTTCATTTGCTAACTATCCCTATCAGTAGTTAGTGCCTTCCGTAGTTTGAATCTTTTATTTAGCTGGCAGTAGTGGCGCTCGCTGTATTGCAGTAGTTCGAGTAACGAAGATTTTTGGTGAGGTAAGTGATTTGTGAAACGTACAGGTTAATGTTAGTCAGGGCCATTCCTTTGTAGGGATTTCTGAAAGTCAGATTGCGTGTCGCCAAAAAATACTGTGTGTCAGTTTAAGCACAGTCATGTATAATTGTTCAAAGGGGACGTTTCACTAGCTACGCGTCACGTTTGCTCTTTGAAAATACGTTGTACGACCATGTTAATTCATTCTGATTTGGATTAGTATGTTATTTTTCACTCTTACAAGCAGTCATTGTTACAATTCAGGCAAAGCCTCAGACGTCTGACCAAACACAAAACATCTACGGTGCGCCAAAATCTCCTTAGGTTGCATGATTACAGTGTCCTCTCAACAGACATTTTACAGGTACTCATCGATACGCTGTTCACCTAGAAAGTGAAATCTTCATTTATTATGATTTCATATATGTATTGGGTATGTAACGTTTCGCATCCAGCTGCTTAGACTAAAATCTGTAATAACTAATACACATGACGTTCCGCTCTTCCATCCTGAAGGATAGAGACAGAGGAAATGGATCAGTTGTACTTAGGGAAGACCGACACCACCAAAACGCCAGGTTGATCGGGGCTACAGGGATTCGTTACATCCTTGCTCAGCTGTCATCAATTGACCACCAATGAGTTAGAGGCAATGAGGAGGGCGCCAACAAGTGCACATATGTAAGCTTAGCATAACGTTACAGGAAAGACACTGATAAACTGTGAATAAGAATAAATGAAAAATAAGGAAGTAAATAAGTTAATTAATTACGTAATGCACAAAGTACGCTTACTGAAGAATCCAAACTACTGTTTTTGTAGCTGTAGAGCTAAGTTTGCATTTTATATAGCTACCTTGACTGATAAATTCACAGAAAACATTCTCTTGTGGTATACTTGGCATTGCCTTTAACACATAGACAATACAAGTTACATTTAACATTTACGGTGAAACCTGTACAGATGTAACCTAAGCTCAGCACATTATGATGGAGCAGTAATCCCTCTAAATATATACTTCAGGCACCTGAGGTCTTGAGGGACTGATAAAGAGAGATATGTGTGTATTAACTGTTAGCAAGTTAGCTTGCACATCAGTAAATAGTCACTATTGAAGGAAGTACCGTGGAGCTTGTCATTATTAGTGGAGTATGACTTGATGTCGACGACAGAGAAACACTGGTAGAAGTAGTTGTAGACATATATTTACACAAAAATTTCCAGAGTGATGTAACCAGAGCGACAACAACTCTTGTGAATAGATAAGGTGATTTCTCGGTTACAAAATCGAAGGGGATGAGGTCAATTTAAGGTATAGCGTAATTCCCTTTTATCCATTAATGAAAGGCGAAACCAGAAAACAGATCTATTATTGTAAACAATCTGCTCTCTACATAATATCCCACAATCCAGAGTCCAGCAGGAATGGCTCTAAGAAAGCTGAATTAAAGGAGACAGATATTTAAATCTACTTTTGCTGCGGTTTGTATGATACGTTCCCATATCACAATTCTTACCCCACTTCTAGTGAACGATACTTGGTTCAAATCTCATTCTAGCCTACAGTTTCAATCTCCGTTGAACAGAGTGAACATGTCGCCAGAATTCTGATACTAAAAATCACTATTCGGTGGGTTTGGAAAGGATAAACTGATCTATTGCATCTGTTTAAATGTTTTATAAGAAGTGCTTGATAAAAATTAACAACACAATCAAACAATAATGCAAATAATTCTGTTCCTAGGGCTTCTACAGAAACAGGGGAACAATAGAGAATTTGGCACTGTAAAATGTAAACCTAATTGGAACTAAAAATCAAAAATAAAAAGATGAGCTTACCACTCTGAAAAATATTAAAAGCTCCGTAATGACAGATGTGACACAAAAAATTAAAATGCATATCACATTCGTCTAAATCGGAAGTAAAATAAATGGGACTTTGATTTAATAGCTTTTCTCTCCACAGAATACGAAATGTAGTCTGTTAAATTACGACGGATGATCTGTTCAGACCACAATAATCACACGTGGGAAGGTCTTCTCTCCGTAATATCTTTTAAGGCATACATCAAGCTCTTGCATAAGTAAAGCAAAGTACGAGAAACCATTAGCTGTTCTGTTTGCACTATCTCAGTGGCACCATCTGAAATTCCAGTGTGTTTTTCAGGATACAGCAGGCTCTACAGCAGCCGTGAGCTTCTTCTCCAGATGAGAATATTCGTGTGTGTCGGTAACGGATTTTGCGGTGACGGACCGTGAATACTGCCATGATAAGTAATTTGTGAACATGTACTCGTTGTATATTACAGTTTTCTCAATAATAAAAAATGGTTGCACAACAATATGCAACAGGTTTTAGCTTTAGATGGTGTGAATATTCGTGTACATAAATTATTGGTAATAAATTTCAAAAAGATTACGTCATTTCACAGGATTACTCCCAGTTATTTAGTTTTTACTACAATTTCATCTCTTCGATTAATCTAATGAAGATGTGACTTTGGTTTCTACATTTATCATAGTACATTTATGAATTTAATGAGTGCTTACCCATCATTATTAAGTGTGGAATATAGCAGGTGCATAGGCACCGAAAATGATGAAGCTGAACCTAGTTTAAAAAGGATGTAATTAAATACAAATATATTTTTACAAGAAGATATCTACACTTTCACGACAAAGTCAAAGGCGATTAAATATTAATGACAGTAATATTAATCGTATGTTCGAAAAACCCATCACGGCAAGGTTGCAAATAATTTTTGAGATGCGTCACCTTTCTCGCCTTCATCTCAACATGAAGGACACTGTGACTGCAGGTATAGTCGATATTTTAAACGTGATTTTAGGGAAAATGCATACACATTTCTTTGGGAGCCAGTGTGATATTTTGATAATAGGTTGGGGTACTTAATTTCTCATTGACTGTACCGTTTCTGTCAGCAGTAAATGCTACTGCTACCTCCCACGACTGTTTTTACTTATGACAGAAAGACTCATTTCATTCTGGTTTTCAGAGGTACGTAAGTTTTACAGTTTCATCCGCCCCTGTGCAGTCCGACATTCCCGTCCTTCACTCCCCTACCACTCCTCGGCCACCATGCACACCAGATTACTCCATTTGGTTTTACACAAAAAATAAATACATTACACTATAACATCATATGAAAATATAAAAATTGAACTAATTCAAAAGCGATTACGAAGGTGTGATTATTAATTTTTGTCATGCAGTTTAAATATAAAAAATATATGTATGGATCCACAAGTAATTCTAGAAAGGGAATAATAAAGATAATAAATATAACTGGTAGTTTACAAATATTTCAGTAGAATATTCCGTCTGGCACACATTTATCGTGAAAATAACAGGGCTTTTGTTTCGAAAATGGGCTCGGTACTAACTGAGACAAATGTACATCCGAAACTTCAATGTATTTTCAGAGTAGAGCTTTAACACGGAACCATTGCTTATCCGCCTGAACTCTGCTGGAGACACTACGTATGACTGTCTGTGGAGCAATGGCGAAGTCGAAGTTATTACCTCATACGAAAGGTGCTCCATTGGGGGTCAGATTGACACTATATGCAGACCAGTCTCTTTTAGGAATGTTATGTGTCCACAAACCATTGCCAGACACTTGGTTTTTTCTGGCAGTGTCCACTGTCGTGCTGATACAGATTTCGTCTACCTGTTCCTCCGTTCCTCCAGTGTACGCAGTACACAGTGCTGTAAAACTTATTCATATCCTTCCACGTTTACTGTTTTCGCAAGCACAATAAGGGTCCACGACCTAACCATGTTAAACACTCCCATACCGTGTCGCCACCTACTCCATACTTCACTACCGGCCCTACACATAAAGGTACGTTACTTTCTCCAGCTATTCCCTAAACCCATACACTTCTATCGGACTCCCACAAGGTACAACGTTATCCATCTCTTCACATAATTCGTTTCCAGTCATCCACTGCCAATTGGCGTAACCATTTACACCAGATGAAGCGTTGCATCGAACTGACTAGAAATATTTGCCTTATGAGGAGTTGCTCGGCTATTGTACACCATTATTCTTAATTCTGTAAGCACACAAATTGTGTCAGCTGAATACCTGGTAGTTTTTTAGAAACCATCAGTGACTCCTTCCGATGATTTTATGCGACCTTTTTCCCATCTTCCACAATGCTCGAGTTTCAATGTCTCTCAGTAGCTGAGGTACGCCTGATCTTGGTGTATCTGCGATTGTTCCTTCGCGTTTCCGCTTCACAGTCACATCACCGACATTGCTCTTGGGCAGCATGACAAGGGTTGAAATGCCTCTGATGTTCTTTTTACTTAGGTGACGTCCAAAAACCAATCATCGTTCGAAATTACTGCTTCTCTGCTGACAGCACAATACTCCCTTCCTCCTTTGATACCGTCAAATCCGCATTTCACGACATCTATTGGGCAATTCTGCATTAAAAAAGCTGTCCAGATACATCTGATATGATAGTGTCACGTTTACGGTACTTTAGGGAGACAAAAATACACCGATGTGCCAAAACATTACGACCAACTCTTTAATAGCTTGTTGGTCCGTCTTCGGAACGAAATACATAATTGATTATGATTATCAGGCCTCTGACAGTTTGTTGGAAGGTTTGTGGTGGTAAGTGGCATTAGATGTCTATGCACAGGTCATGTAATTCTCGTAAATAACGAGCCGCTGATTTGCTTACGCTGTGATTGGGCCCGGTACCGACCCATTTGGGTTCCGTAGGCTTGATATCAGGCGAATTTGGTTGCTGAAACATCACCGTGAGTTCACTATAATACTCCTCAAACCACTGGAGCACGATTCTGGCTCCAAGACACGGACTGTTATACTGCTGAATGATATCGCCATCGAGGAAGACATCAACCATGTAGAGACGCAGTTGGTTCGGAGCTTTCAGCGTGTCTTCAACTGCTACCACAGCTCCCATGAAAGCACGGGAGATTGCCTCCAATAGCATAAAACAGCTGGTACTAGCCTAATGCACGTTTCGAGCCGCCTTTCATCTCGGGGCGTTTTTGGATACGACCATTGACGTACTGTAGCAAAACTGTGATTCATCCGAACAACCTACATGTTTCCTTTGACCGATGGTTGAATCCCGTGTCCACTGCAGTCGTAATTGGCAATGTCGTTGGGTAAACATGTGAACACGCAGACGTGGTCCGCTTCAGCGCTCCACGTCCAACACTGAACGCTGAACGGTGTGCTCTGAAACACTTGCAGGTGCGCCACCATTGAGCTCTTTCGGCAGAGATGTCAAAGATCACCAGTATCCTAATTTACAGAGCACACTAGCCTCCGAATCACACGTTCTGTGAAGAGTCATGGATGTCCAATAATCTAGCGCCTCGTGATAATTTCACTGCCTTTTTATCTCTTTATGCAATTGCTCACGATTTTAGCACGTGAACATCCCCCAGCTTCATCGGATTAGAGCTACCCGTTTTCAGGCTCTGCGTAATAATATTCTTCCCTTCGTCAAAGTTCCTTATCTCAATGGATTTCCCCATATGCAACCCATATCTTCACTAGGGTGAACCCCGTCCGTGTCTGCTCGCAACGCCATCAGATGGTATCTTGTGGTGGTTGTATTACTGGCCTCTGATGGTGATCTGATATAAAAGAAACTAAACACGTAAATTGAACTAATAGAATTCTGCTGTTTTGATGTAGATATACACCTCAGTTTCATCTAAGTCAATGATAATGTCCTTCAACAACGTTACAACGCGCAAATCGGGTAGCAGGGAAGATAATTTAACACTTCTTCGGAGCAGCTTATATGACACTCCGTATTGTGAAGTGTTCATAGCCTTAGTTCATAGCCTTAATAATAAAATTTGTCGGATGCCGTTGTCTTCACGTTGTTATGGTCTTCAGTCCTAAAACTGGTCCTGATGTAGATCTACTTGATAGTCTATGAATGAAGCGGAAGGAAATACGAATTACCAACTCGAAAACCTGACGGATATATTCCCTAAAGTGGACAAAATAAACAAAAATTTCCTTCAGAATATTTGTTTTTCATTTGCTTGCATTTCATTGTTCCCCGTATGAATAACTTAATAGCTGTGACGTGCACCGGTGTACTTTAGTTTTATCAACTTGATACAACACCTAGGAAACATTTCAAGGTCAATTCTTAAGTTTTTCAAGCCTATCTATTACTCGGAAAATCAATATTAATATCTAATATAAGAATAACAACTCAGGGTAAGCAGATATCAGTTTGCCTTACCACGGAATTGGTTCATTCTGTCACTGAAGGTGCTCTTTTTGGCTACAATATCTACTAAAAAGTCTTTATAATTTATGTAATTGTAACAGATTTGTTACTAAATAACGATATAAACCCTCCAGACTAATGTTATCATATTGGTTTCATATATAGTAGTGAAGTACAGTGTTAAAACACTCCTGGAAGGCATCCAGATGGCTTATGGAAATTCTATGTCTTGTTACAGTCGTAGTATCTTGACCCTGAAAAGCAGTGGCCGTGAGACTTTCAATCATGATATTCAAGTTCCAGACTTACTTAGAGCATTCTACGCTAAATACGGACTGCGATCCACTCCTCAATCTGTCCCCGTAAAGTACTTCATCAGAATAAGTCAAAGCTGGATGCTAGTGATGAAATATGTAGTACGTCACACCATTACGTGAGATTACTATCTAGTGCGGTCCTTCACAAGCAGTCAGCGACGATTTGTTTTCATACAAGTTACTGATTGTGAAGGTAATAATTGTTTCGAAAAATGAGTTACACTCTCAGATGCCTAACAGAAACAAAACTGATACATCCGCGAATTCTGTGGCATGTTCGGAGAAGATATAGACGTTCACATACATGTATCTGCATTAAAACCTCAATATTTATTTAAAAAATCCCAGTACTCTTGAATAAAAATGAAGTAGGGATTCATGTAAACGCTTTTCAATCAATTCCAGGAAAGCGTTTCTTGGATGTATCTCTCAATGGGCAGAGGGTGGACACCCGTAACTGGATTAATCAAAAACCAAGTTTTGAGAATACTGGGCGCCTTCATTCACTACTAAAATGTACTTCGCAGCCAGTCAGATACACAGCATATTTGCTATCGTTTTTATTTCAAATATCTCAACTGCATTAACCATCTACTAACTTAAAACAAGAAATAATTTGCCGTTTCGCTTCTTTTTTTCCTTTTGGCAACAGCTAATATACACTCACAATAGAAAACATACGATTAATTATTTTTTCGGGGTACTCGACGCTTCGACAACATCATGCGATACAATTTGTGTTTTCAATATTCATACTGTTGGAACACACTTGTTTTTAGTTACAGGAGACAAATCATTCACTACAGCACAACGCGATGCTGACTGACTGTCGTATAATTCTCTACCAGATTGCGTCATTTGAGTGCATTACAGAGGAGCGTCGGATAATCACGCCATTCTTCCTGCCGTGTTCACCTTTCGGGCCGTTGGAGCTACTTCTCATTGAAGTGATTCTCCAGTTTTGCCCAGTTGGTGGGTTAGATAATCAAAATCCCGAGTAGGTTGGAGAGTCCTGGCCACAAAACTCCAAACGTTCTCACGTGAGGAGAGATTCCGTTACCTACATGGCCAGGGTAGGGTTAGACCAGCATGAAGACAAGAAGTAGTACCTCTGGCCATATATGGGCGAGAATTATATTGCTGAATTGTAAGCCAAAGATGGTATGCCGTTAACAAAACAAGACATAGAATATCGCCAATGTACCGCTATGATGTAAGGTGGAGCCGATTATACCCAAAGTCGTCGTGTTATGAAATAAAATGTCATCTCAGAACATCACTCTTGGTTGCCGGATCCAATAGCGGTAGACAGTCAGGCTGGTATCGCACAACTGTCCGAGGCTTTCCATATAAGCCTTAGCTCGTCACTGGGACAATAAGCCAACCAGTAATTGTCATCGTTTGTTTATCTATATATGTTCATCACATCTACCAATGTTCTTTGTGGTGTGTCGTACTCCTTTTCGTGGCTTACAGTGTAATTTTGCGATTGTTATATAGCCATGAATTATGGCTGTGGGACTGAACCCCAGGGTTTGGGCTGCCATCCACATGTACTGCACAAAAAATGATTTATCTACAAAAGTTTTCGGAACTAATACATGCCATAAACTGTATAATGAAATATAAAGATTTTTTAAACTCAAATAAGGTTTACGATTTGAAAACAACAGTTCAACGGTATAAAGCTCATGGGTAGGAAAACACTAATTTAACTGAAAGGAAATTCAGAATTTGGTTGATTACCCATAACAACAACCCAAAAGAAGGAATGAAACCAGCAAGTAACACTTCATTTCAAATTAACTATAGTTTTAGCAATTAACAAAGAGGCACACAAATAATGACAGTTCCCAACATTTATGTACAACATATAAGTTACGAAGGGGACAATCATACTAATAATAATTTCCCATCGGAGAAACAAGATAACTGCAATAAGGAGCAAGAACTCGGGCCAGGAAAACGAGGGGATCCCAACCCCTGCTTATTAAAATGTCTTTGAACAATTTTAGTAATCGCTGTTACCAAGCACAAGAGACCTAGTTAACACCACGTGCGAAATTCTTCATGCCCATCAACATCTTTTAGGAAAGCATTAACATATGACCATTTTTCCTTTTAGAATTAGGAAAATACAACAACTGTTACTGTTCAAAATATAGTAATCTCAATATACAACACGAAGGTATGAAAATATAGCATATTAAACTGCTTTTCTTTAACACGGAATTTGGTGATTGCCTGGAGAAGAGAAGATATTAAAGAAAACATTCCAAAACCGTCTCAAAGACTGAGGGGTGGTACAAAACAAATAAAACTTATGAATTCTGTACCGGGAATGGGCTCCAGTCACACCGTCGGTAGAAAAAGCTAATGCCTCGCCAGACCGACCTCTCGACAATCGGTGGAGGGACAAACAGTTTACCGCTGCACTACGGGCGTGTGAATCAAGCGTGAGAAACCCAGACAGCCTCGAAAACTCCCGCCCTTGAATAGCAGTACAGGGTTCACTAACTTCAGGTTTGTCGTAGACACCTGGAGTACAAAATATTCATTAGTAAATTACGGAGACCCCAACCACGTACACACAAAATCAAACTAAAACAAACTAAGCAGAGAACACGGCAATGATCCCCTTAAATGTGGAGATGCAATTTCAACTGACTTTACAAAACGTAGTGAGCTCTGCACAGCTCGTGTTCATCCTACTAATCGTTTGTCATCTTCTATTATGTAGTGCCGCCTCGTTTCCTTATTCAATTTACTGGCGTCACCAACTTCCTGCCTTACTTGCCCGTGAGTATCAGCAGCAGCAGCGCGTATCGATAAGCGCACTGTCGTACCATCTCTGGAGCGACCGATAGTGTTTTCGGGTCGTCGTGTGTCTCGAAGTGAGTGAGTGGGAGACGCACCAGGAGTGCAGTCGCGACGGAGCAGCAGTCGCGGACGGACCAGCAGTCCAGTCGGTCGGTTGGCGTGGAGCAGCAAGGAAGGCCCCATCGCGCGGAGTCGGACTGTAGCCGCTGGCGGTGTTCTCGCGGGGCTGGAGTGTGAGTTGCTACTTGCGGGTGCTACGAAGTTCGTCGTCCACCGATCTTGGGCATGAAAGTTGAGTCCTCACTAAACTTACTACCATGCCTCAACTGTTCACATTTCTTAGACTGATCCTGGTTGTCGCTTTTGGGACATTACCGCGAGCAACAACGTGTGTGTATTTAAGTTGGCTAAGATTCCAGCTGTCATCAAGTGAAATTTAACTTCATTCATTCCCTGTTACGGAAGTTCACCAGGGGTATCTTCTGCCTTGTGGCCGTTGACGTTCCGTTTACCTGTACTGGTCATTGACGTAATTTTGGGCAGTGTATTTTCCTCGTCGTATTGTTGCTGTCCAGCGTAGCATGTAGTTCGACAGCAGAGGTGTTGTGGGCGCCAATGTTGTGTGCATCGTGTATTGAAATCTTGTGGTCGTTTTGCCGGTTGCGTGGAGTGGAACTGATTTGGTTTATTGGTCCGTCGGTTGTCTGTCGGTGAGGTTGCCTCCAGATTAAAAAGTCATTGGGCCGGCTGCCTGTCTCACCTAAACGGACGTTCGTGTTACAGTCCCAGGCTGACCCTTGGAAACTTCTGAGCGCCGTTCCTTGTGTGCTATGTAGTAATTGCCTAGTTTGCATTTCAGTTATTTGGTTGATGTGTGCCTTTCAGCGAGTATCAGTATATCTTAAATTAATTTTCTTGTCTTTCCCTTAAGGCAAGAGATTGTTATTCTTTATATTATATGAAATGTTCTGCCCTTTTGAATTTGAACTTCCTCAAGGTCTTAAGCCATTAAATTATTTGTTGGTGAGCGGCCTTCAGCCACGTTTTAACGTCTCTTAAATTAATCTTCTTCTCTTGCCCTTAAGGCATAAGATTGTTATTCTTTTGAATGGGGCCTTCAGTCCAATTTGTATGAAATTTTTTAAGATAAGGCCTTCTGCCTTTTGATTGAAAGTCCTGTTATTGCTTAATATGCGACCTCCAGCCTAGTTCCATTAAAATTAAATTGTTATGGCCTTCAGCCGATTACATTAAAGATTTAGAAAATATTCTTAGGTGAAACCTCCTGAAGAAACCTGTATTTAAATTTTTCTTAAGCCTTTTGTCTTGGATTTTGAATGTGGCCCTCAGCCGATCTAAAGTTTATCAAAGGAGGTCGATTAAAGTTTTGAGTGTTTTGCATCCTTGTTGTAATATTTTGTGCTGATAAACGAAGTTTGTATGTTGAGTGCAACTGACAGGAATTCATTTTGGCCCATTTCCACGACCTAATCCGCTCTGTCCTGCTAGCCCAGGCATTTCACTTAAATTACAAACACAAGGGGGGTAGCCAAATCAAGCGAACAACCATAGGAAATTTAAATCATAAGACGCTTGAGTCAAAACAATGTCAGATTTCCCATTAAACTGCTTCAATAAATATCCAATTATAAAGCTACCTTACAGTCATTCCTCATTCGGTGCAGAGGCAACACTCAAAACTCCACAGAAAATATCTGACAGAATAGTATAGATGTCGAAAACAAACTCTGCTCGCCAAGACACAGTGCTGCCTGAAACAGACTAAATGCCAGTACTGAGAGAGAGTGAAACCACAAATACCCACAATGAACACAGCTTTTCAAAGTAACAGTGGCAGTGAAATAACTCAAACGCTTCCACAAATGATTTGAATTCAGCATCACTCTGAAATTTTTTATTTCTTTTATCAGTCGTTTCACCGGTTGGATACTGGCTACGGCCCGCCACGAATGCCTCTCCTCTGCCAACTCTTCATCTCAGAGCAGCAGCTGCAACCTACGTCCTAGGTTATTTACCGAATATATTATAATCTCTGTCTTCCTCTACAGTTTTCATACTCTACAGTTCTCTACTGTACCATAGAAGTTATTGCGTGATGTCTTAACAGATGTCCTACCTCTTGTCCCTTCTTCCTTTCCTTGGCGATTGTGTGGTGAACTCAGGACTTAAAGGATCGTAACACCGATTCGCACAATAAACCACGAATATGAATTGACAGTTCAGGAGCAAACAGCAAACCTCACTTAAAACAACTTTAGGGTAAACACGCTTGCAGATGTAGAGGTCATAGAAAATCAAATAAAGCGACGAAAGCACAGGAAAAATGCCTCAAAGCATTTTCAAGAGTCCACATCTGGCAGCATAAATGTTATAATTGGAAGATAAGTGAACCATGTCCACAAGCGACAGCCGTCGATGCTTCCCGAGTGCCGAGGCACCCGGTTAGCCCACAACATACAGCAAGTGCTGCCGACGCCGGCCAAATCGACGACTACTTGGCGACACAGTTGATAAACTAAGGTCTTACTGCCCTCACTTCTCTCTTCACGCGACCGCCTCACTCTCTGCCACAGTTCTCCACGTTGCATTCGAGTCGCAGTCGACGACCAAAGATCAAAACAAACAGTTGGACAGTTGGCAGGCCTAGCGCAGACGGCACACACTTGAATATTGAGCTAGTGAAGATAAGAAGTTAATTCTATAACAAGCGTTACTTAAGTTGACATAGCACGGTAAGGACAGGTTTCCACACAAATTTAAGATGTTTTCGCTAGTATTAATTGAAGAATTTAAGTGGTTCTCGTTGCACATACACTCCTGGAAATTGAAATAAGAACACCGTGAATTCATTATCCCAGGAAGGGGAAACTTTATTGACACATTTCTGGGGTCAGATACATCACATGATCACACTGACAGAACCACAGGCACATAGACACAGGCAACAGAGCATGCACAATGTCGGCACTAGTACAGTATATATCCACCTTTCGCAGCAATGCAGGCTGCTATTCTCCCATGGAGACGATCGTAGAGATGCTGGATGTAGTCCTGTGGAACGGCTTGCCATGCCATTTCCACCTGGCGCCTCAGTTGGACCAGCGTTCGTGCTGGACGTGCAGACCGCGTGAGACGACGCTTCATCCAGTCCCAAACATGCTCAATGGGGGACAGATCCGGAGATCTTGCTGGCCAGAGTAGTTGACTTACACCTTCTAGAGCACGTTGGGTGGCACGGGATACATGCGGACGTGCATTGTCCTGTTGGAACAGCAAGTTCCCTTGCCGGTCTAGGAATGGTAGAACGATGGGTTCTATGACGGTTTGGATGTACCGTGCACTATTCAGTGTCCCCTCGACGATCACCAGTGGTGTACGGCCAGTGTAGGAGATCGCTCCCCACACCATGATGCCGGGTGTTGGCCCTGTGTGCCTCGGTCGTATGCAGTCCTGATTGTGGCGCTCACCTGCACGGCGCCAAACACGCATACGACCATTATTGGCACCAAGGCAGAAGCGACTCTCATCGCTGAAGACGACACGTCTGCATTCGTCCCTCCATTCACGCCTGTCGCGACACCACTGGAGGCGGGCTGCACGATGTTGGGGCGTGAGCGGAAGACGGCCTAACGGTGTGCGGGACCGTAGCCCAGCTTCATGGAGACGGTTGCGAATGGTCCTCGCCGATACCCCAGGAGCAACAGTGTCCCTAATTTGCTGGGAAGTGGCGGTGCGGTCCCCTACGGCACTGCGTAGGATCCTACGGTCTTGGCGTGCATCCGTGCGTCGCTGCGGTCCGGTCCCAGGTCGACGGGCACGTGCACCTTCCGCCGACCACTGGCGACAACATCGATGTACTGTGGAGACCTCACGCCCCACGTGTTGAGCAATTCGGCGGTACGTCCACCCGGCCTCCTGCATGCCCACTATACGCCCTCGCTCAAAGTCCGTCAACTGCACATACGGTTCACGTCCACGCTGTCGCGGCATGCTACCAGTGTTAAAGACTGCGATGGAGCTCCGTATGCCACGGCAAACTGGCTGACACTGACGGCGGCGGTGCACAAATGCTGCGCAGCTAGCGCCATTCGACGGCCAACACCGCGGTTCCTGGTGTGTCCGCTGTGCCGTGCGTGTGATCATTGCTTGTACAGCCCTCTCGCAGTGTCCGGAGCAAGTATGGTGGGTCTGACACACCGGTGTCAATGTGTTCTTTTTTCCATTTCCAGGAGTGTATATTTAGTAGTGCTGTATCTACTTAGGAAATTAAAGGTTTTAAGTTATATCTTTTACTTCTTTTAAAAATGCATAAAGTCCATATAACGCATATAGCATCTTAGGCATAATTTTTTAGGTGTTCGTGTTTTGAGTTTTAACATTATTTTAAGTTTGCACATAGATTACTGATCCAAATAACTTTTGTGACTCTGTTGATCTGTTGTTAATAGAATATTACTGTCACTGTCTAGATAAATTTCGTAAAAATATTGTAAACAGTCATAAACTAGAAGTATTTGAACAGCCATAGGGAAATTAATTCTGATGTTCTATGCAGCAATTATGACTGATGGCTACATTGGTATGAATGTAATGGCATGGGAATTGGGGAAGTAAGAGGATCTCTTCCTTGGTACTGAAATGTATGTTCAAGCGATAGGAAAACAGCTGAACAGGAAGGCAAGATTAAAACCCTTAAGGCTGAACTGGATAATGCTAGGAATGAACTTAGAAGGTTAAGGGGAGACAAGGATGAAGACGGGTGGGAGTGATAGCAAGGAACAGGGGCCACAGAAATAGTATCTGACAGTTTCACCTTTGGCGCAAACAACATATTTGCCTTGTTACTAAGCCTGAGATTCTGGAAAAAGTAAGTGTAGTAATACTCCAAAGAATTTCACCAGAAACGAGCTGTTTCAAAGAAAGTTGAAAGTAAGAGGGACGTTCCGTTGATAGGTAGTAGCCATGGGACAGTTGTGAGCCACAGATCTGCAGGAAAACTTAATCAGAAGTTTTGAAACCCCAGTGCATGCCTCAGCCATGTAATAGAGGGTGTTGAACAATTGTGCAAGGGTTCTAATTAGCAATATAGTATAGTGATAGTGGGTAAAATAGTGCTGATAGGGATCGGGACTACAATATAGAGTTTGACCATAGATATATTGGCTTGGTTCCTACTTTCACCGCAGTATGACGGGCCGCAGCTGAACAACACTGTCAGGTAGGTAAATATGGAGATATATCAGCTGCTTCAGGCAGCTCCTTCATCAGGCATAGGTTTCGTTCCTGTTCGTGCTATTGGTAGGTGGCACCTCACAAGGCATGGCTTGTATTTCAATAGGATAATGAAGGTAAATTGGCTGGGAGGACGGCAAAATCTTTAAGGGGGCGGGGAGAACAGTGAAACTCATAGAGGTACGTCTTTTTAGGCTGAGATGAGTGTCCAATGATTAAAGATTGAATGAAATTAAGCTTAATGAGAAGTTCGGACAGGCAGATATTAGAGATGTAAAAATATGACAATATTCTCATTAAAGAACATTGAAAAACAAAGTTAGTATGCGACCACAAGACATTCATAAAAATACAGTGAAAAATAATGTTAGTCAATTGCATCAGAATATGAGTGGATTAAAAAACAAAGTAGATGAGCTTGTTGTTGTTTAGAAGGGTTAGATACTGAGGGCAGAATAGATGTTCTATACCTGTCTGATCATCATACAGTCACAGGTATGGAAAAGGTAAAAGTAAGTGGACATAAGCTTTCGGCACGTGAGAGTAGAGACACTATGGAGAAGGGAAGAGTTGCCATATATGTTAAAATTTTTCATAGAGTGAAAAACTTACAAACTGAATACATTTGTGTAGAGAAACATACAGAAGCATGTGCCAGTGAGCTTAAACTAAATAAAACTACTTTTATAATGATAGCTGTGTATAAATCCCCACTGGAAAATTTTCAGCTATTTCTGAAAAAATTGAATTCTCTGTTGTGCTATCTGTCGTACAGAGGGAAGCAAATTATTTACTGAAAGAATCTGATACAAAAAATGATATTTAAGTATTACTTGGCTCTTTACATTTATCAGATTTCCCTGTTTGCTTAGTACAGGAAAGCAGCACACTGGAAGATAACGTTTTTATAACCAAATATGTATTTAATCAAGTAAAGGCTTTTCCCGTTAAGAGTGGTTTTTCTGATCATGGTGCACAGCTAGTTACAATATATGACGTAGCTCCATACAGTAATGCAAAATAATCCTCCAGAATAGTGCATCTAATTAACAACATAACAACTGCAAATTTTAGGGAAATCTCCCCACAATTAGGTGGGAATGAGGTGTACAGCGAAGCTGATGCTATCTTAAACTTAATCTATATTATGGTACCTTTGTCAGTATACAGGGTGTTTCAGAATTGCTGGTCGATATTCTGGAATATGACAGGAACGATCATTCAGAACAAAAAAGTCAAGTGAACATTGGCTCTGAAATGCAGGTCATGGATTTAACTACTGTGAAACAATTCCCTCCTACCGAAAGCTCTTCACTTTACATATTTTGTGAAGTGGTAGTATGGGCCAAAATGAGAAAAAGCTGTCCAGTAAATATGTGCTCTAAAATGCATACCTTCAACGCTATAACACAGCTCTTCGAATGAAAAAGTGCTCATGATTTCCAATGTATGCATTTTAGAGCAAATTTTTATGGGACATTTTTCTTGTTTTGGTTCTTACTACCACTTCGCAACATATGTGAAGAGCTTGTTGTAGAGTTTTGTTTCACAGGATCTAAGCTCAAGAATTGCTCATTGCTTTTAAAGTATGCATTGTGGATCCCATTCTTAATGAAAAATTTTTTGTTTCGAATTGCCATTCATGTTATATCCCTGAATATTGGCCACCACTTCTGAAACACACTGTACTCAAAAACAGTATCCCTAGGAAAACAGTAAAACATAATTAAAAGCCATGGCTTATTAAAGGTAAACAGAAAAAGTAGATCATAAAACTAGAAGGAATAATGATCCAGAATATCAAACATTCTGAGAACTACTGCTCTGTATTAAGAAATATTATTAAAAATTTCAGAAGTATGTACATTATGTCTGAGATTAGCACCTCTCATAGTAAAATTAAAACAATTTGTAATACTGCTAGAAGGGAAACAGGGTAATCGAGAGCACAGGAAGACTGTATTGCTATAAAACTCAAAGAAAACTTTGTTAAAAAAATCAGAAGTAGAAAATAATTTAATAATGCTTATTAAATGTTGTAGATAAAATGGGATATAGCTGTTCACTTGAAAACGCAAGGCTGTATATGGAAGAAGTAATGCCCATACTATTTGATTATCACTCAAAAGTAAAAGCTTGAGTGGAATTGATAGCATTTCCTACAAAGTATTCAAAGCTTATTCCCAACAGATAAGTATGATTGTCAGTCACACATGTAGCAGCTCACTGAAACAGAGAATTATTCAGGGTACTAAAATATGCTATTTTTAAACCATTGCATAAAAAATATTGTAGGTCTGATGCTAACTACTGCTGTGCAATCACTCTTTTGACTGCTTTACTGAAAATTATTGAAAAAGTAATGTATGGTATTCAAGAGTAGCTTCACATGTTTCTAAAAATAAAGCCCTATGAAAATGTCAGTTTGGTTTTCAGAAAGAGCTTTCACCTGAAAATGCTATATATGCTTTCACTGATCAAATATTTAATGCTCTGAATTACCGATCATCACCCAATGGTATTTTTTGTGCCCTCTCAAATGCTTTGGACAATGTGAATCATGAAATTCTTCTAGAAAAGCTTAAGTATTATGATGTATGTGGGACAATGTACAAATGGTGTAAAGCATATTTGACTGGAAGAATGGTGAAGATTGAAATTAATAGTAAAGATAGTTTGCAAAAATCAGCAGAGTCCTCTGGATGGGGGTAATCGAAACTGGTATCCCACAGGTTTCAGTCTTGTGTCCGTTATTGTTGTCAACATATATGAATGACCTGCCACTCTATATTCAGGAACATGCAAAGCTAGTTCTATTTATTAGTCATAAACATATAGTAATCACATCCAAAATGTAAGAACTAGCTGAAAAAATTTAAATAACGTCTTTCACAAAGTTATTAAGTGGTTCTCTGCAAATCGGCACTCACTAAATTTTGAAAAAAAACATAGTATATACAGTTTTGTGGAGTAAAAGGAATAGCCAGCCAGTGTGGCGCTACAGTCTGGAACCGCGTGACCGCTACGGTCGCAGGTTCGAATCCTGCCTCGGGCATGGATGTGTGTGATTTCCTTAGGTTAGTTAGGTTTAAGTAGTTCTACGTTCTAGGGGACTGATACCTTAGAAGTTAAGTCCCGTAGTGCTCAGAGCTAAGTCCACTTTATAAAACTTGATGCATAACCATAAGGGTTTGTCACTTCTAGTAAACAGGCTGTAGCACATTCACTTTAAACCCGTTGTGTGGGCCTCATCGTGTGACTAGAGACTGCACAGTCTATAATCTTATGGTTATGCATTAAGATTTATAAAGTTGACTTAGGACATGGCTTGTTTTAAGCAAACATTTTAATAATATTTTATGTTCTGAAGAAGACGTTATTACTGACGTTGAAACCTAGGTAAACGATAAAGTTAACCTGCAACTGTAGGCTGTATATTCCTATATAAATCTTTTAATATTTACCAAATACTTCTCAAAGTCTGACAGATAGCCAAGCACCATTTAACAAATTAAAATAATTTCTGAAGGCCATCTCCTTATACTGAACAGAATTTGTAAATATGAAGAAGTAATTGTAAAAAAAAGAAAAAAAGTGGATTGTATCCTACAAATAAAACTTATGTTAAACTGACACGTTTCACGTTATTATGAAATGTCGTAATCTTGATCTATTGAACAAGTATTAATGTAAATTTATGTAACAGAGGGCAAGGGTCGATATCCAGAGAACTGCCATGGCTCAACAGTTGCAATGTCAAACCAGAACTGTCCAAATACAGGGTGACAATTATAGAACTATATGAAATAAAATTATTATAACTTGTGAACAGTTTGCATTAGGACATTCAAACTGCACAGCAGGTCGCGAGGCATTGGTCGCGGGCATGATGGGAATTAGTATGTGCCTGCGCATGTACCTTCTTGTTGTCGGCCATTTGCGTCCGAAAATATCTGCCTGAGCGAGTAGCGCTAATGAAGGCCTACAACGCCTGCAATAACAACCCATCTGCGGCTTTAAGGAAGTTTGCGACCAAGTTGTCAGCAGTCCAAGCGTGCAAACTATCAAGAATGTGATTCGCAAGTTTGAGATAATGAGTATTCGTGATGAGTGCGTTGGCAATGTCTGTCTCCCAAAAAGTGTGAAAACACCTGAAAACATCGAGAAAGAGCCAGCCCCAGGAAATCGATAAGATGAGCTGCACAATAGTTCGGAATCAGTCGGGAGACACTCCGACAAATTGTTGTAGAAGACCTGTACCTCTTCTCATACAAAATTCAAACCCATCAACCATTAATCCCCAGGGCCATGGAACAGCTGTTGTGACTCACCAACATTGTTGTCCACAGAACTGAAGAACTGATTTACTAGCGAAGCCCACTTTCATTTGGATTGGATCGTCAATAAGCAAATTTGGTTAATTTGGGAGACTGAGAATCCTCATTTCGCGAACGAGAAGTCTTTTCACCCTCAACGTGCGACTGTGTGGTGTGCTATGTCCAGTCACGAAATTATCGGTGGCTATTCCTTGATGCTACAATGACTAAAGAACTGTACATGCACATTTTGGAGAATGGATTCGTCACCATTATCCAAAGTGACTGTGATAGCGACAATATGTGGTTAACGCAAGGTGGAGCTTGACCCCATAGAAGCATGGAACTGGTGCATGCAGGTTCAGAGACATACTTACAATTGTTGCTTACTTTCATCACAGAAAGTTTGACGTACTAATGAGTACGCTGATGAAGCTCTCTAACGCAAGGTACGTACTGTAGGGTATATTAACCATTGACTACCAAACAATGTATTTCCAAGTAGGGCCCTTGTACCTCTCGTTTCCACGACTGCATTGTTGTGAAAGCGTGCATATTCAAAATTACATGCCATGAGACCAGTTATTTTTTCGAATTGGGATTTCCTTGTCCCAATTCCAGCTAAAGTGCTATGGCCAAAGGAACTAAGCTGTACAAGGAGAGGGAATGATAGATGAGTAAAAAAAGTTGTAAGGACAGATGGTGAAGTGCGGGTAGCTATATGCGGAGCTACAGGGTGCTTGCAGCTCTCGACATCTGTCTTGTGCACCTCTCCTCTGCGTTGTGTTCAGCAACGATCAGGCAGTGGACCGCAAATATGACGATGAGAAATGTCATATGGACTTTTTTTGCTATACTAGTCATTGTGAAGAGGGGTTGAGATATGTGTACACATTTTAAGGTTACTTTTATTTCACAAATAGACATAAAAATTCCCACTCCAGCGAGTATTTTACGGATCTTGCATAAGCTTGATCCATTAAGACAAGACGATACAGTATGAGATCCTCAAAAAATAATATATTACATCACCAGAAGAGTATTGCTGTTAATCTCATGTACCGAAAACTAACAGAATGATCTCTGTGAATATCGACTGACATGAACAAACAAGTTGAAGCGAAACGCATTTTGGAGGCGAACCGAGCAGGTGGTTAACGATATCGTAAAAATACCATTTAGCAAGAGAACGGCGAGTTCCAGTGCAGAAAGGGATAAGGCCAGAACAATACATTATTCGTTTTAACGTAAATAACGCTGGGATCGAGGGTATGTGGCATGTCATTAACAGGGCTACGCTGCAACACAGAGAGAAAAATAAAAATGTATTCACCTCTAGTGAGACGGTGATTGGCTGAAGCCATACTTGGCGACGCAGACATTGACACAGTGGGGAGATCCACATCATATAGACGCATTTTGAGACCTACAGTTAAGGCTCTATCTGTTTCTCTCTCTCTCTCGTCTTATGGCGGACTGCACAGGTGAGTAGAAATAAGTGAGGACGTTGAAAGCTTTGCTTTCTGCGAAGTGAGAACTATACGCTTCACATATCGTGGCGACAGATAGCAAAACGATGGTTAACTATTCCTGTGGGAACTTTTGAAGGCAAAGAAATTGTGGACGTCTCTCCAACCCATAGCGAGTGTGCAATAGCCATTATTTAGACTAGGGAAAGATTAACATTCTATGGAACACAGGAAAGTAGCGACTGAGTAAATTCAGACAAGGCCAGAGGCGGGAATTAGGGTTTCAGATCCAGCATGGAGACAATACCATTGCAGATGCCTCTTGGTAAAGTACCATTATGCAATAGGCCACAGTAAATATTGAGTCTAGATTTTGCTCACTCCAACTTCCGTATACTTTGACCATTGAACGTCAAATGGTAGGATACTAACCTACCCTGACATTGAGTACGTGAGAGTTTTTTCATTGGTTCAGAAAGTAAATTCATTCTGCACTAACCCAGTTCATTGACCAGCTACGACAATGTAGATTTAAATGAGCTAATAAGGACTTTTAATATTCATTCTTTCCCGTGATAAACAGGTTTCATATGTAGAGAAAAATATTTAATAATCGTCATTTCAATATGTCCAAGAATTAAATATTCTTTTAGTGAGTATCATGATTGTTGTTTATTACTAGAACCCTGAAAGCAACTGTTAATAAATTATATGTAGAATATAAAAAGGGAATAGCTGTGTTGTCTTTCTGGAATAAACCACAAAATTTCACTTTTATTAATTCATGTATTCTAGGTACGTAACAGCAGAATTTCTAATGATTCTTGTAACGATTCACACCTGATATTAGCTGCCTTACAGGGCCAGGGTCATATTTATGTAGAATGCCTGTTTGACACTGTGGGTTTGAGAAGACAGTTCAGATGTTTTGTCCATTTGCGCGCTAAGTGGTAAGCTAAGTTAGCACACATTAGTACACTCACTGTGCAGATACAAGGGTAGGATGTACGACAAACTTTATGGAGCTAACATTGTCGATGGTCTGTGGATTAACGTGCGGAACACTTACAGAGAAGTTGCGCAACAACATATTTATATGACTACTTCCCAAGTCACATTAAAGTGCTATGCGATCTACTTCTAGACGTTTCACTCGCAAATAGCAACTGGAAAAAATGAGCACCTAAATCTGTTCATGGAATCCCTGGTTTCTCTTATTTAATTATGTGGAAGTCACCCAAATATTTTCGCATTTGAAGGAAAAAGTTGGTGATTGGACTTTCATGGAAATATCTCGCCGTAAGGAAGAATGCCTTAGTTTTAATGACTACCACATCAACTGATGTATATATCCTTGGTACACTCTTTCCCATTTTGCGACAGCACAAAACGGGCTGTCCATCCCTGAGCTTTTTTGATGTTTTCCGTCAACCAAGATTCCAATACTACTCAGTAATACACCAGAAAAGGACAGACCAACGTAGTAAAGGCAGTCTCTTCAGCAGATTTTTTAGTGTTGTCTCGTTGTGCGCCAATAAAACGTAGTCTTTGGTTCGCCTTCCCCACAACATTTTCTATGTGACTGTTCAAATTCAGTTTCATACAATATGTGCCACGACGTTCAGTCGCTACAATTTCTGAGTATGCCTACTTAAACCACTCTGAAATATCAACTTTGGAGATAATTTAGAGTTATGAAATACTGCTCTTTTCAGGACTGCTATTTCCCTGATCGACGGTGGGGTTTCATTACTGCCGCGTGGGCACTTCCTGGCGTAGCAGCTTTCAGTTCATTTAATTTTATTCCCTATCATGTGATGTCGTCTGTGAACTACAGTGCTTCCTTCAGTGATGGCTTTATCTGTTGCTTAATATGGAAGGCTTTTTTCAAGCAAAATACCACATTTTCAACGTCATCTCGTAATGTTTTTTATTTTAGAATATACATTTCGGTTACTCATAATCGCTGTGCTGTGTTGCAAGTGTGTAACTAATTACTTTTGTTTGAGAACTAGAAGACGACACTTCTTCATTTTCCTATATTTTAATAAATTCCTGTATTACGCAATCTAATTCCTGACATCATTTGCTCATATCAAGGAGAGAAACATCTTCTGTGAAAGTCTACACATTCTCGTTAGCGATTAATACTAAGCCAAGAAACTGAGGTACGTCACAGAATACGACAGAGACCTTCACCATATACGATCATATAATTATCTAATTTTGCGTCTATAGCCATTCTCTGACAAACATAGTGGACTACGTGATAGAGCATGTTAGAAATTAGAGGTTCTTCACGTCGTAGATGTTGGGCTTTCTATCCATTCCAGGAAGAATGACTGCTTAAATACTTGTACATGAGCTGTAATTAACCTTATCTTTCCTATACAGTCCCAATAAGAGCAATACATAGGGGGCTGCACGGTCTCGCTACTCTCTTCCAGTGGTGTTTGGGCCGCTCACCGGGCAGAAGATGGTATGCGGGCGGCCTAAACGTAAAGGGGCTACCTCGGCAGACGGCGGACGGTCAGCCGGCGGCGTAGCGAGGGCTGCTAGAGGTCGCATCCCCCACGGACTGTTACATCATAAAGCCATTCAGCCCAACATGATGGCTACGCTGGCGTGAAACATTTTTGCCTAAAACTGAATATAGAATATTGCATTTTTGCAACGAGACAAATGAAAAGATAAGGAAAACTCACATTCAGTATACGAGACGAAATGTTTAAGTCCAGAACGACATAGATATATGAATGCCATGAATTAGTACTAACAAAGATTAGGAGCGGATACGTTAACACAATTTGTATTCACCTACTGTTTTTCTTAGTTTCATCTCTCCACAAATTGTAACAAAATCTGACATTGTTGTTTGGTCACAGTCATACATAAAGCTCTGTATGTTGTTGAAGAACAAGAATCACTAGAAATTATGTCAAACTCTCACCTTTACATGTGGTGTCACCTTTTCTGAGTTCGTTGGTTTTACAAACTAGTTAATACTCGTACATGCTATTGCTTCTTGTTTTCTGTAGAAAACTATCAGACTTCAGTGCAAAAGTAGGTTATAGAATGGAAAAAAAATGACTAGAAGACTTGAGTCACAAAAAGTATGATAAAGGTTATCGCTAGGCGATACAAAAATTCTGAGCTGCATTGTCGCCGAAGAGCTTTCACCGCACAACAGAGTTACGTAACGGTGTTTTCTTTGTTGGTAATATCACCAGTAGCCGTAGTTCGACAATAAATAAGTTAATTGTCTTTTGTAATGATATCAGTTACTCCTATACGCTCTGTCCACGTCATGTGGCTCCTCTGCATCTGCGTGCATTTGTGCTATGTGTCAAGGTCACAGCGTTTATTTCCACTAATGTGTCTAAATAAAAGGAAGCTATCTCTGATGATGAGGATGATGTTCGGTTTGTAGGGAGCTCAATTGCACGGTTAACAGAGCCCATAAAAATTCCCAACATTTGCTCAGTCCAAACTCGCCACTTTCATGGATGATGATGAAATGACGAGGACAACATAAACACCCAGTCATATCGAGGCATGTGAATATCCCTGACCCCGCGGGGAATCGAGGACCCAGTGCTCGGGAAGCGAGAATGCGAACGGGAAGCTATCACTGCTTAATATAAACGGCTCATTATTGCTCGTAAGCTCATTACAACTCTTACACTTATTTCTAAACGCTTTATTATAGGAATGTAAGAAATTGAATAAAAAAAGCAACTGAAGTTATTTTTCGTAGCAAAATGATACAGTAATTCCTAGTGCTCCTTCGCTGATAGCGTCCCCAACAGGATTCACAGATGGCTACTCACTTCTATCTCACGACGTAACTAGTCAGACGAACCCTGCAACAAGGATTCAAAGATGATGAGAAACTGAAGCGAAGAGCGTGGTTGGTAATATATGTACTAGTCCTTTTTAACAACGTCACTACGTAGTTCGTACGACCATGAACGAACAAAACAAATCGACAATGCCGTACCACAAGGAATAATTCAAACGACATGTTCGCATTTTGACGACAGTTACAATCTCATGCTTACAGACTTCCATATACCATAAAATTTGTCAAAAACTGAAGGAGTCCAAAATTTTAGGTTGCACACACTATTTCTAGAATGATCTCAAATCTCTGTAACATACTAAAAGTTAAATTTCAGTATGTTGTTTTAGAAGCTCACAAACTGCAGTAAGCAATCGGAAAGTACTTAATTATATTGATAAATCTTTAAACATTTATTATAACAAAGTATAGTATGGAGTAACGGCTCACTACAAACGATAAATAGCATAGAATCCCAATTTTCTTATAAACCAAGGTAGAACCCAAGCAGAAAACAAGGGCTTGTGTAGCAACTTTTAAGGGTGTTGCGGTAGGAAGGAGGTGGGTTGTGTTGAGAAATAATTGTCAAAGAAAATCCATGCATTGCACCGTCCCAGAGTTATTTACCACTGAAGATAGCAAATCAGACACTTTCTGACCGACCTATACATTCGGTTCTGTACTTGAATAATTGGAAGTTAGAGTCGAGACAGCGAAATTCAAAAGACCAAAATCATTTTAGTACCCCTCCTTTGAACTCAAATGATGCTCCTTGCTTAACGAAATCACTATTTAATTTATCACTAGTGCCTGATCATTCGCTTTTTATACAAAATGAAAAGATATGTCGAAGAGATGTGATACGTCTTGTGTTATTTGAGGCACAATGTGAACATAGCCCAAGTAAACAACTAGTGTCAGTAGAAGTTACACAAACCAAAATACTCCTCTTTTGAATAAAAAAAATAGACACTGGAACAGTATGTGAAAGTTCGTAATTAGCATTGAATGAAGTCCTATGTTAGGCTGAAGGGCTTTATGATGTAACAGTCCGTGGGGGCGGCGACCTCTAGCAGCCCTCGCTCCGCCGCCGGCTGACCTGTTCAGAGCGCATTTTCTTCTACATATACATCTACATACATACTCCGCAATCCACCATACTGTGACTGCCGGAGGGTACCTCTCACCGCAACTAGTATCTTCTCTCCCTGTTGAACTCCCAAACAGAACGAGGGGAAAATGACTGCCTGTATGCCTCTGAAAGAGCCCTAATCTGTCTTATCTTATCTTTGTGGTCTTTCTGCGAAATGTAAGTTGGCGGCAGTAAAACTGTACTGCAGTCAAAAAATATGACACCACAATTAAGGTTTTAGAAAGCGAGAATAGTAAACCAGTCGGTCACAAATATAATATGCTCCATTGTATCTTGCTTTATATATATATATATATATATATATATATATATATATATATATATATATATATATATATATATATATATATTGTTTCCTGTGTTTCAGTGCTCAAGGCTACACTAAATGCAGTATGACATACATAATACACTAAAGTTCAAACGTCTTTTCTCTCAGAAATTAAGAACAAATCCCAACATCGAGGAACGTGTATTGAAGTAATCAATATTCGAAGTATAATACGTTTCACATATACTGTTAATTTGTAGGTTGTAATCTGCGCTAAAATAAATTAGTCGACAGTTGTTGTTGATGTTATACAGCAGTTTTGCACTTTTGAAATAATGAGGACCTCAGCGAATAATACATGTTTCGCAGGCTGTACTCTGTCCATCATGAGAATAAACCTGATTTAAACATTACACCGTGTATTCTTTCACGTTTGTTGGAATCTCATTGGATTTCGTTTCGCGTGGAGCGGAAGCCAGGCCGTGTCCACTACAGGCAAGTACGATCATAAGGAAACGTTTTATTCTGTGTTACACGCACATAGACTGAGCGATAATGCGGGACTACAGCCTTAGTGGTGCATTTAACTTGGACAGCACTGGCCAACAAGCTTGTCCAACTAACACGCAATGATGTGAGCGGTTGCAATTCAGTCCTAGAAAGAGACGAGCAGAGAAAAAATATCGCTTCGAATGTCATTTAATTTTTAAAGGCAATGAAATAATATTCGGCAAAATCCCAGCACTACCACACGCTTCTTACGTGACCAGACGGAAAGCATAAAATGCTCAACTAAAATAGTATTCTAATTATAAACAACTTAAACACTGTGCAGTTTTGATGAGAGAGCTGTGTGTGATGCAAAAGCATACTTCAGGGATTTCACCGTATTGTTGAATACTGAAGCCACTGAAGGCTCCAATTACAGTTGAACGGTAATCTCTTAACTCCTTCATTACCCGAATCCGAGAAATACGTTTCGGTTCTGCAACTGTCATCAGCTATGTTGATAACGAGTCGAATACGCCCAGGCACAGCATTTTCTCTTCTTCCTTTATAACGTGCAGTTCTGTATCCCGCCAGCGTTCGGCAGTGACATGTGCAAAAGCTGCGTGCGTTACTTTCACTGCGTCTGGCAGCTTAACAGTCCTGCTATTTCTCGCGATAAGTCCCTTAACTTGGCTCCACATCAGTTCTGTTCTGCTCATATTGTAATAGTATAGTAGCGCATGTAAAAATGCAGCATTTTTATGGTGCGTTACATGCTGTGAAAATGACTGTTTTTCATTTTTCTACGACACTTATTACTCTGGTCTGTGTGAGACTACATGTGTGGTATAAAACAATGAACATAGTCTAAATAAATAGTAAGCGGTGTTTCAATTGTTATGTTTGCTTATTTTAAGCAACTTTTATTAACCATATTTCAAAAAGCATCGGTAATTAAGAATTTATATATAAAATGAAAACAAGAACTCCACGTGCAATATCTAATTAGAAACAAAAAGACATGCGTCATTCATACAAAATGATAATGAATTTTACAATTACGAGATTCTGGTATTTCAAATCAAATGAAGAAAAAATGACCACGGTGAGACTTTAATCAGCGAAACACGAGCTGTTACCGATTTCGTTACATAGCAAGTGCCCATTTACATCTCAACTGTATCAAATACCGTCCATTAGAAAATTTCAAAGTCGATTTCCTTCTGTAAATTTATGAAAAATATCAATAACAACCAATTTTTCGGCCCTTTTTAACTGTGTTCCACACACGTGTGTTTCACTGCGGAGCAGGAAGCAGTCTCGGCCAGTTTCATACTGCGTACCATCAACGCGACAATCAGAGCACAACGTTAGGGAGACTCTGACTGTACCAGATTATTGTAATAAAAACTACATAGCTAACAAGTGCTTAAGCCGGCCGGAGTGTCCGAGTGGTTCTAGACGATACAGTATGGAACCAAGCGACCACTACGGTCGCAGTTCCGAATCCTGCCTCGGGAATGGATGTGTGTGATGTCCTTAGGTTAGTTAGGTTTAAGTAGTTCTGAGTTCTAGGGGACTGTTGACCTGAAGTTAAGTCCCATAGTGCTCAGAGTTTTTTTTTTTTTTTACAAGTGATTAAGAAAAACTTTAGCGCCTGTTAAGACATTAGAATATCCTAAATTTTCATTCAACGTAATTAGTAACAAGATATTTAATACATAAGTAAGACCTACTTCCAAGAGTGTAACAACACCAGTGGACCTGTTCCACGGCCTCTGACCAATCATCGCATTTGCATTTTCTTACATCAGTTTTATTCTTATGACGAACGGAGTATAATAAAACAGAGTAAATCTCATATAATCCACGTCCAATTTTTCAAGTGTAAAATTGGCTGCTTTGTGATCCATTTAACTTTATTTGCCAAGGTAGATGTTGATAAGACGGGCACAGTGAAGCTTCTCTGTGGATTAGATTTCTGTAATTGGATGCTGAGAGGTTGTCTATTACAATTTAAGTTACAGCAGCTATACTCGTTCATGAAACAATGAATTCCTAATATTTATTGAAGTCACACGTATCGATAATTTGGTTTTTATTTATCATAAGTAATGGAAAGAGGGAAATAGGTCTGTTTGGGTTCTTTATTTTAGAGATGGCTGTTTAATTTTATTGTTGGATCCCTTATGTTATACGTCAGTTAGTTAGTTACTTGTCTCTGTAATCCAGTCGCCGGAAAATTGGGTAATTAGTGGTGAGAAGACTAAAGCAGTCCACTGTTTCAAAGTAAGTGACACAAAAAGCCAAAAAACTCACAAAAATTCGTCATAAAGCGGCGAGTGAAACTCCTTTATACGGAACAAGTAAAGAACAAGCGCGGAGACCTATTATATCGAAATATGGCGAATGCCTGAAGAGACAGCGTTCATTAAAGAAGAATCCGAGCGCCTCCTTCTTGCAGGAACTCGGGAGTTCCCCTGCCGGGCCAGAAGTGCCGGCAGCGTGCGCTTTAAAAGAGTAAGTAATTTCGCTAATCGGGGAATGAGCCCTTTAATGGCCGGGCCGGTTCCTCCTGCAGAACTCCGGCAGCAAGTTGGCGGCCGGGCGGGCGACGTCACGGCACCCCACCCCACCCCACTGTCACGCCGCACCGCGCCTCTATCGGCAGACGGGACCAACTCGAAAGCCGATGCCGCTCGTCCAGCGTCACCGATGGCATCTCTTTGGCCGCGAATTCGAGCCAGACCTCCCACTTTGGCTGCGCAGTGGCTCAGATCTGAAGCAGGCAACTCTAGATCTATGCGACCGCTCGGCTTGAACTTCAGCGCGCCTGTGAGGAGCTAATATGAGAATGTCAAAGGCAGTGGCAGTAGTACTAGTAGTAGTAGTGGTAGTAGTAGATTTGTTAATCCGTGGAGCTCTATTGTGAACATGCTACACATCTATTATCGAACTACACTAATAATAAATCTGTAAAATTTGGTATCAGCCTGTTTATCTTTGTACTAGCTAAGCTCCAAAAAAACGACCAGACGAACAGCAATGGGGTGTTGTAGGTAGCTAGAGCAGAGCTTGGGGCATCGTGTGGGTTCAAAATATCAAAGGAAAAAAGAGAATAAAAAAGAAAAAAGAAGTAATCATTCAAAGCTATACTAAAACTATCTTGTCTAAGTGCACAAATTTTTCTCGGTTCACTTACCGCGTCAAATTCGGACTAAATTCCAAGCTTTTGATGATACACATCATCATCTTCGTCAAAGACTAAAACCGACTGTAGTGAGCTGCCAAGGTTCCCTCTTTCATAACCCAGAACGACACCCGATTGACTGGATTACATCATGTTGGAGAGTACAGATATGGCGCGCTCTACGTCCATAGAGTTTGCTTGCGCTCTCTACCTGGCGCTGCTTCCCGCTCACTCCATCACATCAGGCTGTGAATTGCGGGAAGTATTACTCTATATCTCTTTGTTGCCAAGTGCACGTTTCCATGCACTGCTAATTGCACAGGCGGTGTCTCTTTTGAAGTCATTCTCACAAAGTTTGATTTCAAGAGTTTCTCTGACCCCGGAGCCCCTATAGTTCGAAGCGAGAGCCAGTTTTCCAGTTTGTTCAGACCAGATCTTGTGCTTATTTAACAGACTGTGCTCAGCCACCACTGATTTATCCAAATGCCTGTATTTAAGGATAAGATGGTGCTCGAAGTGATGATCAACATCCATCTGTACTGACTGACAGACGTAACTCTTCCACACTCAGAAGGAATGTTACAAATTCCCGGCACTCTCAGGCCGAGATTATGTTTCTCGGGTCCCAACATTTCCTTAATTTTTCTTGGTCTCATTCCGTACCCGTTTAGGACTCTACCTATATTACTAGCTGCTGCACAGCAGAATGGAAGATGCGATATGTGTTGGCTCTCTTGGTTTCTTTGAACGGAGTCACATCTTGGTTTTCCCACCAGCGTTGACCTAATGTCACGGACAGAATAAACGTTCCTTCTGGACACCGTCTTCAGATGCTTAATCTCAGAACGGAGAAGGTCCATATCCTAAACAGTTCTGGCTTTCTACTAAGGTGTTCACCATAGCTCTTTTCTGAGATGGATGGTGAAAGCTACATCTATTGAGATACACATCCCTATGCGTAAGTTTTCTATACACAGAACGGCCGAGTCGTCTATCTGACATTCGTTCGACCAACACATCTAAGACAAGTATCTTACCATCCTTCTCCATATCCACTGTAAATTTTGTGTTGGGATGTATACCACTCAAATAGTCAACGAACCGCTGTAGTGCCTCACTGTAATGCGGCCAGATTAACTGGTAACTTTTGTGGACCTGGAGAAGCGTCAGCCCTTTACTGAGAACTGAGATCAAGTTACATGTCGGAAATGTTGACGACAGTGCGGTGGACGTCTCTGTTCCCAGTAGCTCCTTGTTCATGGTTGATGCGCTCAGATTTATCGATCTTTTCCGCGGTCGTCTTGCTTACGCTACGTCGTGGCTCGAGCTCCACAACACTTACCAGTGGCCGAAGTTATCAATGGAGTAAACAAGTGTTTAGGCATCTTCCTAAGGAGGAGGCAGGTAAGGTAAGGCTTGGTACTAGCAGGATTGTAGCGACAGCCAAGCCTCGTAAGTCCAGTGTTAACGAAAAGAGAAAACAGGGACTGAAATTGTTGCAGAACCATGGAGAGTTACTTCTCTTACCAGCTGAAAAGCGGAATGCTGTGATTATCCTCGATGCTACAGGTTATCATAAGAAACTGTGCTTGTTGTTGTAAGATAGGACATACCAAATTCTCAGACGGGATCCCACATCAGGACTTGCAGGAAGACAGAGGAGCTTCTTAGAAGTTATGTCCTCTCCTACAAGCTTGTGAATAATTTGAGGCCAAAAGTGCAGAGGCCAGCCAGTCTGTATGGCCAGTCTAAAATAACAAAGAAGGTGTCTCATTAAGAGCAATCATTATTGCTATCGGCTCTCCTACATACAGGCTGGCAAAGTATCACTAAACTATTGATATCTATAGTCGGTCACTGTAGACATCGTTTTTGTTGAAGTAGATGAGGATTGGCGCTATTGAAGTCTTGGTTAGCCATGATATGGTCTCCCTGTTTACAGATATAACAGTGGAAGACACGTTAAACCGGTGGCCACTCATTTTTCCACGGATGTTTTGAAATTATTTCGGCACACTTTGACGACTATGTACTTCTTGTACTGTAAAGACTATTATTAAATGACTGATCGAACAACCATTGGTTCACCAATGTCATCAGCTGCAGCTAACTTATTCAGAGAAGATTTTGGAGGGCGACAGTTGAACAGTGCTCCCTTGAATCCATCTTGCTTCTTTAGCTATTTTGACGATACGTTTTTAGTCTGGCCATATGTCAGTGAGGCGTTGGAGCATTCGAATGGTACACATCCTAACAGAAAGTTTACAGTGTAGGTGCAGTAGGTCTTACGTGCATTGGCCCTTCTGTGCACAGGAGACAGCGCATACGGATCTGTATCTCAAATGGCATAGCTTTCACCATGCAGTTCAGAAGAGAGCTATGAGCGAGAACTAGTTCGGACTTGGACCACCTCGGTGTCGAGATTAAGAATCTGAAGAGGTTGCCCAGAAGGAATGGGTATTCTGTCCATAAGATCAGATCAACATGTTGAAAAAACTGTAGTGGATTGGTGCCAGGAGGTGCTGTAATAAAACTCAGCGAGAACTTTCCAAATGATTGGTTCGTTTCCACTACAGAGCTTCGTTCACCACATTCCGCGTCACAGGCCCCACATTGCTGAGGCCACTGCCCCAGCGATCTGTGCAACGCAATGCTGTGTCGTGCTGGTCTTGCTCGCCGGCTGTAGAGTTCCGATTACATCAGGATGGCTGCGCAAGCAACCCATTCAGCGCCCCCCGTCCACGATGACTCTGCGCTGCTCCGCCGGGATATACAGGCTGGCCCCGCTGCTGCTGCTGCTGCCTCTTCCTCGGCTGGCGTACCGGAAAATGCGGCAGCAACGACCGCTCCTGTTCTGGCGTCCGAATCTGCGGTCCTCCCCTTGTAAGTCTCCGGAGTTTGTCGAGAGACGAGACGACCCTGCGGACCCTGCATCGGCCTCAGAGGGTCGAACCAACGACCCGCCGTCGACTGGGACGCTGTCGCTCCATCTGTTGCCGTGTGTCGCCGGTAGTGTCACACGCCCCGCCATCCAGGAGAGCTGCCACACATGAACGAATCTCGTTAGAAAAATACACCTATTTATACTCAGCTTCGCGTCTCTGTTTCACTAACGCATCGCTTCGAGTCACGTACGCCCCACACCCCGGTTGCGCCAGTGGGCCCCTTCTGCGAAAAGCTTGCGATATGTGAACCGCTGCATTTACTCTTTTCAGCGGTTCGATGGCCCGTGTGGCCTCCATTCCTTTTCGCAACCGCTGGTTAGCGTAACTTACTGCAATCCGTCCCGCACCTGGCGCTAACTTGTGCTCCGAATATCTCACAAAACTAACTTTCTCTATCCTAAACGGTGGTGCAGCTACATTACTCCCCTTTTCGAAAAGACCCGGTCCTTGGGTCGTCCTTTATCTAACTCAAACCTGTTTGGATTGGCACTTATGACATGTTTACTACCAAAAAACTTAAATGTGGTCTAGTGCCCCCTTAAAACCATGACATGAAACAGAACGTAAAAGTTCCTTGCTGGACGACCACTGCTTGATCTACCCCTTACCTACGTGTCTCATGCCCTTGGTATCCAATCCACTGGGACATGACTACCCTCAGATCCCTCTGGGAATTGGCTCTCTGCCTGATTAGAAAGAAAACAACACATAACAAAGGTAAGGCTGCGATAACACTTGGCACAGAGGTGTCCAAAATGACTGTTTTGTACCGTTGTCTTTCCCTATACTGAGCGACATGTTGAACAAGGTGTTCGGCTGACATGCTTATGATATGCTTACTACTAAAAAACTTAAATGTGGTCTAGTGCCCCCTTAAAACCATGACATGAAACAGAACGTAAAAGTTCCTTGCTGGACGACCACTGCTTGATCTACCCCTTACCTACGTGTCTCATGCCCTTGGTATCCAATCCACTGGGACATGACTACCCTCAGATCCCTCTGGGAATTGGCTCTCTGCCTGATTAGAAAGAAAACAACACATAACAAAGGTAAGGCTGCGATAACACTTGGCACAGAGGTGTCCAAAATGACCGTTTTGTACCGTTGTCTTTCCCTATACTGAGCGACATGTTGAACAATGTGTTCGGCTGACATGCGTCCCTATTTCTCTAAAACGAACTGGTTTACGGATCTCCACAGACCTGGCTCCAGAGTTTGATTTAACAAGGTCATATTCCGCGTTGTCAAAAACTCTAAAGTGGTTTCTGGCCAGTACAGCTGTGGCTGCGTAACATTCAATTGTGTGACTCCTTTCATCCCTAAATTTACATTATCTGAACTGGTGCAATAAACTCGACTTTACTGCCCCAGTATTGTCGATAACTAAAACTTGAAACAGTAAATCGTACGACTCCGACATCGTTCAACACATACTTATTAAGGCTTTGTAGCAAAATTTACTCTGAATCACTTATTTCTCCAGAACTGTGTTTGATTTCCTAACAACAATGCTCCACATAGTCCTGACGCTACACTTACCTTTTCAGTGACCTGACGACAGAGATCACAATCACCTTTCCTCCCTCTTCAAAAAGACTGCTGCCCCTAGCAGGCTCACAATACTCGAAAACACATAAAACCCATAAAACACAATGCCTAATGAATCTACACAACCCTAATGATACATCACACAAAAACAAAAATAATAAAACTACAAATACTCCACTACTTTCTAGATCGCAAAGCATACGGTACTCGATCTTCCTGGTTTACTCTGCGCTTAGCATCTCTCTTCACTCTTTCTTTCTTCCTCTTTCCTTCCTGGGACTCGCCTGGACTCACATCCGGGCAACCCTATGATGGCCGTAACCGCCCAATGTGTACTATCGTCGTTCTAGTTGGCAGCTGAAGCTTAACATTAACGGAAGATGTGGTTTCAGCAACTTGGAATGGCCCTTGATACCTTGTGAGGAACTTCTTCGTTTACCCTTTTTGCGAATAGGGGATGGACAGCATTACTCATTGCCCCACACTATACTGCGGTAAACTCTCTTTCCGCTTTACTGGGTCTTCCTTCCTTTCCAAAGCCTTTGTGTTCGCCTTTTGTACTCGTTTCCAAACATCCCGAATTGTCTTTGCGAATTCACGTACAGATTCACCAATCCTTCCTTTCTGCAGCTTCACTAAATCAAACGGTGACGACATTTTTCGTCCGTATACTACCTCATATGGAGACAAACCGGTATTTGCATGGACTTTTTTCATTGTATGCGCATACAATATGCTTCCAATACTCGTCCCACTGACGGTGATGAGAATCCACATAAAAACTAAGCATATACCTGATTGTTCTGCTCTCGTCCTCAAGTTCTTTACGTTTAACAATTTACACAGCTCCTTCATTAAATCCGACATTAAGTTTGTCCCTTGGTCAGTAATTATTGTCTCTGGTACACCAAACTTCAAAATCCAGTTATTTACTAACGCTTACGCGACCATTGCTGCCTGTTGATTTGGCATAGCCACCATCTCGACTTACCTTGAAAAATGGTCTATTGTTGTCAGAACGAATCTGTTCCCAGATGGAGTTCGCGTAAAAGGTCCTAAGACATCAGTCCCTAGGAGATAGAATGGGCATGTCGATTCCGGTAATCGTTGTAGCTGTATCTGTTTCCGTCTCAAATCTGCTCTCTGCGCACATAGTATGCAATTCTTGACATACTGATCCACATCTCCTTTCCTACCTCTCCACCAATACCTCTCCGCCACTCTCCTGTTCGTCGCTCTACACCCTCCGTGACCAGATAACACGTGATCATGTGCTTCCTTTAAAACCTCATTCCTCAACTTCGCTGGCACTATTACCCTTGCCCCTAACTTCGTTATCCTGCACAAAAGACCGTCGTACACATTAAACTGTGGCTGTGTTCGATACAATGTACAATCGTTGTCCGCGTCCTGTAACTTTTGCCATACTGCTAGGTCATAAGCTATGACTTCTACTTTTGCCACCTTCCTACTTAGTGCATCCGCATTACCGTGCTTCTTTCCCAGGCTTGTGCACCACCTCGTAGTCGAATTCACTAAGCCTCACAGCCCATCTAGCCAGTCTAGTGGACGGATCCTGCAACCCCAACAACCATTTCAGCGCAGCATGATCTGTCACTACCGTAATCTTCTCCCATATAAATAACAATTAAAATTAGTGATTCCATTGATTACGCTAAGCATCTCCCTCTCTGAAACGTCCTGGCAGACCAAAACTGTGTGCTGGACCGAGGCTCGAACTCGGTCCCGAGTCCGAGTCTCGGTCCGGCACACAGTTTTGATCTGCCAGGACGTTTCATATCAGCGCACACTCCGCTGCAGAGTGATAATCTCATTCTGGAAATCTCCCTCTCTGTTGTTGAGTAATTCCTCTCTGCGGCATTCAACTGCCTAGACGCGTAGACTAGAGGATGTTCTTTCCCATCAATATCCTGACTAATAACACACCGTAATGCTTGATTCGATGCATCGCATGCTAGTTTAAACTCCTTTTCAAAATCTGGAAGCACAAGAACCGGACTTGATGTTAACACTTCTTTCAGTTTGTCAAACGCCTTCTGATACACTTCTGTCCACTCAAATATCACACGCTTCCGTAACAATCGTGTCAATTGGCTTTGCTAAACCCTCAAAACCCTTCATGAACTTTCGATAGAAATTGTAAATTCTGATGAATGACTGCACTTCCTTAACTGTTTTCGGTTCCCGAAAATCCCTTACAGCCTGTACCAACCTCGGATCCGTTCGCACTCCGTCCTTAGTATGACCCAAATATTTTACTTCTTCTAACTCGAAATGACACTTCTCCAGGCTCAACGCCAAACGAATTGCCCTTAACCTCATAAAGACTTCCCTTAGCCACTGTTTACATTACTCCATACTACTTGAAAACATATTAATGTCATCCAAATAGACAAGACACTGCCGTGGTTTCAAACCCCTCAATACACTGTCTAGCAGCCTCTGAAACGTTGCCGGAGCGTTTTTCAAATCGAATGGCATTCTAATGTACTGACAATTGCCTCCAGGTGTAGATAAAGCAGTTCTTGGACGATCATCTGGAGCCACTTCCAACTGATGATCCAAATCCATCGTAGAAAAGTACTGGTACTGTCCTAAGTGATTCAAAGTCTCCGACATGTTTGGAATGGGGTATGCGTCCGTTACTGTCTTATTATTGAGGTATCGGTAGTCACAACAGAACCTGTATTTCTTAGTGGCATCCGCAGATTTTTTTACGCACAACGACAACGCCTGCTACCCAGCAACTATTACTATTCTCTATAATACTGTCCACAAGCTGCTGATCAATGAAATCCTCCACAATCGGCTGCAAATTCCTCGATATTCTGTATGGTTTGTGGTAAACCGTTGCTTCATGCCCTGTAGGTATCCAATTTTGACCTAAAGGAGTTGCTGGTAACGGCCCTTGTGGAAGAAACAAATCCTTAAACTCCACAATAATTCTTCCATCTGCTCCCTTATTCTCCTTTCAAATGCTTAATTTTGTCACGCAGTGCAGTTCTATCGGCAGTTAGTGGCTGATAGCTTCGCCTATCTCTCGAACACCACTCTTCATCATTTGACACATCCAAATTTGCTCCTGGAAATCCTTTCCTCAAATACGTGTGTAGAGCGCTAAAATTATCCACGTTCACGGGAACTACTCGCCCGTCGTTCCCCTCCTGTACGCGTACAACACTACATTTCACAAAACAACCCAGTGAAACAAAATCTTCATTATCCTCCAATGGTTCAATAACACATAATGTTCCCACAGGTAGATTCGACTCCACACTTACCCAAAGCGACTTCCCGGTGCCACTAGACACACGCTCATGCGAATTAAGCCTTAATGCTAAAGTACGCGGTTCAATTGGTTTGTTCATTACGTTGAACGCCCCTCGCGACAGCTCTGCATTGACAACAGTTTCCCCTAGCGGAAATAACATTCCACGAAGTTCCACAGTTCGTTGTCCAAGGTCAATTTTGACATGATGTTGATGCAATAAATCTACTCCTAGGGTCATGTCGTAACCCTCGCTTACCCATGGTACTACCTCCATACATGCATTAAATCGGACTTTCCCTATGCGACAGTCAACTGTCACTGACCCCAAAGGCGTCACCTCCTTATCCCTCACTTCCCGCAACCTATAACGTGGTGGGTCTAACTTCCTTCGTCCCATTAAACACCTAGTAGCCACTGACACTTGCGCCACTGTGTCCAACAAATCTTAAACTTTTTAGTTCCTACGGATCCTACCACTGAACATTTTACCTCTGCATACGTATTCGTAGCATCGAAATTAAACGGGAGGTCCCTTAGGTGGGTCTTGGGCCCCCTCTGACCTTTAACGATTGTCCACCTCGCATATCTCCACTTCTCCATCCTCCATGCTGCTGATTTCCGCCCCTTCCTCTATTAATTGGTGACTCGGTACATTGCCTCTGCACATGTCCCGTACGACCACACTTATAACATTTTATACCCGCTTCAATTATTGTTTGCTTTCACGCACCCCTGCTGCCACGTCTATTTCCTCACACTAAATTACCAGCTGAATGGGCGAATACAAATATTTCGCAGTCCCTTCACGCACTTTACGTGACATATGCGCCGGTAACCTTCTCAAAAATACATCAAGTGCCCTTTGCTCGGCCTCCTGCAACAGAACACCATTCGCTTCGTCGGTCTGACCCAACTCGTAAGTGTATCTTTAATTTCCCTTCTCCACCGTCTCTCCCTATCTCTTTGTCATTGTACTTAACGTCTTCCTAAAGTACCCAGCGCTATTCTGTTTCTTGTACCTTTATGAAAGCCCTTCCTTTAACTGCTTAAACTGTCCTGCCTTCCTTAAGGCCTCAGAACACCTTACATATGTTTTCGCTTCACCCGTTAGTCTAATCATAGGTACATGTAACAACTGTTCATCAGACCAACCATTCATCGCAGCTAAAATTTCCAAGTCCTCCTCAGATGCCTTGACAGGAAACGGAATTATCAAACGTGCGGCGGATGGATCAAAACCCTGCACCCAGGCAACAACGACTGATCAGATGCGGTTTCTCGCTCACTTCTAGATGTTAATTCATTTCTCAACTGAGTATTGTCCGCTATCAATTGTGCTACCTTTTCTATCAAAATACGCATCGCTTCTGGTTCCAACGCACCTTGCGTCCTTGACTCTGCCATTGTGTTGATTTCGTTTCTAAGTACAAGAAAAATCTGACTTCCTACAACTCCGTATCATCATACTCAGTAACATCATAAACCAATACAAAGTAATCAAATGCACCGAGAAACCACTTCTTACTGTCCCAAATAGACTAACCCTTATTCTGACAAAATAAATAATATTCATACGCAAAGCATCTACAAAGTGGCTTCTGGCAAGCCATACTCAAAACACCAATAAGAAAGAAAATGTCCAACACTCAAAAGAACGACTTTGACAGCACTCACCACATCTTGTGACTGGGCTGCAAGCCTGCAGGCGGTTGGCTCGAACGTCGTGCTGGACAGATGACGTCCGCTATGCTGTCACCAAAAGTTGTGGCATCAGACGCCAAATGCGGCATATTGACAGCAAATGTAGTAGATGGATACCAGTAGGTGCCGTATTAAAACACGGCCTAGAAATTTCCAAATGATTTATTCGTTTCCACTACAGAGTTTCGTTCACCTCGGTCCACTTCACTATCCCCGCATTGCTGAGGCCAGTGCCCCAGCGACCTGTGCAACGCTACGCTGTGTCGTGCCGGTCTTGTTCGTCAGTATGGCTGCGCCAGCAGCCACCGTCCCCATTGACTCCGTGCTGCTCTGTCGGGAGCCGTAGGCTGGCCCCACTGCTGCTGCTTCTTCCTCCACTGGAGTAGCTGGGAACGCGGCGGCAACGACCGCCCCTGTTCTGGCGTCCGAACCTACGGCCCTCGCCTTGTAGTCTCTGACGTGTGTCAGGAGACGAGACGACTGATCGCTTTAGAGACTCTGAAGAGTGGTCCGCCCTAGGTGGCTGCGGACCCCGCGTCGGCCTCAGAGGATCGAACCAACGACCCGCCGTCGACTGGGACGCTGTCGCCCCATCTGTTGCCGTGTGTTGCCGGTAGTGTGACACGCCCCACCATCCAGGAGAGCTGCCACACTTGAACGAATCTCGTTAGAAGAATACACCTATTTATACTCAGCTTCGCGTCTCTGTTTCACTAACCCATCGCTCCGAGTCACGTACGCCCCACACCCCGGTTGCGCCAGTGGGCTCCTTCTGCCAAAAGCTTGTGACATGCGAACCGCTGCTTATACTCTTTTCTGCGCTTCGATGGCCCCTATGACCTCCATTCCACTTCGCAACCGCTGGTCAGCGGAACCTACTGCAATCTGGCCTGCACCTGGCTGTTACTTGTACTCAGAATATCGCACAAAACGTTCTATATCCTAAACGGTGGTGCCGCTACAAAACCGAGACGTGACTCCATTCAAACAAGCCAAGAGAGACAACACATTCTGCGGAACAACGATTAGAAACGTAGTAGGTAGAGTCCTAAACAGGCAAGAAATGAGACCAGTCCTGCGGTCACGGAAAAAAAGAAATATGGCGAGCCGTAGAACATTATCTCGGCCTGAGAGCGCCGCAAATTTATAACATTCCTTGCGAGTGTGGCAAGAGTTACGTGTGCCAGTCTTCGGATAATTCAGCGCTGGTCTATTCAATATTCACAAGATCATGTTTGTACGAACTGGGATATTGGCTGACGCTTCGAATAATTGGGACTCAGGGATCAGAAAAACTGTTGAAATCAGATATTGTGAAACAACTTCAATAGAGGCAGATGCTACGTACTTAGAATTTAAAAAATGGCTCTGAGCACTATGGGACTTAACATAAATACTTCCCCCGGTTCATAGCCTGACGCAATGGATAGTGTTACAAGCAGCGCTAGATACAGACCGCAAGCAATAGCTATGAACATGGTGCGCGCCACCTCTGTTGGCGCCATTATGACGTAAGCCATATAATCGGATGTTGTTCCAGGGATATAAAAGAGCGAACGTTGCCAAGTCACGAACGAGGGTTAGAATACCTTAACTCGCAGTGAGCGACTCGCTAGAAGCTACTGCCCTAGATTCGAAATCTGTTATCTATTATCAGCATCGGACTGTTACCGCTGCCGCGATATCCATTGCCAGTAGTGTATACAAAATCATCGCCGAGAGGTAGATTTCTTCTGCCGTGTACGGACGCTACCTGCATTGCCGGAATGCTATACGACGACCAAGGCTTCAAAATGAGGGAATCGCCTGGAACTGCTGGCTCTACAAATGCATCTGCACTCTACGCAACACCGCCTGTTACTTGGACAGCAGTATGGGCAACAACTTCCTGCCGAACTTCCACAGGACCAGTTAACAACACTCTAGGGCTACAACGCATGCTCGGATAGCAGCTGGTAAACATTCCCTACCCCCAGTCATCCGACAACCTCCCTTTAACACCCAGCAAAAACCTATCGCTAAAATCAACAGAAGGCCGAGTACCAGTGATCGTCAGGGCCAACTAAAAGGACCCAGCTAACTCTCCCACATACTGACGACATGTAGGTCAAAATCATCCCAGAACATCACCAGCTCGTACAATCCTCTTACTTTTTGCTCAGCAAATGTGACCCCAAATTTCTCAATCTAAAAACACTCCTAACTCACATTCAGTGCTACATCCTGGCAATGAAAATCTAGTAACTCGTTCCTGATAGAGATTTCATCATCATTAAATCTAACGATCCTCTTTCCCATTTATCGCTCCTCCGAAGTATTCCCAATTTTGGTCGCAAATTCTACCATTAAAACCCTCAAAATCCCACTGCCTAAACAACCCCAACCCCACGCCGGCCACTCACAGTCACAGCAGTAATCAAAGAGGTCAAAGAGTGCATCGAGGAAGAGACCTGCAGTGAAATCAACTCACGACTGGGGATCAATGTGCCGAGGGCACTCCGCAGTCAGAGTGATAATGAACCTCGCTTCTTAGGATGTGTGGTCTCTGAATCGCCCGACACCACTGACACACTTGTAAAACATGGGGCCTAATTTACAGCTGGATGCACCCTGTAGAAGCTTTTCGATCCTCTACGCAAGTGTTCAAATGTCAGTGATACCTCCAATACAATGACCATGTGACAGAACTTTGCAGGAACCCAGCACCTGTCCTCATTTGCAAGCAAAACCACCTACATAAGCAATCCCCGAAATTAAATCCTCCACCTAACTGCACACCTGCGACCTAGATTACTCTACCTACTCCCACAAATGCAAATCCAAGCCCTCATCCCCCTTATGTACAGTTGATCAACCACTCCATACAAACAACTCCCTCCATTCTCGGCCCACCGTTGAAGATATAATCCGTTTCATAACATTAATCCTGCGAAACATACATCCATTTGAAACCCAACATCCTGCAACAAATAACCCTCACCACTTCCACCCTCTTCCATCTCAATATCTGTTGTTCTTGTCGTCTTTAGTCCGGTTTGATGCAGCTCTCAGTGCTACTCAATCCTGTGCGAGCCTCTTGACCTCCGAATTTATGCAGCAACCTACATCCTTCTGACTCTGCTTTTCTTGGTCTCCCTCTACGACTTTTTGCCCCCACACTTCCCTCAAATACTAAACTGAAGACTGTTTGTGTAAGTCTGCGGGTTTTCGTGGCCGTTGTCACTGAAGTTAAAATCTTTTGGGTTATTAGGCCGCGTCATATTTTCTCTAAAATGATCGACATTTCGACCGCTCTGCTGGGATCTTCTTCAGGACGCTCCGGTGTCCACTACAGCTAGAACACGTCACCTTTATTAGAGGACGCGAAACTAGTCTCAGACAGTATTCTACCAGTAGTGGACACCGGAAGATCCTGAGGAAGATCCCAGCAGAGGGGTCGAAACGACGTTCATTTTAGAGTAAATATGACGCGGCCTAATAACCCAGAAGATTTTAAATTCAGAGATGATCATTTGATGTCTCAGATTTTGTCCTATAAAACGATTACTTCTTTTGGTCTAATTTCACCACAAATTTCCTGTCTCCCCAATTATGTTCTGTACCTATTCGTTAGTCACATGATCAGTCCATCTAATCTTCGATAGTCTTCTGTAGCATCACATTTCGGATGTTTCCATTCTCTATTTGCATAAACTACGTTTCGCTTCCATGCATGGCAGTACTCCGTACTTCAGAAAAGATTTTATAACACTTATATATATTTATTCGACGTTACAAATTTCTCTTCTTCAGAGATGGTTTCCTGCCATTGTCACTGTACATTTTATAACCCCTCTACTTCTGCCATCATCAGAAATTTTGGTGTCCAAAGAGCAAAACTCACCCAATACTTTAAGAGTCTCGTTTCCTAATCTAATTACCTCAGCATCCTCTGATTAAATTCGACGACATTCCATTATCCTTGTTTTAGTTTCGTTGATGTTCATCTTGTATTTTTCTTCCAGGATAATATTTATTTCGTTCAACTGTTCTTCCTAATCCTTAGTATTTATTCATACTCCCTGGAGCTCAATTCCCTTCGAAGTTTAAGTACTACAGTCCTCTTGTTGTGTGAGGGTATTACGCCCGTCTCATACAACTTGCACTCCAGATGGATCTGTTTTGCCTTTCTGGCTCTTCCAAGGTTATCAGCAGTTCTGATGGAATATGATCTACCCCCAACGTCGCGTTTCGACTCAGATTTTTCAGAGCTCTCTCATATTATTCTCGCAGTATCATATCTTCCATCTCATTTTTATCTACGTCCACTTCTACTTCTATAACACTGGCTACAAGGTCACCGCCTTTTTTTGTCTCGTCTATATACTCCTTCCAACTTCCCGCTTTCCCTTCTTTGCTTAGGCCTAGCTTTCATCTGAGCTCTTGACACTCATACAGCTGCTTCTCTTTATCCGAAAAGCCTCTTTAACTTTTGTGTATGCGCCATCTATGTTTTCCCTAAAGAAATATGCTTCTAAATCCTTACATTTGTCCTCCAGCCACTCCTGCTTCACCATCTTGCACTTCCTGCCCAATTCATTTCTTAAACGTTTGTATTCCCTTTCGCTTGCTTCATTTGTTGTATTCTTAAATGTTCTCCTTTAGTCAATTAAATTTAGTATGTCTTGTGTTATAGAAATATTTCTATTAGGCTTTGTCTTGTATTTGATCATCTGCTGCCTTAACTATTTCATCTCAAAAGCTACCCATTCGTCTTCTTCTGTATTCCTTTCCCCTGTTGTAGTCAGTTGTTTCCTGATACTCTCTCTGAAACTTTTAACAACCTCTGGTTCTTTCAACTTATCCATGTCACATCTTCTTAAGTTCCTAAAGTTTTCCAATTTCTTCAGTCTTAATCTACAGTTCATAATCAATAAATTGTGATCAGAAATCACATCTGGACCCTAAAATCTCATACAGTTTAAAATCTAGTTTTTAGATCTCTGTCGAACCACTATACAATCAACCTGAAACGTTTCAGTGTCTCCAGATCCCTTCCAAGTATACAAACTTCTTTTATGATTCTTAAACCAAGCGTTAGCTATGATTAAATTAAGCTGTAAATATCTGTCATCTTTTACTACCTGAATAATTTTTTTATGCCACAATACATTGCTTCAGTCTCTTCATCATCTATGGAGATAGTTGGATAGAAACTACCGTGCTACACGTGGGATTTTCGCTACGAAAATGCTTTTACCATGCTGTTCATAGTTGTTTACCCGCATTCCTACTTTCTTCTTCATTATTAAACTCACTCTTGCATCACTGCTATTTGACTCTGTACTTATAAACCTGTATTCACCTGAGCAGAAGTCTTGTTCCTCCGACCTCCGAACCTCACTAATTTCCAGTATATCTAACTTCAGCCCATCCATTTTCGTTTTTAAATTTTCTAACCTACCGGCCCGATTAAGGGATCTAACATTCCATGCTCCGATCTGTAGAATGCCGATTTTGTTTCTCCTGATGACATCCTCCTGAATATCCACCGCCTGGAGATCTGAATGGACTATATTACCCTAAAGAACGCAATCACCATTTAACAATACAGTAGAGCTGCATGTCCCCAGGAAAAATTACAGCTGTAGATTCCGCTTGATTTTAGCCATTTGCAGAACCAGCATAGCAGATGCTGTAAGGTTTGTTCAGTCAATCATTCAGACTGTTACCATTGCAAGTACCGGAAAGGCTGTTGCCTTTCTTCAGGAAACACACGTCTGGCCTGTCAACAGATACCTGTATGTTGTGGTTGCACCTACGATATGGCTATTCATATTTCTGAGGCACATAATCACCCCACTGATGGCAAGAACTGTGGTACAATGGGAGGGGGGGGGGGGGGGAGGCTCAGTACCTACGTGGCATATTTCCAAAATAAAGCCCATTTAATTTTTGACGTCTTGAAACACTAGTATAACTTACCCCTTATACCCCTTGCTTTACTGAAAATGGCGCAGCAGACATACACGATCCTCTACCAAAATATCTGTACTTTCTGGAAGATAAACATCTTCTTATCTATAGTTTCCAACAACATGACATCCATACCTCCTCCTCACTGAAACCTTTTTTCAACACCACCATTCTATCTACAAGTCTCCTTACGTCCTAAATCACACTGACAACCCCTAATCGTATTGCCCATGGCAGAGTGCCCATCGCTCTTCTCCGAAATGTCTCCTCTGCTGCTCAACCGCCCCTCAAACTCCCAACTGAGCCCCCTCACGATTTCCTGACCCATGTAGACAGAACCATTACCATATACATAACCGCAACCGACCTTTAGCTTCACTTCCGAATACACGCCAAAAAACGGCGGTAGCGTCAGTTTATCAGTTTACGAAGATCCCCAATGGCCACGATATCCATCTCCCTGTCCACATCCGTCTTGCCACAGAAAACGCCCCTGAAGCCATTATTCCCTCTTCCAACCTGTTGAGGCGCACCACAGTTTAAGTCCTACATCAAATTGGATGTGACCGGCTACCCGACCATCTCCAGACCTCATACAATTTACCGAACCCAACCCACGTAACACCTAACACCCACCCCAACGTATCAGAATTATTCCCTCGCGGACTGGAAAGCCTTTTATGCCCAAATTCATACCTTAATCAAAACCTATGATTCAAACCTTCAAAATCATGACGATATCCGAAGTGAGGCTGGCTTTCTCCAACACATCATCTTGGATGCCATTTCTAAACATACCCCACAGTTCTACTCTTCCTCCACATGCCGTGCTACAAATATCCTCTCGTACATACAGAGAATTCCTTCGTGCTCTTGACCGAGACACGCTCGTACGCCACCGACAGCTCCAGCCAATTTTTTGCAGTACTCACAAGCCCACCTATTACACATGACATGCACCAAACTAAACGAAACGCTTATAAACTCTACAAATTATTGTCAAGCGTTACATAGATTCTCCAGAAACAACACCATTGCCCCTAACCCATCCTACATAACAACAGAATACTTCCAGACAACTTCACCAAAGCCAACCGCTTCGCATCCCGCCTGTAAGACACATTCACCATCCCACATGACCGCAACTATGATGGACGTTTATGTGTTTGAACGTGCCAACTTCTCAACCTTCGCACGAAATATCCTGTACGTACACTGCACTCCCAGAATAGGACCAAACACACCAATAACAGTTGACGACATTACGGAAATACTCACTAAAAAGTGGAACACTGCGCCCAGTCACGATAAAATTACCTAGTGCTATCTCGAGGAATGTCGCAGAGCTTATCATGAAACCCTTGCCAGCTTTTGCACTACCATCCTGTACACAGGTTATTACCCAGAGCAGTGTAAAACGCCCAAAGCCTCCTCATCTTGAAACAGTATGAACCACCCTCTCAGACCTTATTATATCAACCTATTAGCCTTACGTCATTTTTAAGCTAAATCTTTGAAATTCCTCTTAACTAACGAGTGCGCAAGCACCTTGTAACCCACCTATCCATTCCCAATACCCAATGATGCTTTCATCCTAACTATTCCTTCGACGACCAACTTCTTTACGTTTCCAACCTATATTTGATGTCCAAAAAGCCATCGACCGGTTTTGGCATTTTAGACTGATCTTTAGGCTACAAACATATGTACTCCAGGTTACAGCATCTTTCCTTCAACATTGTCCTACATATGTCACAATCAACGATGCATTTCACCCTGTGGCAGTTGTGCCTCAAAGCTCTGTCGTCTCATCCCTCCTATACATCCTGTACACTGTAGACGTTCCCGAGCCGCCACCTCTAGTAAGCAATATTCCTGCCTAGCCACTCATCATACCATTCCAATCTCCAATACCAGCCTCCATCGCCACCTGATTCTCTTAGTCGAGTGGTGTAATACGTGGAAACTTCAAGTAAACACGCTGGAAAGCCAAACCACTACTTTTGGTCGCACCTCTATGAGTATCAGTCGTCCAGATTTCCATCTATCCCCAAGTAACACATTAAAAAATTCAGGACTAATTCTCGACAGAAATTAAAAGGAACGCACGTCTCTTTACCATCCAACACAAAGCCCGTCACCGACTGAAATCACTAGGATTACTAAGAGGCTGCACCTGGGGTCTACATTCCTCTACTGTTGTAGTCATCTGTAACTCATTCATTCGCCCCATCCTAATCTACGTTAACGTTGGCTAGATCTCTGCCTCACCTAAATTCTGTGAGTCCCTTGAAATCCTGAAAAGACATGCAATCTGCCTCACTTTCCGCATGCGCCTACTTTTCCCAACTCGGATCCTGTACCAGTTCCTCCACTTTCTACACCTTTCTCTCTTCCTAAAACACTTTAATCGCCAAATCCGCTCTCAGTACTCAATTTCCCATCCACTAATCACAAATCCAGTTCCGTACTGTGGCTCTACATCCATATTCCACCTACTTCTCTCGCAGGAATTTTAACCAACTCTCTCTCTCCAACTAAAAAATCCGTTCCGTGATATATCCCTCTTTTTAAGCCTAATCACAAAGTTCAACCTCACACCATCTTCCAGTCTGCTCCTTCCTATCTTCATCCGTCTTGCTCACCTCTAGTCGCTACCTGCGGTTCCACAGAGCCCATAGTCAAACTCCTCATCGCCCCTTCATCATGACAATTCCTTCCTGTGTCACCTCGCATCATCATTACACTGTGGCGTCATTCATGTTCAAGAGTGGCTGTAGTTTAACTGTAATATAAAATCGTCAAACGAGGTTAAAAACCATCAGCATATTCATCTATGTGTATTTTACAATTCTTCGTTTGTCGTCAGTTGCTTTCACGTGAAAGTCATCATTATTGCCCACGCATATATTTGTTGACAAAATCGTCTTTCAGTGTCACCTTCTACATATTTCAGCCATTTTTAAACACACTTTATGTAACCTTGGCTGCAGAACGGTTATTGTGTGCCACCAGCCCAGCCTCGTTATGGGGAATTGAAATTACTGGTGAGAAAAATAACACCTCGCAATCGTTTTAGTCACTGACGAAGATGATTAGAATCATCGAAAGCTTGGAATTTTATTTGAATCTGACGCGGCAAGTGAATCAGAAATTGTTACGCAAGAACCCCGCCATGAAAAACTTCGTAGCCTTCTTGTCTGACGATCTGAACACGTTTTTCCTGGATAACGCTAAAAGTGGGATACAGTACATTTTGTACAAAAATAGCTTAATTTAGTGTAACGAAAGAGCTAGTGCCCATTTTTTATCGATTTCATGCGTTTTTCTCGGATAATTCTAAGTGAATTAGAATTCTTCCAAAATTTTACTTTTCCTGGATTTCAGCTCCATCTATAAAGGGTTTACAAAATGTTTCGGACAAAACATGGTTACTTTTTTCTGGAGAATCCGAATCTGTAATAAACATGTGTGTTTCAACTTAATATTTAAGAGTTGCCTCCCTCCCTACCCAACGGGGCAGGTTCTGGGGGTAACGTGTGGTATTATTTGATGTCCCCCTTTGAGCTTACTAACTTGTCTTATCCATTATTTTTACCCGATGTTTAGTTTTCGAGATAATCTCATCCGAAACTTCAGATGGACCACATTGTAGGTATCCAGGCCACATCTGGTTCTCAGCAGTTTAATGAAAGCAACGGAATTCATGTTGTGAGTCACCTTGCTTGCTGAACGCTGACAACAAATGATAATGTCTACCGAAATTTTCCTGAATATGAAGTTTTGACGTACATGTTTTTATGTACCGTTATGTTACTACGTTTTAAGTAGAAATTCACGAGGAAACAACTGACATTGCGCAGTGTATAAATCTATGGGCGTAAAAGAAGACTCAAATCGAATTTTGGCGGTCAAATTACCTATCAGCATGTTCAACTCTATCACAATCAAAGCACAATAACAAACACCAATTAAGTACAGGAGAGACCAGAATTAAAATAGAAGTTGTGCAAGGACGTCCCTAACTTCCAAATTTATTCAATATGTACGAGTGCATAAAGAAAGCTATTCACATCATGGAGGAAAAGACAAAGGAAATAAAAACCCAGTTGTGTAAGGATACATTGTTTGAGATTTATGATGGCATTGCGAGAGTTACAGACTCCGAAAAAGTAATGACTAGAATGTTACAAGTCCTGTCAGACAGTCTTAAATTAATGTAATTAAAAGTGGACAGGAAAACAAAAGTAGTGGTAATATGGACAGATATGGGAGAAATTAAAACCAAAATTAATATTGCGGATGGAAAACTCATATCATGGAACAATTTTGTTTTCTCGGTAGTACACTCACAGTACGCAACAGATGCTTAATGATAGCGAACAGATGGAGTGCACTGACCGAAAAGGTATTTATGACCAACAAAACATTTTAACCAAGAAAAATATGAATACGTATGTCAGCCGATGCTTCGCAAAATCATTGCATGGAGTATACTGCTATATGGAAGTGAAAGTTGGACTCTGAGTCAGTTGGAAAGGAATTGATTTGAAGTGACAGAACCGTGGATTTGGTGTACAATAGCATGAACCAGCTACGCGGAAAAGAAAATCAATCTGGACGTCTTAAGAGAAGTAAACGAAGATATATTGTAAAAGTAAATGAAAAGAGATAAATTAAACCCGACACAACACCCCAACATTAACATTCTTGAAGAGAAAGAGCGAGAAAGGAAGAAAGAGGGCATCTAAGGATAAAGTATTTGGAAAACATCTTGAAGAGGATAGGATGTGGTAATTACATGCAACTGAAAACAACTGCCAATGACAGAGGAATGGTTGTATCGACAACGCGTTAGCCTTTAGAATGTAGGCCTTTAAGTTCAGCAGCAGAAGAAATACGTAAATCCCTCATCTTACATTAGGTCTACAAATTTGTTTCCGCTGTTTTGCAAATACACGGCAGTAATAGCAAGTGGTGCTGGAGTAGCATACAAAAAGATTAGGCATTTTTAAACGTAGCACAATCAAAATACTTTAGGATATGTGGTTGCAGAAAAAAGTTGTTCACGACTGAATATGTCAACTTACGACCCAAACCGTCGTCATTTTCAGAAACTTTTATGTCTGTGATTAAGATCTCGACATGTGTGGCTGAGGCTCATGAAATGCCGGTCAGGAACTATGATGAGACACCTATTAGTGAAATAACCGGCATACAACGGTTTCAACACCTCAAGAACGATGATTACGACAATTTTTCTGTCATGTGGAGCCATAGTTATATGAAACTTACACAAATATAGCCGTCATTTGACTGTACGGCATGCCTTATTACACGATCTTGAATTCAGCCTTATGCTATTTTCAAGTATTACAAATGTCAAAAATCATCTGACTCCAGTGGAACATAAAACATCGTTAAAAATATATCAGGGTTATATAACCGCAGATACACATTCTAACGGTTGACTTGTGTTCCACAAAAGACAGTCAGTTTTTGATCTATGTAACATTTGTAAATGGCCCAAGGCTGAAACCTGGATCGTGTAATATGGCATATCGTATAGTCAAGTGGCGGTTTTATGTTTTTTATGGTGATTTCACGTCGAAGATCCACAAGACGGTGGTAGGAAGAAGGTTTTCGAATCTACTGAAAGTCATGGAAATAGTCACAGGGGATCGTTATCGAAAGCACTTCATGCATTTGAGTAGAGCACTGAAAAAAATAAATTTCAAGACTAGGTTTCTTAACAGTTGGTGGGCATAACATTAAGGTGTGTTAGAAAATGTTTCTGCATGTCCTCTCCATATGTCTGAACTCAAAATATATACAGAAAGTTAATCCTAACACTATAAAATTAATTTTTTGGAACAGATTTCCTTACATTTCTCAGTAATTTTCTTGTCCAAACAGCAAACTCATCCGCTCCTTTAAGTGTCTCACTTCCTGTTCTAATTCTCGGAGCACCTCTTGATTTAATTACACTACATTCAATCACCCATTGTTTGTTATCTGTCTTACAATATTTTTAAGGTGCTTCCTCTTCCATTCTACTAATCATCCATCTTATTTGCGGTCTCTCATGGAATTACAGTGCATCGACTAATTTCCCTTGAGAAACTTCTCCTTGGTTTCCTCTAACATGTGACAGACAAACACTCCTCGACCACACGCTGCAAAACATGTCAACACGTCTACACCTGCGTAGGAAACGTCAAAATGGGAAGTCCTACCCCACATTCAATATTCTCCACACATTGCTCCCAGTGGTTGTCAACTTTTTCGATCAAAGACACGTTGTCTGGTTTACCAGCATTTTTGGTCACATGAACATGTGCAAAATTGGATATATTTATTGATACCTTCAAAAGAAACCCAGATCTTCCGCCCCGGGATTCGTTTGCTGCCTGAAAGGTGGGAAAATATAGTGACCGGGTTGAATCGTAAATTTTTAGTAAGGTCTTTACAATAAAATCTCGAACTTCGAGAAGAATTTGATAGAAGCAAACTTGTAAACATAATAGATAAACGCATATGCGGTGAGCATGCGTGATTGAGATTGTTATTCTAGCAATGCCGTACACCGAGCCAGAAAATGACAGTAGAACAAAACAAATATTGATTGAATCGATCATCACTTATCGTCTAACTTCCAGAAACCTGAAAAATCATGCACAGATGTGAGAAATAATCGTACTACTCCAGAATAAATATTGACTATGAAAGTTGCTCCTATTGCACAGCGCTTACTTGTTGCAGTTCTGTCTTGCAAACGGCAGGGTGCGCTCATGTCGGCATTCAGGGGTTGGGGACCACGTCACCCGTCTGCGTCAGTTATATGAACGTTGTATGTGCCAGGGGAAACGCAGCTCTGTAGTCACATTCGCTAATATACAGGGGTTCGCCAATATCATGTTTTCCGTGTACCTAGATTAAACTCGCCATAGGTGTAGTTTCTTTATTTACGTTTTACACGACGCGTTTCGGGAAATGCGTTTTTTGTGTGTATCATGCCATTAACAATGGGTCAAATCAGATTGCCATAGGTAATAAGGTGACCCAGAGAAAACATTTTATTGGCTGGTGGTAGTTCTTTGTGATAGTGGTTTCCTAGATTTAAAATGAGAGGGTCGATCGGGTGCCTGGAGATCCATTGATGTCGTTTGACGAGTTTCTTGAATACCTCCACGAAGGTTTCGAACTTGAATTCATTGCACATATCCGCTCTGCGTGTCTATAGCGGAGCATTGCTTATGACTCGTAGAATCTTGTTCTGTATGGTCTGCGGGCAGACGTGATGGAGGTGCGTATTCCAAGACTGGAGTTGTGTATGTCAGGACTGACAATATGGAAACAGAAGAAGATTCACATTTACCAGAGAACAGGTACATTCTCGGGATTCGAAATCTGCCCAGTTATTGTTGCATTTAAGACCGTATGCAAATTACTACAAATGACGAAGTTAATAACCGAGCACATATTAGACGAAACCAAGGAGAAGTTACTCAAGGAAATATGGCGATGCACTGCAATTCCGAGAGAGACCGCAAATAAGATGGATGATTATTAGAATGGAAGAGGAAGTATCCTGACTATATCATAAAACAAATAACAAACAAGGGGGGGGGGGTGTGATGAAATGTAGCGCAATTAAATCAAGAGGTGCTGCGAGAATTAGAACAGGAAGTGAGACACTTAAAGTAGCAGATGAGTTTGCTGTTTGGACAACAAAATTACCGAGAAATGCAAGGAAATCTGTTCCAAAAAAAATAATTTCTTAGTGTTAGGATTAACTTTCTGTATACATTTTGAGTTTAGACATATAGAGAGGGTACGCATAAACATTTTCTGACACACCTTAATGTTACTCCCACTACTTGTTAGGGAAAATAGTCTTGAAATTCATCTTTTTGATTAAGTCACAGTTCAGATCTATTTTCTGGACACCTTTATGACGCGGGATGAATTCTCACTGGCTACTCTGATCCCCCATCTGCCAAATCTGTTCACAAATATCCTGCATGTCTTCTTGGGTTAACTTATTATGACATTTCAGTCGGCACATGTGGGTATCGCATCCAGGCTTCACATTTCAGACTTGGATTTCAGCACCCTGTCGGGCCCTATGTCCCAAGACTCTGTTGCGCTGTTACTTCGTTCCATTTCCTGTCCACGAGGATGGACTGTTACTCCTTTTACGGGTCTTCCTTTCATTATCTGAGCACCGCCGCGTTCTAATACGCTTGCTGAGGAGGGTGTTGCATTACATTCTGCTGTGGAGTTGGCAGGAGAACCATTTAAGAACTTCCCAACAGTTTGTAAGGAGTTCTCTCATGCAATAAAAATGCCTTATGTTAAAATGGAATGCTTAAATTTTACTGTTCCCGGAAATACTTGTGCTATAAAAATCTCTGCCCTTGTCTTCCGTATTTTTCATTTTCTACCGTGTTCCCGTTTGCTCCTTCTCATCACTGATGCGTGATAAACCGGTAGCTGTGGCAACAACAAAAGTAGAATCAGCAACAGAGTCATCGCTATTATTCAGAAGTGAGGAATCGATAATTTTTACCCTCTTTCCCGTTGTCACCACATCAACTGTACAAAAACAAAGCCTGTCAAAATACAATTGGAATGACCGAAACAGAGAATTAGTTTTATCTTGATACAACAGTGCACAAAAAATGTATTAACATTCTTGCCATTATCGGGAAGATCAGCTGTAAACCACGAGCTTCAGCCTTCAGCATCGGTGGGTGGCTTCAAATAATAATTATTGCTGCGACAACACACATTATTTAACAAAATGAAACATCTGCAGCCGTAATTTTTCTGTAATTGTATTAGGTTGCAATCAGTTTCGGTGACACAGTACACCATCTTCAGGTCTTAACTGACGCTGTGGGTGAGAAATCGAATCGTATGCACGATCCCATCAGTGGCCAACGTCTATGAACTGATGAACTGGCTTTCGCAGTACAGAGTGAAAGTGATATTATGTCTGCAACCATAGGTACTTCCTAGTTGTTAGCTGATGGTTGCGGATCCAACATCGCTTTTACTACATTCTACGGAAGCCAGACGCCCCACCTTTGACATTGGTAAATAGGGTACCCGTGGTCTAGGGGTAGCGTCTTTGATTCATAATCAACACGTCTTTGGTCCCAGGTTCGATCCCCACCACTGCCTAAATTTTGATAAATAATCAGCACTGGCGGCCGAAGACAGTCTGCTTTCGGCTGCGGTGGGGCGAGGACGTCCGCTGCTCCCCGCCGTGCGCGATCGTGAGCGCTTGCTTGTGTTTACCTTCTCGCGGCGCGAGTTGTATTTGTTCCACGTTCAGTGCGACTATGGCACACACATGTCGCCACGATACGATCAAAATTACTTTCCAACCAGATCATGCGCGTCCTCGAGCCTATGAAACAGAACAGTTCATACGCGACGATCTACGTTTAGATCCGGTGACTGTCGTCGGAATACATTTTTCTATAACGGCGAGCGTGGTTTATGTTAAAATGACCAGTGCAGAGGTCTGCGCGGCAGTGGTTTCTAAATACTCGAACTCTCTCTAATTCAAACATTCTGACGGGCATATCGGTGCAGTGATGGTGGATCATGCAGGCATGGGCCTAAGGACTGTAAGGGTTTTTGGGCTCCCCTTCGAGGTCCCAGTGGAAGTTGTCAAGGACGCCTTCCGACCATATGGCAATGTCATCAGTCACGTTGCAGAAAAGTGGCAAACTTTCTCGACGTATAAGGTCTACAATGGTGTGCGCCAAATTAAACTTGAGCTCAAGAAACATGTGCCGTCCTATTTGAACATCGGTGGTTGTCGTGCAATCATCATGTACGACGGTCAACCGCGTACCTGTTCCGGATGTGGGCAGGAAGGCCATGTTCGATCGAGCTGCTTACAACGTAGAATTACGCAGGTACCAGTGGGAGACTCCGTTTCCCCGACGGGGACGACAATCCTGCCCCTCATGTACGCTCAGACGACGATGCGCACCGTAGTTGAGGACGAAACGGGCGAGCACACACATCCATCGACGCCAGAAGAACCAAGGGAGGAAGAGGAAGGACCCTTGGTGCCAACCCATATGTCGCCCCCTTCCACAGCAACAACAGCAGCAACAGTCTCAAAGACTCCAGACGCAACATAACATTCAGAACGCGATGGACGTGGACGCGAACTTTGTCCCGACCGCGGCTTTCCTAGCGGAAGGTGATACGACGCTGGATTGCCTCCCACATTCGGATACGGATGTCCACGTTCGAAAGCAACGTTCGCCTCGACGACGCAAGCGACGTCGGCGGACCCCTTCTGACGATTGCCTCCTACACACGGCCGGTCAAGAAGGTGACATCTCATCAGACGGCATGGATGCTGCGCCTGCTGAGGATCTAAGTGGTGTAGACGGTTCACTTCCCCATACTACGAGTGCCCAGTTACTTCTTGCACCACAAACGCGGCAGGTCGCGTCGATGGATGGCGCTCAGTCTACCTCTACCAAAGACGACGTACGTGAGAGAGATTTAGGTGCCGATCAGCTACACAGCATCGTGTTGCACCCACTGTGGTCGGACGATGTTGAGGAACTTCCTGAAGAGGGCACGGGTGACAGGGGAGGGGGCGGCATTGTGGATGCCACTCCTAGCGTGAAAGACTCATAATTTGTGACGGGTTTGGTTGGTCCGGCATCTCTTGCGGTTAGCTTTGATTGCCAAGGCGTCTACCCTAGGAGAAGAGGCTAGGCAGCACACCTTTCGCCTTGCCACAATCAATATCAACGTGATAATGGCACCACACAAACTGACAATGCTACAACGTATGCTTGATGCGGCGGACATCGACGTGGCCCTCTTACAGGAAGTATGTGTCGCTAGTTTCCCTGACTTCTACGGATATACCGCCCACATCTCCCACGCCTCTTCTACCGATTGTGGTGTGGCTGTTCTGCTACGGGACGGTTTGGCGGCTACGGACGTACTGTACTTACCGAGTGCAAGAGCCATTGCAGTAACTGTCAACGGTGTACGACTCATCAATGTGTATGCCCCTTCAGGATCAGGGAGACGGAGAGATCGCGCCCGCTTTTTTTCGGAAAATAGAACGCGTCTATTTATGGGCCGCATAGACGATATGGTGATCGGAGGAGATTTTAACTGTACATTATCTCCGTCTGATCAGCAGCCACATCACGTCCCGTGTGCGGAATTGGAAATGCTAGTGCGTGACCTCCACCTGATTGACACGTGGCGCCACATCCATGGCCCAGCTCCTGGTTACACCCATTATACAAGCCATTCATCAAGTCGGTCGGACAGGATTTACGTCACAAGTACCCTTTCGACGGCGACGAGAGAAGCAGAGCTCTGGCCCACTGCATTCACCGACCACACAGCCTATATTTGCACCATTGCCCTCCAACCTGCACGTGTGTGGCGCAGTAGGCCCCCTGGAAACTGAACGTCGCCCATCTGGACGAGCCGGCGTGTAAAGGTGCTGTCGAAGAGTCGTGGAACCCGTCCTTACAGCGTCGTGGTCGTTACCGATCGACCCTCAGTTGGTGGATTGAATGTGCGAAGCCAGCTCTTAGGCGCACCTTCATGGCTTACGGCCGGGAAGCAGCGGCATGGAGGAGGAGCACGGAAAACTTTTATTACACCGTCCTACGGGAATGTCTTGCTATGGAGCCCTCACCTGACAGGCAGATCATAGTCAATCGCGCGAAAGCGCAGCTCATCTCCTTAGCACGCCATCATTTACAAGGCGCTGTTATACGGTCGCGTGCTCCAGACATGATACAATCAGAAAGGCCATCTATGCACCACGTGCTCCTAGAACGCAGGGAGGCGCCGTAGAGCACTGGTAACCGACATGATAACGGACGACGGTCGACACGTGGTAGAACAAGCAGATATAGCAGAAGCCTTCTATGGGCATTACACTCAACTTTATTCCGCAGTGCTCCCTGATATGGCAACGGTAGACACCGTTTCAACACATGTCCACGGTACAGTTCCACCAGACATGGTACCGACTTTACTGGGAGAAGTGACAGAAGAGGAAGTGCTCGACGCCATTGCTAAAGGTGCTCCCCATAAATCACCAGGAAACGATGGATTACCATTAGAGTTCTATCGAGCCTTTAAACAACTGTTGCTACCGTGTTTGATTGAAATTTGCCAGGAATTGTTGTCCCCGGGTATAACATTGCCTGCACCATTCTTGGAAGGTGTGATTGTCCCCATCCATAAGCCGAAGGGACGGAATCATGTCCGTGATTATCGTCCCTTAACGTTATTGAACAGCGACTTCAAGATCTTTTCGAGGCTGCTATCAGAACGTATTCGCGGCACACTATTGCACGTCTTGTCCGGTGATCAGACGTCCTTTGGGGGACCCAACAACATCAGAACTGCGTTATGTCGTTAAAGAGATCTCATCTCCCTTGCACGGGTGAGACGTTTGCAGGGAGCCCCCGCGTCTATCGACTTTAGCCAGGCTTTTGACCGTGTGGGTCACACTTTCCTCACGGCCGTTCTACGGCGCATGGAATACCCCGAACCCTTTATCACAGTGTTGACACGCCTACTACATGGTGCAACTATGCGAGTTCTTGTTAATGGAAGACTGACGGCACCCATGCCGATCCGCCGATCAGTACGACAGGGATGTCCATTATCAACATTGTTATTTGCATTGGCCTTAGAACCTTTGTTGTGTGGTCTCCGAGACAGACTCACTGGGATACAGTTCGGCGGCTCCATCTATCGTTGCACCGCATATGCGGATGATTTGATGATCGTCATACGTGGAGCTGACGACATGGCCGCGGCTTTGGACTGGATTGCAACCTACGGTACAGCTTCTGGTAGCCAAATCAACGTTGACAAGTCCGTCGCCTTGAGCATCGGGATTGGGGTACCGCAGGAACACATTGCCCCCTTACGCTTCAGTGATACTGTACGCTGCTTGGGCTTAGATTTCATGAACGACATGCGACGCGCGACGACGCTCAATTATCGACGCCTTCTAAACCAAATTAGGGGCGGAATTGCAAATCAGCGCTTGCGATCCCTCAACATCGTTCAGCGGGCGTATTATGCCAATGTATACCTTGCGTCCCGCATACCGCATGTCACTCAAACGCTACCCATTCCGAAACCATTGGCTTGTAGCATTATGGCAGCGCTGGGATACTTCGTCACCGCTGGTATGTTACTGAAGATCAGATACGTATCTCTTACCCTCCCCAAGGAAAAAGGCCTAGTTAACGGCCTAGTTAACGGCCTAGTTAACGTCCATGATAGGGCCATTGCCCTCATGTTAGATCACATTTATGTCTGCTGCGCCGTTGTCCTACGAGCCTCACGAGTCTGCTTCTGACGGCGCTACGACCAGCTTCACTAAGAGCGCCGGTGCCACTACAGGATATCCCAGCGCCCCTCTTTTATATAGAACGTTTCTATTTAGAACAAAGTTATTGCAGTGTCGCGCTCACGACACCACAAATGGCCACAACTCGACGCCTCTATCATGACATGCTGCAACGCCGCCCCCTTAATGTGGTCGAACTAAAATATCCTGACGTACGGTGGCGCGTGGTGTGGAAGACTGTACACGATGACATGCTTGATTCCGATGTTGTTTCCCAATGGTACGTAGTCGTTAATGGGAAGCTGGTGACGCAAGAACGTCTCTACAATATCCACATGGCAGAATCTCCCAATTGTGTGGGTTGTAATACAGTAGATTCTGACGAGCACCGCCTCAGCTGTGGAGAGGCGGAACCGGTTTGGCACCTAGTGCGGCAGATGCTGGCTTATCTCTTGCGAGTTAGGCCGGAGCATATATCTGCACGCACGTTATTGTTTCCGGATGAGACATTTTACCCCAAGACTCGAACCAACTCTGTCACCTGGATACGTGGACATGCAGTCCATGACCTCTGTCGTGACGGACACAATAATTTTTTTGACTTCTGGCTCTATTTGCAAGAAAGACATCATGCTGTTTCCGGGCATACCAGATATCGACAGTGCTTCGCAAACTACCTATGGAGTGCCTTTCACAGCCCGCCGTGCGGCTGGAATGTTCCAGGCAGTGGCAGATGAGGTCAGAACGAACTGCAAACGAGCATATATTGAACAATCTTTATCAGCGGGCGCAGTCGCTGGGAAGCCTCAATACGACGTGGTAGCTTTCTTTTCATGTTATTTATGTTTCATATCTTCGATGGCGTCTTCATTCTGTTTTAGTTTTCCAGGCTTGATTAACTATGACTGTTCGCACATTGATATCTATATAAATTAAAAAAGATTAAAAAAAGTGGACAGGAGACCTGCGTTCGTATCCCAACAAATACACAAGAACAAAATAAGAACAAAATGAACAACAAATAAAATATAAGAAAGTATTATACACTTTCCTGTTAATTTTTTTTTTACAAAGTTCAGAGGCATATTTAATTTTTGTTCATTGGCGGAACCTGAAGTGGTGGCGAACGGCCGTCCTAGTTAGCTTTAGGATGAAAGTGGCGGTGGCACTAGCTTTGTTTTTGTTTTTAGGCTAGATAGGTTTTTGGGGGTAGTATGGGTGATAGGGGCCAACGCCTGAAGCGGAAGAGGTAAAAAAAAAAAAAAAAAAAAGACTTCCGGCATAAGAAGTCAGCCTCATTCTGCCAACGGCCTTGTAAAAGAGGGCGGAGGAGCGGATAGAGGTTCGGGGCACTCTCTTGTCCTAGGGGTGGGAAATTGCCCCTAAAGGCGGAAGAATCAGCAATGATCAACGACATGAGTATGCAGAAGGCAATGGAAACGACTGCATTAAAGACACGTAACGTGTATCCACAGGATATGTGGCCTGTATTTGAAGAAGTGTCATTTTGATCTCTCCATTGGCAAAAGATTCCGGAATAGTCCCCCATTCGGATCTCCTGGAGGGGACTGCCAAGGGGGAGGTTACCATGAGAAAAAGATGGAATAATCAACGAAAGGATAATGTTCCACGAGTCAGGGCAAGGAATGTCAGAAGCTTGAACGTGGTAGTGAAACTAGAAAAATCTGAAAAGGGAAATGCAAAGGCTCAATCTAGATATAGTAGGGGTCAGTGAAGTGAAGTGGAAGGAAGACAAGGATTTCTGGTCAGATGAGTATCGGGTAATATCAACAGCAGCAGAAAATGGTATAACAGGTGTAGGATTCGCTATGAATAGGAAGGTAGGGCAGAGGGTGTGTTACTGTGAACAGTTCAGTGTCCCAGGTTGTTCTAATCAGAATCGACAGCAGACTAACACCGACAACGATAGTTCAGGTATACATGCCAACGTCGCAAGCTGAAAATGAACACATGGAGAAAGTGTATGAGGATATTGAAAGGGTAATGCAGTATCTAAAGGGGGACGAAAATCTAATAGTCATGGGCGATTGGAATGCAGCTGTAGGGGAAGGAGTAGAAGAAAAGGTTACAGGAGAATATGGGCATGAGACAAGTAATGAAAGAGGAGAAAGACTAATTGAGTTCTGTAACAAGTTTCAGCTAGTAATAGCGAATACCCTGTTCAAGAATCACAAGAGGAGGAGGTATACTTGGAAAAGGCCGGGAGATACGGGAAGATTTCAATTAATAAGATTACATCATGGTCAGACAGAGATTCCGAAATCAGATACTGGATTGTATGGCGTACCCAGGAGCAGATATAGACTCAGATCACAATATAGTAGTGATGAAGAGTAGGCTGAAGTTCAAGACATTAGTCAGGAAGAATCAATACGCAAAGAAGTGGGATACGGAAGTACTAAGGAATGACGAGATAGGTTTGAAGTTCTCTAACGCTTTAGATACAGCAGTAAGGAATAGCGCAGTAGGCGGTGCAGTTGAAGAGGAATGGACATCTCTAAAAAGGGCCATCACAGAAGTTGGGAAGGAAAATATAGGTACAAAGAAGGTAGCTGCGAAGAAACCATGGGTAACAGAAGAAATACTTCAGTTGATTGACGAAAGGAGGAAGTACAAACATGTTCCGGGAGAATCAGGAATACAGAAATACAAGTCGCTGAGGAATGAAATAAATACGAAGTGCAGGGAAGCTAAGATGTAATGGCTGCAGGAAAAATGTGAAGACATCTGAAAAGATATGATTGTCGGAAGGACAGGCTCAGCATACACGAAAACAAAACAATCTTTGGTGACATTAAAAGCAACGGTAGTATCATAAAGAGTGCAACGGGAATTCCACTGTTAAATGCAGAGGAGAGATCAGATAGGTGGAAAGAATACATTGAAAGCCTCTATGAGGGTGAAGATCAGTCTGATGTGTTGGAAGAAGAAACAGGAGTCGATTTAGAAGAGAGAGGGGATCCAGTATTAGAATCGGAATTTAAAAGAGCTTTGGAGGACTTACGGTCAAATAAGGCAGAAGGGATAGATAACATTCCATCAGAATTTCTAAAATCATCGGGGGAAGTGGCAACAAAACGACTATTCACGTTGGTGTGTGGAATATATGAGTCTGGCGATATACCATCTGACTTTCGGGAAAGCATCATCCACACAATTCCGAAGACGGCAAGAGCTGACAAGTGCGAGAATTATCGCACAATCAGCTTAAAAGCTCATGCATCGAAGCTGCTTACAACAATAATATACAGAAGAATGGAAAAGAAAATTGAGAATGCGCTAGGTGACGATCAGTTTGGCTTTAGGAAAAGTAAAGGGACGAGAGAGGCAATTCTGACGTTACGGCTAATAATGGAAGCAAGGCTAAAGAAAAATAAAGACACTCTCATAGGGCTTGTCGACCTGGAAAAAGCGTTCGACAATATAAAATGGTGCAAGCTGTTCGAGATTCTGAAAAAAGTAGGGGTAAGCTATAGGGAGAGACGGGTCATATACAATATGTACAACAACCAAGAGGGAATAATAAGAGTGGACGATCAAGAACGAATTGCTCGTATTAAGAAGGGTGTAAGACAAGGCTGTAGCCTTTCGCCCCTACTCTTCAATCTGTACATCGAGGAAGCAATGATGGAAATAAAAGAAAGGTTCAGGAGTGGAACTAAAATACAAGGTGAAAGGATATCAATGATAAGATTCGCTGATGGCATTGCTATCGTGAGTGAAAGTGAAGAAAAATTAACTGATCTGCTGAACGGAATGAACAGTCTAATGAGTACACAGTATGGTTTGAGAGTAAATTGGAGAAAGACGAAGGTAATGAGAAGTAGTAGAAATGAGAACAGCGAGAAACTTAACATCAGGATTGATGGTCACGAAGTCAATGAAGTTAAGGAATTCTGCTACCTAGGCAGTAAAATAACCAATGACGTACGGGGCTAGGAGGACATCAAAATAAGACTCGCTTTGGCAAAAAAAGGCATTTCTGGCCAAGAGGAGTCTACTAATATCAAATACCGGTCTTAATTTGAGGAAGAAATTTCTGAGGATGTACGTCTGGAGTACAGCATTGTATGGCAGTGAAACATGGACTGTGGGAAAAGCGGAACAGAAGAGAATCGAAGCATTTGAGATGTGGTGCTATAGGCGAATGTTGAAAATTAGGTGGACTGATAAGGTAAGGAATGAGGAGCTTCTACGCAGAATCGGAGAGGAAAGGAATATGTGGAAAACACTGATAAGGAGAAGGGACAGGATGATAGGACATCTGCTAAGACGTGAGGGAATGATTTCCATGGTACCGGAGGGAGCTGTAGAGCAAAAACTGTAGAGGAAGACAGAGATTGGAATACGTCAAGCAAATAATTGAGGACGTAGGTTCCAAGTGCTACTCTGAGATGAAGAGGTTAGCACAGGAAAGGGAAAGGAATTCGTGGCGGGCCGCATCAAACCAGTCAGTAGACTGATGGGGGAAAAAAAACCGATTTAATGTGGTTCCGCTCAATGAGGTGCTGCAACAGGTGAACCGGATTTTTCCTCCCGATATTACAACAGGACTGTTTAAATATTGCCCCATGGCCACATATTTCAAATGGAACGGTGGGTTATGAACAGGCGTACATTGTGTCCCTTGGGAGACCGTTAAGGCCTGTTACAGCGAGTTCCTTCATGGAAAATAATGAGGAATAGTGCTTGGAAACTGAAAGGTAAAAAGCATCTCAACGGTATTAATCCGAAGTTCCGTTCACTACGGAGGAGGAGGAGGCAGGCAGAAGATTAAACTTTCTTGATGCGCTACTTTTCAAGAAAGAAGATGTTAGCTTATGTCATACAGTTTACCGAAAGCTCACGCGTACAGACCGTTACCTACGCCGGGATTCGAACCACCACTCATAACCAAAGTGAGGCATCATAAAGACGTTTGCGGACAGAGCAAGGAACGTTTGTGAACCAGAGCTACATGACGCGGAATTAAAACATCACACTGATGTATTGTGTAAGAATGGTTATCCGCCCGCTGAGGTAACAAGAGTGATAAGACCGCCGAGAAAAATTATAGAGATACACAACCGCCTATTAAAACCGACGTTTTGCTGCCTTTCGTTAAGGACGTTACTGACCGCATAGAAAAAATATTGGCAATGTGGAACTTAAAAAAAAAAGAAAACAGAAATTTATATGATTCCGTGTATTTGTGGGGAGGTGTATGTGGGTACTACAATAAGAGCGGTAAAAACTGTTAGAAGAGCACAAGGGAAACTGCAGGAGGGGAGAGATTGACACAACAGCTGTTGCGGAACGTGCTCTACAGCCAGGAGACCACCACATTCATATTTATAGGACTCAAGTACTGACATCCACAAGCAGATGCGATGAAGGGCTACAAAGGGAGGCCATAGAGCTTCTTAAACGCCCCTGGAAGTGGGCGTGAAATTGAATGACATGTGCATGCTGGTGCAGAAGATGTTGTGTAAGAGTCTTCCACAATGGGGTGATTGCAACAGTGGAGGATGGCAACCGACAACGGCTATTACGTCCAGATATAACGTCACGTCACTGTGCGGGAGCACGTGTAAACAAAATTTTGCTGTGGTTTGTACTAGCGTGTGAATCGGATATTCAAAGAAGCTATGAAACCCCTAGAAAATGTTCTCCGCAGATGGGTACAAAACTTCGCGTTTCAATAGAAAACTCACCTGACCAAGACATAATAGCTGGAATATTTCATTAATTTATTTTATTAATTCACTGATTTGCTCTCGGCTGCTCTCATTATGTTGCTCTCGGGCAGTTTTGCTGTTAACTGGGTATCTGTTTTCTGCAGTGAGAGGATTGTAATTAATTTGGTAATTGTGAGCGGCGTTAAGTCAGGAAATTCCTAGGATGGCATTAAAGCTGACAAATTGGCAGGGCATGCCGTAACACTGGTAAATTTCTGGGATAGGCCAAATTTAAGATATAACTGCCTAGTATAAATAAATTGATGTGTAAATCCTTCCATTCTTACAGAAAAAAGACACGTATATTGCAGAATAACTGCATATTACCAACCATTAATTAGCTGCCTGACATCATGTTTTTGTCTTCATATTTCCACACAAACAATCTGCTGTAACAAATTAATTCCAACTTCCCCTTTTCAGTAATTGCCCGAGTTTAGTCATTTGTACTATTTAGTAAGGGGATCAGAGTGAGGACTTTGTTATAGCAAATAAAGCCAAAATCCTTCTTTTGAGTAACTGCATGAGTGTAGTAATTTGTACTATGTTGTGAAGTGATTGTGTTCTTTTGTAAATATTAACAATGATATAAGAAAATAACTAATTGTTTTACTAACAATAACTTTTTATAATCAATAAATTCCAATAAATTTTTAAATACATTAAAAGATGATATAAATCCGTGTATATAGGACAGAAGCTGTAACAACAATTTACATTTCTTCTTGTGCTTTAAAGATCATATTTACATTTGTTATAAACTAATATTCTCATTTCCAGAAATACTTGTATACCACTTATTTGCACTAACACTAATGAAGAATATACACACTACGTTTCCCGCTGGATAATTGTTTTTTTTTTTCACAATCACAGTTTTGCTTCTTCTATTAAGTTATACAATATTTACAATACACGGAAAACGGGACGAGTTGCAGCAGGTGAAGAAAACCACTCATACACTTACATATATCACATACATGGTACACAGGGTATAGCCCTATATGCATACACATTTTGTGCAATCAATCACGTGAACACATCCACAGAAGAATTCATCCACCTAAATCAGACGCACTCGCACAATCATCCAAATAAAAAAACCTTCACACAGTCAATCACTGAAGCGAGCAGAATGAGAATGTGACGCTCTTGATCCCATCCTTACAGAGGTACCATTTGTCACAATGAAGCAATAAGTCGGCTTTCAGTTCCACTGCATTTTTTACCTTATGGTCTAGCTAGACGAATTTCGCTGCGTTTTCTGAATTTTCCATGGTATTGTCATAAACAGAATTATTCATTAATTTATAAAAATAGTCTTAGAAATTTCACGTCATGAATTCCCTCCTTTCGGTATTTATATCAATGTACACCCTCAACTACGAGTGCTGCTTAAAGGAGACAGCACAGGTCACTATAATACCTTTCGTCCCCAAACTCAGACACTGCAGTGCAGAATGTATCTTTACTTATTTCCCAGCAGCGTCATTAGTTTGGGGATGGAACCATTGCACTGGACATTGCGACAAGTCACTGTTCACATCACACAAATGGGCAGGACATTCCAGATCTGCAAACTAGACATATCCTTCTTCCATATACGCAGCGAGTTGTTCGAGCTTTTTCTCCAGTCTGATGACTTCGTTTTTTGACAGCCGTCTAAAGCCTCCAAATAGCAGAGATTGTTGCATGACGTACCCATAGACGTTGTTAACTTCCTAGTAAAAGACGTAGCCCAGTTTTTCAAAATGTTTTGCACTCCTCAGTGCTCATTCGTGGGTTATTCGTCTTGGCACACCTGTGTGCATACTGGCAAAGTCCCCCATGAATTCCGATATCGAGAAAGAGCAACATGTCAGCATCTGTCTACAGTTACATGTTGACGAGTGTCTCTTTAACATTATGTCCCAAGAAAGCCCTGGCATGTTGTAATAGAAGGCAAGCTCCAGAGTTTGTGTGCCCATGCACACACTCCAGAATTTCTCTAAAATGTATGTGTGCCAGCGTATATTACTGTCAGTGTATAATGTAACATACTCCAGGGAGCGGAGGGTACTTATAAGCTTCATTCGATTGTAAAATGAAAAGCTGTTTCTCCTATATTGCCAGATACGACACTAGCCTTCTCATCTTTCAAGCCAAAATCACCAAAGAACTTAACCAGAATTTGAGCGTCATTCCCGCACTTATGGATAAAGACAGGTATATGTGATAGCATTTAATATATGTAGTTGCATGGATTTTGCGTGAACCACAGAACTTTCCTGTTGTGTATCCAACGGGAGCCCACAAATACTGCCTGCTCGTGTAAGGCGTCATACTCCCAGGATTTAGTCATGGGAATGTTGTCGATATAAAAAAAAAAAATCAATACTCGTTGCAACTTTTCTGAGTTCAGAGAGCAACCATTTCGTACGATTATCTCTGATGTACCATTGGAACGGATCGAATATTAGAGTCGCTTTAGTATACTGCTTGATATATAACGTTCCACGAAAGTGGTATTAAGAAATTGTTTGCTTTAGTAGACATCCCACGTATATTGTTCCCTTGCTCAAGCAATCAGTTCTGTGCTCTTCTACACTACTGGCCATTAAAATTGCTACACCAAGAAGGAATGCAGATGGTAAACGGGTTTTCATTGGGCAAATCTATTATACTAGAATTGACATGAGATTACATTTTCACGCAATTTGGGTGCATAGATCAGTACCCAGAAAAACCACCTCTGGCCGTAATAACGGCCTTGATGCGCCTGGGCATTGGGTCAAACAGAGCTTGGATGGCGTGAACAGGTGGATGGCACCCCATACCATCACGCCGGGTGATACGCCAGTATCGTGATGACAAATACACGCTTCGAATGTGCGTTCACCGCGATGTCGCCAAACACGGATACGACCATCATGATGCTGAAAACAGAACCTGGATTCATCCGAAAAATTTTCCATTTGTGCACCCAGGTTCGTCGTTGTGTACACAATCGCAGGCGCTCCTGTCTGTCATGCAACGTCAGTGGTAACCGCAGCCATTGTCTCCGAGCTTATAGCGCATGCTGCTGCAAAGGTCGTCGAACTCTTCGTGCAGATGGTTGTTGTCTTACAAGCGTCCCCATATGTTGACTCAGGGATCGAGACGTGGCTGCACAATGCGTTACAGCCATACGGATAAGATGCCTGTCATCTCGACTGCTAGTGGTACGATGCCATTGGGATCCAGCACGGCATTCCGTATTACCCTCCTGAGCCCACCGATTCCATATTCTGCTAACAGTCATTGGATCTCGACCAACGCGAGCAGCAATGTCGCGATACGATAAACCGCAATCGTGATAGGCTACAATCCGACCTTTATCACAGCAGGAAACGTGATGGTACGCATTTCTCCTCCTTACACGAGGAACACCGGTCAGCTGCTGTTTGTGTATGAGAAATCAGTTGGAAACTTTCCTCATGTCAGCACGTTGTAGGTGTCGCCACCGGCGCTAACCTTGTGTGAATGATCTGAAAAACTAATCATTTGCATATCACAGCATCTTCTACCTGTTGGTTAACGTTCCGTCTGTAGCACGTCATCTTCGTGGTGTAGCAAATTTAATGGCCAGTAGTGTAGATAAAGTAAAAGTGTTGAGGCATCTTCGACAAAAATATCTTGTACCATTATTCACTGATAATAGAGAAATATTGCGTGTGGCGTTGGCCTCCCGGCGGGTAGACCCGATAGCCTGCCACAGGTCTTTTGAGGTGACGCCACTTTGGCGACTTGCGCGTCGATGAGAATGAAATGATGGCAATAAAGACGACATAAACACCAGTCCCTGAGGTGAGAAACTCCCCAACACAGCCGGGAAACGAACCCGGGCCCCCGGCATGACAAGCCGGTACGGTGTCCACTCAGCTACGGTGGCGGACCATTGCTAATAGAGAGAAAGTAGAAAAGGTACATTTTCGATTCAGCCGTAGTGGTGCTTCGCATCCTCAGAGAATAGCATCAAATCTGTATGTTTACGAGGCTGACTCCACACTTTGGAAAAGTAGAGGGATACGACTACCTTATACTTCTTTCTGCACAGTGTGCTCTTAGAAATCTTTTTTTTTTTCTGTCTTGCTTTTATCTCAAATGTCAAATACAGACCATCAATGTAAATTAATTGGCGTATCTGTCTTTCGAACTTTGGCATGTCTTGGATTTTGGCAAGAATGAGATACTATTGAATTTTCAACGCCAGTATGAAGTACATGTTTTGTACGTGCCTGTGCACATTGCATTTTCTGAATAGTTTTCATCACAGGCCAGAAGTGATCATGTAAAGAGATATTTATCCCCTTAAGCAACAGTCCATAAATTAATACATGCTCTTTTAGCAGCTATATATTTCGGAAAAGCGATGAAACTAGAATCCCCCCCCCCTCCATTTTACTATATCAAGAACGTGCAAGTACATATTACGATGGAGTGCCTTACGATACCCTCTTTCCTACTGTACGGAAACCCTGCCCAGTATGACACTCACCTAAGGTGGCACAATAGTCCAGTGCGGTTATGAGATTTACCTGGTGATCTATAATAAAGTGGGCCTTAAGGGTTGCCCTGACTAGTGCCGATGTCAGTGGTTCAGGACACGACAGATCAGGCTGGGACAACTGCATCATCACCGATGAGATTGCTAGCGGTGAAGACATCATCATCAACTGTCCTGGCTGTTGCAAAAAATTCATCAACATGTGTGCCCATCATGTCGATGGGCAAACTTCCGTGGTTAATGCACCATCGTTGACGGACCCACATGGAGCAGATGAATCATCAACATACCCATCACAGTCGGGTACAGTGGGTGATGTTATTTTTGGCGAAAGTCCACCTTTGGATGGTCCCAACACTCCTGCAGGAAAAATCGAGAATGGTAAGTATCTTGTGTGTGTAAAACACACAAAACTTATGCACCCATCAATAATCTCTGATACTAGCGCTGAGATGGATTGACACTGCTCTAACCAGTAAAATAATTTAGCCACGCATTCTCGTTATCATTTCGGATACTATTCCATTCTGTTCGGCATCCACATCCATAGCTGTATAGTCATCAAGTGCATCTAGAAGAAACAAGATCATTAATCATAAACATTATATAACTACTCTATTAATTGTAGAAGAAGGAATGAAGTAGTACTGTTAGCATATACGATACTCCACAATTGGGCCAAGGCCCCATAAGCTTTGCATTGAGAATTGCGACGTCTGAGATGGAATAATTTCATCCTGCATAATGTTAGCCATTGTTATACTGTCATCAAGTGCATCAAGGAAAAAGAACAAGAGCACATGTTATAGGAATTGTATACAAGTGTAAATTATTGCAGAAGAAGAAGAAATGAAAAGTAATACTCACGTACATGAACCTCGAAAATGGTCACAAAGCATTTTGATGCCTAATATATGCTGGAGAGGCATATACAGGGTGTTACAAAAAGGTACGGCCAAACTATCAGGAAACATTCCTCACACACAAAGAAAGAAAATATGTTATGTGTTCGGAAACGCTTACTTTCCATGTTAGAGGTCATTTTATTACTTCTCTTGAAATCACATTAATCATGGAATGGAAACACACAGCAACAGAACGTACCAGCCTGACTTAAAACACTTTGTTACAGGAAATGTTCAAAATGTCCTCCGTTAGCGAGGATACTTGCATCCACCCTCCGTCGCATGGAATCCCTGATGCGCTGATGCAGCCCTGGAGAATGGCGTATTGTATCACAGCCGTCCACAATACGAGCACAAAGAGTCTCTACATTTGGTACAGGGGTTGCGTAGACAAGAGCTTTCAAATGCCCCCATAAATGAAAGTCAAGAGGGTTGAGCTCAGGAGAGCGTGGAGGCCATGGAATTGGCCCGCCTCTACCAATCCACCGAATCTGTTGTTGAGAAGCGTACGAACACTCCGACTGAAATGTGCAGGAGCTCCATCGTGCATGAACCACATGTTGTGTTGTACTTGTAAAGGCACATGTTCTAGCAGCACAGGTAGAGTATCCCGTATGAAATCATGGTGTGCTCCATTGAGCGTAGGTGGAAGAACCTGTGGCCCAATCAAGACATCACCAACAATGCCTGCCCAAAAGTTCACAAAAAATCTGTAGCGATGACGTGATTGCACAATTGCGTGCGGATTCTCCTCAGCCCACACATGTTGATTGTGAAAATTTACAAGCCTCATCCGTAAAGAGAACATTTTCACTGAAATGAGGATTGACACATTTTTGGATGAACCATTCGCAGAAGTGTACCCGTGAAGGCCAATCAGCTGCTGATAGTGCCTGCACACGCTGTACATGGTAGGGAAACAACTGGTTCTCCCGTAGCACTCTCGATACAGTGACGTGGTCAACGTTACCTTGTACAACAGCAACTTCTCTGACGCTGACATTAGGGTTATCGTCAACTGCACGAAGAATTGCCTCGTCCATTGCAGGTGTCCTCGTCGTTCTAGGTCTTCCCCAGTCGCGAGTCATAGGCTGGAATGTTCCATGCTCCCTAAGAGGCCGATCAATGGCTTAGAACGTCTTCCTGTCGGGACACCTTCGTTCTGGAAATCTGTCTCGATCGTACCGCGCCACGGCTATTGCCCCGTGCTAATCCATCAAATGGGCATCTGCCACCTCCCCGCCGGCCGCGGTGGTCTAGCGGTTCTAGGCGCTCAGTCCGGAGCCGCGCGCCTGCTACGGTCGCAGGTTCGAATCCTGCTTCGGGCATGGATGTGTGTGATATCCTTAGGTTAGTTAGGTTTAAGTAGTTCTAAATTCTAGGGGACTGATGACCGTAGATGTTAAGTCCCATAGTGATCAGAGCCATTTGAACCATTTGAACCACCTCCGCATTTGAAAACATTGCACTGACTGCAAAAGCACGTTCGTGATGAACACTAACCTGTTGATGCTACGTACTGATGTGATTGATGCTAGTACTGTAGAGCAATGAGTCGCATGTCAACACAATCAATGAAGTCAACATTACCTTCCTTCATATGGGCCAACTGGCGGTGAATGGAGGAAGTACAGTACATACTGACGAAACTTAAATGAGCTCTAACATGGATATTAAGCTTTTCCGGCTACATGTCCACATATCATCTTTTCTTTATTGGTGTGTGAGGAATGTTTCCTGAAAGTCTGGCCGTACCTTTTTGTAACACCCTGTACACCATGAGGTGCATCACCTTTGATTCATGGTGTGCTCTGCATCAGCCGCTGTGGCATCTGACAAACTACAGTTGATGTGCGTAACCCATGGCATATTGCACAGTCAGTGTGTGATAAATACTTATCCTGAAAGAGATGTAGAAGGTATCGAATAAAAATATGCACTCATTTTTTTAAAAGACAATTTCATTTATTGATACCCCTATTACACAGTATTTGTTCATTGTCTGCTATTAGTATACATTGCTTCCGTTTTTGAACGGATAGGCAGTTCTATTCCTCAAAATTTTGAATTGATGTACTCTTGAGGAGCCACGCAATCACAAAACTGTTTCATAGTCTTTGATCTAGTAAAAGTTTTCTATGTGAAAAAGAGAGATTTTCAGCTATTCCACAACATCTTCATGAGAAATTCCCTCATCATCCCAGCGTTTTACATGGTGAGACTGTGTCAACTTTTTAGCGATTCTTCTTGGCACACTGTACAGTACTAAAAGGTTTGGATGAAATAACAGTTGTGGGGAACTTCATTAATACTCGAGCCCAGTTTAAGCTTGCCACATATTTCATGAACTCCTTATCATGAAGTACGTTGCTTTATGCCTATGTGTCTTCTTCTGTACATTTTATTGGTTTTATCAACTAAAATTCGTTCTGAAACATGACAGTCTGCGAAACATTTGTCTGCAGAATGCTCCTTGCAAGACTCACCTAATACATTAATCCCCTTATCACCATGAGCCAGAGACTTTTTCAGCTTCGTTCCAGGTCCACAATAGTTGTATCCAATGATACGCAGTTCAAATGGTAACTTATCGAGAATATTGCCACCACCTCTGCAGATGCATTTTCTAGGAATCATGTTACTCTACTAGTGCACTAATCTGCCATATTAGAATCTAGAAATTAATGGTAATTCTGAATAGCTGTGTTATGCAGGAGGATTATTTTGTAATCATTCTGCTGATCTGCTTATATTAGCACTAAATATTATTGCTCGGTTTGTAACCATTCTTTCTCATATAATTACAATAAATATGACGATTCCTACGATAGACATTTTTGATGTAAATCTTAAGACACAGCTTGAGGTTTGTATGCCTGGTTGTACAACACACAGTAAACTCAGATTCAACATTTGTGCTCTGATAGGAATTCAAGACACTTAAACAAAGCCCTATTCCCTCACCGTCTAATGACACACTCTGTGTGCACATCTTGTTCAAATATTTCTGCAATTCTTCTTTGTAAAAACTTCCAGCAAATTCTCCACTTTCACTGTCATGTAAGTTGAAAGTTCATGAGTCTTACCATTGCACTTCACAGACTACAAATACCTCTGTTCACCATTTGGGCAGGTAAGAGTTTTCCAACTATTTTTTTCATTTATAAATATGTGCTGAATCAGCTATATTGAATTTCTGCTTGTGTGAATCCTAAGACAACTGTACGGTACTCAGGAGCCCTCATTCAATAACATCAATTGGTCTCATTTTAATCGCATGACGTTCAATTTTATTACACACCAAATATTTTGTGGGAGAATTTGTAGCCATTTGTGTGAAACTCAAAGATTAAACATCACCCACATACGGTTTTTTATCATCCTATTCATACATTCCACAATACTGAATTTTGTGTGGGAGAATGACAAGTGGTGATTTATTCCATATCATTCCATTATGATTTGAAATAGCTGTTTATAAATTTGCATCCGTTGTCAGTTTCCCTATCTGTAGCAATTTTCAAAAGCCAGCGCAACTTTGTAGCCTGTCTTTTCTTTCATAGGTAGGGGCCAGAAAAAATTTGGAATCCATATCTATGACCATTAAAATGAATTAGTCAAGAAAATCGTCTGATATCGTTGAGAGCGACCTGATATAAATCATCCAAACCCTGTTCTACGACCGGCAGCGTGTAATTTATTTATATGCAGGTTTTTGGAGCTACTGAACAACTGTCGCTGATGATACTCTGAAATGAGCGATATGGCTGTACTTTTGTGAGCCGTATTTTTCATGGTGCCCAATATAACGAGCTGTCATAAACCTTCTATTTTTGTGATGCCGTCTTCACTGCACATATACTCTAGAGGTAGATTGTTTATTGTTTTATACTGAAAAATCAATATATTTTCCCTTGCCATCTTTACCAGCAAAAGCACGTCCATTAATATTCCTGCATATCTCACTATTTGGGACTTCTATTTGTTCATTTGGGGTGTTCTTTCACTTATATGTATTTGTCATACATAATAATTCCTCTCACTTCGTATGTCTTTGGGGAACTGTTACATTCGAAATGTTAAGAATATTATACCCATTTACCGAGGTGTCCAATCAAATTCTTTATTCAAAACTACATTGCTTGGTTTAACACACAGGATGGTTATCCAGAATATATTGTTCACCCCTGCTGACTATAGAATCTGCCTGTGGCGGTTACTGAAACTGGTAATTATGAATCCTCGTTCTTCATCATCATCTTCTTCTTTTTCTTCACCTTCTCATCTTTTCTGCCACCATCCACATTGTGAAGTGCCCCTCGTTGTTCGATAACTTAACATTTTATCGGCATGCTGTTGTATATCAAACAAATCAAGCAATACGTAATGATTGTCTTACGGAAATTTACTGAGTGATGTATCGTTGAGCAAATGGTGTGATTAATCAGTTTTACCTTAATCAAAATAAATTTATCAACTCAATCTGAGAAACCAGTATGCAATGCGTATAATGAAATCAATTCCTGTGAAATTTACTCAGTCTCGTGAGCGCCAAGTTCTATGGCCCTGTCTGATGAAATTGCCTGCGCAAATAAACAATGAAACTGATTTTCTTTAGTTCTAGAGTCACAACGGATGTAATCTTGGTGGCCGGCCGGAGTGGCCGAGCGGTTAAAGGCGCTACAGTCTGGAACCGCACGACCGCTACGGTCGCAGGTTCGAATCCTGCCTCGGGCATGGATGTGTGTGATGTCCTTAGGTTAGTTAGGATTAAGTAGTTCTAAGTTCTAGGGGACTTATGACCACAGCAGTTGAGTCCCATAGTGCTCATAGCCATTTGAACCATTTTGTAATCTTGGTATTCTCTTCTCTCCGCAGTAGACACAGAAAATATTCTATCTTGGCACAGCGAAGTGTAATGCCGGCCGTAAAATAGCTTCATACAAATAATGTCAGTGGATTGGTTGACAAATTAATAGCCTTATAAATGTTCTGTGAAAATACTGAATATTGGTTCAGCGCTGTACAACGCTGCTCGCATTTAAGCTGTTACAAACATTAATACTTTTCTGATTCTGGCACATTAATATTTTTCTGACTTTGGTTGAAAAATTATTTCTTTTACAAAATATACATTGGATCGGTCGGGCACACAGTTTTAATCTGCAGGAAGTTTCATATCAGCGCACACTCCGCTGCAGAGTGAAAATCTCATTCTGGAAACATCCCCCAGGCTGTGGCTAAGCCATGTCTCCGCAATATCCTTTCTTTCAGGAGTGCTAGTTCTGCAAGGTTCGCAGGAGAGCTTCTGTAAAGTTTGGAAGGTAGGAGACGAGGTACTGGCAGAAGTAAAGCTGTGAGTACCGGGTGTGAGTCGTGCTTCGGTAGCTCAGTTGGTAGAGCACTTGCCCGCGAAAGGCAAAGGTCCCGAGTTCGAGTCTCGGCCGGGCACACAGTTTTAATCTGCCAGGAAGTTTCATATCAGCGCACACTCCGCTGCAGAGTGAAAATCTCATTCTGGAAACATCCCCCAGGCTGTGGCTAAGCCATGTCTCCGCAATATCCTTTCTTTCAGGAGTGCTAGTTCTGCAAGGTTCGCAGGAGAGCTTCTGTAAAGTTTGGAAGGTAGGAGACGAGGTACTGGCAGAAGTAAAGCTGTGAGTACCGGGCGTGAGTCGTGCTTCGGTAGCTCAGTTGGTAGAGCACTTGCCCGCGAAAGGCAAAGGTCCCGAGTTCGAGTCTCGGTCGGGCACACAGCTTTAATCTGCCAGGAAGTTTCATATCAGCGCACACTCCGCTGCAGAGTGAAAATCTCATTTGGGAATGTTCAAGTTGCTTTCCATTTGAGTTACAGTATCATTTATACTTCATTTTATTAAAAGTGTATTGTGCTGCATTCATAGACCGACAACTAAATTCTCACAGCTAGCCACTACCTGTAAGTCGTACATTCTACTTACGACAAAGTGCAAAGGCAACTACTACTGCGCTCCGTGCACCCCCTGCTTACAATCGATTCGGCCAGACAGACAACATCTTTAGTTCAATGGCGTCAAAGATACGATCTCTTCTATATGTGAAAACCATTTCATTTAATTTTTCATGATATATATTACAAAATCGAGCTCCACGTACAAGTGGACCCCTCAATAAGCCAACATTCATAGCTATTGCCTGAATAGAGCCGCGAGTTTCCATAAATCTCAAATGTATGTATTTCAAATGTTTCATCTAGATATAGCTCAAATTGTTGGATTCTCTTATTCGTCTTCTCCAGTATTTCATCTTTTCAAGTTATTACCTTGTAATGACCATCCAATTCCATCACGTTTACTTTAATTGCTTCAAAGTTTGTATAAATTTATAAACACATGTGTCCTTTACATCGACCCCTCAGAATGAGAGCATGTTACGTGCAGATATGTACGTCCTGTAAAGTCTACTGACGAAGTTGCACACTGGTACACAATCTTTTAAAAAGAAATTTTTGTAAATTTTCTCTATATCGTCCATCATTCAAATTTTTTGTTTTGATAATAAGCAGACATAATATATTCTTTTCCAGCAATCCACATACGTGGCAGTAAGTACAATGAACATCATGTCACTTTCCACATATGCTTGGTAAATCTTTTTTTTACATCTATCTTCCCGTTTTAAGGCAATAATAAGGTTTGTATTATCTTTCAGCAGCTGCCTTGGACTCTGATAGAATATCTCATTTCGTTTCAAGTTATTTTTCGTGTTTCCCATATCAGTGGCTGTTGGCCGAATTAAATTCCTGAGATGTAATTCCGTTATCTCTGTAGTCACTTTCGTACTACTTGTTGATTATCACAAAATCGCCATTTTATAAAGCTCACTTCTGTTTCTATAGTTCCTTTCTGGAAAAGATCAATTCTGTGATAGGTTTATGTAGGCCTTACAAGAGAATCAGAGCTTACTGCACTGATCAGATAATATATATCTTCAGAATTATTTCAGGACACAAGCTTATATTTATTTTTGTCATGTAGCTATGGAGAACATTCTGAATACTGTGAATAAAACCACAGATAAATGTTATTAAATATCCATGAAATCTTATTCACCTATTCCCCTCACTTAAATTCTCTCCAAGGCAAAAAAGAATTACAAACCGTGAAGGAATTATCCACATGGGATAGAAATTAGCAGACGTGATGTAAATGTACAGAAAACGTCTTCAGCATGGAATCTCACTGAATGGAACAAAAATGGCTTCAGTGATGAGTTCTGCTTCGAAACGAGCCACGATGGCCAGCGAAGACGTGTCTGGAAACATCCCTGAATATCAACCTGACTATCGCCGGCCATACAGCCGTACGGCCGTACAACCTTGCATCAGGGAGTTGAGATCAGGGGTGCCATTTATTTCCATATCAGGTCCCTTTGAGTTCTCATCCTGGGTACCCTTGCAGCACAATGGTACGTCGTCTTTATTCTATACCCAGTTTTGATGCCCTTCTTGGGAATCGGTCCTGAGCTTACTTTTCATTAAAATAATACCCACCTACTCACAGCAAGAGTTTCTACTACTTGCCTTCATGCGTACGGAACTCTGCCTTGGTCGGAAAGGACGTTTGGAGCATTATGGACAGGGTCCTCAAACGTCCTACAGATTTTGCCTATCTAACTTGCCAGTTGGACAACATTTGGCACAACGACCCTCAGGATTACAGCCAACAACTATATCAGTCAGTGCCAACTCGAACGACTGCTTGAGTAACGGACAAAGTGGATCATCGCGTTGTTGACTTGCTCAATTTGTGTAGCTCTGTTTCTTGTATAAATCATCAAATTTTTACTGAAAATGTGATCATTTCTTTGTCTGTACATTTACATCACATCTACAGATTTCCATCCTATTCGGTTAATTCCTTAGTTATTTATTATTTCTTTCTTGCTTAGAGTGTTTTTAAGACAGGGAAAAGATAACCCAGTAAAGTTTTGTAAACGTGAGTCTCATGTGCATTTTTGTGAAATGTGAAAGGCAGAATTTTATAGTCGCTCTTCCGCCAAAATTTTATTTTGATGTTGTAGGAACCTGCTACATATGTCGAATATTAAAGCCTACAACAGTCACTTCCAATGCCAGTGGACGCCCTGTGACCCGAGTGCTACTGCCGTACTGAATACTAGCACTTGGAAAGAAAAAATATTTTTCGCTACTCCCTTGGCAGACGAAATTTTATAATAATGCATGGCAAGCGCTACTGTAAAGTGAAAGCGGGTATTCAAGACATAAATTGTAGGTGACTGATATTTAACATGTATGTATGTACTTCCTTGTTCGTGTACAGTACGTATGAAATGAATGTATGAGCGGAAAATGTTTAGAACATTGTACAACCAGAGGAGAGAGGAATTCGCTGGTAGTGCAGAGAAACCGCAAAATTTAGTGCAAGTTTTAATTATAGTTCTGCACAGTTAACTATCTAGGTCAACCCAAATTCCAGGTCAACATATATGTAATGTATAGGGAGTATGTGTAGTTATATTCAGTGAATTAATCTAGTAATTTTGGGCGAAATTTACATGTCCTGTCGACAGTTAATTCAGATGCTGCTCCATTGTTTCTCAGTACCAATGGTGTGATGCTGCAAACACTGTTGTTAATATATTGTACAATGAGATTAAAAGCCGGCATGAGTGGCCGTGCGGTTCTAGGCGCTTCAGTTTCGAACCGAGCGACCGTTACGGTCGCAGGTTCGAATCCTCCCTCGGGCGTGGATGTGTGTGATGTCCTTAGGTTAGTTAGGTTTAAGTAATTCTAAGTTCTAGGGGACTGATGACCTCAGAAGTTAAGTCGCATAGTGCCCAGAGCCAGTTGAACCATTTTTGAGATTAAACATCAGTGTTTAGTGTGTCTGCTGGGCAGGTGTCTTATTTTGTAGAACAGTAGTAAATGTTATGGTATGTTAATAGCTGGATCTCAGAGAATAGCAATGGAACCGAGCTAGCATTATATAGCTGAAGTGGGATCTGCAGTGGTTCACGTTAAAACCAGCTGAGGCATCAGATCATGTTTATCATGCAAAAGTTATAAGCTATGTCTTTAATGATGCCACGGAATCAACAGTCTACGTTAAAAAATCATCTGAGCATTCTCACCTCTGCTGAAAAAATTTCTACAAAAACAGAAGACAATGTAATCCGAATTGGTATAATTGTCACAAGAATGGGAGACAATGTTATTCGAGTTGTCATAGAATCAAAAAACGATGACTCAATATCAAGACCATATCACATGCAAACTGAAAGAAGTGGACACTAAGTGATATCCTTTAGCACACAGTTTACTGAAAGAGGTTGGGGCAATATCAGCTAAGGTAAGGGGAATGAGGTAGGCACGTTGACCATGATTTATTCACAAAGGTAAATAATGAGGAGACAAGGCATCAAAAATTGCTGAGAGAGCAGTTGCAACAGCCATGGCAGCAATCTTTGGAAATGATTAATATGAAGATATGCGAAAAGAATACACAAAAGTAGATCATGATATGGACAAGAAAGTTCAAGAAGCCATTAATAAAATTATGAAAGTTGCCATCATGGGGGAGGATTCCATGGAAAGCCAAACTGAAATTGTATTATGTTACACAACAAAAAGATGAGATCACACTTTGCAAGGAGGCAGTACGCCATTTTTGATTAAATATTTGAGTTAAATGTGAACTAGCTGGACGGAACTCGCGAAGGATAATCAGTCGAAAAGTCAAGAATGCCAGGATGAACACATACATGATCAAAATTAAATCAGTTGCAGCACACAAAATATGCGTTATTCTATGAGCCTTGACGCAACTCCAGAGCTGCAATGCTATTAAATATGTTCATGTTTCAAGTTATTTTATAAGCCGTGGAAATTTCTATTTTTTACACCAGATGAAAGAACAACACACCTCGTCATGTTAATCCGTTTTTTAAAGGACTTATGCCTATATCATTCACAGATGCACAGAAAATAGGCCTGGTCAGCGGCGGCTACACAGAAGGCGATGCTGATTTGTGGCCCTTTGAGATTTAAAACTTCAAAAAACGAGGTCTACTTGGATGACATAATAGTTTTTGCTGAGGATTTAGATGAACACGAGACATGCCTAAGAGAAGTATTTGATAGATTAAGAACAGCTTATCTCATGCTGAGCATTGCCAATGTCCAACTGAACATTCACAGTTTAATTATTTTGGGCATATTATTAGTCATGTTAGAGGGAGAACAGATCCACATCTCATTTCAGCTGTGTGTATTAGTGCAGATCTGCAAGCAGAGAAGAAGCTACAATCGTTCTTGTATTAGGAAACTATTACCAAAAATTATTGAAAGGGTTAGTAGAAAATTCACAACCGTTGACTATAATAACAGAGCTCCGTTTCATTGGACATGAGAGTGGCAGACAGAATTTCAATATTTAAAAGTGATTTTAACTCCAGATTTTGTACTAGGTTTTCCTGCTTCTACCTAACAATTGTTGGTATAATGTGATGCAAGCAATACTGCTTTGGAAGCTAATTTAATTCTAAGCGTACATTGTCAGGAACATCTAGTAGCATATGCGTCTCATCAGCTAAAATTGGCTTAGTGCAATTATTCGACTATGGAAAAGACATTGTAGCTTTAAATGCGGTATTTCGTTTTTCCGTTGTTATTTATATGGTCGTAAATTCATAGTAGTTACGGATCGCACGTCCTTGAAGTGGTTATTGATTCTAGAAGATCATTCCAAGTCAAGTTACTGTAGCGGCATTAAAATTAAATGACTCTCAGTGTGAAATGTTTCTCAAGCGCGGAGTTAAAAACACACATTAGGACATTCTGGAAATTGAGGTGTCTCAAGTTTCTGCATTAAGTTTAATAGACTGCAAGATGCCACAAGCAGCTACATAGTATGGAAATTGTACAGCAAGCCACCATGGTTGCCTATGCAGGAAAGTTTAGTGTTCAGATCAACTAAATGTGGTCCGTGTGTCATCATTCTGACACGACTCCAAAGCGAAGTGCTATGACTCGCACATGACCATGTACTGGCGGCACATTGAGGAAAAAGAGCTAGTGGCAGACTAATTGCTGAGAGATGTTGGCAGATAACCAAGTGTAGTGAGGTGGAGCAACATGTTAGAAATTACATTCCTTATGCTCGAAAAACAGATCTATATTGTAAGGTCCCCTTAGAAGAATTAATGATTACTGTGCTGATAAACCCCTTACGTTATTGATTTTCAAACAGCTGTGCAAAACTGAACCTACTCAGACATTTCGCTCTTTACCTATTCTGATCAACACTAAACTGACACATAATATTTTTAGCGCAAAGCAATCTGACTTTCAATAATCCGTACAACAGAATGGCCCTGACTAACATTAACCTATACGTTTCACAAATCACTTAACTCACCAAAATCTTCGTTACTCGAACTACTGCAATACAGCGAGCGCCAACACTGCCAGCTAAATAAAAGATTCTAACTACTGAAGGCACTAACTAGTGATAAGCATAGTCAGCAAATGAAAGATTTTGATAGAGAACAAACAATGTATTTACCTTAATAGTGTTCAAAAGTCATAATATAAATATCAGTTCATGACATCCAATCTTACAAATTTACTCTCTCTGTCCAAAACTCCGCCATCCCACTCCCCACATCCACCACTGTTGGCGGCTCACCTCCAACTGCGCAACGCTACGCGCTGTTAACATCCAGCTGCCCAACACTACAACGGCAGACAACAATGCAAAACTAGCCACAGACTGCACACAGCACAGCCAGTGATTTTCATACAGAGCACTACGTGGCGTTACCAATAAGAAAACCTATACAGCCTACTTACAATACCATTAAAAGGTGCTACTCCAGACGTTACCAGAATCATAAATACTTTTCCAGTGGAAGTAATTGATGTGTTAGCACTGTTTAATAGATACCTTGCTTGGGATAAATGTGTACTGAGTATGACAGATTATTTTTCGAAATACCTAGTATCGACAACAATGCCAGAAAAAAATGTGAGCACTGTAGCTCAAGCCACGGTCAACAACTGCGTACTTAAATGTGCAGTAACAGAAATTATACTCACGTATTAAGGACTTAATATTATGTCTTATCTGAGGAAGCAGCTACGTCACCAGTTAGGTGTGCAGAAGTTGCATACTGGTCCGTTCTACCAACAAGTGGATAGGTACATGGGGCGAACATATAAAGCAATTTGCTAAAATTTAAATGAAGTACAATATTGAAGGGCCTGTGTTGTTCATTCGTACGCATGTACGCGTGCATGTCCGAAGGCCAATATGTCAACTGTAAAATGTTATAATACAAAAGCATTAGAGTGTCAAGAACACGTTGGATAGGGTTCGGTAAGTTACCTATGAACAAGGTAGGGTGGTCACCCTGGTCGATTCCCATACCCCATAGTGCAAAACTAAGAAATTCTTGAGAAAGTTTTGAGGAATGTATCAGGCAGTGACGATAACTTCATCACTCAAGGTCAAGTTGTACTTGACAATGAAAACATGCACACTACATGTTAGCCGGATAAAACCTTTCTAGGTTATCAGTGACGCATTGACTCAAGCACTGTTTCCATTACTGAAATAGAACTTACCAAACAGCACAAAAATAGCATAGAATGTACTATATGAACTTAGTTCTAGGGAAAAATTACAAAGTTTATTGTGTTTTACGTTAAGCTCGATTACCTAGGTTACTATTTTTTTCTTTTAGTTTTCTGTAATATACGTAGTTTTTGGAGAGATGCATTTTCTTCCCAATGAGGGAGGGATGTTGGAGATCATGGTAAGACACGTTTCTTGGGCATAGTGTTTTTACATGTATGTGTTGGGCATGTAATAAAGAGCATGCCATGGGAAAACGGAATCTTATTCTCAAGATAGCCAGACATACTAAAACTTACATTTACATCTGGGAGGTATGAAACGAAGTTCAGTGGTGAGACGATATGTTCATAGGCTTATCTACTGAAGCAAACAGAGGAGAGTGCTAACGGATATACGGAATGAGCATCAAGAGATGAAGCTTTACTGCGAAAAACTTAGGTCACAGTTACAATAACTAACAGAGATTTGCCAAAGCCGATAGTTCGAAAGAAGGGACATTGGCTAGATTCTGGTGGAAAACTTTTAAAAACAGTAGTAGGGGCAGAAATTTAAGCAGAAAGAGGAATCACAAACACAGAAAAGCTCTACACTGGCATACGTAACAAATCACGAACTTGGAACCTGTAATGTTGAACATATTTAAAACTAAGCATAGAGTAACCGAGTACATGGAAGGTACCATGGAAATGCTTATTGAGGATCTGAAAGGTATCTAAGAATGTATGAGCAACGTGCACCGGGAACGGGAGTGGACTCATTATTCCTTTGGCCATAAACGTCTGGAGGCGAACGGTGAGTCGAAGTCATCCACGCGTCTCGTGGCAGCTTCAGGTTTTCCCATTGTTTGTCATACAACAGTGGCTTGGTATGTTCGGTGAGTGACTTTTAGTTCGTTGCTTCGATGCTGAGACCACGAGGCATTCGGATGGACTGACTTTCCTACTCGCTGTGTGCGTGGTAACTGTGACTTTTTGCGCTTGTTGGTGCCGTGCTCATTTTACACTCAGGTTCAGAAAAAAACACCTCGAATGAATAGAGATAGGACGTTCGTATTAACAGAACGTATACATCTGTACGTTCTGCAGAAATGATTAGCATTTCAGTCACCACAGTTCAGCACGCATCCTGTTGCCTATTAGGAACAAGGTCCACCGTAGTCCCTGGTAACTTGTACCTTGAGCGATGGCAACGATGCATATAAGGCGCGAATTGCGTCCAGTGGTATAGCCATCCATGCTGCATTCACCTAGTTTCAGAGTTCACCTGTGGTGGTTGGCACTGGTTCACAGCGCTGCACCTGTCGTTTCACCATACCCCACAAATGTTCGACTGGCGACAAGTCTTATCTGGTGGACCATGGTAAGAGTTTGACATCCTGTGACACCAAAAAGGCTCGTGTTCTTGCAGTATTGTCTTACTAAAAATAGTGTTTGTGGTGTTGTGCAGAAAGGGTATGGCGGTTGGTCACAGGATGTCATTCACATAGGTCACACTGGTCACAGTGCCCTGGACAAGCACGAACTGTGATTTGTGATTGTACCCAATGCCATCTCACACCATAAGGGCTTTAGTTGTAGCTGTATGTCTTGTGCGAATGCAGTCACTGTGATGCCCTCACCCTGTCTGCAGCGGACCTAATTGTGGCCATCAGTTTTCAATCAAACGGAATCTAGATTCGTCTGGAAACACTATCTGATGGCAATTCTGCCCCTTCCGTATGCCGTTTCATACATCATTCCCGTCTTGTACGTTTTTGTACATTCATAAGCAGGGAAGAATAGGCCGTAGCGCACGTAACCGTTGCCGCAATGAACGGCGACGGATTGTCACACGTTATACTGTACAATGGGTTACACTGTTCCAGTGTTGCGCTAGAGCCGAGGAGGATGCAGAACTGTTCTGAGCCGCGCAGGATAGCCGAGCGGTCTGTGGCGCCTTGTCACCGTTCGCGCTGCTCCTCCCCGACGGACGTTCCAGTCCTCCCTCGCGCATGGGTTTGTGTGTTGTTAGGTAGTTTGCGTTAGATGAAGTAGTGTGTAAATTCAGGGACCGATGACCTCAGCAGTTTTTTCCCATAAGTTCTTACCACAAATTTCCAAATCTCCAGCTGTTCATTCGGATTCGGATGAGGAGTCGATCCTCTCGGAGGGTGGTTTGGTGGTCCGACCTGACCCGTCTCATCGTATTCTACGACCTTTCGTGAACCATTCTGCAGACACTCATTTCACACGGAAGCAGTTAGTCCCACACAGGGAACAATTTGCCGGATAGATGCATCACAATCTCACATGCCAATAACGCACCATCTTTCAAACTCACTGATTTTATGATATGGTTCGCGCAAACGTCTGCGAGGTATCCTGCAAGTCTACTCAAGTCACATTGATCCATTACATTCGGATCTTTGCGACGATCACAGCTGCTGGTACATTTTACCGGTAGTTGGTGTTGCACCACGATATCGGTGTTGACCTTGAACCTACAGGCCGACATCGTTGAAATGCTGATCATTTCTGCAGATGACATCTATGGCCATGTCCTGTGAATATGGACGTTCTACCTCTAAACGTTAAAACTGCTGTTTTTTCCGAACATGAATGTATACTTTACTCGTTTCGGTCACTTGATGTTGATGCCTCCTTTTCTTGTGTCTGACAAAACTATTTGGGGAGCGTGTCGCTGGTATCTAAACGATATTCCATGAATTTGCTAACTGTCGTGGAGCTATAATTTTATTGTGGGTTTTAATTATTAGGGTTTTGTAAATTTCTTATCTGCCGTGTGTCATTAAGTGTGTCGTGTAAAGTATTTTAATTGCCTAGTACGTTATATAATAACCTTCCTAGTCGCCTTCTTTAGTTGTTTGCAGCCCAAAACTTGTGCGCCTCACCGGTGCAAATCTTGTTGCTGGTATTTTGGTGAGTTATACTTTCAAGCCAAGCTTGAGGTTTATCAGCCAACTGTTCACTTCTTTATTCCTGCTATGTTTTACGTCCCGAGCGACGTTAAGTGTTTACCGTTTCCGCCTCGTGGCTTAATCTGAAGGTGAACCTTGATTGGCCGCTGAGCCTCTTTACTCTCAGGTGTAAGTGGAAGTGGTTACCTCGGCCAGTTACCTTATTATCTTTTAGGTATATTTACTAAATGATTTTCTACGCTATGATGACTCACGTTTTACACGTTTTCATTAGGTTACCATTATAAGTTTGTGTCTAGGGGTTCGTTCCCATTGGTTGCTCAGGAAAGGGAGAACTGCGCTGATTAGGGTATCGGGCCTCCTGTAAATAATTTCGGGTTCGTTCGCCCGGATCACATTGCCCGACGTGGGGTATCGAGCAGCTTTAATTGCTTCCTTTTAATAAACTCATTTTTCAGAAAATCAAAATTATTTGTTATTTTCGTCAAACACATTCTAGAGATGTTTGTAGTCTACCTATATGGAGACTGTTTTCTTAGGACCCAGGAAGAGAGTGTTTTATAATTTGCAGTTGGTGAAAAGTTATCTTCCTTCTCCTATTGAAGTTTGCTGTAAATACGTCAACAATACCAACCAGTGGCACAGAAGATTTTTATATGTTTGGAAAGGGAACAACATTTGCTGTAAATTTAAATTTTTATACTTCATGTTCCCATGGATAACTTTTGGAGAGTTAAGAGCAAGTATTCGAATCAAGACTCTAAGTTTCGTTACATGGGCTCATTGAAATAGTTGGTGAAATTGATCGGTTATCAGTAACTGTTCTTACAAAGTTTTGTTTAATTTAACATTTCTGTCTCAATACGTCAATGTCCTTTTGGCCTAATTAATAAAGTTATTATGCTGGCAAGTGTTAATAAAAATGCTGTTTAGTCCATATATAGCCCGGTCCTCCGGCTCCCAGGCAACCTTACGCCAGTAGAGTGTACCAACTGTTATTCATTTCAGCAGTTTATTTTTCTCTAAGAAGGAAAATCACTTATTGAAAAAAGCCACTGTTCACGAAATTCCCATGGACTGCATCCATTCAAGTAGATAAGAAATATTAGAAGACAGAATGTACAGAGAAGCAAACTGGGAATATGATATTAAAACTAGGATGTGGCAATTTTGTGAAATCAACTAAACGTTCAGAACATTGTAAATATGTAATGTTGTTCGCTAGTAGGCTAAGAGAGAGTTCAATTCGGGACGAATTTCGTTAAAGTGTAGTGAGGTGTGACGCATGAAGAAGGTAAGGGAAAGGGAGAGTGACTAACGAACAGAATGACATTGCTCAAACACACAGAGGTATCAATAACAGGCAGCTGCTAAGAGTAAACATTTCGACTCGGTTAGTCGGTCACTGGGATGTGGCATCGATACTTCTTCTCTGACAGCGAGCGAGCCCAACACAAAATTGTTAGACGAGTGAAAAGCAACATTGCTCCAACAATCTCATAACGCTATGTAAGGAACGCTAACAAGGACGCAACAACCCATGTCACGGGTTTCACAATGCAGTTAAGACACTGAAAGAAATTGGTAAAGCAAATGTGGCAGAACGGGAAACTGCTGACTGATCGAAAAGAGCATAACCGCCGCAAGAACTACTCCATCTCGCTGGGCTACAGTCAGTCGATACGTAGGATCGATGGTCTCCATGACGGGTGCACACGATTCTCTGATTATTCATTGTGACATATTGTTTATGAGAATGTTCCAGTACTGGTCGTACTGCTGCTCCCCTATGAGATGATGTTGTGACGTTTTGGTTTGTGGGACGCTCAACTGCGTGGCCATCAGGATCTGTATAAAGTCCTAATTTTTACACAGAGCAGTTTTTTTCACAACCTAATCCAGCCACTGTCACGAATGATGATAATGATGATGATGTTGAAATGAAAAGGACAACACAAACACCCAGTCCCCAGGCAGAAATTATCCACAACCCGGCCTTTAATCGAAGCCAGGAACAGGTGATCTAGAGGCAGCAACGCTAGACATAAGACAACGTGCTGCTGACCCCTTATGAGATGACCACTAACCCTTAGCTATGGATGGTAGAAGCCAGTTTTCAGTACCAACCGCCACTGATCGGTAGTCCAGGGCCCCAACAACATCATTCCAACCTCAGGCACAAACTGCTCTGGACTCCAGCATCGATCGGGAGAGACGTCTGCCGAATTCGGGCCTGAACCAACGTTCAGCACGACCTCGTGGCATACGACAGTGATCGGGCAACACAAGTATTGACCCGCTAGGAACAGGTACCTCCAGAATGGTGTGTGAGACACAACAGATTCCGTGCCCACTCTCATCTCCCCGCATAGCTTCCAACGTGGCGTGCCTTCCACACCACATGCGCAATATTCGTAGTAGACGTCCCTAGCACGGACTCAGGACTGCTGCAGCGAACTATGGTAGCCTCCACTTGCTTCACCAATTTCTTTCAGTGTCGTGAGAGGCCTGAGCCAGCCTGCAGTTCAGAGATTCTTTGCCGGTTTGCTGAGCCACCAGCAGCCGCCGAAGATATGGCGACAGTAGTATGCTGAGAAATAAATGAAGGAATATTTAAAATTGTTTTATCTCGTCTAGCGAGGCCACACACGCTCCTCAACCTTCATCCTGGCACAACATTACTGGTTTCCTGCCTGGGAGAGGGCGACACCTGCACTAAATTTCTTCAGCGTATGCTTCGTTCAGAGGGGCGTTTGGCCATGACCTCAGTCAGTACACAATGCGTGGCCGCTTAAAACATGTTAGGTGGAGAGCTCTTGCAACGGGAGGATATTCGGCTAAAACACTGGCCTGTTCTTTCGCCCCACTTAAATCCCATCGCGCAAGTGTGGCATGCGTTGAGAAGATGCATTTTTGCTTTGGAAAATTTACCAACGACCATCCAGCAGTTCTCAACGGCGTTGTTGAAGGAATGGAACGTTCTACCACAAGAAAGCTTTACTTAACTTGTTGTCAGCATGCGAGCACGCTGCAGAGGAGACAATGCCATCCGTTGTCATCATTCAGCGTATTAAGGACCATGTCACTTTTTGGTAATGTCCAGGGCACCATCATGAATCGCAGTGACTGCTCCGTAATTGTCATCTTTGAATAATAGAATCATATCCGCTGATGTCTTTGTGTATCTCATTCACTTATCTTCTGTAACTATGACGTAACAGTTCTTTCTGCTTATGCCTCAAGTTTCATCGAGCTATGATACTTGGCAGTGACACATAATGCATAAGATAGTTTCGTTCATAAGTCTTGTGCAGCAGTCCATTTCGTCGATTTTGACAATTAATTTTATACGCTTCTGACGTACTGCTTTTAGACTTAGAGACATTTTCCCAAACTCGTAATTTCTTTCTGCCACGAAACATACTCTCGAATGTGACCACATTTTAGCATTTGACTGCAGTCGCTGCACCTCTATCTTATCTTTATTCCCCTGTGAAGTTGTTGTTCCAAGAAGTTGCTAAATTCTATCCCAAGACCATAACCAAGAAGGCACAAGCTAAGATATTCGGTAAGGTTTAAGATTTCAATCTCACTTAATCCATTTTCAGATTTCAGAGAAAAATAATAAGTGCGAAATAATTGCTCCTCGGCTTCACGATAATGGGGAGAAAATAGCTGGCCTTCTAGCAACAAGAAAATGCCGAGCTTATCGAAAGCAGCGCAGTTTACTCAAGAGCGACGCAATCGTCAGCCGGCTTTCACTGCTTTTCTGCGAAGTTGAACAAAGGAGTTTATTACAATCCGTCTCCACAGTTTCGTATTGATCCATATGTTGTGTCAGGCTCGGTGCTAGTGTCAGAATAAGGCAATTCAAGTCGGCTATGCCGGATCATACGGCAGATCTAGTGGAAAGAAAGTGTAAAGAGTTTGCTAACAATGTGATGTGTGACAGTTCATAAGTTACAACATCCGTATCACTGATTCATAAGTTTTGCAACCTCAAATGATTTTATATAAAAATTGTGCTTTAATAAAGAAAGTATTAATATGTGAACTTTGGGCCTAATTACGACAGTCAGAAATCAGTCGAGTGCCTTAATTCAATGATTGAATGAAGATTATTGAACGTCTGAAAAATACCAAAGCATAGCATGTGTGACCAGTTCGGTGACATTGTGTCCTAGACAAGAATGTCTTTAAATTTGGCAACAGCTAGACGTCAGATGGTGCAAATTTCTGAAAAAGGTGGATATTCCACCCAATTTCACTTACCATTCGACTGAGTTTTTATTTAAAAAGTACTTTTGTTGATATTTACATTTTGCTGATCAATGTATTTTTCCCAAAATAGTCTCGCAGTATTTCCCTCCAGCTACTCTAAAATGCATCGATGATACTCTACGTTTACTGTGTTGTACTTCTGAATCGATTCAGTAACAATAAAATATTTGACCTCTTAATGAACATTGGCCGTAACCTATTTCGCAGATGAAATCGATTGCCCCAGGGTAGGGCTTTATTTATGTTTCTTTAAAGAGGTGGAGAACCCAAATTTCTCCAACAGTAAGCAGCCACCTTACAGTATCACATCTTCTTATGGAGGTGCATATGTAGCGAGCACATCGTTCAGATCGTGAAGGCCCAGGGGGTGCCGACCGACCGTAGTGTTGTCTAACTTTCAGCGACATGCAGGTGTCGTACGACCAGCATGCCAGCATGTGGTCAGCACACCGCTCTCCAGGAAGTTTTGCTGACGTCCCAAACTGAAGGGAGGGGGTGTGGTTACTACTACACAGTCAAGTAGTTAGTCGGTTGGCCTCAGGAGGCTGAATGGGCCCTGCACCAGTCCTCCCACCAAGGAAAAATCGTTGGCAATATCCGGAATGGAACTTGGCTCTTCCGCATGGCAGCCATACCCTTAAGACGGACACAGATAATGGTCCATACGTAGTTCAGAAACGTGATTTCTCATACCGTTTCTCTAAGCTTTCAACAAACGTGGAATCACGTTTCGGAAAAGTGTTAATGAGCTACTCTCATTAAAAATGTAACGTGTTCTTTCTTCTCGTATGATTACTATTTTGTACGACATCGACAACCCATCTCTATGATTCAATACATTCTTGTAATTTTAGGACACCCTTCATGAATTAGAGATGACACTCCACTGGCTAAGAACTATCAGAATTAAACAATTTCGTAAGACCGCAGTATTCGATTTTATTCAGCTCAACGAATCACGCTTTACACGGCTGCATTGAAAAGCCTCATAATCTCTTCCGTAAGAGACTGACACATTTTATAGCAATGCCATATTAGTGATTGATGTCTTAGTAGCCAATCGTAATGGAAAACTTTACATACCGGGTGAATAAATTCTGTGTGGTATGTTTTATTATAAAATTCATCGGCTCTGTCACTATAACTCATTAGAAACAGAACCAACTAATTTTGTGCATCATAATTTTGATAACTGCACTGTTTGGAAAAAAGATAAAACGGGATTAGCCAGTTTACCATAGAGTTCACAACAAGTCAAAACGTATTTCTTAAGAATGAAATTACGCACTGCCAACGGGAAGGAAACATGTTACAAATCCACATTTTCAGTGTTCCGTTAGGAGACTATAGGGATCATTGGAAACAGTATATGTATTTTTCACTGAGCAGTGAAAGGGTTGTCTTCTCACTTTTCGGAGGGGCCAGAGATTAACAAGAGCAAAAGGCAAGCGCTCGCTGGGTACTTAATGGAGAGACACATTTTGCGCCAAGTGCCTTCATTGCTTTGCTTGACAATGTCTTACATTAATCATCGTTACCACATTCAGGGGGAATTATGCACAGGATGAGTAAAATAAAACTGCCCCACAAAAATATTTCATGCACTTTAAGGTGGGCAACCCAATTTGCATCTTCCATAACCATGGGGGATGAGGTACATTGCGTTGCCTACCTTAAGGTGTGTACAACGCGTTGCCGTATATTTGGCGGCGGGAGGTGGCTTAGCAAGCCAGCAAGGAAACTCCCGAACCCCGTGGTCGACTCAGGCTACTTTACTTCGCTGCATTAGCCTTGTGCCCACGCTAGCGGTTTCTAATAAATGTGTTGCCGCCTGTAGTGTGGAAGGCACGCCCAACTGGTACCTCTGCGTGGAGATGACAGTGAACACGGCATCGGTGTGTTGTGTCTTGCACTCCATTCTGGAGGTGCCTGGTCCTGCCAGGTAAATGGCCACGTCACCCAATCAGATGGGCAGCGATGTCGGATGCGATGAATGGTGCTGAACATTGATCCAGGTTCCCAGCTCGATAAGTCGTCTGTCCCAAACTGCACTGGAGTTTGTAGCAGTTAGTGCCTCGGTTTGGAACATTGTCGTTTGGGCCCTGGACGCCCTGTCAGTGGCGGCTGGTAGTGGAAACTGGTTTCTACCACCCATAGCTACGGATTAGTGGTCATCTCATAAAGCAGCAGGAGTACGAGCATTACTGGAACATTCTCAAACACAAGATGTCACAATGCAATAATCAGAGAATCGAGTGCGAACGGTATGAACACCATCGATCATACAGATCGACTGACTGTACCCTAACGAGGTGCGGTTGTAATGGGGTCGGTTCTGCTCTTCACGAGTTATCAGCAGTCTTCCGTTCTGTTACATTTGCTTAACCAGTTTCTTCAGGTGTCATAACAGCTTTCTCAAACCCGTGACATGCATTATTGCGTCCCCCTTAGCGAGTCTTACATAACGTTATGAGAATATCGAAGCCAAGTCGGTATTCACGTTTCTTAACATGTTTGTGGGCCAGTTTTGTTTTGTTCATCGGTATTCGCTTTATTTTATTATGATGCTTGTGTGTCATATCTCGTGTCCGTTCTCTAACATATTTCAATCTTTCCTATTGTGTATTAAACCCCGGACCTATTAAAGACGGAGAGGCGTCGCCACGCCATAGCTCACAACAGATCACAGCAGTTCACAGATTCCGCTGCCATCCCACGCAGAACCAAGGGTTATTGTGCGGTTTGCCCCCCCCCCCCTCAGTAGCCCCCCCCCAGGGTGGATTCGTGCCGGGGTCCGGCATGCCTTCCCGTTTGGGAAGCAGCGATTTAGACAGCGCGGCTAGCCGGTCACGCATCTTTCCTATTACTTCCGCTGACACCAACTTCTGTAATCTTTTTCTTGGTACGACGTATCGAGATGGCATAAGGGGCTTTCTGTACGTTTTATTCCTCTACTCGGTACTTGTCTATGGAACATTCTGATGGCTATTCCAATACAGATTACTGACAACTTACTCTACTCTTACGTTTCATCCGTTTGACTGCTTTATGTTATTTGTTTTTATCATTTATATAAATACACTGAAATAATCGCGGCACCAAAAAATTATTAATGTATAGTCGTGAAATTTCGGTAATACATTTGTATAGGTAACATATACTGCAAGACACACTGGACTCGCATTCTTCGGGAGGACGACGGTTCAATCCCGAGTCCGGCCATCCTGATTTTGGTTTTCCGTGATTTCCCTAAATGGCTCCAGGCAAATGCCGGGATGGTTTCTTTTGACAAGGCACAGCCAACTTCCTTCCCCGTCCTTCCCTAATACGATGAGACCGATGACCTAACTGTCTGGTCTCCTTCCCCAAACAACCCAACCCAGCACTGCAAGATCAAAGACTAGTGAAAACACGAGAGAAGAGACTTCAAATGTAAAATGCTGGTGCTTTAATAACTGGTGTAATCGCCAGATTGTAGAATGTAAGCTTGCAAACGTGCATCCATTGTGTTGTATACCTACCGGATGTCAGTTTGTGGGACAGGGTTCGACGCCTGTGCACTTGGTCGTTCCGTACACGGACGATTAATGCTGTTTGTGGATGACGCTGGAGTAGTTCCATATATGCTCGATTGGACAGCTGTGGTGATCGAACAGGCCAAGGAGCATATCAGCACATTGTAGAGCACATTGGGTTACTACAGCGGTGTGTGGGCGAGCGTTATCCTGTTGGAAAACACTTCCTGGAATTCTGCTCATGAACGACAGCACGACAGGTCGAATCACCAGATTAATGCACAAATGTGTAGTCTAGATGCTTAGGATAAGCACGAGGGTACTCCTGCGGTCATACGAAATCAAATCCTAGACCATAACTCTAGTTGCAGGCGCAGAGAGTCTAGCACGCAGACAGATTGGTCGCATGCTCTGAACTTGCCTCCTTCTAACAAACACACACCATCACTGGCACCGAAGGGCGGAATCAGTTTACATCACAAAGTATAACACACCTCCACCCTGCCCTTCAATAATCTCTCGCTTCACACCATTGAAGTATGTAAATGGCCGTGTCTCGGGTAAATGGAATGTACGCTAAAGAACATCTGTCATGGAGCTCTCCCTGAAGTCACAGACTTGTAACAGTTCATTGTGTGACTACGGTGCCTGTTTCTATACAAACTGGTGCGGCAGTTGCAGTACGACGCTCCTGGGCCATATGCAGGACCCTATGGTCTTCACTCTCGATAGTGCAACGTGACTGTCCGGAGCCCAGTCTTGCGAGCGTACATTCTCGTGACCACAGCTGCCAACAATCATGTACAGTGGCTACATCTCTGCCAAGTCTTTCTGCAGTATCGCAGAAGGAAAATCTAGATTCAGACAGCCCTATTCCACGATCCCGTTCAAATTCAGTAATGTGCTGATAATGATGTATTTGTCAAAGACATTCTTGACTAACATCAACTCACCACGTGCAATGTTAAAGGTAACTAATGCTTAAAGGAAACCGGATTTACACCCTAATGGTGACGCTCCTTGCACCCCTCTTATGCAACTGGTGCGAAATTTGAAAGGGCATCAGCTTTCATTTGTAGAATCGAGCCTATTAACTTTCTTTTCTGTGAATAACTCCTTCTTGGCGTTACAACTTTTCTTCCCTCGGTGTATATCAGGTCCTTAGAACTGATGCAGTGGTATATTATTACTGTTATCTAGCGTAACTGTTGCAATTGTGTAGCGACATATATTTTCATTCAACTCCTATCCTTTCCCAAAACTAATTTTGTAAAATTGGTTCATTTTCTTACTTATGATGTAGCTTCATTACCGCAACAATTCATAACCCAATGTAAGCCCCACAAATATTTTTACTTGATTGAGTATTTTTACTTGACTGCCCATTAATGTTTATGAAGTACTTGTGCAGTAGCGTCACAAATATGGTTTTCTCTGTCCAATTTGCATCCCAGTTTTCAGTGTAAGCGGTATCATTAACATTATGACTCTTCCGGGACTATGGCTTGAGGTGCACGGTATTTTTAACTTATTCGACGTTGTCAAGCTAACGTTTTTTGTATCTAATGACCACGCCACTTTGGGTTAACATATTAAGTGATATGACATCCCTTCTCTTTTATTAATGTATGCTGAACCATATTTTGAAAATCCTTTTTTCAATAGCACGTATGTGCAATTAATCCCTTTTCATTACTTCATAGTTTATTGTACACAGAATTTATATTATTTAGCAGTTGTAATTTTTCCCCTTCTCCGCAGATCTTAAGGTCATTGTTACTAGATGTCTACAGTGTTACGAGGAATTGTTATTATTGCCTGGAATTAATTAAATTAATCCATCAATTTGATGGACAACTGCATCGAAATCAGCTGCATCAAGTGCTGTTTGAGCCGACGGTACGAAAGCTTAAGATTCCTCTGTCCCCCATTACCGTACGAGCAATAAGGAAATTATGGTCATGGTAAAAAGAAAATGTATTTTTAATGAAATTGGGAAGAAATTTTTCATCAATGTAAGTAGCAATGGAAGAATGCTACGCTATTGCAATTTGATAAAGGTACTGACTGAGGCGATTGCAAGTAAAACTTCTAGCTCATCGAGCCGTTTTCGTAGAGAAGGACACTTCGGAACGTTGATACTTCAAGCTGAAATGTCTCGGAGCACTTGCTGTCAACGTAGTAAAACTGTGAGCTTGAAGGTAACCATCAAAATTTATAGATGTCAGGCTTACATACATTTGATGTTTCCCCGTGACGTCAAGAAGTGTGAAGTACGACGACAATCGTGACCGCCACCGTTGGTAACTTGGGAAATAAAATCACCCAAAGTGTGTCAACTGCGGCGATACAGCCTTGTATTTGCGCTATAAAAGTCGAGTGACAATTTATAGAAAAATCCATTATTGAATGAAATGGATCTAGAATCTGAAGAATCAGACGTTCGGCAGAAATATTGAACCATCCTTTGTGCAACTGGAGTGTTTCGATTCACAATATCTGTTATCTTCCCAAATACAGGGTATTCCACCCTTAAATTTCGGAAACGAAACAAAATTTGAAAATTATAGTTGGCCAAGGATGCACCTATGTCATGGGCTCACACATCTGGCAGGAATGAACAGTCCATAAATGTAAACAAATGTTTTTCTAAGTGGCACATGTAGTTTTCCTCCACTGAAATGAAAACTAGAGGTACACCTACAGACTTGCTTTGGATGTTCTAAACCTCATACTTAATGAAATACGTAGACCTTAAAGGATGGCAACGACGCTACAGTTGCTGCCGTAATGGGCAGAGCAGGGGTTGCCTCCATTAGGCTTCTGGACAATGCAGGCAACTCGCATTACGACGTCACAGCATTACGGTGGTAACTGCAGCACCATTCCCATTATTTGAAGTCTATGTATTCCAGAGTAGTGAAAGCAAGTCTGCCAACACCAAGTGTACCTATGCTTTTCATTTTGGTAGCAAAACCATACATACGCTACATAGAAAAACGTAACTTTTTGTTGAATTTGTTGTTTATTTATAGGGATATTGCTTTCCTGTCTACTGTGTGAGTCCCTGGCATAGATGCATTCCTGGCAATTTACATTTTTCTCATTTTGTTCCATTTCGGAAAATTATGAGGTGGTAAAATGTTAGGTGGGACAACAAAGTGTCTTATGATATTATTAAATATGATCTGAATCCTGAGAACTAGCCCAGTGTGACATCTATCTTGTTTCATGTATTTTAAGAGCTGTAGCGCAAAGGTATGAATAATATCGGGTCACATTAGACTCAAACGGCTAGATAAACCAACAGGGACTGAGAATAAATCTACAGGGACCAAGAACTGCCTATCCTAATAGCTTAAAAGACTGGAACTACAACAAATATGTGACAGGATTAATAATGACTAAAGCCAGTTATGCGGACTCTTTCTTTTGCTGTTGAACCCATAAATTCACGAAGCAAAGAAGCATATACAACAAAGCTCCGGGTTGGTGGATACCAGTGATATGGTTTGCTGATTTCCTTGTCATCCTCCGTGAAATTGAGAAAGAGTTACAGGGAGTGTTGAATCTGATCAACGGTCTACTGATACGTAACACGGAGTGAGAGTAAACAAAAGAAAACCTAAAACTGTAGGGATCAGCAGAGATAGGATTAGGGAAAATAAAAAAATTGAGACGAAAGCAAACAATTATGCTATTCTGCATGTGACAGGTGTGAATGGTATTTGAAACACAGCAGTACAGACAAAGAGAACACTTCACACCGAAAGAAGTGTACTAGTGTTATCTGTATTCTTTAACTTGTGGAAAAACTTTCTGAGAACATGAGACTAGAGTGCAATATTGTATGGAAGTGAATCGTGACAGTAAGAAAACAAAAAAAGAAAAGAATGGAGTCGTTTGAGATGTGATGATACAGAAGAAAGCTGTGATTTATACAGATTGACAGGGAGATTCTCTGGAGATTTAGGGAGACAAGAATATATGGAAGACACTAAACGAAAGAAGAGTGATACGATGTGTTAAGATTTTCAGTGATAACCTTGTGGTAGTAGAGAAAGTCGTACAAAAGGAGTATTGTAGAAGGCGGAAATGAGAATACATACCACAAATAATAGTATGTGTACTTTGGGTGTTGGCGCTACTGTATAGTGATGGCATTAATACAAGGGAGGAAATCGTGGCCAGCTGCATGATACCACTCCTCACCCAAGCCCACGAAAACACACACATACACACACGCACACGCACGCGCGCACACAAACACACACACACACACACACACACACAGAGAGAGAGAGAGAGAGAGAGAGAGAGAGAGAGAGAGAGAGAGAGAACAATAAGCGCTATAAGTCGTTCTATTGCTTTGTAGACAGCATGATGAGTAATTAATGATAAAGTTTCTGTTACATTGAACCGAGTAGCTTACATTAATTATGTGAATTGTTACATCACGCGTCAGGCTGAACAGTAATATTGTTGCATGGAACTGCGACAGATATGCATGGTCTTACTACTTCCTGCAAGCCAATAGCTACGAGGACGTTTGCCTAAATACGATATATTTGAGTTCTGGATACCAACCAAAATACAGATCGTATTGAGTAGGTTTCAATTTGAGTATGTCATGCGGAACTCATGTTTGGATGTGTGAATCTGCTGGTTGGCGCTCACATCCTTTCACTATAGTCGATTGCTACGGGTGTTTGTTTTCTTCCAGGAAGTACCAAAACCACCAAGATTTGCTGGACTCGATGTAATACCCTGTCACTGAACTACCTGTGTCACTTACGTTATCCATTTGGACTCAAAATAGTTTGTTTCAGCGTCTTCTAAGACGCCTTGCTACTGTATCTTGGCTCAAAACTCCGATCTAATCTACGTCCTACACCTCTGAGATAATGTACCCATATTACAGAGAGTCACAAGAAATGATTCAAAAACAACGTAACTGGAGTTCACAATAGTTCAGGAAGAAGGAAAAGAACAGCTAGGAACATCTAACTCATTCCGAAGATAAACATTGTGACTTGGGCTGAAGTATGTTATACACTTTATTATGTACCACTCTAGTACATTTAGAAGAACAAAAACTTATATCGGGACCTTTGTCCGCATATCTCAGGAAATATATGCTCAGGTTTCTCCTCACAGTGATGAATCTCCAGTTATTATAGTTTTCAGTTTATTTTCCATAAAATGTAGTTTTTTCATTACTGCAAGTACTCATCTTCGTAGAAGATGTTGCCAACATGAGGCACGTAAGTGCTGCTTAATGATGTGTCAGCTAGTTGAAATCGGTGTGGTGTATGCATGTCTCATCATATTACTTTAGAGGAGAAGGTGTTATCCGACCAGGAGCAAACAATCCCTATTCATAATATACAACCTTTCCGTACCCTGAAATACAGTGATATAGGGAAGGCCTACCTACTACGATACTTTCATCGGGTGAGATCGTCAGTCTTGACCCTTACGTTTAGTAACTTCCGGAAACTCAATTTGCAAACATGTATAAACAAGCAGTGGATGATTGTGCTGTGTTACTATTTCGGAATCTCGTTGCAGCTAATATTCAGTGTAATATAATTTTGTGTCGTTTAGTAGACTGTTCCTCTAGGGTGACGCTGAAATAGTTAATTTAACCACTAAAACACAGCATTACCAACTTGAATTTAATGGTCTTCTTTTCCCCATTTCATTGTCAGGAATCATTTAAAGGTACAACCTGTGGGCAAAAAAATAACAGGAACGGTGTCTTCAGACCAACTACGATGTGGTGGGAACGTTACAGCGCTAAGAAGCACCATTCGATACAGAACCCAAATTTTCCTATGAAATCTGGCAATATTCCCCAGTAAATTTCGTTAAACCTAGCTTGGTTTAAGATTCACAGTTCTCTCTCATATTCTCTTCTGTTGGAGGGTAAACATCTTCATTACTTCCCACCTGTGACGCAGTTATTTAAATGCCTTTAGTGTAATACGAGGAATAATTCTGTTCGCTACATTTCTCACATAACATTTAGAGCATTATCTTAGGTGGAAGGAAATTAAGGCGAAAATTTTAGGAAAGGAAATTTAAGGAGGAAATTTAAGGCGAACGATCAAAGATCCGGCAATACACCCAGCGTTAGTGTGTGATACTAAATTCAAATTCCTTATGTATCTGTTCCCGTCAGTTATTTCAGAATGTATGGAATTTATTTTCCGTTTTATAGACATAAAACTTGTTTAATTTGTTAGATTGCTGATCCTAATATCCACAATATCTCCTTTCATCTGTTTATTTCAGAATTACGCTTCCATTCCTTTCATTTTCATTAAGCATTTAAAGATGTAAATACTTTAAAAATAAAAGTATTTCGGAGAAACTACACGGCAAATATTAACATTACATTCTGAAAACCATTATAATCAAATAGTTTCACACTCGATATTCAAAATGTTATGAAATCTCTCACCCTGAATAAATTTGTGTGCACTGCCCTTATAAATCAGTATCATCTGTCCAGTAGTTCACCAGTGGCTGCATCACTAAGGGTAAGACGTGGTAGCAGATGTATTACAAAATAGCTAATTACATAATTAGAGATGTGGTAACCCCTAAAAAGGAATTTTCCTTCTGGAGTCACTGAATTTGTGGGTGAGAAGTAGGTGGAGCTAATAAATATTCCATAAATCTGAATTTCACGTCTTGAAATACCATATTTACTGACCAACTTCCTAGATTTGTGCATTGTCTACATGACATGACTTTTCTTTTTCCGTTGCAAATGTATACATGGGTTTTTATTATTAATTTAATGATGATGGGGGTAGCACAAATGACATTTACCATCAACTTGGAGCCCAAGTACTAAGTGAAGGCATTCTGCTACATGGAAGCAAAAATAACGGAAGGTGGACGAAAGAACAATGATATTAAAGCCCCAGGAAAGAGGGAATTCCTCAATTATTAAAGTGTGCTAGTACAGAAAGTTGCCCTAATTTCGGGAAACAATTTCTGAGAATGTAGGTCGGAAGCATAGCATCGTCCGGAGGTGAATCAGAGACTGTGGAAAAATTAGATAAAGAATCGAGGCTTTTGTAATGTTGCGAAAAGATACAGAAAATGAAGTGAACCATAAGATCAGATAAGATCAGGAAGTCCTCCGCAAAATCAACGAAGATATAAGTACTTGTAAACGTTGACTAGATGAAGGGACAGGATGGTAGGACGTGTCTTGTTAAGAAATAATTTCTATGATACTGGAGGGAGACACAGAGCGTTAATATCTACAAGTCCAACAGATAACAGTAGACGTTTGGTGTCCTGTGTTACGCTGTGTTCGAGAGGTGGAGATGATTACAGTTTGCTCGTAACGAATAAGCAGTATTATACTTCCCACCAGCAGAAGACGGCCGACAGTGTTCCCATCAGATGATATTGGCTTTTGCCATTTTTGGTGCAGAGATACTGTCTTCCATTAACTCCTTCGGCTGCTGTGAGGAGTTTCTCAAGCTGTAAAAACATTCTGTCAGGAATTTATTTATGTCTTTCTTTCTATCATGATTTAACAAATATGTCAAATCAGTCGTGGATCACCTGAGGGAGAGCTGGGGGGAGGGAAGGAGAGGAGGCGTGCTGAATATCCCTCCTCCTCCACCGAAACAACATTTTACTTAACCCATTTACAACTTACATTTATTAATTTACAAGCAGGTTGTTGAGGTCATCTCTCGGAAAACTGTTTTGATGCAGCTCTCCATGTTATTCTATGCTCTGTAAGCGTCTTCAATACACTGCAGCGAACATCTTTTTAGTTCTCTTCACTACACTGACCCCTCGGTTTCCATCTACAATTTTTACCCTCCACACTTCGCTCCAGTATCAAACTGGTAACCCTTGACGTCTCAGATCATGTCCTGCTTTTAGTCAAGTTGTGTAACAATTATTTTTGTCCTTCATACGTGATATACCAGTATAATTTTCAGCGTTATTTAGTAGCACCACATTTCCAGAGCTTCTATTCTATTCGGGTCTAAACTGTGTATCGTTCGTGTTTCATTTCCTGACATTACTGCACTCCGACAGATGTCTTCAGAAAAGACTTCGTAACACATCTAAATCCAGTTTAACTAATTTCCTTCTTGAAAAACGTTTTTCTGGCCTTTCGCAGTCTATATTTTACGTCCTCTCTACTTCTGCGTTCAAAAGTTACTTTACTGCCCAAATAGTAATACAGAGCTACTACTTTTTGTGTCTCGTTATCTGAGCCATTCTCCTCCACCTGCTTTAATTCGACTACACTCCATTATGCTTGATTTGCTTTTCTTGATTTTCATCTTTCAAGACACTGTCCGTTACGTTCAAAAACTCTTCCAAGTCCAGTCTCTGACAGAATTACGATGTTATCGGCAATTGAATTGTAATTCCTTCTCCCAATTTTTCTTTGATCCTTTTACTGCTTCCTCAATGTACAGATTTAATAACGTCGGTGACAGGCTACAACTGTGTCTCACTCACATCAATTCAGAGATGGCATACTGGTCCATAGGGTTCATTTGTGGGTCAACTGCTGTTCTTTATATATGAGAATGACTGTCCACTTTATTCAGCAACAGATTTGGTACTTTTACAGAAGACAGATGTATTATAATAAATCCTATTTAATACAATGAATGAAAGCAATAGAAGAAGTTGATGTTTTCAAAGAATTATTATGAGGTTTTCTGAAAGTGTACTGTCTCTAAATTTTGAGATAACACTATGTATTCAATTCTGAACAACAAAAAGAGTTATACCAACGACTGAACAGGAGTCAGTAAATATAGTAGAGTGCTCCAAATATTTGAACGTTAGCACTGACAAAAGCTTTACCTGGAAGAAGCATGTTACGAAACTACTGAAACAATTTAGTTCAGCTGCGTTTGCTCTTAATATAATTTCTGTTCTTGGTAACAAACGAATCATCTTGCTGACGTAATTCGCGCTCTTCCCCTGGACAAAATCTTATGAAATGATTTTCTGGGTTAATTCAGTCCGTAGCGAGAAATTATTGACTGTCCAAAAATTAGCAGTAAGAATAATATGTGGTGGTCATCTCCAGTCGTCATGTACTTAACTCTTCAGGTAGTTAGGCATTTTAACTGCCCTTCAACAGACACATATTCGCTAATGAAATAGGCATAATTAATCAGTCACAATTTGAGAAGAATAGTGCATACCTGCAACATTGTAGGAAAAATTACCTTTATTACTCAATATGAGAGCTGTAAAAGGCTCAGAAAGGTGTTCAATACGCAGCAAGAAAACTTTTTGTTCATTTGTCCAATAACGTTGAAGGTAGAAAAGCAAGTTTAAAAATCAATCTAAAATTATTTTTCATGTGCAACTCTTTCTTCCATGGACGATTTCCTACTGAAAAACTAGTAACCTGCAAAAAGAAAAAGAAGAGATACATAATTTTGTAAGTGAACTTGAACTTGATCTAGTACGACTACATAATAACTATGCTCATTAATGTTAACAATAATTACGTAAGACATAGTACAAACTGATTCGCTCCACATCGTCTAGATAAAAGAATCGTTCAAGTAATGTATGGAACATGCAGCGTGTTTACCACCTAACTAACATGCTAACTAACTCCCTCTTCATTTTAAAACTACATATATGGGAATCTATCTGAGTCTTCTTTTTTTTCAACACTCTTATTTGTTGCGACATTTAAGATACTCGTAAAAATAACTGTCCATTTTCGTCAACAACAGATTTGCGGCCAATAATGGGTAACTAACTCAAGGACATGAGCTCGAAACTCATTTTGAACTTCATATTCCTCTAGCATAAAGTACAAAGAAACATTACGGAGTGCTTTAATCTGTCAGTTGCAGCGGAGCAACAGATAAAACTTGGTTAATATAATACTCAAAGTGCCTACGTCTCACGACTACAAAAGAACAATGGACCTCTTTCTTTGCAATAGATATCCATTACGTATTATTATTAATTATGCCACCTTTGAAGTAAATCCAGTGCTTTAGATGTCACTTTACAAAGCCTTCTATGCTGGCTCTTAACGTTCCTATGGCTACAAAAGAGCATTTTCTTTTAATGCAGTATCAGGCCCCTTCAAAACTAGACCACTAGAAAGCCCTTCAATTTTGACATTGTTGCTTGAAAGAATGGGCTATGGAGATTAAGAAGATAACAATGTATGTTCAATAAATAAGATATATATCAGAAAATGACAATAGAAAACCCGTCTCGTCTCTTATGGCTGTGTTAATCTATACCGTGAAGCACATAATTTCCGTTTAAAAGTATTTCATTTTGTTATTTAATTCTTAACGCCATCGCGCGTTTCTCTTCCGTAAATATAATACATCTTAGTACAGTTAGATTGTTAGGGACGCAATTTTTTATTTGTTTGAATATTTCGTTCAAGTGAAGTTGGTTAGCACCTTTTAGAACACAGACAACATGACAAATATTTTAGCTGGATATGATGATAGAGAAAAAAATTTCAGGTTTCATTTCGTAGCGTATGATTTGGATGATAAGACCTACACTGACATTTACCCAGATTTCTGATAATGTGAAGTTGACAGATACTTAGAAGAAAATAAGCAACGAAAAGTAGTGGAAGAAAACATTTTTGTTTATCTGTGTTACGTAGAAATCGCCCTGTTGCGCACGATACTACCACACGTATTCTAATGATGTTGAAGTGTGCATTCATTACGTTTCAAGTGCGTAACAGTTCTCCATAAAATGAGTAATTCAGCGCGGTAGCTTCCAGGACAGCTATTAAGAAATTGTTCAAGAACTTTTCGGTATGGGTACACAGTGTCACTGAAACAGACATTATGTAGGTCACATTACAGTTACGAAGAGGTGGTAGGTATCTGAAATTTGTGGAACGGTATTGGTAGAGGTTATGCGTGATAAATAAATTAATAATTGATTCTTTCTACTTACAACTCGCTCCCATGCCCCGTGATGATAGAGTTGTTGAACAAAACTTGAATATTACTTAAAATATACGCTCCACTCACCAAATAGTATGTGTAACTAGTGATGATTTCAAATTACTCTCGATATGTCGGCGAAATTACATATCTGAAGTCGGCGGTAGGCATGAAATATCATCCAAAATCGTAGTGAATGCTTTCTACGAAAACTCTGCTGGACAATTAGTTCAGTAGCCCAATCAAAATGTAAATGGTTCAAGGGCGTAGCAAAAGGAATGGGTGTAGGGGGGGGGGGGTCAAAGGGGCCCGGACGCTACTCCCCCCCCCTAACAACTAAATCAAACTACACACTCTCTAGTAGCCCTGTAGTGAAACTGAAACATGTTTTGCTTTTCAGTCATACGACGAAAAAGGGATACGCTCTAACGATGGTAAACACCGCCATCGATAGATTTAAAGTATCGGTAGCATCTATGTCTACACCTTACTGTGGAAACCACTGTGAAGTGCGTGGCAGAGCGTACGCCCCTTTGCACCAGTTATTATGGTTTCTTCCCGTTCCATTCACGTATGGAGCACGGGAAGAATGATTGTTTGAAAGCCTCTGTGAGTGCAGTAATTATTATAAGCGACTTGTTAGTAATCTCCTTTGAAGGTTGATTGTACTTCTCCAGTATTCTATCTATAAACCGTTTTGCCCACAACTGGGCCTATGCAATCTTTCCATTTCATATCCAGGCAAAGTTCTACACCCAGGTATTTGTATGAGTTGGCCGATTTCAGCAGTGACTCGTTGATATTAAACTCACAGGATCTTCCCACCACTATGAAATCTTATCAACATCTAACAGAATATTTATGCAGGTTTTTTTCAGACAATACTTCATCACGGAAAACTGCATCATTTGCAAAAGTCTGAAGTTACTATTATTACTGTCAACAAGGTCATTAATATAAACCATAAAATGCTATGGTCCCAACACACTTCTCTGGCTCATATCGGAATTTATTTCTACGATGATGATGACTTCCCATGTAAGATAATATGTTTGCTTCCTTCCTACCGAAAAGTTCTTAATCCAGTCACAAATTTCACACGACACCCCATAAGATCAGACTTTTGATAATAAGCGTAGATGTGCTACTGACAAGGGAACCTCCCCATCGCACCCCCCTCAGATTTAGTTATAAGTTGGCTCAGTGGATAGGCCTTGAAAAACTGAACACAGATCAATCGAGAAAACAGGAAGAAGTTGTGTGGAACTATGAAAAAATAAGCAAAATATACAAACTGAGTAGTCCATGCGCGTCATAAGCAACATCAAGGATAAGGGCGGCACCGGAGCGCCGTGGTCCCGTGGTTAGCGTGAGCAACTGCGGCACGATGGGTCCTTGGAACGTCTCCCATTGCGTGAAAACTTTAATTTTTTTATTTTCAGTTTATGTGACAAACTCTTATGTTTTCATCACTTTTTTGGGAGTGATTATCACATCCACAAGAAAACCTAAATCGGACAAAGTAGAAGAATCTTTTTACCCATTCGCCAAGTGTACAAGTTAGGTGGGTGGACAACATATTCCTGTCATGTGACGCACATGCCGTCACCAGTGTCGTATAGAATATATATCAGACGAGTTTTCCTGTGGAGGAATCGGTTGACCTATGACCTTGCGATCAAATGTTTTCGGTTCCAATTGGAGAGGAACGTCCTTTCGTCTACTAATGGCACGGTTTTACGGTGCGGTCGCAAAATACAGACACTAAACTTATTACAGTGAACGGAGACGTCAATGCTCGAACTGACAGATCATAACTTTGCGAAAATAAAGAATGTAAACTTTTCAGTCGAGGTGGGATTTCAACCAAGGACTTCTCGTTCCGCAGCTGCTCACGCTAACCACGGGACCCCGGCGCTTCTGTGCTAAAATTAGCCTTCGTGTTGCCTATCTTGGGCATGGACTACTCAGTTTGTATATTTTGGTTATTTTTTCATAGTTCCACACAACTTCTTCCTGTTTTCTCGATTGATCTGTGTTCACTATCCACTGTGCCACCTTATAACTAAATCTGAGGGGGGTGCGATGGGGAGGTTCCCTTGTGAGTCAAATGCTTTCCGGAAACCAGGAATACTGCACCTACCTGACTGCCTTGATCCAGAACTTTCAGTATGTCACGTGAGAAAAGTGCGAGTTGGGTTTCACATGAGCTGTATTTTCGGCTGTCGTCGATCCCTGCTTCACATAAGATCGACTACTGTACATTGGTGATTTTCCTTGATCTCAACTGTTGTTTTGTTAATCAGTTCAGCTATTACTTGTAGTTGAATTTAATGTAAATGCTGCCGTTTACTGTTTTTGTGCAGTGTTTTGTTGTGATAGTTTCTAATTATGGGTAAGTTTGTAGCATGAAATAAGAGGAAAACCGAGTTTGATTTATCCATGAACGCTACCAAATGAAATGTGTGAAAATCTGGACTGCAGTATTTAGATTATGTTCCAGAACCAGTTCATGATCGCAATCATTTCCATCTGCATGAAGACAGTACTTGCACTCCATATGTTTTGAACCAAATCACTTAACAAAATACATTTTCATCCACACTTGTTTTGTGATATATGATTTGAAACGTTCATTTCAATTTCTTATTGATTTTATTGTTTGACACAGGCCGTCACGTAAGGAAGTGAAGTAGTTAATGTGTTGTTAACGGCAGATCGATGTGCTACACTGTTGCTCTCAGTCCTTCCTCGTGCAAATAGTTTCAGTCATCGTCCTCATGTGTCGGGCTATCAGTTTTAACTGATGTTGCGTCAATGGCTAGTGCTGAAACATAGAACTGCAAAGTATCAACCTCTTTGAGTTGTCTCCAAAACTATAATTTAACGTTTTATCTACATCCAGTTTCTTAGCGTCGTGTAATTTGGTTTATCAATGGAATTTCAACTGCTCTTTCCTATTTAATGCTTTCCAGTTCTTCATGATGTAACTGACTATGAGATCTTGCTCTTCATTGTTCCGTGTGCTGTGAACTTTATTTTTTGCTTTCACTAGGCAGAATACTGGGATGCTTCCACACTTGAATCGGCCTTCTTTGTGATCACAAGGCTGCTCAGAATTACTTAAATGTGAATGTCGGTTGAAGTACCAAAGACTGCAACTCCTAACTACAGATAGTAACGCTCAATAAGAGCATGAAAACATGCATTTATGCAATTTTTCCCGCACCAATAACACATCAGTGCACCGAAGTTAAAAATGTAATTAAAAATTATCATTTGTAAAATGCATCACTTGTTATTACTTACAGAGAGATTCCTTTTCACGTTGCCTTGTAGTTTCCACAGTCCTAATTCTCATTCTACTTTCCCTCGATCCATCTCCCACGGGTAAGTGCTCACTCATGTAATAAACACCACACTGTCAACTGCAAGATGAAAACAGCGGAAGCAACAAGCAAAAGAGGGGTGAAAACTCATCAAACTGTATTTTTACCTCAGCTGCATTAACACGTTTTGCAATGATGCTCCTTATTTCTTTAAAACAGTTTAACAATGTTCTATCATTGGTAGCCCAAATGGGAAAACATGACCTAATCTGGTCTCCGAGCTAGTGCTCAGTTATGAGAACCAGTTGGGAGAAGCAGCGATTTGTAGGGGTTTGAGGAGAGCGAAAGTGGTAACGGTATTTAATGTCAATTGCACAATTCGCTCGTTTCTTAGTTACTAAACGATTTTTTCAGCCGGCTGCTTCAATTCTTCAGAGGCGACTGCGCCGTGCGCCCCCCTCCCCCCGAATCCCCTTTTGGCCAAAATCTATTTAACGTCTTGTAATACTACCATTACTAAAAGCGGAAATTTCATGCACATTTAAAGTATGCATGCATTCGTGGACCAACAAATGACAAAACAGGCACAATTAAAAGAAACCGTCCGTACAGTATCAGAGAGACAACTTCTGTCGTGATGGATTTTATTTCATATTGAAACAGTGTACAACCAACAGTTTTTTCCAAATTCTTCACAGACTGGGGTAGCTCTGCACGATGAGGCAATGAGCTAGCAGTCCCTCGATTTGAAGTAGAGGTGCTTTGAATCCGAACACAGGAAATCTTGAAAATTGTTTCCTGTTGTTCCCCATGCCGGGGTTCGTCTCTTACTACAGGTCACAGCCTTGCCTAAAAGATACCAATTCCTTTTCCTAAAAGATACCAACTCCCATAAAGATGCTTAAATGAAAAGAACTGCATCGGAGGCTAACCAAACATCACTTGCTAGGACGTACGTCATGTCTTCATGTTTTAGTACAAGAACTATGTTCTGCAGTGAAATGCCTTATTTGTTACGTCCTTGGAACAGAGAGTCCAACCATCACAGCGGTAAAATATTTGTAAATAAAAGTTATGCCCCCGATAACGTATGTTGTGCATCGTGGAGAGCTTTATTAGCATCAAGGCTATGTAACCATATTACCACGGATAAGTGATTTATGAGATCGCATGCATTAGATGTCTAGTTGAAATCAGTGAGTGAATCAATGTTAAGACCCAGTTTGCTACATTTTCAAGTTCACTGTTGAAATAATAATTTCAGATAAAAGTTCTTGATAACACAAGGAAATTGAAGAATTTAATGTAGTGACAGATATTTTAATGAAATTTGAGACTGAATTTAGGAACACAAGATGTTTTCATGTGCTGAAGGAATCATCACTTCGTTTCAGATGAGTCATAAATTTGAATACAAGAATGTTGTAGGAGAAAGACAGATACTGTCAAATGAGGTTTGAACCAGTTTCACCTTACGAGTTATTCATCCCTACATTAACATTCCTTCGCTGTGCGATAGCGAAGCTTGTGTTATAGGACTCAGCTGTATTTCTTTTCATTTCTTTTTCTTTCTGTTTTTTAGCAACAGAGGCAAGGCACTACACTAGAACGTTAATTAGTTTGGCAATGGAGTGAAGTTGCCATACCATCAAGTAAAGAAATATTTAATTAAGCGTTTGGGTATTTCTGGCTATGTGCTTCTATGGTTGCTAAAATATACCTGACCTCTTGGAACATATTGTGCTGACCAAATACTGAGCATCATGACAGATACAGGGATCACTGACCACATTAGGAAGAATGACTACTACTCGCGAACCTCAGTGTAACTTGGCACGTAGTTAGCGTGTGTTTCCGGGAGCGGGTCAGGCTGTGATGCATGGGGCGTATGGCGGAGACCAGGTGTGTGTGTGTTTGGGGGGGGGGGGGGGGAGTGGAGGGGTGACAAACTCCGCATCCACGTGTTATAAGTACGCAGTGAACGCAGGCAACAGAAACTTTAGAGCTTCCACGAACACCTGACAACCGACTTCCTTTACTGAAATGGACTACAAGGTAACCCCAGCTATGGGCCAGCAACAAAGTCATTACACATATACCAAAAAATCACGCTGAAAAAACCACAACAAAACACAGCGAAAACACAGATCAATAAAGCAGACGGTAATGCAGTCAGCACCGACTAATGGTACGCTGCACAATTTGCAACGAACTTCTACAAATCACTATGGCACGGAGTATGCCGACTGCTACCGTTCTGAACTAGGAAGATCGCATGCCCGATTACTTACGGCATACTGTAACATTAAAATCCATCCAAGGCAAACGCAAAATATATCTGTCTAAAAATGTCGATAAAAATTCGCTTGACGCCGTTCTATGAGACTCCATGCCTTCCAATACGACTACGTAAGCGTAGCCCATATGTGATTTAAATTCCAAAAATAGCATCTATGGCAAGTGGGAGATATGTACTAAGTAAATGATAACAATTGGTATAGCAATTGGTATTAACCCCTTCCCCCTCTTCCATAGTGCACAGAACAGGTCCGGCCACTGTTGTAGAAGTAACGAATAAAGCATGCCAGTTTTAAATTAAAACAAAACCCCTAAGATTGCCGATGTTCTACAGATGCTTGTAACTTAGAGAGAAAAATGCAAGGTACTTTTAATAGTTTCCACAACGAAATTCTGTTTCGAAATCTGGCAGAAAGTGTAAAGGGATTCTGGTAAAGTACACCAGCGGCAGAAGCCAACCAAATCCTTCATTGTGCGGCAGCAGTAGTAATGTTACTGATGATGGTGCTACTAAAGGAGACTTACTAAATGTGTCCAGAATGAGATTTTCACTCTGCAGCGGAGTGTGCGCTGATATGAAACTTCCTGGCAGATTAAAACTGTGTGCCCGACCGAGACTCGAACTCGGGACCTTTGCCTTTCGCGGGCAAGTGCTCTACCAACTGAGCTACCGAAGCACGACTCACGCCCGGTACTCACAGCTTTACTTCTGCCAGTATCTCGTCTCCTACCTTCCAAACTTTACAGAAGCTCTTTTGTAGTTTCACGAAACACGGGAGAGAGTGCCACGTATATGAAACAGGAGTTAGCGTGGGAATCATTCAAACAAAAGTGTTTTTCGCTGTGGCAAGGACTTGTGGTGAAATTTCAATTAACTTTCCCCTCCGTAAACGAAAATATTTTGTTGGCACCCACTTACATACGAAGAAATCATCATTGTAATAAAATAAGAGAACTCACATCTCGCACGGAATGATTTAAGTGTTCGTTTTTTCAGTGCGCTGTTCGGAACAGAAGAGAAATAGCATGAAGGTGGTTCGATAAACCATCTGCCAAGGATTTCATTGTGAACTGCAGAGTAGTCACGCAGATGTAGCTTTAGATTTATTTTTTATAGGTCGTAAAAGTGGAAAATAAACAAGAACACGTTCGTTTTAAGAAGGATGTGAGGGAGGAGTGGAGCTTTATCACCACTGTTGTTGAACGTGTACGACTAAGAAAGAGAAAAGAAAAAGATCGAAAAGATTATCAAAAGAAGAATAAAATTTCAAATGGAACAAACAGCAATGGTAAGGTCGGCAGATTCGGATCCAAGGAGGACTTACAAGACATACTTAAGAGATGTATAGCTTACTTACGATGTAATATGGCTAAGTATAGTCACAACGAATATCGAATAAATGAAGATAGAAAAGAAATAACATGTTTGGCTTTAAAACTGGGATCAGCAAAGTTATGGATAAAGCGAAAGAATTCTCGTATATGCGAAACAAGATTACACAGAATAGCCTAAGTAAGGTAGATACCGGGACAACACGTTTCGAAGGTCACGGGCAATAAGTGTCGAAAACGAAATCTAAATAACGTAAGTAATTATGATAATGGGTCAAATGACTCTAAGCACTATAGGACTTAACATCTGAGGTCATCAGTCCCGTAGACTTAGAACAATTTAAACCTAACTAACCTAAGGACATCACACACATCCATGCCCAAGGCAGGATTCGAACCTGCGACCGTAGTAGCAGCGCAGTTAAGGGCTGAAACGCCTAGAACCGCTTGGCCACAGCGGTCGGCTTAGTTATGATAATCTCTTATTTCAATTTTAAAAGGTATTCCATCTGTTAGTTGTATTTAATAAATGTATGTTTTCCTTATGTTTCATGTAGAATGCAGGAACGAGGCAATATCCCGGGGACAGTATCTTCACAATGACAACCATATACGCTCAGCTGAGATTCGTCGCAAAGTAAGCGTCAACCAACTGTCACAATACGCACCCGCCGTACACTCTTGCAGACATCTGCATTCATTGTGTAATAAACGGAAGACCGCAAAGATATTTCTTGTTAATAATGAGATAACATAACTAAAATGTCAGACAGTGAGTTCAAAGGCAGTCACGATGTGAGGAATGTCTGCAAACACTTTCCATGGGACCCACGTAATGCAATGTCTATATTATGAGACATATGTACGACTTGATATGTGGAATGACGGAATTTACGTATAGGACTAATCGAAGAGAAAATCATTATTTTTTTCTGTATAAATCATTCAGTTTAAATTCATATGATTCACTTCAAATTCTCAGGCAATGTTACCGCTTGGAAGCCAAATAAGTGGTCGTTGCTATTCTGAAGGATTTAATATCTCTGACCCCTCGTTACCACTGCAGGAAGAAAAGAAATCAGGGTAAGAGAGATTACTGGTATTTAGTTCGTTCGAAATGTTATGTTTTTCTATAATATTTTTAAATCATCAACTGTTTGAAAGAAACTGAAACCCATTGATACGTACGAATTTCAAATGAAATGACTCAGAAGAAATAAAAGCACAGAGGTTGGGAGAATTCGTGACTTGCGAGCAGGCTAACCAGTTACAGCCATCACTGCCCCGTACGCGATTTTAACAAGAGAAGTCACCTTCGGGCATTTAAAATGTAAATTATCGGCTGTAGCACGAAAAGAAATAGTTTGGCTTGGACGAAGAAAGTCTTCATCGTTAAAAGAACACTACTCGTGTAGGACATTATTATCGAGATATACTTGAACGATCCTGAAAGTGTCTTTCTGGAGCACAGCGTTTTATGGCAGTGGCATGTGGACTACAGTAAGAAAATAGAAGAAGAAAGAGCTAGTATTCTAAAAAGCTATAGATTTAGTACTAAATCAGGCAGGACAAAATAAATTAAGTGAGAAATGGTGTCTTGAAAGACACTGGATACGAGAGAGGTTAGGAACATGTTGCGATTTGGCATTGTAAAGAAATATATAGTACAGGCAGACAAGTACTAGAATTTTCTGAACGTCTTATAAAAACAGTTTAGCCAAAATGCTATGAGCACGTGTTTAATAGCGTGTTTGTACACCTTTGAAACGCAAAACATCATCGATTCTTCGCGGTATGGATTCGAACGGGTTGACGAAGGTATTTGTCCCAAGACCTATGCACTGGTTACACAATTCCCATGAATACTTGATTTTTAGGAACGTAGCGGGAGACCGACAGCTTTCATCGGTTTCTGATTACGCGAATTTGGTAACTAAGATAATAAAATTTTAATTATCTTGCTCGTCGAACTACACTAGCAGGAGATGGCGTTGTGATGACGACATTATCGTGCGGGAAACTACCAACACCGTCAGGAAGCCATCACGCAACCAGATTGTTCACGCTGTTCATGAAGTAGACCACAGCTCCCCGGGTCCCATGGAAGACCAGGTGAACGTCCCCCTACAGAATAATACCGCCCTCATCGGCCTGTGTCAGAGTGCGGACGCGCTTAACGACAGCGAAGGAACCGAAAGGCATGTGGAGCCAGTCTGACTCCAGTGCTGTGGCTAGCTGCTCTAGGATCCACGATGCGTACAGCCCGATCGTGGTGATCCCACATATTTTCGATTAGGTTTTAATGCGAGGATTTGGTGGAGGATTTGGTGGCCAGGAGCGTATGGTATACACAGTTCTTCGAACCACACACGTACACTGCGTACCGTGTGACACCTAGAATTGTCCTGCTAATACATGCCATCGCTTCGAGGGAAAAGCAAACTGCCTGTAGGGGAGCACACGGTCTCCAAGTATAATGCGTACTCGTATTGATCGATAGTGCCTTTCAAATTGACGAGATCACCCAGGGGATGCCACCGTAATGATCGTTCCTTCGGCCTGGATCCTTCCACGCCGGTCGTCTGTCAGATGGAGCATGTGACTTAGCTGTAAAGATCACCTGTCGCCCCTCAGTGTACAAACAGTTGCGTTATTGGCGTATAATTTCCAATCTTCGTCGCCGATGAACTACAGTCAGCATAGCTGCATGAACCAGGCGCTCGCTGCGGAGGCATATACGCAGCAACGTTCGCTGAACGTTAGAGTAGGAGACACTGTTCACAGCCCATTGGTTCATCTGAGTGGTAAGCTGTTCAACAGTTACACGTCTATTCGCCAGTACACATCTCTGTAACCGCAGTTCACTCCTGTCATATATATTCTGTGGTGCACCAAACTCGGAGTCGGTTTTGGATAGTGCCATTTTGCCACGGACGGTATACTTCAGCACGGAGGCGTACGATCAGTTTACAAACTTAACCGTTTCAGAAATGCTTCTACACTGGGCTGGAAAACCAACGATCATGCCGTAGCCGGCCGCTGTAGCAGACCGGTTCTAGGCACGGTCGCAGGTTCGAATCCTGCCTCGGGCATGAATGTGTATGATGTTCTTAGGTTAGGTTTAAGTAGTTCTATGTCTAGGGGACTGATGACCTCAGATGTTAAGTCCCACAGCGCTTAGAGCCATTTGAAAAATTTTGATCATGCCGTTTTGGACGTCAGATAAAACGCTTCTACTCTGGATTACAACGACGGCATACTATGAACCCCCCCACCCCGACACATATATCCTCCTTTGCTAATGTTGCCACCTGCCGTTTGCGAATGTATGTTGCACGGTGAGGTCGACCATAGGCGGTGGTCACATTAATGTGTCTAGACCGAGTGTTTTAATGCGCTCATGCAACTGACGTCAGTATTCCTATTTCATAGATAGCTCATGAAAAAACGGGCACCACGCATTTAATAGTAAGACTGGGAGATATAGAGCGCCGTATACAACTTGTTATGTGTTTCCGACTACGGTATCGTGAGATATCGTCGGTAGTAAAGCATGCTCTGGGAAACGGACACCAAATTGCATTCGACGATGCATCTGTTATTAAATGGGCAAGTTCTTGTGGCGACAGCAACATAATAGAAACGATCGAGATAAAAGCGGCGGCCTGCAGTTAAGCGCAGCTCGGGATTAGGTCATCTGGCTTTTGAAATTGCAGCGGTGATCTTGCAGTTAAGACATTACGATCTTTGTCTGTGGACTGAGCACCATGACGACACAGACGACAGTTCAGCTATGTAACGGCAGAAACAGCAGCCACACAATAGTTAGCGAGGAGTTTTCAGTCCAAAGTTTGTGGATTTTAAACGAGTTCACATGGCTAGAAACCCGAGAGCATTTTCTCAATACATTGTTGTTATTTATAAAGTTCATCATGAATCATAAACAAGAAGTATGATATTACAAAAAGAGACCAATATTTTCTGTGCGCTTCTTGTAATACGTTACGAATTCTTTGGCAACTGACGATCATTTCTTATAATTAGTTACATCAATTTTTCTTTTGTATTGTACTAAGCATATGTCATGACTTGTTTGTATTTATTACAATATGGAGCAATGTTAAATTGTCCGCTGAAATGCCTGGGCTAGTAGGAAAGAGCGGATTAGGTTGTGGAAAGGGGCCAAAATGAATTCCTGCCGGTTGCACTCAACATATAAACTTTATTTTTCAACACACAATATTACCACAAGGATTCAAAACACTCAAAACTTTAATGACCTCTTTTGATTAACATTAGATCGGCTGAAGGCCACATTCAAAACACGAGGTTTAAGCAAAATTGAAATACAACGTTCTTCTGGAGGTTTCACCCAAGACTATTTTCTAAATCTTCACTCTAATCGGTTGAAGGCCTTCGCAATTTTATTTTAATGGAACTAGGCTGGAGGTCTCATATTAAGCAATAAGAGGAGTTTTAATCAAAAGGCAAACGGCCTTAAAATATTTCATGCAAATTGGGCTGAAAGCCTCATTCAAAAGCATAAAAATCATATGTCTTTAAGGCAATAGAAGAAGATTAATCTAAGAGATAATAAGACTCGGCTGAAGGCCACTCACAAACAAATAGTTTAATGTCTTGAGTCCTAGAAAGAAGAGTTTCAATTTTAAATGGCACCAGGCCCTATCTTAAAACATCTCATATAAAGTAATGAATAACAATCTCATGCCTTAATGGCCAGACAAGGACTTTAATTTAAAAGATATTAATACTCGGCTGAAGGCCACATATCAACAAAATATGTTTAACGGCTTAAGGCCTTCAAAGAGATTCAATCTAAAAGGTAGAACGCCTTATCTTAAAACCTCTGCAGTAAAATTCGGCTGAAGGCCACATATAAAATTATAACAATAACAATCTCATGCCTTAAGGGCTACACAAGAACCCTAATTTAACAGATATTGATACGCAGCTGGAGGTCACACATCAACCAAATAACTAAAATGCAAACTGGGAAATTACTACGTATCACACAAAGAACGGCGCTCAGAAGTTTCCAAGGGTCAGCCTAGGATTGCAACACTAACGCCCGTTTAGGTGAGACAGGCAGCCTGTCCAACGACTTCTTAATCTGAAGGCAACCCAACCGACAGACAGCCGACCGACCAATCAAACAAGTCGGTTCCGCTCCACGCAACCAGCAAAACGACCACAAGATTTCAATACACGACACACAGAATACTGGCACTCACAACGACCAAACACACCTCAACTGTGGAACTACACGCCACGGTGGACAGCAACAACACGACGAGCAAAATACACTGCCTAAAATTACGTCAACGACCAGGACAGGTAACCGGAACGTCAACGGCCACATGGCAGAAGATACCGCTTGTGAACTTCAATAACAGAGAATAAATTAAGTTAAATTTCACAGGAAGACAGCTGGAATCTTAGCCGACTAAAATACACACACGTTGTTGCTCGTGGGAATGTCCCAAAAGCGACAACGAGGATCAAACGAAGAAATTTAAACAGTTGAGGGTCGATAGTGAGCTACGTGGAGACTCAACTTTCATGTCCAAGATCGGTGGGCCACGAACTTCGTAGAACTCCTCACAAGCAGCACCTCACTCTCCAACCGCGCGTGCACGCCGCCAGCGGCTCCAGAGAGACCTGCGCGACGGGGGCTTGCTTGCTGCTCCACCCCAACCGACCGACTGGACTGCTGGTCCGTCCGCGACTGCTGCTCCGTCACGACTGCACTGCTGGTGCGTCTCCCACTCACTCACTACCCAACACACGACGACCCGGAAATACTATTGGTCGCTCCAGAGAAGGTACGACACTGCGCTTATCAACACGCGCTGCTGGTGCCAATCACGGGCAAGTGAGGCAGGAAGTTAGTGACGCCAGTAAATGGAATAAGAAAAGGAGGCGGCACTACCGTAATAGAAGATGACAAACAATTAATGGGATGAACACAAGCCGTGCACGGGTCAATTAACGTAAAAGTAGTTTCAATTCATTACCACATCTCTACTACTATATCGTTCCTCAGTACTTTTAGAGAATCATGAATGTGTTAAATTCGAAAACGTGGAAGAGACTCAATCGGTGTCCCAGAAAATGTCCATCGAAATAAACTCGTAAGTGTAATTAGTAAGTTTGTGCTGCGCTGTGCTGTTAGGGAATTTTTACGTCCCTGTCCAACAAAAGACTCGACATCAAATCAATGTTCGAGTACACTGAGTCTTAGGAATAGAAATGTACGCATGTACTCCTAGATGTAAATGTACACCAAACGTTAATCTGTAGTACACAGATTTTACACTACACAAATCATGATGTTTGGCTCTATATTAATACCAACACTAACAACACTTTAAGCTTTAACTGCTTCTCACGGCTTCATACAATTTTCCTGTTAACTCATCTTCATATTCCGAAGTACTGTATTTAACACGACTGCATCGTCTTATCACATTTTCATTCTATTAGCGTATGTCTATTTATAAGGTATACGAATTAATTCAGGTTCGTGTAAGAATACGTCGTTTGCGATGTGGGGCTGCCGGCCGGAGTGGCCGTGCGGTTCTAGGCGCTGCATTCTGGAGCCAAGCGACCGCTACGGTCGCAGGTTCGAATCCTGCCTCGGGCATAAATGTGTGTGATGTCCTTAGGTTAGTTAGGTTTAATAAGGTCTAAGTTCTAGGCGACTGATGACCTCAGAGGTAAAGTCTCATAGTGGCCAGAGCCATTTGAACCACTTTGATCTGGGGCTGTTGTTGTGTTACATGCAAAATTTTTTCACTGCTCTTCTGAACAAACAATGATTGTCACCCGATTTAGAAGGTTTTCGTTATTACTTGTGTTACCGACGCTTGGTACTAGTAAACAGTAAAACATGCATGAGGAAGTTAGCAGCGCAGCTGATCAGCCAGCTTCACTGATGACTGCCATAGAGGACACAGTTGTATTTCTGATATAGCTACGGGTATCTTACCTTGCGAGAGAGCCAAAAGGATGTACATTTAAACTCATGAGGTAGTTTCGAGGTTGGGAATAGTGAGGTAGCAGTGTACTGACCACATGCGGTCCAAACGACACAGAGCGGCGCAGCTGACAATTTACAAGACGTTGATAGGACAGCGTTGCGTGCTAATTTAGTTCTGATGTGGACTCACCTTGTCCTAGGGCAACACTTCGACATTTTAAGCGATTTTTGAGGAAGATATTTGTCCAAAAGTGTATCAACTTAAAATGTGTCATCCAGTACTAAAGCGATAAAGGAACGACAATTGTCATACAGAAAGGTGTTCTCCGTCTTCGTTTACATACGCCATACGCATGCCATTGTGTAGTGAGTGTCAGAGGGTACATTGCACCAGTCGTGTCCCTTTCTGTTATATTCGCCAACAGAACGACGGAGAAGCGCCTGTCTATATGCCTCCGTGTGAGCACTAATTTCTGTAACTGATCTCCACGGTGCTTAACGAAATGTTTGTTAGTGGCAGTAGAATCGTTCTGCAGTCAGTTTCAGATGCCGGTTCTCTAAAATTTCTCCTCGACAAGAACGTCGTCCTCGCTCCAGGATGACCTTTTACAGTTCCCGAAACATTTCCGTAATACTTGCTTACTGATCGAACAGACAGGTAACAAATCTAGTAGCCCACTTCTGAATTACTTCGACGTCTTCCCTTAATCCGACCTGGTACAAATCCCAAACACTAGATCAGTAATCAAGAGTGGGTGTTCTGTACATGATCTCCTTTACAGACGAAACAAACTTTCCTATAATTATTGTGTAAAGGAAGTCTGCCATTCGCCTTCCCTATTATATCCCTTATTATTTTATGACGCTGCACAAACTTTCACATATATATGTAATCGACGTAACTGAGCCACTCAGCACACTACAATGCTGTATTCGGACTTTGCGGGATTGTTTTTCCTAATAATCTGTATTAACATACATCTTTATACATTTGGAGCTAGCTACCATTCATCGTACCAACTGGAAATTATGTCAAAGTCATCTTGTATTTGCCTACAGTCACCCAAGGACGACACTTTCCAGTATAGCACAGCAGCATCAGTAAACAGCCGCCGGCGGGTGCTCGCCGTCTCCGTCAGATCACGGAGTGGGGCACTCCTGACTGTAGCCTTGTGTCTCATGAACATTCGGCATCGAGGACAATGCACTGGGTTGTGTAACTTAAAAAGCGTTCAAGCCACTTCTATTCCGCATGCTCGTAGCTTCGTTGTCAGTCTGCAGTGGGATTCTGTGTCAAACGCTTTTCAGAAATCTATAAATATGGCACGTGTCTGTTACCCCTCTTCTATTTTTCGCAGGATATTATATGAGAAAAGGGCAGTCTGAAGTTCACACGATCGTAGTTTATTTGTCCACAGAAGCTTTTTCCGTCTCAAGCAAATTTGTTGTATACGAAGTGAGAATATGTTAAGAAATTATATAGCAAGTGATGAGAGAATTATTGGTCTGTATTTTTGGGGCTACGATCTTTTACCTTTCATACAGAATGGAACCACCTGTGCTGTTTTCCAGTCGCTTGTCACTCTGCGCTTAGAGCGAGATTTGCGATAAATGCCAGCTAAGTAAGGGTCAAATGTCACAGAGCCCTGCTCAAAGTCTGAATAACCAATTCTCGCAGAGCGGACCTCTGCGAGACGTGCAGGAAGGGAGTCAATAATGATCTGGATGATATCGAAGGGAGTTTGGAACCATCACGCCTCCAGGACCGAGGCCAGCAGCGAGCACAGGGTGATCGAGGTAGTCCCACAGAACCCTTACTAGGTTTCCATCCGGTAAACTCCTCTGGCGCTCTTCGAACCACACATGTACATTGCGAGCTGCGTGACACTTCGAATTATCTTGCTGTTTCATGCCATCTTGCCGAACGGAAAACAGACTGTATGTAGGGATCACTATGGTCCCCGAGAAGAGAGGCATTGTTGTGTTGATCCACAGTGCCCTCCAGAATGACGAGATCACAGAAGAAATTACCCAGACAACGATGCACCCTCCTATTTCGCTTTCAGACGTTTCACACCGAACACGCCTATGGCCATCTGTCCGATGGAGCATCAAACATGATTCATCTGGAAAGGCCACCTGCTGCCACATAGTGGGCTTCCAGTTGTCGTATAGGAGTGCAAATCGTAGTGTTCGTCGCCAATGTACAGCAGTCAGCATGGGTGTATGAACCAGGCGCGTGCTACGAAATCCCACACGTAGCAAAGTTCGCTGAGCGGCCGTTGTGGACACACACTTTTGGTAATCATTTGGATCATCTGGCGGTCAGTTGGCCAATAGTTGCACCGCCGTATACATCACTGCAGCCGTCGTTCATCCATGTCATCTGTGGGCCGTGGCGCACTACAGTCTCCTCGCCACCGGTTTTGGATGGAGCCATGTTGAAACGCACGGTGCACCTTAACAACGGCCGCACACGAACTTAGATGTTTCGGAAATACTTCCACTTTTGGCCCGAAAACCATTGATAGTGCCCTTGTGGACATCAGACACATCCCTTTGTGTCCGCATTTTCACAACGACTGCTCTGTTTTTCCGCGGGTCTCTGAAAACCTTTATTGTAACCTACGCGGTTATTGCTGGTCTGCCATTTATGAGTAGATTAGGTTAGGTTAGGATGGGTTATGCACGTCTAAGTCCAACCTAGGCGATGACGGGACATTCCACAGAAGGGAGTCTTTGCGATAGTTTAACGACGGTATTTTGTACGAACATCCTGCGTGAATGATTTCTTAAACGCCAAATTTAATACTGCTGTTATCGTTTTGCTATGCTGTATTGCCCCACCAGTCTGGTCAACGAGTGACCTGATAGAATCTTCAACCCACTTAGAGATTTTACGCAGGACCACAGTTTTCTCGGGTTCTCGGCAAGGTCTTTTGCTGAGGTATGAGGTTGGTCGTTGTTGTATTCTTTGACCTCCTGTCGTCATTTGCTGCTCTCTTTTGAAGCGATACCATAACAGTCCTCGGTTTCGTAGCATTTCCCGAATTTTGTTATTAAGCCACGGTGGGTATCTTCCGTCTTTAGTCCACTTTGTAGGCACATATTTCTCCACAGCGGAATTTACAGTCCGTCTAATCATTGCCCTAATTTCTGAACGTCTGTCGTATTGGAACTAAATGATATCCATTCGTTGTCTAAGTGGTATACTAAAAACTCCTTATCTTTCCGGAATGTATTTTCGCTCTGCAGCGGGGTGTGCGCTGATATGGAACTTCCTGCCAGATTAAAACTGTGTGCCGCACCGAGACTCGAACTCGGGAATTCGAGACTCGGTCCAGCACACAATTTTAATCTGCCAGGAAGTTCCAATTCCTTATCTGCTCTCTCTAGAGAAAATACTGTCCTAGCCTTCTTGACTGACTTATAAACTTCAATAACGAATGTCGCTAAGATGACATCATTATCACTAATCATAGTGTCTATAATGTCACCGTCGATAAGGCCGCGCCTGTTCATAGCTAAAAGGTCTAAAATATTTCCATTGCGTGAGGGATCTCGAACTAGCTGCTCAAGTCAGTACTCGAACGTGTTCAGAAGTACTTCAGAAGAAGCCCTGCAATGAATCCATCGACGCCCAACTCTATAACCGTTAGATTAATGTCCCATCCAACTAATTTTGCGTTAGATGGGTATTTACGCACTACTGAGCGCCAGCTTTCTTTGATTGACTCTAAGACTGACACTGCAGAATAGGGAGTCTGGTAAAAACACTGAACAATCACTTAATCTAGATCAGTTATACGCGTCCAGGTAACTTCACAGTCACACCGAATTCCACCTCAATGGAGACAATATTTATGTCGACTGCAATGAACAATCAGCCCATCAGACCCTCCTCCCCCCCCCCCCCCTACTCAACCGCACTATTAGGTCTTTTCGATATATGTTGTGTGACTGGAACTGTAAGTACTGCGATAAAGCGTGGGGGGGGGGGGGGGGCAATATAGTGGCTACACCCTTTCATACACTTAAACAGGGCTTCGCAACCTTAAACAGCATATTTCTTAATTTACAATTTGCAACAAGTTGGCATGAAATCAGAATTTCTTCAAAGAAAGAAAAATATATATGCTTTTTGTACAAACTGAGTCATGAAGTTAATGCACTAATTACATAATTACACTAGTTTGTAGAGACCATAATCATATCTGTGAAAACTGTATCCAGCTGGTGGAAAGAAAACGTAGTAAATGTTATACTCATAGGCGAAAACATGCGCCTAATGTTTTAAGTGATAGGAAGAGCCGCTTTCAGAGTCGGTTGATATTATGAATGGTCATCGAGAAAACCTGCACTGCTCGCTACAACAGTGTAACTCTTTCAGAAGGAATCCTCAGTCGTAATGCACAGGGCCAAATGTGTTCCGTTTCTGCCAAGTACCCTCTCAGTCAAGCTACGTAACGAGCCACTCCTACATGGCGGGTGTCATTCGTCTTACGACAGAGGTCCCACACCCGGTGACAAACGGTGTATTCCTAAAGCTAAGCTTGACAACAAAGACAAACGCCGTAATTCTGCAGAACGATTCCGTACAATGTTGTTTTACACCATCTTGCCGGAGCAAGTCCCACGATATAGTAAGCAATGAAGGTACTGTACATTCCTCTTCGAAAAATAACGTACATCCCAGCCTTGTAGACAGTATTATCTCTTGACATTGCAAGGCACTGTTCTTTCCTCTTTTCTAAATGAGCGCCTACGATCTCAAATATATGCCCATTTTGCTACCTGACCCTTCAATATGTGAGTGTTAAGGAACCCTTTTTATATAAAACAGTACGTCTAGTATCGACGAGAAAGGTGTACGAAAATAAAAACCATTACACATTGTACTATCTCGGTTTTAATTTAAAATTTTCTGTTCCATTTGACATAATCAGAGCAGTATTGTAATTTACGGTTATCTGTTACTTACGCCATATCAATGTACTTAACCGCATTTGTCGCTTTAACATCTAGGTAAAGTCTCATTTGTCAGAAATAAATGTCGAAAATTGAATGACTGTTTGTTGCTAGAAAGATTCTAGAAAAAAAAACAGATCTTTTGAGGGGGGTGAGGCGGAGGCACACAGTGCAAAATATGTCTTGTAGTGACGTGATTGCGATAATCATACACAAGTTACACTGTTCTTTATGTGAGTTTCATTGCGTAAATCACAATCAGCTAATTTTAGCTTATTACTATCGTCAGGTGTTCTCTAAAAACAGTAACGGGTAATATTACTGATGCTGTGAACTGTAACTATGATCGCAAAGTTATTATACATTCGCTTGGTCCTTTTACCTTACGTGTAATACCGACGCTGCCATATGCTGCCTCTGTTGGAATTTGTATTTAGTCGTTACTTGGACGTTCGTTGTAGATATAGTTTAGTCAGGTTTTGTGCGTTACTTTCCCTCTTGACAGCTTGGGCAAGGGTGGATCAGAGATATTACACGTTTACATACTTACCATTAGACGTAGGTGATGTGAGGAAATTGGGTAAAGTTTTCATTATTTTCTTACGTTTTTTTTTCTGAGTATGCTTTTTCCCTAAAATTACGTCTGGTTTTGTACTGAGATTCTTGTGTTGTATTTTTATATTTCATTTTTGACGTAATAATTTCGTTATGGTTTATGATTTGTCGTGTTTTATTGGTGCTACATCTTTGTTATACGCTGTTTATGCTGTTGCTATGAATATGTCTTACTTAGTATTTTTTATTTATGTTATACATTTTCCTGTTTTATAATATCACTAACGTTTTCATTATAATTTTAATGCATTTGGACGGTTTGTTCGTTCAGTAAATTTAGAGGCTTAGTCTGTGTGTGTGTGTGTGTGTCTGTGTGTTTGTGTGTGTGTGTGTGTGTGAATCTATCTGTATTTCTTCAAATATGTTACTGGTTAATCGCTTTTGCGGACGAAAACTTGCAGATTGCGCAGAAAACTTGCAGATTACGCATTATTTAAATAACACACATCCATCCATTGGAACAGAGTAAACACAGTACAACGAAGGTACAACACCGACAAAACATCACAAATCATAAATCATAACAAAATTAGTACGTGAAAAAACAAAAAATTAAGAAAACAAGATAATTTCAATAAAAGTGAGAGGAAATTTCAGGAAAGAACATAATCAGAAACAAATGTAAGAAAATCAAGACGTACCTAATTTCACACATCACCTACTTCTAGTGCTAACTATGTAATTATGTAATATTTCTGATCCACTGTCATCCACGCTGCAAGAGGGAAATAACGCAAAAAATCTGTCTAAATCTAAAATGAAAATGAAATGTCGTGTGACTAGGGCCTCCCGTCGCGTAGACCGCTCGCCTGGTGCAAGTCTTTCGATCTCACGCCACTTCGGCGACTTGCTTGTCGATGGGGATGAAATGATGATGATTAGGACAACATAACACCCAGTCCCTGAGCGGAGAAAATCTCCGACCCAGCCGGGAATCGAACCCGGGCCCTTTGGATTGAGAGTCTGTCGCGATGACCACTTTTTTTTTTTTTTTTTTTTATGTAATCTCATTTTGTTCGCTTTTGTTCGTTGAATCTGCTCGGGGCGGACGTCGTAAGACATCCGTTTAAGTTCGTTGTTGATCGATTAACTCAGTTTTTTGTTACAGAGGGCTGCTAACCCTCTGACCGAACACGCTGAGCTACCATGCCGGCTACCACTCAGCTACCGGGGGCGGACTCTAAATCTAAAAAGTCAGATAAAATAGTAGTCTTACAACGAACCTCCAAGTAACGTCTAAATACAGATTCCTTCAAAGACAGCATTTGGCAACATCGATATTACACATAAGGTAAAAACAACAATTAAATGTATACTACCCTTTACGAACATAGCTACACAGTGTCAAGACTATCACCTATTAATACGTTTACAGAACACCTGACGACGGGAATACGCCGAAATGAGATCATTGTTATTTACGCAATAAAATTCATATACAGAGCAGTGTAACTGGTGTATCACTATCGGATTTTTTATGCGTTTTATTTGATAGGAAACTACACTCCTGGAAATGGAAAAAAGAACACATTGACACCGGTGTGTCAGACCCACCATACTTGCTCCGGACACTGCGAGAGGGCTGTACAAGCAATGATCACACGCACGGCACAGTGGACACACCAGGAACCGCGGTGTTGGCCGTCGAATGGCGCTAGCTGCGCAGCATTTGTGCACCGCCGCCGTCAGTGTCAGCCAGTTTGCCGTGGCATACGGAGCTCCATCGCAGTCTTTAACACTGGTAGCATGCCGCGACAGCGTGGACGTGAACCGTATGTGCAGTTGACGGACTTTGAGCGAGGGCGTATAGTGGGCATGCGGGAGGCCGGGTGGACGTACCGCCGAATTGCTCAACACGTGGGGCGTGAGGTCTCCACAGTACATCGATGTTGTCGCCAGTGGTCGGCGGAAGGTGCACGTGCCCGTCGACCTGGGACCGGACCGCAGCGACGCACGGATGCACGCCAAGACCGTAGGATCCTACGCAGTGCCGTAGGGGACCGCACCGCCACTTCCCAGCAAATTAGGGACACTGTTGCTCCTGGGGTATCGGCGAGGACCATTCGCAACCGTCTCCATGAAGCTGGGCTACGGTCCCGCACACCGTTAGGCCGTCTTCCGCTCACCCTCCAACATCGTGCAGCCCGCCTCCAGTGGTGTCGCGACAGGCGTGAATGGAGGGACGAATGGAGACGTGTCGTCTTCAGCGATGAGAGTCGCTTCTGCCTTGGTGCCAATGATGGTCGTATGCGTGTTTGGCGCCGTGCAGGTGAGCGCCACAATCAGGACTGCATTCGACCGAGGCACACAGGGCCAACACCCGGCATCATGGTGTGGGGAGCGATCTCCTACACTGGCCGTACACCACTGGTGATCGTCGAGGGGACACTGAATAGTGCACGGTACATCCAAACCGTCATCGAACCCATCGTTCTACCATTCCTAGACCGGCAAGGGAACTTGCTGTTCCAACAGGACAATGCGCGTCCGCATGTATCCCGTTACACCCAACGTGCTCTAGAAGGTGTAAGTCAACTACCCTGGCCCGCAAGATCTCCGGATCTGTCCCCCATTGAGCATGTTTGGGACTGGATGAAGCGTCGTCTCACGCGGTCTGCACGTCCAGCACGAACGCTGGTCCAACTGAGGCCCCAGGTGGAAATGGCATGGCAAGCCGTTCCACAGGACTACATCCAGCATCTCTACGATCGTCTCCATGGGAGAATAGCAGCCTGCATTGCTGCGAAAGGTGGATATACACTGTACTAGTGCCGACATTGTGCATGCTGTGTTGCCTGTGTCTATGTGCCTGTGGTTCTATCAGTGTGTTCATGTGATGTATCTGACCCCAGGAATGTGTCAATAAAGTTTCCCCTTCCTGGGACAATGGATTCACGGTGTTCTTATTTCAATTTCCAGGAGTGTATGTTAGTTTCCAGGTGCTTCTCCGGTTCATAACTATGTTTTCTGCATTGATTAATACCTTTATTAATACCTTTATTTTTAATGCTTATATTTGTTAAAGTGATTTACCTTTTTACAAAACTAATTTCGTGCACTGGAGTGTCCGAAAGTAGCGATTGCCTTACCAAAAACGAATGACGACAATTTGCAATTTATTTCGGTAGCTATTTGCTACCCGTGTTCATACTGAAGTTCGACCATTCCGTTTCCTTTTTCTTTCATCATTTCAATTGAATCTAAATACTATATTCTGTAACCATGGGGCAGATTGAAAGTTAGTGCTGCGTCGGCACTCGAACTTCGTACCTTTGCTTTCCACAGATAAATGCTCTACGGACTGAATTCTCCAAGTATACTATCCACACACGACTCACGGGCTTCCCTGACATATTAGTTTCCCCAATACATTAGTTCCTTACCTTTCCTACTCCAATCAATTTCTCCAGCATTTCTTGCGCGAATGTGACTCCTGGGAAAAAGAGTACTGCGGAGACATAGCCTGCTTTGGCCAATTGTTCCACGGTGAACTTCTCGACTCCGCAATGGAGTGTTCGCTGATTTAAAACCTCCTGATAGATGAAAACTGTGTAACAGACAGCGGCTTGAATGAGGTAGTACTGGAAGCAAAGGTGGAGGCGACTCGTGAGTGGTGCTTCATAGCTGAGTCAGTATAGTATTTGCTTCCCAAAGGGAAAGGTCCCCGTTCCGTATTTACCACATGATTTCCACCACAGAATATGTGGTGTCGTTTGAAGAGCGAGGTCATCAACCAAGTTTGGTACGTCGCAGCGCAACCACAGGAAAAGGTAATCGCCGCAAGCCACATCGACGAATGAGCAACACCGGCATAGCCACGCCCAAAACCGTCCCGCAATGCTGTTACAACTGCTCTTCTACATACGGCCGAGCACGAGACTGCCCAGCCTAGTCCGTAGTTATCGACTTCTAGCAGGCCAACATTGTCATCCATACATTAGGCAGAACTCTGTGTCAAACTTATTGTTAAATATACTCTGACAGAAAGACATGTATTTTGTTTGTATCAAGTGATACGTTAATGTTTAGAGACAGTTGTAAATACCCACGTCATTCGTGTGGAAATGGTTTGTACAAAGTTAAGTAATTCTTCTTATCTTCGTTGTAATAAAGTGAACTAATACTTCATGGGTCATAGTATCCAATCGGTCTCCTCCAGACCAAAGTAAAGAACCCATAGTTGTACCAAAGAGTGTATTTTCGTTCGGTACAACAGAATACATCAGTAAACTAGATTATTTTCAAATTCAAGAACTTACGAATATTCTCTGTTGGACGTTTTGTTGTACAAAATTGTCTGTGTAACAAATGGAATGTATTATTTTATTTACATTTTAAGATTGGCGGAGAAGTAGGTCCACGCTGCGTTGCAAAAATATACTCCAAGATAAACGATAAGTACTGGTGGTACTCATATCGCTCAAGTGTATACGAATTTCTGTCCGGAGTGATGTGACGTGGAACGACGATATGAATCTTTGCTTTCCTATGTTAGGAGGCTATAGCATAGAATTAAACAAGAAAAAAAAAATGTAAGTGAACAGCGGGGAAGCCCGAGGCCAGAGGCTGATTTACTAGGAAAACGTAAAGGAAGTTTGATTCGTACGTGTAAGTGGTGAACACATACGCACCATCGGTCGAGTCTTCTTCCGCGAGCGTTCGATAGGACAGCTACCAGCAGGAGTAAGTGCCCCACCAGTCATGACTTCAGAGATTCCAGCAACACTCACTTGATGCTACTGTTTTCCATGTGTCGCCGAAGTGGCCTTAGAATATTGCTGGATTTCTCGAGTGGCAGTTACATTTTTTTCTCGTCAGTTGTTGTTGAAAGTAACCTGCTTAAATAAATTCCATTGTTTCACCACAGTATTTGATTACAGGCCAGTCTTAAGTAGGAGAACCAAATCTTATTATTCTTTTGGCGGAAGCCTGAAACAGTCTTTGCTGATATTTTTCTTATTATATGTTTAATAATGCTATATCCCTAGGTGGTCTTATGCATAAAGTTATTTTACTGCCATGAAATGCATCATCTTCGATTTAATTCTGTATTGCGTATTCTTTATTTTGTTGCAAAGTTAATTTTGTGTTTCATATTCATTTTAGTTATGTAGAGTTCATTATTGTATAATTTAATAAGATTTGCTCCGTGTTACGTACCTATATTTACTCAAATATTTAATTTGGAGAGGAAATCTATCGGCCTAAATACTTTAATGGTCTGATATTCTGTTTAGTGTTTCATAAATTAATTGTAATGTGACGAATCACACACAAATACAGGACGAAGAGGTATTTACAATGAAGAATGACAAATTTAAGGGGTTCCAGGAAAAGCGTAGTAAAATAAATGTGGTAATCTGGACAGAGGGAGGGAACAACCTCAGCGAAAAGCGAATAGATTCTGTGAGGAGAAGAAGACTAATCAGCAACTGTTTCCTGCAGTAAAGAGAGAGAGAGAGATAGACAGAGAGAGAGGAAGATCCGTTGTGAAGTACGTAGTCAGATCAATTACTTGCACGGAGGGCAAATTCTGTGAACGATGTAACCAAGAATTCTTTTTAAAACCAAGCAATTGCACGTTCATATTCTTCTTCTTTATTTTCGAGTCATCAGTCTTCGGCTGGTTTTAATACGGCCCGCCATCAACTTCTCTCATTTGCCAACATTTTCATCTCAGAGTAGCACTTGCAACCTGCATTCTCAATAATTTGCTGGATATTTTCTAGCCTCTGTCTTACATTACAGTTTTTACCCTCTACAGCTCCCTCTAATACCATGAAAGTTGTTATGTGATTTCTCAACAGATGTCCTATGATCGCGTCCCTTCTTCTTCAGGGTTTTCCATATATTCCTTTCCTCGCCGATTCTTCAGGGAAATTCCTCGTTCCTTACCTTACCAGTCCAGCTAATTTTCAACTTTATTCTGTCACACAAGACCTTAAATGCTTCGATTTTCCTCTGTTCCGCTTTTCCAACAGTCCATGTTTCTTTGCTGTGCTGTGCTGTGCTCCAAACGTACATTCTCGGAAATTTCTTTCTCAAATTAAAGCTTGTGTTTGATACTAGTAGTTAATGGTTTATTCTGTTCGTACATAACTTGCCCTCCGTTCAGGTAATTGGTCTGACTACGTTCTTCACAGCGGATCTTCCTCTCTCTCTCTCTCTCTCTCTCTCACACACACACACACATACACACTCCTTTTCCTCTACTGTTGACCGCAGGGAACAGTTTCTGGTTAGTCTTTTCTTCTCCGCACAGAATCTATTCACAACGTTGTTCCCTTCCTCTGTCCAGATGATCATTTTCCTTTTACTTCTATTTTCCTGCAACCCCTTAAATTTGTCATTCTTTGTTGTAAATATCTCTTCGTCCTGTTTTTGTTTGTGATTCGTCACATTACAATTAATTTATTAAACAGTAAACAGAATATCAGACTTGTTCGTACAGGATGTTTGTACAGCATAGATGTCTCCAGTGAACCTGAAGTTACTGCATGGGAACGTGCGGGGTGTAGTCTTAAGTCAAGTTAAGCTCACCAGACACAGGAAGAGTTTCTCTCTAGAAAGAGAACTGTGGCTGCTTCCCCGGGCTGTAGACGGTGTAGAACTGCTACCAGATTATCGTTTGATCCTCCACTACTGATGAAAGTCGTGGCATTGAACTGCTTTGTAAATGGTGGTCTGTTTGGTGTCACCAGCGCGACAAGCTGCGTCAACAAGGTAATGTGGCGGAAGGACAGAAAAAAGCAATCGTATTTAAAACTATCCATGACAACACCGAGAATGAAACGGTTTGATTTGATGGTGTATCAACGTGGCTTCGCCAACGAGTCTACAAGCAGTGGTGTACCACTTGCAGCCGTGTAAAACGGCGTAATGTTAGGTTGGTGGCCTAGTTCGTAGCGTTGTTTTTTGCAAGTAGGTATTCTGGTTGCTGTGTGATTCTTTATCGATTGTCTTTCCTTATTTGTTGTTTACTGTTGCTATTCGAGTTTTTATATTTTCATTTGGTGATCTGGATATACTGAGTGCAGCTGTGGACGCTAGGAAATAGAGTCGAGAAATCGGAACATTTCCGACACTTTCTCCTCTTTGAGTTCAATAGAGGCGTGACAATAGCGGGAGCAGACAGAGAAGTTTGCGCCGTGTACGGGAATAGTGCCACAGGACATAGCACGGTAAAAAAGTCGTTTCTCGTTTCAAGGAGGATCGTTTTGACATTAGTGTCTCGCCACGTTCAACAAGACGCTCGGGATTTGCGACACTTTCTTCTGTTTGAGTTCAATAGAGGCGTGACAATAGCGGAAGCAGACAGAGAAATTTGCGCCGTGTATGGGAATAGTGCCACAGAACATAGCACGGCAAGATAATCGTTTCTCGTTTTAAGGAGGATCGTTTTGACATTAGTGTCTCGCCACCTTCAACAAGACGCTCGGGATTTGATGAAGCTCGTTTAAACGCATTAAACCCAGAATGATCCACGTCACTGTACTCGAGAACTTGCAAATGAAATGAGCTCTGATCATCGCACCATCGTGCGACATTTGCATGCATTGAGAAACGTACAAAGATCGGATGTGTGGGTACCGCCTGTTCTAAACATGAATCACGTCGATCAGCAGGTGGCCTTACGTGCATCTCTGCTCGTTCGTCATCAGTTGGCTCGTGAACGACGCAGAACATTCCTATTCTGTACCATTAATGGTGACGCGACAGGGTGTCTTTATCGCTAAAAAAGAAAAACCAAGAAATGCTTGAGCCCAAACAAAGCAGCAGCTACCACTTGTGCGCACCGACAGAAGGTAATGTTATGCATCTCGTGGAGCAGTGACGATGTAGGGTACTATCAATGTTTCCCCGAGGTGTAACCATCAATGCTGACATTTACTGTCAACAACTGAGACGTTTTCCAGACATAATCCAAGAACAACGACCAGGAAGATTGCGATAAGTAATGCTACTCCACGATAAAACCCGCCTACATTCAGCTAAACTGACAAAAATCACTGTTCAGAAGTCGGGTTGCGGTCATTCGCACGTTATTCATCTGATCTGGCACCCTCAGATTTTCACCTTTCCCGCCCTCTGTCGAACAACCTACAAGGAAATTATTTTCCGGATGAAAATACGCTCCGAACGTGGCTTGACGAGTTCTTCGGCACAAAATCACGTGATTTGCACTGTCGCGGAAAGGTTAGCAGATTGTTGGCAGCGTTGGCAGATCGTTATAAATATTGAAGGAGAACATATTATTGACGGTTAAAGCCTCTGTTGTGTTCCTTAAACCTAATATAACTGGACGTAAAATGATTGTAACTCACAGCGACTACAGACGAGTGACTCGCCTTGCCTGTAGCAATCAGTTCTAAACACGTCAGAAAATGGAAGTCTATGTGAACTTTCTTCTGAGTGAACAGCAGCAAAAATAAACCAGGTGCTCATACGTCTCAAGCTATGAGCACTTTTTGAGTCACGGGGTTCACTAACAATTTTTTCTTGTTTAATTTTATGCTACGGCTTCCTAAAATAGGAAAACAAAGAAGCTGCATTAGAAGAGATTCGCTGTCAGAACGTGAACTGCATGAAAAACGCGATTCCTCACAGCGGAAAATATTGCTGTGGTTTTTCAAAGAGCATTACAACACATAAATTAAACAGTAAGTTTGGACGTAAAATGTGGTTCGACGAGTTGTGATTTCGCCTCTTTCCAAATAATGCAACGTGTTTATCAGTAAGCGGCTCAGTGATGGTGTGGCAAGGTTGGGTATACGATATTTTGGAACTTTTTTTCGTTTCATGACTTCGACCTACTCATTTTCCAGTTATCGTGAATCACGGTGTTTATTTCAACATTCTCCAAGAGTCCCCCTTTCTGATACTTCATCAAGATGATTATACTGTCGACGCTTCCATCTTCTAAGACGGCTACAGCTGTGATGAAGTGCTTCAAACATCCGTTCCTGATTTGATGTAACTCGCCTGCCCTCTGAACTATCCGCTGAAAATGTCATAGAAAATGTGTGGGAGTACTTGGAAGAGCGAGTCAGCTGTAGCAATCAATATCATCGTAATTTGCTATCTCCACGTGATCTGATCGTCAATGATTGCCTTCAGCTGAAGGTGGCATAGCCTACCTGAAGTAATGTTGAGTAAAAAACATCGCTGCAGTATCATATTTCAAAAGCACAACCGGCTTTGTAACGTTAGTTATATCAAATGGTTCAAATGGCTCTGAGCACTATGGGACTTAACATCTATGGTCATCAGTCCCCTAGAACTTAGAACTACTTAAAACTAACTAACCTAAGGACAGCACGCAACACCCAGTCATCACGAGGCAGAGAAAATCCCTGGACCCGCCGGGAATCGAACCCGGCAACCCGGGCTTGGTAAGCGAGAACTTTACCGCACAACCACGAGCTGCGGACGTTAGTTATATCATCAGGTAAAGTTCTTAATAGAACGAAACCGTGAAATAATACCAGAAAGTGAATAGCTTGCGTAAAAAGAATGTCAGGAAGTGAAAACCTTGGGTAAAAGGAAAGTCAGAACTCTGCCAAAAGTGGCTGAATGTAATATAAAATATGACAATCACCAATACTTATAACGTGACTCTAGAGTACATGCGATGTTAAATTTTTCCCCAGATTTCTAGAATTTTATTGCAGTCACGTCTTACCCCGCAATAAAGTAACGTAGAAGGCTGGACATTAGCAGGAACCTAAAAAAGGAATATAAATAAACTTTTCAGATAAGGAGGAATGTAGGAAGGAAACAGATAAAGAGATAAACCGGGGAATACCATACCAGGTCCCAGTGAATGCGACGCGCGCCAATACAGGGCAGCGCTGCGACTGACAGCAGACTGAGGCGGTAACATATGACTGGACACTAGGCAGTGCAAAGTCCTGTCCAGTGTTCTTTGTTTGTGGATGACTTCTCTGTGTTTTTCTCCTCTTCCAGCCTTGCCACGGCAACACATCAGTTGCAACTCACTCTTCGACGTTTGGATGAATGGGCGCAAAAGGGTGGTTTTAAGTTTTCCACCGAGATGTCCGTGTGTGTTCTTTCTCACCGTTCTCATTCGATTTTAACCTTTCCTGAGTTGAAGATGAGAGACACTGTCCTTACTTTTAGTGACACAGTGAGATTTATGGGGCTCATTTTTGGTTCTAAGCTTCTTAGAGACCTAAAAAACTGTCACTTAAGGCTTTAAGTATTTTAAAGTGTCTTGGCCACAGCACATGGGGAGCAGATGGGACTTGTCTGCCCCAGTTTTACAGGGCATTTGTGCGATCTCGGCTCGATTATGGGTGCACGCTGTGTGGGTCTGCAAGGCCTTCTTATTTAAAGATGTTGTGTGTGGTGCACCATGAAGGGCTTCGGTTGGCCACTGGGGCATTTATAACAAGCCCCATACCAAGCCTCTGTGCAGAGGCCGGTGAACTGCCCCCTCATATGGGGCGACGGCTACTTACGTGCGCGAGGCGTATAAAACTATGTCCACACCATACACACCTGCATACCATACCATTGCTCAGATTTCTCTGGCACGGCTATTTCATAACCGGAAACGAGCACAGGAATGCCTTTCAGAAATAGATAGGGCTGGTCTTAATGTCTTACATCGGTGTTGGAGCAGATTTCCACCTTGGCTCCTCCAGAAACCCAGACTTATTTCAGCTTTGACTGATTTTAAGAAAGATAGTATGCCAGATTTTATATTCCAATCTCTGTTTTTTAATATTTTATATGTGCATCGTTTACACTGATGGCTCCAAACAAGGAAATTTCCTTAGCTGTTTTGTAGTGTTCCCTGATCATGTCACCAGGATTCGCCTGCCTGTTGAACATACCGTTTTAGCAGAGGAGCTAGACGCGATCCTGAAGGCACTGGAGCAGATGAATCGTATTCGGTATAATCGGTTTCTCATCTGCTCCGATTCCCTTGCTGCCTTACAATAGTAGCAGAATCTGTACCCAGCTGAGGAGTTGGTCCAGCTGATATGTGACCAACTGTACTTGCTCCAACGGCGGGGTAAGCAGGTGTCATTCTGCTGGGTGCCAGGTCGTGTCGGAATATGGGGCAATGAGGAGACCGATCGGACGGCCAAAGAAGCCTGCAGAGAGCAGGATGTGACAGTGTGTCTTATTCCCTTGTAGTCTGTCATTTCTGCATTCCACAAGAAGTGCATGCAGTTGAGCGAGGAAGAATGGTAGGCGGTGACACCAATAAGCTGCGATTGGTGAAGTCAACAACTCGGCCGTGGCGTTCCTCCTGCCGGTTGCTCAGGCGGGATGAAGTGATCCTCACGCTTCTTCGGATTGGGCACTGTCCTCTCACACATAGCTTTCTCTTACGGCGGGAGGATCCCCCGTTTTGTGATGCTTGTGGTGTGCACATCTCTGTCCACCACATTTTAACGGAATACATTTTATACCTTGATGCGAGGGCAGAAGCAAATATTAGTGTGGATCTGCCCCGTATTTTAGCTGATGATGACAATAGTGTAAGTAGGGTTTTAAAGTTTTGCGATGTGTCTGGACTCTGTCCTAAACTTTTAGGCTGTAGGTTTTAGTGTATTGCAGAGTGCCTGGCTCCCCTTTTTTTTCCTTGCGGACAGCCAGCCACTACCACCTGCTACACTCCTGGAAATGGAAAAAAGAACACATTGACACCGGTGTGTCAGACCCACCATACTTGCTCCGGACACTGCGAGAGGGCTGTACAAGCAATGATCACACGCACGGCACAGCGGACACACCAGGAACCGCGGTGTTGGCCGTCGAATGGCGCTAGCTGCGCAGCATTTGTGCACCGCCACCGTCAGTGTCAGCCAGTTTGCCGTGGCATACGGAGCTCCATCGCAGTCTTTAACACTGGTAGCATGCCGCGACAGCGTGGACGTGAACCGTATGTGCAGTTGACGGACTTTGAGCGAGGGCGTATAGTGGGCATGCGGGAGGCCGGGTGGACGTACCGCCGAATTGCTCAACACGTGGGGCGTGAGGTCTCCACAGTACATCGATGTTGTCGCCAGTGGTCGGCGGAAGGTGCACGTGCCCGTCGACCTGGGACCGGACCGCAGCGACGCACGGATGCACGCCAAGACCGTAGGATCCTACGCAGTGCCGTAGGGGACCGCACCGCCACTTCCCAGCAAATTAGGGACACTGTTGCTCCTGGGGTATCGGCGAGGACCATTCGCAACCGTCTCCATGAAGCTGGGCTACGGTCCCGCACACCGTTAGGCCGTCTTCCGCTCACGCCCCAACATCGTGCAGCCCGCCTCCAGTGGTGTCGCGACAGGCGTGAATGGAGGGACGAATGGAGACGTGTCGTCTTCAGCGATGAGAGTCGCTTCTGCCTTGGTGCCAATGATGGTCGTATGCGTGTTTGGCGCCGTGCAGGTGAGCGCCACAATCAGGACTGCATACGACCGAGGCACACAGGGCCAACACCTGGCATCATGGTGTGGGGAGCGATCTCCTACACTGGCCGTACACCACTGGTGATCGTCGAGGGGACACTGAATAGTGCACGGTACATCCAAACCGTCATCGAACCCATCGTTCTACCATTCCTAGACCGGCAAGGGAACTTGCTGTTCCAACAGGACAATGCACGTCCGCATGTATCCCGTGCCACCCAACGTGCTCTAGAAGGTGTAAGTCAACTACCCTGGCCAGCAAGATCTCCGGATCTGTCCCCCATTGAGCATGTTTGGGACTGGATGAAGCGTCGTCTCACGCGGTCTGCACGTCCAGCACGAACGCTGGTCCAACTGAGGCGCCAGGTGGAAATGGCATGGCAAGCCGTTCCACAGGACTACATCCAGCATCTCTACGATCGTCTCCATGGGAGAATAGCAGCCTGCATTGCTGCGAAAGGTGGATATACACTGTACTAGTGCCGACATTGTGCATGCTCTGTTGCCTGTGTCTATGTGTCTGTGTGATCATGTGATGTATCTGACCCCAGGAATGTGTCAATAAAGTTTCCCCTTCCTGGGACAATGAATTCACGGTGTTCTTATTTCAATTTCCAGGAGTGTATTTGTACGACTAGTCGTGTAATTCTGCAAACACCTGGACAAATGAAATGATAACCGTTCAATTTCTTACCGTTTTGACAAACAAATTGCGACTTCGATGACTATCCCGCATATCTTTTCTCAGAAATAACGAAGTGAGGTTAAGACATAGGGAAAAAAGTTTCCGGGTGGTTGCAGAATTGCGTATAGTGACTGCCCGTAAAAATATATCGATCACTCGGGTAGATCATTTGAAGTTATATGTAGGGAGCGTTCATCTGGCTCGGGTTCTAACTCAGTTTTGGGAAACCATTTGGCAAAGAAGCTTACGGTATATCATTGTTGTTGTTGTTGTGGTCTTTAGTCTTGAGACTGGTTTGATGCAGCTCTTCATGCTACCCTAACGGTATATCATATTAGAAGAAAAACGGAAACAGGTAGAGGATTAGACACAGTATCTGTAATAATTGGCCATGACAAAACAGCTATTTCCTGTTTATATGTTAACATCGCTTAGCGTTGTGGAGAAAGAAATATTGGTAAACCTGCTTCCGTATAATATTTATGGAGAATAATCAAACTCGACTGTATAAGTCTCATCCGCAAACATACACTCACTCTTAACAATAAAACGAGTAAACGAACTATAAATCCCTCTGATCAACGTGCTTATATCAACGAATAACAAGAAATCAGGCGATAATCAAGAATGTTTGACGTCTGGCACAATTAGGGATCTATTCACACTCATGAGCTTGTCTAGAAGCTCTAATGGACCGGAAAGAACTTAAAAAGTAGTCCGGAGATAGCCAAAAGACCCTCAACTCAGGAAAGAGGAAACAAAAATAGGATACCTATGTGGGGTTCACTGAAAACACTGTACTATCAAATCGAAACAGGAGGAAGTGAGGGGACGCAGCAGTTCAAACTACTGCTTCCAATTCAGATTAATTAGGAAACAATAATACGTAATATACAATAGGATATCAAGAACATTAAAGTTAGAAACTGAATCATCATAGATACAGACTATTAAATAACACTCACTAGCGGCTAAAATTTCCGAATAACAGTTTACTTAATTTCGATAGGCAGAATATCCAAAGAGCAAAGTGCCTAGCATTAAAGGATATGGAGACTAGCAAGTGAATTCAGATGAAACATATCTTGAAAATAGATTCCAATGAAAAGGTCCCTGGTGGAGTAAAGAATATTCTCGTGTAGTGTGGATAAGGTAGCTAAACAGCGCATGGTCATCAGCGAAAGAACGTACAGCCGGATGAAAACATTAAATCTACAATTTTTTAAGAAAACAGAGAAAGGCAACAGAGAATATTACCATCCAAGGTAAAAGAAAATTAGAATTGGAGCAATTTATTTCAATTAAAAGAAATTTCGAAGGAACATTTATGTGCAGTCACTGGTGGAAAATGAATACAAAATAATAATTAGTCAAAAATTGACACTGCAGGCTGATGGTAGAATACTTTGGATAGCTACAAAGCCCTCCTAGACTAACAAGCAAAGTTGCTACATCGAGCATACAACTAAACTTGGACTCAGCACTACGAGACGAGATTGAAACAGACTAATTACGAAGCTCTAGAACAACAAGGGCTTGGAGAGTACTGGATAACAGCTGAGGTGTGTAAACGTTCCAGTCCACAAACGGTCAACAGCGTGTTCCAGTTGATGCTAATTAGTAATACAAGCGAGATTTACAGCAACGGGAAAGGTAAACCGATACATTTACGATACAAACAATGGCTCTGAAGTAAGGATAATAACTACAGAGGTACCTCAAATATATCACAGACATACAGAATCTTCTCTACGACAGTGATCCAGTAGTTAGAGGGCCAGGTGGAACGAGGATTTCACGATCAACATGCTGGTTTTAGAAAAGTGCATAATGTGTGGAATGATACTTGACTTCCTAAGTATTTGTAAAGCACAGAGGTTAAAGAAACATTCCTCAAGAAATAGGGGAGACGAAGAGTCAGATGTTAAGAAACGAAACTGGAACAAACGCTACCTGAATTGTTTTATTCATTGGCACCATTTGACCAGCAGGTACAATTGATGAGAACGATCTGTCTAAGTCATTTTTCAAATTCCCACATATACGCAGAAAATGTTTACGGAAGAAGGTAATGGTAATAAGGGCTAAATTAAAATATATTACACAAAAGAGAACACTGCTATTATCTCTGTAATAAGCACTTAAAATCTCATGCTGTTATAGCACATACAACAACAATCACACAGGCTAACATGCTGAAGAAGTAAAGGTCGAAAACTGGATTGTTGATACCGACTGCAAAGACTAACTATGGGAAACCCGTAATTCAACTACACAGAGAACGACAGAAAAGGAAATTATTCAGTTTAAACACAACAGAGTTAACTAATGCCCAGACATGAAACTGGTCAGAGATAATACTACATTTTAACAATCATCAACAATAAGATAGGAAACTCCACTGAAATCAACGTAGGACATAATCAGACAATTATCAAACCAGTATGCTTATAAATGCGAATCACTAGAAATAACATGAAACCGATGAAGAGATAGCTGGAACTTGAAATTCTGAAAAGTATTCCTGGGCAACAGTATAAACATATCAACACTGCTGGAAAAAGAACTTAGTATGAGTGGAAATAAAACATCTATTTTGAACCGATGGCGGCATATGCCACCTAGCGGGTAGCAACGTATGATAATGGTTTCAACGTCGTCGTCCGACAATAGAAAGCGAAGTGGCATAGCTACCAGGGCGCCATCTGTGTCTACCATGTAATATGGAATGCTTACAGCCAAAGGGCTCAGTGTGGTGCAAATGTGCGAAGCAACCATGCAACCATGACATAGAGACGCACTCTTGCTACCAACAACAAACTGAGCGAGATTGAAAATGGTCAAATCGTAACCTTCCGATTGGCGGGATGTTTCTTTCAGGAAACTGTCCCATAAGATGAAGGTGTTGCATCAGTTGTACAACGATGTTGTTTCCAGTGTGGCTAAGCGGTTCTAGGCGCTTCAGTCTGGAACCGCGTGACCGCTACGGTCGCCGGTCCGAGTCCTGCCTCGGGCATGGATGTGTGTCATGTCCTCAGGTTAGTTAGGTTTAAGTAGTTCTAAGTCCTAGTGGACTGATGACCTCAGATGTTAAGTTCCATAGTGCGCAGATCCATTTGAACCATTTTTTTCAGTGGTCACGTGAACATTCTCACACCCTTAGGTACGTTCTGGAGTCCACGCAGCACAGACGCCCGCCATGAATGTGATATGGTAAGGGCAGCAGTGGCAGACAGTACAGCAACCACAGCACAGATTAGTGTGCTTGCGAGCAAGCCAACCGATTATTAGCAGTGGGTCTATGAGTGTGCACACCTCTAGCTTATTTTCCACTCACACCTCAGCATCGACGTGCAGATCTCAGCTGCTGCCGTTAGAGGATCACTTGGAAGGCGGAACGGCGAGCCGTGGTCTTCAGCGACGAAAGCAAATTGTGCCTGCATGCAAGTGATTGATGTTTGTGCGTACTATATGTCTTTGTCCATGGCACACTGGCCCCAATGCATTCTTATGAGCCAGGGTGCGATAAGCTGCGATCATGTTCACCTTAGGTGTTTCTGGAGGGGACGCTAACCAGCACTCGACTATTTTCAGAATGTGGTGGTGCCCTTTCTTTTGCCGTTCTTATAACAGGAGAGGGATGTTTTGTTCCAACAAGATAATGCTCGCCCCGAAACTGCATGTGAAACCCAACATGCTCTGCAGGACGTGCAGCATCTTTCCAGACATGTCTCCAATCGAGCACGTGTGGGATTCGATGGGATGAGGAGCAGCTCCTGCGACTAGTCATCCAACAATTCATACAGAACTACGTGAACATGAGGAGTAGTCGTGGCATGACGTTTCCCAGGACAGTATTGGCCATTTGTATGATAGACTGCATGCCAGGTTCAGCGCCTGCCTTGCCGCTTGTGGGGGCTACACCACGTACACCATTACTGAGCCTCCACCAACTACAACAATCTCCTGCTGACATACAGTATCCATGAATTAACGAAGTTGTCTCCTTACCCGTACACTTCCATCCTCTCAATATAATTTTAAACGAGACGTCCGACCACGCATAGTGTCTCTAGTCATCAACAGTCCAATATCGGTGTTGACGAGGACCAGGCGTCTTGGAGCCATCAAGGGTACACGAGTGTCCCTTCGGCTCCGCAAAACCAATATCAATGAAGTTTCGGTGAATGATTCGCTCTGATATTTGTTGATGGCTTCTGTCGTCGGTCCCGTTCTTGCAGGTTCTTTTCCCGGCCGCAGTGGAGATTTTATATTTTACCGGATACATTATACTCAATGTACACTAGTGAAATGGTCGTACGGGAAAATCCCCACTTCATACTACCTCGGAGGTTCTGTGTCCCGTCGCTCGTGCGTCGACTATAATGCCACGCTCAAACACACTTAAATCTTGATGTCTGTTTACATATCTCTCTGATTGAATACGCATGTCTTTCGCGGTACAGTGTACGTTAATTCAACACAGGTAACAAATTAAGGCTCTAAATTCAAAGCATCATATGACAGGGATGGGCGATTATATCATTAAAACACACATGTGCTGAGTTAATTACTCTGTTGAATGAGAGTGAGACATCTTCTACGTGGCAACGGCCGTGTAATAGGAAATTTTTATATTCTTCGATTGAACAAATTATACTGCAAAAATCTTCCTGTAGCTTCTTCTCTATAACGACACAACTGTTTCCTTTATTGCTGCAAGTTTGCAGCTAATAGTCAACGTCACATGTTGCTTGTAATTCTGCCGAAATATCCGATTATAGGCCCCTATGCGTACGGAGTGTGAGAGAATGACTATGCCATGCTAAGCGCCCTTATCTCATATCTCGTTTCTAAAGGCTTCAGGCACGATATGAGGAGGGGCAGTATAATTTTAGGATAGTTTTATACGAATTCCAGCCGATTCACTAAATTATTCCAACAGGGTTTCAAAAAGAACGTCGGCTTTCTTCTAGAAATATCTCTTTAACATTTGGTGAGTGTTTCCTTTGTAAGGTGAAGAGGCAGTGCACGATTTATTTTACTGCGTGAGGAGTATTATGGCGAAATGACGCTAAATTAGTCACTCTTACTGCCTGACTTGGCGAGTCCCAGTGCCAGACTGAGTTCTCCGCTGCGGTTGTCGGCTAGGAGCGAGCAATCGCTCAAGCTGTCACTGAGCTCCTTTGTGGAGAATGAGGAGAGCCTATGGAATGGCTTCTCGTTCTGAACTTCAACTTACGTCCTGTGTCCTGATGAAGTTTTTAACAAATGTCGCTGATGTGCAACGTAGACAATGGATCAGCGGGAAGTCAGTTTGCTGTTGACTCAATTTATTCTCTTTTATGGACATTACGTTATTAAGTATCCTCATAGAAAATATTTGTGCAGACTACTTATATCTGTGATCTGCAACATAACGTCTGAAATACACGATGGCTAATTCCACTGCCACAGCCAAACCACACACACACACTGTTAGGAGTACTCAACACAGTACATGTTACACCTCCTGGAAAACATGGTGTTATTATGATATGGGCCTCGCACTGAAGATCGTCGTATAGTGACCGAACTCTATCTGTAAAATAAAGTATTTCAATCATTACGACCGACGTTGCCAGTTATCATAAATATATCTAACATACTTGTAAAATGCTTCTACGGATTTCTACCTTCAGCTCACTAAAGCCCTAAGCCTTTCTTTAGCGCAAGATATTTTATAGCCTATAGGATGACGCTCTGATTTTTATATTTCATTTATGTCGCACGTAAATGTAAAAGGTAAATATTTTATGATCTTATGTATATATTTTTCCTTCCGTTTCCGTCTATGTGCAAGCATCAATTTTTAGTTACGACGCCCAAAGTAGGTGCCTCTCAGCTGTACGATCAACCTTTCGAATTTTTATTCGTACAGCTATATCTTAAGCTCCACCTGGTTCAGTGCTGTTGTGACCGCATCGGCACCGTTAGAACGTATGCTGCCGCCAAAGATACACCGACCTGCCAGCACTCCTGTAACCAACGGAAACTCAAGATCAGTGAAATAAAGAACAGCTAGAAAACAGATGTGATGGGAAACATTGTTACTGGACGAAAGACAATGGACCAATAGGATTCGTGTATGCTGTGTAGATTGCTTGAAAGAATTTGCCACGAGGCGTTCCCAGCGGTTGAGAAAACCTGAAGCCATTCAAATTTTTAATGTGAGTTTTCTTTGAAAAGGTGTTGAGATGCAACTTACGTCAAACATTTAAAGCGTAGAGGTTACTTTGACATCATATTGTGAAAAGAATGTTAATATATTATACATTATACAGGAAATTCAATTAGAAACAACGAGTTTTGACAATCAGTTCGTCATTTTTATTAAAAGGTATTTAACAAAATAATAGCAAATACTTGGGGTAGAGTTTCATGCATGTCATCAGTCTGTGGAATCATGATTAACTTTAAAATTGTTACAGACGACTTTAGCAATAAACTTAGACAATTTGAAGAACAATGGAAAAAAGCTCAGTATAAGTATTAATCTGTATCCTAGCACATCACACATTCGCCAAAATTGGTTGAGCCTTTGTTACACATGCCACAAATCCAATTTTTGAAAGTGTTCCAGCATATCCAGTTATCAGCGTGGTGGCAGAACTAGAGGTCACACAGTTGTAACAGAAGTTGTTGTCCTCCTTATTGCCTCTATTCTTGTCCTTCCTTTTGCCTGTTATTTCTTTCTTGCGAGAGAAATGGCTTACAGGAACTTCTGCCGGGTGGTTATAATTAAACTTTCCCTTTTTAACATGTTATATCACGGAGACTAATTACCACACGAGGACCAAAGTTGGTAGCATTAATGTCAAGAAAATGGGAAAGAGAGTCGCACAAGATAAGACCGTGCTGCTTCCTCTGTTTGTGTCTCATTAATTGGTTTGTTGTTTTTATAGGCAGTATGATGATGTCCCCGAAGGATAAAACGCGTTATTGATGTTAAATAACTTGGCAGTCACGACTGTTTTAATTCTGAAAAAAAACTTTCAATTTGTGAAACTTCCTGGCTGATTAAATCTATATGCCAAACTAGAAGTGGAACCCGAGACCATTGCAAAAAAGCGAGTTTCGGTCCAGCACACTGTTTTAATCAGTCAGGAAGTTTTATATCAGCTCTCTCTCCGCTGCAAAGTGAAAAACTCGTTGCGGAAAAGATTCAACAGGGTTGCGGCTAAGCCATGTCGCCGCAGTATCGTTTCTTCAGGGGTGCTAGACCAGCAAGTTTCGCAAAACTTCTCTGAAGTCTGGAAGGTATTAGATGAGGCACTGCGGGAAGCAAAGCTGTGACGGGAGATAGTGACTCGTGCCTGATTAGCTCAGTCGGAAGAACAGTTTCTTGCTACAGGAACACGTGCCGTGTTCGAGGGCTGGCGCGGCATGCAGTTGCCATATCGACGCATACACCGCTGCAAAGAGAGCAATTCATTTTTGGTTACAAATAGTCATTTTTCTTATATTTTCGTTTCAGGCATCGTTATGGAGAACCATTCAAGGATATGAACGTCCTTGGCAGATTAAATCTGTGTGCCGTACTGGGTTTCTAGCCTGAAACCTTTGCCTTTCGCGGGCAAGTGACCCGTCAGTAAGTTACTGATTGGCGCACATTCAATTGCAGAGTGACGATTCTTATTGGAAATATGCCTTTAGGCTGCTTACAAGGCACTCCTTCCCTGTATTATTTTTTCGTAGGGGTTCTAGTTGCGAAACATATGCACAAGTTTTGTATAGTTTGCAGGGTAGAACAAAGGAACTGGCGGAAATAAAGCTGTGGGGGCGAGTCGTGAGTCGGACTTAAATATCTCAATCGAAAAAAAGTTAATGGGCCTAGAAGTTTCAAATCTGCTAACACTCCACTATATATTCATTCCGGAAATTGTATAATTAATATTTGCGACAAAATATACGACATGAGGAAGTTCTGTTACTTTGGAAGCAAAATGACAGCTCACGAACGAAGTATACGGGACACAAAAGATAGACTAGACTGTGAGAAATTTTATAATTAATAGTTGCGACAAAGTATACGACATGAGGAAGTTCTGTTACTTTGGAAGCAAAATGACAGCTCACGAACGAAGCAAACGGGACACAAAAGATAGACTAGACTGTGAGAAAACCTAAAAAGGAGGCAGTCGATGCATTTCAGATGTCATGCAATAGTATGACGTTAAAAATTAGGTGGTCTGATAAAAAATGATGAGTATCCCAGTCGAATCGACGAGACGAGTAACATGTATAAAACATATAAGATGAAGGGACAGGATAGTAGGAACAGTGTTAAGACATCAAAGAATAATTTTCGTGTTGTTTGAGGAAGCTATTGAGCTAAGAAACTGTTGAGGAAGACAGACATAGGGACATGAGCAACAAATAACTGAGGACGTTGGTTCCAAGAGAACGAGTTGGTAGAGGAGTGAAATCCATGGTGGGCTGCTTGAAACCGACAGAAGATCCCAAAAGTAAAAAGAAAGGAAATCGAATCGAGAATACTACACAGTGTCGTACAAATGTCATGAAACTAAATATTTTGATACTATCAGATATAATAACAGCAAATGAGTGGACGTCAAGGCGTTGTTCTGGTTCATTTCGACACAAACACTTTCGTTAGAATGGCAGGAACTGATTTTATAGTTTATTTTATTATTGTTAACTGATTCTGGGAGGTGTTTTCGTTTCAGCTATTACTTTTAAAACGATTTTGTACTTACTGTGCGTTTGATGACTTGTACGTTTTATATTTTTGCACCATTTCCCGTTGGCATGGTAGTTTCTTTTACGAGATGCGTTCAACAAGTAATGCTACTCATTTTTTTTTCCTGAAGGCAGCACTTATTAAGGATTCCAAAACACCAAATTATTCCCCAATCCTTTGTCTAGAAAACCCTATTTTTCATCATAATCTCCGTTCAATTAATTACGCCACCTACCTGGGAGGGACTGAAGGCACGCATTTCACCACTGTTCGATGTCGGAGCGAACTTCTTGCTGCATCAGTAATCTCCCGATCACGCACGTATTTCTTCCCGTGGAGTGCATCCTTCATTGGACCAAACAGAAGGAATTCAGAAGGTGCTAAGTGGGGCTGTAAGGTGGATGAGAAAGAACAATACAATGACGTTTTGCGAGCTCCTCTCGGGTATGTCATCAGTTGCAACAGGAAAATCCAGTTTTGTAGCGTAGTGTTTGATTGTGATCCATCGATCACGTCAAATGAGAGTGTCCGCACGTTCTAACGTGGCCAGAGACACAGCTGCACGCGGGAGGTCGAAGGGTTTGCACGATCTTGTTGCGAGGTGATTCGACACTTCGCCCAAAAACTCACAGTGCATTTGTTCACTGCCACGTCTCCTTTGGCATCTGCAAGCCCCTACGAACAGCTGCGATCCTCTGATTCTCTGCCAGAAGAAATTCAATGAAAGATCTCTGCCTGGAACGCATCTACGTTACAGACGTCATTTTGAGGGCTACATATAGCACCGCCACCTTTCGGAATTTCATGAAACTATAGGGATATTCCACGACGTTGCATAAAAAATTTAACATTTTTTCGACCAATATTGGCCGAGAAAAGCATATGTTACGTTGCTTAAATAGTAATGGCGATTAGACTGCAACCATCTCTTACAGTTGTTTTAATCCGAATTCTCCGTTCTTGGTCTTCCAGTCTTATTGTTCCCTCGTGGTTCTTGTACATGTTGTATGTTACTCGTCTCTCCTCATAAATTACCACCATTCATGTCAGAATTCCGAATATCTCGCGGCATTCTACACTGCAGAGCACTTTTCCTAGGTCAACACATTCAGTGGATCCATTATCAACAGCAATGTGAGAAATGCCTCTTCGTAACTTTATCTACTTGAAGCTAAACTAATCGTCGTCTTACAGATCCTTCACTTTCTTCACTTGTTAACGGGATAGTACAATATTTCTCGCTCTTATGTGACCTTCCTAGTACCGAAATTGTGCCGATGCCGTCAGGTGCCACTTGAAAGTGGGGCAATAGAAAAATGAATAACAATCGTAGTCGCAGTTTAAAATATAATAATTTCACATCTTGTACAACAGTGTTATGTTCCGGAAGCACTTTTGTAATCGGACACATAAGGTTTTATAACTTTTTAATCGTTATCACTGCTATAGACACGTGTGCTTTATGGTTATGGAGAGAGTAAGTTGTCCTTAAAGAGGAGAGCAACACGGTATGTGATGGCAGTGAGGAAGTAGTATTACTCTCCTCGACCACAAAGCAGAGCAGAGCCTCCGAACGGGACTGCGGCTCGAGCTGTAAAAACTCGGGCAGAAAGAAAAGTGCGGTAAGCCCGGGACGTGATGTGTGTCTTCCCTACTGCTCCCGCAGCCAGCGATGATGGCAGCGGTGAAAGGAGTGGCGGCGGAGGGCAGAAACCGTGGAGGCCGTTAGCCGAGGACGAGCTGGGCAGTGGGCACGGATGGAAGAGATCGATGGTGTCGTTGGACGTGGGAGCCGACAGCATCGGTCAGTCGCTCACAGTGCGGAAGCAGGAGGGTCGATGCTTCTAACGGGCACGAGGAAGATCAATTAGCTTCATCTTTACCTTCTCTGAAAGTCACAGTCGTACTTGGCACGTTCGTTTTCTACTATAACTAGCGACCTCGGCTGTGCTTCGTAATTGCTAAATATGTATGCCAATTTGGATATACATCTTGCTATTTTTGCCCCCCACCACCCTCGCCTCTCTGTCTGTCATCTCCTTGTAACCTCCCCACAAAAATGTAAATGAATATATTTTAAATGTCAATGGACATAGAGCCAAGTGTAACCGCCCCATAGAATTTTTGAACAAGGACAATAATTAAATGTTAATGGGAATAGGGCTCAACGTAACCTCCCTGCAAAAATAAAAGAAAAGTCTATGATAATGAAAATGTGCAAAAATATTAAGTCCCCACAAAATTAACGTTATGCTAAACCTGATAAATCTTATAAGGCCAGCTGCGTTAACCTTAGGCCCTGTGCAATAACCAGCGTGATAAATTGATTCTTGGAGGAAAAGCACAGGAAATTTTCTTTCAATAAAATGTTTGTTTTGTTAAAATGCTTGGTTTGAAAACAAAATTATTATTGGGGCGATTCTTGAACAAATTAATTACACTTAAGATCCATTACAATACATTATTAGCTGAGCGCAAAGCTGCTTCATTACCTTATTTAAAAATATACCTCGTCCTGAATCTCGACCAGAATGCCATGTCGACGCCCGCCGACTCCTCACACACAACAGCTAACTCGCAACTGTACTACCGACTCCCTACATGCAACTGCACTGTACTCTCGCGCGCTATTACTCTCTCGCAACTGAGCTGACTACATGCTCTCTGGTCAGAGATTGTCATGGCTCGCCATCGCTGCCTATGAAACGTACGCGTTTCATAACCCTCCACTGGGGGGCCAAAAATTTGGCAGCGATGGTGAGTCATTTGGACTTGCCAAGCGCGGCAAAATTTTTCCTTAACTAATTAACTTTACAATTACAAAGAATATACAGACGTAGAACATGAAATAAATATGGTGCACATGCACCGAGTACAAAACATTTCAGACAATGACAAAATGTGAGTACAAAACAAATGACATAAGTGCACATACAGAATATATCAGAAAATGTATATACAATGAGTAACAAATGACATAAGTGCATACGCACTGAAGTATTGAACATCAGGAAATCTGAAATGTATTGGCAACGAGTACAAACCATATTGAAAAATGAGATAAGTGCACAGGCACTGAAGTTCAGTAGAAAACATATTAACACATGACATAAGTGCATACTCACTGAAGTATTGGACATATCATGAAATCACAAAGAAAATGTATATACAATAAGTACAAATCATGTTTACAAATGACAAGAGTGCAGATGTACTGAAAAATTCTTCAAAGTTTTCACAACAAATCTCATTGACAAATAACATAGGTGCACATATACTGTAGTTTAGAACATATTAGCAAATGAGGAAATGTCCTAATCAGTATAATTCATATTGACAAATGACAAAAGCGCACACGCACTGTAGTACTCTCTAGTATTTTTCTACAACGAACAAACAAATCAAGGAGTGTAATAAAGTGCACATGCACTATAGAAGTCTTTAGTAATTTCAGGATAACTGATCTCATTAACAAAAGAAAAGAAGTACACACGCACTGTATATGACTTTTTCATTTTACAATAATTAGGGAAGGAATAGGAAGGATTGCGTCATGGTTGTAGCACTTAGGTTGCGCGCAGCTGCACTGAAAGTCTATATCTTTCCACAGAAGTACAACACCAAATGAGGCAATTTGCAGTTCTTTTCCCAGAAGTATTTATCAGCGTATCCAAGACACTGAAATGACGTAGTAATATTCCCTGTTATCATTTTGGCAGTACATTAGGTACACCAAACAGTGGGACCATAATAACGTCTTCATCGCTCACGGTGGTGGACAGCATGTCGTGTCAACGCCACGCTCTTACAAAGCACACCAACGTAGAATTAGTGCAAAAACCAAATATAGTGCTCCATGATCATGAGGATGGACAGGACAAATGGATATTACAGTAATTCCAGGTAATTAGGTCATAACGTGAAGGACATTAAGTCACATACTGGTCTTCATTGAGAATTACATTAGTAGTTTGTGGCATTTATAGCCCAGTTATTGAACATTTCTGTACCATGTATATAGTATTACAGAAAAATGTTCATTAATTGATTTACAGACAAGAGTGGCAATCAATGGCCGGTTACAAACCAACAGAAGTCATAATTCAAAACAAGAGCTAATGAGTGGAGCATCAAGCTATTAGTATTCATATATATAGCATAAAAGTGACATAATACAAATTTAAAATATAAGAAACTGTGGCATTCATTGGCCAGCATGTATTGAATATTACAAAACATTTATCATCATTCAGTGTTATTCAGAACTCTCTTAAATGAGCAGCATTATTTGAAACTGGTGATACATATCCCTTTTTTGTATCATTAAGAAGTCATTAGTAAAAATCAGTTAATTACAGTCATAGCATTAATAATCATGGGATTTATAAGTAGTCTTATTACAATGAACAGTGGAGTTATTAGCCAGTTACAAAACGTTATTTTTTTATATTTTTTTTTGTATTATTAAGAAGTCATTATTAAAGTGACATACTATTCAGAGCTGATCAGTATTATTCAGAATTCTCCTAAACTAGTAGCATTATTTTGGACTGGTAATACATTTTTTTTTTTTGTGCTAGCAATGCATTGCTGTGGGTAATTTTAAGGGAAAGTAAGAAGAGAAAATGAAAGAAAAAAAATTTGGTTCTGGGTTGTTCCTGTAAATGAAAAATGTGTAACGTCATTCGTCATGAGTCAGCTGTAGCAAGGTTGTGAAACAAATAGAGTATATGTGATCACATTTATAAATGATAGACACAAATGGTTAAAAAAAATGTAAGTGCTAGTACAGGTATAATATGTAACAGGTTTAGTAAGTATCATGAAAAGCTTCTGCTGGAAAAAATACAAAATGGATTATTGTGTAACCTCCCCACAAAAATGTAAATGAATATATTTTAAATGTCAATGGACATAGAGCCAAGTGTAACCTCCCCAGAGAATTTTTTAACAAGGACAATAATTAAATGTTAATGGGAATAGGGCTCAACGTAACCTCCCTGAAAAAATAAAAGAAAAGTCTATGATAATGAAAATGTGCAAAAATGTTAAGTCCCCACAAAATTAACGTTATGCTAAACCTGATAAATCTTATAAGGCCAGCTGCGTTAACCTTAGGCCCTGTGCAATAACCAGCGTGATAAATTGATTCTTAGAGGAAAAGCAAAGGAAATTTTCTTTCAATAAAATGTTTGTTTTGTTAAAATGCTTGGTTTGAAAACAAAATTATTATTGGGGCGATTCTTGAAGAAATTAATTACACTTAAGATCCATTACAATACATTATTAGCTGAGCGCAAAGCTGCTTCATTACCTTATTTAAAAATATACCTCGTCCTGAATCTCGACCAGAATGCCATGTCGACGAACGCCGACTCCTCACACACAACAGCTAACTCGCAACTGTACTACCGACTCCCTACTTGCAACTGCACTGTACTCTCGCGCGCTATTACTCTCTCGCAACTGAGCTGACTACATGCTCTCTGGTCAGAGATTGTCATGGCTCACCATCGCTGCCTATGAAACGTACGCGTTTCATCCTCCATTTTCCTGTTCATTTCTTCCCTTCCCCACCCCCACCCCCATCTCTCTCTGCACCTCCTCCTCCCTCCTCTCTTCTTTCATCTCCTCATTCCTTTTCTATATATCAAACCGCCCACCCCCCACCACTCAGTCCTTATCCTCTCCGTCACCCCTCTCGCTGATCTTGAAGCCATGTTTATTACTGTAGCCATGAAAACTTAATTGGCAATTGACGTTGCTTAAAAGAAAATGGTAAATAGATTGGAAATGGGCTAAGAGAGATCTCTCCTGGAGCCGTATCTATGAGGATACTAGGCTCGATGATAATATTTCGTATAGTTGTAAGTAGGCTGTTTAGGTTTTTATGTTGGTAACGCCACGTAGTGCTCTGAGCAAAACTGAACGTACTCAGATATTACTCTCTTTACTTATTCTGATCAACACTAAAGTGACACACAATAGTTTTAGCGCAAATCAATCTGATTTTCAAAAATCCCTACAAAAGAATGGCCCTGACTAACAATCATGAATCACTTACCTCACAAAAATCTTCGTTACTCGACCTATTGCAATACAGCGAGCGCCACTACTGACAGCTAAATAAAAGATTCAAACTACTGAAGGCACTAACTACTGATAGGCTTGTTAGCAAATGAAAGATTTTGATAGAGAACAAACAATGTATTTACGTTAATACTGTTCAAAAGTCATAATATACATATCAGTTGATGACATCCGGTCTTACAAATTTACTGCCTCTGATGGACACACGTCCAGATCATCCGCTCTCAGAACTCCGCCATCTCTCTCCCCACATTCACCACTGCTGGCGGCTCACCTCCAACTGCGCAACGCTACGCGCTGTTCACATCCAACTGCCCAACACTACAATAGCGAATATTACAACAATGAGAACCAGCCACAGACTGCACACAGCACAGTCAGTGATCTTCATACAGAGCGCTATTTGTTGTTACCAACGTAAAAACCTAAACAGCCTACTTAAATAGTTTTAATTTGCAAGCTGATAAGATTAAAAATTTTGACATGATACTGTCTCTGAAGTAGTATTCTAACAACAAGACGATGAGAAAACACATAACCTCCGTGTTTTCTGTTAAAACCGCCTAAGATGAAGAAAACTAAAAACATAGTTCGGTATACAGTTTTTGTTTAAACAATCTGTAAGACGAAAGAAATTAATGAGAGAAATATTTTTTCCAGTGTTTTAAATGCCCTAATACCATACTTTAAACTGGCTACGAGAAAGAAACGGAATCGCACAGCGCAGTACAGCATTCTCTTTCTCGAAAGTCAGTACTGTTGTGTAAAGAACTATATAGCCTACGTCCCTCTGAAAGGTTATTAGACTATGATACGAAAATTTTATGTAACTCGGTCAAGGACTTTTCCACAACTTTTCTAACAACTTTCTCCATATTATATTTTACATATGCATTTATATACTACATATGTATTACATACATATAGCATATGTTCATCCAAATGAATATTTGAATATCGTCTAAAAATCTGGAGTAAATTGGTCAAAAACTTTCCGAGATTTCTGCTAATAGTGTTTTCTCTTAATATATTATTAAATTCATATTTATGTACCGTATTTATTAAAAGTTTGTGCTCATGTCTGTCAAAACGTATAATAAAATGTCGTTTAAATACCTGAAGTAAATCGATCAAGTACACTCCTGGAAATTGAAATAAGAACACCGTGAATTCATTGTCCCAGGAAGGGGAAACTTTATTGACACATTCCTGGGGTCAGATACATCACATGATTACACTGACAGAACCACAGGCACATAGACACAGGCAACAGAGCATGCACAATGTCGGCACTAGTACAGTGTATATCCACCTTTCGCAGCAATGCAGGCTGCTATTCTCCCATGGAGACGATCGTAGTGATGCTGGATGTAGTCCTGAGGAACGGCTTGCCATGCCATTTCCAACTGGCACCTCAGTTGGACCAGCGTTCGTGCTGGACGTGCAGACCGCGTGAGACGACGCTTCATCCAGTCCCAAACATGCTCAATGGGGGACAGATCCGGAGATCTTGCTGGCCAGGGTAGTTGACTTACACCTTCTAGAGCACGTTGGGTGGCACGGGATACATGCGGACGTGCATTGTCCTGTTGGAACAGCAAGTTCCCTTGCCAGTCTAGGAGTGGTAGAACGATGGGTTCGTTGACGGTTTGGATGTACCGTGCACTATTCAGTGTCCCCTCGACGATCACCAGTGGTGTACGGCCAGTGTAGGAGATCGCTCCCCACACCATGATGCCGGGTGTTGGCCCTGTGTGCCTCGGTCGTATGCAGTCCTGATTGTGGCGCTCACCTGCACGGCGCCAAACACGCATACGACCATCATTGGCACCAAGGCAGAAGCGACTCTCATCGCTGAAGACGACACGTCTCCATTCGTCCCTCCATTCACGCTTGTCGCGACACCACTGGAGGCAGGCTGCACGATGTTGGGGCGTGAGCGGAAGACGGCCTAACGGTGTGCGGGGCCGTAGCCCAGCTTCATGGAGACGGTTGCGAATGGTCCTCGCCGATACCCCAGGAGCATCAGTGTCCCTAATTTGCTGGGAAGTGGCGGTGCGGTCCCCTAAGGCACTGCGTAGGATCCTACGGTCTTGGCGTGCATCCGTGCGTCGCTGCGGTCCGGTCCCAGGTCGACGGGCACGTGCACCTTCCGCCGACCACTGGCGACAACATCGATGTACTGTGGAGACCTCACGCCCCACGTGTTGAGCAATTCGGCGGTACGTCCACCCGGCCTCCCGCATGCCCACTATACGCCCTCGCTCAAAGTCCGTCAACTGCACATACGGTTCACGTCCACGCTGTCGCGGCATGCTACCAGTGTTAAAGACTGCGATGGAGCTCCGTATGCCACGGCAAACTGGCTGACACTGACGGCGGCGGTGCACAAATGCTGCGCAGCTAGCGCCATTCGACGGCCAACACCGCGGTTCCTGGTGTGTCCGCTGTGCCGTGCGTGTGATCATTGCTTGTACAGCCCTCTCGCAGTGTCCGGAGCAAGTATGGTGGGTCTGACACACCGGTGTCAATGTGTTCTTTTTTCCATTTATACGAGTGTATTTCTCTATGTTCTGCAGCCAAAGCTTAGTACATATGTACTTATATACCATATATATTGAAAAATGTAGCCTACATCTGTCCAAACATTTATTAGCGTATCGTGTAAACGTTTGAAGTATATAAGTCAAGGTCTTTTCGAGATTTTTGGTAGCATTAAACAACGACTTGTCATTATATAGTTTGTAGTACAGATTATCATACAGACTGAGTGGAGAAAACTATCCGATAATAATGTCAGAGCAGGACATGTAGCAGCAAATAGAACAAAAATTTCATACTAATCGTACATCGCAAATGCTCCGTTAAGAGGCTACGCCAGTAAATCGACAGCCCATCAGCGACAAGCCAGCGGAAGTGTGTCCGTTTATACTTTCTCCAACACCTGTTATGATAAAGAAAGTGCAAGGTTATTATAAAGGATTGAACCGATTTTATAAATTCACTGTAGCTATAGTAATTAACATATCGTCACGAAACTCAACAATTGTACACAGATCTCTAAAACCTCTGAACAGCAGCCGCACTACGGATTTCTGCCGTGAGAGCGCAGCTGTGGAAGCGCAAGTTAAAGCTCCAGTAGGCCTCTGCAAGGGGAAATCAGCGGGGCGTTGTGGAGAGAGGGAAGAACGTTCTGCTATGTGAGAGCAAGCTTCACACGTAGCACACAGAAGAGGGCAAACAGAGCAAGGAGAGAAGTGAACATACCACAACCGACTGTTTGGAAAATGTCAAGCAAACAACTGAAGCTGAAGTCTTATCGCTCCCAATGGCCACAAGCCCTGACTCACAAGGACACTGTCAGACGCTTTGAAAACTCATCTTCACTGATGATTTTTTGTTAATTTCACAGTGCAGAGGTCCACTGTGCGGATTGGGGGTACAGGCACTTTCGGAATTTACCAAACATTAATGTGTTCATTGCTGCCTCACGGTTTAAAGTTTTCGGCCCCTGTCTCTTCTGTGAACAGACCGTAACAGGAAACCTGTATCGCGACATGCTGGAAAACTGGCTCATGGCACAACTGGAGACAAACGCTGTGGATGGCATCTACCAGCAGGATTTCCATCCCGATGTTCGTAAACAGGAACTGGTAAACCCACTGAGCTGTCACGGTGGGGTCCATGTCCAGGTCATAACCTGCACGCTCTTCCTATTGTACATAACCACATACGACTTTATGTGTGTGGTTATGTGAATGGTTCGGTGTTCACACATCCTCCACCAAGAAACGTACCAGAACTAACAGCTCGCATCAACAATGCTTTTGAACAAAGATAACGGACATGCTGCACCGGAAGTGAAAACCACTAGGTGTAGTATTGTTATCGCTCTCCGTCACCTTCATCATGCCTACGATGTCCGCTAATGCCGAAATCTTATCATGTATTTGTCTGTTGTCCTCCGCCCCAGTCTGCTCCAATTGTTCTACTTGCTGTTCGAGTGCGTGAATCGCTTGACTGTTGTCCGCTACTGTGTTGCTAACGGACGCTGGAAAATGCGTTTCCGCCTCCTGGATCCTCGAGAGTACCTGCTGGTGTTCCCTTTGGCATTCTTCTCTCAGCGCTTGGAAATTCCTAAGTAGCTGTTCTTCGCTCTCTTTCGATTCTGCATCACCACTCCGCTTGCCCTGTTCTAAGGCTTTCAGACGGTCATCGATTTGTTCAAATGTACGGCCTAATTCTTTCATAATATCACTTTTTATTTCACTTACCAGATTGTTTATTCTTTGTGAGATATCATCGGACACTCTCTGCATCGACTTGTCGGCTTTATTTGTCTGCTGGATTAGTTTTTCGTCTATTTGTTCGCCTAGCTCCCGGATCGATTTTTCAGATTTTTGCGTAATTTGATCGCCTAGCTTTCGGATAGATTTTTCAGATTTCCCTGCGTTTTCTTTGTTTTGTTGCAATAAGGCTTTCATGAGTTCTGCCAAATCAATTTGGTTAGTTGGAGGCAAATTAATTTCTGGCTCTGATGTGAGCCCGTTCGTCCTGTTTTGCATTTCCTCTGAAGTATTCCCCATTGCATTTTCGGAACCGTCCGACGCGTTAATATTATAAATCAAATTATCCACTTGGTCCATGTTGCTTAAGTTGTTGGACCGCCTACTTTTAGCTTGGTTACGTGTCTGCATTAGTTCAATTTATACCCGGTATGCAACACACTAATCAGAATAAATGTATCCCCCAAAAATCACGACAGTCACACGAAAGGTACCCAACCTAGTACGCACCTTTTCACACGCAAAACAAATTTATATCTTTGATCGAAGTTAGTGCAATTTACAAGCGAAAAAAAAATACACGCACACATAAAACACACATATATAGAAAACAAAACAAGACAAACAACACAACGCCGCTCAACAACGCCGTGAATCATTTGAAAGTCTGCTCAGAAACAACACAGAAGTTGTTTGAGCGCTGCAGGGAAAAAAAAATTTAAGATTATACAACGCTCGCAATTTAACGTTTCAGAGATTCCAGAGTCTAGCGGAATCACAGAACAGGATCGCCATGTGTAACGTTGTTGCTTTAATTTGGGGTGTAAGCGGTGCTGATGTTCAAGACCATAAAAGCGGTTTAAAAGCTGTTAGTTGTCTGAGGAAGTTAACCTTGCATTACTGAGCAACTGTTTCACCAAGTATCCAGTCTAGCTTACCAAATTCCGAACCAGACTAACATTAATTATAATCTTTTAATAGTCATACAACAACCAGTGATATATATATATATATATATATATATATATATATATATATATATATATATATGAGAATTTAAATAAAAAGAAATAAATCAGTTTATATTTGGAAATTTATTTTAACATTAATCATTAAAATTTCAGCACATTAAACTTGAGTCATAACTAAGCTGGTGCCTTATTTAGGATTGTGAAAATGTGAGTTTGTAATCTTACAAAACACATCAAATAGGGAGCCAAGATTGGGAGACTACATACAACACTGCATTCATAAAATAACACACGAAGAACGTTGAAACATATGCAAGAGGAAATTAACCACAACCAACCGATTCAATTTTCACCCAAAGAAGTTACGTTCGTAGTGCAATCCTGTCCGTCATGTAATTACCACACACTGGTATACTAAATCCATACTAACTCTCTGTGAAATCTTCCCGAAAAGAATTGCTGAGGGCTACTTTGATGATTACACCACATGTTTCACATGGTAAACTTGGTTTACACAAAGAGTGTAACTCCACAATAATTTTGATAATTAAAATAAATTAGATCGAAAAGCAATTACAAAAGAAAAACCTCGAACTGGTTACTATCGTCTTACTATTAACCTGATGGGTCAAACAATTGTATAAGCATGTGATACTGGTCTCACAAAGTACACCCCACGTGGGTTGAACGTATAGAAAAGTTGCTGTATTGAAAAATATTGTTAAGACGAGATGTTATAATCTCACGCACATTCGCATTTGAGATTGATGATCTTAGTTAGAGTTACTGATCAACACGTGGTTCCACTTTACTCACAAAGTAGTGACAAAGCAACTACTGGAAGATATTCTGAACTTCACACTCGAATTACACTGCGTTGTAATTTAAGATAACATTAGATATTTTAGAGCTAAACCTGAAATAAAGGTGATTAAATTTTCAGTTAGGCTGAACTTAAGAAGTCCATTGTCCTGCGGACATAGCAGACACGCGCTTAGTCAGAGATCTTACCACTTCAGACGCTCGCCGCGGACAGACTGCCGTGGTCCCTTCCTGACGGTGGCTCACAAATACAAACGGAAGTGGCCAGAGGGGCAGCTTCCTATACCAACATGACAAGGGACGGACAGGACTATACTAAGAATAGAAACCTCTCTGCTTTTAGAAAGCGTAGCTACCTGTTCCGACGTTGGTCCTACTGTTCTCTAGCAGACAGGCTTGTCTGCCACCCTAAAGCATGCAACAAGAAATACATTTGCTCATTTATCTTCTCACACAGAAGGGAAGAGGGATGACAGTATCTTATCATATACAGTATATAAAAGAAAGCGGATGTAGGTTCCGTATGAGACTGTGTGACATGAATTACATATAAACTGTGTTTTAAAGTGTAGTTGTGTGACAGATCGTTCTTGTATATCTGTAAAAGTAACACTTTCCACTACTCAGTCTCCTCCCAGATAGTCAGAAACGCCACAGTAAATTTAGAAGAGGAATTTATGCCGTAAATGACAACAGATTTAAGAAATTAACATGAAAGGAATCCAGCAGAGACCTTTCAAACTGTGTAGTCACGCACATCTGTAATCTGTTTCCACTCTCGCCACAGCGTCGTCGTGCGCGGCTCGATTGGCATCAGCGACTCACTTGGAAGATGGAATGGCTCGCCGTAGTGTTCAGCAATTGAAGAAGGTTCTGCCTGCACGCAAGTGACAGTCGTTCGTGTATACAACGTAGACCTGTTGAGCACTGTGTCGTAGAAAGCACTCGTCCGAGACACTCTGGTCCCTCCGCAGACCTTACGGTCTGGCGTGCGATAAGCTATAGCTCTCATACAGCTTTGATGTTTGTGTAGGGGCCATTAACCAGAGCTCTGTAGGTGCAGAAAGTTGTGAGACACACTGTGTTGACCGTGTTACAGCAGGAAGGTGATGCGTTGTTCCAACAGGATTGTGATCACCCACACAGGCCTAGTGAAACTCAACATACTTTGCAAGACATGCAGCATCTTCCCTGGCCAGTACGATGCCCGGACTTGTCTCCTATAGGGCTAGTGTGGGACATGATGGGACAACATACCAACCAACAACTCTTATAGAAGTACATGAGCAGGTGGATTAGGTGCTGTATAACGTGTCCAAGGACAGCTTTCGCGATCTGTATGATTAACTGGATGCCAGAGTCAGCACCTGCATTGCTGCCCGTGCAGGCTATAGCGCCCGCTTTTATGGATTTTCAACCTGGGTCGATATCTGCTACTTTAGAACCGCTTATGCCATCAGTCTGAAACGTAATAGTTTCATGTACTCCATGTACACTATTGCAAAAACAGATCTTGAGTGAACTGGAAATTCCTCAATACGTTGCCCGAACATTTTTTTCCGGCAGTGTATATATGTAAAAAAAAATTGCGCTTCACAATTAAATAAAATACCTACAGTCTTCCACCAACAAAATATTTAAAAAGTAATGTAGTAGCTAACTAACTCCTTCCGAACAGGACTTGGAATACCCTAACGGTAGTGACCGACTACCGTGTCATCCTGAGCCGATAGACGTCACTGGATGCGAACAGAGGGGCACGTGTTCAGCACACCGCTGTCCCGGCCTTTGTCAATCTTCGTGACCTGAGCCGCTACTTCTCATTCAAGAAGCTCCAAATTTGCCGAGAAAGGGCCAAGTGCACCCCCCTTCGCCAACAGCGCTTGGCAGACCAGACGGTCAGCAATCCAAGAGTTAGCCAAGTCCGACAGTACTTCACTTCGGTTATCTGACGGGAACCGATGTTACCACTGCGACAAGTGACATAGTAATATGTATTATTTTAATTTCATTTAATAAGCATGTCATATTCTTTGCTTACTGTATAACTCAGCTTCTAAAGTCGCGGAAGTATGATGATGGCTTGTAAGGAAAATCTAAAAATAAACAGCTTAGTTACCAAAATTTTTATAGTTCTAATCGTCAGTCCTGCGTATAGTAAATAGAATGTCGACAAACTTTGGTTTACGCTAGAGCCTTGCCACGCACTCTAATTCGGTAAATATACACCCACTTTTGATCACGCTTGAATTGCGCAATACCCTAGAAGAACATGAGTAGACTACGGAAGAGTGCCGAACAGCTCCCCAGCTACCGCCGTAGTGTGGCGTCTGAGACATGGACGGCGGACAGGGTGTGTACACTGGGGCAGTGCTGTTGCTGGCTGGCTGGAGGGCAGGCGCCGCGCAGCCTTCCGTGTAAGGGGTGGCCAGGGACGCCGCAGCGATGTCGCCGACGTAGACGGGTCGGCCGCAGCGGCGTGTGAAAGCGTTGGCTTGTTGACACAGCGGCGCAGCCGTGAAGGCCTACCCCGCGGGGGATTAAGTGCCGGACGCGGCGCAGGATACAGTGGGTCGGTGAGGGGGGGGGGGGCGGTGGGGGCGGTGGGCAGGCCAGCCGCCACAACTTACCTCTCCGCGGGGCACGCGACGGCGCCCCGCCGCTCGCGTAGCAGCCGACACTGTGTCGCCAACTGCTTCACACGAGTAGCACAAAGTGCATACAGGTGTTTGTCTGCACTTGCACACTTCAAGCTTTGCATATCAACTACCAAGGCACCATCACAGGCGCCAAAAGTACTCGATCTCCTGTCTGTGGACCTTCGGGTGGGGGTGTCTTCCCTTCGCCTTCATGACGTCTTGAATTCCTCTTCGCATACTTTCAATGAGGTTCCTGATTGTCTGTGGAGGAATGGAAACACTTTGTTCCTCAAGATACGTAACCCAAGGAGTTATTATCTTGGACGCTGAGATATGGAGTGAAGCCGACTTTCTCTTATGCTGAAGGTGTTTCATAGCGATCGGGAATTGATTCTGAGCCAGTCCATTTCACTATTATTGTTGCCCACAACATAGTGCACCACAGGTGCTACATTATTAAATGATTCATTGTTATGCTGAAACAAGGATTGTCTCTGTGCTGTTCCTCTGTTGCATGCAGTACAATGCGGTAAAATGAATTTGTGGTGTCACCGCCAGACACCACACTTGCTAGGTGGTAGCTTTAAATCGGCCGCGGTCCATTAGTACATGTCGGACCCGCGTGTCGCCACTGTCAGTAATTGCAGACCGAGCGCCACCACACGGCAGGTCTAGAGAGACGTACTAGGACTCCCCAGTTGTACGACGACTTTGCTAGCGACTACACTGACGAAGCCTTTCTCTTATTTGCCGAGAGATACTTAGAATAGCCTTCAGCTAAGTCCATGGCTACGACCTAGCAAGGCGCCATTAACCATTTCTAGAGAGAGTCTCACTTGTATCATCCAGAATGCTGTATACAAATGATGGATTAAAGTTAAGTATTCCAGCAGCTACGTACTTTTCTTTATAGCATTCATTACGTATCCTGTTTCAGACCTAACGCCAGCCGGAGTGTGTAAACGCGTGCCTTTCGGTTACCCGTCACTGTGGACTGGTTGTCTTGTCAGGCCACTACAGAATTCATACTTCCACATACAGCATTTTCATGGTCGCAAAAATGGGCCGACACACTAACCACTTACTTACTGTAACGTCACCTACTCCATACATATCTGTTCGCAGTACACATAAATTGTACCTGCAGGCATCCTCCAACCCAAACGATTGCTTTCGGTAGCCACAGGGTTTAGGTTGATACATCACAACAAATCCCTCGTGTCCATTCATCAATTGCACCGAATATGTCGCCCATTACACCACATCAAGCATCACTTAGCATTGACAACAGAAGTAAGTAGCTTATGAAGAGCTGCTCGACCGATATACCCCACTTTTCTAATCACCGTACGCCCAGTCATTGTGCTAGTTGGAATTCTGGTGACCCCTAATGAGTTTTAAGAATCACCCAGAGTAATGATCCACGGAGACTGTTCGTCATGAGATGAGGTCTGTCTTGTCTTTGCTTAGCTGTGATTGTTCCTTCGTATTTCCCCTTCACAGTCACGTCGTCAACAATTGACCTGGACAGCCTTAGAAGAGTTGAAGTGTTCAAGTCGCTTTTGTTACCCACGTGAACTCGAATGACTAGTACATGTTCGAAGTCACTAAGCTATCCTAAGCGACTCCTTGTGTTGTTACTGGTTCCCAGGCTCTTTTTATCGTGGCAGGACCAACTCTCGTGATATCTACTGGTCAGCACTGCATTACATTACAGGTTTGTATGTATACGTATGTTGTTAGAGTAACGAACAAGAACTTCGCCGACTGATTGCTTATTCGGCTATCATGTGCAAGACAACAGAAATAGTGATCCACTGAACCATCTAGTTGCATCATTGTAGCCAGCTTCACAGTAGACGAAATTAACGCAGCTCTATCATTTAAGTGTCCGCAGCTCGTGGTCTTGCGGTAGCGTTCTCGCTTCCCGCGCACCTAGGATCTTGCCTAGTTCCGCGGTGCAGGTCTCCCGCATCGTCCCCTACGCTCCTCGGAGTGTGGGACCTCATCATCATCATCATTTAAGTATGCAGTTCGGTATTTGTCAAAGCGTCAGCTTCCTACACCCATTGATACTATGCCAAGACATAGATATATTGCGTTAATCTTTATTTTTGTGTTCTCTGCAAGCTTTGTCCACAGTCTGATGTAGTGCAGGCTTTCAAACCTGAGGTAGATGGGCCAAAAAACTGAAAAAGAAAAACACGACCAATAAAATGGCTGAGGAGTATACAAAGTGAACGGAAAGATTGAGAAAATTTACTACGCCTGTGTTTCGTTATGTTGCAGCCTAGGTAGCAGAATTTCTTAACTTCGTCTACTCCGTGGCCATTAATCCCGATGTTAAGTTTCTCACCTCATTTCTGCTACTTCTCACTCTTTTTCTCTTGCTTCGATTTACTCTCAGTCCATATTCTGTACTAATTAGACTGACTTTTCATTCCATACAGCAGATCATGTAATTTTTATAAGCTTTCACTCATGATAGCAATGTCATTAGTAAATTCTATCATTGGTATCCTTTTATCATGAATTGTAAACCCAGTCCTGAACCCTCTTTTTATCTTCATCATTGCTTCTGCGATGTACCGATTGAATAGTGGGGGCGAAAGACTGCGTTCCTGTCCTACAACTTTTTTAATCAGAGCTCTTTGTTCTTGGTCATCCACTCTTATTATTCCTCTTGTATATGTTAAATATTACCCGTCTCTCACTATAACTTACTTCCACTTTTCTCAGAATTTAGAACATCATGCGCAATTTTACATTGCTGAACGCCTTTCCAGGTCGACAAATCCTGTGAATGTGTCTTGATTTTTATGTAATCTTGTTTCTGTTATCAACCGCAACGTCAGAATTGCCTCACTTGCGCCCTTACCTTTCCTAAAGTCAAACTGATCGTCACCTAAATGCGTATACGCTCTACTTCAAGACTGCTTGTGTCGCAGTCATATGGTATTCGATACTTTCTTTGAGTTGTCAAGGCTTTACGCCTGTTTGGTTAGGAAGGAGTTGAAGTTGTGATGTCTGAAGATGGGTGTAATCCAGAAACATGTAACATGTTCTAATAAAAGAGTCAATTGAATATTTCATGACTTTATTGCGATTGTACAGCACTGGTTGCCAATTATTAACACAAAAATGATCGCAGGCTTCAGACGGGATTTTATGTCCTGCATATCACGCATATAATATGGTGTGCTTAGGGGAGCACATTTTTTAAATCCGCCACTGCTTATAAAGGTAGAGGGAACCACTGAACTCACTCAACGGTAAAATGTATTGTATACTCACATAACAGAACTGGACAGAAATTTACCGAGCGAGGTGGCGCAGTGGTTAGCACACTGGACTCGCATTCGGGAGGACGACGGCTCAATCCCGTCTCCGGCCATCCTGATTTAGGTTTTCCGTGATTTCCCTAAATCGTTTCAGGCAAATACCGGGATGGTTCCTTTGAAAGGGCACGGCCGATTTCCTTCCCAATCCTTCCCTCACCCGAGCTTGCGCTCCGTCTCTAATGACCTCGTTGTCGACGGGACGTTAAACACTAACCACCACCACCACTGGACAGAAATTGCTATGTGTATATTGAAGAGCGAGTAGCCGTCATGGTGGGGAAAGGGGCCTTGGCTAGAAAAAAGTCCGGAATAATCATACAATGTGCCCAGAAATCAATTTTCCGCCTAAAGGTGCAAGGTGGTGTGTAGATATTCTGTTCGTATGTGTAGTTCTATTAATAACTAATATCTGTATTCCATTTAGTGTTAATGCATTTGCACTTCTAACACGTGTCCTCATACAGCGCATTTAGTGCAGTATCAAAAATCTGCGCACTGCGTCACCAATGATTTACGAGGTGCGCTGTGGAAGGGTCGGTATAACTTGGTGAAACATCCTGTAGTTGTGTGTTGTTACGTAATGGGGTAGGTGGTGTGAGGATTCACGAACTCGCTCTTCGTTTTACAGACGCACAAATAAGGGAAGTGCTTGACATAGTCCCGTGTCATGCCTTCCATCATCTTCTACCCTCCATCGCTCCGCCGCCTAAACCCCACCCTCACCCGCTACCAGCTGTCACATCCTCAGAACAAAATTTACCCTTCAGTTCTACTGTACGTAAATGAGCTATAACCATTTAATAGTGGTCCTTAATCAACTTCATTTAACTATAAATATTAATTTTATACCAGTAAAACGTTTTTTCATAAATCTGCTATTTTTCCACCCTTTGTAACACGAAAACTATTGGTCCTAGAGAAAAAATGAATAGGCTCTTTATTGTAGAAAATTCATCCTACTTTAAATTTGTAATGGGAAACATTTTGGCCAGAACACACGGTTTCAGAGTTATTCAAGAAAAACGTAAAAATGTGACGTTTAAACACCCATCCACACCAATTTTCATATCCAGCATGACACTGCCCCCTATCACTGTACAAAAATTTGCGACTACACGAATTTTTTCCGCTAAACACCATTTTTTGTCTTTGTTGACCGTGCTAGGCAGGCCATATGTCCTGTGGATACATGTTATGTTTCTTTAATGCAGAGATTTCCATTGCCTTCTGTATCCTCATGCCGTTGACAGTTGTTGATTGTTTCGCCTTTAGGGGTAGTTTCCCACTCTAAGGATAAGAGAGTGCCCTGAAATTCTGGCCGATGCTCCGTCCTATTTGACAAGGCCGTTGGCACAACGAGGTTGATTTCTTATGCCGGAAGTCTTCGGTGGACAATGCGGTTACCAGTCAAAATTTGAGTGGCGGCGAGTTTCGAAACCAGACCCGAGGACGTTTTGATTTATCAAAGATGCTACCCCTAGACCACAGGTGTGCCATCTTTTAGTTGTCAAATTTAGGTGAATCTTAGTTCTACTAACTGCTGCCATCTGAAAAGCTAGTTTTATGATTCTAGTACTACAGTAATTTAAATCGTGTTTCATAATCTGACTTTGAAAGTTCGCAATTCAAATTACGATCTAGATAAAGACATATATTTTGCACTGTTTATTCATCTTCATTTCATATCTGATAATGCTTTTGCAAATTGTTGTAATCAACGACTGATGTTAAGCAATCTAGGGGCTTATATTCACAAAATATTTACTGAGATTGCGGACTGATTCAGGAAATTAATTTCCGTTCTTAACTTCGTTTATTAATTTCGTGAGGTTGTTGGTTTCCATCTTGAAGCGTCTTCCTTGATAGGTTTTTCAACATCTCCAAGATGTCCTCCCATGGATCATACAAACCAGCGATCATTCGTGCTGTGCTTCTTTGAATACGTTTAATATTTTCTGTCAGTTCTCTTTTTGTATTGGTCTAATACACGTTGAAAATTGCCAACTTAACTTATGATACCTGACGAGCAGGAACACAAGCAGCAATACATTCCTCTCTGGCAGCAATATCCTTTTCAGAAATATATACGGAGGGAGCACCTCAGCTCCTACAAACGGACCAAAGTGTATCTGAAAGGAACAACTGCCCATGTGTCCATCCTTGTGGGCTGCCAAAACACAAGTCTGTTCCTATTACCGCCAAGCTCACTCTAACTCCTCTGGTTGTACTCTCCCCCCCCCCCCCCCTCCACAACAACCACCCCTTTCCTCCTCCAGAGAGGCGTTTTGTTAGAGTGCACCATCTGCGAAAATTATGAGGATTCTTTTAGTACACAATGTTAGCTTTCGATTGGTGGGAGGTCCTTCTATATTGAACGTTTGAATAAATACGCGTGGTACAGTCACATGAATGTGACCACTTGTCTATGTTCGATGTCTACGAGCAATGAAAGCTCGCAGATTTCAAACGGCAACACTAGTACTGATGGGTATATAAAACATGTCGGGGGACGCGGAAAACACTGCAGCCGTTCTAATGAGGAACCGGTACTATTTGTCTGACGTCCAAAAGGTTATAATCATTGGCTTTCTTGACAAAGACGGAAGCATTTCCAAACCGGCTACGACTGTAAAATTTTTACGTGCGCTATCCAATACTGGTGCTGAGGCAACTGTGGTACACCATGGGCCATAAATGACATTGGCGAATGGCAGCTCTAGATTTATGTACGGGAGAATACACGAGCAACTATAGAGCAAGTGACTGCCGAGATTGACCATAAAGCTACTGACACTGTCTTCTGACTGACCGCTAAGCGAAAGTTGTTGCTCTGTCAGTCTCGCAGCATGCGCCTGGTTCATGAATCCATCCTGACCGCGGTTCTTCTTCGACGAGGGCTGGTATTTTCACGCCAAAATCGTAACTGGACGTGCACAAGCTGGTGACAGATAGTCTTTTCATAAGAATCGCGTTTCCCCTTCCATTGTAGAAAGGGCGCTAGGCTGGTACGGCGTTGGCTCAACACAAAAGTTTTGTCTCAAGTACAGATAGTGTTGAGGATCAGTGGACAAAATTCAAAACCGTCGTACATAATGCGTTAGATGAGTATGTGCCAAGCAAGATCATAAGAGATAGAAAAGAGCCACCGTGGTACAACAACCGAGTTAGAAAACTGCTGCGGAAGCAAAGGGAACTTCACAGCATACATAAACATAGCCAAAGCCTTGCAGACAAACAAAAATTACGCGAACCGAAATGTAGTGTGAGGAGGGCTATGCGAGAGGCGTTCAATGAATTCGAAAGTAATGTTCTATGTACTGACTTGGCAGAAAATCCTAAGAAATTCTGGTCTTATGTCAAAGCGGTAGGTAGATCAAAACGAAATGTCCAGACACTCTGTGACCAAAATGGTACTGAAACAGAGGATGATAGACTAAATGCCGAAACACTAAATGTCTTTTTCCAAAGTTGTATCACAGAGGAAGATTGCACTGTAGTTCCTTCTCTAGATTGTCGCACACATTACAAAATGGTAGATATCGAAATAGACGACAGAGGGATAGAGAAACAATTAAAATCGCTCAAAAGAGGAAAGACCTCTGGACCTGATGGGATACCAGTTCAATTTTACACAGAGTACGCGAAGGAACTTGCCCCCCTTCTTGCAGCGGTGTACCGTAGGTCTCTAGAAGAGCGTAGCGTTCCAAAGGATTGGAAAAGGGCACACGTCATCCCCGTTTTCAAGAAGGGACGTCGAACAGATGTGCAGAACTATAGACCTATATCTCTAACGTAGATCAGTTGTAGAATTTTGGAACACGTATTGTGTTCGAGTATAATGACTTTTCTGGAGACTAGAAATCTACTCTGTAGGAATCAGCATGGGTTTCGAAAAAGGCGGTCATGTGAAACCCAGCTCGCGCTATTCGTCCACGAGACTCAGAGGGCCATAGACACGGGTTAACAGGTAGATGCCGTGTTTCTTGAATTCCGCAAGGCGTTCGATACAGTTCGCCACAGTCGTTTAATGAACAAAGTAAGAGCATATGGACTATCAGACCAATTGTGTGATTGGATTGAGGAGTTCCTAGATAACAGGACGCAGCATGTCATTCTCAATGGAGAGAAGTGTTCCGAAGTAAGAGTGATTTCAGGTGCGCCGCAGGGGAGTGTCATAGGACCGTTGCTATTCAAAATATACATAAATGACCTGGTGGAAGACATCGGAAGTTCACTGAGGCTTTTTGCAGATGATGCTGTGGTGTATCGAGAGGTTGTAACAATGGAAAATTGTAATGAAATGCAGGAGGATCTGCAGCGAATTGACGCATGGTGCAGGGAAAGGCAATTGAATCTCAATGTAGACAAGTGTAATGTGCTGCGAATACACAGAAAGATAGATCCTTTATCATTTAGCTACAAAATATCAGGTCAGCAACTGGAAGCAGTTAATACCATAAATTATCTGGGAGTAGGCATTAGGAGTGATTTAAAATGGAATGATCATATAATGTTGATCGTCGGTAAAGCAGATGCCAGACTGAGATTCATTGGAAGAATCCTAAGGAAATGCAATCCGAAAACAAAGGAAGTAGGTTACAGTACGCTTGTTCGCCCGCTGCTTGAATACTGCTCAGCAGTGTGGAATCCGTACCAGATAGGGTTGATAGAAGATATAGAGAAGATCCAACGGAGAGCAGCGCGCTTCGTTACAGGATCATTTAGTAATCGCAAAAGCGTTACCGAGATGACAGATAAACTCCAGTGGAAGACTCTGCAGGAGAGACGCTCAGTAGCTCGGTACGGGCTTTTGTCAAAGTTTCGAGAACATACCTTCACCGAAGAGTCAAGAAGTATTTTACTCCCTCCTACGTATATCTCGCGAAGAGACCATGAGGATAAAATTAGAGAGATTAGAGCCCACACAGAGGCATACCGACAATCCTTCTTTCTACGAACAATACGAGACTGGAATAGAAGGGAGAACCGATAGAGGCACTCAAGGTACCCTCCGCCACACACCGTCAGGTGGCTTGCGGAGTATGGATGTAGATGTAGATGTAAAAAAAAATATCCTGCCACAATCGTCTCAAGTGACCGGCCAAGAGCAGGTGGCATTATGGTACGGCGAATGTTTCCGTGACATTCTATGGGGGATATCGTCATTCTGCAATGCATGATGTATCAACGTGCATCCCTCTGTCCTCGGGGACGTTAGCCACCCTCACAAGCAGTTTATTTTTCCTTGGCAGGATGTCATCTACTAGCAGGACAGTGCAAAACGTCACGCAGATCCCATTGTACGTGTGGGTTCAAGAGCACCACAGTGAGTTTAGCGTACTCCTTTGACAACGAGGCTTACAGGATTCAAACCCAATCGGGAATCTCTGGGAACACCTCGGTCGGGCTGTTCGCAACATGAATCATCAACCGAGAAGACTAGCGCAGCTGGTCAAGGCATGCTGTCGCCATGGCTCCGCATATCAATTTGTGCCTTTCAGGACCTCACTGACTCTCTTTCTGCGCGTCTCGCAGCGGTCAGTGCTACAGCAACTTGTTATTCAGGCTTTTCATAAATGGTCACATTAATATGACTGAACAAGGTGTGAATGAAGTCCTGTATATCTAAGTAAACCACTACGTACTAGGAAATGGTAATGATCTCATCCTACTACGAAATTAAAGGAAGAATCACTAAGTTTATTCCCGGCCGGAGTGGCCGAGCGGTTCCAGGCGCTACAGTCGGCCGAAGAACCCGAGACAGAAGCCAACACAGTTTGTAATTATAGAACACCTTCCACCATACTAAAGAGAGCTGTACAGGCTAGACGGCCGAGTTGTCCGAGCGGTTCTAGGCGCTACAGTCTGGAACCACGCGACCTCTACTGTAGCAGGTTCGAATCCTGCCTCGGGCATGGATGTGTGTGATGTCCTTAGGTTAGTTAGGTTTAAGTAGTTCTAATATCTAGGGGACTGATCACCTCAGAAGTTGTCCATTAGTGCTCAGAGCCATTTGAACCATTTCTGAACTAAATTTATTACGAGCAGATTTAAAAGAAATGGTTTAGTAATGATAGAGAATAATATCTTGATGTACCTGGGCAAGGGACATGGAATGTGATTCAAATTAACAAAACAAATAAAACAACTGTAACGTGTAAGGTACTACGTGTTGGCTGAACGCGCGACTACTTCACCTCCTGTACAAACCATTACCTCTCGGAGTAGCAGTTGCAACCTATGGCCCCAACTATTTACTGAATGTATTCCATTCACTGTCGTTCACTACAAGTTTTCCCCTCTACAAATGGTTCCAATGGCTCTGAGCACTACGTGACTTAACTTCTAAGGTAATCAGTCCCCTAGAACTTAGAACTACTTAAACCTAACTAACCTAAGGACATCACACACATAGATGCCCGAGGCAAGATTCGAACCTGCGATCGTAGCGGTCACGTGGTTCCAGATTGTAGCGCCTAGAACCGCTCGGCCAACCCGGCCGGCTAGCCTGTACAGCTCTCTTTAGTATGATGGAAGGTATTCCATAATGACAAACTGCCTGTGGGCTTCTGTCTCGGGTTCTTCGGCCGACGTTCGTCTGATGATTTTTCTGACGTTTCGCCAGCACGACTGGCTGGCACTGTCAAAGTTTCACACTCCATTGCTGGTGGTGGACTGTAGCCGAGCTTGCGGTCGCTGACTACATGACCTGGCGCGCCAACGTCCGAGGGCTTCTCCACGGTCATTTCCGATGCTGTTCTCTTGCTACCTGCGACGATCGTTCGCTGCAGCACAGGAAGCCGGGATCAGTTTATCTTGAGGCTTTCCTCTTTCTTGTTGAAGCTGTGCTCGTGTTTTTGTATTTCTGCAGATCCTCTGAACAAGCGGGTGTGATAGTTCTTCTCTATAGCCAGAACTTCGGTGTCGGCGAATTTTACTACGTGGTCGTTCTCACACAGCGAATGTTCTGTCACAGCTGACTACATCCCCGTCTTACATCATTTGTAATCCGAGCACTTTGCTCTTGGTCTTCCACTTTTACTCTTCCCTCTTGCTCTTGTACATATTACCGAGTCTTTCCCTATAGCATACCTCTATTTTTCTCAGAATTTAGAACATCTTGCACCATTTGATATTCTCGAACGTCCTTTCCACCTCAGTAAATCCTCTGAATATTCTTTAATTTTTCTTCAGTTTCTTCATTATCATTCGCTATGTCGGAACGGACTCTGTGGTGTCTTTACCTTTCCTAAAGTCAACTGATCATCATCTAACAGATGTTCGGTTTTCTTTCATATTCTGCCATATATTATTCTTGTGAGCAACGTGGGTGAAGAAACTCTTCCTTTGACTGTGCGATAATTCTCTCACTTGTGTGTTCCGAAAGTCTGGTGATGTATCACCAGTCTCATACTCTGTATACACCACAGTGAAAAATTGTTTTGTTGCCACTTCCCCCCGGATTTTAGAAATTTCAGACGGTTATTATCTATCCCTTCTTTGTTATTTTACCTTAAGTCGTGTAAAGCCCATCTAAATTCTGAGTCTAATACAAACAAGATCTTCTACCTCTTCATTGTCATCTCCTTTTTCGCTGCGTCATTAGTCAACTTCTCGCCTCAAAGATGCCTTCAAAATTCTCTTTCCAACTTTCCACTCACCTGCCTGCATTTAAAAATGGAATTCCCATTGCGCTCTTAACGTTACCGCCCTTACTTTTAATTCCACCGAAGGTAATTTTGGCTTTTCTATATAATTTTGTTCGATTTCTTAATGTTTCTTCATGCTGCCATTTCATCTTAGCTTCCTTGAACTTGGTATCTGTTTCATTCCCAAGTGACTTCCATTTCTGTATTCCTTAAATTCGTTTAACACTTTTCGTCGATCAGTTGAAGTAATTCTTTTGTTTCTTCGCAGATACTTTGGTTATACGTACGGATTTACTTTCCAACTTCTGTCATTCCCGTTCTTAGTGATATCTATTCCTCTTCAACTGAACTGTTTTCTGAGCTATTCATTATTGCAGTATCTATTGCCTCAGAGAATTTTAAGCGCTTATCTTGATGCCCTAGTACTTCTAATAATTCTAGCATTTCCGAAATGGCCCTTCAGCAGCTGCTGAACTGGATTTTCAATGTGCGGAGGTGCGCCATCTTGCATAAAAATGATCTCATCCACACATCCACGCTGATGGACAGCTGGAATGATGTGGTTGCGCAGAAGACACTCATAGCGCTTACCAGTGACGGTACAGGTAACAGAAGCACCTGTCTCTTCGAAAAAGTATGGCCTACGATAAAAGATGCCGTAAACCCGCACCACACAGTGAGCTTTTCAGAATTAAGTGGTACTGGTTTATTTGTGTGTGAATTTTCCTTTGTCCATATTTGACAATTCTGTGTATTGCTATATCCTGTCAGATGGAAGTGGGCTTCGTCTACAGAATGAGATTTTCAGTCTGCAGCGATGTGTGCGCTGATATGAAACTGCATGGCAGATTAAAACTGTGTGCCGGACCGAGACTCGAACTCGAGACCTTTGCCTTTCGCGGGCTAGTGGTAGAGCACAAGGACAGACCTTGTAAATGGTTGTTCACGCTTACTGAATGAAAGCTGATATATTGTCTTTATTATGAAAATGGTGTAATGAATGATTGCCTGTACTAGCAGAGGTTGTAACGCCAGTGGAAATGAAGCGGCAGGCGTAACTCAGGCCCTGGGTGGAAAAGCCTGCACTGGTGTGCTGGTCTGCTAACACAGGAAGTATCCCAATACGGACGGCCGGGGCACCTGAGCGCAGAGCCACAACACAACGGTGGCCGACCGGTGTTGTAGTGGGGCAGGAAGGATAACCGGATAATACATCTACATCTACATCTACATCTACATTTATACTCCGCAAGCCACCCAACTGTGTGTGGTGGAGGGCACTTTACGTGCCACTGTCATTACCTCCCTTTTCAGTTCCATTCGCGTATGGTTCGCGGGAAGAACGACTGTCTGAAAGCCTCCGTGCGCGGTCGAATCTCTCTAATTTTACATTCGTGATCTCCTCGTGAAGTACAAGTAGGGGGAAGCAATATATTCGATACCTCACCCAGAAATGCACCCTCTCGAAACCTGTCGAGCAAGCTACACCGCGATGCAGAGCGCCTCTCTTGCAGAGTCTGCCACTTGAGTTTGCTAAACATCTCCGAAACGCTATCACGGTTACCAAATAACCCTGTGACGAAACGCGCCGCTCTTGTTTGGATGTTCTCTATCTCCTCCGTCAACCCGATCTGGTACGGATCCCACACTGATGAGCAATACTCAAGTATAGGTCGAACGAGTGTTTTGTAAGCCACCTCCTTTGTTGATGGACTACATTTTCTAAGGAGTCTCCCAATAACTCTCAACCTGGTACCCGCCTTACGAAAAATTAATTTTATATGATCATTCCACTTCAAATCGTTCTGCACGCATACTCCCAGATATTTTACAGAAGTAACTGCTACCAGTGTTTGTTCCGCTATAATATAATCATACAATAAAGGATCCTTCTTTCTATGTATTCGCAATACATTACATTTATCTATGTTAAGGGTCAGTTTCCACTCCCTGCACCAAGTGCCTATCCGCTGTAGATCTTCCTGCATTTGGCTACAATTTTCTAATGCTGCAACTTCTCTGTATACTACAGCATCATCCGCGAAAAGCCGCATGGAACTTCCGACACTATCTACTAGGTCATTTTTATATATTGTGAAAATCAATTGTCCCATAACACTCCCCTGTGGCACGCCAGAGGTTACTTTGACGTCTCTAGACGTCTCTCCATTGATAACAATTTGCTGTGTTCTGTTTGCTAAAAACTCTTCAAACAGCTGGTCTGATATTCCGTAGGCTCTTACTTTGTTTATAATACTCCGGAAACTGAAAATCTTGGACGCCACACAGAGGAACGAGGAAGCGTTACATCGGAAATCACGCAGGCTGGGTTATTTCCGAGGGTTTGTACTCTGAGAAGCATACCGTTGTATGAGTTCGTAATTAAAGGGATAGTATTTCCCCGCAAACTTTCCGCGCTGGACGACAAAAGACTAAAATGTGGTTTGTTGATGTTCATAAGAGTCTGTAGAGTGGGAGAATATTCCGTGGTTTCGAGCGTATGATTCGCCTTATGCAGTTACGAGGGAGGGGAGCCGAGCCTTGCTGGGAAACCAGCGGTATGGAGAGAAAGAGATCTTCTGTTTTGAGCGCCCGTGTTTGACGGTCGCTCAGTATCAGCTATTGTTGGTACAGACGGACTCGCTGTCTTCGCTCTCAGGAGATTTTATCGCCTCCGGATAGGGCGTCGTCGTTGAGTACGCAGCGTTCAGTGATTGAGAGCACTTCTTCTGTCTATTCTCTCGTTGAGACGTTATCTGAATTCCTTACTTGTAGCTGGGAGTTTGTTTCTCTTGTCTGTAGAACACAGAGAGGAGAAGACAGTACTAGATTATGCTAGTCAGAGGACTGCTTTCTGCCGTCCTAGTGTTTGAATGAGTTCTTTTATTTTTTTTTTTTAATTTTGTGGCTGGAGTAGTTCCACCGCCGCAGAGGTGTACGAGAACCATCTCTCCAATGTACTGGATGCAGTACATACGGTGATATTGCTGCTTCGGCTTGTTAGGATTATAAGGCTAAACAGCTGTGATTACGTAAGTTTTATTTCCACTGAGGTTCCACACCACTGTAGATCATCTGTGAAATTAGTGTCTTATAGTGTTTGGTACGTAGATGATGTCAGTCATCTCATGTTATTTGTATTAGACCGCATAGCTCTAAAAAGGGGCAGATTTGGGATATTGATCAGTAATATTAGTTAGGAAATTCATTTGTATCTCTTTATGTCCTTTGGACATTGATATATAATTATTTGCAATAAATAAAGGGGTTTTAATCTATAATAAATGTACAAGCAGAAACAATATTTATCGTTTAGTAGTTACTCGTTCCGTTAATCATTAATTTACGTTTATGTTGTAATTTATATGTTAAAGAGCAGTAAGGAGGAAATAATATCACCGGTAATAGATCATGAGACCTGCTACATGGGGTAGTCGGACAGGGCCAAATCATCATTTTAGCGTTCAGTATTTTCCGTTGCGCATATTCATTTTACACTGGCCTGGAGGGGCATCTTGGAATATTAGTGATCCATATTCTTGAACAGATTATAAGAATAGTTTACCACATCCCATATTTGAAGTTTAGTGTCTGTGACCAAATTTTAGATAGGACTGTAAACTGAACATGCAGAATCAACCACGTATTATATAATGGTTAGGTGACAAAATTTCACATACGAGGATTCCACCACATCAAATCATAATTTGTGGAAAACTCAGTAAAGAAACTGGGATAGTGATTGGGTTGTCACTAAAACAGGTCATATAAATGACGAGTATTTATAATTTTTCACATGCAATTTACTTTTTTGTTAAAATTTGGCAGTATAAAAAGGATAAAGATACAATGGAAACATTTTCCAAGAAATACGCAAGAAACTTTAAAAACGACTAAGGTATCACTCAGATCATGAGAGGATAGTTTCTAATAGCACCTCCTGCTTTTTACCTATATAGTAACTTATTGAACTCAATTAATTTGAATATTAATGTGTCGTAATCTCATACACTCGAATACGATCGAAGTATGCGTTGCTGCAATGACAAAAGAGACTGTTATAAAATGGACGGTCAAATTTTAAACATGTATCAGAAGCAGATAATTGTGTATGGACATAGCCTGGGAAATGCTTGATTTCCTTGTTAGATCTCCTAAAAGAACATTTGAATAAGAGATAAATTGAAGAACAGGAACGTGTCTAGAAAAGTAATTCAACACAGGCGCCAAAATTAAAAGTGAATAAAGTGAGTCAATATTTTAAAATTTTATTGCTCGCATTATTTTTAGAAATACATAACGTGTTGCACGAACTTTAGATTTTAAAAGAATCTAAGTACCTACACAGCAGTAAAATGTTTCATATCACGTAGAACACATAAGACTACGTTCAGGTCCTAATAACTACCCTATTGTTAACGCAATACGCTACGTCTACCATAACATTCTTATTCCGCCTACCATCATTAAGTGCGTTTTTTTCTTCTCACTCTGCTTTCATCCTCCGCCAAAATCCTCCTCCATTCGTACTCAAAGCCTCAAATGAAAAATTTAGGGTCCATTTATAACAGACTAGAAAAGACTGGGCTCTTATATTGGAAAACGTATTTACATTTTAAAGAGCTTTAATTCGGGCGTAAAAGAGAGGAAACGAAAGAATTGAATAAAAACTGCCTACACCCGCTCGATAATAATTCAGAGAGGACTTGAATATCAAAGCAAATACTAAATAACTCCTTTCGCATAGTGCTACAAAGGGAAAATGATTTAATTAAGACATTTCCTTGTGTCTGATTACCTTATTTATAAATTCACAACATATAGGTATAGCAGGACTTGATTTTAGTGTTATGAGAACTATCGTAGAGCACAAATCTTAGTAAACGTGAAATAGTTTCCATAGAGCAGGTGATCAATTTGAGAGGCCGGTGTTGCTGCGGCGGCAGGCTCAAGAGCCGCCAATGCCGTGAGCGCTGAGCTGACTAATGGAATCCCAGGGGCTGCTGTGGCTCGACGGTAAGCTTCTCTTCTCAGGAGGGGCGATGAGGGAGGCGGAGGGGCCGGAATGCGGCAGAAGAGTCCCCGAGTCAGGAACCATGAGCCTGGGATTTTCTCTTCCTTCATTAACTCCTGAATTCCTCGGGAGAGCAAGCCAGAATACATAAATAGCGAGCGAAGCAAAGCCTAAATTTTAAATGTCTTGTATCGCTTCCCTTGTTCATACATGGGATTTGGTAATAGGCTGCGCGCCAGTGAAAGACCGTTGGAGCCTGTAATAAGTTAAGCTCTGTCCTTGTAACTCTACGCCTAATAGGCGTAGAGCCCTGACGAGCACGTTGAAGTGCTGCAGCACCACGTGGCATGGACTCGACTAATGTCTGAAGTAATGCTGGGGGGAAGGATTATGTTTCTGCTACAAACTTCGTTGCACCACCAACAGCTGCGTGCTACTACCATTAAATTTAGAAATATTTGTGAAATTTACACTTCTAAGAGCCTTTCTATTTGTTGCAGTGTTTCAGATGTAGTAAGACTATACATAACAATGCAGCTGTGCGGTCTCGTTGACAATGTCTTCTGAGATCCTGTATTTTCGTTAAATAGAAAATTAGAATGTTACAGGTAGATTAAAACAGGGTGCCATACCGAGTGTCGAACCCAGAATCTACGACTGATGGAACTGGCACTTTCATACATAATAAACTGAAGAGCCAAAGATACTTGTACACCTGCCTAATAGGCGTAGAGCCCTGACGAGCACGCTGAAGTGCGGCAGCACCACGTGGCATGGACTCGACTAATGTCTGAAGTAGTGCTGGGAGAAAGGATTATGTTTCTGCTACAAACTTCGTTGCACCACGAACAGGTGCTTGCTACTACCATTAAATATAGAAATATTTGTGAAATTTTGACTTGTAAGAGGCATTTTATTTGTTGCAGTGTTTTAGATGTAGTAAGACTATACATAACAATGTTGAACAGCGACTAAAAAGTGAAGTGACTGCTTATGATGACGCAAAGATTACCCTTGCGTAAAGCACAATCAAAATGATATTTGCGTTCTATTGGCGTCAGTTTGAATGAGTAAATTGCTGTGCAGTAGCAGGGATTACGTACAAAAGCATAGTACGTTTTATCAGATCTACAGATCAGGAATTCACAGATATTCTCATCAACTTAAATACAAGAAGTACGTTCAAAATATTCCGGAATTTCGCGCCAATGGTGTGTTGTAGCGAAATGCTGTTGGCATCCTTGTACACGCCTGTGTTTAACGTGGAGCTGCCGGAAGTTTCACTGTATGTCTGTTAGTTATTGTTCAGTGGTCTATTGAGCAGAACGTTGTGTCGCACTGTTTCAGAGTTTCGAAATGGCTGAGTTACAGGAGCAATGCGTCTGCATTAAATATTGCGCGGAACTCAAAAAAATCTTGACGAGACACACCAAATGATGCAGGAAGCCTACGGTGTTGAGTATTTAAGCAGTATTCATGTTACGTAAGGTTCACACAGTTTAAAAGTAGCAGGACGGAGGTTAAGGATGAGTCTGGTTGAGGCGCCCTTCGATATCGACCAAAGGATTAGTACATCATGAATTCTTGCCACACGGAAAACCTGTTAATTGACGGTACTGTCGGGACATCTTACGATGCCTGAGGGAAGATGTGAGAAGAAAACTGCCTGAAATGTGGCAAGGCAATTCATGGCTCTTCATCACGATTTCGAGCCAGCATGTTTATCCCTGTTGGTGCGTGATTATCGCACAAAAAAAAAAAAAAAAAAAAAAAACACTGTGCTCTCATCCTACGCACTCTCCAGATCTGGCCACTGCTGAATTTTTTTATTTACAGAGATGGAAATCTGTGTTGAAAGGACCATGATTTGCAACAACAGACTAGATAACAGAAAATTCGCAGACGTCGCTTCGCGCAATCCAGCAAGAGGCGTACCCAGACTGCTTCCAGGAGTAGAAACGGCGTTGGGAGCGGTGGATCAATTGGTGAGGAGAGTATTTCGAAGGAGGTCACGCACAATAAGTGAAAGGGAAGCGTAAAAATATCTTGGGGACGAATTTCCGGAACTTTTTGAAGGAGGGAGGGGCCGGAATGCAGGAGAGGAGTCGCCGATACCATGAGCCTGGGATTTTCTCTTTCTTCATTAACTCCTGAATCCCTCGGGAATTCCTCGGGAATTTCAGTTATTGCTCTTAACTACAGGTAAGTAAAGATATACACACACCTATTAACGCTTTACTTACAAAAACACTATACGGAAATTTGTTGTGGTCTTCAATCCGAAGACTGATCTGATACATCTCTCAATGCTGCTGTATCATGTGCAGGACTCTTTATCTCTGAAAGTACTTCAACTTACATCCTTCTGAATTAGATTAATGTATTCATCTCTTGGTCTCCCTCTACTATTTACCCTTTTATAATGACTCAAGGTAGGAAAAAATGGTTCAAATGTCTCTGAGCACTATGGGACTTAACATCTGAGGTCATCAGTCCCCTAGAACTTAGAACTACTTAAGCCTAACTAACCTAAGGACATCACACACATACATGCCCGAGGCAGGATTAGAACCTGCGACCGTAGTGGTCACGCGGTTCCAGACCGAAGCGCCTAGAACCGCACGGCCACACAGGCCGGCTACGAATAATACATATGGCTGGCACTTCTATTATTATTACTTCTCAATGCCATTTTAGCTAGGTGCATTAGCTCCCTCAAGGTTTGAGGTTTATAAGTTGCCCCAAATCCTCGGGGTCAAATTATACAGAAGGTGAAGAATTGCACAGGTGAGTTTAGGAAACTATGGTCAGGAATAAATGCTTATAGTACTCCAAGGTCTTGGATGAGCAATATGAGCGAAGTATGTGTTTGTAGGTCCTTATCTTTTATAAAAGCAACGGCTTGCCACAGAGACGTCGATGGCGATGTCTTAAAGAATATTAAATAACCGGTTGTGATGTGTCGGCATTGGAGCCGGAGTGTACCAAGATTCAAAGTCATCGAAATTTTGATTAAGGTGGAGTGTTTCTCATTACAAGAACTTGTAGATACGTATTGATATACGGTGGACCAGGACGCAGTGCCCAAAACGTCTAATGGATGACATCAAGCAATATTTTATTTTTTAGATGTTAATCACCTTAGAAAAATGTACGAGCAACTGTGTTGTTATTTTGTAGAGGCCTGACCAAAGTACTCGAGGAATAATTGTTGGCTTGATAGATTTCGTGTAATAGGGCTCGATTTCGTGGGAGAAGGTTGGTCAGTAAGCCTCTGTCAAATTGCAGTAAATTAAGCACTTCCATGTACACATCGTAGAGAGTACTGATGCGACAGTAAATACACTTCTAAAATAAGTAAAAAAAAAATACGAGGAAGAAATGGCTCCAAACGCTATCGAATATGCGACATGATTTTCAGTTGGAAAGCTTGCTATGAACTTTAGTTGTTGCTATAGAATGTGAGTTCCTTATGTCTATAAAAGAGTAAACATCTCCAAGTATTAATAATTAATTTTAATGCAATCAGATTCGCGTCCTTTAGCAGCAGTACGGTCTCGTTGATAATGTCTTTTGAGATCCTGTATTTTCGGTCCATAGCAAATTAGAACGTTACGGGTAGATTAAAACTGCGTGCCGTGCCGAGACTCGAACCCAGAATTTCCAACCGATGGAACTGGAACTTCCATACGTAATAAACTGAAGAGCCAAAGAAACCTGTACACCTGCCTCACTAGCACGCTGAAGTAGTGCAGCACCACGTGGCAGGGACTCGACGAATGTCTTAAGTAGTGCTGGGGGGAGTTGACGCCGTAAGTCCTGCATGGATGTCCATAAATCCGTAATATTACGAGTGGGTGCAGATTTCTCTTGGACAGCACTTTGAAAGGCATTGTAGATATGCTCAATAACGTTCATTTGTGGAGAGTTTGGTGCCCAGTGGAGGGGTTTAACCTCAGAAGAGTGTTGTGTTTAACCTCAGAAGAGTGTTGTGTCGCATTGTCCTGCTGGAATTACCCAAGTCTGTCGGAATGCACACTGGACATGAATGGATGCAGTTAATCAGACAGAATGCTTACGTACGTGTCACCTGTCAGACATCTAGACGTATCAGGGATCCCATATCACTCCAACTGCACACGCCGCATGCGATTACTGAGCCTCCACCAGCTTGAACAGTCCCCCGCTGACGCGAAGGGTCTGTGGATTCGTGGGGTTGTCTCAAAACCGGATCCGCTCGATACAATTTGAAACCAGATTCAAATGGCTCTGAGCACTATGGGACTTAACATCTATGGTCATCAGTCCCCTAGAACTCAGAACTACTTAAACTTAACTAACCTACGGACAGCACACAACACCCAGTCATCACGAGGCAGAGAAAATCCCTGACCCCGCCGGGAATCGAACCCGGGAACCCGGGCTCGGGAAGCGAGAACGCTACCGCACGACCACGAGCTGCGGACTTTGAAACGAGACTCGTCCAATCAGGCAACATGTTTTCAGTCACCAATGGTTCAATTTTAGAGATGGCGGATCCAGGCGAGGAGTAAAGCTTTGTTTCGCGTAATCATCAAGGGAAAACGAGTGGACCTTTGGCTCCGAAAGCCCATATCGATGACGTTTAGGTGGATGCTTCACACGCTGACACTTGTTGATGGCTTGTAACGCCGGAAATGCATATCCTCCTATTTCCATCTATTGTACTATAAATTTGTTTTCCTTATTTCTGTGACTTTACATATTGTAATTCTTTTACTATTTGTATATATATATTTATGCATTTATGTCGATGTATAATTGGTTTGTTTCGTAAATATTATTTGTATTTTTACGCTGGGTCTTGCCTAGGGAAAACTGCTATCGAACGATTACTTCGATAGGTCGTGTGAAGAATCAAAGTGTGTAGGATCTTTGGTAGTGTTAACTCCGTCGCGTGGAGCGCGGGCAGAGGGGGAGTCTGGCTGGAGTACCAGGTGGAGCAGGTGTGTTGTGTGAAGCTCCCGCGAGTTGCCGCGCTTTCGGGGTTTGGCAGCATGTAATTGCGCTCAACTTGCAATGATAGTTTCTGACATGGTGTCGCGGACGGGAAGCATTAGCTGGCGCACATCAAGAGCCCGTTTCGTCTGGTGACCGTGTCGAGAAGAAGGCGCGCCAACATCCAGCTTCTGCAACAGCGACGGCCGACAATGAGTGACCGTCGCCACCTCCTCGATCGACCGCTTCAAACCTTCAATCAACCAACAAGGAAGACTGGAAGCACGTAAAGTTTTAGAACTGTATGGCAGACCTCAGCTTTTCAAACTTTTAAAATTGTTGCATCACAAAATTACAGCTACTTAGCATGAACCTTTGTTGCTCATTGTCCCAATTGCATTACCAAGCAGGGTCCCTTCCTTTTCCGGAATGAACCCGAGTGTCGTTCAAATTCAGACGCCAGCATTAAAATACAATCAATTCAATTTCGCTGCTTTAATTTAAAAGTTCAGTTAAAGTATTCATAGCTGGCTACAATAGTTAGATTACACTAGCACAAATTAAGAGTGCGAGTTTTGTTACCGTATTTTAGCTTACCTGTGACTGCAGCTCAGCTTGGTACGTACTAAATTTTACTATTGTTAATTGTTCAGAATCATTTAATTCAAGTTCAAAGTTAAATCTCTTATTTCTAAATTGCGTAGATTCAAGTAGCTTTTGAAATGATTGTTGAGGTAGTCCAAGACTAACCGTATTTTACTGAATTTCAATGTGCTTCAGAAAGAAAGCTCACTATTAACTTAAGTCACTAAATTAACTTTCGATTTTCCGGTTTCATTAATTCTTTTGCTAAATTAAGGCAGAGTGTAGCGAAATTTATTACTTCTGACAAACTTTCAGTTTTCACACTATACTTGTCAACCTTCAGTTGCCACGCTTCTAGTGCTAATTATATGTGTAATAATCTTTCTTTTTCAGTTACTATAGTAATTGTCCATAGGACTGGCGACCGTAATTTCCCCCAAATCTCAAATATCTAATTACCGCTAGTTAATTGTTAACGTAACGGACGCACATTTACTTTCTTTATTAACTTTACCCCTATTTCAAAATTAATTTCCACCAGTTTCATTAGTATTTTACCTTTCATTTAGATGTAACCCTTTCCTCCCTCTTTACCGACAAATTAACCTCGGTGACGATTGCTTTTCCCAAATTTCCATTAGGTACACGCGGTTTAATTTTTCACTGTCATTAAGGTCGATAAGTGAGGGTGAGATTACAGGCTCAGCATAGAAATCTGCTGGAATTTGCGGCGGGATTGCACTTCTGTAAAGTTGAACGATTCTCTACAGTCGTCCTTGGTCCCGTTCTTGCAGGACATTTTCCGCTCCAGCGATGCCGCAGATTTGATCTTTTACGGACTCCTGATATTCCCGGTACGCTTGTGAAATAGTCGTACGGTAAAATCTCCACCGCTACCGCAGAGATTCTGTGTCCCATCACTCGTGCGCCGACTATAACAGCACGTTAAAACTCAATTAAATCATGATAATTTGCTATATTAGCAGCAACTACGCCAAACACTTGTTGCCGATCGCAGTAGCGTATTCTGCTTGTCTACATTTTTCTGTATTTGAATGCGCATGCTTATAACAATTTCTTTGGTGCTTCAGTGCACGACGCAAAGTGTTATCGGCAAATTAAAGTCGAAGTGAACGAATGATCATATGACCGTATTATATTTTTATTGTAGTCCATTAAGAGACCCTCAACTGGTTTTGCACCTTAAAGGTGCATCTTTGCGCGAAACTCTGTATAAAAGCATTACAATAGTTGTATAGTACGTAAACATACAGAAATTCTCTAACAAATGTTAAATTTTTTTACCACAAATTCTATTCACTATAAACATTGTTAAACGCTATTGTGTTATTGTAGAAATTCGATGCTGCTGCTGCTGACGCATTTAAAGACGACATATGTGCTTAATCGTGGTGTACATCCTCTGAGAAGAATTCAGAATGTTGTAGGAGAGGATGAGAAATTTGGTCTGTTGTAAGTCAGGGTTAGAGTGTAGAGATCAGTAATAGAGAATGGAAATGGAACTACGACTTATGAAAAGGTAATACACTGCCTGGAAAACACAGCAAAGCATCTGAAGAGAAGCAGGAAATCAAAAGAAGCCTCACAGATTCATAGAATATGTGTTATTATTTCAGTGATTGCTACTTTACAAAGGATTTGACAGTATAACCTCGCTTTTTAGTATGACTCTGCACCGCGTCGGTTAGGATGCTTGCACTGGTTCACTTGAGAACGGTGTCATAACGAGTTGGTATCCTCTCCTGATACGAGCTGTTGTAACTGGCCCTCGACATCGTGGATACTGGCGCTACGACCGAGCTTGTGTGCGAGCTGGTCCCATACATGTTGTATCAGAGACACGTCTGGAAACCCTGCTCGCCACTGGAGTACCTCTCAACATAGAGTGACGTGCCATGTGAGAACGAGAACTGTACTGTTGTAGAAAGGCGCTACGGTACTGTTGCATGACAGGAAATACTTGCGGACAGTGGGTGTCCATAAAGTACTGTTGTTGCCTTCAGAGTTTCGTCAGTTACTACCAACTGTAACTGAAGTCATATCCAACGGTTACCCACACCGCGACGCCTGGAATAACGCTACTGTGCTGTTTCAAAACTCTGGATGAACTGGACCACTCTTCAGGTCTCTGCCATATTCACCGACGATTGTCATCATAATTTCCGCACCACTCCAAACGCAGCCGTTTCTGTTGTGGTGTTAACGGCAGCCTGTGCATACGGTAGTAATTCGCTAATCTGACTACTGTTACTCTCTGACCAGTGGTGAAGGATGACACAGAATGTTGCTTGGATGCCATTATTTGTTGTTGGATGGAAGGCTCAGTTGTGAAGGAGTTGCAAGGTGCTCGATGCAGAATACGTTCTCTTTTGTAGTAGGCAGATGTGGTCGGCTGGAACATTGAGGACGAGTATGTTTGCCGTCATGTTCCCATGAAGTCATACATCGGGTCACTTTCACACCCAAATGCTCCACAAACCTGTGTATTAAGCTACGTTCTACGGGTGCTACAGAAGCATTCCACGGCCCGCAACATATGGACGCGTATACTCCTGCTACAAATAGCAACATGGGGCTACATCCTCCAGTGACCTTCGTGCGAGCGACTAACTCCCGCGAGAAGATGGATACTGGAACCGACCAGCTGTTTCGATTAACTTGTCCCCATAAGCCGTAGAATGTTGTAGCTCGAGAGTTCGGCAACCGAAACAGCTTTACTTAGGAAAATAAGCCGGTAAAGAAGCCCTGTGCGTGAAATTTACTAAGGGAGGAAACTTTATGGAGAATTCCACAATTTATATCATCAGCTAGGAACATTACCAGAGAAATTCTTTGATGGCGAGACAATGAGTACAGACACGTTCGAGTATCTCATCAATAAATTGAAGACGAATGCTTTTTATGTGATTCTTATGTGAACTCAAACATTCAGCCGTCAGTCAGTGGGGAGGAATGAGTTACTAAGGTAGCTACAGGAAGATGTGCGATCCCCAGTGGAGTGGCTGTGGTGTGACAGTGATGTCTTTGGCTAGTAAGGTGAGTGTCTGTTGGTCACAGGTTCCGTTTCAGTTACCTCTTACATTTTACCTGACTCATCTGGTATTCTGTCACATGGTCTGTGTACTAAGTCTCATTTACTCTCTTTACACTGTATGTAATAATATAGTTTAAGGTCTTGCCAAATTGCTTTAAGGTTATACACACCTATCCCAATGTATCAAATATGTGAAATTCCTAATAAAAGACGTTCAATCATCAAGAAAGTTTCCTGCTATTTGTTGGTAAGGCAGTATCGGCATCAGTGTTGATGCCAATTGTTTCAAATAATCTAAATAGTCTGCATTATTAAATCACACAATAATGTTTGCAGAAAAGGTCAATTGTTTTGTGAAATGATTTGTCCAAATGTAATGAATAAAATAGTGTGGAGGAACATTTGATGCGCCTCATTTGCTGTACATGATTTCAAGCATCATTCAAAGACACGTCAAATGTTTCTGTAGTCTATTTCATTTCTTTTGGAGAAATCATTGCAGATAGTTTTTGATTGATTTCTTTTCATTTAATTCTGTATTTTAAAGTATTGTTCAGGAGGTATAATTTTATCGACACCTCCAAGCATCTTAATTTCTCAGAATGTTCTAAATGTATTACTTGATTCAAAGGAAGCATTTTTGCCAGTGAAACATCACACCAATTTATCTTTGTACGAGCAAAATATTTAGGCCTTGAAAAGATGAACTTTTTGAGATATCATTTACATAGCTAACAGAAGTTGTTTGTGAAATATGTCAATTTTCCATCAACCAACTAGATCTTGCTTAATTACACTGATTACTTTGAATTAACCAAATATTTGTTTGCAGCAGTAAGACCTATACTGAAAATTTGGTAGCCGATTTGTCCATTTTCGAACCTAAGATTTGCTATGAAAATGTGGGGAATAACCCAATATGTAATTAACGAGGAGACTTTTTTCGCTCCGCTCAAACTTTTAACTAAATCATTTCAAGTAATAATCATTCGACAAAATACGTCCTCCTTGCAAGCTGTCACTTGCAAGAATCCTCGTTTTGGTACCTGGGACCGTCTATGATGTATCTACATCTACATCTACTTTTACATGATCATTCTGCTATTGACAAAGTGCCTGCAGAGGGTTCAATGAACCACCTTCAAGATGTCACTCTACCGTTCCACTTTCGAATGCCGCATCGGCAAAACGAGCACTTAAATTTTTCTGTGCGAGCCCCGATTTCTTTTACTGTACAGTGATGATCATTTCCCCTTTGTAAGTGGGTGCCAACACAATGTTTCCGCAATCGGAGGATAAAACTGGTGATTGAAATTTCATGAGAAGATCCCGTCGCAAAGAAAATCGACTTTGTTTCAAAGATTGCAACTCCAAACCAGGTATCATGTTTGTGGTACTATCTCCCCTACTTCGCGATAATACAAAACGTGCCGCCCTTCTTTGTACTCTTTCGATGTCATACGTCAGTCCCACTTGATGAGGATCTCACACCACACAGCAATACTGTAGAATAGTACGGATAAGCGTGGTGTTAGCAGTCTCTTTAGATGACCTGTTGCACCTTCTAAGTGTTCTGCCAATTAATCTTTCCTCAACCCACAACATTATCTATGTGATCGTTCCTGTTCAGGTTATTTGTAATTGTAATCCTAAGTAGTTAGTTGAAATTACAGCCTTCAATTTTGCGTGACATATCGCGTAATTAAAATTTAGTTTTAAAAAATGGTTCAAATGGCTCTGAGCACTATGCGACTTAACTTCTGAGGTCATCAGTCGCCTAGAACTTAGAACTAATTAAAACTAACTAACCTAAGGACATCACACACATCCAAGCCCGAGGCAGGATTCGTAACCTGCGACCGTAGCGGTCGTTCGGCTCCAGACAGTAGCGCCCAGAACCGCACGGCCACTCCGGCCGGCCGAAATTTAGTGTATTTTTTTAGTACTTATGTGAATAACATCACACCATTCTTTATTCAGGGTCAATTGCCACTTTTCGTACCATACAGATATCTTGTCAAAATCATTTTGCAATTTGTTTAGGTTGTCTTTGACTTTACAAGACGCTAAATGAGAGCATCATCTGCAAACAATCCAATAGTGCTACGCAGATTGTCTCCTACGTCGCAGCCGGTCGCTTTGGCCGAGAAGCTCTAGGCGCTTCAGTTCGGAACCCCGCCTCTGCTACGGTCACAGGTTCGAATCCTGCCCCGGGCATGTATGTGTGTGATGTCCTTAGGTTAGTTAGGTGTACATAGTTAAGTTCTAGGGGACTGATGACCTCAGATGTTAAGTCCCATTGTGCTTAGAGCCATTCCTATGTCGTTAGTACAGATCAGGAACAGTAGAAGGCCTGTAACACTACCTTGGGGAACGCTGGCTATTACTTCTGTTTTACTCGATGACTTTGCGTCTGTTATTACGAAGCCGGCCGGGGTGGCCGAGCGGTTCTAGGCGCAACAGTCTGTAACCGCGCGACCGTTACGGTCGCAGGTTCGAAACCTGCCTCGGGTATGGATGTGTGTGATGTCCTTAGGTTAGTTAGGTTTAAGTAGTTCTAAGTTCTAGGGGACTGATGACCTCAGAAGTTAAGTCCCATAGTGCTCAGAGCCATTTGAACCATTTGTTATTACGAACTGTGACCTTTCCGACAGGAAATCATGAATCCAGTCGCACAACTGAGACGGTATTACAAAGTCACCCAGTTTGGTTAGAAGATGATTGTGAGGATGGGTGTCGAAAGCCTTCTGGAAATCTAAAAATATAGAATCAATTTGACATCCCCTGTCGATAGCACTCATTAGTTCATAAGTATAAAGAGCTAGTTGTGATTCGCAAGGACGATATTTTCTAAATGCATGAAGACTATGTGTCAATAAATCGTTTATTTCGAGGTACTTCATAATGTTCTAAAACAGTGTATGTTTGAAAATCATACTGCAAATCGACGTTAGTGATATGGGCCTTAAATTCAATGGATTACTCCTACTTCCCTTTTTGGGTATTGGTGTGACTTGAGCAATTTTCCAGTCTTTAGGTACGGTTCTTTCTGTGAGGGACCGGTTGTACATAATTGCTAAATATGGAGGTATTGCATCAGCCTACTCTGAAAGGAATCTGACTGTTACACATTATGGACCAGATGTCTTGCCTTTATTAAGTGATTTAAGCTGCTTTGCGACACCGAGGGTACCTACTTCTATGTTTCTCATCCTTGCAGTTGTTCTTGATTCGTATCCACAAACGTTTACATCTTTTCTTTGGTGAAGGAGTTGCGAAAAACCGTGTTTAATAATTCTGCTCTAGTGCCCCTGTCATCAGTGAATTCACCGTTGTTATCGCGCAGTGAAGGTATTGTTTACCTCTTGCCACTGGTGTGCTTTGTGTATGACCAGAATCTATTTGGGTTTTCTGCCAGATTTCGAGACAGAGTTTCGTTTCGGAAATTACTAAAAGCATATCGCATTGAATTTCGCCCTATATTTCGAACTTCGGTAAAACTTTGACATTCTTGGGGATTTTGCGTTCTTTTAAATTTGGCATGCTTTTTTCGCGAACTGACCCGTTTGTGTACCACGGCTGATCAGCACCATAACTTGTTAATTTATGTGGTATATATCTCTCAATTGTTGTCATTGCTATCTCTTTGAAATCTCTTAAAACGGCGTTAAGAGCATTTTTATCAGCTTTTTTAAATGGATGTACTTTTTCATGGTTGTTGTTGTTACGGAATTCGGCCTAGCAGCAACTGTCTTGTGGTCGCTAATCCCTATATTCGTCACGATGACAGATTTTACAACCACGTGATTCCTGAATTGCCGGTGCAGAATCAGTTGTGGCGTACGCGACACGTCCATCAGATATTAAATCCAAAATCAAGAGTACTTACAGAGGTATCTTTGTGACTTAAACTATATGTTGCGCACGTTTCATTTACAGTATTCTTTAAGGTAATATGAACTATATGCGAAGCCTATGCAATGCGTTTTACCTCTGCAAACTACAAAAAAAGTCAAGCAGTCAGTTATTATGTTTCGTGCAGCACAAAAATTATGACGAATGATGCTGAAGACGTTCTTTATCGAGTGAAAATATCTCGCTGTAAGACGCAAAACAATAAATTTTTCTACCGAATAGTTTTCTTAAGACTGGATGATAAGTAATTCATAGCAGCTGGGAGGTCGATTACAGCGCTTCGCCGATAAGACTCACAGCTGCCGCCGTCAATATTGTGTGTACCGCAGTGACAAGATGCAAACACGTTTGAATTCAAATATTCGCAGTTGTTTCAGTGGAATGGATGTCGTCTATGATGGACACTTCAGTAGCCATACCTATTGCCGTGTTTTGTGACCTGGGGCCGTAGTGCGCTGAAGGACATTACTGTCGCTGATGTTGGGCGTAGCTCTACACGAATAGACCAGTCGGTCAGATGGAGACCTTCAATAAACCGCTTTCAAAAGCCATCAGTTGCCGATAAAACAGTCTCACTCGAGCACGTGGCACATTCGTGTCTTCGAAATCTTACGTTGTTCACGCTGCTTATATATCCAACCAAGATGAGAACACTAGTAAATGCGAACTACTCTAATATTCACTCTTGTGAAGTATCACAGATTACTGCCACACTAATCATTTACACAGCCACCAGTGGCGTGTACGTGCACGAAGTTACAGTGACATCCGACCATGTGTTCATGGTGCTTCTCTTCTTTGGTCAGTCTGTGTCATTTGATGAAGAGGAAACTGTGGGCTTGTAGTTGCAGTCGGGATACCAATGTTTGTTTGATTTGCAGTGAAATCACATTTATGGCACACGAAAGAAAATGGTCTGCCCGCGGTTGTAAGACTTTTCCAAATGTATTTAGTTCCATTTCTTGAGTACAGTTATAAAAAAGAAGATATATCGTGATCTGCAAGAGGGAAGCAGAGCAACACATTGCTATGAAATGTACCTTTAGGTAAGGTTTTATTTCATTGTTGTGGTTATAGAAGCAATGTAGTCCATAGTCTGATATGTCACACTAAAGCTAAATAGCTTGGGATAATGCTGAGAAAGAGTTGTAGACCGAATTTACGACGTTAACAAACGTATTAGCCTTTGGTCTTTTCGATTAACTCTTAAAGGTGTGGTTAAAATGTTAGTCAAAAGAAGGAATTAAGTAAATGACAAATTTAGTAAAATTTATGGGGTGTTTATAATTTAATATGTGGATGTCAGGAGCACAGATAACACTATTTTACGACTTAATGTTATTTGCAGATATTTCAGTTGACTGTGTCACATAATTACCAAGGTAGAAAATGGAGGGTGAAGTGTAAGAAATATTTTTATGCGTGGACGGTTCAGCTGACCGCAATGAAGAAGTGGTTTATAGCATTCTGTAGCAGAGAAATGTGGGCCGATAGTTCGGGCACATCATCTGCTTGAAGGGGCAAAGTGAAGATATACCCGATCTTTGATTCACCTGTATAGAAGGTTGGGAGCAAAGAGACCGGGTAAGATTAGATTAGATTGGATTTACTTTCATTCCAATTGATCCGTAGAGAGGAGATCCTCCAGGATGAAGACCATGTCAGAAAAACAATAATACATGACAAATATTTACAACTAAAACAAGTTAGTTTATGTACCTTCCACAGGTGGAGTGCAGTGATGGCCATTTTTTTTACTTACTGACGAAAGTGACATCATTACTTGCGTAGTAGTTAAATACTTAGATTTTTAGTGTAGAATGAGCCTGAGATATTATGCAGAATGTAATGCAATTGTTTATTTTAAAATGATAGTTGACGCTTATTAAAATGTTCTGATAGAAGGCAGGTTATGTTGTCATCATCATGAGAGTGTAATAACAACCCGTCTTTACCCTTCTCCTTAATTCGCAAGACTGTCACATGTTAATGACAATAGATTTATTTTACACACAAAAAAGTGGTATACGGCGCCTATACTGAAATCTGCCGACTATAATGTTTTTAATGTGGGCAAAGAACAAAGGAATAAACATACACACAAATATCAGGGGCTTCCTGAAAAGTAAAGCCTCCGAACTGTCTATTCTGTTCTCAATGTTACTTTAAGACTTAAATGTCGAGCATTTTACTCGGTAGAGGTTCCCGATTCGCTGGCGCAAACTGCACCCCTCCACGTTAGAGGGCTCTGTAATGTGCCGCTGTATAACGTGAGGTATCCTGAGAAAACCGTAAGTAGGAATTCGTATAGTTCATCCACACATCGAACACCTTCTCGCTCAGCATGACAATGCCAGACCACACACCAAGGCAGCGACATCTGGAACAATCCACCGCCTCGGGTTCAGTGTGTCGATCATCGTCCCTACGATCCAGGATTGGCACCATCCGTTTTTATTTGTTCCTGAAACTTAAGAGGTCTTCCTTTTGATTGTGACGAGGATGTGCAAACTGAAGTTAGGTTTTGGCTCCGTCAAAAAGTCATACATTCTAACATGACAAAATCTACTAAATATGTAGATATGAAGAATGGAGGTGTAGCACCTTAATAACATTTATTTTAGTTAAAAAAAGCTTTAAAAGTTTTCATGTACATAGTTCTGAGGCATTAGAAGTTAAGTACTCATTCGTGCAACCAGAGCTTGTCGCGTGATACTTATTAAAAAGCTGGCTCAGTCAGACAGCCTAACAGGTAGTTAAATTGAATCCTCCTGTTAGATCAAGAAGGAATAAATTCGTTACTGTTGAACTACCCAAGCACTACTCACTTTCGCCAGTACATCTCCCACTTTACGAACTTCACAGACATTCATTTTGGAAGAGGAAAATGTCCGCACCACACTATGTGGACACTTAAAAAAGTCAATTGCATTTTTTTTTTTTTACTTGAGTCATCAGTCTTCTGGCTGGTTTGTTGCCACCCGATGAATTCTTCTCCCGTGCCATTTTTTTTTCATCTCAGAGTAGGTCTTGCATACTACGTCATCAGTTATATGCTGGAACTCCTGTCTCTGCTTTGCTCTACTGTTTTTACCCACCACAGCTCCCTCTGGTTCCAAAGGAGTGATTCCCTTATGTCTTAAGAGATGTCCACCTTCCTGACCCTTCTCCTTATCAGTGACTTCCGTATGTTAGCTTCCTCTCTGATTCTGAAGAGAACCTCCTCATTCCTTACCTTCTCAGTTCACATAATTTTCAACATTCTTCTGTAGCAAAGCATCTCAAATGCTTTGATTACCATTTGTTCAATTACCCAAAATCAATGTTTCACTATCATAAAATTCTGCACTCGAAACGTACATTCAGAGAAATTTTTCGCCAGGAATGATTTTGCCAGTGCTAGTATTCTCTTTACGTCCTCCTTCGTCTATCCGTCATCTCCTTTTTAGCTTCGTGCCAGTCAATTCTGATGTTAATTTTCTCGCTGTTCTAATTTATGCTGCAACTCATTACTTAAGTCTGTCTTCCATTGTCTCTAAATTCTTATTTTGTTCTCATTAGGTTGTTCATTTCTCATTAGATTACTCATTCCGTGCAACAAAGCCTGTATTCCTTGTTCGAATAATTATAGTAATCTCATCGGCATATCTTACTGTATCTTATCATTGATATCTTTTCAATTTAAAATTTAATTCCACTCTTTTACCTTCTCTTTATTCTAGCCATTGTTTCTTCGATGTAGAAGTGAAAGACTACGTCGATGTTTTACATCTCTTTTAATCCTAGCACTTCTTGCTTGGTCTTCCAGTCTTTCATAGTTCTTGACATTTTTGTATTGTCCCTCCGATCCTACAGTTAACCGCTATTTCCTACAAATTTCGAACATTATCCACCAGTTTACACTGCCGAAGGCTTTTTCTTCGTCGACAGCTCTTTCTAACGTATCTCGAGTTTTTTTTCATTCTTGCTCCCATTACCAACAGCAACACAACATATGCCTCCCTGATGTCTTTACCTATCCTAAAACTCATACTAATCTAAAGCCGAAATGATTGTAATCTAACGGATACTTAATATTCTTTTCCAATCTTCTGTATATTATTCTTATGTGCAACTTAGATGCATGAGCTGTTCAGCTGAGCGTGCGATAATTCTCGCACCTGTCAGCTCTTACAGTCTTCGGAATTGTCGGAATTGTGTGGATAATATTTTTCCGAAAGTCAGGTGGTATAACACCAGACTCATACATCCTACACACCTACTTGAATAATCGTTTTGCTGTAACTTCCCCTAATGATTTCTTTGAACCTCGTATTTCTGTCCTAATTCTGTGATTGCCCTTTTTAGAGATGTCCAGTCCTCTTCAACTGAACTACCAACTGAGCTATTCGTTATCGCAGTATCTCTAGCCTAAGAGATCTTCAAGCGTGTGTGTTCATTCCTTAGTGCTTGCGTGTCCTACGGCTTTGCGCTTTGGTTCTACATGATTGTCTCTTAAATGTCAGTGAATTATTCATCATTATTAATCCGTCTTCATGGTCTACACCGACTCATATTTGATTTGTGATTTCGGAATCTCTGCCTGACCACGATCTAATGTAACTGAAATCTTCTCGTATGCCCCGGTTTTTTGCAAGTATACCACCTCCTCTTGTGAGTCTTGAACAGAGTATTCGCTATTTCCAGCTGAAATTTTTAAGGAACCCATTTAGTCTTTCCCCTCTGTCATTACTACTGCCGAGCCCTTGTTCTTCCGTAACCTTGTCTCCTGCAATTGGTTTCCAACCCCCATGACAGACTTTCGTCTCCCTTTACGTACTGAATTACCTTTTTAATATGTTCATATATTTTCTCAAGCTATTCTGCTTGCTATGTCGGTATATATACCGGAACTATTATTGTCATTATTGTCGTTGTTGGTTTTCTGTCACTTCTGACGAGAACGAACCTATCATGCAGTGTTCACAATGACTCATTTTCTGCCTTAAAGTGCTACTCCTATTATACCATTTTCCGTTGCTGTTGATATTATTCTAGTTTCGTCTGACCAGAGAGCCTTGTCTTCTTTCCATTTCACTTTACTGCCACTCCCCCCCCCCCCCCCCCCGCCCCATTATATCTAGACGAAGCGTTAGCATTTTTCCTTTACGATTTTCTAGCTTCCCTGCCACTGTCATACTTCTGACATACTTTGTCAATTACAGATCATATCTTCTACGTAATAATGTTACGCGTCTTTAAAGCAGTGGCTTTCATTGCGTTAATCTTTGATAGTATTTTCACCTTTTAGGACAGTTTCCCACCTCAAGGGCAGGAGAGCACCCTGAACCTCTGCCTGCTCAGCCGACTTCTTTGAAAAGGCCGTTGGCAGAACTAGCGTGACTTCTAATGCTATAGCTGATGATTTTTATTTAAAACGTAAACAAAGCTAGTTTCTGACTCAGGACGCAAGACAAATCTGCCACACGACTACGGCAGATAATCATTTGCGGCATAGAAGTACCTCATCCGACACTTGAAAGATGTACGTGTATGTAACTTTCTGTGGGAATGGTAGGATGAAATTCGCACATATCTCTATAACTGTTACATCATTGATTACTTTGCATACCAGTTTCGTTTCAGACAATCTTCTGTATTATTCAAAAAAATGTTCAAATATGTGTGAAATCTTATGGGACTTAATTGCTAAGGTCATCAGTCCCTAAGCTTACACACTACTTAACCTAAATTATCCTAAGGACAAACACACACACCCATGCCCGAGGGAGGACACGAACCTCCGCCGGGACCAGCCGCACAGTCCATGACTGCAGCGCCTGAGACCGCTCGGGTAATCCCGCGTGGCTGTCTGTATTATTAAGCTGGTTGCTGAAAGCCCTATGTTCCTGATTATTTTATTTTGGACAAAGTTAAGTAGTTTCATTACTCGACATGATGTGCCTGTGAGTAATTGTAAGAGAGCTTGTACTTACTACATAGCTGTAGATAATTCGTTATGTGTAACGCACCTTTTACATCACGTCCACAGAGTGTAGTAAGTGTACGCTACAAGGAAGCAGATACTAATTCGTAGTTCCTAGACACGCATCTTCTGTTATGAGGAGACCACAGAGCGATAAAAGCCAATGTTCAAAACCACAGCTTGATTCCTGGGTACGGCAGTTTTTATTTACATCACAAATTCTTATAATTGTTGGAAGCAGAACCTACGTAATTGTAGAGTGTTCTTCACGAACTTTACGATGAGTAACTGACTTCTTTCACAACACGGCTGTATTTACGTCAATAGTAATTCGCCAATGGACGCTACACAAGGTGATGTTAAGTTCTCTGCCATTTTCCTTTTCACTTCCCTCTCCTGCATTTAGATATCTAATAGATGGTGCGATTTTTCTAAGAAATCCGTTTTTATCCCTTCTTCAGGTGTTTAGCCTGCCATCCCTAGGTATCTAGTCCACGTTACTTCTCTTCGTGTCATCTCTGACAGTTTTTCTTAATTTCCTTCTTAACGGAAGATATCACACGTGTGCTAAAACAGTCCTCAATGTCTGTAATAAGCTAAATAAAACATATCGTTACAAGTTATATGTCACTAATACACATGTTGCCTAATGCTCTCTGTTTCGCTGGTGATGACGCAAGTGATCAATCACAGTTGCCTTTAACCGTACTAGCATCCCAAAAACGCTATTCACTTAACTCTTCTAAACCTATACATTTGCGACAAAATTGTCAAGCACCCCTCATTCGTAATGTGTTTCCTCTCAGTTGTTGTGTTGTGTTGTACAGTAATGGAAAGAGAAAACTGTAATCTGCATACATGACTATGGTACTGTCAATAACCTACAGATTTCTCATAAAATAACAAAAATCATATTTAGTTGCTGTATATGTATTGAGCATTTGCGATGTCCTGCAAGAAAAGCAACACTGGCTATACGTGGTGGAACCAGCACTTTCCGGTTAATTGGTAAGACCTACAGTGAAATGTTGTGTGACAACCAACGAAATAACGCGAAGTTATGTAGTTAAATAGCAATTTAAAATTGAATCAAACAGAAATAACTCCCCCACCACTCCTATTGATTTTCCTTCTTTTAGTTTTAGCGTGTTTTTGTTGTCACTTATCCTAATGCTGTGATTGTCATTCCCAGCACCATAGGATCTTGCTGCTGGACATTGTCCCCGCTAATTTAAATTGTTTGTGATATACGTTTACTGTTTATAGTTAGGTCAACACACATTTAGAGCGATTTATTCATTATTATGTAATTTTTTTACTATTAGCGCTCATGTTCTTATGTTAACGTTTGAACGGAAATCACCAAACCCGCCTCGTCGTGTTTAATCAAGCCAATATTGCACCGTTTCGTTTTCACGTTTCTTGCCGCGGCCACGTACGCAGTCTTGTTTACGGTGCATGCACTTCAGTTCTTAGTCAGCTGGTTACTATTGCACCTTTGTTAACAGACAATTTGAGGTGGTGTCCACTGGGCCTCATGATACAGGTTCCTAAATAATGGCAAGTTTCCTCTATCCGGCCATTGTTTTCACTCTTCCTTCCTATCGTCAGCACATTTTATTTCTACGTACTGGATTTTCTGCAGTGGAAATATAGCACTGGACCTATCGCTGGTTTCCGTTGTTTAGCTTTTGAACTAGTTGACACTTAACACCACTAGGTTATAAGTTCCAGTGAGCTGTTTCTGTTTGATCCTACTGTAACTTGCTGTTTAACTACATAATATCTGTGTGATTTTGTTAGTTTGTCGCAGAGAATTTCACTTCAGGCGGTTCAAGTTAACTTGAGAGAGGACCGCTGTTTTACTGTATAATGCATGCTTGGTTTTCTTGGGAGTGATACAGCGCTTTATCTAGCCTTTACTAATTAATCTAGGACAAGATCGCTACGCTGCCGCTTTTATATTTTCGACACATCACCCTCTTAGCGGTTCATTTTTTATTCTAAACGGACGACGAATGTCTTCCATAACACATCCTAAGTGTTTTTTTATATTATGACGCGAAATGTAGTTAGGCTTCTGTTACAGCTGGGCTTATGTTAAGATTATATTCTTATGGGTTTATATCTAGCGCAGCTGAATATCCGGCTTTGTTCGGGTATTTATTTCAATCCTCTATTAGAACATTTGCTTCTTCCACATTTACTTTCCCCCTCTCTACCTCCTCCATCCCTCTGTCTGTCCACCTCTTCAGTTCCCAGTCTCTGCCCATTTCCTCCTACCCCTCTCTCTGCGTGTCTTCTCCGACTTCTCTCCCTTTCACTATCTCCTCCTCCCCCTAACTACGTCCCTCCCTGCATCCCCCATATCATTGTCCATCTCTTCATCCTCCCTCTCTCTCAGTCCATTACCTCCTCTTTACTTTGTTCATTTCCCTAGCCTCCTATCTCCGTGCATGTCTCCTCACTCCCTTCACTCTTCACGTTATCACTGTAACCCCAGTAAGAGCCTGGTATTTCCTACCCACACAGTATTTCTTCCAGATCGTAACTAATAGGTATCAAATTACTCTACTTTAGGAAAGTGGAATGCTCTCAGCGACTTTGGCAGCAATCAGTCGTCCTTCCCTTGCTACCTTTACTAAAGCAGATCTAGATTTCAGCTAGTAATTAGGCAGTCTTAAGTGAATTGTGACAGGAGGCCAAATAACAGATGCAGATGTGCAGGTGAATGTATTAAAGCTCTGAACTTCTCTATTGGTGATGATTAGCTACTAACCCAAATCTGCTTTAATAAAGCTCGAAAGGAAACAACGACTGATTGTTGCTCTCTATAATTTTGAACTAATATGTGTATCAAATTTGACTGAAATTTTCCAGCTGTGTAGGATGAGATTTTTACCTCTGCTATGTAAGCATAATCAAAGATATTTGACTAATACTTAAAATATTTCAAGTATATTTGTGCACAAATTTTACCCATATTTCGAACGATATTCGCGATGCAGTTTCTTTTTCATACAGATAACTATTAATGATATCACATCTCCTGAAACATGTGTCATAGAATGATATATAGACTGAGTCATTAACTATTGCCACCTAGAATAACTCTGAAAGTGTAGCTGAAACGTTTGTGGGACAACGGCGGCTATAATACGTTGGGTCAAATATATTAAGGTCAACGTTGTTTTTTTCAGTGGGATGCTATAGTTTGGTACTCATTGTCGAGACGAATCCAATGATGTGTAACAGTAAGATTTTTGAAGGTAAACGAAGGTCAAAAAGGTGACATGAACGTCCATCTACAGAGGTGTTGGAAGTGATGAAAAATGGCCCTGAGCACTATGGGACTTATTTTCTGAGGTCAACAGTCCCCTAGAACTCAGAAGTACTTAAACCTAACTAACCTAAGAACATCACACACATCCATGCCCGAGGCAGGATTCACGCCTGATATCGTAGCGGTCGCGCGGTTCCAGACTGTAGCGCCTAGAACCGCTCGGCCACCCCGGCCGGCCGAAGTGATGGCCATTGGTATCATTGCAGTACTGCAATTTTCTTATCATGGACTGAGTGGTATTCCTTATCACATCGTCACTTATCGAAGCACATGCTCTGAAAATTCTCTCTCGTATATCGCACAAATTGTAAATGTTCGCTGAATACGGTGTACCCATCTAAAGTGCCATTGACATGTAAACACCATTCGACAGTTTCTCAATACAACAATAACAGGAACGGTAAGACTAGTGTCGTCGAATGAAGCGAATGTGAATGATGTATTTCTTAGAAGAACAAGTCGATATGCTTCTCATTTACGGAGAATACCAACGAAATTCTGTGAGAGCTAGAGATTTATACGCTGAAAGGTATCCTCAACGTACTCACACTACACGTTGTACACATTAAATATGTGTATGATAAATTGAGAACAACTGGATCTTTAACGCATCGGGAACATATCGAGCAAAGGAAAGTTACTAACAAGGAAACGCAAATTGGTACTCTTGCAAAAAAAAAATTTATTCAAATGTGTGTGAAACCATATGGAACTGCTAAGGTCATCAGTCCCTAAGTTTACACACTACTTAAATTAAATTATTCTAAGGACAAACACACACACCCATGCCCGAGGGAGGACTCGAACCTCCGCTGGGATCAGCCGCACAGTGCATGACTGCAGCGCCAAAGACCGCTCGGCTAATCCCGCGCGGCTTCTCTTTGCACTGTGGTTCGAAACCCTTGTGTTAGTTCGCGTCAAATCGCAAGGGAATCTGGCATGAACCAGAGTAGTTTTGTTAGTGTTCTACATCGCCATAAATATCATCCTTACCGTATCAGTCTCCACCAAGAATTAACTGGTACGCATAGTATATGTCGCACTGAATTCTGCCGATGAGCTCAACTTCTGATTCAGAGGGATGACACATTTATTAGTTTGATTTTATTTACTGACGAGGCTACATTCACGTACCATGGAAATATTAATTTGCGTAGATGTTAATGTGTATAACATCAATTAATGGGCAACTGAACATCCATGTGGGCTGCGGCGAGTTGCACACCAAAAACGGTAGTCTGTGAAAGTGTGTTGTGATATTCTGGTGGAGATAATTATAGGCACCTATTTCATCGAAGGGAATCTTAATGGTAGGAAGTACACCACATTCCTGCAAGAAACATTAGGTCTGTTAATGGAAGGAGTATCATTAGGAGCGAGGAACAGAACGTGGTATAAACACGATGGATGTCCGGCACATTTCTCACTGATGGCTAGAAATGAATTGTAGAGACAATTCCCATATCGTTGAATTGGACCCGATGTATCGTGGCCGGCTTGCTTGCCAGACTTGTCACCTCTGCATTTTTTGTTGTGGAGATTCGTAAAAGACATTGTTTATGACGACGTTCCAACTACACCTGAAGATAGCCGAGAGAGAATTGTCAGCGCACGTGCTTCGGTAAGTGCCGATGTGATGAGGAATACCACTCAATCCATGATAACAAGTTTGCAGCAATGCATTTTTACCAATTATCAACTCTTCGTACACTTTCTGTGAATGTACGTTTATACCACCTTTGTGACCTTCGTTGACCTTCTAAATCTTACTGTTACACATCATTGGATTCATCTCGATAGCCGCTATCAGGAAATAAGTACCACACTATAGAATCCCTCTTAAATAAACAAAGCCGACCGTCATATCTCTGATGCGACCCCACCTAGCAACAAAAAACCAACGTCATAATATGGCCCCCGTTGTCCCATGCAACTTTTGTACAACAAACTTTTCAGCTCCTATCATACTTTCCGAATATGCTTGATGGCAATAGTTAGTGACTCATCCTTTATTTTTGTAGGTGCATTCAGCGATATACGTGGACAGAGTCTGCGAATTACATTTCTAGATGACAGGTCCTCTGCCCCATTCAAACAATTATTTAGGGCCATCATACCACCCTGTCTTGGATTTCTAAAGTCTCAATTTTCGTATGGGAAAGTTAACATTATTTTACTACCATATTACACTGTCATGCAAAGTAGGTATTTGAATACTATGTACCGGTACGCACAAGGTCGGCAGTAGGATACATACACAAATTCTGCTCATCGAGTAGGAGGCTGTGCAGAGGCCAACCGCTCACAGTGCCAGGAGCTAGACAGACACGTGGTCCCTGGGGATTGCGGACAGATCCTAACCCCTGGCTGCCACTTTCGCTCAGGTGTCAGGGGACAGAGCGACGGATGCTCGCTGTTTTTATACTGGCTGGGGGAAGTTTTTTTGCGAAAGCCTCATGTTTTGTGCAGGAACACGCCAGTTCAGCGCCACGGCTGCGCTGTTGTATGAGACGTTTTGGGGAAATAGTCGTCGAGCCCCGTGGGTTAGCCGTCAGAACGGCGCCACTCGTCGCACCCCAATTATCGCATTCTATCGGCGCCCGCCGTCAAGGAGATTCAGAAAATGGTTCAAATTTCTCTGAGCACTATCGGACTCAACTTCTGAGGTCATTAGTCCCCTAGAACTTAGAACTAGTTAAACTTAACTAACCTAAGGACATCACAAACATCCATGCCCGAGGCAGGATTCGAACCTGCGACCGTAGCGGTCTTGCGGTTCCAGACTGCAGCGCCTTTAACCGCACGGCCACTGCGGCCGGCTCAAGGAGATTCCCACGCGTTGTCCTGGCGGAGGCTATGATAGGCTGCTCGACAGTTACACCTGCACACATTTGGAGCCACCGTCGGGGACTGGCGGGAAGGCCATAATATGCGAAAGCTTTGTCCATCGGCGACGACTGCCCGAATTCTGTCACAAGTGGAGGCGGAAGAGAATAAGACAGTCGCATCCGGGCCGCCGTAGGACGTACTGTTTGCTGCCTTTTCTGCAGAGTAACTTCATTCGGTGTTTGACTTGTCCGGCCGCCCTGACAAACACGGTTTTTTCGCTCTCTTGCTTCAATTGGTGTCCAAGGCAGGGCCCATCTCCATGCAACGGCTGAATCGCGAGTAGCAGCTATCATCAGCATCCGCCTTGCACCGTGCTTTCGGTAATACAAGCAGCTCTGGCCTGTTGGGTTTCAGTTAATTTTGCAGCAGCCCAAAATTCGAATTGAGGTTTCCCAGCGGTGGCATCTGTAGAACCACTTTCACTCTCTAGCTAATATTGTGGCACTGCTTCTGATTATCAACTTGTTTATCTATATTATACATGTCACTTGTTCTCTTTGTTTCCTCTTCTCCTTGGGAGAGAAGCACACTAGATTACCTGTAGTGCCGTTTGTACTAGTTTCTTGCCAACAAGTGTATCAAATCAGGACTATTTACATGTATGGTTCACGTTAAAACACATCGTTGTTCTTTGTATAAATTCTTGATCGATTTTGCGTTTCATTTGAAAAAGATAAATGTGACTGAAAATTTTTAGAACGACAGTTTTCTGTTAAACAGTTACAGTTACCAGAATCATTTCCATTATCATTTCAGGAAAGGAAATTTGATCCATTACATTAATGAATCAATTAATTTAATTATATGGGCCATCAAAAGATTACTTTACCTACATTGTCGAGATTCAGTATATATCCACTTCAGTGTGATTCGGTGATTCTGCCCCATAACTTGTGCTTCAGTAAAGGTTCCCATGATAGTTTCCATTGTTCCGAATAATAAAGGAGTAATAAAACATCTTGCATGATGCGGTAGTTTTTCACGCATCTCAGAGTTTGTAACGTCTTATGTCCTATACTGTGTGGTAGAAAGATACAATTTTTGCTGGTACCCTCAGGGGCATATCTGAATACTGTCTGCAAAATGTGTCGAAAATGCATTTTGCACTAAGGAAGTAATAAATTAAATCATCAAGCTTCATGAGCCAGCTTTACTACATGAATAGTAAAACGTAGTGGGCGATAAACTTTTTTCACTTCATCATTTTATGGGGAATGTCAGCGAGAAGTTATGTAAGCTTCTCAAATTATGTGTAAAACTTGTTGCTGGTGACTAAGTGCTCTAATTTTCAAATAGCTGATAGGTGAAATATGGGGTTTTCGAGAATCATAGGCTAAAGTGCTTTTTCTCGCCCGCCCATTAGATAGGTAGGTGCTTCTTGCCCACCACAATGTTTCTTTCCAGGCTGTAGATGATATGTGTGTCAAGTTTGGTTGGAATCGGTTCTGTGGCTTAGTAGAAGCACAACAAACATACATATAAACATACCTATATTTTTCTTATGTGCATGGATCAGGTTTAGACGTGGCTGTATCTCAGCAACTGTATGTAAAATTTAGCACAGGAATCACACAGACAACCGACTTCAAACAACGGTTTGTTACACTGACCTAGATTTCAACACCTCTAAGGATGTCTTCATCAGAACGAACTTTTAAGAACCCCTATGAAGTAATACATAGAAAATTAAGTTTGAAAAAACATTTCAGTAATATTACATTGCGAGAAAGGAATGGTCAAAGTTGCGAACAGATATGCTCAAGTTAAAAATTAAAATCAAACAATTCCAAGTCTTTGACAAGTATGCCTTGCTAGGAACAACATCATACTGATCGACCCAGTTACTTTCATTGCTGCCACGGAAACAGCACAAGCTGCGCCGCCTATCGGGCGCGAACAGTGACATGTGCCCATTTGAGAGATTATAACAGAAATAATAATGAACAGAAATAATTACAAAAACCAAATACAAAGGAAAAAGCTGAATGAACATTTGAAAATACAAAAATGTCGAGGAATGAAGTATGACAGAGTCGTCTGTTACGCTACACAGGAAAATAACACTAAGTAAAACACAGGATATTAAAGAATATTTATACAAGCAGCTGCTCAGTCCAAAACATATCTGAGTGAATGTACCTTTAGTAGCATATACCTGTGAGATTCGAACAAAAAGAAGCTTTGGAACTAGAGGCAAGAAAACATGGTAAAAAGTAAAGGAATCAAGATCCCGCGAGTAATGGCTTCAAGCCACTGCAAAAATTTTCCTTACGTAATTTTATCTGTTCATTGAGGATGAGGGTACTGTTCTTAGAAATAAACTTGAAAATTTCCAGCTCTTCGAGTACCTTTCTTTTCACTATGCAAAATGGAAATTTCTTCAAAAATTTTCTGTTTGTGACTGGGAATTGATAGATCATCAGCAAAGATGGAATTATGTACATTGGTGCCTATTTTTGCCAAGAAATATTCCTTGTAGCTGACAGTGAAAGATCTTCCACTTCGTCATAAGTGATTTTCTAAACATTGGAGGTATCAATTAAACAACGCCTTCAGTCACCACTTTTTCGTGTTTTATTAACTACACGATGCATTTCGGACCCTGTGAGTCTATCGTCAGGTGTAATTTGTCTTAAGACATGTTTAATTTTCTCTCTGGAAAGAGGTGAAGTGCGTATTCCTGTCACGAAGAGGTTAAATGTTGGGTTATGAATTTCGTAAGTCGAAGGCGGAAAATATGTAAAAAATAGTGAAAATTGAACAGTGTAAACTTATCATATAATCCAAGGAAAGCACTTTTAACGTTTTAGCACGGGCAAACATTCTTTTTTCCATCGTTTTAGTAAATGTCACTTCATCCAAGAAGCACATTTGCACACACATGTTTATCAACACTTCACAGATGTGATTTCGCTAGCTATAGTTATTTCAGTAATTTTAAAGACCTATTCTAAAGCTATTTCTTGCATCTGTCAATTGTTTAATAGTTAGATCTTTAGCACTAAGAATAAATTCGTCTTTGACAACACCATCTACAAAAATATCTGTGAAGTGTTTATAAGCACGTGTGTGTAAATGTGCCTCTTGGATGAAGTGACATGTACTAAAACGATGGAGAAAAGTATGTTTGCTCGTGCTAAAATGTTAAAAATGCTATCCTTGGATTATGTGGTAAGTTTACACTTTTCAATTTCCACTATTTTGCATATATTTTCCGCGTTAGACTTACGATTTTCATAATCTAACATTAAACCTTTTCGTGACAGGAATATGCATTTCACCTCTATCAAGAAAAGAAATAAAACATGTCTTAAGACAAATTACACCTGACGATGGACCCACAAGGTCCGAAATGCGTCTTGTAGTTAATAAAAAACTAAAAAGTGGTGACTGAAGGCGTTGTTTAATTCGTACCCCCATTGTTTTAAACACAGTCAGGTATTAAGCTGCAAAAATGGATAAAATTAAATTAGGTTTTATGAACTCCTGAACTGTATAGAGGAGCAAATGTGGAGTTGAGATTATGAATAAGATTTTTTTGCAAACTGTTGTTAGTGGGAAAGGTAACTTCGCATCCATGTCCTTTTAACTAGAAGACCACGAATTCCGTAGGAAATAGGGCCTAAAAATGATTGAGTGTCATCATGAAGACGTGGTTGTAATGCCACGAAACCGGCGATGACTCTGAAAAATCAGCTGATCCGGTTTCCTAATTTCCAAGATGCTTAATGACTAGAACACAATTTTGTCAAAGGTTACAGAAAACCGACGAACGTGCGGTTTGTCGTAAAGCAGAACAAAGACAGTCGACGGCATTCATTCGCAGGACACCAGTTTAACATGAGCGCGTCTCCGCAACAAAAGAGACGCGTCATGTAGGTGACAGTGGCTGCACGGGTGGAACGCATCAGTCGGAGCGTCCGAATTATGTAAAGTTAATTAATTTCCAGAATGGCGGCCGGAAATAAAGCTGGGGCTATTTTGCACGTCGGCGGTCGCGTCGGGCGGCCATTGAGGAGTCTGCGATAGCGGCTGCCGGCGTCTGCGGCGGACAATGGCCGGGCCCCACCAGCCGCAGGCCCGCAGCGCCGAGCCGCGCCGAGCCACGCCACGCTGATTACTCGCTGATCCCGGTGGGAGCGCGCCTAGGCGAGGCGAGGGAGCCAGGCGGCGCCTGTTTATTTTGTGGGCAGCCGCCGCCGCCTGCGGAGATTCGAGAGACGTCACAAGGCGCCGCCCCGGGCGTGCCCCGGGGAAAACGACTCGTGCTCGTTTTTTTACTACCCATCCACTCCGCAGTCGCTTTCGAAAAAGAAAGGGGTACGTATGCAGTTCTTTGCTGTCGAGTCAGATTGCTGACGAAGAGGGAGCAACATTTATCGGGGGGGGGGGGGGGCGGCCTTGCGCGGAAGGACGCCCGGACGCCCTACGTGCCGTACAAGATGGCTAGCAGTTAGTATGCCATTTAGAAGTACAGTGCAGAGTGTTCAGGTGTGTTCGTTGCGTCATAATCTCTCCAAAATTATTTTCAGCCATAATGGCTATGTTTGTGAACCGTGACTGTGTGAAAATTATTTATTTCAAGATTCTGCTACCAGTCACTTTTTATTTCTTGCTTAATCTAACATAATGCAACGCGTTTCGAACATGTTTTGTTTATCTTCAAGCGTTAGTACATACATACATCGCGAAATGTTACTTAAAAATAGTCTTAAACTAGATTAATCTAAAGCACTTTGTTTTTTACTGTAGCTGTTGGTGTGGCATTTGGGGGGAAGGAGGGGGGCAATGTATATCTAGAAATCGAAGTCAGTGATGTCTTCTGCTGGTCTTCTTCTTTGTTGTTGACTACCTCGAAATTTTACACAAAATAGAAAAAAGTAAAAGAATGGATATCATGGAAGAAACGGAAATTTTCAAACATAACACATAGCAAAGAGATAATACTCTTAATGAAATAACCGTATTTAAAAACTGAAAATTCTTCAACAGTTTTAAGCCAGTTCTAACTCAATAGATTCAAGAAATGTCAATGTAAATAATTGACTAGAACCAAGAACATCGATACAAAACCTCGATAATCGATACAGCTTCACATGCTACAGTCCGACGTCTTGTGTTGTGTGTATAACATCGAAGGAATTTGTGCAGTGGCAGTCAGTGACAAAATAGAATGTGCAATAGTGTAATGTGAATCAACAGCTCCGCCACTACACCAGTGATGCAAGTCAAGCAGCAAGATGATGTAACTGTAAGTGATCAACTGTCATACTAAAGCCTTTCACACTATTTTCGTAATACATAACTGATGCAATTCTGTCTGCATCCGATACAGGCTGTGATATACATAGTCAACAACAAAGAAGAAAACCAACAGAAGATATCACTGACTTCGATTTCTAGATATAAACTGCCCCCTTCCTTCCTTCCTCCCAAATGCCACACCAGCAGCTACAGTAAAAAACAAAGTGCTCTAGATTAATGTAGTTTAAGACTGTTTATTTTTAAGTAACATTTCTCGATGTATGTATGTATGTAATGTATATATGTATGTATGTACAAACGCTTGAAGATGAACAAAACATGTTCGAAACGCGTTGCATTATGTTAGATTAAGCATAAAATAAAAAGTGACTGGGAGCAGAAACTTGAAATAAATAAGTGTCCAAAACTACTTTAGGATTGACACTGCGTCAGGAGCGCGTGGAGGCGCGTAGCATAGTTATGCCACGAACCACACGGAACACATACGTGATTTTATAAACTGAAGTGCCTAATAAACTAGTATAGGCAAGTTTATTAAAATACAGAGGTATATAAACAGGCAGAATACGGCGCTGCAGTCGGCAACGCCTGTACGTGGCGCAGTTTTAGATCGGTTACTGCTGCTACAATCGCAGATTATCGAGATTTAAAGGAGTTTGGACGTAGTGTAATAGTCGGCGCTCGAGCTATGGGCCACAGCATCTCCGACGTAGCAATGAAGTGGGGATTTTCCAGTGCGTTAGTTTCACGAGTGCAGTGTGAATATCAGGAATCCGGTTAAACATCAAATCTCCGACATCGCTGCGGCTGGAAAAATATTCCGCCAGAACGGGACCAACGATGGCTGAATAGAATCGTTCAACGTGACAGAAGTGCAACCCTTTCGCAGATCGCTGCAGGTTTCAGTGCTGGGCCATCAACAAGTGTTAACGTGCGAACTATTCAACGAAACATCATTGATACGATCTTTCGGAGCCGAAGGTCCTGTCGTGTACCCTTGATAACTGCATGGCACGAAGCTTTACGCCTCGCCTGGGCCCGTCAACACCGACATTGGACTGCTGATGACTGGAAACATGTTGCCTCGTCGGACGAGTCTCGTTTGAAATTGTATCGAGAGGATGGACGTTCACGGTTATGGAAACAACCTCATGAACTCATGGAAACTGCGTGTCAGCAGGGGACTGTTCAAGATGGTAAAGGCTGTGTGGGGCGCGTATAGTTGGAGTGATACGTGACCCCTGATACGTCAAGTAGGACCCTGATAGGTGACACATACGGAAGTATCCTGTCTGATCAGCTGCATCCATTCATTACCATTGTGCATTCCGACAGGCTTGGGTAATTCCAGCAGGACAATGCGACATAGCACTCTTCTGAGTTAAACCCCTCCACCAAACTCCCCAGGCGAGAACGTTATTGAGCATGTCTGGCATACCTTCCAACGTGCTATTCAAGAGAGATATGGACCCCTTGTACTCTTACGGATTTATGGACAGCGCTGCCGGATTTATCGTGTCATTTCCTCCAGCGCTACTTCAGACACTAGTCGAGACCATGCCACATCGTGTTGTGGTACTTTTGCTTGCTCGCGAAGGTCCTACACGATATTAGGCAGGTCTACCAGTTTCTTTGGCTCTTCTGTGTGTTTCATTCCGCTTTAAAGAGGAAAGTCGTTCATTTCATAAACATGGGAAGTGCTCAATGTGTTCTGGAAGAGTTACAATACCCTTTGTTTTTAGTTTTCTCTGCAACAAATTATTAAGACGATACATCGATAGCTTAAGAAAATTTATTTTCTGAGGACCTTACCGAATTGTTGACGTGTGGCCAGGTTTTTGTTTCTGAAGTTAGATGAGTACGCTATGGGAATGAAATCTTAAGAATACATCATTCTTTCATACCTTCGGAACCAGAGCTCTGTCGGAGATTTCTAATCTGTGACAATTTGAGTTAAATATGATACACAATGGTCCGCTCTCATGTGAACCAGAACCACTAATAGAGCGCTCTTATGGTTTCGACACTACAAACAGATCGCTATACCTTTCTAATGAAAATCGTATTAATTTTTCTGATCCAACTATTTAGTTGTTACACAAGAACAAATAAGTTAAGAGTGTTGAGTACCACGCAACAAATCATGGTAACAAATAATAACACTAACAACGAATAATAGCGATGACCAGTTTCGGTTCGAGCTGTTGCATACAAGCGACTTATCAATTGGCGCCCCCTTTTCCGTTGCAAACTTTTACCAGTGGAAGACCTCACTGCTGTTGTGATAAGTATTGGCTAAAAATCCTGCCCTAAACTAGGCTCCCTAAGCGGGCATTACTAATAACTCTGACAGTCTCCGTAGAGAAATTTTACAGTTAAGAGCACCTCTGATGTCCTCTCTGCTTAGAGCCCCAAGCGGGCTTGTGTCGCTTGGGACTTACAGCAGGCCTGGTAACGAAAAATAAACCAGCCGTGAAAACGAAAGTCATAGGACAGCAAGCTGACTAAACAGGAAGTGCTGCTGTGTGCGCGGTGAAGGTTCCGCTGCTTTGGGGATTTGCTGCGTATGGGGGAAAGTGGACCGGGGCTGCTGCGTGCACCCCCCCCCTCTTTCCCACTTTCATTGAACCTAAACTCATTTTTGTAAGACTATAGTTATAATTGTTATTAAATTCTGTATAGTCTATTATGTTTAGGTATGGGTGTCACTGAGGTGATACGTTATGTGTTACGATATCTGATGCAACTCCTGATAGGATGCACAAGCAGCCCGCATCGGGGTGTGTATAAACGCAGCTGAAGCAACTTAACTGCTTCACACTGAGACGACAGCGATACTTCAGCAACACAATTCCCTAATATATCGCGTGGCGCAACTCCGTTTGCAGGTTGTTATGTACAACTCTACCATACAATAAACAGGACGGGAAGGGTGTGGGATGGGGGTAGGGATATAGTGGCGGTATTTTAAACCGTCTGATGTGGCTCAAAAATTATTTTACATAGACGCAGCAATGCTCCATCACTCGCTGTAGTTAGTTTCTCAGTAAATCTTCTATCTTCCGCGTAACTAAATGCAACGGTTTTGGGTATGCTGATGTTCTCCGCTATGCAGTACTTCTTATTCAGTTTTGAGGGAACCATTTCAACATAAAATCTTGTTTTTGGCACCTTATTATCTGACACGGCTTGAAAATGAACGGGTTTTCTTTCCCGTTACCACTGTTACTGTGATTTTACGAAATTAAGCAAAACATAGCACAGAATTTTAGAAGTATGCAGCATAAAATATTTTCGCTGACCTGTTCACGTTTAGTGCATTTTCGTTCATACAATGCTGCGTGACAAATTTAGCTACCATATCTATATTGATTTAAGTCATCCAGTTAGTGGAGCTGGACTAAGCATGATATTTTGAGGATATGAGAGCCAAACTCCCAGCTAGTTGTTACTTGTTCAAGTCAGGCAATGAGCTGCTTTCCTACACTGCGAATGAGAGAAATTTTCAATCCACGTGGAGTCCTGTCCTGAAAATGCCTACGTCCTTCATTAGGAGAAGAAGAAAACGATTTTAATAGTAACAGCCGCGTAGCTTCCCAGATAAGCAACGCCATGACCTTCTTTCGACCATCCCGGCTTTATGCAGTTTTCTCCGAAGGCGTGTTGGTGAAAAACACACCAACAGGCTCTCCTTCGAGCAGAGATATTCCAGGTCAAGGGAGAAGCGTTACACATCTGATACGAATCTTCCTACCCACAGCTCAGTTACATATGACACTGAACATCACTGCCCCAATCATGTAACCATATGTCCAAATTCCCGATACACAAAGGAAAAGTCGTGATCCTATATGAGCTCCCAAAGTCGAACAATGTTTATGTAAAATCCAAATGGTTGCAGGAAATTTGTTAAATAAGAGAGCATATCAGAAAAATGTCTGTGGCAAATTGTCCTACAGAGATCACCGTATGGAAAAGCAATACGAATTAGTCATATCAGATAAAGGCTGAGACGGAGAAAAATTGTAGAAAAACGTGTGTAAAACTGATTCACAAAGAAAGAAAACACCAACACTAGACAGAATTTCACAACCAGTATGTATTTCAAGCACATTCAGGATAAATTGATGACGCTCAAGTGAATAATCACATGAATGAATTAAATTAATAATCAAAGGAAAGAATTATTTACAGCATATATTTCACAGTAATAAAGGGAATGTCCTCAACCTACAAACTTCATGCACAGTGCTGATTGGTTGGTTAACTGATTTGGAGAAGGTGACCAAACAGCGAGGTCATCGGTCCCATGGGATTAAGGAAAGATGGGGAAGGAAGTCGGCCGTGCCCTTTCAAAGAAACTGTCCCGGCATTTACCTGAAGCTATGCAGGGAAATCACGGAAATTCTAAATCAGAATGGCCGGACGCTGCTTTGAACGGTCGTCCCCCGAATGCGCGCCCAGGACTGAATCCCAGAAAATTGTCAATCTTAACAAAAATTCTCCAAATACATTAAGTCAGACAAAATTATTAACTGTCACTGTGTTAAGCATCAATGAAATATACAAACCCGATTATGCATTCGACTGCATTGGGAAAGCACAGGATAACGAAAACGGTATTGGATAATGGAGCGAAAACTCTTCGGAATCCTGCCAACAACCACGAAGGTTTTGCTCCTGCCAATCGCAGCATTATGACTGACAACCAACAAGCAGTCCAGAATCACATTGAGAAAATCCAACTTAGAATGTTACATACACATGAAAATGTAACCCAGAAAATAATGGCTGTTCACACAGCGACACCAAAAATGTCTGTCAGATAGACTGTGGTCCAAGGAATGAGAAGTTAAATCCAGCGTAAAATGTGACCACGCATCTAAGAATTCCCTACAATTCTAGTTCAGAATCTCTACTGAAAGAAATCTGCCGAAGTATTAATAAATAAAATACTCAACTACAACCACATTTTTTCATACACCAATCTCACTATTTGAAACAATGTACAGGCTCATCAGGTTGTTCAGCATGTCACATTTGTAGAATATATTCAAAACTTACACAGAAACCCTACTTAACTGAAACATAATCTCCACAGCCGGCCGGCGTGGCCGTGCGGTTCTAGGCGCTTCAGTCTGGAACCGCGTGACCGCTACGGTCGCAGGTTCGAATCCTGCCTCGGGCATGGATGTGTGTGATGTCCTTAGGTTAGTTAGGTTTAAGTAGTTCTACGTTCTAGGGGACTGATGACCACAGATGTTAAGTCCCATAGTCCTCAGAGCCATAATCTCCATAATTTCTGAAATTGTGCTGGCACAAGGCACACTTGCAAATAAATTACAAAGACAGACAATATCCACATGTGAAAGCTTCTTTTCCTAGAAAGTATGGTGTTTGAGAAAGCATGTTACAATCATTCATACGTAATGTATGATAGTTCTGCTTACGCGAATTGAAACTTAGTACCCACTGAAATAACTTACATTTCATGAGACGGAACAAATCTATTTTATTAGCCTCCATAACGACGATGGTCCCCATAGCGACAACGACAACAATTAAACCACCGCAAGCTATTTTTACAAGAAAACGTTTTGGTCTCACATGTAGCACAACAAAGAGAATTTCAAAGAAAATCTGTAACTTCACACAATGAGTAAATGACATCATACAAAATGTTCGCACCTCAGTGGGACACAACATTGCATAAAGCAAACAACGTAGCGGATTCAATGCAGCACACATTTTCATCTTGTTTTCAAGAGTTAAAAGTCCTATGGTCCATAATATCAATCATACGCCATACTTTGAGGTAGCAACTGTATGAGACTAATACTGACAAAGAAGATTCATTACAAAAGTAACTGATGTGCACCCAATAAACAATCATATTATTGAAAGTTAATTAATCCAATTCCCTGTGAAGTTGATTAATTTATTAATGGGTAATCAAATGGTTCCTATAGCCTTACAATTTTTGAGCCGATCGTGTCATACATTGTAGGTTGGAGCTGATTCAGCTCTTTCAGAGAGGCCAAAAATATGAAGAATTTTATGGAACGGCAGAAATATCATCAGGATCCTGATGCAAGTGCAACCCCATGTGATGTAGTGCAGTATAGTGTACCACGCGCGCGCGCGCGTGTGTGTGTGTGTGTGTGTGTGTGTGTTGTGTAGTGTGGTTTGACCAGTGATGAGACCTAAATGAACGGAAAGTGTATATAATAAGCCATGTACACAACATACAGAAATTAACAAGTCACCATGTTAATGCAGACGTACACAATATTACTGCAAGCATGATACAGGAAAGTTTTAATAACAGTTTCGGTTGTCAGCTAAGATTGTTGGTTTCACGAGTATCAGTTTTTTATTGTTAGCTGATCCCATTTCATATCATCGTTCGATTCCCTGCTAAAACCACGTACAGTGTCCACAAACACAATACTTATAGTTGTAGTTTATGCTGATGGGTTTACTCATTTAAAGAATGCCTTCAACTTCGCGCGAATGTGAAAAAAGAACTTTCCATCTAGCATGGCCAAATTGCGTCGTCCATTCAGCGGCAGCTGCAACATACCGCCGAGGAGATCACTGGGCTCCTATCGCACAGTTTGTTTGCATGCAGGTGGTCCTCTTTGTACAAGTGGCAGAACAGTTGTGTCGACAAATTGAAGGAAAATCCAGATAAGCTCGCAGCCGAGGACTATCCGTCACCGTAGGCTTACAGACTGTCAGCCGCTGGGATTACTTCCCAAGTGGCGAGGCCCCGTCCGCTGTCAGCAGCCACAACAGTTCCCTGTCAGCAACAACAGGCCGCGGCTCCACGTCAGCCTCCGGGACTACGTCAGGAGCGAGGGAACTCCGCTGCAACTCGAAACTGGTACGGGGCCTGTCTGATACTACTTCACTGTTTTAATGCAAAGTACCTGTTGTTATACCACGTCGGTAAAAACTAGCAGAGTTCAATAGACTTTCACTGTACTGCACACGATAGACCAACACGCTTTGAGAGACAATCATCTAGTTAACAGCACTCATTTCATGTGATGTAAGTACAGGTTTTAACGACACAGAGGAATTAGCAAAATAGTTTAACGACGCCAAAGTAGTATTAAGTTCAGTATAGAGTACAAGTATGGCGCTTATCGGTCTCAGTTTTACGAACTTTCATTCGGGAGGACGACGGTTCAATCCCGCGTCCGGCCATCCTGATTTAGGTTTTCCGTGATTTCCCTAAATCACTCCAGGCAAATGCCGGGATGGTTCCTCTCAAAGGGCACGGCCGACTTTCTTCTCCATCCTTCCCAAATCCGATGAAACCGATGACCTCGCTGTCTGCTCTCCTTCCCCAAAACAACCCCCCCAACCCTTTACGAACTTTATAAGGCAGGGCAGTACACGTTCATTTAAATTATTACTGATAAGTCGCATATATGTATTATGTATGTATGTATTATTACTGATAAGTCGCATATATGCACAGTATTTAACAATCACTTTCTGAGTATAGCAGGTGAACTAAATAGAACCCTAGTCCCAACAGGGAATCATATAGCACTCGTAGAAAAAAGTGTTCCGAGACTGTTACCTGAAATGCTCCTCCATGATACTGACAAGAGGGAGATTGAGTTAATAATTAAATCACTAAGTACCAAGAACTCTCATGGATATGAGGGGGTATCTAGCAGAATACTGAACTACTGTTCCATGTATGTTAGCCCAGTACTTAGCCATATCTGTAACTTATCCTTTAGCAGTGGTCGATTTCCTGACCGATTAATGTACTCGGTAGTGAAGCCACTTTATAAAAAGGGAGACAGGGATAATGTTGGTAATTATAGACCTATTTCTATGCCATCGGTGTTTGCTAAAGTTATCGAGAGGGTTGTATATACAAGGTTACTGCAGCATTTAAATTCACATAATTTGCTGTCAAATGTACAGTTTGGTTTTAGAAATGGCTTAACAACTGAAAATTCTGTAGTCTCTTTTCTCTGTGAGGTTTTAGACGGATTAAATAAAAGGTTGCGAACGTTAGGTGTTTTCTTTGATTTAACGGAGGCTTTCGACTGTGTTGACCACAAAATATTACTGCAGAAGTTGGAACATTATGGAGTAAGGGGAGTAGCTTACAATTGGTTCGCCTCTTACTTTAAGAACAGAAAGCAGAAGGTAATTCTCCGCAATATTGAGAGTGGTAATGATGTTCAGTCCCAATGGGGCACTGTTAAATGGGGCGTTCCCCAAGGATCGGTGCTGGGGCCACTGCTGTTTCTTATTTATATAAATGATATGCCTTCTAGTATTACAGGTGATTCAAAAATATTTCTGTTTGCTGATGACACCAGCTTGGTAGTGAAGGATCTTGTGTGTAATATTGAAACATTATCAAATAATGTAGTTCATGAAATAAGTTCGTGGCTTGTGGAAAATAATTTGATGCTAAATCACAGTAAGACTCAGTTTTTACAGTTTCTAAGTCACAATTCAACGAGAACTGATATTTTAATCAGACAGAATGGGCATGTTATAAACGAGACGGAACAGTTCAAGTTCCTAGGCGAACGGATAGATAGTAAGCTGTTGTGGGAAGCCCATGTTCAGGATCTTGTTCAGAAACTAAATGCCGCTTTATTTACCATTAGAACAGTATCTGAAATAAGTGACATTTCAACACGAAAAGTAGTCTACTTCGCATATTTTCATAAGCTTATGTCATATGGTATTATTTTTTGGGGTAATTCTTCTGATTCAAAAAGGGTATTGTTGGCTCAAAAACGGGCTGTTCGAGCTATGTGTGAAGTTCTAGAACCTCTTGTCGACCCCTATTCAATAGTCTGGGAATTCTGACATTGCCCTCACAGTATATATTTTCTTTAATGTCGTTTGCTGTTAGCAATATTAGCTTATTCCCAAGAGTTAGCAGCTTTCACTCAGTTAATACTAGGCAGAAATCAAATCTGCATGTGGAATGCACTTCCTTGACTCTTGTGCAGAAAGGTGTGCAGTATTCTGCTGCATCCATTTTCAATAAGCTACCACAAGAACTAAAAAATCTTAGCAGTAGCCCAAACGCTTTTAAGTCTAAACTGAAGAGTTTCCTCATGGCTCAATCCTTCTATTCTGTCGAGGAGCTCCTGGAAGAGCTAAAAAATTAAGCAAATTCCACTGTTACATTCTTGATTTTCTTTATTTAAACTAATGACGTGCCGCCTGAATATGTTTCCTATATTTCATTTTATCTGTTTCTACAATCGTGTTATAATTTCATGTATTGACTCGTTCCATGACCATGGAGACTTCTCCTTAATGTGGTCCCACGGAACAATAAATAAATAAATAAATAAATAAATAAATCATCCAGTTTTTCGATGTAAGGTAACGGTTACTACACAGGGCGTCCATAAAATAGCCGTCCGAGGTATAAACTTCAGTGGTATGAACCGTAAGCGTTGTGTGTCCAAGGTCACAATTTAGGAGTAACTCAAAAAGTGTAGATAAGCACATACGCGAGTATTGCTTTGTTCTTTTCCCGCTTGCAGCATCATAAACGCCACATACGCAAAATATCAATTACCGAGCAGTAAGTGTTTTCTGTTCTGCAGTATGCTAATTTCAGTTGAAAGTGCGTTTCGGTTCAAGCTGAACTGTGAGCCCCAATGGGGCAACAACATCCATCGGTAGAATAGCCAAAGCGGAACGAGCAGATGTACATGTAAAGGGAAAAGCGCGGGACGATATGCACCTGCCTTTTAGATTCATTATCTAAAGTGCTACATAATGATAGTACAGATTATGTTACCATGTCTCTGTAATTGAACGATTAACAATTAATCAATATTTTCCATTCTTATTGTGAGGCAAGAAATTTAAAGTGTTGGGTAAATCAAAATTTCCGTGTTCGCTGAGTTACATAGTACCTTGTGTGTCAGGCCCTACCACTCAGATACATTTGCTTCACTGAAATTGATTTCCTAAAAAGAAATCATGCAACACAGTGTTAAGAAAACATTTACCCCTCCATCCATACTTGTTACATGCCTTAAGGCCAGATTGCTGTGGTGTACGTTATAACTTTGCAAGTGAAGTGCTCTAGCTGGAGAATGACTTTCTTGATCATGTGGTGTTCTGTGATGAGGCAACTTGACATCTATGTCGGAAGGTAAATACCCGTAATGTTCATATCCAGAGGTCAGAACACCTTTATTTATCTGTAAAATATCAAAACATTACCCCCTAACTAAACATTTTCTGCGCTGTCACTCGAAGTCAAGGGTCCGGACCACTTTTTCGGCTGAAGCCGCCATAACAAGGGTGGCCTATCGGGAAATGTTGCAAGAATGTCTGTTTACTCGATTAGAAGAAGAACCTGAAAATTTAATTTTACCACAAGATCCAGACCCATCTCCACCTCTTTGTACGGGAGTGGTTGAACGTCGCAGAGAGTAGCCGTTCGATTTGTGTTAATGGGTAGTACGCAGAGCTCGTTTCCGCTAGCCTCCACGTTCACCTGGCCTCACACCATGCAGTTGTTTCCTTTTGGACCTTGTAAATGATTGTGTCTGCGTTCCGACACTACCTAATCTTTTGCCGCAGTTCACACACGGGACTGAAGACGTTGTTGTTACTTCAGAATCGTTAACTAAAATAGGTGAAGAACTGGAAATGTGCCCTATGACCAAAGGCGCATATACTGAAGATTTGTAAGGGAAACTAGGTCAGTTTACTTTCAATTTTATGTATGATTTGCAGTAATTAAACTGTTATAATGTAGCATTGCGGGCCTCGTAAACTGACATACGACCGGAAGAGCGGTGTGCTGACCACATGCCCTTCCGCATCCGGTGACACCTTTGCGCTGAGGATGACACGGCGGCCGGTCGACGCTGTTGGACCTTCGTGGCCTGTTTGGATGGAGTTCATTTTTTTTTTTTTGTTTTTCAATATACCCCTGAAACTGGGAATTTCTTTTGTGGACACTCTATACCTTCATAGTAATAACTGCTTGTGTTCAGCCACTTTATCAACATTCGAAAAGTTCAACTATGTGATGCAATACACAATCCTCTGATCATAAAACTGTCCATACTCAATTTGTGGCATTGATTAAATTAAATTAAATATGAAACCTTAGCGGAAAACACACAAAATCGTCCACTTTGCGCGGCAATTGCACAGCATTTTGTATTCTTCAGCTGTGGCTATCAAATGTGTCCCCATCACGCTTGTCCCGCTTTGTCGACGTAGGTCTGAGTTGCTATGTCCGAGCTACTGATGTTTATAGCTTCTCGCTCCACCCTCTGAACACCGGCAGAGGCATGAAGTAAGCACGATGTGCTGCCCAATTGCGGCATACACAATGACCAGTCATATTAATGTGACCACATGTCAAACGTACGGATTGCCAACTTTTGCAGCTCGAATTGCAGCGAGACGTGTAGGAAGAGAGTCTCTGTGGCTCTAGAAGGTAGCCGGCAGCAGTGGCCGGGCGGTTCTAGGCGCTTCAGTCCGGAACCGCGCGACCACTACGGTCGCAGGTTCGAATCCTGCCTCGGGCATGGATGTATGTGATGTCCTTAGGTTAGTTAGGTTTAAGTAGTTCTACGTTCTAGGGGACTGATGACCTCAGATGTTAACTCCAATTGTGCTCAGAGCATTTGAACCATTTTTTCTAGAAGGTACCGACGGGGATGTGGATCCATGTTGACTCCAGAGCCGTGGCCAGCTGCGCTGTGCTTCTCGGCTGAGAAACCACGTCGCGATCAGCCCGATCGAGATGGTCCCACACATTCTCGACCAGTTGGTCAGAAGATTTCGGTAAACTCATCCTGCTGCTCCCCGAGCCACATTCGTATACAGCGAGCTTTGTGACCTTTTGCAGTATACTGCTGGTAGATGCCATCACGCTGAGGAATAAGAAACTACATATAGGGTTGGACATGATTCCGAAGGAGAGACACAGACTTGTGTTGATCCATTGCGCGTTGCAGAACGACGAGATCATCCAGGAAATGCCACGAAAACATTCCCCAGACCATAGTACATCTACACTCCTGGAAATGGAAAAAAGAACACATTGACACCGGTGTTTCAGACCCACCATACTTGCTCCGGACACTGCGAGAGGGCTGTACAAGCAATGATCACACGCACGGCACAGCGGACACACCAGGAACCGCGGTGTTGGCCGTCGAATGGCGCTAGCTGCGCAGCATTTGTGCACCGCCGCCGTCAGTGTCAGCCAGTTTGCCGTGGCATACGGAGCTCCATCGCAGTCTTTAACACTGGTAGCATGCCGCGACAGCGTGGACGTGAACCGTATGTGCAGTTGACGGACTTTGAGCGAGGGCGTATAGTGGGCATGCGGGAGGCCGGGTGGACGTACCGCCGAATTGCTCAACACGTGGGGCGTGAGGTCTCCACAGTACATCGATGTTGTCACCAGTGGTCGGCGGAAGGTGCACGTGCCCGTCGACCTGGGACCGGACCGCAGCGACGCACGGATGCACGCCAAGACCGTAGGATCCTACGCAGTGCCGTAGGGGACCGCACCGCCACTTCCCAGCAAATTAGGGACACTGTTGCTCCTGGGGTATCGGCGAGGACCATTCGCAACCGTCTCCATGAAGCTGGGCTACGGTCCCGCACACCGTTAGGCCGTCTTCCGCTCACGCCCCAACATCGTGCAGCCCACCTCCAGTGGTGTCGCGACAGGCGTGAATGGAGGGACGAATGGAGACGTGTCGTCTTCAGCGATGAGAGTCGCTTCTGCCTTGGTGCCAATGATGGTCGTATGCGTGTTTGGCGCCGTGCAGGTGAGCGCCACAATCAGGACTGCATACGACCGAGGCACACAGGGCCAACACCCGGCATCATGGTGTGGGGAGCGATCTCCTACACTGGCCGTACACCACTGGTGATCGTCGAGGGGACACTGAATAGTGCACAGTACATCCAAACCGTCATCGAACCCATCGTTCTACCATTCCTAGACCGGCAAGGGAACTTGCTGTTCCAACAGGACAATGCACGTCCGCATGTATCCCGTGCCACCCAACGTGCTCTAGAAGGTGTAAGTCAACTACCCTGGCCAGCAAGATCTCCGGATCTGTCCCCCATTGAGCATGTTTGGGACTGGATGAAGCGTCGTCTCACGCGGTCTGCTCGTCCAGCACGAACGCTGGTCCAACTGAGGCGCCAGGTGGAAATGGCATGGCAAGCCGTTCCACAGGACTGCATCCAGCATCTCTACGATCGTCTCCATGGGAGAATAGCAGCCTGCATTGCTGCGAAAGGTGGATATACACTGTACTAGTGCCGACATTGTGCATGCTCTGTTGCCTGTGTCTATGTGCCTGTGGTTCTGTCAGTGTGATCATGTGATGTATCTGACCCCAGGAATGTGTCAATAAAGTTTCCCCTTCCTGGGACAATGAATTCACGGTGTTCTTATTTCAATTTCCAGGAGTGTAAAATAAAAGGCAACCTGTCGCCATTCAGTAAACGTGCACTTGCGGTACTGGCGTGCAAATTCCAGTTTACGTCGCCAATGAACAAGGTGAGTGTGGATGAATGAAACGGCGCTTACATACGCAGCAACGTTCAGTGAACGGTCGTTCAGGGGCACTGTCAGTAGCCTCTGTGTTTGTTGGGGGGTGGTCAGCTGCTTAACAGTTGCACGCCTGTTCGACGGTACACATCTTCGCATCCGTAGTTAGTGACTGTCATAAATGGCCCAGTGCCTCGATGCTAGTTTCTGAGAGCGCCGGTTTGCCTTGCACAACGTGCTTTGACCCCTGCGGCTTGTGAATAGTTTCCAAACGTAGCCGTTTTGGAAATTCTTGTGCCCTTGACGCAAAAACCGATGATCACGCCGTTTAGAACGTCAGATAAATCACTCAATTTCAGCATTTAGATATCTGCATTGTTTTTCGTGTCCTCTCGGCATGGTTTATATACCCTCCACCCGCTATTGCTGCCACCTACCGTCCCTCTATTATTTTAAAAGCAAAAAAAAAAAAAAAGCAGTACACTCTGTGATAAACCAAAATATATTGACCACCTGCTTAATAATGTTGTTGTCGCAAAAATCTGTGCCCAGATTTTGCAACCCTTTAGAGGCGGGAAAGCTCACTGCCTACACAATTCAGTTGCTAGTTTCTATAATATTGCTGGCTGGACCCAAAATAAATAAGATAGACAATATTTTTGTGGGTAATAGTTTTACATATTAATAACGAGCAAAGACAGATACAATCATGGGTATGTACTTGTTACCATGAGTAATGACGAGACATTTTTCTGATGTTATGATTTACAGTACAAAGACGTATGACACTAAGGAATAATGTTCAAAAGAACAACTGAAATGAGTCTTTCTTGTAAACACAAAGATGATTAGTGTAGCTACTATACAGGGCGTAAATTTTAAGTTGACAAACCAGAATAACTCAAAAAATAAGCTTTACACGAAGAAAGTGTAGAATCCAAAGTTAATTATTTTCGAGGGTGACATCTGCTGGTGCTAAAATTAGCCCGTCACCCCAGCCTCTTGGGGGTGAGACGAGAGGCAACTTTAAAATTTCAAATGGAAAACCCCCATTTTTTATTGCAGAATCAGATTCTACATAAGAAAAGTTACGTGCATTTTGTCTTAAACATTTGTTTTGATTCTTGGTAGTTGGCGCTGTAATTCAAGAAAATTCATGTTCTAAATTTTGCGTGGGAAATGGTTATGGATAAATAAACAATAATTATTTACTTCGTAAATTTTGATTCGCTAAAACTAAAACTCTCCCTCTCTCCCAATAGGGTAGTGTTTCAGAGACAGGAATTAGAGTTTTACAAATGTTGACACAAATACAAATTTTTTCCACAGATTCGGAAAGCTCCTCTCTCTCAAACCCTACCCTATGGGGAGAGATGAAGAGTTTTAGTTTTAGCGAATCTATATTTACGAAGTAAATAAGTATTTTTTATTTATCCGTAAACTTTTTCCACGCAAAAGTGAGACATGGATTTTTTTGAATTACAGCGCCAACTACCAAGAATCAAAACAAATGTTTAAGACAAAATGTACGTAGTTCTTATGTAGAATCTGATTCTACAGAAAGAAATGGGGGTTCCCATTTGAAACTTTAAAGTTGCCTCCCGCGCCACTCCCAGGGGGCTGGGGTGGCGGGCTAATTTTAGCACCAGCAATGTCTCCCTCGAAAATAGTCAACTTTGGATTTTACACACTTTTCGTGCGAACTTTATTTTTCTTGTTATTCTTGTTTGTCAGCTTAAAATTTGCCCCTTGTATATTCTAAACACTTTTCTTGTGTAGTATTGTTTGAGATGAGCTGTAATATGTAAGGGTGTAGAAGGTCATGCAGTATGTGGAAGAAATAATTTCTCTGGAAATCAAAAAGGAAAATTTGTTTCATTAATGTCGTCATTTGCATGTAAAGAAAATGGGACTTACGAAAAATCTGAGCATAATGATGTATAGTCACCAATAATGTTGCACAACAATACTAGCTATCCAGTGTAAAATCAAGAATCAATTAACTATGTCGTCAGGCGATGGTGCAAGTGAACCAAACTAACTGTTGTTTGACTGGGTGTTGTGTGATGGCCTTAGGTTAGTTAGGTTCTAGGGGGCTGATGACCATAGCTGTTAAGTCCCATAGTGCTCAGAGCCATTTGAACCATAACTGTTGTTAAAGCTGTGGCTTAATAAAGTCAGACTGCGAAGAATGCTATTCTGAGTAGCATAACAAGTGAAGAGCACGGAGAACTGTAAATAGAATTGTATATAAATTATATATTTAGGTAAGGAAGGGAAAGTAGCAAGTAAGTTATTAATCTTAGATTTCTATTCTCATGTTCACGCTATTTCGTATGTATGTAATCAGATGGTCTATGATGATCCTCGAAAAATTTAGCATCAAAATGGCTCTAAGCACCATGAGACTTAACATCTGAGATCATCAGTCCCTGAGGCTTAGACTACTTAAACCTAACTAACCTAAGGACATCACACACATCCATGCCCGAGGCAGGATTCGAACCTGCGACCGTAGCAGCAGCGCGGTTTCGGACTGAAACGCCTCGAACCGCTCGGCCACAGCGGCCGGAAAAAATCTAGGTCAACGGCACTTACCGAGTTGGGCTGGAAAGTTTGTGCTAGAGCGGCAGCTTCTGCTTGTGTTTATTTGCGCTCGTTAGGACCAACAGATGAGTATATGTGCGTTTAAACACAATTCAAAAATAATAGAAAAGATAACATTAAGACAATTCTGTATCACGCCCTTGGCTAGATTCTGAAGTCATGGCAATACTGAATTACTAACGTGAATTACTAACGTAAGTAAAAAGTTGAACTAATAAATATAACGTATTATGGAATCTTTAAAATCACTGTAAAAAAGTGAAAAATTCCGATCCGTTGGGAAAAATGGCACTAAAATCGATATAACGAGAGGTGTACACAAATGTGGGAGATATGTGCATGAGAGTGCGGGTGAAGTATCGTGTTAATACACGTGGAATTGTTGTTGAAGCTCACATGAGTGATAATTACAAGTGTTAAGCGTGGAGTGTCGCAGCAAACAGAAGCGAAAAAGTATAGCGAAGTGATTATTTACGTCATGTGGTCTCGGACAGCTAAGTGTTGAGCAGATCCCGTTTCAAGTATACCGCGAATGGACTCTTCAAGTAAAGTAACGCACTTCGCGGATCACAGCACAAGGCACTTCAGAAATGTAAACACAGTGCACGTGGGCGGCAGCGCCAGACTGCATTGAGTGCAGCTGGAGGGACGACGCTATTCCTCACAGCGTGGATCTGTTGTCACATTTAAAATATGTGCCGTTAATCAGTGTACTTATGAACTAACCGTAAACTCTTTTTAAAATCTACAAGGATACTTCACAAAGTCCTAGCGTTGCCGCTTGTTAATTGTACAGAAATTGATATGTAAGAGACGTGACATCTCAACACAAAAAAGATATTGTTGTAATAATGATACAAACTAATCAACACAGATCGAATAATTTAATCGTTAATAGGAAGTATGTGCCTGAGTGCAGACATACATTTTTATTTTGGAAATTCACAATACTGCTTGCTCTTTTGGCAGGAGTGCCACTCTAGCGTTATAGAGTTTCTTCGTCAATCTTATGGCGTGTGTCATTGATGCTGGTGACGGTTACACGCTTAATGATAGTTGTTTTCCCCAATTTTACTGTGTCTATAAAACACATATTTCCAACAATGCAAGATGTGTTGCTGGTCTAGTAAAAAAAGTATTTCCAAAAGTGATACTTCTATTTCTGGTGAGTAGATTTAGATGCAGCTAACTGCATTTTCTTTCAGAAATTGTTTTAAGTTACGAGGCCTAGCAGTTTTTGATCCATTATACAGGTAGGAAAAATAGAGCAGGTTCCACCTGTGTCACGGAAAAGAAGGCGAACAGAAGTGCTGATAGGGGATGATTCGAATTTTGAAAAGAAACTTGCTAGCATGCAGTAAGAAGTATGTGGAGAGGAAATGGAGGTAGAGAATTATTTTCTGACTATTCGGATACTGATCGTTCGTTTCCTCTTGAAATAGCAATCCCTAGGTCGTCGTCTGATGAACATGATGTCGCTGATGTTGACTTTCCGTGCACGGGTGATTAAGCAGAGACCGATAATTCAGTTCCTTTTGTTTACAAAGAGGAAAATTGAATTTATTGGGAATCAAAGGAACCAACTAAAGCTAGACGAGTATTTCGTGACAACATACTGTATGTAAGAGGGGCTGTTAAATATTTAGGTGGTAATCGTTAAGTTGGGAGGTATTTTGTATTCGAAGTTTGATGATGAACTGATAAGAACTAATTGCGATATAAACAAACGTTCAACTTGAACAGCACACAAACATGGCTGAAGTGTATCAGAAAATTAACCACAGATCTACTGATCTGTGTCACATAAAAGAAGGAGTGCAGTCTCTGCCCTTACCAGAACAACATGAATACTGCAAGTAATTGTGAAAGACGTGTATCCCGGAAAGTACCAGAAAATGTGTCAAGTGTTTACTAGACTAATTAATTAAAAATATTTCTGAATTTTATGCTTATCCATTACATTAATTTCATCTTTACACTGTTCCTGTATTTTTGTCGAGTTCCATTATACGAATATTCATGATAGCAAAAAAATGCAGGAATCTTTATTTGTTGGGGATGATTAGTAAATCATTGTACAGTTTGTTCGTTGTGCTAATATATTAATCTACCTCTTTCCAAGAAGAGTAACCTTTCTTGTTACCATATCTGTATGACACATACTTTTTCTGAAGTAATAAATAATTCTTCTGTTAAGGGTTAAAACAGACTCTTAAAAAACAAACAACCTAAGCTGCTGCCAAATAAAAGAAACAAAAGGCTTATACGTTAGTACTACTGCTTTTTCTCTGTGTGTGGTAAGAAAAACTATGCAATACAGAGGTCTGATACTGCTGTACGGCTGTTTCATGCAACCAACACCGATGAGTGACTGTTTTATGTGATAGAATGAGAAGAGCAGCCACACGGCACTACTGAGCTGACAGTAGCGATCCAGTAGCCGCCTCACCTCGGTGACGTCACGACAAACAAAGGTACTCATCAAACAGTAACGATATTAACTTTACGACACAAAACGGCGATGGTAAAAATTCGTTCTAAAAAAGCAATATGTGTGTACATAAAAAACAAAAGCAAAAGCTAAAACTTTCCTGCGACCTGCATTCACCAAAATGGTGAAAATGGGTCTGAGCTCTATGGGACTTGACATCTGACGTCATCAGATCTCTAGAACTCAGAACTACTTAAACCTAACTAACCTAAGGACATCACACACAACCATGCCTGAAGCACGATGAGAACCTGCGACCGTAGCGGTCCCGTTGTTCCAGACTGCAGCGCCTAAAACCGCTCGGCTACAGTGACCGGCCTGCGTTCATCACTTCTGCTCATCAACTCAGGAATATATAAGCTGTTAAATGAGCTGTACTGTATATAGATTGGTTTTCACTGTGCACAGTGTCGACCGTATTATGTATCTTGGATATGTACTCTTATCCTGAAACACGAGAACTGGACTAAAGATCAAAAATATGTTTAGACGACGATGACATGGCACAGACAGGTCACAGATATTTTAACAATTCCACATGCACTTGAGGGAGGCTACAAAGCCGAAATCGTGATTGTGTAAAATAAATGAACAATTAGCAGTCAAATGGCGGGAATTTTTTTAAGATATACTCTCTTGACTGTGGTCTCCCACGAAGGAAAGGGCAGCGAAAGCTGTCAGTACACCATGAAGACCTAAGCAAGAAGTAATATGTGTTTTTCCACAAAATGAAAACTACAATTGCTCTTTCTTTTCGACAGTCTGAGAAGTTGTCCTGTATTACTTGTCAATTTATGTAGTTGCATCGTTTGTTAAAGAATCTATGTAATCAGAATTTTATGGGTAATAAGGGAGTCTGAAGATTCAGATCGACATTTTATGGTCCTGATCTTGTGCCCGAACGGGTGAACAAGGGAAGTATTTGACCGGTCCGAGCTAATATAATTCCATATTTCCCAAGCGAGCAAATGAACACCCGAAAGTGCTGCATCAAAATTCCGTTGTAAAGCAGAGTGTAGTAAAAAAAATCAGTAATAAGGCAAAACATTATACCCCATTTCTAATCAATTAACTTAACCGAATCCAGGATCTCAGGTGTCTTCAAACCGTGAATTCCAGAATTTATTAGGACAATTTGTAATTATTACTGAATAATAACTGTTAATTTCATACTAAATGGGCTTTCATTTGCTTTTAGGATCCTTTTGAACTAAATACTTTAACCTGGTTTAAGATTTTTCACTACTTCAGATGTGTGTACCAGGGTTGAGTGCACACTGTTTGGGACCAAAACGCCCGATAGCTTATAGGGCCATGTCGTTTCATATTACGTACGTGCAAAGTCGAACTTCTGCTTTATTTTTCTACGAAGTCCAGTCCTATGTTTTACCGCTCTGTGTGCAGATGTCAACATAATATTTTTCACAATCAAGGCTGTCAAACAATGAAGATGTACAGTAACCACAAACGTGATACATCAAGAGGACATCGAAAAAACGGTGCCATACGGAGGACGCTAAATCTGATGAGAACTAGCCGAATAATTAGAAATTACTTGGTACGCGTTAAATTCGTAACCGCGTCGTGTCGTAAGATCTGAAAAGTTTCCTTCCTGAGGCAAACCTTTGTTAACTGCACTTCGTATGTTTTAATAACATCTAAATTGTTTATCCGAATTTTATTCTGCCAGTTACGAAAGATACGTTACAATGTGTAGGCAACGACGGCAAGACGCACAGAAGTTATGCGTCTAGTATTTAATTATAAAGGCCCTTAGCGACTTTCAGCTAACTTTGCACACCATTTCAAATCTTCACGAAACTTTTCCTCGCTGCCAGCCACCATATAACGATTAGAGGAAAATAAGTGTGTCAGTGTTCGTATAGTAAAACTGTTGCATTAGGCACGACATTTGATTTATTATTTATTTGCTACTAACTGTACTCGCAACAAATTTTGTAGACAGTATGCACATTACTGTTTTTTGCCATCAGTACTCTGACTGATTTGATGCGACCCGCCACGAATTCCTCTCCTGTGCCAAGCTCTTCATCTCCCGTAGCACTTGCAACCTACGTCCTCAATTATTTGTTGGATGTATTCAAATCCCTGTCTTCCTCTACAGTTTTTGCCCTCTACATCTCCCTCTAGTACCATGGAAGTCATTCCCTCATGTCTTAACAGATGTCCTATCAACCTGTCCTTTCTCCGTATCAGCGTTTTCCACACATTCCTTTCATATTCTGCACAGAACCATCCTTATTCCTTACCTTATCAGTCCACCTAATTTTCAACATACGTCCGTCTCACCACATCTCAAATGCTTCAATTCTCTTCTGTTCCGCTTTTCCACCGTCCATGTTTCACTATCACACAACGCTGTACTCCAGACGTACATTCTTAGAAATTTCTTCCGATATTTGACATTAGTAGACTTCTCTTAGCCAGGAGTGCCCTTTATGCCACTAAAAGTCTGCTTTTGGTGTCCTCCTGGTTATTTTACTGCCTAGGTAGCAGAATTCCTTAATTTCATCCACATAGTCGGCCTAGTTACTACGGATTTGGCGATGTTGGTTTCAGAGGGTGGCCGGATGCCCTTCAGAAATTTTTTAAGTGTGCACATAATGAACAGAAAAACCCATTATTGTATAATTACATGATTCCGGAACAATCACTGAAGCAGTCACATCCATTGAATATCTAGGAGCATGCATACGAAGTGATAAAGTGGGACGACAACATAAAACTGATAATACGTAAGCCAGATGGTGTCTGATATTCATTGGAAGCATTCTCAGGAAGTGTACGTACCCCTGCTCCCTCCTCTTAAATAAATAAATAAATGATAAAGAAAAGTCACCACGTACTTACAGCGCGCGAAATCTCAATTCGCTGTTGGATCCGTACGGGACAGGATTCATGGAGAACATAAAAAAGCTCCAAAGAAGAGCAGAACTTTCCATTTCAGAGTCATTTAGTAAGCAGGACAGCGTCACAAAGATGCTTAATTAATTTCAGAAGCAGAGAGACGTTCTACGTCAAAGTGTGATTTGACGTTAAAATTTCGAGAGTGAGCACTCCTGTAAGAGTGAACCAGTATACTGCCTCCTCGGAAGTACACTCCTGGAAATTGAAATAAGAACACCGTGAATTCATTGTCCCAGGAAGGGGAAACTTTATTGACACACTCCTGGGGTCAGATACATCACATGATCACACTGACAGAACCACAGGCACATAGACACAGGCAACAGAGCATGCACAATGTCGGCACTAGTACAGTGTATATCCACCTTTTGCAGCAATGCAGGCTGCTATTCTCCCGTGGAGACGATCGTAGAGATGCTGGATGTAGTCCTGTGGAACTGCTTGCCATGCCATTTCCACCTGGCGCCTCAGTTGGACCAGCGTTTGTGCATCCAGTCCCAAACATGCTCAATGGGGGACAGATCCGGAGATCTTGCTGGCCAGGGTAGTTGACTTACACCTTCTAGAGCACGTTGGGTGGCACGGGATACATGCGGACGTGCATTGTCCTGTTGGAACAGCAAGTTTCCTTGCCGGTCTAGGAATGGTAGAACGATGGGTTCGATGACGGTTTGGATGTACCGTGCACTATTCAGTGTCTTCTCGACGATCACCAGTGGTGTACGGCCAGTGTAGGAGATCGCTCCCCACACCATGATGCCGGTTGTTGGCCCTGTGTGCCTCGGTCGTATGCAGTCCTGATTGTGGCGCTCACCTGCACGGCGCCAAACACGCATACGACCATCATTGGCACCAAGGCAGAAGCGACTCTCATCGCTGAAGACGACACGTCTCCATTCGTCCCTCCATTCACGCCTGTCGCGACACCACTGGAGGCGGGCTGCACGATGTTGGGGCGTGAGCGGAAGACGGCCTAACGGTGTGCGGGACCGTAGCCCAGCTTCATGGAGACGGTTGCGAATGGTCCTCGCCGATACCCCAGGAGCAACAGTGTCCCTAATTTGCTGGGAAGTGGCGGTGCGGTCCCCTACGGCACTGCGTAGGATCCTACGGTCTTGGCGTGCATCCGTGCGTTGCTGCGGTCCGGTCCCAGGTCGACGGGCACGTGCACCTTCCGCCGACCACTGGCGACAACATCGATGTACTGTGGAGACCTCACGCCCCACGTGTTGAGCAATTCGGCGGTACGTCCACCCGGCCTCCCGCATGCCCACTATACGCCCTCGCTCAAAGTCCGTCAACTGCACATACGGTTCACGTCCACGCTGTCGCGGCATGCTACCAGTGTTAAAGACTGCGATGGAGCTCCGTATGCCACGGCAAACTGGCTGACACTGACGGTGGCGGTGCACAAATGCTGCACAGCTAGCGCCATTCGACGGCCAACACCGCGGTTCCTGGTGTGTCCGCTGTGCCGTGCGTGTGATCATTGCTTCTACAGCCCTCTCGCAGTGTCCGGAGCAAGTATGGTGGGTCTGACACACCGGTGTCAATGTGTTCTTTTTTCCATTTCCAGGAGTGTATTTCTATCGTAATGAGCATAAAGGTAAAAATAAAGAGATTTGAGGTCACACAGAGACATACCATTGCTGATTCTTCCAGCAAGAAAACGGGAATGTGACAAAGGTACAAAAGACGATCTCTGATAACATAACGTAAGGTGGTTTGACGAATATAGTAGATACAGGTGTAGATGAAATCGTTCTAATCGTAGCAAATACTGTCTTTGAACTAATTATTTGCAGTTAAGAAAGGAAAACATACTGACTTATTTATTTTCGAACTCAGTGTTCATTACTGTAAAAGGTGGCATGATTTCTGTTTCCTTCCCTTCAGTTTTTCACATAGTACAAAATTTGATATGAAACTCATTCAACAGTGTCCTAGAGTACAATACGGACTCTCTCACGTCGTGAAGAGCAAACGTCTGCTGCAGGGTGGGTGTGGTAAACAGAAAAATCTATTAACCTTTACGGTAATCGAGTTATTAACAACAGGCAAACTACAAGGAAACGATAGGTTGTGTTTTATGTTTGCTGTTTAGTTTATATTAAATTGATTACAGACCGCATGGGCACGAGCTGCGCATTACAACGGCTGACCAAAACAAGAAAAGACAATGAAACCTACTCTGAAGTGCCAAAGAAACAGGTATAGGCATGCGGATTCAAATAAAAACATAAACTATATGAGTATGGCGCTGCGGTCGCTACGACTATATAAGACGACAAGTGTTTGGCGCAGTTGTTAGATCGGTTACTGCTGCTACAGTGGCAGGTTATTACGATTTAAGTGAGTTTCACCGTGGTGTTATAGTCGGCGCTCGAGCGATGTAGCATCTCCGAGGTAGCGATGAAGTGGAAATTTTCCCGAACGATCATTTCACGACTGGACCGTGAATATCAGGAATCCGGTAAGACATAAAATTTCCGACATCGCTGCGGCTGGAAAATCATCCTGCAAGAACGGTACCAACGACGACTGAAGATAATCGTTCAACGTGACAGAACTGCCACCCTTCCAAAAATTGCTGCAGATTTCAATGCCAGCGTCCAAAAAATTCAACGAAACATCATCAATATGGGTTTCGGGGCTGAGGGCCAACTCGTGTACGCGTGATGAATTCACGACACAAACTTTTACTCCACGTCTGGGCCCGTCAACACCGACATTGGACTGTTGATGGCTGGAAACTTGTTGTCTGGTCGGACAAGTCTCGTTTCAAATTTCATCGAGCGGATGGACGTGTGCAGGTATGGAAACAACCTCATAAATCCATGGACCCTGCATGTCAGCAGGGGACTGTTAAACCTGCTGGAGACACTGTAATGGTGTGGAACGTGTGCAGCTGGACGGATATGGGACCCGTGATACGTATAGATACTACTTCGACAGGTGACACAAACGTAAGCATCCTCTGATCACGTGCATCCATTCATGTCCATTGTGTATTCCAATAGACTTTGGTAACTGCAGCAGAATAGTGCGACACCCCACATACCAGAATAGCTACAGAGTGGCTGGAGGAATACTCTTCTGATTAAAAACATTTCCTCTGGCCACCAAACTCCCCAGCGATGAACATTATTGAGAATATATGGGATGCCTTACAACGTGCTGTTCAGAAGAGATCTCCAACCTTTCGTACTCCTACGGATTTATGGACAGCCCTACAGGATTCATTCTGTCAGTTCACTCCAGCACTACTTCACACATTAGTCCAGTCGATGCCACGTCGCGCTGCGGTACTTCTACTTGCTCGCGTGGGCTCTACACGATATAGTCAGGTGTAGCAGTTTCTTTGGCTCTTCGGTATAGTAGCAATGATAACAATATAGTCAGTTTAACACCTTTGAAATGTTATGTTGTATCATTAAAATGAGAAGGACTAATGTCGGTGGAAAAGATCGAAATGATAGTAAGAGTAACTTTTGAAAAAGTTGGGTGCGTTCATAGACGACTATGTACGAAATGCGGAAGGGAAGATGAGGGAGCTGCAGATGTTCTTGTGGAAACGACAGGTATCGTACCAAGTGGCTTATTAAGTCTCTTTTGAAGAATCAGAAGAGTACAATGTCTGCGAAATTTTGAGAAATTTTGTCCCTAAGTCACTTTCCTGATATAGAAAGTGATTTTGAAAGGATGGTTCTTTAATTAATGGTACAGACGCGTATGCTCAGGTGGGAGTATTAGAGCTGAAGATAACTAAAAGGACGAGTAGTGACTGAGAAGAGGGTGGAGTGAACAGATGACGTGAAAATGTCTACGCTTTTTTACACACTGCCACCACAATTGTTCGTAGGAAGGAGAGGTGTGCTCGGAATTACGAACGCCACCTACGTATCGCACGGAAATAAGCATTCATCCTCAGATCCACCCGGCGTGAGTTGTCTCATCAGAGTCCTTGATGTAGCTTCATAAAAATCGTGAATTGGGTGAAGAAGCTACTATCGTTTTAAGCTCAAGAGGAAGTACTATTTAATATTGCTGTAATGTATGCAGACTGCTAGAGTTGCGTATTCTGTTCTGTTTAGACAACTGTTCTAAGTCTATTTTACAAGTAGCGGCGCAAATGTACCGACTAAAAAGCAAATTTTTGCTTCCATGACGCTTGGTTAGTTGGGTCATCAGCTGTAAATTATTTTATTTTTATTCAAGCCGTTATTTTCGTATTAATTGTTCACTCAGTTTGTAGTTAACTTTAGCTGTAGTCAGTTTCGACGCCTGTTCGTTTCAGCCACTTTAATATCGACAGATTAATGAAGTGCAGTCATGAAGACCGTCCAAAACTAAATGCCACTTCTGATCGAGGTGTTACACACAATTCATCCTTCTGTCTATGCCACTGACTGGCGCCGTGTAATGCTGTTCACGGTGTTCCCTTAGGGTTTCCTCATCAATTTGGTTTGCATTTATTAACCATTCTCCACTAGTCTTACATCTGTCCATAAATATGTGTCTATTACTTAGTTAATTTTATGTTGTTTAATTTTAGACTTACGCCATGGATTTAGGAATAACGTATCAGTTTATTGTTTCTCCGTACTTAACATCTTTTTGGGTACATTGGTAAACTATTCGAAGACGAAAATAAAGACACAAAGCAACAAAGGCAGCCAAAAATATCATAAAATGAGCTGTGTATTGTCAAACAAAATGACAAACGAGTCATTAATTTTGATCAAGAGTTTTAAGTCACCTTTCTGACTTATTAAAAAAGTTATAATAACACCGACTGACAATTTATTAGAAAATGTTTTCAATGTTTCTTGTAACTGGCGGTTGTCAGTTATGGGAACGTAGGTCCCCAGCTGTTGCTGATCTCCGTGGGAAAGGCACACACATGTTCTCTCTGGGCGATGGATGAAGGCTTTTAGCGGCTACTCGAACCATGCTTACACGATACATGTGGAACTGTTCGATATCGGAGGCCTCGTACTTACACCATTTCTAATTCTGACTACAATCCATTACCAAATGTGGATTTCATTACTGGAACTAAAACACTGTTTTTCGTGCACGTGACGAACGGAGAAATGAAATTTTCTGTACCACAGCTGTCTAATGTCACTTCACCTAACTGTCTCCTAAAATGTCCTACGCTACGTGATGGCTCTTCGAGTTTAGCAAATAAAAGTAGGTTTCGTAATATTTGTACTTTTCTGATCGAAGTCATTGGTTTCTATATTAACGGAATCTCATGGAAAGATCAAAACTGTCTTCGCAGTATCAGTTAATAAATTTCCGAAAACGTTTCACCCTGACAAGTAACAACACATTCCAATGTTATTTTGTTCAGGTATTTCTTATACTTTGAATTCATTTCCCTCAATTTAAATCATATGAGCAATGAAGCAGTCTTCATATGGCGCGTTTCTCATAGGGAATATTTATGCCAAACTTTTTTTTTTTTGGGTACAAGCATTCAGTTCTTATGATTCTATTTTCTAACGTAACTCATCTTTACATTATTCATTATGCTCCAGATCAGTAAAGTGTAAATTCTTTGCTGTTCCGTACAAACACCGTCTAAACATACTTGTAGGCACGTTACCTCAGTCCTAATTTAATTAACGGTGCACAGTTCATCCACTGCTTAGCACTATCCATATTTTCTTCCCATCTTATTCCAGTCTCAACGTTGTACCAATGTTTAATACCAAATCTCGGCAATATACTATCCACTATTAATTATCGGTTGTTACTCCTTCACCTGCTGTGTGCGTAAAATAACTAACGGGGCCACAATTCATGTCTTGTCTATATTTTTCATCTTCTACGGACAAATTACTACATTGGTCTATCTGAAACGGCATTATTTAATATTTCTCCACTACACACATTGCCTCTAAGTTGTTTTAATCACGTATTCCTGAAGAATCACGTCAAAACACTAGTTTTCCGGATGCTGATTATCTCACAGCAATTGCTAGAATCTCAGATATCACTGCAAAACTGCAGCTTAACCCGTTGACTTGCTTCTCCCAATTGCGACCTATATGTACTGTTTAAATTTACGAATATCAGCATATTTTGTCTTTCACACTTTTCTCAAAATTACATACTTTTTGTAAGAATTCTTTATAACTCTACACTTACTATTTACTTTGCTGGTGTAGTATACCTGAAAAATTACAGGCATGTGAAACGTAACTAGACATTTCTAAAACTCATACAGTGTACCACTTTTCTTATTCTTTGCTTTGCACACTACACAATTTCTGGATGGGGTTTTCTTTATGGGGCTGGGAATGATTGATTATAGCTCGAAAAGTCTTGAAAGAAATCGAGTGTGTTAAACATCATTAAATAGATCGAGTTCTCAGCTTTCCAGTGTTATATAACATGTGATAGAGAAGAAAAAACACTAAGCAGTAGCTATAGTTGGTCTTCCCGTCTCTTAGCCGGTATTGTAATAACTGACTTGAAACCTGCGACCTGCTGTGAGTCGTCTGTATAAGCCAATGGGTTAAGAAACTTATTTCGAAATTATATAACAGTGTCTACTGCTAACAATAGGGCCGATTAATCTTATTCTTATTTACTATCATGATCAAAAGTGAACGACCTGTACTCTGTTCATTGATCTGCATGCTGCCCACATAACGTAACTTCGTTTCAGGTCGTCTATTCTGTTTTTGGTACAGACATTGGACTAGGCAAACTTTTTACCCTAAGAGATCCGCAGAGAACATTGCTCTGTGTGGTAGACAGTCCTTATGTAAACTAACACTGCCATACTAATATTACATAACGTTTTTGTAGGAAAGACTGTCTTTAACGCCAGTAAATTCAGATTCACTAGATTGAGGGTGGGAGAGCAAAGCACTTATTGGACACAAAATGACCTTAACATGCAGGGACATGGGCATGGCATGACATCACATTGGCCCACCCATCCCCCAATCCCTCCCTTCCACTCCCTAACATATCTGCCCATCCCTTCCCCTCCCCCTCACCTAACCAAATCCCTTTCTTAGAAATAGGCCAATCAGAGATATTACAACCCTACAAAGACCTCTCTTCAAGAGCTCATATCAAAACATCGCCAGTGAATAGAAACATCAACGGACCTTCCGCATAAACTCGGCACTACTTCGTGAAAAGCCAAGTGACAGAGATCCACCAATTGGAATAATGTGACTAAGTGTAGCACTCGGCAGAATCGGTGTTATAAGCACACCAGCAGAGTCAGTCCAGCAGTGTGTACCTACAAATATTTCAGCTCCGGTCAATACCTACGTCGGCTCTAGCCCAGTAGACACTCACCGTATTCCTCTGTAGAAATTTCATCTTGTTGGGCGTAGCGCCACTTTCGAATTGTGTGATGTAGAATATTGGTTGTTATTATTTATTTCTTTGTCTTATACCTTTTATCTGGCTTTTGCCACCACAAGAAGTAATGTGTTCCCTGTTGTTCTTGAGTTTGGAAATTAGTGCACGCCAAGAAGGTGCTTTAGTTGAAGTGTGTTTGAACTTGATCGTTAGTTCTTTTCTGCCGACCGCAGGAAACTACACAAGGTACAATGGACCTTCAAATTATAATGTAATTTCCATATCTGAACAGCTTGTACTTTTTGACAGAAACTCGTCTTAATTCGGCCAAAAGCGGTACACAATCTGCCAGATTATGATGATCAGATCGCATTCTATACGTTGATTGCAACATGCTTTCCCGGTACTGGAATCCGCGCAGCGCTGGACCAGCACTTTTATACCCACAGCACCTTGGGTATGAGCATTTCGGAACGAGAATTTTTCCTTACATATTCTGCGCAGCTATACTGTTACAACATTCGACACTCTTTTCGACAAATCATCCATATAAAACTTGCCACTTTGGGGAAGGAGTGGTTGTTAAATGTAGTTATTCCAATACTTTTAAACTCTGTAAATGGTTTTTCTGTTAGTAGACACACAATTTTGAGGCTAACTTACTTACATTCAATGCAGCTACAGTTTTAAATCAAATATAAATGGAGGTGGAGATTAATAGGCAGATGTTTCGTGTATTGTCTAATGTTGTAAACATCCATTTATCCATTGTCTTCTGAGGGTACGTAGCCACTTTCATCAACAAATGTATTTATGCCTACATGGTTTCTCTGCAATCAACAATAAAGTGCCTGGCATAGGGTTCATCGAACCATCTTTAAGGTATTTCTCTATAGTTCAACTCATGATCAGTGCTTGAAACCAGCACGTAAATATTTCCGTGCTTGTTCTGATTTATCTTACTATGTTACGATAATTTTTTCTCCCTATACAGGTGGGCACCAACAAAACATTTTCTCTCTCTGAGAAGAAAGTTGGTGTACAAAATTCCAATGGATGAAATCTCCCGCAATGCAAAACGCCTTTGTTTTAATGACTACCTAAAGAATTTGCTTATCGTATCTATGGCACTCTCTCCTCTGTTTCGAGAAAAAACAAAACTTGCTGCCTAATTTGAACTTTTTCGATGTCCCCCATCATTTCTATCTGATGGGGATCCCACACTGCACAGCAGTACTCTAGAAAAGGGTGGACAAGAGAGGAGAAAGCAAACTCTTTAACAGGCCTTGCATTTTCTAACTGCTTTCCCAAGAAACATTATCTATGTGATCATTACAATTTAAATTACTCATAATTGTGTGATTTATCGTGTAACCGAAATTTAGCGGATTCCTTTTTGTAATCGTTTGAATTACTTCAAACTTTTCATGATTTAGAGTTAATTGCCACTTTTTGCACCATACAGATATATTGTCTAAACCATTTTGCAATTGGTACTGATCATCTGATGATTTTACACGATGATTAATGACAGCATCATCTGTAAACAAACTAAGATGCTGGCCCAACCTGTCGTCTAAATCACTGCTGTAGATCTGTTAGTTAGTTAGTCAGCTCCATGGATCATTTTGCTTGATAAATCGTTATGATACGGAATGACTCTTTTTACATTCACATCGCAAATTCATGATTAAATTGTAAATATTAATATATGCTGAACACTTTTTAATATATACTAACCACCTTTTACATATTATAATAACAGAATTTCTTTTATTGAAATAGAGGGAGTTGTCAAGAAGAAACATTTTGAGTTTGTTTTCAGATTTTACTTTGCAGTCTGTCAGATAAATCACCAACAATTTTATTGCAGCATTGTGCACCCCTTATTTAGTTATGGACAAACTTAATACGGAGAAATGAATCCCATTTTCCCTTCTGGTATTATACTTATGTATATCGTTGTTCCTTTCGAACTGTAGTGAATTATTTACAACAAACTTCATGAGTGAATAAATATACTGTGAAGTAAATGCCTAACTCCTTAAACAAATGTCTACAAGAACGTCGTTGGTGACCACCGCGCATTATATCCCTATAGCAGATTTCTGAGTGAAGATCACCTTCTTTCTTATCAGAAAGCATTATTCCATACGATGTTCGTGAATGAAAGTGCGTAAAAATATATCAACTTACTACTCCTTCCCGCCCAAAGAGATGATTTGATAGTAAGTGAAAATATGGCTGAACTGAGTTGTCTTAGGAATTCCAAAATGTGTTTCTTCCAGTTTACATTCGCATTAATATGGACACCTAAGAATTTTTAAGATTCCACCCTATTTATTATTTCCTCTTTGTAATTGCTGTAGTATGCCTACATATGCAGAATTCAGTATGTTGCATCTTTTTAAAACTATGAAACCATCCAAAGAAGACCACCCAATGATTCTTTTAAGAGTATTGTTTTCCATTTCTTCTCTGTCTGTATGTATCCTTATACTCATTACAATGCTAGTGTCATCTGAAAAAAGAACTAATTTCGCTTACAAATATGAGGAATAATAGTTGGCCTAAAAATGACCCTTGTGGAACCCCATACGTGATTTCTTTCCAGTCAGGATTACGTCGCTGGACTGTATTGGTTGAGTTACTAAGTACAACTTCCTGCATTATTTTCGTTAGGTATGACATTATGCATTGTTTGGTTAAACCATCAATCCCATAAAATTTCAATTTATCTAGGAGAATGCTGTGATCACACAGTAATATGCTTTATATAGTTTGCAGAAAATACCAACCGTCGCCTTTTTATTATTTATGCCTGTAGAATTTAGTGTGTAAACACGTAGGTGGCGTTCTTAGTAGAACAACTCTTGTGAAACACATACTGTGATCTGCTGATGATATTATTTTTAATAAGGTGCGATTGTACTATTCTAGGGTACATCACCTTCTCAAAGATTTAGTAAAGTAATGTAACCAGTGAAACAGGTCGATAGTTATTGAGTGAAACTGGTCGATAATTATTGACACCTGTCATATTAACCTCTTTGCATAGGGGCTATCGACGACATACATCAGTCTCTCTGGAAAAATGCCTTGAGTTAGTTATGAACTACATTTTTTAGATAAGACTAGGCTTATTATATGGGGACGAAACTTCAGTATTCTGTTGGAAACAACATCAAATTCAAATGATATCTTAATTTTGGAGAATGTGTAATTTTCTCACTTTCAAAAGGAATTGGTTATGCATTCATATGACTGAATTTCGGAAGTTACATTTTCTGCACGCTGCTGTGACTTTTCTCTTGAACGATTTGTGTCTGTACCTTCCGCTCTACTCACGAAAAGATTATTAAATAAATTTGCTATCTGTGACTCATCATGTATAGCCCTTCCATACATTTCAATTGTGGTATCGTCCTGTTCCACAGCCCATTGTCCTGTCTCTCGTCTCACTATACTCCACGTAGCCTGAAGTTTGTTTTCTGAATTGCTGATTTCTGACATTATATGCAAGTTCCTCGACTTTTTGACAATCTTTCTTAGTAATCTTGAGTACTTTTAGCAATCATTGCAGCATCCCTCCTTGTTCTTTCAACAGAGATATCCTCACTTTTTCTTTCACAAGATACCTTAATCCATCTAACCATCTGTGGTTTCTTACATGGCTACTTAATGTCCTTTCTGATCATCTTATGTATAAATAGATTTTAGACACTGATATGAATTTTTCATACAATAAATTAAATATTATGTTAGCATTTGGTTCATTATAAATTTTATCCCAAGTAAACCAGTCTTAAAAACATTTGTCTTGTAGTCGTTAATTCTTCTAACTGATTTCCACTGAGGATTATCTATTCCAAGAGAACTATGTTATTCATCCTACGGAACTGTGCATCATGATTAGAGAGAGTATTTGTTATGGGTAAACAGTGTTTCCTTAGTTTTAGCTGGACCAAAGAAAACGTTATTATTTAGGATACTATTGTCTTTATCCACCTGCGTTGCAAATTTAATTACTGAGATCAAATTGTAGGATCTAAATAAGGTTTCCAAATTCTTTTCACTATCACTATTCTTAAGAAAATCTGCAGACTAGTAACCCAAGACTCGTCATGGCGTTGCATTATCTCCACAAAACTTAGATTTGTGTATGTAGTTGCCACTCCTATTTCATCCAGGTCGCTCCTGACATTGTAATTACTGCCCTTAGTCAAGGTGTTTGCTGCTACACCTACTACAATAACCGGATCCTCATGTTTGCACAAACTCCCTGTGTTCTCTGTCACCTGGCTAAGGCTAGCACTTGGCTTCACAATAGTTGTGACACGGTGCACTGTTTATAATTTTTTTCCGTAACATCTTGTCCAGACGCGTCCCATGGATGTTAACCTAGTGGCAAGACACTTTTCTTCCTAATATCTTCTGCTAACGACATACACCGAGTTCCTTTGCTAGAAGTCTGCTGCACCCTACTGTGAATTACAACTGTATGAGGCTCGTCGCTTCCCACTTTAGGTAACAAGTCAAATGTCTTCGATACTGTACGCTAAAATGTAGATGAAGTTGAAGAGACGATCCCGTTCCGCCCATTGTTTGTTACCTTCACCCAATTCCCGCGATTTTTTTTTCAACTTCAGTCTCTCTAGCCGAAATTTAGTAAGTTCTTACACACCCTAAGGGGCACACATCCTTACTTGATGGTCAGCGATTCTCCTCTATTTTTGCACAGCCTACACTTCCGTGTTAGAACCTCAATGACTTCCTCGTTCAGTTGTCCACTGCACTCACCCAAGACGAATTCCAGCCAATAGCCGATATATGTCACTCCCTCTTTGACTGTCCTACTGGAAAATCCATAATTTTCACGCATTGGATAACAGATTACACACTTAAAACTTTAATTAAGTCATTTAACACACTTTACACCGCAAGAATTTTCTTTATTTACGAGCCGCAAAATCTGAGCCTACAGGTTAGGGCTTCATGTGTGGGATGAAGAGGAAAAAGTTTATTACTTCCGCCTACAAAAGCAACTCAACACTCACACAGCAGCTCCTCCGTTAATTAACCGAATCATCGTATAGTGGTACTTGTACTGTGACTTTAATTTACACGATGTGTATGTAAACAAAGTACTAATGCGAAAGTTTCTAAATCGATCAAATTAAGATATACGCTACTTTCCGGAAATATAGACTTATTGAGTAAAAGACACGCTCCACTTAAACTGATGGAAAGAAAAACAAAAGAATTGAACGGTATTCTCTAAGTTGACTGTGCCACAATGTAAGCAAAAGGATGACTTCAATCCGACCTTACGATCTTTTCGCAGTTCCTGAAGGAATAAGCAAAGAAAAGTGATAACTTTCAATAATAATCTTAAAACCCACACTAAAACACGTAATTAATGAGTGATTAGTACTCAATGAAACGTTGTTACAGTCTAAAAAACTAATCTCTACGAGAGTGCAAAAACTCAGAAGTCTCGCCTGATGCATGGTTGCCAACAGTGAAGAGTAGAGAGCTTACAACAGTTCCTTGGGGAACGCCAGATATTACTTCTCACTTGGTGACTTTCAAACAGCTACTACGAAGTTTCTGACAACAAATCACGAATCCAGTCCCAGAACCGAGACGATAGTCCGTAGGCATTATGGACGGGCAGTCCACTCTTGAAATGATTCATGGAGTCAGATCTTTCTAAAGAATGGATGATGAATGATTCCGAAAATATGAATGGTAGCCCATCTCATTTAAAAATGCGTCTCTGGTGACCGTAATCAGCGTGTTGAAAATTCTATACTAGCTGCTGCAACCGCGCCCCACCCCACATACTTAAGAAAAGGTTTCGAAGCTACAAAAATGTTTTATAGATAACATGCACATGTGGATTTACATATCAAATTAGCACATAATGCACTCCTCGTCTATAAAAACAGAAAGTAAAGAGAGCTCCATTTCTTCTTTTATTCATTGGCTGTCAGGCATTACGTATTAAACCATCTCAATAGTGATACTAAATATGACGATATGAAAGTAAGCACAACCAACATCCAATCTTCGAGTGGGAAAAAGATTATTTGACCCAAACGGAAATTGAATCAGCGTCCTTTCACTACAGTACATTTGAACATACTGCTACCAAGGCAATGTGGAAAAAACCCTTCATTGCGCTACTTTAGGACAGAAAGCAGTTCCAGCATCTTGTTTCTATTCTTGATTTCAAAAGAACATCTGAAATTTCAAAAGCTCAATTACCATTTATATAATTGTGAGTGAGTTGTTACTTCTTATCCTTCGACTTAGCGTCGCACTTGGAGTATGTAGCCAGTGATCATACATGCTGCAGTCTTCAGCCACTGTGCAGTCGGATTGTATCAAGCAATCTAGGCATCTCTCCCCTCTCAACAGTTCAGGCTGCCCACGCACTCTCATCAGTTGGACCCAAGGCCAACTCACCATCTCACTGCTCCCCACGACTCTCAGGGATCAGAGTGCAAGATAGCTCACTAGGTTAGTGCTCTCCACCACTTTTACAGATAGGATTGCAAACTAGCTCACTGCTCCCTGCCACTCTCGTGGACGAGATCGCACAAAGCAGACCAAATGTCAACTTGGGGCATCACTTTTATTGTCTCTGCTCTTGGCACAGTAATACAACTTCCAATGTGCTTTCTCGAATGAGCATCTCTCCATACTAATTCATCGCTTTATTCTCTGAATCTTTATTTAAAGTGTTCTAGTTGTCAACTTCTGGTGTTGTTGCTCCTCTCTTTTCTTGTAGTGTGAGTGTTATTTGCTAGGTATACTCTTATGTCTTCCTGTATGCTTGTTGCACTTATAGTTGCAATTGTTACTGTGTTGGTAGCCTTTATACAGGTTTTAATTACTTTAGATGGCTAGGATACTAAATATAACGGTATGTATAACACACAATTATTTTATTGTATGTGATAGTGTGTGTGTAAAGGTTGTCTCAGGAGAAATGGTCAGTATTCAGAGATTTGACAGGAATGATCATTTGTAGCAAAAAGCTAAATATAGACGTATGACCTATTCCAAATAGTTTCTGAGATGTAACATATTGAAAGTTACTTTTGTACGTTTTTCTTGAACAAAACGAAATCCTCCGCCTCTCCTGAAAACTTCTCACACAAAAAATGAAACTGCATTAAATCTCCTTTAAAAAGGTCCTATTAATTTTTTGTCAAGGACTTACAGATTGGGTGAAGAAAGCGATTGTAGAATACAGAAAATCTTGCAATACATGTGTGCTTTAAGATGTATGTAAACCAGTTTGCGATAGTTTCATGATATGATAGACATTTGCGATATATTAAATTATTGATATGTCCTCATGAAGTTTTTTGCTTCAAGTGATCGTTCCTGCAATATCCTTGAATATTGACCATTCATCCTGGGACATTCTGTATATTATGTTTGATTTTTTAGTTTATTCCTTAAATCTGAACAGATTAATGCCTTCAGGAGACCACTTACATCAGACCACACTTTTATATGCAATTACAAAAATTATTAAAATCACAGTTGCTTAAAAAATCATAATAGTTGTAATGTGATATCTTTCCTTCTTCTCTCTGCATGTATTAGGCGCTGGCCTGTTACGGCCTCTTGATTGAAGTTGTTGATATTCCTCGGCCATAGTAAAAATTTTCTACCCATTGTCTAATAATTATCACCAATTTTGGTAATCTGTCGTCTTCCATTCTTGTGACATAATCCTTTCACTTTTCACGTATTCTTTAAAATGCACATTTAAGTACTATCAGTTCTTTTCTAATGTCTACTTTCACTGTCCCATCAGACAGAATGAACCCAGCTATTCTTCTTAGCAATCAGATCTCTGGTGCTTGTATTCTTATGGAAACAGTGCTTCTGATGTTTTGTCCAGGCGACAGCTTCAAGGTCTAAGGAGCAGTAGATATTATGAGCAGTAGCAGGACAATAATACGAATGATCATTGTGACTGTGACGCCGTCCTGTACAGTAAATGCTGAGCTGAAGGATTTTTGGACAGCGTTGTCAGCTCCAGAAAGAATTTTTCGCGACTACCATCATTTATCTTCGCAAAACAAAGCCTATGTTTTGTTTACGATTCAATGAAAGTTTTCGCTGAAGTCAGATACTGGTCTAGTTCGTGGTTCGGAGAGTGGGAACAGCTGTAGCTTTTATTTTGCCCTCTCTTCGTTAATCATACAAGTTTTTCCATAGACCATCTGACCTTTGTGTTTTAGATACTGCGATGTCTTAGTTATTGTTTCGCTCGGACTAATTAATTCTGTTAGCTTTCTCCTTCTAATAAATTTTATTTGCAAAGGTAGGAGGTCATTTAGAAGTCTAATGTGTAGTGTCTACGAGATTCATGAATTATTTTAGCCCTTCTGTTAGCCAATGTGTAGGTATTTCCTTCAGGTGTCCGGTCTTTGGGGAAACTTCTTTATCGTTCAGTAGAGATAGTTTGGTAGTAAACCCATGGAGTTGGTCTTTTACGTCCAGGAGTGGTATGGAAGCCGACTCCCAAATTATCTCTTGAACCTCCGCTGCAAGTTCAGGTACAGTGATACTCTGAAAGTCTCTGCATGTTGGAACAGTTTATTCCTTCCGGTATTTTAGGACGTAAGTGTTGAATATGATGTGAGTTGATATTCCAGGTATGAATTTTTTCGCTTGTGGATTTCGTGGCAAATATATGTATACGGCCGGACTGTAGACTGCATTATAAGTAGGTACAAGTCGAAATACTGTTACATATGAAGAAGAAATTACACACAGGAATTTGAGAGTAAAGGAGTCGAATATTTATGTTACTGTTCCTAGCATTATTGTTATGCTCGTAAGTCGAATCTAATGTTGAAAGGTAAGGTACAAAAGTAATTTTAAATATGTTATATCTCAGAAACCATTCGTAATAGGACATATGTCTATCAGTCTCTTTTAGAATGTCTGTAGAGGACACACATTACGCGAATTTTCTTAAGGGATTTGACGTTTTAGTCTTATCAATAGATGTGATTCAGTAATAAGCCAAATCGTTTCAATGCTACTACTCCACCTGCTCACTGTTACTTCTGTGGTGTCTTAGAACAGTGGAGTTTATAGTTAGAGAGCAGGAGAGCATAGTCGGCTTGAGCCGGGTGTCCACATTCGTTCGATGAAAGACATGGATGTCAATATTCTGAAATAAATGGCGGAGTTCATAGAAATGAGCTTATAGTGATGCTCAGCTACGTTGTACAGTGACAATACAGACAGACTGGTAGAACTAGTGACTGCGTGAGTAGACAAGTTCGTAGCTCATAGAGCGTAGCCTTTAGAGTTCATTTGCACTGCTTTTTTCCAGCCTTTATCCACACCAATATCCTTTCTTGGCTTATTCACAAGCTTTATAGCCCAAATTCAGATCTCAAATTATTGAAAAGTTTTGTCTTCCAGCAGTGAAATCCTCGCATACTGTCAACCTTGTGTTCGCTAGTTTCTTAATCACTATAACTTTTTCATTTTTGTGTGTGATACAAACTTCACGACCTTGGATCTAGGTTTCGCAGATCACATTGCTCTACATCCTACTCTGTAACATATAATTACAAATTGTGCTGTATGTACACTCCTGGAAATTGAAATAAGAACACCGTGAATTCATTGTCCCAGGAAGGGGAAACTTTATTGACACATTCCTGGGTTCAGATACATCACATGATCACACTGACAGAACCACAGGCACATAGACACAGGCAACAGAGCATGCACAATGTCGGCACTAGTACAGTGTATATCCACCTTTCGCAGCAATGCAGGCTGCTATTCTCCCATGGAGACGATCGTAGAGATGCTGGATGTAGTCCTGTGGAACGGCTTGCCATGCCATTTCCACCTGGCGCCTCAGTTGGACCAGCGTTCGTGCTGGACGTGCAGACCGCGTGAGACGACGCTTCATCCAGTCCCAAACATGCTCAATGGGGGACAGATCCGGAGATCTTGCTGGCCAGGGTAGTTGACTTACACCTTCTAGAGCACGTTGGGTGGCACGGGATACATGCGGACGTGCATTGTCCTGTTGAAACAGCAAGTTCCTTTGCCGGTCTAGGAATGGTAGAACGATGGGTTCGATGACGGTTTGGATGTACCGTGCACTATTCAGTGTCCCCTCGACGATCACCAGTGGTGTACGGCCAGTGTAGGAGATCGCTCCCCACACCATGATGCCGGGTGTTGGCCCTGTGTGCCTCGGTCGTATGCAGTCCTGATTGTGGCGCTCACCTGCACGGCGCCAAACACGCATACGACCATCATTGGCACCAAGGCAGAAGCGACTCTCATCGCTGAAGACGACACGTCTCCATTCGTCCCTCCATTCACGCCTGTCGCGACACCACTGGAGGCGGGCTGCACGATGTTGGCGCGTGAGCGGAAGACGGCCTAACGGTGTGCGGGACCGTAGCCCAGCTTCATGAAGACGGTTGCGAATGGTCCTCGCCGATACCCCAGGAGCAACAGTGTCCCTAATTTGCTGGGAAGTGGCGGTGCGGTCCCCTACGGCATTGCGTAGGATCCTACGGTCTTGGCGTGCATCCGTGCGTCGCTGCGGTCCGGTCCCAGGTCGACGGGCACGTGCACCTTCCGCCGACCACTGGCGACAAGATCGATGTCCTGTGGAGACCTCACGCCCCACGTGTTGAGCAATTCGGCGGTACGTCCACCCTGCCTCCCGCATGCCCACTATACGCCCTCGCTCAAAGTCCATCAACTGCACATACGGTTCACGTCCACACTGTCTAGGCATGCTACCAGTGTTAAAGACTGCGATGGAGCTCCGTATGCCACGGCAAACTGGCTGACACTGACGGCGGCGGTGCACAAATGCTGCGCAGCTAGCGCCATTCGACGGCCAACACCGCGGTTCCTTGTGTGTCCGCTGTGCCGTGCGTGTGATCATTGCTTGTACAGCCCTCTCGCAGTGTCCGGAGCAAGTATGGTGGGTCTGACACACCGGTGTCAATGTGTTCTTTTTTCCATTTCCAGGAGTGTGTATTTGTTCTTGCTTTCAGCTTTTACAATTTAAAATGGCTCTGGTAATATTAAATGTTTTAATTTTACCAGTGTACTTTTCAGTGCTGCACAACTGAATGTCATCCAAATTTGTTTAACCTAGAAGACTTAAGAGTGATGTGGTACCGTTTTACCAAAATAGAAGAAAAAGATAATTGCCATGGCTTCTGCCTCATCATAAAACCTGAAGAGACATCCAAAATCGAAGTATCGTACAGTACCTCTGAAATGATGTGGGTCAGGAAGCCAATCAAGATCGCCATCAATCAGCGCAGAAATTCGAGCAATCATTTCTCATGAACTGTCCTCACTGGCATCTGTTTCCAGCTTGGACTGCGTGTCGCAGCAGCTTGAGTGGCCTGTGAACAAATATTTTCTAAAGCAGGACCAATGTGCACTAAGAAGAGAAAGAGACTCACATCGAATAAAATGGGTCAAATGTTATTTATAAACGACAAAATTGATTTATTTATCCTTTATAAGAATGTATTATATGGTAATAATGACTGTAAACGACGACTGCAGATACACTTCAATTACAGTTGTTATAATTTTTATATCTTTTTCCAGTAAAAGTATCAAAATATAACAAGAATCAGTTTTTATTCATAAAACTTTTCTACTTGATAAAAAATATTTAGGATTATGTTGTAATATTTATGTGAAAATTAATAGGGACAACACAAAATTATTACTCCTCATGATATGTTCATTCTAAAAAGGATCAAATCAGATCAATATAGAGGTTTAGAGACCTGAATCAAAAGCCAATGTATCTTTTTATTTCTGTGAGTGAATGGTGAGTGCTGAGTCATGAAAAACAGCTAGTTTTTTCCAGAGAGTGACCAGTTCTGATCCGATCTCAGAAAAGAACAGTTTTGCCATATCTAATAGAATTGATTAGAATTGTCTTCTGAGGAACGGCGACAAAGACCTTCTGTAAATCAAAAGATATGGAATTAGTTTGACATCCCCTGTCGATAGCACTGATTACACTGTGAGCATAAAGAGGTAGTTACGTTTCACAAGAATGGTGTTTTCTGAATCCGTGTTGGTTGTTTGCAATTAAATCAATTTCTTCAAGGTATTTCATAATATTGAAACACAGTATATGTCCCAAAGATCTGATGCCAATCGGCGTTAATGATATTGGTATGTAATTCAGTAGATTATTCCTGTTTCCTTTCTTGGGTATTTGTGTGACTTGTACAACTTTCAGTCCTTAAGTGTGAGTCTTTCCACCAAGGAGCAGTTGTATATGTTCCCTGAGTATGGAGCTATGGCATACTCAGAAAATAAAATAAATGGTATGCAGTCTATACCGGAGATCTTGGCTTTGTTATGTGATTAAGCTGCGTCGCTACTTGTAAGGTACTTATCCCCAAACTGTATTTAGTAACTCCGCTTTAGTGGTAATGCTATGGATAACATTACCTTCAAAGCTCAAAGTAAAGTTATCGATTGTGTCTTGCCGCTGGTGTATTCTATATATGGCCATTATCGCTCTGGATTTTTTGTCAGATTTCGATACTTACCCACGATCGCCCTTTTGATAATAAGCGTAGATGTGGTGGTGAATCAAATGCTTTTCATAAATCGAAACACATATGATTTGTTTTGTAACACTTTTAATCAACATACGATGAAACTTTTAATTGAAATTTATCAATAAACCATCCTATCATTTGATACAAGGTACCTACACTATTAGCAAGGCAGTGTTCATTACCGACCGTAATTACGCACCACATCCTGCATTTTCTTCGGAAGATTTATATTTTATATTATGATTCGTCAGCAGGTTAAAGCTACCAAAGCTATTCTGAGTATAGTAATGGAAAATTCATGTGAGAAACTGAGTGTTATTTTCATATTTATTGCAAATTATTGACGACACAGGGTACGTGGACTGACTTTTAGTGGTGCAACAAAACTCCTACTTTTAACTTTAAAATTTGTTCCAACTACTGCAGGTAAAACTGAGGGGTGTCAGTTTTGTTAAGAACTTTCGCACGCAGCTAATGGTGCACTCAGAACGTTTATATTAATTACATCAAAAAAGTTAGTTGTTCATGATGATGTTAGCGTGAAGTAATAAAGTTACGTCGATGCAGGGTGATTACGTGGAGTGGAGGACTCCAGCGTTAAAGGGACGACGGCTACCTCGTGTGTTCACACATTTAAAAATGAGGTTGAAGAGGCAAGATCTTTGCTGGTCTGAGTGGTGATATAATTTTTCGCGTTATCGGTCACGACACTTCGATATGTTTCACGTGAGTTATGAGGGAACATAGGATTTTTCTGCAGTAGTCAGCATTTAGATTTATTTCCGCCAGTAGTTCAGCAGAACTTGTACTTTTGGGTGTGAAATTAATATTTCGACTCTAAATTTGTTGCACTGAGTCTGATCTTTAGCTCAGGTTTCCAATATGGGGTTCTGTATATAAGTACCTATATATAAGTCTAGTGCATTGTGTGTCTGTTAGACTCATATGTAATTGAGTTAGGGTGCGGATGAATTAATTTTAGCTGTGAACACTGATCACGCATTCCACCCATATGATTTATTTATTGTATGTAGTTGTTACGTTAAGTACTATGTTGGTGCTATGTTCATTGCATTAATCATGTAGTAACTTACCACCTGCCTACCAGTTACTGTGATTGATGGACAAAATTCTTTATTAGTTAATCATTGCCGGCCGCGGTGGCCAAGCGGTTCTAAGCGCTTCAGTCCGGATCTGCATGACTGCTGCGGTCGCGGGTTCGAATCCTGTATCGGGCATGGATGTGTGTGATGCCCTTAGGTTAGTTAGGTTTAAGTAGTTCTAAGTTCTAGGGGACTGATGACCTCCGATGTTAAGAGCCATAATGGTCAGAGCCATTTGAGCCATTTGAGTTAATCATTAACAACTGTAGTTTAGATACTTTATTTAACATTAAGTCCACCTATTTTCAACCTACGAACTATTTGTCCATCTGATTAATTCAGAGCCTTATTTATTAATTTTACTCAGAAAAGTGTACTATAATCAGGTGAACAATTTGCCATCCTCAGAATAGGTAATGAGGTGCCGATCGTGAGTCTAACCTTAATTGACCAATCTTACTATTAACATTGTCCGTAAAGTCATTAATATAGTAAGAGACTCAACACACTTCCGTAGGGCTCACCCGATTTTGTGTCAACATCTGCTGAAATTCTCCATTCAAGATAATCTGCTGCGTCCTCCCTACCAGAATGCCCTGCATCAAGCCATAAATGTTGCACGTTATGTATAAAGATCTCAATGTGCATAAATACTCTGCAACACACTTAAGTGCCTCGCGGAGTGTTCATCGAATGACTTTCACACTATTACTGCGTAGGCTTTCATTGGCAGAGTCAGTTGGCATAAACGTTTCCTGCGTATCATACTGCGCCATAATGTAAGGGATTACGCTGAAAAACAAACGGGTAGGCCAAGACTACAGTGGCCTTCTTCTGGGTCTATTGATATACTGTAGGTACCACCACCCAACGCAGAAGAACTTGGTCTTCAGTTCATTGTCCATCCGTTCAAATAGTTCACATGGCTCTGTGCACCGTGGGACTTAACATCTGAGGTCATCAGTCCCCTTGAACTTAGAACTACTTAAACCTAACTAACCTGAGGACATCACACACATCCATGCTCGAGGCAGGATTCGAAGCTGCAACCGTAGCGGTCGCCTGGTTCCAGACTGAAGCGCCCGGAACCGCTCGGCCACAACGGCCGACGGCCGTCCGTGCGCACTTCCTAAGCGCTGGTCAAAACATAGAAAAAGAGCTCAAAAAGCTGTGTACAACGTTCATGACCAATGGCTATAACCATTAATTGAGTCGAACAGCCATGGCTAAATGCAAAAGTAGACGACATAGGGAAGAAATCGACAAACAGCAGCCAGCAGCGCTCTTGCCTTACGTAAAAATGTCTCTTACAGGACTGGAAAACTCATGTGTCGTGTTAGTGTCCAGCGTGTCTGTCTGCAAGATCCAGAAAGCATAAGACAGACTTTACACACTGTAGGTATGTATCAGGTAGAATGTCAGAGTGGAGAGGTACACATCTGTGAGACCCACAGGCCGATGGCAAGGCGCACACGAGGACATGAATGCTGCATTCGTTTGGTGTATCACAGGGAGTCGGTAGTGGCCTAACACCGGCAAGAAAATCAAATTTAACGAAACCTGAGTGGTGGCTAAGCAGCCGGTCTTGACGAAACGCAAGACCAGAGACATCGCTGAGATAACGCAACGCCTTAAAAACAAGCACAGAAGGGATGGAGTCAGGCTTGCCCCATTCAGGCCGCGCCAGAAACAGGTGACACGACCACTACCGGCAAGTAACTGACACCGCGTTGCCTGCTTCCAGCAGGAGGAAAGCAGGAGCCCACGCCTCTTTCGCCGATGAGCACCATCCATAGGAAACAACCCAATAATCAATAGACAACAGCTCTTCCAATCTATCCACCATAGTAACCGATTATAACAAGGTTTCTGCTGCTTCCGCCTCAAGTTATCGATCATAACAACAACATTTTAAAATTGTGAAGTAACGACATGTTTAGTGAGTAGCAATGGCAAAGTGTAAACAAATCCACATAGCTGAAGCACATCAGTAGATCCAGAAGATGGCTGCTGTAACCGTGGCCGAAACGTTGGTGTCTCCAGCGTACTTTTTTACATAATGACTTGGTACGATAAAAAATTTAATGTCTACTTCCACACTATTTCACTAACGTTCCGGTCTCTAACATCGCGCAAAAGAATCAAACACTTAAATCAGTACGTGCGAGCTCTGATTTCTCTTATTTTACTGCAATGATCATTTTTCCCCAAATCTGTATTTGTTAACAAAATACTTTCGCATTCGCTGGACAATAGTAGAGATTGAAATTTCGTGAAGCCATCTTGCCGTAACGAGAAAAACCTTTGGTTTAATGTTGGCCACCTCATCCAGAGTGTAATATTCGTGAACACTCCCTTATTTCGCGGCAATGCAAAACGAGCTGCCCTTCTTTGAACTTTTCCTATGTCCTCCTATCTGATCTAGTAAGGATCCTAAACTGTAGGGCAGAACTCTAGCAGAGAACAAAAAAGTGTCGTGTAGGCAGTCTATTTAGTAGACCTATTGCATATTCAAAATGTTGTGCAATTGAAACGCAGCTTTTAGTTTCCCTTCCTCTCATCATTATCTACAGGATCGTTTCAATTTCAGTTGTTCGAAATTTTAGTGCCTAGGTATGGAGTGGAATTGGCAGCCTTTAAATTTGTGTGTTTTATAGTGTAAATGAAATGCAGGGTATTCCTTTTACTACCAACGTCAGTGACCTCAAACTTTTCATTATTTAGGGTCAATCGCCAATTTAAGAACGTTAAATATACCTTTTCGAAATCTTTCTACAATTTGTTTTGACCAACTGATTACTTTACAAGACTGTAAATAACAGAACCATCTGCAGACAATCAACGATAGCTGCTCAGACTGTCTCCTAAGTCGTTTATATTGATAGGGACCAGCAGAGGATCTGTAACAGATATCACTTCTGTTTCGCACGACGACTTCCCGCCAGTTACTACGAACGGTGAACTTTCACATAGGAAGTCACGAACCCAGTCGCACAACTGAGCCGATACTCCGTACGCACGCAATTTTATTCTAAGCCCCTAGCGAGCAACGGCAACAAAATCATTTTCGAAATCTAGAAATATGGAATCAGTTTTATATCCCCTATCGATAGCATCCATTACTTCATAAGAACAAAGAGCAGGTTGTGTTTCACATGAACAGCATCTTCTGAATCCGTGCTGACTGTGCATCAACAGATCGCTTTCCTTGAGGTAATTCATCATTCTCGAAAACAACATATGTTCCAAAATCATTCTGGAAATAAATGTCAGTGATATGGGTCTGTAATTCATCAGATAATTCCTACTTCCTTTTTTGTTTTGTTGAGTATTTGAGTGTTGGCGTGACCTGCGCAACTTTCCAGTCTTTCATCCTGCAGGAGTTTGTGCGAAATCGTTAAGTACGAAACTATCGTATCAGCATATTCTGAAAGGAATGTGACTGGTATACAAATTGGGCCAGAGCTCTTGCCTTTATTAAGTGAGGTATGCTGCTTCATTACATTCAATATATCTACTTCTAAGTTATTCATGTCGTCAGCAGTTCTCGATTCAAATTCTGAAGTGCTAACTTGGTCTTCTTTGCTGAAATAATTTCGAAAATGCGTATTCAGTAACTCCGCTTTAGAGGCACTGTTATCGATAACATCAACTTCGCTATCGCGCTGTGAAGGTCTTATAGTATTTCGCACAGGATCAGAGTCTCTTTGGATTTTCCGTCATTTTTCGATACTTCCCTCTCACGTCCTTTTGATGATAAGCGCACATGCGGTGTGAATCTAATGGTTTACGGAAATCGAGATGTACTGCCTCTACCTACCTGCCTTGGTTCATGACATTTAGTATCTAGTGAGGAAAGTACGAGCTTAGTTTCACATGATCGTTGGGTTCAAAGTCCGTGCTGGATAGAGTGCAGATCATTCTGTTCCAGATGCCTCATTATGTTTGACTTCATAATATGTTCTAAGATTCTACAATATATTAATGTCAAGGATATTAGACGGTAGATTACAAGCCACTTCTGTTACCCTTCTTGTAGATGGGTGTGATCTGAGCTTTTTCCAACTACTGGGCAGGGTTTTTTGATCGAGGTATCTATCAGAGCAGCCAACTCAGCCGAAAATGGAAATTCCATTCGGCCCTATGTTTTTGCCCAGTTTTCACAATTTCAGCTGTTTCTGACCGCTACTAACACTGATATGCATGTCACTCATCTTTTCAGTAATGGAAAAATAATTAATGGTGACGATCTTGGGTTTTCCTTTGTAAAGGATCTTTTGAAAAGAGAGTTAGGTAATTCTGCTGCTACTTTGATACTCTCAGTTTCAGTTCCTGTCTCAGTTTCCGTCCGTTAGTTATTGGATACTAACTTTATTGCATAACTGCTTTTACCAACAGCTAGAATTTCTGTGGGTTCTGTGAAACATCTTTGACAATATTTTTCTACAGTAGTCATCAAAAGCTTCACACAGCGCTCTCTTCACAGCCAGATGCGTTTCACTTAGCGTCTCTCTATCTGTAGCCCTAAGCTTCGTTTTATACCTATAAAGGAGTAGTCTGTCTGTCTTTATAAGTTCCAGTACAGTGACTATATACCACGGTGGGTGAATCCCATCGTATTTTACTGGGTACATAGTTATCCAGTACAAGGTCAACTATTTTTTTAAACTTGAGCCATAGTTTCTCAGCGTGCTCCTCTCCTGAGCTTAAAGTTGCAAGCTCTTCACTGAGATATAACACTACTCTTATTTGGCTGGTTTGCTGAACATATAAATCTTTCTACGCGTTTTAACTACCATTTGTACTTGGGTATTCACTTCTGCTACAAATGCCCCATTGTCACCAATACCAGGGCGTTCTCAAAGAGCTCTGCTCCATTTATTGGCTTTAGATCTAATACAGTTCCATCAGAAGTGCGATTCCAAACTATATTTTCCAGACAGTATCCGGGGATGGCATTTAGTAGTGATTCACAGAATGTCTTGTAAGGTCCATTACCAACAAAACTATAATGACCCCAACTGATTTTTCAGTGGTTAGAGTCTCCTCCGATGTTTATTGCATGCCCGTACAAGCGTACTGAGGTTTCGTCTGAAGTTTTCAGTTACATCACGAAGTAAGTCCGGTGGCCGATAGAAGGATCCAACTATAATTTGATGCCCACAATTGATACTGGATTTTGGCCAAACAATCCCGCATGCAATTTCGATTCCTACAACAATAGATTTGAGTTTCTTGTCCCCATTTCCCATTACTCTTTACTTTCGTTGAGCGCTTATATTTGACCCCAAAGCTCTTACAACTGTCAGATTTAGTTTTTAACCAGTTTTCTGCACCTAGTGTTATGTCAGCTTCACAGCTTTTACAAGCGCTTGAAACTCTGGCTATTTGTTGTGAACGCTTTTAACTACTCTTCTGCTAGGGGGAACAATTCTTTGAGTCTTACACTGATACTTCTTGGGTTTCCTGCAGCTATCGTGATCCAGATTGGACGAAACGTTGCCTGACGGGGAAAAAAACTTTGTGTACATCCAACATACATTCAGATACCCGAGTAGCTGCCTCTCACTTGTGATACGCACTTGATTGAAACACTCTCGTGTCGGTCTAGGACGTCACGGCGTAGCTTACCATAGAATATTCGCAGTCTGTGGTTCAAGGCTCCCATTTGGCGCAAAACCAGTGACCAACGATCTGTTCTGTGGACAGTAATGTGGGTACTGAGCTTTGCTAAAACTCCATTAGCAGGGCTTGAATTCTCAAGCTCTTGTACTAGTCTGTGGAATGATCCAAGTATGATCCCAGAGCCCAGTCGACAGGTATCATTTCTTCCGATGTGTGCCATAATCTGCAGTTTTTCCTTCAGTAACCGACGGGATAGCCTTTTGAACACTGAATGAGGTCCCAAGGCCAACACGTTGACTGCACCTAGTGTTCCTTCGCATCTGTCGGTGGCGTTTCTCTAATAGATACTAAACTGATGTACGTGTCCTACGACAGTCTGGTTTCTGTTCAAGTTGAAAACAACCTTTCGCTTCCTGTATTTTGTCCCTGTTACCCTCAAAATTTCAAAAAGTGTATTCCAGTCAATCCTGTCAGAAGCCTTTTGTACATCTACAAATGCTATAAATGTAGTTTTGCCTTTCTTCAATGTACCTTCTGGGATAAATCATAGGTTCAAAATTGTCTCGCATGTACCTACATACTTCCGGAATACAGACTGATCTTTCCAGAGGTCAGCTACTACCAATTTTAGGATTCTTCTCTATATAATTGGCATCAGTATTTTACAACCAAGACTGATAGTTCAATAGTTTTCGTAAGTGTCGGCATCTGCCTTCTTCGCAATTGTAGTTATAACCTTTTTCCTGGAGGGTATTTCATCTCTCTCGCATATCTTCCACATTAACTACAATAATTTCGTCGTGTCTGGCTCTCTGAAGGATCGCAATAATTTTGAGGGAGTTTCGTTTATTTGAGTGGCTTGTTATCACTTCGGTCTTTCAGCGAAATTCTTCTCGTTGTGTCACATCTCCAATCTCATCTTCGCCTGAATCGTCACTCTCGGTCTGTCTGCCTGTCTATCTGTCTCTGTCTGTCTCTCTCTTTCTCTCTCTCTCTCTCTCTTCTGCCTGACTGCCTGTCTGCCTGTCTCTCTGTTTCTTTCTCTCTCTCTCTCTCTCTCTCTGTAAAAGTTCCTTTAGGTTTATTTCCCTTATATACTGATAGAACCTTCATATATTTCTTCCACCTTTCAGATTTTTCTTGTTTGGTAATATTGGCTTGCATTGCTCTCTTGATATTCATTCAGATGCTTCTTTTTCTTCCAAAGGTCTGTTTTATCTTCCTGTAGGTCGTAGTTACTTTCTCCCAGTTGTGCATGCTTCTTGCGTTTGTCCTCTAGCCATTCCAGCTAATCCTTTCTGCACTTCCTGCAAATCCCCTTTGTATACACATGTATTCGTTTTCACTTCCTTCATTTACTGCGTTCTTATACCTTCTCTGTTATTCAGAGATGTGAAATAGGCTTGGCCTTTGTACTTATGTGATACTCTGCTACCTTCACTATTAACATCTCTCAGTGCCACACATTCGTACTCCTTTTCCGGTTTCAGTCCAGTATTGTCTGATGTTGTTCCTGCAACTTTTACGCCTCTGGTTCGATCAATTTATTAATGTCCCATGTCCTTAATATCCTGCATTTTTGTAATTTCTTCAGCTTCAATTTGTAATACATGACAATAAACTATGGTCAGAGCACGTATCTACTCCTAAAAATGTCTTGCAGCTTAAGAATTAGTTTCTAAATATATGTGTTACCATTATATAATCAATCTGAAACCTTCCAGTGCCCCCAGATCTTTTCTGTGTATACAGTCTTCATTCGTGACTCATTCTTTCATTCCTTTCCCCTAGTCCAAGCTATCCTACAGTTTCTTTTTATTCTTTTCCTACATCCCAGCTAGAATCACCTATCACAGTTAACTTTCCGTCTACCTTAACTGTCGGAATACGTTCTTTCAATCCCTTCATCATCTGCAGAGCTGAGTGAAATATAAGCTTGTACATATCCAGAACAAAAGAGTTCTGCTTGTCATTTAAAGCAAAAGTAAAGGCAGCTAGCTGCTCTTACGTCACCTAGATGTTCGCGCGAGATAATGAAGCCTAAAGTTGTGTTTAGAACTGCACACAGCTCCACGTGCCAGGTACGTAGTTAAATCGCAAGTGATATGCTATTAACCTTGAGGTTTCCACAATGCGCTTGACGTTGTGAACCACGCTTTTTCTGGTTGTTTAGTTCTTTAACCAGTTTATGAGAAGAAATTCACCGAGCTAGCGATGGGAAATAGACGGTTTTACACTGAGGTCACTAAATATGTTGGATAGCGATAATCACATATTATGCAGATGATAGCATTGTGTACATGAAGTACAGTAGTGCAGTGCATTGGCTGAGCTGTCATTCATGCGAAAAGTTTTCCAACGTAATTATGGCTGCACGACGGGATTTAGCAGACTTTCAACAACGAATAGTAGTTGTAGATAGGCACATGGGACATTCAACTTCGAAAATCGTTAGGGCACTCAGTATTCCGAGATCCACAACGTAAAGAATGTGCCGAGAATGCCAAATTTCAGGCATTACCTCTCACCACAGTCAATGCAGCGGCATTTATGCAATACTGCGTGAAATAAACGCAGAAATCAATATGGGACGTACGAAGTGCGTGAAATTTGGAGTTAATGGGGTATAGCAACAGACGACCGACGCGAATGCATTTGCTAACAGCACAAAATCGCGTACAGCGCCTCTCCTGTGCTCGTGACCATATCGGTTCGACCATAGACGATTGGAAAACTGGTCAGATGAGATCAATTTTCAATTGGTAAGACATGATCGTGGGGCCAAAGTGTGGCGCAGACAGCACAGAGCCACTGACACAAGCTGTGAAAAAGGCACTGTGCAATACGGTGGTTGCTCCATAATGATATGGGCTGTGTTTACTTGGAATGCACTGTGCTCTCTGGTCCAACTGAACAAATCATTGACTGGAAATGTTTATGTTCTGCTATTTGGAGACCATTTGCAACCATTCATGGAATTCATGTTTCCAAACAATGACGGAATACTTATGGGCGACATTGCGCTATGTCACTGGATTACAAATGTTCGCGATTCGTTTGAGAAACATTCAGGACAGTTGGAGCGAATGATTTGGTCATCCATCGAACATTTATGAGACATAAACGAGAGATCGGTTCGTGCACAAAACTCTGCACGACAATACTTTTACAGCTATGGACAGCTGCAGGCGCAGCAGGGCTCAGTATTTATCAGGGTATTTCCAACTTGTTGAATTCACACCACGTCCAGGTGGCGCATTACGCCAGAGGAGGTGCGACACGTGATTAGGAGGTATTCCATGACTTTCGTCACCAGTATAAATTGCCTTTGAATGCAAGATCTGTCACTGGAAGTCGATAAAATGTAGGAAAATTTCATATTCAGAAAAAAATAGTGTTGACCTAGGATTACTGAATGATTTATGCGCATGTTCCCAATATTAGTTGTCTCATATGCAGTGGGTGTGATAACATTTTTGGAATGTGACTGTTGGAATACATTTTAGTGTACACGCATCAAGAGCTGTCTCATCCATGACAAAGTGTTTTCTGTTATTTAAAATACTAATGCATCAAATAACGCCTTGATTAACTGCCACACAGAGGAGTGTTCTCTAAGGATCTGTCATGGTAACAATTTTGTGTAGTCATACGACTGTACCGAAGAGAGATCAAAGGGAGCGCAGGGAATTTGCGTGAAGTATATGAAAATTGGGCGGAATGTAACTCATGTTGTTCGCATACGTTGCACATATCTGTCTTCCCAGATATCTAGGACCGATGCAGTATGTGTTGTATACGTCTCCCAGTTGTACAGCCATGTCATTGTTTTCAAACAGCTGCACCTGTTGAAACTTAAATGGTGTAAGCTATTACCTTTTCTTGTTTTAAGAATTTCACCATATAGCACATTTGTTCTAGAATACAAACCCACAGAGACAGGTAGTCTCAGTGTGAAAAAAGCTCTGTTTTTAATCAGGATTTAGACAACGTTTGCTGAAGCCACACGCAGTAAATATTTCATACAATTCTAGTATTAAACGAAATTACATTCTAATGTATTGTATATTTATACTGTGTATGATTCTCGCATTATATACAAGACGGTGAGCTGAAAAGTAATGCTTCCGAATTTTTTATACCGAAACTCTTGAGGCTCTTTAAATAAAACAGACTTTCTTCACATCTGCATCTTTATTCGCCTACATCTACATCTATATAGATACTCCGCAAGCCATCGCAACTGGCGTGGTGGAGGGTACCCTGTACCACCACTTCTCGTGTATCCTCCTGTTCCACTCGCGTATAGAGCGAGGGAAAGACGTTTGTACACCTCCGTATAAGCCCTAATTTCTGGTTATTATCTTCGTTGTCCTTACGCGCAATGAATGTGTGAGATAGCAGCATCGTTGTCTTCCTTTAATCCGACCTGGTAAGGATCCTAAACCCTCGAGCAGTACTCAAGAATAAGTCGCAACAGCGTTCTCCTTTACGGGTGAACCACTCTTTCCTAAAATTCTCACAATAAACCAAAGTCGATCATTTGCCTTCCCTGCCACAGTTTTCAATGCTCGTTCCGCCTCATATCGCTTTGCAGCGTTAACCTCAGGTATTTAAACGACTTGATTGTGGCAAGGTGGACAATAGGAGGTTTGCTCTTTCTACTCATTCGCATTAACTTACATTTTTACACATTTAGAGGTAGCTGTCATTCATCACAGTAACTGGAAATTTTCTGTTTATCCTTCATGTATACACATTTGCAGCCTTCTGCCGCTAGAGTGCTCCGAATTATAGCTTGTAACATGGCGGTGTGTGACGTATCTGCTTTGCTCCGTGGAAAAGAGCGTTTTGTGACCGAGTTTCGAATTCTCCTTTAGCATGACAGTTCCAGACCACGCACGAATACTGCGACATCAGCAACACACCAACACCGTTGGTTCTCTGTCATCGACCATCCTCAATACATTCCCGACTTGGCCTCAACCGATTTTCATCTGTTTCCAAAACTGAATGAGCTCCTTCGAGAATTTCAGTTTGATAGTGAAGAAGCAACGCTAGCAGATGTGAGATTGTGACTCCCTGTAACAAAGTCAGACATCCTACAGTGACAGTATCAAGAAAGTAGCCCCTCGCTGATAGAGAAATAAGTATACAGGCATGACGAACAATGGCGTATATTGTTTCATTTATAAAGGTATAAGAATTTTGACATGCAAAATTTGGAGGCATTCGTTTCAGCACGCCCTTGCATTAATAACTCACCTCAGTTTTTTTCCCGACTGCTTCCTAATTTTAGTGTTGACAGTACAATACATTTCTCGTCAATCAACTTGGACTATCCCCAGTAAGACTTTGCTATGAATAACAACGCTGGCGATCACTTGGCTTGCTATTTTATTTAATTTTGTCAGCCGGCCGTTGTGCCGGAGCGGTTCTAGGCGCTTCAGTCCGGAACCGCGCTGCTGCTACGGCCGCAGGTTCGAATCCTGCCTCGGACATGGATGTGTGTGATGTCCTAAGGATAGTTAGGTTTACGTAGCTCTAAGTGTAGGGGACTGATGACCTCAGATGTTAAGTCCCATAGCCATCTGAACCGCTTTTTTTTAAATTTTGTCCTTTACCAGCGCCTACATGCTGAGAAACTTTCTCGCCGCAGAAAGATACCAAGTGCTCACTGGGGAACTATTTGGGTGTCAAGAAGTAGCGGATCCAAGTCTGTGGTTCATTTCCCACACAGAAAGAAAGCAAATATGGAGTATCAGTCCTGCGTACACAGGAAATGAGGACATGTTACGAGATGATTATCCAACTTCATTTGCACGCTTTTCTGTATTCTAAGAACTCACTTTCGCTTACTATGGGTGACTGCGCCTTCTGTCTTGCTTGTGCACTCGTTTACTGAAGTTGCTCTGCACAGGAATCGAAAAGAAGAGCACAAAGTGACGAAAACACTTACACCGCACACTGTAGTTAGAGAATGAGCACGACGCTGTTGAGGTTCAGAGGGAGACAACCAGCAGGCGGTGCGGCAAATGGCTCTGAGACCTCTAAGTAATGCCGTACGGCAAGTGGAGGCGGGCAGCTTGCCACAGACACATTTCGTACGCCAAATTGCTCTGTTATGTCATGCATTACGGCATCTGCAAACCTGCCTGGTCCCGCATCCCGTGAGTTGCAAATGTACCTGCGTTTGTGTTTATGGGTGAGACAACGTGCTCGTGCGCACGGACACGCGTTTGAAGGGCGCGCACACTGGTGAGTGTGTGTGTGTGTGTGTGTGTATGTGTGTGTGTGTGTGTGTGTATGTGTGTGTCACTGAACCACACTCTATGAACATTTGATTAACAGAGCAAACATCAAGATAATGTGAATACTGCGCAACAGAATTGCTTAAAGTTTGCAGGCATGAACGGCTCATATTCGGAACATGTATCTTCACTCATTCAGTCAGTATACGGAAGAGTAAAGTACCTACAAAAAGGGAAATTTATTGAGCATATTACATACTCCAATCACAGTCTTTTGGCAGGTGTTGCACTTATAAGAAAGTACTGTATGGAACAATCTGCACAAGTAATGTCAAGTCTTGATAAGCATTTGCTTAATACAATTTGGAAATTTTTCTTAAATGTTCACAAATGTAAAATTTTCCACTTTATCAAATATAACATCGTAATATAGGTGTGTTAGATGACGATCAGTTTGGCTTTAAGAAAGGTAAACACACGAGAGAGGCAATTCTGAAATTGAGATTGATAATGGAAGCAAGAATAAAGGAAAATAAAGACACATTCATAAGAGTTGTCGACCAGGAGAAAGCGTTCGACAGTGAAAAGTGGTGCAAGATGTTCTAAATTCTGAGGAAAATAGGGGTAAGACGGGTAATATACAACATGCACAAGACCCAAGAGGGAATAATAAGAGCGGGCGATCAAGAACTAAGTGCTCGGATTAAAAAGGGTGTAAGACAGATACAAATGGCTCAGAGCACTATGGGACGTAACTGCTGAGGTCATCAGTCCCCTAGAACTTAGAACTACTTAAACCTAACTAACCTAAGGACATCACTCACATAAATGCCCGAGGCAGGATTCGAACCTGCGACCGTAGCGGTCGCCCGTTTCCAGACTGTAGTGTAAGACAGCGATGTAGTCTTTCACCTACTGTTCAATCTGTACACCGAATAACCAATGATGGAAATAAGAGAGAGTTTCACGATTGGGATTTAAATTCAAGGTGAAATGATATGTATTTTAGGATTAGCTGATAACACTACTGTCCTTAGTTAGAGTGGAGAAAAATTACAGGATCTCCTGAACGGAATGAACAGTCTAATGAGTACAGAGTATGGCTTGAGAGTAAATCGCAGAAGGACGAAAGAAATGAGAAGTAGGAGAAATGAGAACGGCGAGAAACTTGTCATCACAGTTGGTGATCGCAAAGTGTATGAAGCTTTTTTCTTTGTGTTTTTTTAATTTTATGGGACTTAACTGCTAAGGTCATCAGTCCCTAAGCTTACACACTACTTAACCTAAATTGTCCTAAGGACAAACACACACGACCATGCCCGAGTGAGGACTCGAACCATCGCCGGGACCAGTCGCTAAGTCCATGACTGCAGCGCCTTAGACCGCTCTGTATGAAGTTAAGGAATTGTGCTGCAAGGCAGTAAAATAACCCTTGACGGACGGTGCAAGGACGACATCAAAGCAAACTAGCACTGGCAAAAACCACATACCGGGCCAACGGAAGTCTGCTAGTATCAAACATAGATCTCACTTTGATGAAGAAATGTCAGAGAATGTACTATTGCAGCGTAGACTGTGGGAAAACAGGTACAGAAGGGAATCGAAGCATTTGAGATGTGGTGCTACAGACGAATGTTAAAAATTAGTTGGACTGACAATGTAAAGAATAAGGAGGATCTCCCCCCATGAACCATGGACCTTGCCGTTGGTGGGGAGGCTTGCGTGCCTCAGCGATACAGATAGCCGTACCGTAGGTACAATAACAACGGAGGGGTATCTGTTGAGAGGCCAGACAAACGTGTGGTTCCCGAAGAGGGGCAGCAGTTTTTTCAGTAGTTGCAAGGGCAGCAGCCTGTCGGTAGTTGCAGTGGCAACAGTCTTTATGATTGACTGATCTGGCCTTGTAACAATAACCAAAACGGCCTTGCTGTGCTGGTACTGCGAACGGCTGAAAGCAAGGGAAAACTACGGCCGTAATTTTTCCCGAGGGCATGCAGCTTTACTGTATGATTAAATGATGATGGCGTCCTCTTGGGTAAAATATTCCGGAGGTAAAATAGTCCCCCATTCGGATCTCCGGGCGGGGACTACTCAAGAGGATGTCGTTATCAGGAGAAAGAAAACTGGCTTTCTACGGATGAGAGCGTGGAATGTCAGATCCCTTAATCGGGCTGGTAGGTTAGTGAATTTAAAAAGGGAAATGGATAGGTTAAAGTTAGATATAGTGGGAATAAGTGAAGTTCGGTGGCAGCAGGAACAAGACTTCTGGTCAGGTGACTACAGGGTTATAAACACAAAGTCAAATAGGGGTAATGCAGGAGTAGGTTCAATAATGAATAGGAAAATAGGAATGGGGGTAGGCTACTACAAACAGCATAGTGAACGCATCATTGTGGCCAAGACAGATACGAAGCCCACACCTACTACAGTAGTACAAGTTTACATGCCAACTAGCTCTGCAGATGACTAAGAAATTGAAGAAATTTATGACGAAATAAAAGAAATTATTCAGATAGTGAAGGGAGACGAAAATTTAATAGTCATGGGTGATTGTAATTCGAGTGTAGGAAAAGGGAGAGAAGGAAACGTAGTAGGTGAATATGGATTGGGGCTAAGAAATGAAAGAGGAAGCAGCCTGGTAGAATTTTGCACTGAGCACAACTTAAACATAGCTAACACTTGGTTTAAGAATCATGATAGAAGGCTGTGTACATTGAAGAACCCTGGAGATACTAAAAGGTATCAGATAGATTATATAATGGTAAGACAGAGATTTAGGAACCAGATTTTAAATTCTAAGACATTTCCAGGGGCAGATGTGGACTGTGACCACAATCTATTGGTTATGACCTGTAGATTAAAACTGAAAAAACTGCGAAAAGGTGGGAATTTAAGGAGATGGGACCTGGATAAACTGACAGAACCAGAGGTTGTACAGAGTTTCAGGGAGAGCATAAGGGAACAATTGACAGGAATGGGGGAAAGAAATACAGTAGAAGAAGAATGGGTAGCTTTGAGGGATGAAGTAGTGAAGGCAGCAGAAGATCTAGTAAGTAAAAAGACGAAGGCTAGTAGAAATCCTTGGGTAACAGAAGAAATATTGAATTTAATTCATGAAAGGAGAAAATATAAAAATGCCGTAAATGAAGCAGGCAAAAACGTCTCAAAAATAAGATCGACAGGAAGTGCAAAATGGCTAAGCAGGGATGGCTAGAGGACAAATGTAAGGATGTAGAGGCTTATCTCACTAGGGGTAAGATAGATACTGCCAACAGGAAAATTAAAGAGACCTTTGGAGATAAGAGAACCTCAAGAGCTCAGATGGAAACCCAGTTCTAAGCAAAGAAGGGAAAGCAGAAAGGTGGAAGGAGTATATAGAGGGTCTATACAAGGGCGATGCACTTGAGGACGATAATATGGAAATGGAAGAGGATGTAGATGAAGATGAAATGGGAGATACGATACTGCGTGAAGAGTTTGACAGAGCACTGAAAGACCTGAGTCGAAACAAGGCCCCCGGAGTAGACAACATTCCATTGGAACTACTGACGGCCTTGGGAGAGCCAATCCTGACAAAACGCTACCATCTGGTGAGCAAGATGTATGAAACAGGCGAAATACCCTCAGACTTCAAGAAGAATATAATAATTCCAATCCCAAAGAAAGCAGGTGTTGACAGATGTGAAAATTACCGAACAATCAGTTTAATAAGCCACAGCTGCAAAATACTAACACGAATTCTTTACTGACGAATGGAAAAACTAGTAGAAGCCGACCTCGGGGAAGATCAGTTTGGAGTCCGTAGAAATACTGGAACACGTGAGGCAATACTGACCTTACGACATATCTTAGAAGAAATATTAAGGAAAGGCAAACCCACGTTTCTAGCATTTGTAGAGTTAGAGAAAGCTTTTGACAATGTTGACTGGAATACTCTCTTTCAAATTCTAAAGGTGGCAGGGGTAAAATACAGGGAGCGAAAGGCTATTTACAATTTGTACAGAAACCAGATGGCAGTTATAAGAGTCGACGGACATGAAAGGGAAGCAGTGGTTGGGAAGGGAGTAAGACAGGGTTGTAGCCTCTCCCCGATGTTATTCAATCTGTATATTGAACAAGCAGTAAATGAAACAAAAGAAAAATTCGGAGTAGGTATTAAAATCCATGGAGAAGAAATAAAAACGTCGATGTTCGCCGATGACGTTGTAATTCTGTCAGAGACAGCAAAGGACTTGGAAGTGCAGTTGAACGGAATGGATGGTGTCTTGAAGGGAGGATATAAGATGAACATCAACAAAAGCAAAACGAGGATAATGGAATGTAGTCGAATTAAGTCGGGTGATGTTGAGGGTATTAGATTAGGAAATGAGAGACTCAAAGTAGAAAAGGAGTTTTGCTATTTGGGGAGCAAAATATCTGATGATGGCCGAAGTAGAGAGGATATAAAATGTAGACTGGCAATGGCAAGGAAAGCGTTTCTGAAGAAGAGAAATTTGTTAACATCGAGTATAGATTTAAGTGTCAGGAAGTCATTTCAGAAAGTATTTCTATGGAGTGTAGCCATGTATGGAAGTGAAACATGGACGGTAAATAGTCTGGACAAGAAGAGAATAGAAGCTTTCGAAATGTGGTGCTACAGAAGAATGCTGAAGATTAGATTGGTGGATCACATAACTAATGAGGAAGTATTGAATAGGATTGCGTAGAAGAGAAATTTGTGGCACAACTTGACCAGAAGAAGGGATCGGTTGGTAGGACAAGTTCTGAGGCATCAAGGTATCACCAATTTAGCATTGGAGGGCAGTGTGGAGGGTAGAAATCGTAGAGGGAGACCAAGAGATGAATACACTAAGCAGATTCAGATGGATGTAGGTTGCAGTAGGTACTGGGAGATGAAGAAGCTTGCACAGGATAGAGTAGCATGGAGAGTTGCATCAAACCAGTCTCAGCACTGAAGACCACAACAACAACAAGGAGGTTCTGCACGGAATCGGAGAGGAACGGAATATGGTGAAAGCAATGACAAGGAGAAGGGAGAGGATAATAGGACATCTGTTAAGACATCAGGGAATGACTTCCAGAGTACTAGGTGGAGCAGTAGAGGGCAAAAACTGTAGAGGAATACAGAGATTGGAATGCATCCAGCAAATAACAGAAGACGTAGGTGGCAAGGGCTACTCTTTGATGCACACGCTGGCACAGGAGAGGAATTCATGGTGGTCGGCATCATACCGGGAAGAAGACTGATGACTGGAAAAAAAAATTCTGAAACCGTTTAGACATGCGAGGATTCGGGATTAATAAACTACTGGCCCCAGACTTAGGAAAAAAATAAAACAGCTTCATTTCAATACCATAAATTCACATCAAACACACATCGATAACCTGAGCACCTTCATTAAAGTAATAGAATTACTACACCGTAACATCCCCAACACATAAATATTACAAACCCGGCTGTTAGGAACAATACAAGGAATTATATAAATACAGCCAAAAGCTTAGATCACTTATCAAAAATAATTTAATAACACCATTATCGTGAAATAGTTTCAGTTACTATCCAAGATTTACCGCAGAGGAAAGCCAAGGCCCAGCTTCAAAACTTGTTCACAATCCAGTATCCACATTCGACATCGGACGCCAAAGACCTTCCCCCACCTTTTTGCATGGATCGAATAGAATTAAGTTTTCGAACTCTTAAACTGGAAGGTAACAACGTTATCAGACATAAGCAGGATCTTAAATTAATGAACATAATCTAAAATAAGTTACCAGTTCTGGCCGCCTTTTCATTTACCATATAAGAAGATGTATGAATGTATCAAATAAACTGTATGGCAGGACAAAGGTTTAAGCAGAACTTGCCTCCAGGGAGTGCTTAATAATAGCTACCAGAAATACCCAAGGCACACACCTGCTACATCTGGCACTCTCTTTATTAAATAAAAAAAGTACTTAATGCTGAGGCAGTCGAACTCCCGCGATCATCGTCAACATTGAATCACAACAGTAAAGTTCATTCACTTTGCTCCCCCACTAGATGAAGCAAGCTAGACAGGAGCTCACCATTAACTTCTGTAGTCTGAAGCTAATATCCGTCACACAGCCTCGCAGCGGATAAACCTCGGCGAAGTATGTTCGTGGTGGAATTATAACCGGGCCACTCAACACTGAATCTTCCAAAACATTATTCATAGAGATGGCCTAGCAAAGCAACTACTTTACAAATAGCTACACATACGTAGCCACCTAGAAACAGTAAAAGTTGACGCCTTGTCTTCCAAAAGCAGCACTGTCCACTGCCCAGGACCACTTTCACATATTGCTGGCGACTGGCATACCCGTCAGTCTTTGCTTTCCAGGTCATTCACTCCTTTTCAGCGAATGCGTGGTGTACCCCTACTAACCGTCAGCTATAGCGCACTCTCGCGGTGTGCCAAAGAGATACAAGTTAACAGCACTGCCTTCAGCTGATAAGTACGTATCAGTAATCTCTGGCTATAATGTAAACGGGTCAAAATTCTAATCTGTAATGGGTTTAACAAATTGTAGGGATAGGCTGAATAATAGTTAAGGCAGGTGACAGAAGGTTCATTGGCTGGATGCTGGGAATGTGGTAAGTGTCTAAAAAGGAGACTGTGTACAACAAACACCTGTGACCCGTTCTAGAATATTGTCCAAGTCTATATTGTTCAAGCCAAGTAGTATGACCGGTTATTGTACATATACGAAGATGGGAAGCACGAATGACCACTGGTTTGTGAAATAGTGGGACGGGAGACCGCCACTGAGGAGCTAAAACCACTAATCTTGGAGCTGCTTCGAGATAGGCACCAATTATCTCGAGTAATCTAGCTGACATTGTTTTAATAGACAGTATTACGTAAGCGATGTAGTGACCCTGGTGTATCGGAGAGTTTTTCATTAGTAATCAGAACGCCTTACGTTCTGTGTTCGATCCCCGCCATTGCTTAAATTTTGAATAATCATCATCAGTAACGGCAGTATAAGGAATTACTTTCATTCCTACCAGGTCCTAGTCAATAATCACATTACCCAGGTTGTGTCGGGGGGGGGGATACTTTATGCCAAACTTTTGAAAGCATCCTAATCTAATCATACACTTTAGATTTTAAAACGTTGAAAATGTATTTATTGTTTTTAATGATTTCTTATACCAGAATCCGTAACTGTTTTAAATTTGCAATTGAACTTAATCCAAAAACATAAGTAGTGCAGGGAATATGTAGTGAATGTGACTTTTCGCAACGTATTTCATACTCAATTTTTCAGGTTCAGAAACAGTTTACATATCCATACACATCCAAAATTTTGTTGTGAATAAAAGAAACGACATTTGGCGAAATTTATGTTTTTAACATTTGTTTGTGGTGCTCATAAAATACTCTTTCCGTCCTGGTACAATTAACGGAAAATGTGTTGGCATTGCTAAAATTATGTTTATATGTACACATAATAAAAGTACCTACTTGCAAACTATGTTGTTAGCAAATGTTAACAAAACCAACGATTTTTTAGGGGAACAAACACTCTCCCACACTCCTTCTCTTGGTAGCACACATTATGGAAAGACGTTGGTATTGTTAGAGAAAAGGTTACAGTATCAGCAAAGATCAAAGGCGCTAAGATGCAGAAAGCAACTGAAACTATTGCTGAAGACAGACAATGTTTATCCGAGATCACGTGGCGTGTAACTACAAAAGTTTAATAACGATCAATACGCTATCAAAAAGTTCCCTGTTAGTTCCTCATTCGTATCTCCGGCACCGCCAAGGGAGATGCAACCACGAGCAAAGCATTGAATAGATTAGTGTGTAATGTCGCGTCGACAAGGAAGTCATTAGACACGGATCACAAGTTCGGATTAAGGAAGGATGGGGATCGATATCGGCAGTGCCCTTTCACAGGAATCATCCCGGCATTTGCCTGAAAGTATTTAGGGAAATCACGGAAAACCTAAGTTAGGATGTTTGGACACGGGTTTGAACCGTTGACCTCTCGAATGCGACTTCAGTGTGCTAACCACTGCACCACCTCGCTCGGTAAAAGCATTGAATACCCAGCGATAGGATGACACTATGCGAGTCGGGGCGTTGAACGTCAGATTTCTGAATTAGGTAAGGAAGCTAGAAAATTTGGAAAGAAAAATGCAATGGCTCTATATGCTGTGTATATGTGAAGTGAAATGGCAAGAAGAAAAGCAAACTAACGCCGACAGCTACAGTTCAGGTAAACATGAGGACAACAGAAGAAGATGCCAGAGTATTTGGTGCACTGTGTGGGTAACTCAGTAATTCAGTGAAGGTGATTGGAACGCTATGGTAGGAGAAGGGCTAGAAGAGAAAAACTCATGCGTTTCCATTTATTCTCCCTAAGCGACGCATAGCAGATGAGGAGGAGTTGCCCGACCATTGGACCCTATTCTTTTTAACTACCGGCGTTGAGCCATTGTTCTAGATAAACTGGTGATAAACTTTTGAAAACAGCAGTGATTCCTTCCGCAGCTTTGATGCCTTTTTTTTACAACAACCCTACTGGATTGTCGACGGCCCTGTCCGCCTCGTCTTGGTTTAGCTTTGGTTGTTCTTTCGCGTCTCCACTTCACTGTCAAGCCACAGACAGCCGGCTTTGGCAGCTATAGAATGATAGAAGTGGCTAACATGGATCTGTTGTGATTCGCAAAACTACCACCCAATATCTCTGACATCGATTTGTTGAAGAATCTTAGAAAAACTTCTGAGTTCACTCAATGTAATATCCCGAGTAGAGTTAACTCCTTAACGCCAGCCAACATGCATTCTGAAAACGTGGTTCATCTGATACGTTACTAATCCTTTCCTCGCATTACATACTGAAAGCTTTGCTTCAAGGCTATCAGATGAGTCAATATTTCTTTATTTAGGGTCACGGTAGTGAGGCTGATGCAGTGTTTCTTGCACTACCACATCAAAAGTACCAGCGAAATCTGTCGCTGGTCTGAAGACGTTTTGGTAGGGAGGATGGGAGGATGCAGCAAGTTATCTTAAGTGGAAAAACATCGACAAATGTAGAGATAACTTCTGGTACTCCCCATGGAAGTGCGTTGGTACCATTACTGTTCATGTTGCATGTTAATGAGCTTTCTGGCAATGTTGTAGTGATCTGCAATGAGGTACTGTCTGGAAGACAGTCAAATCCTGATAAGATTTCAGAACGGTGCAAAGATTAGTAACTTGCCAAAGATGTTCATAAATGTGAATTTTATCATTTCACAATGCAAAAAACGTAATATCCTATGACTATAGTATCGGTAAGGCAAGTGTGGAATCGGTCAGCTAATATCTGGGTGTAGCACTTTATAGCGATATGGAATACAATGATCACACACACTCAGTTGTGTGTAAATGAGGTGGTAGACTTTTTTAATCTTTTTTTGCAGGAAATTGGGGAAATGCAATCAGGACACAAAAGAGATTACTTGAAAGTCACATGTGCCTTGTGCAACCCAGCCTAGAGTATTGCTCAGGTTTCTGTGACGTGTGTCAAATAAGACAGCGGATGTTGAACATATTTAGAGAGACACATCAAGAATGGTCAGAGATTTATTTGACCCATGGGAGAGTGTCAAGATGTTGGAGAAAATGAACTGTTAAGGTCTTATAGATCGACGTACTCTATCCCGAGAAAACGTTGATGGTTACAATGTCCGTGTTAAGACAGTTTCTGTATCTACGCAATACAGTGTCCTTCAGAAACGCGTGCATGTCTGAAGGACATTCTATTGTGAAGATGCAGCCAGTATATAAACACAAACATTGAAACCATCTAAGATTTATCCTTGCCTCTACGGGCTAGAGAGACGATATGATATTTGTCTTCGTGTGCGAGAATCACGAACTGTGCGAGCATAAGAGTTGTGACTACGCACCATACGGAAGCTTGAGTCAGTCCTGGAGGATTCCTCGGATAGCCGAAGTGGTCAAGGCGATTGGTAGCGACAAGAGGAAAATCCGAATTCGAGTCAGGGTCCTGCACATGTGTCGCAAACAGCTGTAGTCAATGCATAGTCGTAGACTGCGAATTTAACATCACGGGAAAGTGTACTTCGGTTTTAAGAAGTGGCTTTCAACTATGACTCTGCGAATATACGAGGGGCGTTCAGCAAGTTATGCCACAACTTTTTCTGATTCTCCACTCTTTTGGCTATAAAACCCTATTTTTCAACATAATCTCCTCTCGGATCGACGGTTTTACGTCACTTTACTCTACGGGGAGTGCCTATATGCCGTATGGCACCACTCCATTGGTCGACCAACTTCTTGCTGCATTAACAAGCTTTGCATTATTCTCGTATTTTTTCCCTCAGAGTGGATCCTTCAGTGGACCAAACAGATGGAATTCAGACGGTGCGAGATCCAGTCTGTTGGGTGATGAAGAAGAACAGTAGTCCAGTGAAGTATTGTGATCTCCTCCCGGATACGCAGATGTGTGTCGCTTTGCGTTGTCATGGAGAAGGAGAAATTCGTTTTCATTTTTGTGGTGACGAACGTGCTGAAATCGTTTCATAAATTTCCTTAATGTTGAACATTTCAACTTGAGAGAGGATATCAAACAGAATACCCCATCAGAGTCACAGCAGACGTTCGCTGTGATCTCACCGGTTGTGAACTTTCTGTTCGGAGAAGAGCCGGTGTGGTGCCAAACCATGCATTGCCGTTTTGATTCCTGTTCGAAGTAATGAACCAACGTTCCACAGCCTGTGACTATGTTCGACGAAAGACTGTCACGATCATCCTGGTAACGTATAAGCCATTCGGCACAGATGATCCTCTCTTTCTGTTTATGGTCTGCTCCTCCGCTGTGAGGAACCAGCAGGATCAATCTTTTGAGTACGGGGTGGAAGAGTGTGTCAGCAAAACCAACACAGACGTCCAGTTGAGCAGGGAGGTTTTTGTTTGTGATCCGTCGATTACCTCGAATGAATGTCAAGTGTCGGCAGAATTGCCAACACTGTTTTTAGAGGAGGCCGAAATGCACGCTATAAGCTCACGCAGGCTGGCGTGAGGTCTGAAACAGGATACGTAATGAAAGCTATAAAGAAAAGTACGTAGCTTCTGGAATACTTAACTCTAATCCACATTTGTAGAACATTGCTCTTGATGATACAGAAGTATTATAGCAATTTAATACGGCGCCTTGCTAGGTCGTAGCAACTGTAGCTGAAGGCTATGCTAACTATCGTCTCGGCAAATGAGAGCGTAATTCTCAGTGAACCATGGCTAGCAACGTCGGCTGTACAACTGGGGCGAGTGCTAGTACGTCTCTCTAGACCTGCTGTGTGGTGGCGCTCGGTCTGCAATTACTGACAGTGGCGACACGCGGGTCCGTCGTATACTAGCGGACCGCGGCCGATTTAAAAGCTACCACCTAGCAAGTGTGGTGTCTGGCAGTGACACCACAGAATGTGTCCGCACGTTCCAAAATGGGACGTGTGATGTCTAGGAAGTCTGCACACTCGGATCTCTAGACAAACAATCAAACCATTCCCGTTAATGATTTTCATTAAAGAAAGAAAATTACAATACTTAATTTTGGCAATTACACAGATGGGTTGCAAGCAAAGGGTGACGTACAAAACAATCAATCTTCTTCAGTATAAACAATCACAAGTCTGTGCTACATGGAGAGTACAAGCGAAGTGACTAGCGTTCACGCTGCTATCCAAGTCGCCAATCTTGAAGCTGCTATTGAAGTGGAGCCTGACCATCGGTCGCCGCGATTATGTCCTCATCACATAGAGGCCGCTGCCGTCGCGTTATCGTCCTGGAGAGGTGTCAATCAGCGCTCTATTGGCTGACTTCTTCTCACAGTCGTCTCCTCTCTCTCGTTCCCGAGCCGGCCGGTGCGACCGTGCGGTTCTATGTGCTTCACCCTGGAACCACGTGACCGCTACGGTCGCAGGTTCGAATCCTGCCTCGGGCATGGATGTGTGTGATGACCTTAGGTTAGTTAGGTGTAAGTAGTTCTAAGTTCTAGGGGACTGATGACCACAGATGTTAAGTCCCATAGTGCTCAGAGCCATTTGAACCTTTTTTTTTCTCGTTCCCGACTGGAGTGCCAGCCCTTGACTATAGGCCGTAACATTTCCGCTCCCCAAAGCGACAGGCCGTCATCGTATATGGGGCATGACAACGGCGGGGGAGGGGGTGGGGGCGTATGCAGGAGCGTAGACGACCATATGGACCGGAAGTTGCAGCTGCAGGGGACGTCAGACTTCCGGTCGTATCCCGCCATCCGGCCTTCGTTCGGTGGAAACGTCCAACAGAAAACACTAAGAAGGATAGGCGCCCACCTCCTGAGATCAACAGCAAGATGTAGAAGGAGTCGGCCGCTGTGGCGAGGGCGGTCCTGTTCCATCGATAGAACGAGAGGAGGCGGAGGACGTGAAGGCTCCGTCTCCATGGGACCGTCCAGCGGTGTCGTGATGTCACCCTCTGGCGACTGCTGTGACTGCGCTCTCTTCGGGATCCGTGAATCCGTGGGAAGAGATAGAGAAGGATCACCCTGCTATTGACAGTGGTGAATTTGATTGTCCTGTCGGTGATGCAGTCCGTCTGAGCCTGAAATGAGATACATGCATGTGCCAAGTCGACGCAGGATCTCGCCTCGCGCCCACCGCCTGCTGCTGCTAAAAAAAGACAACAGAAAAACACAATATCATGCGGAGCGAAGTGAGACTTGCGTCCTTCCTTCAGCGCCCGATGCTGAGGTGGGTGGAGCAGGTGGATCAGTGTCAGATGGCGCCGGCTGTGAAATTTTTTGGCCGTCGATGATCCATCTCGTGGAGGTGAGAAACGGTTGCAATGCTTGGTACCTGATGCTGCGGCGTGGAGTTTGGCCATCTGCTGCTTGAAGTGTCTAACAAAACGTTCCGCTTCGCCGTTGGACTGTGGATGGAACGGTGCGCTAGTTAGACGCAGTATGCCATTGCGTTCACAGAATTTATTGGACGTGAACTGAGGACCGTTCTCCGACACTATAACTTCAGGCAGAAAATAGAGGGCAATACCTGAATTGTGCTATAGGACGTTGTCCAGCTCATTGGCAAAGCAAAAGGAAAATTACTATAAGAGTCTACCACTATCAACCAACGAATGTTCCAAGAAGGTCCCTCAAAGTCTACGTGCACAAGTTGTCATAGTGATTGCGACTTGGAGCAAGCAGAGAATTTTTGTGGCGGAGCGGACTGATTTTCCGCACATGTGTGACACTGTACTGACGTCTGTTCTATTTGCGTGTCAATACCCTCCCAAGTACAGTGTCGATGCCCTAATTATTTCGTATGAACAATCCCCCAGTGTCCTTGGTGAAGTAACTGAACGCTTCTTTAGGCAAAACCTTCGGGATCAACGTACGTGACTGTCCACAAGAATCACACCTCGCTGTATAGAGATGCTATGCCGACGTGCAAAGTATCGTCGCACTGCAAAGTTCTTTATACTATGCTATGAGCGAGGCCAAAATATGCGAATGTATTTTAGCGAGATGTTCAAATCTGAATCAGATCCACATTACATGTTGAGCTGGCGGGTGATACACTATCTCGTACTGGTATTGACACGACAACAAAAGGCTATCTTTGCAATGTCTGGGCTGTTCGTACAGGAACTGGCTTTATCGGATGAAACAAAGACTGCAATGGCCTATCATCCGTTACTACGTAGAAGTTTCTGCCATACAAATTGTGGTGCAATTTGGTGAGACCATACACAATAGTAGAGGTCTCTTTCTGTATTTGTGAATACTCACACAGAACTTTGGACAACACTTTTGATGCGAAAGCAAAAGGCCTGTCTTTATCACCAAGTCTGTGCGACAGCACTGCAGCAATTCCGTAAGGAGGAACGTCAGCTGGAAAGACAGCTGGTTTGTCAGGATCAAAGTGAAGCAAGCATCGATCACTGAGCAATGGATCTTTAAGTTTTTGAAAAGCCTCTTGGCTCTCATCTGTTTAAGTAAAGGGGCGTTCTTGCGAATCAAGCGATGCATTGGAGCTGCAATTTGCGCAGTATTCGGTATGAACTCAATATAATAACTCATTTTCTCTAAGACTGAATGCAATACTGTGACATTGCGAGGAACTGGCAGGTCACGTATGGCTAACAAATGTGACTGGAGAGGATGTACACACTGACTATTTATGACATGACCAAGATATTGAAAGTCAGGTTTAAAAAATCACATTTGTCCAGTCTACACTCTAGTGTTGCATTAGATAACACACGAGACAAAACACGCTATTCTTCAATGTGTTCTTCAGGTGTACTACCTGCTACGACAATATCGTCCAAATAGGTTGAACAGTTTGGTATTTGATCAGTCAGGTGTTCCAAATACCATTCGAAAATGGTGGATGCGAAAGCACTGCCAAAAGGCAAACGCAAGTATTTATACAAGCCGAAATGAGTGTTGATTCGTCTACTGGTATTTGAAGATATGCGTAGCGCAAATCAATTTTTGAAAAGTAGCGACCAGCGCCTAATCGGTACATGAGATCCTCCGGGCGTGGTAATGGATAAATATCAATCACAGTTTGTGGGTTGACTGCGGACTTAAAGTTAACAGAGAGACGAATGCGACCTGAAGGTTTGGGGAGCAAAACCAGTGGACTTAATCATTGACAAGCTTATATGGACGCAATAGCTCAGCTACCTTCCAATTCTTTCAGTTCAGCAGCCACTTTGTCCCGTAATGCAACGAGAAGAGTTCTGGCCCGGCAAAATTTCGCCAGAGAATTGTCCTTCGTAGTAATACGTGCAACTAAATTGTTGGTCTTGCCTTAACTTTCAGAAAAGAATTCAGAGAATTCTTTCAGCATTGAATGTTGTCACTGACAACACATTGTAGTGAATTTGAAATCGAAACAAATAAAACGAATCAAAGCTAAATATGCTTTCTCAATCGAATGATTGTAGCACAGTGAAAGTCACCGTTCGTGTATGTGAGCGATGCACAGGAGGCAAAGTACATTATTCGAGAAAGGGAATGTTTTGTCCATTATAAGCCGTCAGATGCATACTAGTTTTAGACAGGTGTGGGGAGCCTAACAGCTCATATGTGTTACAATTCAGCAGTGTAACAGAGGTACCCACATCCAACTGAAATTTCATACGTGTTCCCCTAAGATGCAAATGAACAAAAAGTTTGTTGGACTGGCGTAGCACTGAAGAAACTGTTCGCTTGTTAGTCATGATAATGCCTATAGCAGGCTTTGAATACACTGCATTGATTACATGGGCCTTGCGACTAGATTTTTGTGAGAGGACGGAATTCGTATGTTTGTTCCGATGCAAACACATGGATTGTACGTGACTTTTCTTGCCACAAGCGTAAGACTGTGCTTGTCTGGGCGGACAATCTCGACGTTTGTGCTGGGAATAACCCAGAGGATATGACTTAATTCTGTTCGCCGGTTTAGGGACCTGTTTACATGAATTGGAGTGTGCATGCTGTTGATGCCGACTGTGCCGGTTATGAGCAAGGGATGAGTCAACCCTAAAAATTGGTGGCTGCTCAAATTTATCGGTGGCTACGCCACCTGAGTGACTGCTGTGGAGTCGACATGTCGAACCCGGGACTCAAGATGGCAGAGCTGAAGCTGGGACCCACCACGCCGTATTTTGTCAGGAGGCCGAGCAAGTACAAGAGCGTTGAGGGCAGTGAAGACTGATACAGTGGTATTCGGTAACATTCGTTTATTCTGCTAATTTACAGTACTCAATGGGTGAAGCGTAGTATCGGCGTGCTGTACTCACGCTGTCCTGCAAGTCCAGCCAGCTGAGCAGACTCCTGGTATACCGACGCCACTGCTGCCGTCATCAAGGCTGCCCTGCTGAAAGTCGGCCGCCTTCTTCTGGTCGCCGCCTGCCGATGCGTTACGACTTCCGCCGTGCTGCTGCCCACAATTCCAGAGACTGCTACAGTCCCTGGTCCTCGATGTCCTCCACCCCGGTTGGCCTACTCTGTCTGACCATTGGATGAAGGTGGGTTTATTGGTCACTCGTGGCCCTCAGGCCGCCACTACTGCCAGCCTCTTGCAGGGTACGCCTCAACCAGACCCCGGTATACCAGGTGGGCAGCGAAGGTGGCCTGTAGACTCGAGTGGAACCGAGCCCCTCCTGGAGCCGCAGCGGACCGCTGTCACTGCTCTCTTTCAGGCAGACTGTGATATCTCCAAGTCCGAGGCTGCCATTCTGCCCCGCCTTGTTGTTGTGTCCCCAGAGGTCGAATATAGCCCAAACAAGTACATAGAAAAAAAATACAAGTTTATGCAGAATACTTATAACATTGTTGCCGGACTGGCCAATATAAGCGAAGACCAGCACAGGTCCATCCCAACACTCGACTGACCTAGCACATTCTGTTCCAAGCTAAAATTTGTTTCTCTCTCGCTTCTGACATAGTGTCAGAGAGAGATAGAACTATGGATAAATTCCCACACGTCATCCACTTACAGATCGCCACTATTGCTCTGGCCTAGTGCCCCGCCGCATACATCGCAATAACTTGAAGCAACGCTGCAGTTTCCTGCCTTGTTGTTGCTCCACTCAAAACAAATCATGCGTGCAATACCGCTGTCACAGCTCCGCGACTGCGAGTGCCATGTTTAACTCGCCTGGCCGGTTGGCTGTCGAGTGTTACCACACTCGACCAGCGGCCCCTGATTTCATCGTCCAACCGCGCCTTCATTGAGCTCTGATAAAATTTCCCTTTCCCTCGACTAGAATGACACTAGCGGAGCAATACTGATATATAATTTGCACTATGTGATGAAATGAGTGATCTGACTGTTTCAAAATCTGTTTTCTAAGTTTGAAATGTTTTACATTGTACACAATCGCATCACGCCAGATAACATCACTAAAGCACCCCAAGCACATTTGAATTCGCATTTCCTCGGTCATACCCTTCAAATTTCTTACCCCCTCGCGATAAGTTTGATCTTTCCTTGCAACAAAAGAGTATATACACAGCTGCCACCACATTCACTTGTTGGACATAATAGTTAGTTGGAGAAGCGGAGTGACGTTAGGGAAAAATTTCTGAATGAGGCGAAAGACTGCACTTCCTACTGTTGAAAAAAGTAATGTTGGTTCCCAGTACCTGATACTTTGTGAGCAATGATGTGGGTTTCATACTGGTGCTACCGCTAGCGCCATTCCTTTCTCGTTAAAGTGACGAAAAGGCAGTATGGCACTTGGAGCTACAGTTGTTAATTGTTGTGCAGCATTTGTCTGATCTGCCAGTAACTGCTGTACGTTATAGAGTAGGGAGTCAATCTGTTGCGTCTGAAACTGAAACATCTGTGTCAGCTGCGTTGCATCTATTACTTGCAGCTGCGGCGCCTGAGCGGCGGAAGGGGAGAGAGAGGTAGGTTTCTCATTTTGGAGTAGGCAAATGCGATAAACAGACGAGGCAAGCAATAAAAGTAAGCAAATAAGCAAAGAAAATATGTGCAACTCCCACCTGAAAATACTGAATACAAAAACACTATAAGAGGCAGTGATGAAATATGTTAAAACACCCCTGCAAAGAAAAGACAAGGTAGAATTAAGGCACCAGAAAGACACAAAAACCCATGACAAAACAAAACTGTAGCAGCCAGACTCTGGGTTGTCGCGTTGGTATTCGTTCACCTGCTCCTCGCCAAATGTGTAGTGTCTAGGAAGCCTGCATACTTAGAAGATAGACAGACAAGCAAACTATTCCTTTAACTGAGTTTTATTAGAAAAAGAAAATTACAGTAATTAACTTTCTGAATCACACAGATGTGTCGCAAGCAAAGGGTGACATACAAAATAATCAATTTTCTTCACTATAAACAATCTCAAGTCTGTGCTACATGGAGAGTACAAGCGAAATGAATAACGTTGACGCTGCTATCCAAGACGTTAATCCTGAAACTACTATTGAACTGGCGATTATGTCCTCATCATATAGGGGCCGCTGCTGCCACGTTGCAGAGGAGTTGGTCAGCGTTCTGTTAACTGACTTCTTCTCACCGCCGCCTCTTCCCTCTCGTTCCCGACTTGGGCGCCGGCGCTTGACTTTATGCCGCAACAGAATGAGTCATAGATATGTATAACTAGCCAGCACGCAGGAGATCAGATACGTTTACGCGAGCTTGTTCCGATGATGACAGACACCTTGCCCAACGACTCAACATGCTTTTGTTCACTATCAGGTCTTCGTAGACAGTCTGCAAGCGCCTATAAATATTTTAGATGCTCTAGTTTGGCGCATAAACAAATTTAATGAGAGCTCTTTGCTTGGAACGCACGCTATTTTAAAGGCTACTTATAGCGCCACTATCTATCGAACCTTTATTAATTACAGGGGCTGACGCGGGAATATTCTACGACGTCTTGCAACAAATTTTGTATTCTCAAACCAAAACTGCCAGAGAAAAATGTGTTGCACCACTTACTCAACGCCGCACATACTATGACTACTTTCGCAGGGATCGCGAGGAAAAGATTAGATTAACAATTGCTCTTACGAAGTCTTGTAAACATTTTCTGTTCGCCCGTTTCATACTTGAATGGAACGGGAAAGAAAATAAATCACTAGTAGAGTCGGATGTACCGTCCGTCACGCAATTAATCGTGATTTGTCGAGTACGTATCTAGATGCTGATGCAAATTATTAAAACTACACATATGGTTGATTGGAATACTCTCTTTCAAATTCTGAAGGTGACAGGGGTAAAATACAGAGAGCGAAAGGCTATTTACAATGTGTGCAAAAAGCAGATGGCAGTTATAAGAGTCGAGGGACATGAAAGGGAAGCAGTGGTTGGGAAGGGAGTGAGACAGGGGTGTAGCCTCTCCCCGATGTTATTCAATCTGTATACTGAGCAAGCAATAAAGAAAATAAAAGAAAAGTTCGGAGTAGGTATTAACATCCATGGAGAAGAAATAAAAACTTTTAAGTTCGCCGATGACATTGTGATTCTGTCAGAGACAGCAAAGGACTTGGAAGAGCAGTTGAACGGAATGGACAGTGTCTTGAAAGGAGGGTATAAGATGAACATCAACAAAAGCAAAATGAGGTTAATGGAATGTAATCGAATTAAGTCGGGTGATGCTGAGTGAATGAGATTAGGAAATGAGACACTTAAAGTAGCAAAGGAGTTTTGCTGTTTGGGGAGCAAAATAACTGATGATGGTCGAAATAGAGAGGATATAAAATGTTGACTGGCAATGGCAAGGAAAGCGTTTCTCAAGAAGAGGAATTTGTTAACATCGAGTATAGATTTACATGTCAGGAAGTCGTTTCTGAAAGTATTTGTACGGAGTGTAGCCATGTATGGAAGTGAAACATGGACGATAAATAGTTTGGACAAGAAGAGAATAGAAGCTTTTGAAATGTGGTGATACAGAAGAATACTGAAGATTAGATGGGTAGATCACGTATCTAATGAGGAGATATTGAATAGAATACGGGAGAAGGGGAGTTTGTGGCACAACTTGACAAGAAGAAGGGGTCGGATGGGTGGGACATGTTATGAGACATCGAGGGATCACCAGTTTAGTATTGGAGGGCAGCTTGGAGGGTAAAAATCGTAGAGGGAGACCAAGAGATGAATACACTAAGCAGATTCAGAAGGATGTAGGCAGCAGTAGGTACTGAGAGATGAAGAAGCTTGCACAGGATAGAGTAGCATGGAGAGCTGCAGCAAACCAGTCTCAGGACTAAGACCACAACAACAACAACACATAGAGACTCTGCAATGCTATTCACTATTCTGTGCATGATCAGGTCAACAACCTTGTTAAAGGACCACCAAGGCATCACATTGCCAAGACGTTACATAGCTGATATGGTACTCTATTGTTTGACTAATTACAACTTATTAAAGTCGACGCAGCTAAATGAGTGAACTTGTTTCCATCTATCTGTAGAAATGCTGATATACTTAGCACGAAGTTGTCCCCCCCCCCCATCCTCCCCAAAACACACCCACCCACACACACACACACATACACACACACACACACACACAGACATACAACCTCACACTAATAATGACAATAAGAGTCTGAAAATGAGTTAAGTACATTCGGCAGAGACTATACGATTCTATCACAACAGATGCAGTTTGAAGGGAAAAAAAACTAAATAAATAGCACCATCACTATAGCAATTGCAACTGGCAACTGATAACCTAGAATCAAAAATCTTACCGCAATTATTTTGCTCTATTTTTCCCCCACTTTATAATCATGTGGAGGTGTGTGTTTGCGGGAATGCTCGGAGAGGGGATGTGGGGCCCTGAGAGTATGCCAACCGTATCTTGTAATGCCGCTAAAATTCCTTAACACTATCGTTCGTAGTTTTGAGACACGGATGTCAAGAGCTCAAAAGCACAGTGCTGCTGTGAATTGTAAGCGAATCTGCACTCGAATAGCGCTTTGTCTGCCTTCTCTCAGTTAAGCGGACAATACCAAACGTTTAACGTTATGCGGAAATGCTGTTGTACATTTTTCGCTAGCAAGATAGGATGCTGGTATTTAACAATAGACTTTCCACCCGTCACGAACAAAAGCTGTCTCCAGGGTTACGGGAAAAGGGGAGGGTGGGTACGGTGAAGAGTGATGTAATTGTTTCACGCGCAGCATTGTTCCTTTCTCTGAGCACTAGCAGATTTACAGACATTGAATGTCAGCTGGTCTTGAATTTCTCTCGGCGTCTTTCACCTAAACGTTAACGTCGAAAGTGCTTCTGAGCTGCAAGTTCTGTAATAGTCTCTTGGAACGAAACCTACCGACTTCGTAAAACATAATAATACACACTGATGCTACATTGTTTCATTGCCTTAAGCTATTGCACGAACAGCTGCAAGAATTGGTAGTCTGAAAATAACTGACGCAACGGGTTCAAAATGAGTAGAGGCCGTTGGGTTCGTGACTACCGATTGAGTACACATATTTTGCTTGCAATGAGCGTTTCAGTAGCAGCATTAGTCGAATTGATCTGAATTTATTGTGACTGACAAAATTTGTGCAATAATTTCCGATAAATTCGTTTGATTGTGGCTAAGAACACAAAAGTTTTACTCTTGTCACCAGTTTGGTGACATCTTGTACAATTAACGTGAAGTGTTTTCGTCAGCTGAACCTTATCAAATGGCTATCATCTTCATCATGACCCAATAACACCATGAATGACTCACCTAGCCTAGAGGGTTCAGCATGTTCTCCAGACATGAACCCTACCAAACATGCATGTGATAGATTGAAAAGGGCTATTTATGGACGATGTGACTCACCAACCACTCTGATGGATTCACTCGGAATCGCCGTTGAGAAGTGGGACAATCTGGACCAACAGTGCCTTGATGAACTTGTGGATAGTATTCCACGACGAATACAGACACGCATCAATGAAAGAAGGCGTGCCACTGGGTATTAGAGGTACCCGTGTGTACAGCAAACTGGACCAGCACCTCTGAAGGTCTCGCAGTTTGGTGGTAGAACATGCAAAGTATGGTTTCCACGATCAATAAGAAGGGAGGAAATGTTGTTTTTGATTATCTCTATTGTAATTTTCTGGACAGTTTCCAGAACTCTCAGAACCGAGGTAATGCAAAACTTTTTTTGATATGTGTATGTTCACACACTTTTAGCTGTTCTTTTTCTTTTCTATGGGTATTAAGATACGTTCTGTAAAGTCGTTTGACCATTTTCCGGCCATGTATATTTGATTACATAATTCAATACATTCCTTTTACCCTCCTTTTTCAATTACTTTAAAAGTACCGCAAGAATCTCATTAATTCCTACTGCCTTCCCACTTTTCATCTCCTTCATGGACGCTTCAATCTCATCAGTAAATACAGCATTTCCTTTTTCTTCATCTGCAACTTTATCTTCTTCCTCTATCCCAATTCTATATATTCTTCTCATCTTCTCATTATTTCTTGGGATTCACTCACAATTTTACCGTCTCATGCTTCTACTTACTTTAGTCCATTGTTGTTTCTCTTTTCCCTGCATGTCAAATCCATTGCTTCTTTGGATATGAAATCATATTTTCCTTCTTTCTCTAATTTCTCCACCTTGTCACACTTTCCCGTCAGCCATTCCTCCTTTGCTTTTTCTGTCTGTCTTCTTAATTCGCTACTTAACCTCCTGCAGTTGCACTTTCCTTCTTCTGTATTTACAGTTTTACATTTCCTGTGGTCATCCATCTTGGCTATCATATCAGGTGTTACCCATTCCCTCTTTACTTGTTTGCTCTCCTTGACTCCAAGCGTTTCCTTAACTGACTTTTTTATCCCATTTTTAAATCGATCCCATCCTCCTTCTGTGCATTCTGTTTCCTGTCCTTGCACCATGATTTCATAATATGTATTCTATAATTTTTCATAACTGCCTTTGTCCATCAGTTTCTCAAAGTTAATGTGCACTCTCTTCTGTCCTTCCCAGGTTCCATTCCATTTAACTAGAACCTCACCTACTACCAATATATTTGTAAAAAATAAGTACTTACAAAATGTCAGTTTGGTTTTCAGAAAGACTTTTCAACAGAAAATGCTATATACGCTTTCACTGATCAAATATTAAATGCTCTGAGTAACTGGACATCACCCATTGCTATTTTTTGTGATCTCTCAAAGGCCTTTGATTGTGTAAATCATGGAATGCTTTTAGATAAGCTAGATCATTATGGTTTTAGGGGAGCAGTGCACAAATGGTTTAATTCATACTAAACTGGAAGAATGCAGAAAGTTGAAATAAGTGGTTCATGTTATGTTAAAACAACAGCTGATTCCTCAAACTGGGGGGGCTATCAAGTATGGGGTCCCACAGGGTTCGGCCATACGTCCTTTACTGTTCTTCATATACATTAATGACTTACCATTCCACATTGATGAAGATTTAAAGTTGGTTCTTTTTGCTGATGATACAAGTATAGTAATAACATCCAAAAACCAAGAACTAAGTGATGTAATTGTAAATGACGTTTTTCACAAAATTGTTAAGTGGTTCTCAGCAAACGGACTCTCTTTAAATTTTGATAAAACACAGTATATACAGTTCTGCACAGTAAATGGCACAACTCCAGTAATAATTATAGACCTTGAACAGAAGTCTGTAGCTAAGGTAAAATTTTCAAAATTTTTAGGTTTTTCCATTGATGAGAGGTTAAACTGGAAGCAACACATTGATGGTCTGCTGAAACGTCTGAGTTCAGCTACATATGCTATTAGGGTTATTGCAAATTTTGGTCATAAGAATCTCAGTAAATTAGCTTACTATGCCTACTTTCATTCACTGCTTTCGTATGGTATCATATTCTGGGGTAATTCATAGTTGAGTAAAAAAGTATTCATTGCTCAAAAACGTGTAATCAGAATAATTGCTGGAGCCCACCCACGGACATCCAGCAGACATCTATTTAAGGATCTAGGGATCCTCACAGTTATCTCACAGTATATATATTCACTTATGAAATTTGTTGTTAATAATCCAACCCAGTTCAAAAGTAATAGCAGTGTGTACAGCTATAACACCAGGAGAAAGGATGATCTTCACTATGCAGAGTTAAATCTGACTTTGGCACAGAAAGGGGTAAATTATGCTGCCACAAAAGCCTGAAAGATAGCCAACCAACATTTAAAAATAAATTGAAAGAATTTCTAGATGTCAACTCCTTCTACTCATTGGCTGAATTTTGTGATATAAATTAAGGGAGGGAAAAAAAACCTTAAACATTAGTGTCATGCAATATTTTGTGTAATGTAATATCTTGTACAGACATCTTTTATTAACCTGACACGTTCCACATCATTATGAAGTGTCGTATTCATGATCTATGGAACTAGTATTAATCTAATCTAATCTGAATAAATAACTGCCCCTGGATTACTTTTGATAATCTTTAGGCAATTTCGGTTTATTTATTATATCTTTATGTAATAAATTTGATATGTGTTGTCAAACCGAGATATCCAAGCATACTGTCGTCTTTAGTGGTTATCAAATATGGTATTTTCAGCTACCATGAAATTTTCATTGCAATATTCCAAAAATCTTTGCCCTCTGTCATTTCTTTCTCCCAGTCCAAATTTTCCCAGAGCTGTTCGTTCTTTTCCCTCACCAACTGCCCCATTCCAATCACCCATTATAACAATAGATGCATTTCTTTTCTCTCTTTCTCCTAAGTTTTCTATCTTCTCATAACATTCTTCTACCTCTTCATCTGAATGATTATTTGTTGGCATATAGACCAGGGTTATAACTAAGTCTTTCTTTTTCCGTCTCAGTCTCGTCATCATTATTCTTCCACTAACATATTTTACCTTGATAAACTTGTCCTTCAGTCTTACCTATCAAAATTGCAACTCCTTTCATTCCATTTTTATCTTCACCTGAATTGTGCAATCGGAAGTCAGCCCTTTCTAGTTCTCCACAAGCATCCCATCTCACCTCACACGTTCCTAATACATCCAGTTTGTTTCTTGTCATTTCATGTTTGGCGTTTTCTAATTTTCCTTCCTGGAGAAGAGTTAAAACATTCGAAGTTCCAATCCTCAACAAGTCTTCCTTCTTCTTCTCCTTCCTTCCTTTTCCATTTGCCCTAATTTCTGGTGTCCTCGTTGTATTCCCCTCCCAGAGATCCGATTGAGTGGAAGCTTTACCTCGGGAATATTGTACAATTGAGGTCCATCCCAAGAACGCGTATGGAAGTAATTCCAGTTGTGGTTTCCCGGTGCCTTCCACTATCATCCATATCCTGTCGGCTCGCTGACCCAGTTTCCCGTTCGGGTTGGTTACCCAACCTTCCACTGTGTTGCTCAGATTAACAAGGACACAACGTATAGATAGGACTGTGGAGAATTGAGGTGAGAGAGGCTAAGAGATCTCTCTTGTTGAGTTCTTATATTCGAATGTCAACCCCATTTTTAGCCAGAGTCACAAGGTTGTAGCAGCGACTCTCCCCGGTCATCTCCTGCGTACAAAATTACAATCACGATTTAAAAATGCACAAGGGATAAATAGCAATCCATAGCAATTTCTAAAATCAGAGGGATAAATAGCAAAAAAAAAAAAAAAAAAAAAAAAAGAAAACGATTATTCCCGTCAGTTTGCAGAAGTTATGAGTCTGGTGATACACCATTTGACTTTCAGAAAAATGTCGTCCGCACAATTCTGAATACTGCAAGAGTTGACAAGTGCGGAAATTATGGTTCAAATGGTTCAAATGGCTCTGAGCACCATGAGACTTGTCTTCTGAGGTCATCAATCCCCTAGAACTTAGAACTACTTAAACGTAACTAACCTAAGGACATCACACACATCCAAGCCCGAGGCAGGATTTGAACCTGAGACCGTAGCGGTCGCGCGGTTCCAGACTGAAGCGCCTAGAACCACTCGGCCACATTGGCCCGCAATGACAAGAATACATCCAGCAAGTTCTGCTCTCAAAGCAAGAGGTTTTCACAGGAGAGCAATTCGTGAAGCGTCATTTCAAATCAATCAGAAGAGTGATGACTCAAAAAAAAGTGCCATAAAGACGATTGCACCGTATGGGCTAGTGCGGAGAGCTGCACAACTTAGGACTGCAGGGTACAAGAACAAGAATTCTGTGTTAGCCATTGAGCAGGATGTGTCAAGACGTGTTTCAGTCACGAGCAGGCTGTGAGAAATATTGTTCATAAATTATTCTATGTCAGTCCCCCCTTTCTCCAGTTAACAGAAATATTTGTAAAGCAGTTTAGTAATGGTCAGCACAGAGTTTTACGATGTGTGTCCTATCTGGGCCTTGCGGGGGTCAATCAAATTCACCTGCTGCCTACACAGTATGCCACAGTTCCATTAGGAGTGTTTATGTGAAATTCCAAACCGCGATGCTGCCCTGCCGCATAGCAATCCTTAAAGTCTCAACAATAGCTGTGTATTGCTTCAGGAATCTCAGCTGCGAATGCCTACAAAAACCGAAATCAAAGGAAGAGTACTAGCAAAACAGACATCTGAAGACAGTGGTAACAATTTCTTCTTTTCCAAAAGAATCATTCATAAGTGCCAGCGATACTGCCGAGCAATCGGGTCACAGTTCGGGATCATCAGCCGTTCGTAACAGAAAGTCAAACTGTTAATTCTGAGTATTGTTTTGGGTCCTCCATCGTTTGTGGGCGAGAAGTCCTAGAATTCGACCCAAATACCGAGAGGCAGGTCCTAGTCACCCCAGCCTAAAAAGAGAAAGTTGTGAGCGCGATATTGGCGAGCAAACGGATCACAGTCCTGGATCAAAAGAAGTATTTGTTGGTTTTGCCCTACCCTAGTAATGGTTGTTCCTCAAACTGAAGTTTGCAATGAAAGGACACAGTGCTACACAGTTAAGAACATCAACGAAAATTGTACAGCAGTAGTAAGTGCAGTTCCAAAAAAGGCCTGGAGGGACTGTTCAAAACTCTTTTAAAATAATTCAGCGCTGTGTTGGTTCAGGGGAAGACTATTTTGAATAAATACAGTCATTTTGTGAATATAATCTCTTTTATTTTTAATAGATACTGTCCTAACGGAACTGCGACGTTCTGTGTAAAACAAGGCATGAAACTAGCAAGCGACAACAACGCTCCATGTCTTATTATTTGATAACAGATTGAACTCCGGGCAATGTCCATCTGAGAGTAGGCAAAACGTGGCCATCGTGTTTCGCAGCAGGACGAAGGCTTATTTGACAAGAACTCCTCAGTAATTCTGCCAGGCAAGGAACGCATCTCGATACACCACCGGTCACCGAACAGAGCAGTATTTTCGCCGTCAAGTAAGGTGATAGAAAGTTTAGCGGACCAGCGAGAAGCTGAATCAGATAGCAACAATATTTCTTGGGGGGTGAGATTTCAATTTATTGCTCCACTGTTCGTCATGCGATCCCAGCTGTGTCATTCGTAAGAAACAACATGTTATTTAGCCATTGCTTAAAGTTGTTCCTGTTCACTGAGATTTCTTACTTCATCTCAAATTATCAATGACTTTCTGCCGCCACTGTTCGTAAGATTTTATCTCGGAATGTTAAAAACAAATACATAGGTGGTTTCCATCAATTCCCACGATTCACATATTTTCTTAAATGAAAAAGTTATAGAGTACCTGTGATATCGACGTAGCACCTTTCACTAGCATTCAACGTGTTCAGGATCTCGGGTTCGATTCTAACCACTACTTTAACTTTGAGAAACATCATCAGCAATGGCGGCCGAAGACTTGCGGTATAAGGAGTCACCCTTGTTCTGCTAACGTTATTGTCAGAGACAGCGGAAATGCGTACAAAGGTTGAGGGCAAAATCTCGCCCCTGCGGTTATAAACGGTCCATAAAGACGAGAAAACCAGCACAACAGTGATCAACGGCGTGAGGATGAAGAAGGCAGTGAAAGACCTCAGTAGTATCTAGTGGATATATGCCCTGTAATATGTTGAGAAAGTTTCATGATGATGCCTCTGCAAGCGAAAGATTCCAGCCCCTCATTCGCATCTCCGGGATGGAGCTGTAAAATGCTAGGTAACCATGAGAAAATGATTGAATAAACAACATACTACGAGTCAGAGTGTGGACTGTGAGAAGCTGGACCATGATACGGAAGTTAGAATGTCTGTAAAACGTGTAAAAGCTCAGTTTAAATATAGTGTGTGTTAGCGAAGTGAATGGAATGAAAACAACGAATTCTGGTCGGTCGAATATAGAACAATATCAGAGCAGCAGAAAATAATGTAACGGGCCAAGGATTCCTTCTGAATAGAAAGGTAAGTGAGAGTGAGTAGCTACAAACATTTCAGTGATAGGGATTTTCTCATCAGAATCGACAGCAAACCAATGTCAACAAAAATATTACTGATATAGATGAAACGTCCCCTTTGAAAAATTATATACGACTGTGCTTAAACTGACACACAATATTTTTTAGCGCAACGCAATCTGACTTTCAGAAATCCCTAAAAACGAATGGCCCTGACTAACATTAGCCTGTACCTTTCACAAATCACTTACCTCACCAAAAATCTTCGTTACTCGAACTACTGCAATACAGCGAGCGCCACTACTGCCAGCTAAATAAAAGATTCAAACTACTGAAGGCACTAACTACTGATAGGCATAGTTAGCAAATGAAAGATTTTAATAGAGAACAAACAATGTATTTACCTTAATAATCATAATATATATGCCATCCAGTCTTACAAATTTCAAGTCTCCGCCATTTCTCTCCCCACATCCACCACTGCTGGCGGCTCACCTCCAACTGCGCAACGCTACGCGCTGTTCACATCCAGCTGCCGCTGCCCAACACTACAATGGCAGACAACAATGCAAACTAGCTACAGACTGCACACAGCACAGCCAGTGATTTTCATACCGAGCGCTACGTAACGTTGCCGATAAGAAAACATAAACAGCCTACTTACATAGATACCAATGTCATTAGCAGACAGAGAAACCATACAACGATACTGAACAGGTAATTCAGTATGTGAAATGAAATGGTAATCCGATAGTCATGGGGGACAGGAACGCGGCAGTAGGGATGTAATCGATGAAAGAGCTGCAACAGAATGTGGGTTTTGTAGCAGGAATAAGAGAGAAGACATACTGAGTTCTGCAATAAATTTCAGCTTATAATAACAAAAACATTGGTTAAAAATTACAGGAGGGAAACAATACTTGAAAAAACCTGGAGATATGAGAAGATTGCAGCTAGAATGCACTGTTGTAAGACAAGGAGTCCGAAATCAGATATTTTATTGTAAGGCGCACCCATGAGCAGATACGAGTGTAGACTCGCATCACAATTTAGTGATGTAGAAGAGCAGGCTGAAGTTTAATGGACCCTTGCGGAAATATCTGTGTGAAAGGATGTGGGGTACTGAAGTACTGAGGCGCGAGAAGCTGTATTTGAAGTTATCCTAGACTATAATGATAGTCAAATTCTATAGTAGGTAGTGTTGTTGGAGAGAAATGGACATCTCTAAAACCAGCAATCATAGAAACGAAATAGAAAAACATACGTACAAGGAAAGTATAAATGTTTAACCGAAGAAATATTCTTACTGATTGATGAAAGAACACAGAAAAAAAGTTCATGAAAATTCAGGAAAACTCACTTAGGAATCAAATAAATAAGAATCGTATGCTTGTATATATCAACGACATTTGCAACGGATTACACAGACATAGTAAAGTACAGACACTGCAGTAACTGCAATAACTCTGCTTATTTCATCGGTTTCTTATTCACTTGTCTCCTCAATAGCTCCTCCCTCACACATCGTTATTATCTGCAATACCAGATCGGAAACGTCCAGCATCTTGATTGTGCCTTTGCACAATACTAAATCTTTTTCCACTCCCTTCTCTTTTTGAGCCACATGACTATGGAACAAATAACCCTGTAAATTGCATCTTATCCAAAACGAGTCAGCATTCAAGAGCGGATTAAACCTTTATCTTTCATCACCGCTGTGGCTTTTCTTTATGTGCTTTTCTCATCCTTTTATGTTTTTCTTTCCTTCTCTCCATTTCAATTACTAATCTTATCTTTAAATTCTCGCCCTTCGTCTGAATAGCCTACTTTTAATCCGTGTTAGTTCCTTCTACACGGTTCACACACGTTTCTGTTAGATGTGGCTATCAATATTCTGCGAGTAATGCAAAGTGTTTTATGTAAATCAGACTGAGATTTCTTAAGTTACTCGAAAAAATTACTCGTATACATTGCTCAATATTCTGCGAGTAAGGCAAAGTGTTTTATGTAAATCATACTGAGATTTCTTAAATTACTCGAAAAAATTACTCGTATACATTGCGACACATATTTTCGTTATATGGGTGATAATAGTTATTATTAATTTATTAATAATTTAATTAATTAATTAATATCTACTGCTGACGTATCAATTCAAATTGTAATGTGACATAAATGCTTCACTCGATTTGTGATACTCCAGAATACGGCAAGAAGCCTTTATGAATGGAAATGCTTTTAACGTCAGCGGCGTGGGCCCGAAGGTAATAATCGCACACCTCAATCCTGGAGAACAAAGCTGCAGCTCTTGAATGCATCACCTGACCTGCAAACGAACAGTTTCGAGCAGCAGCCTGCCGACATGAAGGACCGCCAATTACTTCTGCAGCATCACTTCCATCGCGACAGCCACAGCAGTCCCTCTGGTCTACTGTGAATTTTCGATACAAGTAAATAAATGGCGTCCGCGCATTGGAAACTCTAATTTGATTAAAGTTCATGTGGAATAAATGAAACTCTAAAAAGAAATTTGATGTACTAAAGAATCTGACAACGTCCATATTTATTTTTCTGTCTGCATTTTCACCCTTCAGTGTCATCAAAGTTAAAGCTTAATGCAGTTACGTCATTAATTAAAAATAACTGTTAACATGTTTCGTAGGGTTCCTATGTACTGAAATATTAGAGAACTACTTTAGAAGCCTCATTTTCCTATTTATGCCATTTTTAGCATGTCTAAATTTTGCATGACACTGTGGTATTGATATTCCCACTGCTGTAATAAGATATAGTATAAGAAAAAGTTCTCTATTTACTATGGTGTCAGGAAAAGTAATGATTCAGAAATTTTTATGTGACTTTTTTCTTTTTGAATCATCAGTCTTCTGACTTATTTGCTGCGGCCCGCCACAAATTCCTCTCCTGTGCCAACTGCTTCATCTCGCACTTGCAACTTACGTCTTTACTTATTTTCTGGATGTATTCCAGTCTCTGTCTTCCTCTACAGTTTCGGCGCTCTACAGCTCCATCTAGTACCATGGAAGTGATTCCATGATGTTTTAAATGATGTCCTATCATCATGGCCCTCCTTCTTGTCAGTTTATTCCACGTATTCCTTAACTCTCCCATTCCACGCAGAACCTCCTCATTCCTTACTTTCTCATTCCTCTGTAGCACCACATCTCAAATGCTTCGATACCCTTCCTCAAATTAAGACCTATGTTTTATACTAGTAGACTTGTCTTGGCCAGGAACGTCCTTTATATAGAACTAATCTGCTTTTGATGTCCTCCTTGCTCAGTCTGTCATTGGCTTTTTGGCTTCCTACTTCGTGACCATCAATCGCGATCTACCATCAATCCTGATTTAAAGTTCCTTGCTGTTCTCATTTGTCGTACTTCTTATTACTTCGGTTTACTCTCGGCCCATATTTTGCACCCATTAGACAGTTCATTCCAGTCAGAAAATCACGTAATTCTTCTTCACTTTCAAACTGGATAGCAATGTCATCAGCGAATCGTGTCAATGATATCCTTTCACATTGAATTTTAATTCCACTCCCCAATATTTCCTTTATTCCCGTCATACCTTCGTCGATGTACAGATTGGATAGTAGAGACTAAAGATTACATCCCCGTCATACATCCTTTTTAGACCGAGCACTTCGCTCTTTGCGGCCGCTCATACACTGAATGGCCAAAGAAACTGGTACACCTACGTAATATCGTGTAGAGCCCTCGCGAGCAGGCAGAAGTGCAGCAACACGACGTCGCATGGACTCGACTAATCTCCGAAGTAGCGCTGGAGGAAACTGACAATATGAATCTTGCAGGGCTGTCCATAATCCTTAAAGTATGAAGGGTTGGCGATCTCTTCTGAACACCACGTTGCAAGGCATCCCAGATTTCCTTAATAATGCATGTCTGTTGAGTTTGGAGGCCAGCGGAAGTGTTTAAACTCAGAAGAGTGTTCCTGGAGCTCCTCAGTAGTAATTGTGGTCGTGTGGGGCGTCGCATAGTCCTGGTGAAATTGCGCAAGTCCGTCGGATGCACAAAGGACATGAATGAATGCAGGTAATCAGACAGGGTGCTTACCTACGTGTCACCCGTCAGAGTCGTTTCTAGACTTACCAAGGATCCCTTATCATTCCAAATGCACACACCCCACATTATCACAGAGAATACACCAGCTGGAATAGTACCTGTTGACGTGCAGGGTCCATGGATTCACGAAGTTAACTCCATACTCGTAAACGTCCATCCGCTCGATACAATTTGAAACGATACTCGTCCGACCAGGGAACAGGTTTGCAGTCATCAACAGTCCAACGTCTTAGCTGACGGGTCCAGGCGAGGCGTAAAGGTTTGTATCGTGCAGTCATTACGGGTACACGAGTGGGCCTTGTGCTCGGAAAGCCCATATCGATGATGGTTCGGTGAATGGTTTGCACCCCGACACTTGTTGATGGCCCAGCATTGAAATCTGCTGCAGTTTGTGGTTCGTTGCACTTCTCTCGCGTTGAAGAGTCTCTTCAGTAGTCGTTGGTCCCGTTCTTGCCGGAATTTTTTCCGGCCTCAGCGATGTTGGAGATTTGATGTTTCACCTGATTCCTCATATCACGGTACACTCGTGAAATGGTCGTACGGGAATATCCCCACTTCATCACTACCTCGCAGATGCTGTGTCCCATCGCCCGTGCGCTGACTATAACACCATGTTCAAACTCACTTAGATGTTGTTAACCTTCCTTTGCAGTAGCAGTAGCCGTTCTAATAACTGCGTCAGACACTTGCTATCTTATATAGGCGTTGCCAACAGTAGTGCCGTTTTCTGCTTGTTTGCATAACTCTGTATTTGAATATGCATATCTATACCTGATTCTTTGGCACTTCACCGCAGTATTCCGTCTTGGCTCTTGTACATATTGTATCTTACACGTCACTCGTCACTCACTATAGTAGCTTATCCCTATTTTTCTCAGAATTTCGAACATATTGCACCATTTTACACTGACGAACGCTTTTTCCACGTTAGACAAATCCTATGAACGTACATTGGTGACAAGTTCCTATGTGACCAAACTGCTGTGATCATCGCTCCCTAGGCTTACGTACTACTTAATCTAAAATAAAATAACTTACACTATGGACAGCACACACACCCATGCCCGAGGGCAGACGAATCTTAGACGAGGGAGCCGCGTGAACCGTGGCAACGCGCCTAAGACCACGCGCGTAATCCGTGATGCTGAACGTTTCTAAATTTTTTCTTTATTCTGCTTCCATTGTCAACTGCAACGTCAGAACTGCCTCTCTAGTGCCCATACCTTCCCTAAAACCAAACTGAGCTTCATCTACAACATCCTAAATTTTCTTTCCCGTTCTTCTGTTTGTTACTATTGCCAGTAAGTGGATTCATGAACTGTTCAGCTAATTGTGTGATACCTCTCACACTTGTCGGCTCTTGCAGTCTTTGGAATTGTGTGGATGACACTTTTCCGAAAGTCAGATGGTATGTCGTCAAGTTCTACACACGAACGTGAACAGTCGTTTTGTTTCCACTTCCCCCACTGATTCTAGAAATTCTGATGGAATGTTGTTGACCCCTTCTGCCTTATTTGATCTTAAGTCATCAAAATCTTTCTTAAAACTTGTTCTAATACTGGACACCAGTTCTTCCACAAGGGGCGCTCAAAAAGAAACGATCCGGAGGCATAATTACAGAAAGTAGTACCTGTATGTTAGAATATTGACCCTGGCTGTTGAGACACTTGTCCCACTGTGCCACAAGTTGGTGAAAGGCTGTCTCACGAGATTCCCGGGGCTGCAATGTGAACCAGTTCCACACGTACAGCTGGACGTCGTCATCCACACGAATGCAGGGAAGGTTATGCTGACGTTCTTCTTTGACCAAGATGGCTCCCTTCTGATTCACTTCATGCAGCTCGGGACAGCAGTGAGCGCCCAGCGTTACTCACAAACTTTCGCCAAGCGGTCAAATCAAAACGACTACGCAATCTCACCCGTGGGATCATTCTTCTCCATGACAATTCAAAGCCTCATACAGCCAATACAGTAGCGGCACTCCTGCAGAAATTCACATGGGAGTTTCTCTGCAACCCTACTACAGTCCGGACCTCCTTCACTGTGATTACGCCATTTTTGGTCCCCTTCAAAAGGCTCTGAGGGGCAAACGATTCACCTCGGACATCGACGTCCAGCTGTACGTGCGGTACTGGTTCACGTCGTAGCCCCGGGAATTTTATGAGACAGCCATTCACCGCCTTGTGTCACGCTGGGGCAAGTGTCTCAACGGTCAGGGTCAATACTTGAAACATACATGTACTGGTTTCTGTAATTATGCCTCCTGCTCGTTTCTTTTTCAACGCTCCTTATAAACTGAGTTCTGTTTCTGCTTTTATCGTATCAGGCAACCCTTCCACTCATAGAGTACTCTTTCCTCATATCCACCCTTTCCTTTGCATTTAATAGTGGAATTCCGGTTACACACTTAATTTTACTGGCTTTGCTTTTAATTTCACTCAAGGTTGTTTTGACTTTCCTATACTCTGAGTGAGTCCTTCCGACAATCATTTCTTTTTCGATTTCTTGACATTTTTCAGACAGCCATTTCGTCTTAGCTTTCCTCCACATCCTATTTATTTTATTCCTCAACTACTTGTATTTCTGTATTCCTGACTTTCCATAAACGTTTTTCTACTTTCAGCATTCATCGACCCACTGAGTATTTCCTCTGTTACCCATGGTGTCTTCGAGCTTACCCTATGGTTTCCTTTCCAACTTGTGCGATCGCCCGTTTTAGGGATGTCCATTCCTTTCCCACTGTACTGCCTACTCAGCTATTCATAATTGCTCTATCTATAGCCTCAGAATACTTGAGTCTTCTCTCGTCATTCCGTTGTAGTGCCGTATCTCAGTTCTGACTAACCTCTTAAACTTCGGCCTATTCTTCATCTCTACTAAATTTTAATCTGGGTCTATATCTGCTCTTGGATACGGCTTACAATCTAGTATCTCATTTTGGAATCTCTGTCTGACAATGACATAACCTAACTGAAGTCTTCCCGTATCACCCGGCCTTATCCCAGTGTACCTCCTCCTCTTGTGATTCTTGAACAGAGTATTCCATACTGTCAGCTGGAAATTGTTGCAGAACTCAAGTAGTCTTTCTCCCCTCTCACTCGTTGTCCCAAGCCCATATTCTCCTGTAACCTTTTGTTCTCCTCCTCCCCCTACAACTGCATTCCAGTCCTCCGTGACTTAGATTTCCATTTCCTTCTACGTACTGCATATTCCGTTCAATATCCTCATATACTTTCTCTATGTCCTCATCTTCAGCTTGTGAAGTCGGCGTGTATACCTGCTCTGTCGTTGTCGATTCTGCAAACTCTCTGCCCTACCTTCCTATTTATATCGAATCATACTTCCGTTATAGTATTTTTCCAGCTGTTGATATTACCCTACACTCATCTGACCGAAATCCTTGTCTTCCCTCTGTTTTACTTCATCTACATATATACTCCACTGGTCACAAAGCGGTGTGTGGCGGAGGGCACAATTAGCGCCAAAGTCATGTTTCACTGTTCCACTCGCGGATCGCGCGAGAGAAAAACGACTGCATGAACGCCTCAGTACGAACTCTTATTTCCCTTATCTTCGAATGATGATCATTACGCGATTTGAAAGTTGGTGGTAATATCAAATGCTCTCCATCTTCGGCGAAGATTGGATTTCAGAATTTAGTGAACAGCCCCTTCTGTTTAGCGCGTCGTCTATCTGCAAGCGTGTCCCACTTCAAACTGTCTATGAGATTTCTAACGCCCTCGCGATGGCTAAATTTACCAGTCACGAATCTTGCCGCTCTTCTTTGGACCTTCTCAAACTCTTCAATCAGACCCAACTGATAACGGCCCCATACAGACGAACAATACTCTCAGACTGGACGAACTAACGTACTGTAAGCTATTTCCTTTGTTGAAGGACTGCATCGCTTCAGGATTCTACCAATAAACCGCAATCTAGAGTTCGCCCTACCCGTTACTTGTGTAACTTGATTACTCCATTTGAGATCATTTCGAATAGTCACACCCAGATACTTGACTGATGTTACCGCTTCCAAAGACTGGTCATTTATTTTGTACTCATACATTAATTGGGATTTTCGCCTTGTTATACGCAGTAGGTTACACCTACTAATGTTGAAACTGCCAGTCATTACACCACGCATTTATTTTCTGCAAATCCTCATTGATTTGTTCACAACTATCGTGTGATACTACTTTCTTGTAGACTACAGTATCAACCGCAAACAGTCTAAGGACGCTGTCAATACCATCAACCAGATCGTTTATGTAAATCGTAAAAAGCAGAGGACCTATTACGCTGCTCTGGTGAACACCTGAAGTTACTCTTGTTTCTGTTGAAGTTACTCCATTTCAGGACGACATACTGCTCCCTGTCTGTTAGAAAACTTTCTGTCCAACCGCATATGTCATTGGATAGACCGTAAGCGCGCACTTTTTGTAGCAAGCGACAGTGTGGAACTGAGTCGAACGCCTTTCGAAAGTCGAGAAATATGGCATCGACCTGGGAGCCGGTATCCAGAGCCAGTTGTATATCATGCACAAAGAGGGCCAGCTGTGTCTCGCATGACCGCTGTTTCCTAAAACCATGTTGGTTTTTGCAGATGAGCTTCTCAGAGTCTAGAAAGGACATTATGTCTGAACACAAAATATGTTCCGTGATTCTACAACAAATCGATGTCAGTGAAATTGGCCGGTAATTATGTGCATCCGATTTTCTACCCTTTCTATAGGTTGCTATGACCTGGGCCTTCTTCCAGTCTCGTGGAACTTTCCGCCGTTCCAATGATCTCTGATAGATGACGGATAGGAATGGTGCTATATTTGTAGCGTAGTCAACATAAAATCTTACGGGGATACCGCTAGGCCAGATGCCTTTCTGGCATCTAAGAATCTTAACAGTTTTACAATCCCAGATACACTAAACACTCTGTCAGCCATCCTTTCGTTTGTTCAATAATTTAAAGGGGGAATGGTGCTGCAGTCCTCTATCGCAAACGAGTTTTTGAAAGCTAGGTTTTCGGCTTTCGGTTTTCTGTTTATCATCATCAGTTACATTACCCGTACTGTCAGCAAGAGAAGGTATTGAATTATTTGTAGCGTTAATAGATTTTACGTACGACCAAAATTTTTTGGGGTTATTTTTAGAATCTGCAGATAAAATATTGCTTTCAAATTCGTTAAAAGAGTTTCTCATTGTCCTTCTGACAGCTGCTTTCCTTTCGCATAATTTCTGTTTTGCAGCGGGGCAGTTGCTACGCTTAAAACGACTGTGCAAAATTCTCTGATTTCCCAGCTACTTCCTAATATGTTTGTTGTACCAAGGTGTTTACTTTACTGACCCCTACTAAACCAAGAATGAGGCTTTGCGTTTCCCTTTTAAAATATTCTGCTTATTTAAATAAAACTACTGTTGATAACGACTTACATATACATTCTTCATACCTACATATTTATTTCTCACCCTGTCGAGGAACACATATGTGCCCATGAGAGACCAGTTATATAATACCTTCAGCGTAGAATGTTTGAAAATTTTGACAGAGCCACAACCCAACTAGTGCAACGCTTTGTCCTCGAAGGTGTTGTTTAAGTTTTGGAAACAGATTAAAGTACAATGGATAGAGGATAATAGATGACAGTGAATCCAATACGTCAGATTCTCGCATATGTCACTGCGTCCGGCTCTGGCCTACTGCCTCGCCTAATACATCGCAATAACTTAAAGCAACGCTGCAGTTCTCTGCCTCGCTGTTGCTCCACTCCAAACAAATCGCTGCAGCTCCGTACCATGTATACTCTGACTGGCCTACTGGTTGACAACTATTACCAAACACTGCCAGTGGCCCAGACTTCATCGCCCAACGGCGCATTTACTGAATTTTAACAAAATTGAACGGAAGAAACTTCAGCATGTTAATTTGTTCTTATTCGAGTTACGTGGCTTTACACACATACACGTCAAAAAAAGTTTTGGATCACCTGTAGAGAAAATTGGAATAGAAATAAACATAAGCATCATTTCCTCCCTTTCTATTGCTCATAAAAACCACACATTGCATGCTGTACAACCACACAATAAGACCTTCAGAGGTCGTGGTCAAGATTGCTGTACACGCTGAAACCTCCAGTACCCAGTAACACGTGTTCGTCGTGGCATACTATCCACAAGCTCATCAAGGTACTGCCGGTCCACATTGTCCCACTCCTCAACGGTGATTCGTCGTAGATCCCTCAGAGTAGTTGATGGGTCACGTCGTCCATAAACAGCCCTTTCAAACCATCTCACGCACACTCGAGAGGGTTCATGACTGGAGAACATGCTGGTCTCTCTAGTCGAGCGGTGTCGTTACCCTGAAGGAAGTCATTCACAAGATGTGCAGGACAGAGGTGCGACAAATGCCTCGCCAATATGCTGCCGACATGGTTGTACTATCGGTCGCAGGATGGCAGGTCGGAGGATGTCATTCACGTATCGTACAGCCGTTACAGCGCCTTCCATGACCACCAGTGGCGTACCTAGGCCCCACATAACGGCCGCCCAAAACAGCTGGGAACCTCCACTTCTCTGCACTCGATGGACAGTGAGTTGCCTCCAAACACGTCTTCGGCAATTGTCTGGTTGAAGGCATATGCGAGACTCATCGGTGAAGAGAACGTGATGCCAATCCTGAGCAGTCAATTCAGCATGTTGCTGAAGATGGACCTCGCCGTGGACGTCGGGAGTGAAGTTGCGCATCATGCAGCCTATTGCGCACAATTTGAGTCGTAAGACGAGGACCTAAAGCTGCACGAAAATCACTATTCAACATGGTGGCGTTGCTGTCAGGGTTCAGGTAGCCGTCATCCACTGCAGCAGTAGCCCTTGGGCGGCCTGAGCGAGGCATGTCATCAACAGTTCCTGTCTCTCTCTGTATTTCCTCCACCACCGAACATCATCGCTTTGGTTCATTCCGAGACGTCTGGACACTTCGCTTGTTGCGAGCCCTTCCTGGCACAAAGTAACAAAGCGGACGCGATCGAACCTCGGTATTGACCGTCTAGGCCTTGTTGAACTACAGGCAACACGAGCCACGTACCTCCTTTCTGGTGGAATGACTGAAACTGATCGGCTGTTAGACCCCCACCGTCTAATAGGCCCTGCTCATGCATGGTTGTTTTCATCTTAGGGCGGGTTTAGTGACATCTCTGAACAGCCAAAGGGACTGTGTCTGTGATACAGCATCCACAGTCAACGACTATCTTCAGGAGTTCCAGGAACCGGGGTGATGTACAACTTTTTTTGATATGTGTATATTTATGAGACTTTGTCAGTGACAGAAGTGCTGAATGTTCTAAAGGCTCTGTTTGACATGCATGTCTTGAGAAAACATTTTTGTACACTTTTTAGACTTGGCGTTCTGAGGTAAGGTAATTTTTTGTTGATTTTCCTACTTGGTATGGCTCCATGTCTTAACTATAAAGAGCCACTTTACTGATGCAAACGTCTGTGTTTCGATCTCAGATCAGGCCTTGGATTTTTATGTCCAGTCTCTCCTTCCATCTGTCAGTCTTGAAAACGCCAGACATAGGAAATGAAGAGGAGATGGATCAATGGTAAACAGTAAAAGTAGGGGTACAGAGTTCAGGGGTTTGTTTCCCTGTCAGTCCATGAATTTCTATCCGTCGGAAATTCTGGCAGTGTTCGCTAACGTCAAAAATGCAGACTTGCTCCATGTTCCGGAGTCCACACGTAGTTGTAGGTTACCCTATATCTGGCTGAGTAAGGTGGTTCGAACTTCGGAGCAAGGCAACGGCATACCACCTCCGACAACATCGTTCCCAGTAAAGCATTGATATGTTCAAACCAGCCTTCCTGATGAGCTCTTTACTTTCACTTCTTCTTGAATGTTTCATGCCACACTCTTCATGCTACTAGATGATACAATAAGACTACGCACGTGCACGAAACAGTAACAACGTATGCTCTGAAAAATGGACAAGTAGTTTCTCATGGTAAAGATTAGTGCAACTTGCGTATCACAATGTAAGATTGGTATTTCAATTATTTCATTAAAAGATGCTCTCTTTATATATGTACGGTAGGTTCCATAGAAATGTTGAAGTGCACAGATAATACGTTTGTTTATTACTACCTAGAAAACCAGTAATATATACGTTATCGACCATCGACCAACATATATAAATTTTAAAGTGTTTACAGGAGGTCAAATCAAACAATTCTTTACGTGAAAAAATAGCCACAGATCGGCTGTTTACACTATAGCGATCCATGAGTTTTTGAAGTTAGTTATATTCAGAGACGGTATTCAATCTGCAGTGTGATAAATATTATTTTGCAGATGCTTCTGAGCTCCTGTGGATGTCTTCTGGCGTGAACCCTTTGATGTACGATATCCCGACAGGCACTTCAAACGAGATGGTTACCCGTTTGGCTGAAGCTCTAGTAATTTTTCGTGCACAACACGTGGTTATTTTGGCATGTTAGACCATCATTAGCAGCCAGATGCACTTTGTGCGTTAATATAAACGGGAAACATTTTAAGAAACAGCTTTAAACAGTTTTTATCACACAACAGTTTGAACATAGTCTGTGAATGTAACAAACGATGAAACCTTGATGGGCCCATATGTGGAAACAGTACATTTGTGACATAATCGTTCCTTAAGGTAAATGTTTCCTTTTTTCTCCTCTAAAGCTTCTAAAATTTCACAGGTGTAATATTTCTACGGTCTGTATATAATGTTCCATCTATACCACTTAATCGCTTTGCCAGACAGAGGGACTACCCGCTTGCTCTCATACATACTACGATTTTAATTATGAAATTTAATACCCCTGCCATAATGAGGGCGCAGTTAATGAAATAGGCGATTTTGTCACTAATGAAATCAGTTTCAGGCACAATTTGACTAGGTGGTGGTGGTGGTGGTTAGTGTTTAACGTCCCGTCGACAACGAGGTCATTAGAGACGGAGCGCAAGCTCGGGTTAGGGAAGGATTGGGGAGGAAATCGGCCGTGCCCTTTCAAAGGAACCATCCCGGCATTTGCCGGAAACGATTTAGGGAAATCACGGAAAACCTAAATCAGGATGGCCGGAGACGGGATTGAACCGTCGTCCTCCCGAATGCGAGTCCAGTGTGCTAACCACTGCGCCACCTCGCTCGGTCACAATTTGACTAGGGAAAAGCACGGAAATTGTGAATCATATAACCAGTTTAGCCAGAAATGTCTACCGAAATATTCTAGCGTTACCTTACCTCCCACAGTGAACATCTCTTCGCCCACTGTCTTATTTGCAAGAGTTGTAAATGGATGAATCTAAAACATTTGTAACATTTTGCATTGCGTTTATCACCGCGTCAGGGGAGGATCTGGATGACATACTCGGGTTACCTATCAACTTCCACACCTAATACGATTGTACGTCACAGCAGAACAGCCAGTTCGAAGAATTCCCGTCATTGACAGAAAAAACTCTATGGCTTCTGACGGAACACGATGATATTGGCCTATGTACTATGTACTAGTTCGCAAAGAATAATGCGGTTTCCGGCTTGTCATCGCCGTTACGATACATACCAAATAAGAATGCAGTGAGGAAAAGCTACCGAAGGAGAAAATAAAATCGCCCCGCCTCCCTTTCCGAGCACAGTTTAGTAAGAGCGTTCTGCAACCACACACCGAAGCCGATAAGCGGCAGCTATTGGCCGAATGTAGATCCTGGAAGGACAATTTAATGTATTGCATAGTTTAGAATATTGCCCATTTCCTCACACCGCCGCGGTACACGCTACCACCTAGATAAAACATGAAGTGATTGCAACAAGAGCACAATTAATATAATCAAAGGTTTATTCAACAGCACCAACGGCTTTTAACTCTCTCGTTTGTCGAGTGAGAAGATCAAAAATCGAAACAAGCGATGTACTGAAGAAGTAACTCCACAGGGTTTTGTGTTAAGTTTAAATGGAAAATACAAGGCCGCAAGAGCTGAGTAAGTTCCACTGTGAGACACTTAGCCAGCAAGAGCAGCCGTTGCCGTCAATCTGAGACATATGCGGTGTCCCTGCGCCCAGAAGAAAAGGAGGACCCTCGAGAACTTAAGACACTATGTGCCATGTCCACAATTCACCTGAAAGTGGTCTTTCATAAATCACATTAAAACATTGTAAGTAGAAGAATGACTTTAAAGAAGACAAGAATGGCGAAACAGAACAGTAAATACGTAACAATGCTTGTGCTTTGAGGCAAGAAATACCAGACCCCGGCAACACAATATGTGCAAAGCTTGTCAGTAGGAGAATGAATGTAAAGAAGAGAGTGGTGAATCAGATCAGGGAATATGTAACAATGGTTCTAATACCTGACTCCAGTCAATCCGGTGAGTCCAGACAGTTAACACCTGAAAAAAATTTTCGGCCGGAGAATGGAAAGTTTCAAAACAATGTACACACTTCAGAAGCTGCTCACTTGTACAGTCTGCTCATATGTTCAGTGATTTGCTACAACGTTCCCTTTCAGTGAGGCCAAATAAGAAAATGAATTCATTATCATAACGACACGAAAATAGTTGACACGGTCGACAGCTTGGATTATCGCTGAGACTTAACTAGACAACAGCGCCGACAAAAGATAATGCATAACTTCTTGGGAGAGATGGAGTCCAGGGAGACTTGAGCGACCGGTATTAATGAGTGCTGAAAAATTACGTATAAAACTTGTCGCAGCTTCACTGTGATGAATAGGATAGAAATAGGAAAGGGTATAATAGCAGGAGCTGGACCCATTACAAAAATGCAGCCAGGCCCTTCGCCGTGCAGTCCTAAGAAATTTTCGAGTTGGCTCCGACAGTGGTTTAGCTGTGAATCTAGTGTGTTATGTGAACAAACGCTTGACAGTTATGTTATATGGTCTCCAAGAAATACGTCGAAACGCCCTAGCAGGACTTTACACCTTCCGCAAGACACTACTTTCTAGCCATCATTATCTACTGAGCGTGCGCTCAGAACTGTAAGATGTGACGTTACGCGATAGACAGACATAGTTGAGGCACTGCGCAACCCAAGTTCTGCAAAGCTTTACCAGATTTACAATGTGATTTTAATTTCACGACCGACAGGATGCTGAAAAAAGATAGCCTATCTATGACGTGAGGAATATTCACCAGCGCTGCCATGGGACCTGCAGTGGAAGTGGAAAGTACATGACAGGTGCGAACAAAGTGAAGATTATTACATACCACCAGAAAAGAGATGGGAATAGAAAAGATCTCTTTTCACAATATCGCAGATGAAGAAGTGCTAACAGCTCTTAAGATTTGCATAATAGAAGAAATGACCGGCCGGGGTGGTCGAGCGGTTCTAGGCGCAACAGTCTGGAACCGCGCGACCGCTATGCTTGCAGGTTCGAATCCTGCCTCGGGCATGGATATGTGTGATGTCCTTAGGTTAGTTAGGTTTAAGTAGTTCTAAGTTCTAGGGGACTGATGACCTCAGCAGTGAAGTCCCATAGTGCTCAGAGCCATTTAAACCATTTTTTTATCGAGGAAATGTTTACTAATGACTTTCCATTAGATCGATCTTTCGTGTCATGTCTCTGACAATTGACCATTCGTCCTCGAACATCGTGTATAGAATATGTTTCTGTTGGTGGTCAAAATATAAGCATCACCATCTTCCCCTTAATTCATTATGTAACTCTCAGCCAAATTAGTGGCCATAGAAGATTGAGCTGAGCACGGCTAGTGTTCATGCCATTTGTGGTTTGTCATTTTCTATTACAGTACTGCCGCCTGGTTTTTTTATTCCATTTACTGGTGTCACTAACTTCCTGCCTTATTTGCCTGTGAGCGGCAGCAGCAGTGCGTTTCGATAAGTGCTCTGTCGTACCATCTCTCGAGCGACCGACAGTATTTCCGGGTCGTTGCGTGTCTGGAAGTCAGTTGGAGATGGACCAGCAGTGCAGTCGGGACGCAGCAGCAGTGAAGTTGGGGACGGAGTGCCGACGAGGTGCGGTCAGCCAGTGCTCGCCGACCGCTGGCGACACACATGAATTGTCCGACGGAGGGAGACAGGACTGGTGCGGCCGTTGGTTGGTCGTTCCGTTTATCGTCTCATTGGCCGACGCATATTTGGTCCTTTCACCGTTTCCGGTCCAGGAGAGTCGGTCGGTTGACATGGAGCGGCAACGAAGTCTCCGTCGCACGTACTCTAGCAGGGGCAGCTGGCAGTGTGCAAGCGCAGCTGGAGTGTGAGGTGCTGCTTGCGAGTGCTACGAAGTTCGTCGCCCACCGATCTTGGACGTAAGCGTTGAGCCGTCACTTAACCTACTATCGAGCGTCAACTGTTTATATTTCTTCGTTTGATCCTGGCTGTCGCTATTGGGATATTTCCGCGAGCAACACGTGTGTGTGTTCAAGTTGGCCAAGATTCCAGACGTCTTTCTGTGGAGTTTAACTTAGTCCCTGTTACTGAAGCTGGCCACTGGTATTATCTGCCTTGTGGCCTTTGACGTTCCGGTTACCTGCCCAGGTCGTTGACGTAATTTTCGGCAGTGTAGTTTCCCCGTCGTGTTGTTGCTGTTCAGCGCAGCGTGTAGTTCGACAGCTGAGGTGTTGTTGGTCGTTGTAGGCGCCAGTATTCTGTGTGGCGTTGTATTGAAATCTTGTGGTTGTTTTGCTGGTTGCTTAGAGCGGAATTGATTTTGCTGATTGGTCGGTTGGCTGTCTGTCGGTTGGGTTGCCTTCAGATAAGAAGTCGTTGGACAGGCTGCCTACTCACCCAAATGGGCGTTAGTGTTACAATCCCAGGCCGACCCTTGGGAACTTCTGAGTGCCGTTCCTTGAGTGTCACATAGTAATTTCCCTGTCTGGGTTTTAGTTATCTGGTTCATGTGTGGCCTTCAGCCGAGTATCAGTATCTCTCAAATTAATGTTCTTGTCTTGCCCTTAAGGCATGAGATTTTTATTCTTTTATATGGGGCCTTCAGCCGAATATCGTATGAAATATTTTAAGATAAGGCCTTCTGCCTTTTGGTTGAAACTCTTCTCATTGCTTAATATGTGGCAACCAGCCAAGTTCCATTAAAATTAGATTGCTAATGCCTTCTGCCTGTTTATATTGAGGATTTCGAAAATATTTTTGGGTGAAACCTCCAGATAAATCGTGTATTTCAATTTCTTGCTTAGGCCTTCCGTCCAGGATTTTGAGCGTGTCCTTCAGCCGATATAAAGTTAATCAAAGAAGGTCGATTAAAGTTTTGAGTGTTTCGCATCCATGTTGTACATCTACATCTACATACATACATACATCTACATACATACCATACGGTGCGTGGCGGAGGGTACCTCGTACCTCAACTAGCATCATCTCTCCCTGTTCCACTCCCAAACAGAACAAGGGAAAAATGACTGCCTATATGCCTCTGTACGAGCCCTAATCTCTCTTATCTTTGTGGTCTTTCTTAGAAATATATGTTCGCGGCAGTAAAATTGTACTGCTGTCAGCTTCAAATGCTGATTCTCTAAATTTCCTCAGTGTATGAGGATATTGAAAGGGTAATGCAGTACGTAAAGCGGGAGGAAAATCTAATAGTCATGGGTGACTGCAATGCAGTTGTAGGGGAAGGAGTAGAAGAAAAGGTTACAGGAGAATATGGGCTTGGGACAAGGAATGAAAGATGAGAAAGACTAACTGAGTTCTGTAACAAGTTTCAGCTAGTAATAGCGAATACCCTGTTCAAGAATCACAAAAGGAGGAGGTATACTTGGAAAAGGCCGGGAGATACGGGAAGATTTCAATTAGATTACATCATGGTCAGACAGAGATTCCGAAATCAGATACAGGATTCTAAAGCGTACCCAGGAGCAGATATAGATTCAGACCACAATATAGTAGTGATAAAGAGTAGGCTGAAGGTCAAGACATTAGTCAGGAAGAATCAATACGCAAAGAAGTGGGATATGGAAGTACTAAGGAATGACGAGATACGTTTGAAGTTCTCTAACGCTGTAGATACAGCAATAAGGAATAGCGCAAAAGGCAGTACAGTTGAAGAGGAAGGACATCTGTAAAAAGGGCCATCACAAAAGGTGGGAAGGAAAACATAGGTACAAATAAGGTAGCTGCGAAGAAACCATGGGTAACAGAAGAAATACTTCAGTTGATTGATGAAAGGAGGAAGTACAAACATGTTCCGGGAAAATCAGGAATACAGAAATACAAGTCGCTCAGGAATGAAATAAATAGGAAGTGCAGGGAAGCTAAGACGAAATGGCTACAGGTTGGTTCAAATGGCTCTGTGCACTATGGGACTTAACTACTGAGGTCATCTGTCCCCTAGAACTTAGAACTACTTAAACCTAACAATCCAAAGGACATCACACACATCCATGCCCGAGGCTGGATTCGAACCTGCGACCGTAACGGCCGCGCGGTTCCAGACTGTAGCGCCTAGAAACGCTCGGCCACTTCGGCCGGCGAAATGGCTACAGGAAAAATGTGAAGACATCGAAAAAGATATGATTGTTGGAAGGACAGACTCAGCATACAGGAAAGTCAAAACAACCTTTGGTGACATTAAAAGCAACGGTGATAACATTAAGAGTGCAACCTGAATTCCACTGCTAAATGCTGAGGTGAGAGCAGATAGGTGGAAAGCATACAAAAAAAAAAAAATGGCTCTGAGCACTATGGGACTCAACATCTTAGGTCATAAGTCCCCTAGAACTTAGAACTACTTAAACCTAACTAACCTAAGGACATCACACACACCCATGCCCGAGGCAGGATTCGAACCTGCGACCGTAGCAGCCTCGCGGTTCCGGACTGCAGCGCCAGAAACGCACTGCCACCGCGGCCGGCAGAAAGCATACATTGAAAGTCTCTATGAGGGTGAAGATTTGTCTGATGTGATAGAAGAAGAAACAGGAGTCGATTTAGAAGAGATAGGGGATCCTGTATTAGAATCAGAATTTAAAAGAGCTTTCGACGACTTAAGGTCAAATAAGGCACAAGGGATGGATAACATTCCATCAGAATTTATAAAATCATTGGGGAAAGTGGCAACAAAACGACTATTCACGTTGGTGTGTAGAATATATGAGTCTGGCGATATACCATCTGACATCATCCACACAATTCCGAAGACGGAAAGCGCTGACAAGTGCGAGAATTATCGCACAATCAGCTTAACAGCTCATGCATCGAAGTTGCTTACAAGAATAATATACAGAAGAATAGAAAAGAAAATTGAGAAAGCGCTAGGTGACGATCAGTTTGGCTTTAGGAAAAGAAAAGGGACGAGAGAGGCAATTCTGACATTACGGCTAATAATGGAAGCAAGGCTAAAGAAAAATCAAGACACTTTCATAGGATTTGTCGACCTGGAAAAAGCGTTCGACAATATAAAACGGTGCAAGCTGTTCGAGATTCTGAAAAAAGTAGGGGTAAGCTATAGGGAGAGACGGGTCATATACAATATGTACAACAACCAAGAGGGAATAACAAGAGTGGACGATCAAGAACGAAGTGCTAGTATTAAGAAGGGTGTAAGACAAGGCTGTAGCCTTTCGCCCCTACTCTTCAATCTGTACATCGAGGAAGCAATGATGGAAATAAAAGAAAGGTCCAGGAGTGGAATTAAAATACAAGGTGAAAGGATATCAATGATACGATTCGCTGATGACATTGCTATCCTAAATGAAAGTGAAGAAGAATTAAATGATCTGCTGAACGGAATGAACAGTCTAATGAGTACACAGGATGGTTTGAGAGTAAATCGGAGAAAGACGAAGTTAATGAGAAGTAGTAGAAATGAGAACAGCGAGAAACTTAACATCAGGATTGATGGTCGCGAAGTCAATGAAGTTAAGGATTTCTGCTACCTAGGCAGTAAAATAACCAATGACGGACGGAGCAAGGAGGACATCAAAAGCAGACTCGCTATGGCAAAAAAGGCAATTCTGGCCAAGAGAAGTCTACTAATATCAAATACTGGCCTTAATTTGAGGAAGAAATTTCTGAGGATGTACGTCTGGAGTACAGCATTGTATGGTAGTGAAACATGGACTGTGGGAAAACCGGAACAGAAGAGAATCGAAGCATTTGAGATGTGGCGCTATAGACGAATGTTGAAAATTAGGTGGACTGATAAGGTAAGGAATGAGGAGGTTCTACGCAGAATCGGAGAGGAAAGGAATATGTGGAAAACACTGATAAGGAGAAGGGACAGGATGATAGGACATCTGCTAAGACATGAGGGAATGCCTTCCATGGTACTAGAGGGAGCTGTAGAGGGCAAAAACTGTAGAGGAAGACAGAGATTGGAATACGTCAAGCAAATAATTGAGGACGTAGGTTGCAAATGCTACTCTGAGATGAAGAGGTTAGCACAGGAAAGGAATTCGTGGCGGGCCGCATCAAACCAGTCAGTAGACTGATGAAAAAAAAAAAAAAAAAAAAAAAAAAAAAAAAAAAAAAAAAAAAAAAAAAAAAAGCAATTCACGAAAAGAACGCCTCCTTTCCTCCAGAGGCTCACAACCGAGTTCCTGACGCATTTCCGTAACACTCGCGTGATGATCAAACCTACCAGTAACAAATCTAGCAGCCCGCCTCTGAATTGCTTCCACGTCCCTCCTCAATCTGACCTGATAGTGATCCCAAACGCTCGAGCAGTACTCAAGAATAGGTCGTATTAGTGTTTTATAAGCGGTCTCCTTTACAGGTGAACCACATCTTCCCAAAATTCTGTCAATCAACCGAAGACGACTATCCGCCTTCCCCACAATTGCCATATTGCCATTACATGCTTGTCCCACTTCATATCGCTCTGCAGTGTTAAGCCGAAATATTTAATCTACGTGACAGTGTCAAGTGATACACTAATAATGTAGTATTCAAACATTACGGGATTCTTTTTCCTATTCATCTGCATTAATTTACATTTATCTATATTTAGAGTTAGCTGCCATTCTTTACACCAGTCACAAATCCTGTCCAAGTCATCTTGCATCCTCCTACAGTCACTCAACGACGACACCTTCCCGTACACCACAGCATCATCAGCAAACAGCCGCACATTGCTATCCACCCTATCCAAAAGATCATTTATGTAGATAGAAAACAACAGCGGACCTACCACCTACATCACTCCAGATGATATCCTCACCTCCGATGAACACTCACCATCGAGGAAAACGTACTGGGTTCTATTACTTAAGAAGTCTTCGAGCCACTCACATATTTGGTAACCAATCACATATGCTCGTACCTTAGTTAGGAGTATGCAGTGGGTCACAGAGTCAAATGCTTTCCGGAAGTCAAGGAATATGACATCCGTCTGATACCCTTCATCCATGGTTCGCAAGATATCATGTGAAAAAAGGGCGAGTTGCGTATCGCAGGAGCAATGCTTTCTAAAGCCGTGCTGATACATGGACAGCAACTTGTCTGACTCAAGGAAATTCGTTATATTCGAACTGAGAATATGTTCGAGAATCCTGCAACAAACCGATGTTAAGGATATTGATCTGTAATTCTGAGGCTCCGTCCTTCTGACATTCTTATATACAGGTGTCACCTGCGCTTTATTCCAGTCGTTCGGGACTTTACGTTGGGCAACAGATTCGTGATAAATGCAAGCTAAGTGAGGAGCCAATGCAGTAGAGTACTCTCAGTAAACCCGAATTGGAATCCCATCAGAACCTGGCGATTTATTTATTTTCAACCCATTCAGCTGCTTCACAACCCCAGGTATGTCTATTACTTTGGCCTCCAAACGGGAATCTCTACGAGACTCAAACGGCGGGATGTTTGTACGATCCTCCTGCGTGAAAGATTTCTCAAATGCTAAATTTAAAATTTCAGCTTTCGTTTTATTGTCTTTCGTTGTAATATTGTGTGTTGATAAATAAAGTTGATGAGTGCAGCTGACAGCAACTTACTTTGGCCACTTTCCGCAACCTAATCCGCTCCGTCCTGCTAGCTCAGGCATCTCAAAGACAAAATATACATTCCCTGTATGTGGTCATTCGTAACTGGAGAGAAATAAAAATGTTGGAATATAGGACGCAAAGCAACTAATGGAAACGGCTAGAGATATCAAGGAAACTATCGAAGCATCGACGTGTAAATTATTATGACTCTGGTTAGTGTTAGTCACTGTGTTTTTCTTACGTACGCTGAAAAATTCCGTATCAAAATCTATAATGAATATAGTCACTGCCCTTCTTCTGAAACTCAAATGACTTATCACAGAGGAATGCACAATAGCATCATAAGGATGCCATGACAATGTCAAGCTGTGCATTGGGTGCTTGCAAGGCCTATACTTTCTTATAATGACAGGCTTAACGTCAGAATACAACCTTGTCAAGTGCACAGTAACTTTGCATTTATCTTCCGTTTGCTATCATCTGACTCAAACAATTCCGTTTTTATTGTAGTGTTCCTTCTAATTTCGAAGATGAAATATAAAGATCTGCAAGGCCTGATTAAGTTTTTCTGTCCTGGTGCTGAGAAGTTCTTCAGTTAGCTGCTCTACAGCTAAATGTACTCGTACACGATAGCTTTGCATACTAGCGCAGTATTATGACGACCAGGAATTCGTTTGAACGTGATTATTACGCAATTATTACGTCGTACGCACAGACGACCAGCTCTTGCGTTGAGAAAGAATCTGCTTTCGTCGCTGAATCCCACGGCGTGCCATTCCCTCTTACTACTGAATCCATGTCGATCCGTACACGTCAATGCTGTGGCATTAGTGGGAGACGGGCTAGAGGTGCGTGTGCCCGTTTTCCCATTGCTAATAACCGATTGACAAGTCTGAGGTCAGAAGCCATCTTATCTGTGTTGTGGTAGTCTCAAGCTCTACCGCTGACGCCCTTACAATACGTCGGACGAGCGTCTGTGCTGCGTCTACATCCTGAATGTCGTCCACAGGTGTGAGGAAGTTTACGTGACCGCTAATTCTAGCATCGTTGCATAAGTGTTACAGCATGTAAAACTGGAATAGCAGTTCTCGGAAAGAACCATCTCGCCATTCGGAAGGCAACAATTTGACCCCTTTCAAAATCGCTCATTTGGCTGTAGGAAGCACGAGCGCCTCCTCATCATATGGTTGTCGGCTTGTTTCACACCCTACCACCAGCTTGAGCCTTCTGGGTATTAAAGGGAGGAAACATATGGCGCTAGGATAGCTGTTCCACTACGCTGTCAGCGGGTGACGTTGAATCCATTAGCACTAAATTTACAATTCCCCATGTGGCACATGCCGCCATCGAATCATACGAAGACGTGAAAACACTTAAAGCGCATCAGTGAATCGATATAAACTAACTACTGCGAGTTTCTTATGTGAAAACATTTAAAATGTATCGATAAGCACTTTTATCTCTCAAAGGACCATAGTCACTGACCCTCAGTGTGTAATCTACAGTTTCTATGCGCCTCTTGCTATTGCTATCGGCTTCTGTCTGCCTGCCTGTCTGCTTATTCGTCTACCTGCCTGTTTCGTCTGCCTGCCGGCCACTGTAGTCCATCCGCCATTCCTGCCTCCAAGTGCTATTCGCCGTCCGTCTGTTGGCCGCCATCCGGTGCTCGCCCCCACCCATCACTGTTGTCGTCCGTCCGTCTGCCTGCCTGCTTGTTAGCCGCCGCCCGGAGCTCACCGCCGCCGCTCGGTGCTCGCCGCCGCCGTCCTTCCGTCCGCTGCCATCCGTCCATCATCGCCGCCGCCTGCTGTCTGTCGTCGCCGTCTGTGCGTCATAAGCCTTCCCACCTCCACTGTCATCTACACGTGCCCCTCTCCCTCCCCCAATTCCACTGTCTCTTCCTAGAGTGCTACCCCTGGCCTCCCTCCTTATACCTCGCCTCCTCCCCCTCACTCATCGAGTCACCCGTCTCCTCCCATGCTGTTTATCCCCACATCTACACCCTTACCCCAGCCTCCACACCCGAATCTGCTCCCTCTCCTGCCCCCACCCTCACATCATACGCCACTGCTGCCGCCTCTCGGGTGGTCGGCTTCCCTTCTCTCACCCCCCTCATCATTTCATCATCTGTATCCCCCACCCACATCACATCACGCTGGGCCACCATCACCACCAATAAACCAGCCACATCTCCCAGCACCACAAGGACCTACGAGATCTACCACCACCACCTCCCTCTCCTCCCTGTCCATCTCCCTTCCTCCCAACCTACACTCTCCACGAAACCCCAGAAGTGTGTCTTTGACAACTCTGCTACCACCACTTCCCACAAAAAAGTCACCAACTCCCCCCCCCCTCCCGTGCCATTGTCTCCATGGACACCACCCCTCCTCCCACCACCCATTCCATAGACACTTTCGACCTGTCAACCCCAGACCCAATGTTCCTTGATGCCCGTACCCTTACCATGGAGATATGTAAGTATTTACCTGGTGCTCCCATCTCCCAACTGATTCCCCATAGGGACTCAGTCTGCATCAAGACCCCTTTCCCTCCTTTCATATGGACCTCCTCCTAAGCCTTCACATGTCCCTGACACCCTTCCTCTCTTCTTGTCAGCCCCAGCCTCCCCATTGCCACCCCCCTCCCCACCTACACCACTGTGATCACAAAGTTCAGCCCAGTGATCACAGAGGATGAGGTGTTGGTGGAACTGAACACACACCTGGACCTGGAAAACTGCTCTGCTCACTGTATCCATAAAGCCTCAGGTCCCACCTATCTCATGCAGGTCTTTTCAGAGTCTGCCCCCTTCATTGAACACCTCCACACCCAGGGTGCCCTGATTTTCACCGCCACTATGCTGTCCAATCCTCCAAATCCCCTCCTCAATCCAACTGCTGGCAGTGCTGCCTGATGTACAAAGATTATCTGACCAACTGCGAAAATCCCTACACCTGTCCTGATAGCAAGGCCTCCCACTTCCTCAAAAACTGCCCTAACCTCGCCACCCCTACTTCCTGTAATACCTGCAATGGCCCCCATCCCACCTACTCCCACTAGTGTAAAGCTAAGCCCCCTCCTGCCACCTGAGCTTAATGTCCCTGTCAGTCCCACTGATTCCCCATCCACCCCAACAATTCCCACCATCCACCCACACAGCTGAAGACGTCATCCAATTCCTTACCATAGTCCTCCAAAACATTCATCATTTCCAACCTCCTCACATTCTCCAACAGATCTCCCTCGCTGCCCACTCTGTCTTTCATGTGAATATCTTTGTCACTACCACAACCCACCCCACTTCACTTTCACCCACCTCGACACCCTAGTGTAAGCCTCTTCCTCACATTTCTTCACTCCACCCTCTACCGGTTGTGGTGTGGAATGAGTGTCGCATCCTATTCCTCAACATCTGTTCCTTCGGCACCAACAAATATCTACTCATGGACACCATCTCTGACCACCAGGTCGATGCCTTGCTCCTGAACGAAATCTTTCCCCACCCCCACCCCCCATACCATCTGCACCTCTCCCTATATCCTCCACTTCTTGGTCCTCGAGAGCAGGGTGGAGTTGCACCTTAAGCACATCCCCATCTGGCCATAACCCCTCCTCAATGACCCAACTGAACATTTTATTTTCGGCATCTTCTTCGTCTCCATCACCATTACCTGTGCCATCATCTATGTCTGCCCCACTGCTCTTCTTCCCTATGACTCCATCTCCCACATTGACGGATTCTTCTCCACCTGTGTGATTGCCGCCGCCATCATCATCCATAGCCACTCCCTCACTGCCCTTCGACGATGACATGAGCCCTCCCCACGATCTAAGGTGACCTTGTTCCCCTACACCAGCACACCTGTCCCAAAAGCAACACCACCACTGGTGTTGTCATTGTCTCCACCAACCTCCTTGGGCACGTTGCCACTGGCATCCTTTACCCCACAGGTAGTGCCCATCTACCCGTCCTTCTCACCACAATGTCTGCTCACCACCCCTTGTAGCTCCCTGCCCTGCACCTCCTCCCAAGGTAGTCCATGACTACCATCGTGCCAACTGGGTTGCCTACACGGAATCCATCGCCAACCAGGTCGATAGCCACCCTGTTACCTACCACCATCCTGATGACATCATCCACACCTCGTCCTTCCTTCAGCAGGCCATAACCGATGCCATCGAGGCCCATCCCTACCAAAACCATCCATCCCCACCATCCCACTCTCCCTCCATGCGCTATCCTCCTTCTCCATGAATCCCACTGCCTCTGTCGCTCCTTGAGCTCTCATGACAAGGATACACACCAACACCACCGGTAAATACAGTGACACTTCTGGAGCCTTATTACAGCGTAGAAGCTCTGGGTTTGGCGCCAGACATGTACATGAATCGGCGCTACCCTCACTATCAGCTCCTCCAAGTACTGGTCTGCCTTCCATCACCTTACTGGTTTCCATTCTGTACTCCATTACTCCCTTCTCCACAACGACTGCCCCTTCCCGACAACCTTCTTACCCTTCCTACCAACTATAGCCTGGTTTTGTCCCCCCCCCCCCACCCTCCCCTGGGCCTCCTTCTTCTCCCAGAGTGGATTTTCCTCCTTCCCCCTGAGTCCCTGCACCCCCTCCGTTGCTGTTTTCCTCTCTCGTCCATTCCTTCCCCAGCCCCGTTTTGGTGTGGTTCCACTTCATTGCCCTTCCTCTCCCTTCCTTCTCGCCTCCTTTTGTCTTCTCCCTTGTCCCCCTCCCTCTGGCAGATCCTCACAGGTTTTTATTTATTATCAAAGTGTGCTGAGTTTAAGCTGTGTTTGGTGCTGTTATACAGTGTCATCAAGTGATGTGGTTTCAATTGTGTGCATGATTGTTCGTGTGATTTTTATACTGTGGCCAACATTTAACTTGTTTTCGCCTACAGTGTTTTTTAAGTGTGCAGGAGATTGCCAGCTGTGTTCTTTTTAACTTTATGTCGACTTTTTAGCTGTCCCCCAGTGCACGGCCCCGTATTAGTGTGTATTTTAACTCCCATCACCTTCCTTTATAGTGTTTTTAGTGTCCCTATTTTTGTTCCCCTTTTCTATAAAAGATAGCCTTCTGTATTTGTAAAGCCCTTTGACTGAAGAGCAGTGGACTCTGCTGCTGCCAGCCCTCCCCTGCCTGTGTGGGGCAGGGGAATGAAATTACAATAAAGTAAAAAAAAACAAATAGGCTGCAGGGCATGTCTCAAGCAAATTGCTCTGAGGCGAACCATCCAATTGAAGTATTTGGTGGGTAGAATAGGTCAGCGAGAGCTGCATGGTCAGTGGACAAAATGAGACAGTCTGTTTATCCGCTTGATGCCATGAGGACGTGCCGATGTGTTTAGTAAAGACCAGGGGTCTGCATATTACGGCTCGCTGGACAACACTTCCGGTTTTTGGAACAGTGTCTACAAAGAAGCAATTGAATTTGCTTGGCGGATAATTTAACTAACAGAGACAAGGGGTTTCCTCTTAGCAGGACGTGGAAACCTGTAACCATCACGCATCAAAACGGAACGTTCTTCGGTGCAGCCAGCCCAAGTATTCGAATATCGTCCATGAGTGCGATGTATAGTTGCCGCCAGTGTTCTGCTTAGGGCGGCGCCACCTGCCCAGTCTTGGAGGGCTGCAACTGTGATGGGCTGCGCATGCGCCGTGTATGGTACGGAAGCCTTTATAGGACGTCGATTTGCAGCTTGGCGTCGTTCTATACCGGGACTCATCATCAGAAGCAGCATTTTCCTAAAGATGTCGAGCAGTTGGATAATCGAAATATCGAATCGAGTTGATTTTATGATCCAGCAGTAAACCTGAAGAGCCTTTCAAGCAGCTGTTAAAGCTAGAAATTTAACTGGTGATTATGCTACGTCTTTTTTTCCACAAATCTTGAAACATAGACGTAACCAAATATCTCTATACAACTTCCTTCTAAAATAGGACGAACTGTACTATAAATAAAAATTGCAATACTACATAATAAATCTGTTAGAATACCTACTTTTTTGTAACCAAACGCATTGACGTATTTGAAATGGATTCCCAGAGAAAAAAAAATGTTTCACTTAACGAGTGTTGATCACGATTAAGCTTCAGTAGAGAATCCTCCTCATTAAGCGAAGTAACACTGTACAGTGTAACATTTCAATGCAAATTTCATACAAAATAGTAGCAAAATCAGATGTTTTTTACTTTATGACCAAATAAGACACACATTAAATGACACTCATAATGTAACTGAACATTTAAACAGTCATCAATTATGAGAATTCCTGAAAATTTACCGTGCCTAAGTGACAGACATAAGCAATTTACATAATAAAATCAAGCATTGTAATTGTGGTTAGTAAGATTTATGTAGCTCTAACTAGTTACAGTTGTTTGCAGTCGTGGATCAAATCAGATAGTGAAAATTATCATTAATTACTTCAAATGACCATCTCTTAGTTTAGGCTGTATGGTATATTTAATTTTGGAGGATGTTTTTTCACAGAGATAAGTAGTGCAGAAGGTGGAAATGAAGCAGCAAGCAAACTTATTAAACATATAAAACTGTGCGAGTGGAATACTCTTACACAATTCCCAGGAATTGGAATATTGATATTTATAAGAATCGCTACACTGCAAATCAATCATTTCCATTTTAAGTTCTGTGGCAAGAGTTTCTGTATCGATGTTGAAAGTATTTTGAAGAAATCTTGATAATGTTTGCAGTTCCATCGAAATATGAAAAATGAGATTCCAAATTAGTTTTTGAAGCTCTCGAAGTTTCACTTTGCGAAATCTACCGGATATGGAATCTCTGGTTAATGACTGATTGTTTTGCTTGAATTAAAATGCGTGAAACATATTTTGTTCAGTCAAAACTAAAAGTAAACAATTTTTTGTTGAAGGGATTTAATATGAGTGTACATACAGGCAGTAGCCGGTTTTCTCCTCTGACTTTTAAATTAGAGTTGTTCATGTATTAAGTTAAATGTGTATAAAATGATAACTTCCACAGTCACCCTCTGATTGGTAACTCAGCCAGAGGACGCTCTCTTTCATCAAGAAAATTTCGATTTTTGTTCGCAGCCCAGAAAAACAGCGTCAGGGATTTTTCATGACGTAGCTAAAACTTGATTAATGATGCAATGTGCCTTTACTGATTTTGATCCACCGTCATTTTTTTTTACCAATTTTGATATGAGAGTGACAACTTTATTTTCTCCCCATAGACGTTTCCTACCATCAATTGTGATACATGTGTGTATGTCTGAAGGAACATTGCATCGATCTTTACAGACTCTGTCCAGCAAAGACATTGTACTAGTGTATGCTGAGATGATTGCTCAATGGCACTACATTTGAGTTCACAGTTTCATTGGAACATGTGGGATATATAATTTATGTTCAGATGTCCGGTCTTGCATGCTCATTATTTCATTGCTGTCCACTCTTTGTGATAAGTCATGGGTCTTAATACGAACATATTATGATTTTCCTTGTCTTTGTATATGTATTTTCATATTAACAATACCAGAGAAGGGAAGTTGCTACTCAGCATATAGCGGAGATGCTGAGTCGCGATAGGTACAACAAAAAGATTCATACAATTATAGCTTTCGGCCATTAAGGCCTTTGTCAGCAGTAGACACACATACACACACGCACACACACACTAACACAAACGCAACGTGCACACACGTCTGCAGTCTCAGAGAACTGAAACCACACTGCAAACAGCAGCACCAGTGCTTGGTGGGACTGGCGACTGGGTGGGGGTAAGGCGGAGGCTGGGGTGGTGAGAGGGAGGGGATAGTATGGTGGGAGTGGCAGTGGCAGTGAAATGATGGTTGAGGCCAGACCTCACCCATCCAGCCACCTTCCCTGTTTCTGTTCCAGCACTACACAGCCATAATTTCACTGCCACACCCAGTCTCTTTATTTCTTCTTTATATTTCTCTCCTTTCCGCTACTTACCCCTCCCCCCTCCATACGTTCTCTCCTGCCCTTCATGTAAACTGCAATACTTCACTGACCACCACTCCCATCATAGTATCCCTAACCCTCCCCACCTCAGCCTCCTCCTTACCCCCACCAAGTCGCCAGTCCCATCATGCACTATTGCTGCTGTTTGCAGTGTGGTTTCAGCTCTCAGAGACTGCAGACGTGTGTGCAAGTAGCGTTTGCATGAGTGTGTGTATGTGTGTGTGTGTTTGTGTGTGTGTGTGTGTGTGTCTGCCGCTGACAAAGGCCGTAATGGCCGAAAGCTGTAACTCTGTGAATCTTTTTGTTGTGTCTATCGCGACTTACCATCTCTGCTATATGGTGAGCAGCAACTTTCCTTCCCTGGTATTGTTATCTTCCATCCTGGATTTTCCAGCGTTTTATATTCATATGAAGACCCATGGTCCATTAAAAGGGCACTGGTAAGTGAAAAAGGAGGTTTTTCATGCATTTTTTGAACAATATATAATCAGCACTCATACAATTCGGATTTCTTACGTACTTACTTTCACTCTTCTCATATTTATTGAAACCTTTACATGATTTCACTTAAGAATCACATTCTGGAACGAACTGCGCTTCTCTTTAACTATGTTTCAAGCTGAAAGAGAATATACTACCTTTAATCGAAATTTTTAGCCTGCCAGGTAAGTTTGCATTACAGTGTAGTCCCATGGCATATGGGTGCAGCGACGAATACACTGATATTTGCTATCACAGTAGCTCAGATCTTTGCAGTTTATTGGGTGTTGTATGATGTGGAGTGCAAACACATATGCCCTCCATGAATGACACCTATGAGATTTAATTCATAGACACAGATAGCTACTCGCTACATGAGATCTGTTGCAAGGATTGTGATTTCAGTTTTTCCTACGTTCAGTTAATGTCAAACCCCTCTTTGTACTATTGTTTGTGCTATGAGGAAGTTACTTCTCCATAAGAAATTTAAAAGAACGCAGGAAATCGGATTCATACTCCTATGAACACACAGGTTCAAGCATAGTGCCAAGCATTCAATACAGATAAAATTATAAATAATTTTATAAATAATAAAATTGAGGCTACGATTTGGTGAGTAATGCAGCAAAATAAAGTTTACTGAAAAGTGTACTCCATTCTGAATGCGTGTGGCATCAACAGTGTCTGACGTACAAGTACTGAACGTTTTCTTGGAGCATGGATAAGAGCGTTTGGGACAAATGGGAAGGAAGTATTTAATAAAAGAAAGCTCATCTCGTACCTCCGCTCTAAGAATTAATACACTCGTAGAATTTTAACCTACAAAAAATGTCGAACACCCACAGGTAAGTCTTTATGTAATATATGTAATTAAACGGCTGTAACACGTTCATGGTGAATATGCTGCAAGACGATGGATAAACTTTGAGTCAAATTCACCAATCACAGATTAATTATACTAATGATATTCACGGGCGATGTCAGACAGTTTTTCGGTCGGAGATACTTCAGCAGTATTGAAGATAGCACCCTGTAAATAACGGGTGCGAATTTCATTAGACGTTACTGGTCTCATCCACTTAGATGTGTCATGTTCCTTGGCTTCCAGAAAAAACAGTTTACCCATTTGTTAGCAGAGACTCATTTTTAACATGACTAAGCTGCCGCTGCTCCATCTCGCTGTGAGTATAAACGTCAGCTACTACAAACACTCTCTGAATGACGGATCGTCAGGTAAGACAGATACGTTAGCTTTTACGGGCTTTGCCCTTCTCAGGTAAGACATTCCGTGTGCGGTGGGCGAAAAGTGATGTGCAAACAATAAACATACATACAAGATATTAACTGGAAACCATTAGGACCAAAGCGATATATTTGGACTGGTTGGCTCAAAAGGCTCTGAGCACTATGCGACTTAACTTCTGAGGTCATCAGTCACCTAGAACTTAGAACTAATTAAACCTAACTAACCTAAGGACATCACACACATCAATGCCCGAGGAAGGATTCGAACCTGCGACATTAGCGGTGGCTCGGCTCCAGACTGTAGCGCCTAGAACCGCACGGCCACTCCGGCCGGCTTTTGACTGGTGTAAGGCATGTTATGTAGCGAACGAATTACAAAGGTGATGGGCCAAACTCAAAGTTTTTACTTCCTCTCCCTGAACATTAATTTTCATTCCAAATTTATTTTTTATTCCGTTTCCTGCTTACTCTGTGATAATTTGTATCTTGAGACAAAACTGATAATAAAGTAGTAATCTGAAAATCTTTATGCATCAATTTCTAATTTTACATGTCCAAGCACTTTTTTACCTGCTCCTTCCCTTTAGTACTCTGGCACAAACTAGAGAAAAATCGTGTCCGTAGTCAACTGAAGCATTATTCTTGGCTGCCATATCCTTTACCTTTCAGTTGGTGTATCGGTCTATCAGTTTCAAATTAAATCATATCCCCTTAAGTAGTCCCCCTTAACTCCGTTAAACTGGAGCGTCCCATCACCTTGTTCCCACAGAACTGCATAAAAACACGAATTTCCGCTTAATGCAGTAATTTGTTTCTTGTTAAAAGCAAATAAACGCTAAGATCTGCTTCCTTTAATTCTTACTAAATTAGTAATCACATTTTGTGTAACGAATTCGTATGTTTTAAATCTGTTATATTCGTAGTGGAGATATTGAAGTTAGATTTTGAAGAGCTATGTAAATAAAACATGTTAAGTCATTTCTTGAAAACTTGTTTGGTATTCGTTTGGGTAATAATAGCATAACGATATCTTAAACGGTTCGGGAGATACCTGAGGTGAACGTCTTTGCTTAATAACCCTTGTAACTCTGCGTTTGTAGAGGGTGTTGGTCTTGCGTGTAACATAAATGTTAGTACATAAATGTGTTGACTTTGTTCTTCATAATAATTCATCCAGCGTCCTATTTCTTACTCATTATCTAACCTTCTTCTGTGGTGAAACTATCTGACTTTCGGTTGGTAACGCTGTATCCACCACTCTCGAGGTCCTGTTCTTCATGGCATCGCACTTCACTAACTAGCACTATATCTCCCCCTCTTTTTCAAATTTCCTAACTTCAATACCACAGAACCACAGAAAGTGATCTACACTGAGGAGCTAAAGGTACTGGTATAGGCATGCCTATTCAAATACAGAGATATGCAAACAGGCAGAATACGGCGCTGCGGTCCGCAAGGGATATATCAAGAGGCAGAGTACGGCGCTGCGGTCGGCAACGCAATCATCAAGTGTCTGGCACAGTCGTTAGGTTGGTTACTGCTGCTACAATGGCAGGTTATCAATATTTAAGTGAGTTGTAGTCGGCGCACGAGAAATGAGACACAGCATCTGCGAGGTAGCGATGAAATGGCATTTTCCGGGAAGACCATTTCACGACAGTACCGTGAATATCAGAAATCTGGCAAAACGTCAAATCTCCGGCATCGCTGCGGCCGGAAGAAGACACTGCAAGAATGGGACCAAAGACGAAGGAAGAGAATTGTTCAACGTGACGGATGTCAAAACCTTTCGCAAACTGCTGCAGATTTCAATGCTGGGCCATCAACAAGTGCCAACGTGCGAAACATTCAACGGAATATCATCGAGATGGGCATTCGGAGCAGAAGACACACTCATGTACGCTTGATGACTGTGAGACACGAAGCTTACGCCCCGTCTGAGCCCGTCACTACAAAATTGACCTGTTGATCACTGGAAACATGTTGCCCGGTCGGACGAGTATCGTTTAAAATCATGGACGTGTACGGGTATGGAGACAGTCACAGGAATCCATGGAACCTTCATGTCAGCAGAGGACTGGGGCTCTGTAATCGTGTGGGCCGTGTGGAGTTGGAGTGATAAGGGACTCTTGATACGTCTAGATACGACTCAGACAGGTGACACGTACGTAAGCATCCTGTCTGATCACCTACATCCATTCATGTCCATTGTGCATTCCGACGGACTTCGGCAATGCCAGCAGAATAATGTGACACACCACACGTTCAGAAGTGCTACAGAGTGGCTCCAGGAACACTCTTCTGAGTTTAAACGCTTCCGCTAGTCACCAAACTCCCCAGACATGAACATTATCGAACATATCTGGGATGCCTTGCAACGTGCTGTTCAGAAGAGACCTCCACCCCTTCAAACTCTTACAGATTTAGGGACAGACAGTACCCTCCAGCACTACTTCAGATGTTAGGCGAGGCCATGCCACGTCATGGTGCAGCACTTCTGCGTGCTCGTGGAGGCGCTACACAATATTAAGCAGGTGTAACAGTTTATTTCGATTTTCAGTGTAACATTATTTTATCTAGCTCGAAGAGAGTCAGATTTGTTTCTTTTGATGACAAAATTCACCTTACTGATATAAATGGGTAATCGTCCATCGTGGATCACTGAAATCCATGTGACTATAAACTACTTCGCAGTCGAGTACGATTTTAATAAAATTTTCCTGACCACTTCTTGCCTGAGACTGGAATTCGGGACTATTTACCTCTGCAATATTATGTCCGAAAGGATGGTAGTAGTACGGTGGTTTTGAGTGTACAGCCCAGGTGATGTGTAAACTGTCCGTCTTATCTCCTATACCTGCCAATCAGACAACGATTTATGATAATACACACACACACACACACACACACACACACACACGCACACACGCAATTACAGAAACTGGGCTAGGAGTGTACGACTGTATTATTTACATCTGCTACAAACATCTCTGACCCTTACAGTATATAAAAAATTTTAAGAACTTCAGTTGATCGATACTCCGTGTTGTCTTGTGACAGCCAGAGCGAGAGCACCAGCAGCAGCGAGTACTGTTTGTATAAAGCGTTTATTTTGCATTTTGTTTACGACCTTCCACTAAGGAAGGGATTCTATTTGTGTTTATCTGCTCTGCATAGTAACTAACAGTTCTTGATAAAACTTTACGTAGTTTTCGTGTTAGATTTCTTAGTGTTTTCTTGATCGTTTAGAACAGAAAGCGCCCTAAAACCGTCTTTTGTTTGTTTCGCGGCCGTTAGCCACTAGTCACTTGAATCAGCAGTTGTCTTGTGACAGCCAGAGCGAGAGCACCAGCAGCAGCGAGTACTGTTTGTATAAAGCGTTTTTGTACTTATTTGCTGCGCTTAGCTTTTAAATAGTTTTTCTGGGAAAACCTAGCGTAGTTTTCGCGTCTCGTATTTCAGTGAGTGTTTCTTGATTATCAGAGTAGCTCATCAGAAGATTATCTTGGGAATTTGTCACCGTATAGGGTAGGGTAAACATAGTCATGTGTAGGGACTGTGGTTGTTGTGAGCGGACGCAAGGAGAATTGGCCACTCTTCGGGGGCAGGTGGAGGCTTTGTCTGTTAGGCTCATCGAGCTCGAGGCGCAGGCGTCGGCTCGTAGTGGCGTTGGGGCAACTGTGGTGAGACCTATGCCTACTTCGGTGGCCTTGGAATCACATGGAACCCCTGATGTCGCTGCGTCTTCCGGCAGTGAGCATCTTACCGGTCAGCCATCACTCCAGGGTGAATGGCGGACAGTGGTGGGCTCGCGCGTGCCTGGCCGAAAGGCGAAGGTGGGATCTGGCCGCGTGGCAGCTGCCTTACCCCTTTCCAACAGGTACGGGGTGCTTCCTAGTGGTGATGACATCGTTTCCGAGCCACCACAGGATGCCTCGCCTGTTGGGCCAGTGGCCGATTCTCCGGCAAGGTCCCGACAGTCACAGAGGGCGGGCCTATTAGTTATAGGGAGCTCCAACGTTAGGCGGGTTATGGAGCCCCTCAGGAAAATAGCGGGTAGGTCGGGGAAGAATGCCAGTGTGCACTCGGTGTGCTTGCCGGGGGGTCTCGTCCGTAATGTGGAGGAGGCCCTTCCGGCAGCTATTGAACGCACTGGGTGTGACCGGCTGCAGATAGTAGCACATGTCGGAACCAATGACGCCTGCCGCTTGGGTTCTGAGGCCATCCTTGGTTCCTTCCGGCGGCTGGCTGATTTGGTGAAGACAACCAGCATCGCACGCGGAGTGCAAGCTGAGCTTAATATCTGCAGCATAGTGCCCAGAGTCGATCGCGGTCCTCTGGTTTGGAGCCGTGTGGAGGGTCTAAACCAGAGGCTCAGACGACTCTGCGACTATAATGGTTGCAAATTCATCGACCTCCGTTATTGGGTGGAGAACTGTAGGGCCCCCCTAGACAGGTCAGGCGTGCACTACACACCGGAAGCAGCTACTAGGGTAGCAGAGTACGTGTGGCGTGCACACGGGGGTTTTTTAGGTTAGAGGGACCCCCCCTTGGGCGAAACGATAAAATACCTGACGGCTTACCAGAGAGGACATTATCATCGTTGATAAAGAACGTCCCTCCTCAGAGACCAAAAACAGGAAAAGTTAACGTAATATTGGTAAACTGCAGGAGTATCCAGGGCAAGGTTCCTGAATTAGTATCTCTTATTGAAGGAAATAGTGCGCATATAGTATTAGGAACGGAAAGTTGGTTAAAACCGGAAGTGAACAGTAACGAAATCCTAGACACAGAATGGAATATATACCGCAAGGATAGGATAAACGCCAATGGTGGAGGAGTATTTATAGCAGTAAAGAATTCAATAATATCCAGTGAAGTTATTAGCGAATGCGAATGTGAAATAATCTGGGTTAAGCTAAGTATCAAAGGTGGGTCAGATATGATAGTCGGATGCTTCTATAGACCACCTGCATCAGCAACCGTAGTAGTTGAGCGCCTCAGAGAGAACCTGCAGAACGTCGTGAAGAAGTTTCGTGATCATACTATTGTAATAGGGGGAGACTTCAATCTACCAGGTATAGAATGGGATAGTCACACAATCAGAACTGGAGCCAGGGACAGAGACTCTCGTGACATTATCCTGACTGCCTTGTCCGAGAATTACTTCGAGCAGATAGTTAGAGAACCAACTCGTGAAGCTAACGTTTTAGACCTCATAGCAACAAATAGACCGGAACTTTACGACTCCGTGAATGTAGAAGAGGGTATCAGTGATCATAAGTCAGTGGTTGCATCAATGACTACAAGTGTAATAAGAAATGCCAAGAAAGGAAGGAAAATATATTTGCTTAACAAGAGTGATAGGGCACAAATCGCAGAATATCTGAGTGACCACCATCAAACGTTCATTTCTGAGGAAGAGGATGTGGAACAAAAATGGAAAAAATTCAGAAACATCGTCCAGTACGCCTTAGATAAGTTCGTACCGACTAAGGTCCAAAGCGAGGGGAAAGATCCACCGTGGTATAACAATCATGTACGAAAGGTACTACGGAAACAAAGAAAGCTTCATCATAGGTTTAAGAGTAGTCGAATCATAGCTGATAAGGAAAAGCTGAACGAAGCGAAAAAGAGCGTAAAGAGAGCATTCAACGAATTCGAACATAAAACATTGGCAAACAATCTAAACAAGAACCCTAAAAAGTTTTGGTCATATGTAAAATCGGTAAGCGGATCTAAATCCCCTATTCAGTTACTCGTTGACCACGATGGCACCGAAACAGAGGACGACCGAAGAAAGGCAGAAATACTGAATTCAGTGTTCCGAAACTGTTTCACTGCGGAAAATCGTAACACGGTCCCTGACTTCAGCCGTCGCACGGACGCCAAAATGGAATATATTGAAATAAACGATATCGGAATTGAAAAACAACTGCTATCAATTAGTAGCGGAAAAGCATCCGGACCAGACGAGATACCCTTAAGATTCTACAGTGATTATGCTAAAGAACTTGCCCCCTTTCTATCAGCAATTTATCGTAGATCGCTGGAAGAACGTAAAGTACCTAGCGACTGGAAGAAAGCGCAGGTCGTTCCCATTTTCAAGAAGGGTCATAAATCAGATGCGAATAATTATAGGCCTATTTCGCTTACGTCAATCTGTTGTAGAATAATGGAACATGTTTTGTGTTCTCGTATTATGACGTTCTTAGATAATACAAATCTCCTTCATCATAACCAACATGGATTCCGCAAACAGAGATCATGTGAAACTCAGCTCGCCCTATTTGCCCAAGAAATTCACAGTGCCGTAGACACTGGCGAGCAGATTGATGCCGTATTCCTGGACTTCAGGAAGGCATTTGATACGGTTCCGCACTTACGTTTAGTGAAAAAAATACGAGCTTACGGAATATCGGACCAGGTTTGTGATTGGATTCAGGATTTCCTAGAAGAAAGAACACAACATGTCATTCTTAACGGTTCAAAATCTGCAGATGTAGAGGTAATTTCGGGAGTACCGCAAGGAAGCGTGATAGGACCCTTATTGTTTACAATATACATAAATGACTTAGTTGACAACATCGGTAGCTCCGTGAGGCTATTTGCAGATGACACGGTTGTCTACAAGAAAGTAGCAACATCAGAAGACTCGTACGTACTCCAGGAAGACCTGCAGAGGATTAATGCATGGTGCGACAGCTGGCAGCTTTCCCTAAACGTAGATAAATGTAATATAATGCGCATACATAGGGGCAGAAATCCATTCCAGTACGATTATGCCATAGGTGGTAAATCATTGGAAGCGGTAACGACCGTAAAATACTTAGGAGTTACTATCCGGAGCGATCTGAGGTGGAATGATCACATAAAACAAATAGTGGGAAAAGCAGGCGCCAGGTTGAGATTCATAGGAAGAATTCTAAGAAAATGTGACTCATCGACGAAAGAAGTAGCTTACAAAACGCTTGTTCGTCCGATTCTTGAGTATTGCTCATCAGTATGGGACCCTTACCAGGTTGGATTAATAGAAGAGATAGACATGATCCAGCGAAAAGCAGCGCGATTCGTCATGGGGACATTTAGTCAGCGCGAGAGCGTTACGGAGATGCTGAACAAGCTCCAGTGGCGGACACTTCAAGAAAGGCGTTACGCAATACGGAGAGGTTTATTATCGAAATTACGAGAGAGCACATTCCGGGAAGAGATGGGCAACATATTACTACCGCCCACATATATCTCGCGTAATGATCACAACGAAAAGATCCGAGAAATTAGAGCAAATACGGAGACTTACAAGCAGTCGTTCTTCCCACGCACAATTCGTGAATGGAACAGGGAAGGGGGGATCTGATAGTGGTACAATAAGTACCCTCCGCCACACACCGTAAGGTGGCTCGCGGAGTATAGATGTAGATGTAGATGTAGATTAACAAACGAGAAAGTGAAATGTTAGTCAGTCTATGTTAAATGTTCATGGAGCGAGATATTGTGAGAAGTAGTAAGTTTAAGTCAGCACACTGAACTCCGATGCGCTAACTTACGATGTAACACAACGAAACTCAATCTTAATCCTTGTGTTTTCTGTGTATATAATGGCTGCTTTTGACAGCTAGGATTGTGTTGATATAAGTTATATTTCTGGTCAGGCATTTGGAAGATAAACATGATCTCCTGCAAACACGCTGTAGTTAGTATACCTGGGTGGAGGATGCGAATCACTGTTGGACGCAAAAGAAACCAACCCACACCTGGTGGGTTAGAGAGTAACGAAAACATATTCTCGTACAAAATCTTTATTAAATTTGCATATATTTAAACACATAAACCAATGCTTTCATTATGTCTGTTTGACGTAGTTCTGACAACACCCAGCTTAATTTTTAATTTATAATTCATATTGACATGTGGTTAACATTGTTCTTCTTCCAACCAGTGATTCGATAAATATAAAGGAGCCATGTTCTCAAATTCCAGTACATATCTAATTCTTTTGTCGTAAACTATCTGTCTTATACCCTTAACAATAAGCTGTGTTCCTATTTACAATTCTTCCAGCTGTATGTATACTGGGGTTTTAATTTTGTCCTTTATTTTCTACTTCACACTTCTTGGGTACATGTTATTTTACTCTTCTCTTACACATTCTGTGCAGAACGTTAAGTTTCCCGCTTTTCCGAACGAACTGCCATTAAAAGTGGTTATTTCGTTAATTTTAAGCCCTACAAATGTCTTTTCAGATTGTTCATTTATACACGAGTCCGTTACTTTCTGCGGGTACTCCCACGTATTTCGCCTTTAAATTGCTGTTTACAGTTAATGGAGGTATCCTGTATTCCCGAGGCATACTCAGATTCTTCCACGTGCTGTGTTTAAAGTCATTCGATGCTTGCACATCTGCGTTAGTTCTGTTTTCTATAACAGTTTATATTTTTCCACCATGAAAGTTTCCTTCATTGAATACTAAAGAGTACATATTGTTTACTTCGACCTCTTCCATTTCCCGTTTTCATTTGTTTGTGGATAACTCCACTTCTAGAAGTAATTTTTTTAACAGGGAAAAGTTTAACTCCCTTCAAAACTTCTTAGAAAGCAGTCCTACTATTGACACATCTCAAATTGATGGTACTGAAGAGAAGAATGTCCTGGATTGTTGTATCCTGTGGTAATACCTCACACATAATTCACAGGTGAATAGTTAAGACTATAGACATAAAGGACACAGATTATGATCATTTCTTCTTGGTCTTGATTGCTCTGTTCAACATGGCACAATAACTGTTCTATAAGGTATCTCGTGATACATTCCACATAGAAGCAATTGACGCAGAGAACATACTGTAAACCAGATGAAAAATACCCGTGTCAGAGTACAAAAAAGATGAATATGCTCTTCTTCTCTCTTTAGCTTCCATTGAAATTGTCTTCATCTGTGTCTCTTCCTTTTTTTATTATCAGTTTCTCCCTCCCACCGTCACTATCTCCTCCGTATTTCTCTCACACTGGTAACCTCTTGGCTCAATTCCGCCGACACTGTATCAGTCCTACTACCTCTCAGCACAAAAAAAAAAGACGCGAATACCCTTGCAGGCCAAAATTTTTGGTGAGGAAGGAAGAATGAGGACTGACGCATCCGGTACCGCAATTTTCTGTCAGAGTATTTCGAAAAGGGGTATATTTTCATCAGTTCTTTGCTCCAACAAGAGAATTTTTACGCTGCTCAGTCCTTTTCCCTGAAACAATAGGGTATCCTGCTTGTATAACACGAATTCTTGAGGTCAGTAACGATTTCACATCTTATTTTCATTCCTTGACATATTCATATGCTGTGCTACATATAAACAACAAATAAGTACCCACTAGAAAGCTAACAATAAAATCAGTTGTTTAATATATTTTTCTTGATACTTTGCTCATGGATTGCAGATCATTAAATAAGCCCGGCTTATGATTTATACCTTAAAAAAGTAAAACTGTTATTACATGTATTTTTACGAAGTTTCTCTCTTTCCAGTCTTACATAGCTTTTGTCAGACATTTTAATGTTCCTTCAGACATGTTAGGAGATTTTACGCCACTTTTGTCATTGCGGTAACATTCTGGGCTTTATTAGTATAGGCATGAAGTGCCAATATTACAGAGAGAGCGCGGCATAAAGCTTATTGGTGAAAAAGTGCTGACTATAAACATTGCTTGATGGCCACAGAGCCTTTGCGATGACCGTAGACCTCATGCTATGTTTTCACTACGTCAGCTAAAACTACCTTTTCACTTCATCTAGATGTTATATGCTTATTTTAAGTGTATAAGCATGGTAACTATTAACGTCTAAATCTCAGAAATTGATTATGGTATCGAAAAATGTTTCAAAGTTCTCAGAGAACATCATCTCAGGAACAAATGTCGACAATTCGCCGTGACCAGAAATAACATAACTGGTCATCACCAGAACTTGTGTTTTATGTACCCAGTATCATGAGCGTATCTTGATAACCGTTCAGGTTTTCGAAAACGAAAAATCGCGTTCTTAGATGAATGTGTAAGGAATGAACAGTTAAAATTTGACCCTTTTGCTATGCTTAGTTATTTACATAATTGCGGCCAAGGCGGTAAAACTGGTAAAAAATACTTTTTGGGGTTTTCTGCATAAGTACAGTTACTTTTAATCGTTGTATCCCAGAATCGGACAGTGTTTTCGAGAAATTTTCGAGTTCTCCGGGTATTTAATCTGAAGAAAATATGGACACATATAACGGAAGTGGCCATCCCCAAAACTGGTACTATTCCCAAAAGTAATGGTTTTTCAGGGCTTGCTCAGGAACTGCCAGTGAGCATCTGGTGCTTTTATAATCAGGCAGCCAACACTTTGGCATCAGAATCGGCCAGCCATATGACACTGGTCTCCAGCCTTCAGGGCAGAGTTGCGCTGTGGGAAGGGTGGTGACCTGGAAGTTCAAAAGGCTACCCCGCATCTGCAGAAGAGTTGCTGACCACTGAGTCAAATACAAGCAGAGAGTCACGTCAGTTGGCTTTCCTGAGAAGGTAGCTTGCTTCCCAGATATGCCGTTGGCTAAACGGCAAGATGGCGGCTACAGTGTAACACTTGTTAAGTTAGGCTCTCGAAATGTAGTTGATTTCGAAGGTGCTCTCGTAGGTGTTTTTGTCTATTACCAGTGGAAATTGTGTGAACAACAGTGTTCTGTGCAGTAGTGCTGTTTTTTTTTCTGTGCGCAACTAATATCGACGCTGGTAAAATGGTCAACAGGAGAGTCAAAACAGTGCGTCCAGCAGCGGGGATGCAGCAGGTGCGGTGGGCCTGCTCCTGGCGGAAGGTGTGGTCGCGGTTCCCGGTATAGCGGAGCTGGTCCGCTCTGAGATAAACACTGCGCTTCGCGATAAAGACAATGTCGATCTGATACCTGGTACTATAGCAGATACAGTAGCGGCAGCAGTATTGGCCAAAATGCGTGAAACTGTTGAGGCTAATAATGCCGAAATTACAACATTAAAACAGTCCGTGTCTGAATGCGAGAAAAAGACAGAGAATTGGAAGTAAAACTATCTGCCAAGACAGACGAACTAGAACAGTACCAAAAGGAAATAGTCTACGACTGTTTGGTGTAGCAGAAAATAGAGAAGAAGACACAGACAACCAGCTTATACAGGTTGCACGTGAAAAATTAGTGTTTAAGGCAGACATCGACGGGAGCCATCGGGTGGGACGAAAAGTAACAGGTGCTACCAAACCTCGCACTAAATACTGCTACTCCATTTTCTATACCCCCGCAAGCTCAGGAAATCTCTTGCGATCACCTTTCTTTGTGCACTCGCGGAGTCGCAAACAGGGCGCTCAAAATCTCTGACACCCCTGTGTTATGTCACTTCGCGGTAGCAGCGGCCAGTGCCCCTCGCGGCAGGTAGTGCCTAACAAAGAGACAAACCGGTTTACCAGCCTACACCAGGCTGCTTAGTGGAACGTGTCAGAGCTTTTAGTAGCGCACTGAAACATACAGCCTTTATCTGCACATTACGAAGAACTTAGCCTCCTCTTCAACCAACTAAACTACCACGTAATCTTCTTATCCGAAACGTGGTTAAAACCACACATATCCTCTGCATCTATTCATCTCCCAATGTGCTCATTTCTTAGGGCAGACAGATAAAAAAATCAAGGTGGCGATGTCGGCCCGTATATACGAACAGGTCTCAAAGCGAAAATCTTATGTACGTCAAACCCTGCTGAAGAAAAAGGGGCTGAACTCATGTTCACTGAAATATATACACAAAGTCGGAAGTGCTTGATTGGGATCGTCTACAAGCCGCCAAAAATAAACTCAATGAGCCCTTTTCAGTCGGAATTACATTCACTTCAGTGTCAACACGAACACGTCATCGTAATGGGAGATATGAACATAGACCTGCTAAGAGACCCTCCCTCCCCAATAAACCTAAGAAGATTGTTTACCTGCAATAACGTGAACATTATTCCATTACCACCTGCACATGATACGGCACACAGTCATACTCTTATAGACATAACCGTAACGAAAAAGACTGACAAAGTAAGTGATGTTGGTCAAACCTCGGCCAAAAGCCTCTCAGCACGTGATGTGATATTCCTGGCCTACTCTGTGCGGCTTCCAAAGATCAAATCACGTTACATAACTTGTAGGAACATGAAACGTATTGATCTTGATGCTCCAGCAGCCGATTGCTCAGAAATCCCATATCATCAGATAATCAGAGAACCTACAATCGATGTCAAAATTAATGAACTTGGTGATAAACTACTGCCCTTTATGATAAAAATTCACCTGTACGTACAATCCGTGTAAGAAAATCTCCTGCTCCATGGCTGACAACTGAATTATGTCGGAAGATGAATAACAGGGATGCTGCCCACAGGCGTTCCAAGGCAGATCTGAAACCCGAGCGTTTCGAAGAATATACAAAGCTACGGAACAGAGTGAAATAATGCATTTGCAATGCTAAAATCAGGCACACTCGCTCCCTTGTATGCAGCGATCTGACGCCCACGACTCTGTGGAAGATTCTCCGTAGCTTGGGAGTCGGAAAGACAAAATCGGAAACAGCTTTTCATGTCTGAGCTAACGAAGTAAATGAATTCTTCTCTGCATCTCTGAATACCCATACCGCTGATAATTACCGTCCACAAGAATCCACTACTGACCGCGATACATTACAACTAGAACACATAACAATAAATACGGCAAGAAAAGCCATAACTAGAATCTCTTCTGACGCGGCAGGCAATGACAGTATCAGTATAAGCTTAACTAAGAATGTTGGCGATATCTTAGTACCTGTCTTTACTGACATATTTAATTTTTCCCTAGTGAAAGGAATATACCCAACTGCATGGAAAAGAAGCGTAATTCGACCTATCCTAAGATCGAAAACCCGCAACTACCTAGTGACTACCGACCAATTCGCATACTGCCTGCTGTTTCCAAAGCACTTGAATATATTGTTCATGATCAAATCTCCGAACATCTGCAAGAATTCAACCTATATGACAAATTTCAGTCCGGGTTCCGTAAACACCACAGCACAAACAGTGCTCTAATTAAAGTAACTGATCACTCAAAAAATGCCATCGACAGTCGAAAAGCAATAATATTGACGCTACTAGACTTCAGTAAAGCTTTTCACACCGTTAACTTTGTGATATTGCTCAGAAAAATGCGACAGCTTGATTTCTCAGCTACTGCTGTGAGGTGGTTTGACAGTTATTTAAAAGACAGACAGCAGTGTGTTGCCTGTGTAAATGAAAAATCTGCCTAACATGTCTCCCCAGGAGTGCCACAAGGATCACTTTTAGGGTCACTTTTGTTTTCTTTATATGTCAATGATATTTCGTCGGTTCTCTCATGTAAATATAATTTCTATGCCGGCGACCTCCAGCTTTGACTAAGCGACAGACCTGAAGATATAATCACTGCAGTCACTCAAATGAATGATGATCTGTCTTCAGTGGTGACATGGGCGAAAAACCTGGGGCTTAAACTAAATGCAAAGAAGACACAAGTAATCTTACTAGTTATTCAGAAATTAATAAGTTCAGAACCCCGCGGACGGCTGCCTCCTATGCTCGACGGTATTCGAATACCATATCAGTAAACAATTAAGAACTTTGGTGTAACTTTGGATGAGCATCTCAACTGGGCAGATAATACTGTCGCATTGTGACGGAAGACGTTCGCTTGTCTCTATGGTCTCAAAAAGTTTCGGAACGTATTTTCACACGACGTGAAACGCCAAATCATGTAAGCACGCCTTCTACAGAACCTCCTCTATTGTGATGTAATTCAACAAAGCACGAGTAGTGAAAACAAAAGACGGTTAGAACTAACCATGAATGGCTGTGTGCGTTACACCTGCTACAGTCGACGATATGATCGTGTTAGTGCTTCATACTCCCAGCTAGAGTGGCTGCTGCCGGACAAATTGCGTGACTACCGCACACTATGTCTACTTCACCGGCTCCTCGTCGCTCAAGCGCCCCAGTACCTTGCTTCAGAGATTAAACACCTTTCATGCCATCATAATCGAAACAGGAGGTCACTGTTATCTGGTATCCTAACTGTGCCCACTCAACAAAACAAAAACATTTAAAAACACCTTCTCTGTTACCGCTGTCCGCCTCTGGAACAAACTGTCCCTTACTTTGCGTAAAATGTAATCCCCTGCTGTTTTTAAGAAGAAGTTGAAGCATTTCCTACTATCATCCTCATAAGGTTTTCAACAAAATTAATGTACAAGGCCAATTCTCCCTTCTGTCAAATAGCAAAGCTAATGTCTCCTATCTTGCTCCTTTCTCTTCTTCCTCTTCATCTATATCCATTAGCCACGCAATCTTGTTTTCCTTTATATTTCCTTAACTTTGTTTCATCATATCCCTATTCTTCTCCTCCATTCACCATCACTCTCCCTCATATCCAATACTGCTAGCACTCCTATCTAAAATCTCTATCATAATATCTAATTATAGAATTACTAATCATCTACAAATATAAACTATATGTGTATGTATTTTTCGAAGTGTACCTTTGTAAATGTTTGACTTTTGTACTAGATGTAGTGTAACATGCGTACTAAAACATATGAGAGCCAAATAAGTAGAATGCCTGGTCAGATGTAAGAGAGGGCTTGATGCCGTAATCTTACCACGTTAAATAAATCAATCACTCAATCAAATGCTCCACCTCCCGTGCAGGTGGGGAACATTAAGAGCCTGTGCTAAGGGATTCCGATCTACTTCGTCACTTATATCTCCGGGAGGAGACCATGAGAAAAAGCATGAATAATCAATGGAAGGATAACTCTCAGTGTCGGGGCATGGAATGTCTGAAGTTTGAATGTGGTAGGGAAGCTAGCAAGTCTGAAAACGAAAATATTAATGCTTAGTCTAGTTATAGTAGGAAACTGTGAAGTGAAATGCCAAGAAGACAATGAGTTCTAGTCGGATAAGTACATGAAACATCAACAGCAGCAGAAAATGATATAACGGGAGCAGGATTCATTATGAATAGCACGGTAGGACATAGAGTAAGTTGCTGTAAATAGTTCAGTGATTGAGTTATTCTTATCAGAATTTACAGGGAACCAACAACGACAAGACCGACAACGATAGTTCAAGTACACAAGCCATCGTGGAAAGCTGAACATGAAGAGATAGAGAAAGTATATGATTGTACTGAACAGGTAATTGAGTACATGAAGTTAGATGAAAATATGATTGTCATGGGAGACTTGAATTCGGTTTTAGGAGAAAGAGTAGAACAAAAGGTAACAAAGGATTGTGGACTAGGCACTAGGAATGAAAGGGAAGAAAGAATAATTTAAAATTCCTGGTAGATTAAAACTGTGTGTCGGACGAAGACTCGAACTCGTTAATTCGCCTTTCGCGGCAAGTGCTCTCCCAACTGAGATATCGAAGCACGACTCACAACCCGTCCTCACAGCTTTACTTCCGCCAGTACCTCGTCTGCAGTGAAGAAGAATTACGGAATTTGCTGAATGGAATGAAGAGTGGAGTGGCAACAGAATATGGTTTGAGAATAAATCGAAGAATGACGAAAGTAATGAGAAGTAATAGAAATGAGAACAGCAAAACTTAACGTCCGAATTGTTGATCACTAAGAAGATGAAAAGCCATTCTGCTACCTAGGCATCAAAATAGCCCATGACGTATGGTGCAGGGAGGACATAAAAAGCGGACTAGCACTGGCAAATGGGAATTCAAGGCTAAGAGAAGTCTACAAGTAACAAAGACAGGTCTTAACTTGAGGAAGAAATTTCAGAGAATGTAAGTTCAGAGCACAACATTGCATTGCACTGAAGAGCGGACTGAGGGAACACAGGAAAAGAAGATAATCGAATCATTATAGATGTGGTGGTACAGAAGATTGTTGAAAATTAGGTGGACTGACAAGGCAGCGAATGAGGAAGTTCTCCAGAGAATCGGCGAATAAAGGAAAGTATGGAAAACACTGAAAAGAAGAAGGGACAAAATGGTACGACATCTGATAATACATCAGGGAATATCTCCCATGGTACTACAGCGAGCTGTAGGGGACATAAACTATAGAGGAAGACGGAGACTGGCAATAATTGTGGACGTAGACTGCAAGTGCTACTACGAGACGAAGAGTCTGGCACACGAGTGGAATTCGTGGCGGGCCACAAACCTCTTCTTTTCAAGTATTTCTCTATGCCCACACAGCGTCATTCCCTTCTCCCAAACCATCTATGAACCCGCAACGTACAGCACAAGAAAATTGTTTCACCCCTCTGTATTGATCACGGCGGACCCATAACCTACTACAGGAACATAATTTTTGTATAGCAGGGAAAAGTACAGGCGTAAGTACACACATTTTACTTGTTGGCACTACTGTTATGGCTTATAGACAAGCAGCACCTGTTCATAAGTTTTGTTTGATCTCTGCGCCATGCACTGGAGAAACCAAAAACCGTGTGTATTATTTATCAAAAATGTAAAGATCTGTTCTATAACACTACAAAACACACAAGACATTACTTCTGATCTAAATTACAGCTTAAAGTGCACCTGTCGAAGAGAATAATTTGACTTTTGTACTATAGTAGACAATGTTATTCGCATCTCTAAACTGCCTACATTATTTGTGAAAGCCCCGTTTTAGTTTGGTCAAACCGACACCAAAGTCAGTCATACATTACAGTGAACTCCACGCAAGGGTAAAGACATTTATCTTGTCTACATCTACATCTACATCTACGTGGTTATTGTGCTATTAACAAGAAAGTGCCTGCCAGAGGGTTCAATGAACGACCTTCATGCTGTCTCTCTACGTTCCACTCTCGAACCCACGTTGGAAAAATGAGCAATTAAATTTTTCTTTCCGATACCTGATTTCTCTTATCGTGATGATCATTTCTCCCTATGTAGGTGTGTGCCAACACAATGTTTCCGCAACCGGAGGAGAAAACTGGTGATTGAAATTTCATGAGAAGATCCAGTCGCAACGAAAATCGCCTTTGCTTCAATGATTGCCGCTCCAATTCACATATCATTACTGTGATACTATTTCCTCTATTTCTCGATAATACAAAACGAGCTGCCCTTCTTTGTACTTTTTCGATGTCATCCGTTAGTCCCACCTGATGCGGATCCCACACCTCACAGCAATACTCCAGAATAGGGCGGACAAGCGTAGTGTAAGCAGTCACTCTAGTAGATCTATCGCACCTTCTAAGTGTTCTGCTAATGAATCGCAGTCTTTGGTTTGCTCTACCCACAATATAATCTATGTGATCGTTCCAGTTTAGGTTATTTGTAATTGTAATCCCTAAGTATTTAATTGAATTTACAGCACTCAGATTTGTGTGACCAACGTGTAATCAATATATAGCTATTTTTTAGTACTCATGTGAATAACTTCACACTTTTCTTTATTCAGGGTCAACTGCCACTTTTCGCGCCATACAGATATCTTATCTAAATCATTTTGCAAGTCGTTTTGATCATCTGATGACTTTACAAGACGGTAAATGACAGCAACATCTGAAAACAATCTAAGACGGCTACTCATATTGTATCCTATGTCGTTAATACAGATCAGGAACTATATAGGGTCTATAACACTTCCTTGTGGAACGCCGGATATTACTTCTGTTTTACTCTATGACTTTCCGTCTATTACTACGAACTGTGACCTTTCTTACAGGAAATTACGAATCCAGTCGCGCAACTGAGGCGATACTCCGTAGGCACGCAGTTCGGTTAGAAGACGCTTGTGAGGAACGATGTCGAAAGCCTTCTTGAAACCTAAATTATGGAATCAATTTGACATCCCCTGTCGATAGCACTTATTATTTCATGAGTATAAATAGCTAGTTGTGTTTCACAATAACGATATTTTCTGAATCAGTGCTGACTATATGTCAATAAATCGTTTTCTTCGAGGTACTTCATAATGTTCGAATGCAGTATATGTTCCAAAACCCTACAGAAAATCGATGATAGTGATACAGGCCTGTAATTCAGCGGATTACTCCTACTTCCCTTTTTGGGTACTGGTGTGACTTGAGCAATTTTCCAGTCTTTAGGTACGCATCTTCCTGTGAGCAAGTGGTTGTATATAATTGCTAAATATGGAGCTATTTTATCAGCATATTCCGAGAGGACCCTGACTTGTATACAATCTGGACTGGAGGCCTTGCTTTATTAAGTGATTTAAGCTTCCTTGTTACACCGAGGATATCTACTTCTATGTTTCTCATCTTGGTAGTTGTTCTTGATTGGAATTCAGGAATATTTACTTCGTCTGCTTTGGTGGAGGAGTTTCGGAAAACCGTGTTTAATAACTCTGCTTTAGTGGCACTGTCATCAGTGACTTCACCGTTGTTATCACGCAGTGAAGGTATTGATTGCTTCTTGCCACTGGTGTGCTTGTAGTGCGAAACGTTGGCCATCTTCTGATTGCTTATGCCTCCGCATACTTCCTACTGACATTTCATACCACACATCACCATCCTACATAAAAACTGTAAAAAATGGCGTCCCTGAAGATTGGCTATTAGAGCAAATATAGTTGACTATTTCTTGACTGTTCCACAGTCAGAAAGTAAGTGGGAAAGAAAGGAACCTCTGAATCATTCCATAGCACCTCTAATGCCTCTTCTTCGATTACAATGGTCATTTCTCTCTATGTAGAAGAGAGTCAACAATATATTTCCGCTAAGAACGTCAAGTCTGTCGGCAAGCTGTAAACATATATGCTTGCTGAGACCAAATAGCACGTAATAATAATTCCCTTTGCCTGACACAAACTAGACGTGTCACCTCTCTGACCCACATAATGTTGGTGAGGTATTTTATGGATTATTTTGTACCCACAAGAATAATTTTACAGTAATTGACTTCTTCGCCTATTTTTAAACGCAGTCCGTTACATTTACTTAATTTCAGGTTTTACTGCAGGTACTTGCATATGCACTTTACTGATTGTTTACCCCCTATAATTGTACCAGTTGTCTGGCGGCATATACGTGTACATTGTGTTTACGGAGCTTTGACAGGAAATGTCACACGGCTGTGGTTATTGGATGCAGCTTTAGTGTTTTATTTTGTCGTTGTGGTAGCGGATTATGTAGTAAATGACTGGTTGCGACCGAAACATCTTTTATCTAATCGAATGATACTGTCACATAACGATAAGTTTTCGAGGGAATCATCAAAATTACTTTGCTACAATTTTGTGGAGCGAATTACTTACGTTGTACAGAATATCTATCGATTACATTGCCAGATGAGAAAGCAGCCTAGAATGTGAGTCTGCGGGTGTCAGAAACCACTTAAAACAACTCTCAAGCTGACTCTGGAGCAAATAAATAGTCTTAAATTCCGCGAGTTTGTCTGGTTGGACACCATAACCTTGCCTGGAAACATGAGGATATGGACGTTAAGCTATACGAGCAGCAAGAACGGACTAGAAATGCAATCGAGCACATGCCAGCTATCACATGTAAGCATTTTCTCTCTTCTTCTCCATGCAGTGCACTAGGAACTCTAATTCCTGCAGTACGTCCTCCGAGCACGTTACCGCACAGTAGTTTAATCTGACTTTGTCCTAGGGTCTCTATAGTCCAATTCATTAACCAACGAGATTTTGTTCCTTTTTCAAAACTGAAGGAAAGTAAAGAGTATCTTTAAAAAAGAGCTCCTTTTTTTCCTTTTTTTTTGCTGCCACTCAAGATAGTGTTTTTAAACACAGTGTGCATTTAGATCGGATGGTGGTTACTGTGATGCACCCCCCATCCCATTTTCTTCTAAGAAGGGTTCTGAAATTTACCTAACACAGTATTGTGAGAACTACTTTGACTTTCTGCCATGGAATCCCATTTAAGATAATACAAAACGTTCCCTGGTTGTTTGTTGTATGTGTGTTAAGTGCTATAGACCATAACATGTTTTAAACAAAGTGGAAGTTATAAGGTATCATATTCATTTTATCAGAGTATTATTGAGAGTGCTATGCTGAAATATAGTTGTGGAATTATTTTAAAAGACAAGTCTGCAGCTGACAGAGGGTTCGTGAATGAGAAATGTGGGGACAGAATCATATACAGATACGCTCGCAAATGAAGGATATTGCTGATATATGATCAAACAACGCTCTGGTTGACGGTTTGTGGGTTTAGATCACCTCGGGATATGACCATGCGGTGCATTTGATCTGCGGTCGTCGCACGGTGGCGCTGGCAGCAATTCACAGACGCATAGGTGTTTTAGTGCATGTCAGAGTGCGCAGACATTTTCAGACGTGCTAATGGTGACTCTGTGTTGAAAATGGCTCAAATAACATATATCGATGACGTTATGCGGGGTAGAATACTCGGGCAACTGGAGGCTGGTCAAACACAGCAGGTTGTAGCATGGGCTCTCCGTGTGTCACAAAGTGTGATCTCAAGATTATGGCAACGATTCCAGCAATCAGGAAACGTGTTCAGTCGCTACAGTACGGGACGTCCACAGTGCACAACACCACAAGAAGACCGATATCTCGCCATCAGTGCCAGCAAACGGCCACGGAGTACTGCAGGTAACCATGCTTGGGACCTGACCGCAAGCCCTGGAACAGTTGTCTCCAGACACATAGTCTCCAGACAAATGAACAGACATGGTTTATTCGCCCGGAAACCGGCAAGGTGCATTCTACTGACTCCAGGTCACAGGAAAGACCTGGTTTCAGGAATACAGTACATGGTCATAGGAACAGTGGTCGCAAGTTATGTTGACGGACGAGTCCAGGTTTGGTCCGAACAGTGATTCTCGCCGGGATTTCATCTGACGTGAACCAGGAACCAGATACAAACCCCTTAATATCCTTGAAATGGACCTGTCTGGGGTCGTGGTTTGATGGTATGGGGTGGGATTATGATTGGTGCACATACACCCCTATATGTGTTTGACAGAGGAACTGTAACAGGTCAGGTGTATCGGGACGTCATTTTCCACCATTATATCCTCCTTTTCAGGGGTTCAGTGGTTCCCACCTTCCTCCTGATGGCTGATAACATACGGCCCCACCGAGATGCCATATGGAGGAGTACCCTGAAACAGAAGATATCAGGCGAATGGAGTGGCCTGACTGTTCTTCAGACCTAAACCCCATCGAGCACGTCTGGGACGCTCTCGGAGGACGTATCACTGCACGTCTTCAAACTCCTATGATACTTCAGGAGCTCCGACAGGCACTGGTTCAAGAATGGGAGGCTACACCCCTGCAGCTGCTCTAGCACCTGATTCAGAGTATGCCAACCCGTTGTGCGGCCTGTGTACGTGTGCATGGTGATCATATCCCATATTCATGTCGAGGTACATGCACAGGAAACAGTGGCGTTTTGTAGCACGTGTGTTTCTGGACGGTTTTCTCAACTTATCCTTAATACCGTGGACTTACAGATCTGTATCGTGTGTGTTCCCTACGTGCTTATGCTATTAGCGCCAGTTTTGTGTAGTGTCACGTTGGGTGACACCACGTTTTGCAATTTATGAGCATGAGTGTATTTGTCCATCCTATATATCAAATTAAGTCCTGTTCCGTTTAGTTAGTTATATTACTGATTTTAGGTTAGTAGAATGTGATTTGTGATGTACAAGTTGGGCTTTTCAGATAAGCTTTACTGTTCTCAAAGTATGAGCGTTCGTCAAAATACACATAGCACTATTGTAACGTATAGTGCTTACATTAAAACACCATAGCTTCTACTGTGAATTCCATTTTCTTCCTTGGTATAATATAATGGGTTCAGCCACTTGGTTGAAAGCAGCATGAACTGCTGCAGGGGCTATGCCAGTATTCCACAGGCAATAACGAATTATAAATTATATCTTACCAAGTGTTTGCGTGTAGTCAGTGTGGTAACAGGCTCGTGTATTTTCCGCTGTATACATCAAATGAAGTCCCATTGCCTCGAGTCGTTTTCGTGCTGATGTTATGCTAGTGCAGTGTAATTTGTCGTGTACAAGTTGGCTCACTGCGATGTGCTATAACGTTCCTAAGGTATTGGCATTCGTTTCCTGATTGTTACGTCTCGTGTTAGCTCTGATTTACCTTGTAAGCAGTTATGTAGTGTGCTGCCACCTCACGGGAATATGGTTTGGGGAATAATGGAAGGTGTGGTCGGCAGACGTTTGGGGGAGAGAACCGCCACACCCATCCGGGTCGTGATATTTCAGAGCCGGCATCGCCAGCAGATGCTAGGGGCGCATTGTGCATGGTGACACAAAAAAAATCAGAAATAAATAATTAATAAGTAACTTGTAATTATCCAAAAATATTGTAATAAATTGATCATTGAATATGTCACTGTGAAACAAGCTATCCAACTTGAACTATTATTTTTTTCAGCCGTTTTGTAGTAGCAATCTTTGCCCGTCACGGCAATTCACCGAGGTAGCCTTCTAGGATAGCGACGTCATTTTCGCAGCCATATAGTGACAGCTTATTATTTATCTGGATTTTCAGTATCCTTGTGTCGCTGACACTTGCGGCAAGGGCGATGATTTTCGTTTACTCGTAAGTTAATAACATGACGTAAGTGAACTGGACACAAAAAGCGAGTATTCAACTTCTGTAGTAGCTCATAAATTCAGGCATAATATTCACTTAGTTAATCACGTTAGTCCTTCTTTTGTTGAGTTAGCTTGCTAAAAGTAGTAACAACCTTGTTTTTTTTATGCACAACAAATGGTGATGTCATGGAAGAACAAAGCATACACTCAGTGTACTGCGAAGTGGTACAGAATAACTTGGCACCTGGCACTCCTTAAATAAATTTGCTGACACAATGTTTTCTTCGGAAATGCGTCCTCTGTGGTATCGCAAGAGCACATGGCAGTGCAGGCAGATTCCGAAGGTTGTGACCTACCTCCTTACGGCAGCTGTGTTCCTTTACTACATTCCTTCAGATTATGTTTTCTCCTGCGGGACGCAGCCCTGCGTGCGAGGAAACTGCTCATTTTCATAAACACCGCATTTAAATTCATTATAGCCCCCTACGCAATACAGGATGCGTCTGTTACGCTTGCATTCCGAGGAGACCCACTCGTACTACTGAGGAGCCCGGAAAACTCCAGCAGCCAGAAATAAACAGCAGCTTAGCTCTCGGGAGCAGCGAGGCTTTTGTGACGTTTAGCAGGTGTTCTGTAAAGAAAATCTCCCCAGATATTTCCGGCGAGGATGCAACATCGCTTTTACACCTTAGAAAACATTTCGCCGTGTGAATCTACATATAATGTACACCTACATCGTACTGTTTAAGTCACATAACGGAGTGTGGTGGAGTGTACTTCTGATATCACTAATTGTCCCTACATTCCCCGCTCCACTCGCGAATGGTGCGTGGAAAGAATGACTGTCGGCAGGCCCCTGTGTTAGCTCTAACTTCTCGAATTTCTTCGTCATAGTCATTTCGCGAGATGTATGTGGGAGGAAGTACTATGTTGTCCGACTCTTCCCGGAAAGTGCTCTCTCGAAATTGCAATTGTAAACCTTCACGTGATTCATAACACTTACCTTGTAGAGTCTGCCATTGGAGACTGTTGAACATCTCTGTAACGCTCTTGCACAGACTAAACGATACCTTGACGAAACGCGCCGGTCTTGGTTGAGATCTTCTCCATATTTTTTATGAGTGAGATCAGGTAAGCACCCCTCATTGATGAACAATACTCAAGCATCGGTCGAACAAGCGCCTTGTAAGTCACTTCTGCCGTGGATGAGTTATATTTCCTTACGATGTTTCCTATGAATCTCAGAACGGCATTTGATTTTCTTACTATTTGCTTTATGTGGTCATTCAATCTAATGTCGCTCTGGATACTTACTACCAGATATTTTAAGGTAAATACGGTTTCCAGCAATTTGTTATCAACATCCATTATGTTGGAAGTACATCGCCATTCTGTCATGCACTGAAACATCTTGTAGTAACATCGGTAGAACATTACGTAGGAAATCAGCATACATTGCACCATTTAGATTGCCATCGATAAAATGGGGGCCAATTCTCCTCCCTCCCATAATTCCGCACCATACATTAACCCGCCAAAGTCGCTGATGTTCCACTTGTCGCAACCATCGTGGATTTTCCGTTGCTCAATAGTGCGTTTTACGCCAGTTTAAGTTACCGTTGTTGGTGAATGACGCTCCGTCGCTAAATAGAATGCGTGCAAAAAATCTGTCCTCGTCCTGTAATTTCTCTTGTGCCCAGTGGCAGAACTGTACACGACGTTCAAAGTCGTCGCCATGCAATTCCTGGTGCATAGAAATATGGTACGGGTGCAGTCGATGTTGATGTAGCATTCTCAATACCGCCGTTTATGAGATTCCCGATTGTCGCGCAATTTGTCTGCTACTGATGTGCAGATCAGCCGCGACATCAGCTAAAACACCTGATTTGGCATCATCATTTGTTGCAGGTCGTGGTTGACGTTTCACATTTGACTGAACACTTCCTGTTTCCTTAAATAACGTAACTATCCGGCGAACTTTCCGGAGACTTGGATGATGTCGTCGAGGATACCGAGCAGCATACATAGCACACGCCCGTTGGGCATTTTGATCACAATAGCCATACATCAACACGATATCGACCTTTTCCGCAATTCGTAAACGGTCCATTTTAACACGGGTAATGTATCACGGAGTAAACACCGTACGCACTGGAGGAATGTTACGTGATACCACATACTTATACGTTTGTGACAACTACAGCACCATCTATCACGAAGCGAAAAATGTGGTCCAACTAAAACATTAATATTTCTTTACGTACAGCACGAATATGTAGTAAAAAATGGGGGTTCCTATTTTTAAAAAAACGTAGTTGCTATCCGTTTGACCTATGGCAGCGCCATCTAGCGGGACAACCATAGCGCCATCTCGTTTCCCCCTTCAAGCTAGACGAGTTTCGTTTTTTGTAGTTTTTTTGGTTTGATGCTTATTTCGTGAGGTATTTGGCCCGGTCACGATCAATGGAACACCCTGTACATATATAATGTGTGTGTAAAAATGGAAAACTTGAAATACGTCGGTCTCGAATAATTTCAGAATTTTTGGTACCAACGTTAAAAAATGACTTGTCTTTATATCGTAGTACAGATAGGAAGTTACTTCAGGGTCTTTCATATTAATTTGTACATTTCCACAACGAAGCCAAGATAGAATATACCGTATTTCATCAGGCAAATATTACGATTTTTCTGCAATTACCCAGGGTTGAAATGTTATTGTATGTAACTGCATTGACAACTAAATGATCTGATCATTCAGTTTCAATGATTATTTATAAGCACTTATTATGAATAAAGATGTTCCAATCACTATCTTTACTTACTTGCGTATTTTAAGTGATGAGCCACAGCATAGTGATCATTACCTACCACAGGGCTGAATGCTTGGTGGTGATGGTGAAGGAAAGTGACGCGGTAGAGTAAGAAAATAATTGAGGTGGAGTCGAACAGTAAATCATTCTAGTGACAAAAAGCAAATAGAAAGAAAAACAGTAACACAAGCTACTTTGACAAACGGTTGTTTGTTACGACGTAGTACCTGGGTACGAACATCTCGGGAATGGCCAAACAAGTTGGTTGTTCGCGTACTACTGGCGTGAGCAGTCATGAAAGTGACTGAAGGACGGCGAAACCGTGAGTAGGCGACAATGCTTGGAATTTATCCCTAATCACAAAACGAGGAGAGAGGAGTTTTCCCCAACATCTAAGCAGGATAGACGGTGACGTAATAATGAAGTACAAAGCTCCTGCAATTACAGTTGTTTTGCTGTACATATTTTAGGACACATTTTTGCACACGGGAGTCCGCAACAGACGGCAGTCGTTATCATGTGGACTGAAACGCATTAGTAGTGATGTTTGGAGTGGACACGACATCATCGAAATAGGAGCGTGGATCGATGTTAACGTGTCGCATCTGTGGATGAATCACATCTGTTGCCACCGAGGTCGGCGATCGTGTCCGGACGTGCCGTCATCCAGGCTAACGGCTGCGAGAAGTTTGCACCGTGGGATGGACTCATGCTCGTCGAGCTATATTATTCAGTGGGGCACATTCAGCTGTCGGAACAGCCGATGTCACCATGACAGCTGTGACCGAAGCGAACAGTTTTGAAGATCACCTGCATCTCATCATGCTTGATGTTTTCTCCGACAGCGTTGGAATCTCCCAGCACTACAAATTTCCGACTCCTAAGAGCACATTCGTGCTACACATGTTTGAGGAGCGTGATAGTAAACTCACATGACGCTAAGACGACTAAAGTCATGTGATCTGGTTTAGAAGATGGATCAACAAGTTTTAAGCACATGGACGTAATCATCTGGCTCACCTGTGTAATTACCTAGTTAACAATTAGTTTAGCGCATTAAAGGCACGGTTTCGTCTGATATTGGCAGGTCGATTTTGATTTTATGTTGAGCCTTGCTGATATGTTTATGTGAAGTTATATTCTAGAAATACTACGCAGGGTGATTCATATTAACGTTTAGAAACCCTGAATACACATAGCCTACCCTGAGACAAGTAACGCACATGGAGCCGCAAATTTCGGGAAATACCACACGTGGAGTGGTGAGTGATCATCCCAACCCAAGTCAAGTATTCACGTCGGTGTGGTTCCGAGCCTACATTCTCGACTTTAGCACATGGGGATCAGGGTTCGAGTGTTGCGTCTGGCAGGTGGCGTTGTTTTGCGTTGGGTTGGATAGTTACTTGTTGCTAGTGATGTAAGATTCGTTATTTTATCTAACTGTCCCGCAGTCACTCCGCTAGTTAGCTGCGAAGTACAGTCCAAGAGAACTTAACGTTTTGCGTCAGAAGCAAATATGTGTAGGTGTCCGAACTGCTCCTCGACCAGTAAATGTACTACGCGGTCTTTACTACATCAAGTCTATAACTTCAACAGAAGAGACAAAAAGTAAAAAATTCAAAATAATAAAAACTTTTGCTTAGTTCCACGGGGGACAGTAGTTTTGTAGCATTTATGCTTACAACAATTCTCATGCAGAAATCGTGTTAGAAAACAAATTAGCCTAGTGGAACGACATGTATCACTGTAGAAGAGGGAAGGATCGAGAAGCCTATTCGTTGCACATACGGCGAGGTATGTCATTTGGTGACGTCACATGTTCAATACTTCTCAGCCTCTTTCGAGGTGTTTCTTGATATATCGGTCTCATGTGTCTCATATTAAATTATTTCTCTCATAGTCATCTACCTCGCTTCGGGAAATTTTAAACGCTATTAAGAATCATCATCTATAAGAAATACTTGTATTTAAAAAACCTCACGTTAGTGATGTCATCAGCCAGACATTAATTTAAGTATACATAATTTTAATGAAAAGATAGTATCGTTGTGTTCTGTACTACACTTAGGGCTTCTACGTAATGACAAAGTATTCTTCAGAATAGTACAGATGAAATGAGATTGTGTAGATTTAAACTCTGTCTTGCAGACATCTTATTGTGTATAAATGCCTTGCCCTGATGTACATTAAACGCCCTCTGTGGCTGTACTCTGATAATTCCTATAGCAAATCCAACTTCTTGTAAAGAAACTCAAACGCAAAGCCAATGCTCTGTCCAATTATATCGTGTAAGAATCCGTTTTCTGACCAAGCAGGCGAGTGATGTGAAAAAATCGATCGCGTGGTCGTTTTGCGTACAACGATGACTGACAAGATGCATGGTGCCTAACTTGCACCGGGGCCCTCGCACGCTACTGATTTACAACCAGCCTAACTGTCGCTCTCAGATAGGCCGAAGTCACGCAGCGCCGCAGATGCCACCTCATTTCTAAGTATCCTTCTCTTTCGCTTAATGGTTCGAACACTCAATGCGCTGACGGCGATTTTTCCTTTGAGCCTTCGGTTGTCGACAGTAGTTTATATAGCATGTAACTCTATACAGCGACGCAGCGACCACGACTTCCCACCTCTTGCCATGACTTGATTGTAAATAACACCGTCAAATTGTTCAAATGGCTTTGAGCACTATGGGACTTAACTGCTGTGGTCATCAGTCCCCTAGAACTTAGAACTACGTAAACCTAACTAACATAAGGACATCACACACATCCATGCCCGAGGCAGGATTCGAACCTGCGAACGTAGCGGTCGCGCGGTTCCAGACTGTAGCGCCTAGAACCGCTCGCCCACTCCGGCCGGCATAACACCGACAAATAACGGTAAACTTGTAGATTTGTCGATAACCATGCATGCCAATAAATTGAAGTCTCTATTCTAATAAGTGCTCCAGCGTTCAGGCCAGTGTCAGAGAAGTAATGCAAGTAACAGATACCTTCTACTACGAAACTTCAACAAAGGTTACTGAAATACAAGTCTGTTGAATTCCCTACATTTGTGAACGTTGCTTGACGTTTGCTATACGATCTTCACTAACTAAAGCACTATAACCGGAATCACTGGGCATTGGGATGTCTTTTGTGATTTACTTACAGAGCAACAATATAGCTGGCTGCGTTTGTCGGCCACTCCAGCAGCCATCGTAAATCGGAATCACTGTTGTGTTCTAGAAAGCCAATAAAAGAAACTTGGCGCCCCGGAGCTACGCATGACTGCAAACATAGTTTCGAAGTCTTGAACTAATTACATTGCCACTATTGTGCAATACGAGTATACCAACCTCACAGAATCCATATCTCCCGAAAAGCTTGACGAAGCGAACAGCGCCCCACACTCGACGATCGTCCTCGTTTGAATGTTTGTTACTTGTTTATTCACTTTCTTCATTCCTTCATTTAGACCTACTCTCTACCTATGTAAAATGTCGTGATTCTAACCGCTTTATCTAAATTCAAACATGTTTCTATTGATTACAAGCATGTGTCTCCGCAGCTAATCGTAATACTAACAGAAATAGAAATACTAAATAATAATATTCGTAAATATTTAATATTTTTATACAGCGACAGCTACTGATATTGTTTCAATAAAAATATACAGCTCACAGTTGCAAGTTAACTTTATCGATTACCTAGGTTTCTACGTTAGTAATAACGTCTTCTTCAGAACCTGCACAAAGTTAATTTTATAATGTGCTAGTAAATTACACTCCTGGAAATTGAAATAAGAACACCGTGAATTCATTGTCCCAGGAAGCGGAAACTTTATTGACACATTCCTGGGGTCAGATACATCACATGATCACACTGACAGAACCACAGGCACATAGACACAGGCAACAGAGCATGCACAATGTCGGCACTAGTACAGTGTATATCCACCTTTCGCAGCAATGCAGGCTGCTATTCTCCCATGGAGACGATCGTAGAGATGCTGGATGTAGTCCTGTGGAACGGCTTGCCATGCCATTTCCACCTGGCACCTCAGTTGGACCAGCGTTCGTGCTAGACGTGCAGACCACGTGAGACGACGCTTCATCCAGTCCCAAACATGCTCAATGGGGGACAGATCCGGAGATCTTGCTGGCCAGGGTAGTTGACTTACACCTTCTAGAGCACGTTGGGTGGCACGGGATACATGCGGACGTGCATTGTCCTGTTGGAACAGCAAGTTCCCTTGCCGGTCTAGGAATGGTAGAACGATGGGTTCGATGACGGTTTGGATGTACCGTGCACTATTCAGTGTCGCCTCGACGATCACCAGTGGTGTACGGCCAGTGTAGGAGATCGCTCCCACACCATGATGCCGGGTGTTGGCCCTGTGTGCCTCGGTCGTATGCAGTCCTGATTGTGGCGCTCACCTGCACGGCGCCAAACACGCATACGACCATCATTGGCACCAAGGCAGAAGCGACTCTCATCGCTGAAGACGACACGTCTCCATTCGTCCCTCCATTCACGCCTGTCGCGACACCACTGGAGGCGGGCTGCACGATGTTGGGGCGTGAGCGGAAGACGGCCTAACGGTATGCGGGACCGTAGCCCAGCTTCATGGAGACGGTTGCGAATGGTCCTCGCCGATACCCCAGGAGCAACAGTGTCCCTAATTTGCTGGGAAGTGGCGGTGCGGTCCCCTACGGCACTGCGTAGGATCCTACGGTCTTGGCGTGCATCCGTGCGTCGCTGCGGTCCGGTCCCAGGTCGACGGGCACGTGCACCTTCCGCCGACCACTGGCGACAACATCGATGTACTGTGGAGACCTCACGCCCCACGTGTTGAGCAATTCGGCGGTACGTCCACCCGGCCTCCCGCATGCCCACTATACGCCCTCGATCAAAGTCCGTCAACTGCACATACGGTTCACGTCCACGCTGTCGCGGCATGCTACCAGTGTTAAAGACTGCGATGGAGCTCCGTATGCCACGGCAAACTGGCTGACAGTGACGGCACAAATGCTGCGCAGCTAGCGCCATTCGACGGCCAACACCGCGGTTTCTGGTGTGTCCGCTGTGCCGTGCGTGTGATCATTGCTTGTACAGCCCTCTCGCAGTGTCCGGAGCAAGTATGGTAGGTCTGACACACCGGTGTCAATGTGTTCTGTTTTCCATTTCCAGGAGTGTATATTACATATGGTCATCCTACAGGATCCAACGTGTAGTACTTACATAAAATATTATTTAAATGTTTGCCTTAAACAAGACATGGCCTCAGTCAACTTTATAAAACTTGATGCATAACCATAAGGTTTTGTCACTTCTATTAAACATGCTGTAGGAAATTCACTTTAAGCCCGTTGTATGGGCCTCGTCGTGTGAATAGAGACTGCGGACCGCGATGACTTCGCGGTCTGCCTCACCGAGGGCGGCGCGCATTCGCCAGACGTATAGAATCAAACTCTTATTACGTAAGCTTCAGATAACATTTTTGCTGTCAATTAATTTTATACTTTACCATTGTAAGTTAATTAAAGTATCTAGCATGACTACATTTTACATTCTATTACAGAGCCTTATAAACTGACCACCAATTCTCGTATGAACATCTTTAGGAAAGGTTCTATTATTACAGAAACTGTAATGGTCAGATGCATCTCCGGCGGTAATCCGGAAAGATGCTGCCCTTCGATTGGCCTTTCGGTTCTAATCGAAGCGTTAGGTATATTGCAGGTGCCAGCCACCCTGCAGCGGTCCAGCCAGCAACCAGCGGCGGTCCCAGCCAGCAGCCAGCAGCGGTTGCGGCCAGCGCCCAGCGCGCAGCGCCCACAGCAGCGAGCAGCCAGCATCGGTCCCAGCCAGCAGCCAGCAGCCAGCAACGGGTCCAGCCAGCAGCGAGCAGCGGTCCCAGCCAGCCTCCAGCAGCAGCAGCAGCAACAGCAGCAGCGTCCCCACTGGCCGGCCAGCCAGGTCGCCTCCCCCGCCAGCAGCAGCAGAGTGGTTTCAAATTGCTCTGAGCACTATGGGACTTAAAATCTATGGTCATCACTCCCTTAGAACTTAGAACTACTTAAACCTAACTAACCTAAGGACATCACACACATCCATGCCCGAGGCAGGATTCGAATCTGCGACCGTAGCGGTCGAGCGGTTCCAGACTGAAGCGCCTAGAACCGCTCAGTCACACCGGCCGGAGCAGAGTGGGCCTTCGGCCTCAGTCTCCTTCATCGTCCATTTTACCCTGTGTTTCTCGTCGCCTTGTCCGTCCTTAGTTTCCTTCTTTGTCCTGTCCTGTGTTTTTCCCCTTGTCACCATGTCAACCCACACCACCACCACTACAGCCACCACCACTGCCATGGTCTATAAATCTCCCTCCACCACCGCCACCACCATCCCCTCCCCCTCCAATCCATCCCTCTACTCCTCACTCTCCCATTCCCATCTCCCTCACATTTTGTTGCTCCATCCCTGGCTCCTCCCTGGATTGCCTCCTCTGATCCCTTCCCTCCACCCCCCCCCCCCTCTCTGCTCCTTCCGTTTCCGCGGCCACCACTAGGGTGGTGGCCCAGAGGGCCACGGCCCACGCTCAACATTCCCCTTCGCCCTCTTCATGCTCTTCATCATCGCCATCGCCATCGCCCTCACCATCTCTGGCGCCGACTCCAGCACCGGGACCTGCCCCTCCACGCCACTTTCCAGTTGCTCCCGTCCACCACACCTCCTCCGCCGCCGTCAAACGCCCCAGTGCCACCCCTGCCTCTTCTGCATCTAAAAAGGCTCCACCTCGTCCCCCTTCCCCTGTCCAGGATGCCATGGATGTCTCGCCGCCTGTCCCTGCCACCTCCTCCTCCTCCTCCACCCCCTCCTCCTACCGCTACCTCCTCTCCCGTCCTGATCCTTCCCTTCTTGAGGCCCGGAACCTCACACTCTTCCTTCGCCAGCATTTTTACAGTGCCCCCATCTCCCTCCTCACTCCTCCTCATCTCCTCCACCAGCCCTACTCTTCACACAGATCTCCTGTCCCACATCCCTGTCACCCGCTTTGGACCTAATGCCTCCCTCACCCCTGCCCCTTCCCCATCTCCCTCCTGCCAACCCCCACCCCCACGTTTCCCGCCGACCCTCACCGCCATGATCACTCGGCTTAGTCCAATGATCATGGAGGAGGAGTTGTTAGTGGAGTTCAAGGCGCAGCCCCATCAAGAGGTGCATGCGGTACGCCGCATCCACAACTTAGCTGGCCCCATTCGCCTTATGTGGGTCTTTACCGAACACGCCCCCTCCATAGACTGTCTCCTGATGGAGGGTGCCCTTCCTTTTCACCAACGCTTCCAAGTAGACCCTTCTTGTTCCCCTCCTGAATCCCTCTGCTGCCAGAGGTGCTTGCGGTATAATGCACACCCGACATCTGAGTGCTGCGAGGCCCACACCTGCCCACACTGTAGACAAGCCCACTTCTTACGGCAGTGCCCCAATCTCCAGTCGCCCCCTCCTGTAATACCTGTAACCTCCCTCATCCTACTTACTCCCAGAAATGTGAGGCCTGACACCCTCCTACCACTCCTTAAATCACCGTTCCTGTCCGCCCTCTGGACGCCCCCACCCCTCCCAGCAATTCCCTTCGCCCTCCCCCTACCACTGAGGACATCATCAGATTCCTCACCATCGTTCTTCAGAATTTTCATCCTTTTCAGCGCCCCCATACCCTCCAAGAGATACCCCTCGCTGCCCGTTCCGTTTTCCACCTAAAAATGTACGCCACCTACTCCAACAACCAGGCCCATTTCACTTTCTTCCATCTTGACACCCTTGTCTAAATCCCTGTCATGGCGTGACAGCACCGTATCCTTTTTAACAACACCCACTCCCTTCCAGCCAACAGGAACCTCTTCCTGCACACCCTTGCCACCCACCGCGTGGATGCCTTCCTTCTCAATGAAACCTTCCTCCAACCCCACCACACCGTCCACACTTTGCCCTACATCCTTCACCACTCCGATAATCCCCTCCCGATTGCGTGTGGCGGAGTTGCCATTGGTCACCACTGCCAGATCCCAGTTCAGCTCCAACCTCTCCTTCCTGACCCCACTGAACACGTGATCCATAGTCTCTTCTTCCCCGGCCTTACCGTCACCTGCGCCACCATCTTTGTCCGCCCTAACGCCCCTATTCCCTTCGACTTCCTCTCCCACATTGACCATACCTTCTCCTCCTATGTGATCGCCGCCGACCTCAACATCCATAGTCGTACCGTCGCCGAGTTACGACGGTGGCATCGGTTCTTCTCCTCCCTTCAAGGCGACCTCATCGCCATCCCCCAGCACACCCGTCCGAAATCCAACACCACTCCCGATGTTATCCTTTCCTCCCCTAACTTCCTTGGCCGCATAACGGTGGATTTCCTGGAGCCTATTGGTAGCGACCATCTCCCTGTCCTCCTAACCGTTTCAGACGGTCGTCGCTCCTGCCCCGACCCTCGTAATAACCCTCCCCCAAAGTACATCCACGACTATTCCTGTGCCAACTGTAATGCCTACCGGGATAACCTCTCCACCCAGTTCGATAGACACCCCTTCTCCTACCACCACCATGACGATGTAACCCATGCCTCCTCCTTTCTCCAGCAGACCTTGTCTGAGGCCGTCGAGGCCCATGTCCCTACTGTCGCCATCCACCCCCACCATCCTAATTTACCCCCACAGGCCGTCCTACTCCTCCATGAATCCCGTCATCTCTACTGTGCCTTTCTCCACACGTGTGACCAGGACACACTACGACGCCACCGGCAACTCCAGCGACACAGTCGTAATTTGCTCGCGGCTAAGAAACGCCGGGACTGGCGACAGACATGCACCCGTTTAAATGCTGCCCTACCTATAAAATCGTCCAAGTTCTGGTCAGCCTTCCGTCGCCTTACCGAAACTAAACCCTTTATTCTGATCTTTTATGTATCTACTTATCTCATAATTCCTGTAACATTGATGTATATGTTTATTTCTATTCTGTTGTAAAGCCTGTACTACAAATGTTATCTGTATTTTTATGTTCTTTAATGATGTATTTTGTACCTTTGTAATTGTATTCTCATGTTATAATACTGTAATTGACACCAGCTCATCAAATTAAGTATCTTGTAAGCATTCATTTCACTGCACACATTTCAGTTGGTCATAGTATATGGACAATATGTCAGAAGTAGGGACTCATAGTGTTTGCACATGTGTTAATAATTCAGCAAGGGACAGGGTAACAGCATTGCTGGTTCTAAGGACAATTCCAAAACCTTTGTGAGTGCACAAGTGGTGGTTTATGGACGTGCTATATTCTCCGCAAGACTCTTCGATGGTGATTGTGCACCTGCACAGTCGCAACAGATGGCTGCTGGCCATCTCTACGAGGATTACAGTGGGCCTGCACGTTTGATGGCCCACCAATACCATTATCTCTACAAGGACTATAGTGGGTCTGCACGTTTGATGGCCCACCAATATCGTAATCTCTACCAGGATTACAGTGGGTCTGCTCTGTGATGACCTAACTACCAATCTTCTTCAAAACGTCGAATGACTCTGCTGTGGGTTTGCTCTGTTGTGGCCCATTACCTGTCAGCATGTCAAGAGTCAGCACTGTCTTTCAGTTGGAAGGACAACACTACTTCTTCTAGACTGCATGGAAATCCACTACTTCCGTGTGCATTGTCTTTTACTGCTCAGACTTTGAAAAAAAAAAACACTGAAATTTTACTGTGATGAACAATCTGGACTGTCTTTATGGACTGTGAGAAAATTTTAGCTTTTGACCAACATTGTATAAATAAGTGTGTGCATTTGATATCTTTGTTATTGTAATTATGAAAAATTTTTTCAAATCATTATTGGCCACTGCCCAAAACAATTTGTAAAATTTTTTGTGGGCAGCTTGGGGGCTATGTAAGTAGGCTGTTTATGTTTTCTTTATGCAAGTAGGCTGTCTATGTTTTGTTATTGGCAACGTTACGTAGCGGTCTATATGAAAATCACTGGCTGTGCTGTGTGCAGTCTGTGGCTAGTTTGCATTGTTGTCTGCCATGGTAGTGTTGGGCAGCGGCAGCTGGATGTGAACAGCGCGTAGCGTTGCGCAGTTGGAGGTGAGCCGCCAACAGTAGTGGATGTGGGGAGAGAAATGGCGGAATTTTTGATATTTGTAAGAATGGATGTTATGATCTGCTATATATATTATGACTATTAAGGTAAATACAATGTTTGTTCTCCATTAAAATCTTTTATTTGCTAACTATACCTACTAGTAGTTAGTGCCTTCCGTAGTTTGAATCTGTTATTTAGCTGGCAGTAGTGGCACTCGCTGTATTGCAGTAGTTCGAGTAACGGAGACTTTTGGTGAGGTAAGTGATCTGTGAAAGGTATAGATTAATGTTAGTCAGGGCCATTCGTTTGTAGGGATTTCTGAAAGTCAGATTGCGTTGCGCTAAAAAATATTGTGTGTCAGTTTAAGCACAGTCGTGTATAATTTTTCTAAGGGGACGTTTCACTTCCGCCTCCTTGATTTCTATCTCACCATCTATGGCCGTCCTATCGCCCTCAGCCCCACCCTTAAGTACCTTGGCGTCACCCTCGACCGTCGCCTCCCCTGGACCCCCCATTTCCGGACAATCCAAGCCAAGGCACATTCCTGACTCCGTCTCCTCAAGCTCCTTTCCGCCCCAACGTGGGGTCTGGATCCCTCCACCATCCGCCACACCTATAAATCCCTCATCTGCCCTTTGTTACGCCCATCCAGCCTGGATCTCTGCCCCTCCCTACCTTTTATAAATCCCTGAACGCCATGTTCTCTGCCTCGCCCATCGCATCCGTATCCCCTCCCCCACACGGATCTCATTCCGTTCCCCCACCTCCTCCCTTTTTTTGAAAGGATAAGGATCCTGTACACCTCCTGCAAACTCGATCCTCCTCACCCGCTTGTCTCGCCCATCCTCTCCCACCCCCACCTGCTGCCGCGCCTGTATTCCCATGTCCCACCCGGTATCCATCTCTCCACCCTCCTTACCCTCTCCCATGGTGTCTTCCGCCAGCTCCCCCTCCCTTTTGATGTCCTCCTCCCCTCCATCTACCCCTCCTATCAACTTTGATCCTCCCCCCTACTTCCTGTATCCTTTCCTTTAGGCACCCTCCCTCCTTTCTCTTACCTTTTCCCCCATGCCCATCCTCACCCCTCTGGCCCCGGGCTTCCCCTCCCCCTTCCTCCCTTCCCCTCACTCCACTGCCCATAGCGTCTCTGCTCTCCCCTCTCCCTCTCCCATCCCCCCCCCCCTCTTCCTCTCTAGGCAGGTCCCCGTTGGAAATTCGCTCGCCCGAGATCATCGCCATCAGTGTCTCGTGTGTGTGCCTTCGTTTTGAGTTCAGTGTTCTTTCGCCATCACGCCAGCACTCTTCACGTGTACCATCACAGTCATCCATGTCATGTGCGACGTGTCAACAAGTGTTAGTGTTTTCTCTCGTCTACCGTGAATGGCTTCATGTTTATTGTTTTTCGTATCTACATTTTTTGCCCGCCGATATTATTGTAGTATCTGTGCCCCCTATATGTCATATTATTGTACCACTCAAGGTTTAAGAGCAGCGTAATATGCTGCTGACAGCACGCCTTGTATGAGGTGATTAAAATTACAAATGGTTCAAATGGCTCTGAGCACTATGGGACTCAACATCTTAGGTCATAAGTCCCCTAGAACTTAGAACTACTTAAACATAACTAACCTAAGGACATCACACACACACCCATGCCCGAGGCAGGATTCGAACCTGCGACCGTAGCAGTCCCGCGGTTCGGGACTGCAGCGCCAGAACCGCTGGACCACCGCGGCCGGCATTAAAATTACAATAAAGAAAAAAAAATTGATCAGATGCATTATGAATTATTGGAAACCTAATATAAGGTGGAAGCCTTCGAAGTATGCCCTATTTTTTAGATACTGTTAGTCGTTCCGTAAATTGCCTCTATCTGTAGTTTGTTGAGCATAAATTTGTAGTTCATCAAGCGTGTCGAGTCTATAGCTCTTAACTTCATGATGTGATGGTTCTATGTCACGTAAAGGTTTAGGTGTATGAGCCATTTTCACCAGATGTTCTGCAAAGGCTGACTCCGATGTTCCTACGCCCTTTATTGGAAGATGTCCTTTTAAACCTTACTGCCATAGCTCTGCCTCTTTGACCTATGTAGTAACATGGCAATCATCACACATAATCTTATATACGCCTGATTTTGCTGACTTGTCACAGTCTTTCTAAAGGGTATGAACCAAATTTCGCTTTAAACTCGTCGAGAAGGAAATTTTAAAACCTGAATTTTTCAACAGGCGCCCTATCTTGTGGGAAACATTAACTATATAAGGAACCGACAGCCACTTCTTGTTCTGATCTTGGGTTTGAGCATTTGTGTTTACTAAAGTCGTTGTCCTATTCGCGTTTTCTTATGATGTAATTGCCTTGCTATCTTTGTATCATAGCCATTATTCTGTGCAATACTCTCGAGAATTTGTAATTATTTTTCGAGGTTGACATCTGACAACGGGATAGAAATCGCCCGATGGATACTAGAATAGAAAAACTCCATTTTATGCGCTTTACGTGATATAGAACTACTACATCATGAAGTTAAGGGCTATAGACTTGACACAGAGCATAACTTAATCATTGCTAACACTTGGTTCAAGAATCATGAATGATGCTTTTATACATGGAAGATCCCTGGAGATACTAAAAGGATTCAGATAGATTATACACTCCTGGAAATTGAAATAAGAACACCGTGAATTCATTGTCCCAGGAAGGGGAAACTTTATTGACACATTCCTGGGGTCAGATACATCACATGATCACACTGACAGAACCACAGGCACATACACACAGGCAACAGAGCATGCACAATGTCGGCACTAGTACAGTGTATATCCACCTTTCGCAGCAATGCAGGCTGCTATTCTCCCATGGAGACGATCGTAGAGATGCTGGATGTAGTCCTGTGGAACGGCTTGCCATGCCATTTCCACCTGGCGCCTCAGTTGGACCAGCGTTCGTGCTGGACGTGCAGACCGCGTGAGACGACGCTTCATCCAGTCCCAAACATGCTCAATGGGGGACAGATCCGGAGATCTTTCTGGCCAGGGTAGTTGACTTACACCTTCTAGAGCACGTTGGGTGGCACGGGATACATGCGGACGTGCATTGTCCTGTTGGAACAGTAAGTTCCCTTGCCGGTCTAGGAATGGTAGAACGATGGGTTCGATGACGGTTTGGATGTACCGTGCACTATTCAGTGTCCCCTCGACGATCACCAGTGGTGTACGGCCAGTGTAGGAGATCGCTCCCCACACCATGATGCCGGGTGTTGGCCCTGTGTGCCTCGGTCATATGCAGTCCTGATTGTGGCGCTCACCTGCACGGCGCCAAACACGCATACGACCATCATTGGCACCAAGGCAGAAGCGACTCTCATCGCTGAAGACGACACGTCTCCATTCGTCCCTCCATTCACGCCTGTCGCGACACCACTGGAGGCGGGCTGCACGATGTTGGGGCGTGAGCGGAAGACGGCCTAACGGTGTGCGGGACCGTAGCCCAGCTTCATGGAGACGGTTGCGAATGGTCCTCGCCGATACCCCAGGAGCAACAGTGTCCCTAATTTGCTTGTAAGTGGCGGTGCGGTCCCCTACGGCACTGCGTAGGATCCTACGGTCTTGGCGTGCATCCGTGCGTCGCTGCGGTCCGGTCCCAGGTCGACGGGCACGTGCACCTTCCGCCGACCACTGGCGACAACATCGATGTACTGTGGAGACCTCACGCCCCACGTGTTGAGCAATTCGGCGGTACGTCCACCCGGCCTCCCGCATGCCCACTATACGCCCTCGCTCAAAGTCCGTCAACTGCACATACGGTTCACGTCCACGCTGTCGCGGCATGCTACCAGTGTTAAAGACTGCGATGGAGCTCCGTATGCCACGGCAAACTGGCTGACACTGACGGCGGCGGTGCACAAATGCTGCGCAGCTAGCGCCATTCGACGGCCAACACCGCGGTTCCTGGTGTGTCCGCTGTGCCGTGCGTGTGATCATTGCTTGTACAGCCCTCTCGCAGTGTCCGGAGCAAGTATGGTGGGTCTGACACACCGGTGTCAATGTGTTCTTTTTTCCATTTCCAGGAGTGTATAATGGTAAGACAGAGATTTAGGAACCAGATTTTAAATTGTAAGACATTTACAGGGGCAGATGTGGACTCTGACCACATTCAATTGGTTATGAACTGTAGATTAAAACTGAAGAAACTGCAAAAAATTGGAAATTTAAGGAGATGGGACCTGGATAAACTGACTAAACAAGAGGTTGTACAGAGTTTCAGGGAGACAGCAACGGAACAATTGACAAGATTGGTGGAAAGAAATACAGCAGAGGAGAATGGGTAGCTTCGAGGGATGAAGTAGTGAAGGCAGCAGAGGATCAAGTAGGTAAAAAGACGAGGGCTAGTAGAAATCCTTGAGTGACAGAAGAAATATTGAATTTAATTGATGAGAGAAGAATGCAGTAAATGAAGCAGACAAAAAGGAATACAAACGTCTCAATAAGGAGATCGACAGGAAGTGCAAAATGGCTAAGCAGGGATGGCTAGAGGACAGATGTAAGGATGTCGAGGCTTATCTCATGAGGGGTAAGATAGATACTGCCTACAGGAAAATTAAAGAGACCTTTGGAGAAAAGAGAACCACTTGCATGAATATTAAGAGCACAGATGTAAACCCAGTTCTGAGCAATGAAGGGAAGGCAGAAAGGTGGAAGGGGTATATTGAGGGTCTATACAGGGGCGATGTTCTTGAGGACAATATTATGGAAATGGAAGAGGAGGTAGATGAAGATGAAATGGGAGATATAATACTGCGTGAAGAGTTTGACACAGCACTGAAAGACCTAAGTAGAAACAAGGCCCCGGGAGTATACAACATTCCATTAGAATTACTGACAGCCTTGGGAGAGCCAGTCCTGAAGAAGTCTACCATCTGGTGAGCCAGCTGTATGAGACAGGCGAAATTCCCTCAGACTTCAAGAAGAATATAATAATTCCAAACCCCAAGAAAGCAGGTGTTGACAGATGTGAAATTTACCGAACTATCAGTGTAATAAGTCACAGCTGCAAAATCCTAACGCGAATTCCTTACAGACGAATGGAAAAACTGGTAGAAGTCGACCTCGGGAAAGATCAGTTAGGATTCCGTAGAAATGTTGGAACACGTGAGGCAATACTGACCCTACGACTTATCTTAGAAGAAAGATTAAGGAAAGGCAAACCTACGTTTCTAGCATTTGTAAACTTAGAGAAAGCTTTTGACAATGTTGACTGGAATAATCTCTTTCAAATTGTGAAGATGGCAGGGGTAAAATACAGGGAGCGAAAGGCTATTTACAATTAGTACTGAAAGCAGATGGCAGTTATAAGAGTTGAGGGACAAGATAGGGAAGCAGTGGTTGGGAATGGAGTGAGACAGGTTTCTAGCCTCTCCCTGATGCTATTCAATCTGTATATTGAGCAAGCAGTAAAGGAAACGAAAGAAAAGTTCGGAGTTGGTATTAAAATCCATGGAGAAGAAACAAAAATTTTGAGGTTCGCCGATGACATTGTAATTCTGTCAGAGACAGCAAAGGACTAGGAAGAGCAGTTGAACGGAATGGAAAGTGTCTTGAAAGGAGAGTATAAGATGAACATCAAGAAAAGCAAAACAAGGATAATGGAATGTAGTCGAATTAAGACGGGTGCTGCTGCGGGAATTAGATTAGGAAATGAGACAATTAAAGTAGGATAGGAATTTTGCTATTTTTGGAGCATAATAGCTGATGATGGTCGAAGTAGAGAGGATATAAAATGTAGACTTGCAATGGCAAGGAAAGCGTTTCTGAAGAAGAGAAATTTGTAAACATCGACTATTGATTTAAATGTCAGGAAGTTGATTCTGAAAGTATTTGTATGGAGTGTAGCCATGTATGGAAGTGAAACATGGACGATAAATAGTTTAGACAAGAAGAGAATAGAAGCTTTCGAAATGTGGTGCTACAGATGAATGCTGAAGATTAGATGGATAGATCTCGTAATTAATGAGGAGGTATTGAATAGAATTGGGGAGAAGAGGAGTTTGTGGCACAACTTGATTAGAAGAAGGGATCGGTTGGTAGGACATGTTCTGTGGCATCGCGGGATCACCAATTTAGTACTGGAGGGCAGCTTGGAGGGTAAAAATCGTAGAGGGAGACCAAGAGATGAATACACTAAGCAGATTCAGAAGGATGTAGGCTGCAGTAGGTTCTGGGAGATGAAGAGGCTTGCACAGGATAGAGTAGCATGGAGAGCTGCATCAGACCAGTCTCAGGACTGAAGACCACAACAACAACAGTCTCGACACGCTTGGGGAACTACAAATTTATGCTCACCTAATTACAGATAGAGGCAATTTACTGAACGACCAACTGTATCTAAAAACAGGGCATACTTCGAAGGTTTCCAGCCTATATTAGGTTTCCAATAATTCATAATGCAAGTGACTACTACAGTTCCTGTATTAATAGAACCTTTCCTACAGGTGTTCATACGAGATTTGTTGGTCAGTTGATAAGGCTCTGTAGTAGAATGTAAAACGTAGTCACGCTAGATAATTAACTTACAATAGTAAAGTATGAAACTAATTCATAGCAAAAATGTTATCTGACGCGTGCGTAAGAAGGGTTGGATTCTATACGTCTGGCGCATGCGCACCGCCCAATGTGAGGCAGACCGCGAAGCCTCCGCGGTCCGCAGTCTCTATTCACACGACGAGGCCCATACAACGGGCTTAAAGTGAATTTGCTGCAGCTTGTTTAATAGAAGTGACAAAACCTCATGGTTATGCATCTAGTTTTATAAAGTTGACTTAGGACATGGCTTGTTTTAGACAACATTTAAATAATATTTTATGTAAGTGCTTAACATTGCATCCTGTAGGATAACCATATCTTATAAAATTCACTAGCACATTATTATATTAACTTTTTGCAGGTTTTGAAGAAGACGTTATTCGTAACGTTGAAACCCAGGTAAACTAAAAAGTTAACCTGCAACTGTAGGCTGCATAAAAATGTTAAAAATTATGAAATTCGTGCCAGACGATGCCAAGAAAGCAGCGAATATGTATGTAGATGCTATGCATAAGATCTGCAAAACAGGTATGGCCATCACTTTTATTAAACAATGTAAATTTTGCAACGTAATCCCGGTATTTGTTGAAGGTATTTGAAACAGTAAAATGTGCAGTAAGTCGCCTAGTCTTAAACGGGAATTGATACAGCAAATATTAGTTGAAAGAACGGCGAAACGTTACACGAGAAAAGATAGCCCCAACGCTGAAGCATATGACCTCCAATAATTTTTGTCTAATACCTTTAGAGATAACTACAATTTTCAGATAGATGGGTTCTGGTTACATGTCAACTTAAGGTTAGATAATCTTAAAATGGAAATTGCTTAACGACATGACAAAAAGTTAAGGAACTTAGTTAGTCGAGTTAATTCTGGTGTATCCCAAAATGGGCACAAAAGAGAGGCCGCCCGGTCTGTGTTTCATCAAGACGTTGTAAATAAAACAGATATCATTTTCACAGCGGAAGAAAATAAATTGTTAAGTAAAGGCTTCAAATATAATATAGAACCTAGTTTGACCCCTCAAAATCTTCGGAAGTTGCAGTGGATCTTGTGGTTGGTCTTGATAGCGGTAAAGCAGATAAAAGTATCCAAACGGGACTTGCTTACGATGCTTCTAAAATAATACAGAAAGAGTATCTAGGTAAAAATACGTTCACGAAAGATATGTGCAATGTTTAAAACATTAACAAAAAACTAAGAAATAATGAAGCCCTTATAACTAAGGCCGATAAGGGGAACACGATTATCGTTTCTACAAAAAAAAGGAATATATTCAGAAAATGGAACTGTTCTTTGAAGAGAATGGCATGGTACCACTAGAGGTAGACCCAACGCTCGCCATACTGAGGGATATTAGAGCGAGTCTTAGCAATACTAAGAAGTTGATCGGAGAATTTAGAAAAAAGGCATTGATAAACATGAACCCCAAGCCCCCGACGTTAAGGAGTCAACTTAAGCTCCACAAAATTTCCCGTCCGATCCGCCCTATTGCGGATAGCACCAATAGTGCCTATCATAAATTAGCGAGACACTTACATTATAAAATTAAAGAATATTTCGTGTTTCAAAATAATTTCTTGATTAAAAAGTCAGCGGACCTAGCCAACAGACTTAAAACCGTAACATGTTCCGAAAACACCAAATTGGTGTCATTTGACATCATTAGCTTGTACGCAAACGTACCAGTGGATCAGACCCTGAACATTACAGAACAAAACTTAAGGTTCCACAAAAAATTATCCACCATAGAAATTGATGAGCTAATGTTACTTCTTAGAACGACTCGTAAATTCAATTATTTTTCATTCAATAAAAAATTATATTCACAGCCATGTGCCCTAGCTGTGGGGAGTCCACTTGCATGTATCATGTCTGAAATTTGTATAAATTCTCTGGAGTTGGTACTTCTCCGAAATTACCCGGAATTAGTGAACAACGTCATCATTTATGCGAGATACGTGGATGACATTCGTCTGCTGGTTAATAACTCTCAAGATGGATTAAATCAAATTTTCGCAACGTTTACACTCTACATGAAAAAATAAAATTCACACAAGAATTGCAATCAGCTGATAGATCATTAAATTATCTTGATTTAACGTTGACAATTAAAGATACTAAAATGGAGTTCAACATATTCCGGAAGACAACGTATTCAGACAACATCATCCCAGCCGATTCAACCCACCCCCAAGCGCATAAAATGGCGTTTTTCTATTCTAGTATCCATCGGGCGATTTCTATCCCGTTGTCAGATGTCAACCTCGAAAAAGAATTACAAATTCTCGAGAGTATTGCACAGAATAATGGCTATGATACAAAGATAGCAAGGCAATTATATCATAAGAAAACGCGAATAGGACAACGACTTTAGTAAACACAAATACTCAAACCCAAGATCAGAACAAGAAGTGGCTGTCGGTTCCTTATATAGTTAATGTCTCCTACAAGATAAGGTGCCTGTTACAAATTCAGGTTTTAAAATTTCCTTCTCGACGAGTATTAGTTTAAAGCGAAATTTGTTTCATACCCTTGAGAAAGACTGTGATAAGTCAGCGAAATCAGGCGTATATTAGATTACGTGTCATGATTGCCCATGTTATTACATAGGTCAAACAGGCAGAGCTAAGGCAGTAAGGTTTAAAGAAAATCTTCCAATAAAGGGCGTAAGAACACGGGAGTCAGCCTTTGCGGAACATCTGGTGCAAATGGCTCATACACCTAAACCTTTACGTGACATAGAACTACCACATTATGAAGTAAAGGGCTATAGACTCGACACGCTTGGGGAACTACAAATTTTTGCTCACCTAATTACAGATAGAGGCAATTTACTGAACGACCAACTGTATCTAAAAAAAAAGGGCATACTTCGAAGGCTTCCAGCCTATATTAAGTTCCAAATAATTCATAATGCAAGTGGCCATTACAGTTTCTGTATTAATAGAACCTTTCCTACAGATGTTCATACGAGATTTGTTGGTCAGTTGATAAGGCTCTGTAGTAGAATGTAAAACGTAGTCATGCTGGATACTTTAATTAACTTACTATGGTAAAGTATAAAACTAATTCATAGTAAAAATGTTATCTGACGCGTGCGTACTAAGAGTTTGATTCTATACGTCTGGCGCATGCGCACCGCCCTCTGTGTGGCAGACCGCGAAGCCCTCGCGGTCCGCAGTCTCTATTCACACGACGAGGCACATACAACGGGCTTAAGGTGAATTTGCTACAGCTTGTTTAATAGAAGTGACAAAACCTTATGGTTATGCATCAAGTTTTATAAAGTTGACTGAGGACATGGTTTGTTTTAGACAAACATTTAAATTATATTTTATTAAGTGCTACACATTGCATCCTGTAGGATAACCATATCTAATATAATTTACTAGCACATTATAATATTAACTTTTTGCAGGTTCTGAAGAAGATGTTATTACTAACGTTAAAACCTAGGTAAACGATAAAGTTATCCTGCAACTGTAGGCTGAATTTTTTTATGTATTCGTAAATATACAGTGTGGACCTAAGTCTTTGTAGGATCATCAATATATATTTTACGAAATGTATAGAACTTTAAAATTTGTGGCTTGTGACAAATGAATAAATCACCAAGTCTTAGTTACAATATCAGTGTACTTCAACGTGTGCACTGTTTATTGCTCACAGAATGTCAAATAGATAATCGATTTCATATCATGCGTTTGACAATATTCCTTGTATAGCACCAGCAATATCGTCCGCTATCATTGTTTTTGACGCGTCCAGATGAGGTACCTGCGCTGATTAGACTTTGTCCTGCAGCATGTAAACAAAAAGGAAATCCAATGTTTTTGTGTCTAGTGATCTGGCAGGCCAGGCAGTGGGACCATCACGCCTAATCGAGCTGACAGGAAATGTTTTATCACAAAATTTGTAACATGCAATCCCGAAAGCTTTGATGCACCATTTTGTCCGAAAATCGCCACTGGCTGCAAAGTTTTCAGTTGCGGTTCCACACATTGTTCTAGGATAGACAGATACATGTTAACCGTTACTAATTATTCGACAAAAGAGAAAGGGCCAATGACTGTTGTGCTTCAAACTGCAACACACATGTATTAGTGAAATCAGTAACGTGACCTTAGTCAACGTGTTTACTTTCAGATCGCTTCCTGTTACTGATAAGTCAGACTTACTCGTATGTATTGCATTTAACGGCTACTTTCTAAACACAGCTGGTATATTAAATAAAACTTAGTTTCTACAGGAAATCACAAAACTCTCTTGAAAAATGCCCTTCCGAGACTGTTATCTGAAATACCCCTCTGTGATACTGACAAGTGGGAGGTTGAGTCAATTATTAAATCACTCAAGAATAAGGATTCTAGTGGATATGGTGGAGTAAGTAGCACAATACTAAAGTACTATGCTGCATATGTTAGCCCTGTACTTAGCCATAACTGTAATTTTTCCTTTGGGAATGATCAGTTTCCTGAAAGATTAAAGTACTCAGTAGTAAAGCCGCTTTATAAAGAGGGGAAGGGATAATGTAGACAATTTTAGACCTATTTCTAGGTCATCAGTGTTTGCCAAAGCGTTTTCTGTTTTTTAGTCATCAGCATTCTGACTGGTTTTATGCTATCGTCCAAGAATTTCTCTCCTGTGCCGAACTCTTCATCTAAAAGTAGTACTTGCAGCCTACGTTTTCAATTATTTGCTGGATGTTATCCAATCTCTGCCGTCCTCTAAAGTTTCGTCATCTACAGCTGCTTCTAGTACAATGGAAATCATTCCATGATGTCTTAATAGATGTCCTACCAACCTGTTCCTTCTACTCATCAGTGTTTTCCACACATTCCTCTCCGATTCTGCCGAAGAACTCCTAATTTCTTACCATACCAGGCAAACAAATTTTCAGCTATCGTCTGTAGCACCACATCTCAAACGCTTTGATTCTCTTCTGTTCCGGTTTTCCCCCAGCCCATGTTTCTCCTCCATACAATTCTGTGCTCTAAGCGTGCAGTCTCTGAAATTTCATCCTCAAGTTAAGTCCTAAGGATGATACTAGTAGACTTCTCTTGGACAGGAATGCCCTTTACGTCAGTGCTAGTCTGCTTTTGATGTCCGCCGCGCTCCGTCCGTCATTGGTTATTTTACTGCCTAGATAGCAGAATTCCTTAACTTGGCGTACATCGTGACCATCACTCCTGATGTTAATTTACTAGCTGTTCTAATTACTGCTACTTCTCATTAGTTTCGTCTTTCTTCAATTTACTCTCAATCCATGTTCTGTACTCATTAAAGTGTTCGTTCCACTTAGAATATTATGTAATTCTTCGTCGATTTCAGTCAGGATAGCAACATCAGTGAATTGTATAATTGATATCCTTTTACCTTGAATTTTAATCCCGTCTCCTGAACCTTTATTTTATTTCCATCATTGCTTCTTCTATGTACAGATCGAGCGATTGGGGTGGATAACAACATCCGTGTCTTACCGCCTTTTTAATCCGACCACTTCGTTCTTGGTCGCCCACTATTACCATTCCCTCTGGGCTCTTGTACGTGTTGTACAACATCCGTCTCTCCCTATGGCTTACCCCCGTTTTTCTCAGAATTTCGGAATTCTTGCACCATTTTACGTTGTCGAACTCTCATTCCAAGTCGGCAAATCCTATGGAGGTGTCTTGATTTTTCGTTTAACATAATTTGTTATCAAATGCGCAGTTTGGTTTTAGAAGTGAATTAACATCTGAAAATGCTATATTCTCTTTTCTATGTGAGCTACTGGATGGATTAAACAAAACATTTCGAACGCTAGGCATCTTTCTTCATTTAGCTAAGGCGTTTGATTGTGGTTGTCACAAAATATTGCTACAGAGGCTGGACTGTTATGTAATACGAGGAGTTGCTCACAATTGATGCACATCTTACTTTAAGAACAGGTAACAAAAGGTCATTCTCCACACTGTTGAGAATAGCTATGATGTGAAATCCAAATGGGGACCGGTTAAATGGCGGGTGCTACAGGGATCAGTGATGGGGTCACTGTTGTTTCTTATTTATATGAATGAAGTACCTTCCGGTCTTACAAGTGATTCTAAAATATTTTTGTTTGTTGATGGAACTAGCTTGGTAGTAAAGCATATTGTGTGCAATGCTGGCACTGTTTCAAATTGTACAGTTCAAGGTACAAGGCCATGGGTTGCGGAAAATAAACTAAGGCTAAATCACAGTGAGACTCAGTTTGTAACACACAGTTCAACAAAACCTGACTTTTTAATTACATAGAATTTGAATACGATTAGAGAGAGTGAACAGTTCAAATTTCTACGTGGTCACATAGATAGTAAACAGTTGTGGAAATACCATGTTCAGGATCTTGTTCAAATACTTAATGCTGCCATTTTCAGTTTTACAACAATATCTGAAGTAAGTGATAGTTCGACACTATTAGTAGCCTACATTGCTTATTTTAGCTCACTTACGGTGTATGGTATTATGTTTTTGTGTAACTCTTCCCATTCTCGAAGGGTATTTTTGCCTCAGAAACGGGCCCTTCTGGCATTAAGTGGTGTATGTCCAAGAACCACTTGTCGACCCCTGTTCATTAATCTGGTAATTCTGACATTGGCCTCCCAATTATATATATTCCTTACTGTCGTTTCTCATTAATAATATGAGCGCATTCCCAAGAAATAGCTCTCTCTCAGTTAATAATAGGCAGAAATCCAATCTTCATATGGTGAGCACTCCCTGACTCTTGTGCAGAAAGGCATGCAGTATTCTGCTGCGTCCATTTTCAATATTCTACCACAAGAATTTCAAAATATTACCGGTAAGCCACACACTTTAAAATATAAACTGAAGAACTGCGTCACGGGTCACGATTTCTATCTGTCGAGGAGTTCCTTGAATAACTAAGCTGATTCTTGTGTTACATTGTTTACTGCGTTTACAAAACTTGACATCTTTTTAGGATTCATAAATTTCATGTACCGTCACGTTCCATGTCCCTGGAGATTTGCTCCTCAATAATATATGAAATAAATAAATAAAAAATAAACCCTATGTCCTCACTTTGTACTTGTTAGCTTTGCCTGGTGTGTGGAAAGTAGCCTCACCTGAAAAAAATTCGTGCCAGTATCTCAGTCGCTAAGGCTACTCAAGTTCCATCATCTGGTAATAACGCGTTTCTTATCTGGAGGTTGTAAACGTGTTAGTGCAGTCTGCTGTGTAGAATTATTCTCCCTTAGATCCTATTAATCCCTAATTCACGGGACGCTCTGGGAGTAGATTTGGAAGGACTTCTTATGAACGTCTGTTGTACAGCTTGGACAATTCGTTCACTGGCTGAAGACGGTCCTGTTTGCGGAAGATCCAACCCACAACTAGCTAGTTTAAACTTCATGTAGCACGCAAGAATACTGCTTGTATCAGGTTCATCTCCTCCGTAATGTCCTCGAAAATTTTGCCGCACAGTAAATGGAGCTTTCCCCTGCGGTTCTACTAGCAACAAAGAAATGCAAACGAACTTGATGACTTATCCTTTGATTTTTCACAATCCACAAATTTTTAGGTCCTATAGTTTTTGTAACATAAATGTTGATAAATTTAAAACGAATTTGGGCGCACCCTGTAGAACGTATCAATAACGGTGTTACTTGATATACTGTATTGCGTATGTATTACCTAAAAGTACAGAAAATTAAAGTTTCAAAAATCACGAAATTGTGTTGGCAACATTTTCTACTATCGTCCTACATCCATAATTTGTTAACGATTCGTGTTATCGTTGGTTAGCCTGAATAGGTACCCTACGTCAATTATACGCTACACACTAAATGTAGTCGGCTGCTCCTGAATAACCATACGGACAAATTTCATTGACTTTGTATTGAACTAGCCAAGTAAACGGGATATGGACTTAGGTAACGAACCATGCCCTTACACGGCCAAGGGCTAGCTAGCCGTTCTCGAATCCCTATGAAAAGCTGATTCGCTTCTTGGCAATGTGGCTACTTTCCAGTTCTACAGTTGAGCCTCAGATGTTAAACTTTAGTCCAGTATTTATCGGACGTTTGTCACGTGTACATTATATAATGAGAAAGAGACTGCACGACACTTTACTATAATGTCTCCTGAGCAAATTCCCACGATCACTCGTAAAGCATCGATTGGTGTGTTGCGAAATCCCCCTGAGTGTCAAAGAAGTACACACCTCCATGCAATACGGAAAATTTTCCTGTTCCGCGTGCACTAAGATCTGTACGTCAAAACATCTACTGCGTAACCTATAATGGGCGTGAAACTGGTATCATGATAGTTTCTTACTGCATACAGCAGTAGTTAGCTGTTGGAGCGTTGCTTTGTTTGCCATTACCTCGATGGTTTGTGTGAAGTTACGCTTTGCGTCCAGTTGGACTCCAAGACCTCGTATCACGATCGGGTGGTGGAGGTGCTTATAATTTACCTGTACGATATTTACGTAATGAAAGATGAGCTGTAAGCAGTATGTATTTGGTTTTCTGTGGTGCTATGGTTAACCTGTTGTCTACGCACCATCGCGGCATCCGGAAGAGAAACCATTCGTAGTGTCCTCCAACTCAGCTCTTGAGTTCCCCCATATCACCTCTACGACATCATCTTCGTCATGTTCCACTACACCATCGACTTGGTCATCTTCGTCGAATTGCCACAAGAGAGGTCCGATTGCGAAATCTCAAAACACAGGTCAGCAAATCGAATTCTCTTGACACACTTTAGCAGTTCTTTTATTATCTTTTCTGTGCCGCCTCTCCATTCCACATCTCTGCCCTAGAAGTAAGCGATGATACTGTATTGTATACACACATTGAACTGTAGTTGACGCATCCACTAAATGCTACTGAAATCTCAATTAATATTGTAAGTACACATATTTGTTAAATTGAACTTAAGCACATTTCTCTTTCCTAAAACTAAACTGGCATTGACTACGTCCTTGAAACTCATTGTGTGAGTGTAATGTGTCACAACTCGATTTTATTTGAATCTTTGCAAGATTGCTAATCAAACATATTGGTACACAGAGTTTGGGATTATCGGGATCTATATTCTCAGATATTTTTAATTATTACTGCTTTTGGTAAATTCCACAATGTTTGCTATGTAACTTGGCAGTGACGCCGCATCAGGTTTCAGTCGAAATCAATCAAAACCATTCTCATCGGGAAGAGTCACTCTACTCATGCTCACCTCTCCTAAAGCACACGCACTTTACACACCCACAATCTACAGTTTCTGATTCGCTACTAGTTTTAATAATTCTCTCGCAGATCATAGAAGACAGTAGGGCAGCAGCCGAAGATGAAGTACCTGAATAATGAAAATTGAAGCCAACGCCTGTATTGCAGGAAACGGTGTTCGCATTACAATACGGCTCTTAGTTTCAATTTTCATGAGTAAGGTTGTTTTAACAGTGTTTGAGGTGCGCATTTACAATAAATACTGCACTTGTTTTCCTTCGCGCTTCATTTGTCGATATATTTAACGAAATTTAGTTAGCATGGAACACGTCTAACGCTCATGGGTCCTGGCATGTAACTTACTCAACCCCTGCCCGTGCTGCCATCTACGATGTTGTATGGTGTGTTGCTCTTGGCTGTTCTTTTCATAAGCTCTGCCTGTGTCGGCAATTTTCCTTTCTCCAGATTTAGTTCCGCATCCTTGGAATTGCCTGGCTTAATTTAACTGTATTATTTCTAAGTTCCTTTTTGTTTATTTTCCTCTGGGCCCCGACTAATAATTTCCGTAAATTTATATTTTAAATGTGAGTAGTCCTTCCCACAGATTACAAAAATCCGTGGACATTCTCGAAACACTCTCCCACCTACACTATGTGATCAAAAGTATCCGGACACCTGGCTGAAAATGACTTACAAGTTCGTGGCGCCCTGCATCGGTAATGCTGGAATTCATTACGGTGTAGGCCCACCCTTAGCCTTGATTACAGCTTTCACTCTCGCAGGCATACGTTCAATTAGGAGTTGGAAGTTTTCTTGGAGAATGGAAGCTTATTCTTCACGGAGTGCTGCGCTGAGGAGAGGCATCAATGTGGGTCGGTCAGGTCTGGCACGAAGTCGGCGTTCCAAAACATGCCAAAGGTGTTCAGTAGGATTCAGGTCAGGGCACTGTGCACGCCAGTCCATTACAGGGACGTTATTGTCGTGTAATCACTACGGCACACACAGTGCATTACGAACAGGTAATCGATCGTGCTGAAAGATGCAATCGCCACATACGAAATGCTCTTCAGCAGTGGGAAGCAAGAAGGTGCTTAAAGTATCAATGTAGGCATGTGCTGTGATATTGTCAAGCAAAACGACATGGGGTGCATGCCCCCTCCACGAAAAACACGACCACATCATAACACCACCGCCTCCGAATTGTACTGTTTGCACTACACACGCTGGCAAATGACGTTCACATGGCATTCGCCATACCCACACACTGCAATCGAATGGCCACATTTTGTACCGTGTTTCGTCACTCCACATAACATTTTACCACTGTTCAATCGTTGCTCTTTACACTAATCGAGTTGTCGTTTGGCATTCACCGACGTGATGTGTGGCTTATGATCAGCCGCTCGACCATGAAATCCAAGTTTTCTCACTTCCCTCCTAACTCTCACAGTACTTGCAGTGGATCATGATGCACTTTGGAATTCTTGTGTGATGGTCTGGATAGATGTATGCATATTACACATTACGATCCTCTTCAACTGTCGGCGGTCTCTGTCAGTCAACAGACGAGGTGGGCCTGTACGCTGTTATGCTGTACTTGTTCCTTTACGTTTCCACATCACTATCACATCTGACGGGCCTAGGGATGTTTAGGTGTTTGGAAATCTCGCGAACAGACGTAGGACACAAGTGACTTACAGTAACTTGACCACGTTCGAAGGCTGTGAGTTCCACGGAAGGCCACATTCTCTCTTCACGATGTCTAATGACTGCTGAGGTCGCTCATATGGAGTAGCTGTCAGTAGGTGGCATTACAATGCACCTAATATGAAAAGTGTACGTTTTTGGGAGTTTCCGGATACTTTTGATCACATTGTGGAGGCTAGGAGTCTCGCTGGCTGCTCAAGAAATAACAAATATTAGTCTCTGGTTCCCCACATTACGACTTTTGTCACCCTTCACTTCCTGTACTGCTTTATGATTAGAATCTTCTATCAGCCAACTTAAATAGTTCGTTTTTCACCACATTCCCAGTACTATACCACCTGTCACATACTCCTACCTGTGTCCTCTTCTCGCATCTACCTGGATAAGTGTGTTCTACAAAAATTTTATTTGTTCAAAAACTGTGCTTCTAAGACATAAATATTAAGAGCTCATTATGTGTTTCATTTTGTGAACTCACAATATTTACGCCCTTAAAAGCACAGGTTTCAAACAAATACCTATAACTAGTGTCAAAAGAATAATACTTCACAACAAAGAAGAATGGCAAACATGGCAAACAGTGTGTAACAAGAAAGTCAGAACATAAAATTCTATTATTTTTTGGAAATAAAGTGGTAGTGCGACCTCCAGATCAGATGAGAGGAAACGCAGGCTCCAACAAACTATCCCACTGAAGACGTCTCAGAATAAGAAAAAGGCGAAACGACTTTGGGAAAATTTAATTAAATTGCAGCAAGAAAAGGCGGCTTTATTTACGAGACAAATATTTATATACTTGCTGCAGAGGATGACCATGCCAACAAAGTTACTATTTTCTCTGTTGGTTATATGTTCTATCGAATGTGGATCATTTGAAGGATTACTTTTATCAGAGTATTGTGGAGCGAGTCATTTTATGGGATATACTTACATGATTATTTTTTGTGGAAAGTTAGATGCTGGCAAATTATAAGTTCATAAATGAGGCACTGGCATAAAGATAACATTAATGAAGAGAATATTTTTCAATCTTGCTCACACTTGGGCATTTAACACGAGGTTATTTTCACAGTCTACCTGCTTCAAATACTTGTATAATACAAGGAGTCGTTCAGAAGAAATGGATTTGGGCTAGATTTCAAACTTGCTATAGTTTGTACATTCAGAAAATTATCAGGTTTTTTTGGTTGGACTGCTGTCTTAGCTACTCGCGGCATTGATCTGAGTAATAAGTGCAATTTTCCATATTTTCGTCTAGTTTTATAGGTACTGACATCGTCATTTTTCTCAAATATCGATGAATTATTTAAGAGGAATTTATATAGTGAATATATATTTTGTGGCGCTGCAAGTAAAATTTATGGCTTCTTGAAGAGATACGTAGAAGATGAGTGTTGATAATCGCCATATTTTAGTCTTACTGATTGCTTTTGTGCAATCGATAGTAACGAAACTGATACTCCACTCACTGGGTTATAATGTGGACTCGTAATTTGTTTGATGACTGTTTATAACGGAAACCGATAACTAACAGCAATATTTGAACTAATTCAATGTCAAAAGTTGTTATTAAATTATCAGTTAAGGAACGGTGCACACTGACTTAATTGTCATACATTATTATCTTCCAGTGCAATTCAATTGAATTTAAAACTTCATTATTAATTGTTAACGGATATATTCAACTTTGTCATGGTGCGTATTATTTCCAGCCTTGTAAGCATCACACAGATAATTATTATACGCTGCGGTGACATGTTTCTAGGGGTTGAGTGTAATGCAAGTAGATTCGACTGCATGCTACGGTACTGATTTTTCAGTATGCAGTTTATAAATGAAATGTTGCGACTGATTCGGTTTACAGTCTTTAGATAAATTGGTCTTTGTTTATAGGGGTTAAATAAAACGACAAAGACAAAAGCTGTTTTCTATAATGAAACAGTTCAGAATCCGAAAGGTGGGTAGATTCACTTTCAATGGGTTATTAGACAGTTAAGAATTGAAAACTATGTGAGCAGCAGCGAGCATACTACACTTGTACATGTTTGGCAAAAGTAAGTTTAATTGTCGTCGAACAGGTAACCTATCTGCGATAACAATGAAACAAGAGTCATAAATGGCTCTGACTCCTCAAAAAGAGGCTTTGCGTGAGTGAATAACCTGCGTAACTACGAAACGATGTTCCTCAAGATTAAAATTTGTGTATGACTATTAAATTCGAAAAAATATAAAGACTAACAGTCGCAACTCCGCAACTGCATGGACCCAACCAAAGCATGAAACGGAGTTCACTTTCCCTCTTTTCCTAAACATCCAACAGATGTCATGCTAGTGCTCTGATCTACATCTACATGGATACTCTGAAAATCACATTTAAGTGCCTGGCAGAGGGAACGTCAAACAACCTTTCACAATTCTCTATTCCAGCGTGGGTTTAGCCGAGCGGCCTCTGGCGCTGCAGTCATGGGTGTGTGTGTTTTTCCTAAGGCTAATTTAGGTTATGTAGTGTGTAAGCTTAGGGACTGATGACCTTAGCAGTTAAGTCCCATAAGATATCACACATTTAAACATTTTTGAACCATTCCCTCTTATTCCAATCTCGTATAGCGCGCGGAAAGAACGAACACGTATATCTTTCCGTACGATCTCTGATTTCCCTTATTTTATCGTGGTGATCGTTTCTCCTTATATACGTCGGTGTCAACAAAATATTTTGGCATTCGGAGGAGAAAGTTGGTGATTGGAATTTCGTGAGAAGGTTCCGTCGCAACGAGAAACGCCTTTCTTTCAATGATGTCCAGCCGAGATCCTGTATCATTTCTGTGACACTCTCTCCCATATTCCCCGATAATACAAAACGTGCTTACTTTCTTTGAACTATTTCGATGTACTCCGTCAGTCCTGTCTGGTAAGGATCCCACATCGCACAGCAGTATTCTAAAAGATGACGGGCAAGCGCAGTGTAGGCAGTCTCCTTAGTAGATCTGTTACTTTTTCTAAGTGTTGCCAATAAAACGCAGTCTTTGGTTAGCCTTCCCCACAACATTTTCTATGTGTTCATTCCAATTTAAGTAGTTCGTAATTGTAATACCTAGATATTTAGCTGAATTCACGGCCTTTAGATTAGACTGGTTTATTGGGTAACCGAAGTTTAACGGATTCCTTTCGGCACTCGTGTGGATGATCTCACACTTTTCGTTATTTAAGGTAAACTGCTAATTGTAGCACCATTCAGATATCTTTTCTAAATCGTTTTGCAATTTTGTTTGATATTATGATGACTTTATTAATCGATAAACGACAGCGTCATCTGCAAACAACCTATGACTGCAGCTCAGATTTTCTCTCAAATCGTTTATATTGATAAGGGAAAGCAGAGGCCCTATAACACTACCATGGGGAATGCCAGAAATCACTTTTGTTTTACTCGATGACTTTCTGTTAATTACTACGAACTGTGACCTCTCTGACAGGAAATCACAAATCCAGTCACATAACCGAGATGATATTCCACAAGCACGCAATTTCACTATAAGCCGCTCGTGTGGTACAGTGTCAAAAGCCTTCCGGAAATCCAGAAATACCGACTCGATCTGAAATTCCTTTTCAGTTGCACTCAACACTTCATGTGAATAAATAGCTAGTTGTGTTTCACAAGAACGGTGTTTTCTAAACCCATGTTGACTGTGTGTCAATAGACACTTCTCTTTGAGGTAATTCATAATTTTCGAACAAAACATATGTTCTAAAATCCTATTGCATATCGACGTTAACGACATGGGCCTTTAATTAAGTGGATTACTCCTGTACTTTTCTTGAATATTAGTGTGACGTGTGCAACTTTCCAGTCTTTGGGTACGAATCCTTCGTCAAGCGAAGGGTTGCAAATTATAGTTAAGTATGGAGCTAATGCATCAGCATACTCCGAAAGGAAACTAATTGGTATACAGTCTGAACCAGAAGACTTGCTTTTATTAAGCGATTTAAGTTGCTTCGCTACTCCGAGGATACCTTCTACGTTACTCATGTTGGCAGCTGTTCTCATTTCGAACTATGGAATATTTACTTCATCTACTTTTGTGAAGGCATTTTGAAAAGCTGTGTTTAGTAACTCTGCTTTGGCAGCACTGTCTTCGATAGTATCTTCATTGTTGTCACGGAGAGAAAGCATTGATTGTGTCTTACCTCTAACATACTTCACATACGACGAGAATCTCTTTGAATTATCTGCCAGGTTTCGAAACAAAGTTTCTTTGTGGAAACTATTATAAGCATCTCGCATTGAAGTCCGCACTAAATTTCGAGCTTCCGTAAAAGATCGCCAATCTTGAGGATTTTGCGTCTGTTTCAATTTGGCATGTTTATTTCGTTGCTTGTGCAAGAGTGCTCTAACCCGTTTTGAGTAGCAAGGATTATCAGCTCCGTCGTTTGTTAATTTATTTGGTAGAAATCTCTCAATTGCTGCCGACACTATTTCTTCGAATTCAAGCCACATATTGTGTACACTTATAGCATTAATTTGGAATGAGTGGGGATTGTCTCTCAGGAAGGCGTCAAGTAAGTTTCTATCTGCTTTTTTGAATAGGTATACTTTTCGTTTATTTTTGGGGGATTTGGGAATTACCATATTCAATCTTGCTACGACAACCGTGTGTTCACTAATCCCTGTATCGGGTTTTATGCTCTTTATTAACTCTGGATTATTCCTTGCTGAGAGGTCTAGTGTGTTTTCACAACCATTTACTATTCGCATGGGCTCATGAACTAACTGTCCGAAATAATTTTCAAAGAATGCGTTTAGCACACTTTCGGATGATATTTTACGCGTACCTCCAGAATTAAACATGTGTTTTCGCCAACATATCGATGCTAAATTAAAGTCATCACCAACTGTAATGTTATTATTGGGGTACGTGTTTGAAATCAGACTCAAGTTTTCTTTGAACCTTTCAGCAACTGTATCATGAATTAGAAGGTCGGTAAAAGGATCCATTTATTGTTTTATTCCGGTGCCCAATAATGATCTCTATCCATACTAACTCAGAAGAAGTATCAACTTCAATTTCGCAACAAGTTAGACTACTACAAATAGTAACAAATACGTCACCGAAAGCGTGTTTAGCCTATCCTTTCGGAAGACAGGTTCTTCGTAAAAATTTCGGCTGAGCTTATATCCGGCTTTAACCAGCTTTCAATGCTTATAACGATTTGAACATCAGTACTTTCTATTAGCGCTTGGAGCTCTGGTACTTCCCCAACATATCTACGACAATTTACAACTGTTATACCAATGGTTCCTGTATCTACGTTCTTCCTGTGTTCGGCCTGCACCTTTCGTGACTGATGACCTTCTTGTGTTTTCCCGAGACCCTCTGACCTAAAAAACCACCCAGTCCACGCCACACAGCCACTGCTATCCGTGTAGCCGGCTCCTGCGTTTAGTGGACACCTCACCTATTCAGCGGAACCCGAAACACAATAATCCTCTGGCGCAAGACGAGGAATCTGCATCCTACACGGTAGTATAACCGTCTGAGCCTGTGATTCAGACCCTCCAGTCGGTTCTCTACCAGCGGTCCGCAATCAGTCCTATCGACTATGCTGTAACTGGTCAGCTCTTTGATCTTGCAAGCAAGATTGGCAGCCTTTACCACGTCTCTTAGCCGCTCGAAACCAGAGAGAATCTCTTCTGATGCAAAGTGACACATCATTGTTACAAACGTGAGCAACCACTTGTAGTTGGCTGCATCCTGTGCTCTTCATGGCATCCGGGAGGACCTGGAATGACTCCACCTGGTATGCACACGGAATGCACATTGGTTTTCTTTCCCCTCTTGGCAGCCTTTTCCCAAATTGGCTCTGAGCACCATAGGACCTAACATCTGGGGTCATCAGTCCCCTATAACTTAGAACTACTTAAACCTAACTAAACTAAGGACATTACACGTCCATGCCCGCGGCAGGATTCGAACTTGCGACTGTAGCGGTTGCGCGGTTCCAGACTGAAGCGCCTAGAACCGCTCGGCCACACCGGCCGGCCCTTGTGCCTAAGGGGCCCCGTAAAGCGCCTAACATTGGAGATACCAACTACCAATAATCCCACCCTCTGTGATTGTCCAGATCTTGCAGGCTGAGTGGTTACCTCTGAAACAGGACAGGTGACAGCGTCTGGCTCAGCGACAGTGTCAGCCGCAGACAGCACCTGTTTGTCAGACAAACCGAGGAGGCCTTATGTGCGGCCGCCTGGGAATTCTTTCGCCTCCTGTTTCGCCCCGGGGCGACCTCCTACTCGACTACAGGTGAGGAGTCAACCTCGGTGCGAGCAGTAACTGGGTTGGCCACCGGTGAGGACCGATCAGAGGACTCAGATGTGCTCGTCGACCGTGGGATCCTCACGCCGGCCCACAACAGTGGTGGCCGTTCATTGCAGCCTATAACGGATTTTTTACGTTGGGATACATTTATTTTATTTTTTGTTAGATGTTTTCGTTAAATAGCTGAATAAATTGTAATTGGGAATAATTTAACTAAGCAGAGTAGAAAAGATAAAGTCAAAGAGATGTTCATTGGGCGGACATTGTCGTAATGTAACGTCATTGCGTTGTTCGGTTGTTAAAACAAGTCGTTTGTGTTCAATTCTGCTGTTCGGTCGTGCCCGTATCTGAAAGGAATTAATTCGGGGTCTACAATAAACTTTCACATAATAGTTACGATTCGATGTTCTGACAAAAGGGGTTAACGTCAGTGTTAATTTGAATTGAGGGCGACAGGATTAGTTTCGACAGATACGTGAAAACGGACGTAACTAAAGTTGTTCGCATATCATCCTTGAACATGGCTTTTTATTTAATTAACGACTGCGGGCTCATTAAAAGCTATTATCTCATGTTTAGGGTCAATCCCTCTTTCCTCCTAGATAGTGATCATTCATTAACATTTTAGTCATAAGAAAAAGGATTATTAATAAAAGTGATGCTAAATGACAATTACGTGTTATTCCGTTAGTGTGGAACCAACGTAATATCTCTGAAATGACATTGATATATAATTTGTGTTACATACTGAACTGAGATAGGAAGTAAATTGAAATTAGTGAACATTTGATACTGAGGCTATAGAAGCAGAAGCGGTTAAGGTTTCTCTTCTCTAAAATGGCAAAATAGGTACGAACTTTAACTTAATAGTCGACATTATGTATTGCAAAGACATTAGCATTTCATATTTATTTTGAGGACGCGTTGTTAAACAAAGGAATGTTGAGTCTCAGTACGAGTAATAAAATTAAATCTAAAAACATAACTAATAACGGTGAACCCCGCTTTAACAAACTGTTTTGCGTTTCGTCATCCGGCAGTAACTGCTCAACCCTGGAGACTTGTGTGGTGAAATTAGAAGTCGGGCATATAAAACAAACTTAAAAATCCATTCATGCTACAGTGGAGTCGGCACAACACGACGTTGGCAGTTAGAAGCCTCAAGATGTGTAACCGAAGCCTTCGCAGCCTGAAGCTGAGAGCGTAATGTCACCAACTCGGCTCGCATCCGCATACTACAATCGCAGTCCCTGTCCATACTAAAGACCGTGGAAAACTAAACTATGCAGATAAACGAACTATCGACTCGCGCTACGGAAATCTACTGTACACCCTGACGAAAACGCAGGGTCTGTGTCTAATAATACGCAGATATTCAAAAACCAAACTACAGAAGCACTCAGGTGAAACTAGATAATTCGCTCCTCATTAGCTACTTGTAGTATGTTACAAAATCGTCTTACTTTTTTCCGATTCAAACGAAAACGCGAGAACTGTGGCTTTTAGATATTAAATTTACACGCATAAATTCAAGAAACTAAGTTTTTAAAGCACACAGATGATATTATAAAATTCTCTCCTGGTTAAGAACTCGTAAATGTCACAAAAGCGGTTACTTCACTGTTGTTGCTTGTGTCTCCGTCGCTACTACTGCCCGATTGTAATTGGCATGTATTGCTACACCATTTTTCGCACAGTGGCTGACTGAATTGTGAAGCTACCGAAGACTGAGTGGAGCTTGTTTGCAGCGACCACCTTAAAATTTCCAAAGCAGGTGCAAAATGTTTTACTGCGGTAAGTAGTTTTAGCCATCCGGGAAAAGAACAGTGGCAGCAGGTCAGTTTTACACTTAGAAACGTCACATTACTACAGCTTACTCTACTATTGTAACGCATAACTTACTTTCATCATATACATGACTCACATAACAAATAAAACAAATAAATGAAGATGGAATATACAGAACAAGAAAGTAGTGTTTTATAACTTGAAAAGTTAAGGTGAGTACAATAGATCATCGAGGTAGAGTTAAGGGAACCGTAGCCACGTTTTGTGGAAATTATTTTAGTGTCTACTTCTGATGTAGATGAGTAACTATTGAAACAGACAAATTACAGAAGTATCATGGCGTTACTGTGATTACCGCTGCATGCCACAGCACTCACAATGTTAATAGTGTAGCTACATATGACGCCGCCGTACGCCTACAAAATGTTTACTGAAACAAGACTCCGGCTGCAAAAGCCTAGCCCCATACAGATTGTGTTTATCTAGGCTTTGTTGTTGTGGTTTTAGTCTGAAGACAGATTTTATGCAGCTCTCCACTTTAATCCACTCTGTGCAAAACCATTCATCTCTGCAAAACAACTGGAACCTACACTGACTTTAACCTACTTTCTGTTGTCAACCGTTGTATTCGCTGCACAGTTTTATCAAAAGACCGTTCCTTCGCTTCAGGGTTGGGCCATGAATGTCTTTTCTCCGCTTGTCTAAACTGTTTGCCTACCACCTTTCACTTCCGGCACTAACAATACATTCCCCCAGAAACTGTTTCCTGACGTTTAAAATTGTATTCGATTATCGTGTTGGGGGTGTATAGAAAATACGTAGGGGAGTGTGTTCTAAAGAGAGGATAGTTTACCTAAGAACACTTTATGATTTTTGGTTAGGATTTCAATCTGATTTTAGAATCGCATTGAGGACTGCGCACCGGAGACCGACATCATCCGTTTCTGCGGTGTTGTACTGGTCTGTACTATTAGACATGACGTTTTATTTTGTTTAACATTAGTAGATGTTGCACGTTCTACACATTTAAGTGCTGTACAACATTTTAAAGCTATTTGGAGTATAATGTTTATTCTTCAGGTTCATAATTTTAGGTGAGTAAAATGCTATAGATATTTAGTGCGAATTATGTACCTCATAGACAGTGAACCCATACTTCGTTGGTTGCGCACAATCTTGTACCTCGAAACAGGAAAGATTTTTCACCGTGCAACATTTGACATCTACAAATGAACTGAGTTTCTTTAATTCGTTAACAATTTTACCTGTCTTGAAAATGAAATTTTTGTCAGTTTCCGGTAGCTTCTATTTCACAATGTATAACTAGTAACTGATGTCTGATAGAACTTCTGCGTAATTTGATTTCACCTACTGATGATTGGTGTGTAGTACGGTAATAATGTAAGAAACGAACAAATACAGTATTGGCAAGATTTGCTCCATTGCTACGTGTTTGAAATTCAGGAGAAACGCTTTCGAATATGTTTTCGCATTTCGAATACCCATAATATTCTGGGTAAATTTACGTAAGTTTAGAGGAAGGCTGCAGTACATTAAAAGCGCATGTCATCATTTTGAAATAGAATAAGAAAATATGTTGAGCTTCTCTTATAAAGGTAGTTAGATCCACAGAATTAAAAAGTGTACTGAGATACAACACTGTTCTATACCGAAGAATGGTTCCAGAATTCGTACTGTACTTGTAATGTCAACCGTGGAGATCACTGAAGTCGACAAGAGGCAATTTAGGTTACCGCTGTGCTAGTATTACGATCGGAAGGATAAATTCAGAAGATGATTCGATCTATTTTCTTAGAGAGATTGCGTATAATAGCCTGTTTCTGCATTTGTATGTATCTGACAAAAGGGCTGATCGTCGTGTTCCGTCATGTAAAAAAATGCTTGTTATAAACCTATATGTGTGCAAAGTGTAGGCAATTTATGGCTGTGACAGCGACACCGTGCAGCGACGTATTGGTTCGTCTTCACAGATTCCTTTTCGCTGCTATCTTCCGCGCTCGGATATTCTGACAGATTCACGCCGTTCGTCTTTCCTGTTGCCGCACCCCCTCTCGAGTGCTCTCCCTCCAGCTGCACCTCCCGTACTGATTTCATAATTTGCATTTATAAGGCGCAGCTATCCATCACGTGGGAGGCAAAAGCCCCGCTGAGTGGTCCTCTCGATACGCCGCCATTCGTTACCGCGTGCCTTCCCGGCGAGCAGGGAAGCCGTGTGGGCTGCCTGCTATTCAGGGGCGTCGGTTGCAGTTGCCATGGTGAACCTCGAGTGGAGCGCCTGCAGTCAGGTTTGGGGTAGTCATATGTTCATCACATTGTCCCAGGGTATTTCAAAAGGTATGTGATGTTGTGCTGACAGTTTAGGCTATTTTGTTTTGACAGATTCCAAACGCACAAATGATCAAATAAATTACTCAGACTTCCGGCTTCGTGGCTTCCGCATTTACGGAAGGTAGCACGCAGCCAATGCATGCCACGAACGTAAACAACAGTTAAGAAACGATCTCGACAGCACGATAGTAATGTTATTTTCATAAAATGGCTGTTGTCTTTCACGATTGGCTATCGGCACATTCACAATGATAACGGCATGCCCTTTATGGCCACAACAGTTTTACTTAGTAACCACAATTCTCCAGAAAAGCGCTGGTAAACAGCCCCTTTTTCGGCATTTTTAAGCCACCTATGAGACAACAAGACTCCAGAAGAATATCCTAATAGGCGGATCGATATGTACGGAAATGGACATTCTGAAGTGCTTATCCCACAAGCCGCAACTCTAAAAATTTTACCATCAGTAAATTCATTCTTACGTAAACGAACCAGAAGTTGTTGCAACACACATTAGTCAGACATGAGGTAGAAAACAAGATCAAGCATCTAGGACAGAAACTATGAAAGAGTTGGAAAAATTCTCTTCAAAATGGAAAGAGTATGTGGAATTAATATTAACAATGAAAAGTACTTATGTAGAGCTGCAAAATAGTAAATAATAGCGCTGCTGTGACTGTTGAATAACGCCATCGAAGAGGATACTTATCACTGAAATATACGTCATACAACAAGTATTAGTGAAATAAGCAACAGAGAAAATTGTATCTTCAACAAGAAACACAGCAGCCTGGAAATAACGAAGCAGTGACGAACCGCACCAAACCAAAAACAAAAAAGATATTCTAAGTGCATGTGAGCAACTAAAAAGAAATTTAAAATAAGTAATATAAAAGAGCAGAGGGATTTTAAACAAGGACCGTATTGTAAGAAAAAGTATTCCAACCCAGAGATAAAAAACATATGAAAATCTTTCCGAGGGAAAAAATATGACATGCTGAAATGAACATAGAAAGAAAAGAACCACGATAAGGGTAGTAATTGAAATGTGTCCATAGGACACGTAAGTGACCAATACGGAAATATGCAACAGAACTGCTGGTAAGGAAATTGGCCACCTGCCGTATGTTTAAGCGTTGAATAATAGTTGGCCATCCACTTATCCTGTTTTATATATTACAGGTAAATAGGGTATATTGTCTTCAATTAGCGTTACCAGTTTTGAAACTCATGTATACCTTTTCCGATCGTGTTATAACTGTCACTTTCAGTGGTCAGACGGTATACATCGATTCGAGAGGTGAATTCTTCCAAAATCTTGATCAGTGTCGGGGGTAACTGTTGCCACAAAGCTGTCCCTAAAATCGAGTAGATCAGCCGGCACAGGAAGAACCTACACATGAGCCTTTATGAACCCCGGGAACCCCTAAAGGTCAGATCGTGTGTGAACATGAAGGTTATGCTGCCCTTTGCGGCCATTCCAGCCGCGGGGTGGCCGAGCTGTTCTAGGCGCTACAGTCTGGAACCGCGCGACCGCTACGGTCGCAGGTTCGAATCCTGCCTCGGGCGTGGATGTTTGTGATGTCCTTAGGTTAGTTAGGTTTAAGTAGTTCTAAGTTCTAGTGGACTGATGACCACAGCAGTTAAGTCCCATAGTGCTCAGAGCCATTTGAACCATTTGGTCAGCACACCGCTCTCCCGTTCGTTATGATGGTATTATTGACCGAAACCATTAATATTCGGTCGAGTAGCTCCTCAGTTGGCATCACGAGGCTGAGTGCACCCCGAAAAATGGCAACAGTGCATGGCGACCGGGATGGTCACCCATCCAAGTGCCGACCATGCCCGACAGCGCTTAACTTCGGTGATCTTACGGGAACCGGTGTATCCACTGTGGCAAGGCCGTTGCAGTACACTATATATATATCGTGTATTGACACTTTGGTAATGTTCCCTACTCAGCACGCGATTGCTTAAATGACGTTGTACCCGACACCCGACGGCTGGACTGGCCACAAAGTGCGGGATGAGAGATTGTTTCGCATGACCTTCACGGTCACACACGATCTGACGCCAGGCTATTTTTACGCTTAGGGGTTCCCGGCGTTCATAAAGGCTCATGTGTAGGTGCTTCCGCTACCGGCTGAACTACTCGACTTTAGAAACAGCTTTGTGGTGTATCGAAAAGGATGACGCAAACTTACACGGCTAAAGTGAGCTATGAGATATTCTTGATTAGCAATATTGTAAAACAAATCTCTTCCATTGCGAGATCTTTGCTTTCCATATGTTAGGAAGAGGTAGTACTGACCAAAACAAGAAAAAAATGTCCAGTAATCATGAGCTCTAAAATGCATACCTTAACAGCTATGACCACTTGTTCATCTTCGGTACTTTGGAACACAACTCTTCCAATGAACAAGTGGTCATAACTTCTGAGGTATGAATTTTGGAGCACATGGTTAACGGACATTTTTTTCTTGTTTTGATCCGTATTACCACTTCCTAACATATGGAAAGCAAAGAGCTTGCAATAGAAGAGACTTGTTTCACAATATTTAAAATCAAGAATATCTTATAGCTCTTACGGTATGCGTTTTAGAGCCCATTTTTACTTGACATTTGTGCTTATACTATCGTGTACGTTTCGCCGTTTAAGTTCCAGCCATCTTTTTTGATACAACCTGTATTTAAAAGTTTCTCATATGAAAACTGGTAAGTAATTAACGTTCTTGGAAACTGTATAATCGAATTTTGTAAGAATCAAAAATTTTGCTAAATACCCCATCCCCACTAATTAATTTTTCTACAATATAAATTAAAGAAGCTTTCATGCTACGTACATCCATGAGTAATGAATACCATGTTTGGAAAAAAAGTTGTACAACATGTGCTGTCAGAGTATTATCGTCATTGAAGCTATTATCAACATAATTGGAATACCTAAACATTCATAGTTAGTTTATTTTACTTATACTGTACCACGTCTGTATCTGTGTCTTCGAATCTTTTGGGATCGCCAGATAAACAAGTTTCTTGTCCTCGGATATGATAGTCAAAACGTGTTTCTTTTTTCACAGTGACCACTTGCCGTTTCATAGCTTTAAAAGATGCTAATGGTCAGGTAAGAAGACTGAGAATTCGGCAATCTCTTTATGAGGCACGAAACGTCCTTGTGACAGTATCGAAACATGATAAACAAACGTCTGAACAGGTCAAAAGATAGTTCAAAAACTTTTTCTTTCCGATTGAGGAAGAAAAACCTGTAACTCATTGTTAAACTATTAGGGCTGTCATTGTGAAAGAACCGTAAAGAGCATCGAACCTGAGGACAAGGAACTTGTTCATCTGATGATCCCAAAGAGCTTGACGGCACAGGTACAGTCGTCAGATGTACACGGCTTTTGATGTTGGAAGAACTTCGTTAGAAGATTTTCAGATCTAGTTCTGTTAAGCGTTCGTGATATCAGTCTCCACTAGATAAACAATAAAATTAAGCTGCTGTCACTAGTAAATAATCAATTCTTTTGCCATGTCTTACCAATGTATCGAAATAAGCCTGATACAAATCAGGATATTTAGTGACCCACCTGCGACAATTTGAAATCACATTGAATTTGCTTTTATGTAGTGTTCTCCGCCATGAATGTTATGTGAAGAAATATCGTTCATTTTTAGTGCATGTTGTAAGAAAATGTTACGTTTAAATCATTTATTTACAGTTTATCACCACTGTAACAATTTTCCATCTTAATAATGAGCTATATGTTATTGTCAATTTACAGAACAGAACTATGTGAAACGGTAAACTAAAAAGAAACAAAAGCGAAAAATAAATGAAAAATGTTGTACAATAATTTACATTATAAAAATAATACAATTAAAATAAATAACTACACTGATGAATGTTTAGATTGTATTTTAATTAGGTGTGTTGAAAGGACTCTGACAACTCGTTATGTACAGATTATTTTCCTAAACTTGTATTTCTTAAAACAGCTTTATTAGACATGAATGAACGTAGCTTGAAAGCTTCTTTAATTTAGGCTGTAAGAAAATATTTCATTATTCAAAATTAATTATTGGTGGTGTAGTATTTTGCTAAATTTCAAATTGTTACAAACTTCGATTACACGGTTTTCAGGAATGTTTATTATGTATCAAATATTATACGAAAAACACTTTTTTATATCATCATTCCGAAGAGATTCTCCTTAACCCTTATATGCCAAATTACCTTTCGCTGCCTGCCGGAGAGGCCGAGCGGTTCTAGGCGCTTCAGTCTGGAACCGCGCCACCGCTACGGTCGCAGGTTCGAATCCTGCCTCCCCTAGTGCTCAGAGCCATTTGATCCATTTAACTTTTGGAGCATGTTTTACCCCTTAAAGGTTGAACTGGATGCAAAACAAAAAATACGTTTGGCAATATCTTTCTCCCTCTACACACCCGGAAAGCTATATTAAGAACACTTGCCCGCGAAAGTCAGAGGTCCCGAGTTGAAGTCCCGGTCAAGCACACAGTTTTATTCTGCTAGGAAGTTTCATATCAGCGCACACTCCGCTGCAGAGTGAAATTCTCATTCTATATCAAGATTGTTTACTGGCACTTGCGAATGTTTCCTTGTGACTTATGCCACTGAGACGGCAAGCCATCTTGCTGTCAAATAAAGTTCTGTGGTTCAGATTCTTCCAATTCAGGAAATATGTCACAAAAAAATCAATTTGGGTAATCTTATTGCAACTGTATCATGTAGCGTTGTTTGGCGATCTGATCCCCAGGTGCGCACATTCGTCAATGAAGATGACTCGCACCAGAAAATCCTCATTGTCATGAAGCAACATTTCTTTGCAAAGTTGGTATGTAAACCGTAGTCTCTAAGCTTCAGAACTTGTAACAACTACATACAATAAGGACGTAGTCATAAGTGTCTCCTTACACACAGACGACACTCGAACCTTTAAACCCCGGATAGCTTTCAGAACTGGTTTCTTGGAGCTATGCTTGAAAGACTCTCACTTGTTCAGAACGCTCTTCACTCTTTGTCGTTCCTTACTCTTTCCTTTGTGCACAGGTATACAAGCAAAGCTGTTTGAGTTGTTCATTCATTTGATATATTATTTTCAGATGTAAGTTGAATGTAATAAATGCTACAATGCCTTAAGACCTTGATACCCGTTTTGAAACACCCTGAGTCGCTGGAGTCTAATTGTGCGTTCAAGCCGTTGAATCGCTAGTGAATTTCAGGATATCAGAAGGGAAAAACTGCTATCATTCATTAACCATCAGTATTCATTAACCATCAGTAGGTTAGTTTTTGGAAGATAAATTCCTTTATTTCTTTACCTTCTTATCTATTTGTTTATCCTGGGAGAGTTTGGGATTTCTGTCCTTTTGTTACCTATAACCAGACTTCTGACTTATTTTACTTAATGTCCGTAGCGATAGATTACAGAAAAAAGAAAAGAAACTCTTATATCGAATATGAGACACAACAAAGTACTACAGTTAATGGAAAACTGCAAACGTATAGCATAAAAAAGGAGTTTATATTCATTCGTGAAATGCAGAACAACGAAGATTCCAGTCACGTAAGATTAAACTGAGGCCACTGGCAGCAAAGGACGTGAGAGGAGCGGCCGGCGAGGGAAAGAAAGTGGAAAAGGATGCAACACGAGTACTGAAGAGATAGTGTAAGGAAGAGGCCGGACTGTCTCAGGGGCGAATAGAGAAAGAAGAATAAGAGCTGCTGTAAGTGCTTCTTCTACTGTTTGACATAGAGAAGCTTGCCACAGGTGTTACTTCTTTCAACGAAAAGTTGTGAAGTGAATAAAAAGAAGAGCTTCAAGATTGTGTTACATGTATAATAGGGCATTTAATTGTTTCATGTTCCAAAGGCGGACAGTAGTAAGTGAGAAGGACTCCATTAATTTTCTTCTTTTATGCATGAGCACAGGATATTATGTGAGTAAAACCTGGCGCTTCGATAATGAGAGGTTCATGTTTCTAAGAGGGGGAAACCAAGCATACCCTCTTAGCGTGATGCCACTAACAACTGCGAAACAAAAAAATTAAAAACAAGCTATGGCCTACCTTCTTCCATAACACTGTTATCATCGGAGACGAATATATTATGAATCTATTACAGAAGAGTATTCAGAGTTTAGTAAATTGATAACTAATTGTAATTTGTTTATTTCATTACACTACCCAGTCCGAAAAGTATCCATACAATTTCAAAGGTCTATATCTTCAACATAACTAAAGAAAGAATTGTGGTATGAATTTTAGTTCGCACATGGAAACTAATGGACTGCCTTGGCGCTAGCTTTCAGTTGCCAAACCACGTCCGATCGACATATACACCCACACACTATTCAATAATTCACACTTAAATACTGCCAGAGGATTTTTCGAAGCACCTTCAGACTATTTCCCTATCGTTCCACTCTCTAACAGCACGTGGCAAAAATTAATTTCTCTGATAGCCCTGATTTAGATGACGATAGTAAAATACGTTCAAATTCAGAGGAAAAAGTTGGTGACCGAATTTCGCGAAAAAATCTTTCCCAAACGTAAAACGCCTTTGTTCTAGCGATTGCTACACCAACTTGCTTATCATATCCGTGACATTTTCTCCCCCACTTCGCTATAATACAAAACGAGCTGCCCTCCTTACAATTTCTTCGATGTCCTCCGTCACTCCTAGTTGGTAAGGATCCCATTTCGCACACGAACACTCCAGCAGCGGACGAAAAAGTGTAGTGTTGGCAGTCTCTTTAGTAGATCTGTAGCACCTCCTAAGTTTTCTGAAAATGAAACATAGTCTTTGGTTTCTCTTCCCCACGACATCGTCTATGTGATCGTTCCAACTTAAGTTGTTCTTCAATGTAGTTCCTAGGTATTCATTTCAATTGGTGGGCTTTCCATTTTCTGATTCACCGTGTCATCGAAATTTAACAGGTTTCTTCTAGTACTCTCGTCATTGAGAAACAATTGCCACCTTCCAACTATACTGACATAGTGTTGAAGTCATTTTAGAATTGGTTATGGTCTTTGGATGACTTTACTACGGTAAATGACAGCATCATTTGCTAACGATCTATGAGAGCCGCTCAGATTGTCCACTAAATCGCTTACGTAGATATGGAACAGCAGAGAGCCTGTAACACTTCCTTGGGCACGCCGGATTCACTTCTATTCTACACGACGATTTTCCATTGTTTACTAAGTACTATGATCTTTCCGATAGCAAATTACCAATTCAGTAGCACAACTGAAGCGATACATGATATGCACGCAATTTGATTACACGTTTCTTGTGAGGAGCAGGGGTCTCTCTCACCCAAGTAGCTCAAGAACCCCACACGTTTATATGATTTTCCAAAACTGCGACAATTTGCCAAAAATTTCGTATTTCTATAGAACAGGAATGAATCTTAACGGCACCTGGGCGTAAGAGAATTTCTTACCACCTGACTGCCTCGACGATAGGTCCGTCTTAAGAAGCTTAAGGTCTGTAATTGGCCACTTGGCCTGCTGATTTCATGGTATGTGTCGGTCGCTAAAATGTGACGCCTCATAGAAAGAGCAGTAAATGTAGTAACCCTAAACAAGCAGGCCAAAGTAGTGAACAAGTCTGACTCGTTTCGATTGTAAAATATAACCTAAGGTTGTACGTGCACAGATATGAAAGATATGCCTTTGCAAAGTCGAGTTGCTGCTTTAAAAATACCAACTTTTTAGTTTGCCCTGGTGTAGGATTTCGGAGGTTGCGGAGTTGTCCAAGTATGGACTCTTAACCAAATATAATTATTGTTAACAATACGCACCATACAGTTACTGAAGCACGTTCATAAAATGAACACTGTACCTCACAAGTGATTTGTAATCAAACTGTGTGCTTATCGCATATCGCCTCACTTATGTGATTGGATAGATGATTTCCTGTCAGAGAGACCACAGTTCGTAGTAACTGATGAAAAGTCATTGAGTGAAACAGAAGTGATTTCTGGTGTTCTCCAAGGTAGTGTTATAGGCCCTCTGCTGTTTCTTATCTATGTAAATGATTGAGGGGACAATCTCAGTAGCCGTCTTACGTTGTTTGCAGATGATGTTGTCGTTTAACGACTTGTTATGTAATCAGAAGGTCAAAACAAATTGCAAATCGATTTAGGAAAAATATCTGGATGGTGCGATAATTTGCAGTCGACACTAAATAACGAAAAACGTGATGTCATCCACATGAGAGCTAAAAGTAATCCGTTAAACGTAGGTTACACAGTAAGTCAATCAAATTTAAAGACCGTAACTTCATCTAAATATCTAGGAATTACAATTACGAACAACTTGAATTGGAAGTAACATTATGAAATGTTGTGGGAAAGGCAACCAAAGACTGGGTTCAAATAGTTCAAATGCTTCTGAGCACTATGGGACTTAACTTCAAAGGTCATCAGTCCCCTAGAACGTAGAACTACTTAAACCTAACTAAGAACATCCATGCCCGAGACAGGATTCGAACCTGCGACCGTAGCGGCCGCGTGGTTCCAGACTGTAGCGCCTAGAACCCCTCGGCCACCACGGCCGGGCAAAGACTGGGATTTATTGGCAGAGCACTTAGAAGATACAACGAATGTGCTAAAGGGAGTTCCTACCATACGCTTGTCCGTCCTCTTTCGGAGTACTGCTGCGTCGTGTGGGATCCTTGTCACGCAGGATTAGTGGAATACATCGAGAAAGTTCGAAGAATGGCAACATGTTTTGTATTACCGAGAAATGGGAGAGAGATTCACGAACACGATACATCATGTGGGATGGACATCGTTAACATAAAGACGTTTTCTCGCTGCGGCAGGATCTTCTCACAAAATTTCAATCACCAACTTTCTCCTCCGGATGCCATTTTGTTGACGCCGATCTAAATGGGAAAAAACAGTTATCATAATAAAATAAGGGAAATCAGACATTGCACGGAACGATATAGGCATTTGTTCTCTCCGCGCTTTACCAGAACGGAATAATACAGAATTATGTTGAAGGTAGTTCAGTGTACCCTCTTCCAGGCACTTCAGTGGGATTTGCAGAGAATCTATCTAGATGTAGATGTAGATGAATCAAACCAGGATTTCGAGTTTAGTCTTACAAATGACTTATTATCTGATACAACAATGTAAAAATTTATGGAACTAAGCTGTCTTCCCATAATATAAACAAAATCCTTAACGACGTAGAAACGAATAGACAATCATAAAATCTGCACCTAATATGCTTATTCCATCCAATATAAATACTTCACCTACGAAATCAGAAAATCTGCACCTAATATGCTTATATAATCCAATGTAAGTACTTCACCTACGAAAGTTTACAAAAGCGGGTATACAATATAATCTAAAAGGAGCGATCGAAATGTTTCCGTTTGGGACATTGCTGCAGCGTACATGAAGCGTAGCACGACTCCGATGTGGGTTTATAAGCATCAGCATCTAGGCAAGGGCTTATAGTGGAATTCGCGTCTTTCCGACATGTATGCTGTAAAAACTGAGACGTGAACGGATAAGTTAAGCCATCTGGAGTGGAAAACACTTGAGCACCGGCCCTATAATCCTGATCTCTCCCCATGCGATAACTACGCCTTCGGTAACTTAAAAAATGCCTTGAAGGGTCGACGATTCCTGTCGGACGAGGGCCTGCAGCTGGCAGTTACGGGCCTCTTCACGCAGCAGGACGCGGTGTTTTATCAAACGGGTATCTTCAACCCGCTGAGTCGATGACACCATTGCCTCAATCCTCACGGCGATTTTGCCTAATGGGCATACTGATTCTGGACTGTACGACCTTTAAACTGAAACCTTTGATCACTGCTTATGAAACAAGAAGCTATGCAAGTCAACAAGGTAGCAGAATTACACCACATTATGACTGATACCTTAAGCAAATACAGACAGACCTCACGGAAAAATATATGATCTGCTGTGATACAATAAGAAAATGTACGTCAGCTATTAAGGGAACTAGAATCACTAGAAGCTTATCGCCAAAATACAGTTCCTCAGATAATTCACTGCTTTTCGTCATTCAGGCCCCCCACTGTCACACTGTATTTCATCAAATTACAATACACATATAAAATGCATTGCTCCTCAGAATACAGCACCAATAGAAGCCCGGCCGTGTATCGTCAGTTCAAAACTCGGGCGATATCCCTCCAACATACTCAAAGACCAGCACAACAACTTGTCACGAGTCACCCTTACGTTCAGCCTTCCCATCATTGTAACGTAGTTATCTCTTCTTGCAAGGGCTCCCTGACTCCCAGGTACCTTAACCCCTATTTATATAGGGGCAGACACTGTCTGCGGTTCCAGCCAAACGACGCGTGAGCAGCAGGTAATGTGCAGGTCTCCAGACCCATAACCATGTTGAATTGCTACTTCCAAGCTACGCGCTCCAACTCCAGTGGTAAACAGCCTCCAGGATGAGTTCGCTTTCGCCTGCGGATATCACCTGCTAACTTGCTCCACCATACCTCCTGTCATCAACCAGAGGGGGTGTTCGCGGCACTCCACGTGGTGCCGGCCAACTCATACGTATCCCGCTACAGAAGCAGATCGAACAGCCCCACAAGCAGCAGGAAAGACAAATGTTCCGCTATACACGGCAGAATTCCAATGCATAAGTTAAAACTGATTCTATTTTTATACCTTCTCTTGTGTTCATGATTTTGTATTGTGAAATTGAATGAATCTGCTTGAAAAACGTAGAGATATTAGACATTAATATGTTAGCATCACCTACAAGAAGCCTTCAAAGGTGACAACAAACTTGTGTAATGTAAAGCTCGCATGGCTTCAGTGGCAGTAACGGTTTTGGAAATGTTGCCCGGTTTCGTGAGACACAGTAACTGGCAGAGATGGACTCGACCTATGCATAACCGTCTTCAGATGCAGAGGTTCGAGAGCGCGACGCTACTTAAGATTACAGTGCAAATTGCCACTCTCGATTGACACGCAATGTATTTCGTAAATGCTGGTACGAGACTCACTATCAGGATTCCAACTCACCTGGTGACAAGGACTTAGCGGGTGTGATGCTGTGGTGTCAGCAGCAGCAGATAGAGAAGGTTCTGATATCACCACCTACTACGCATACCCACTGGAACCTGCTTTTCTTTTGGGCTGTATTTACCGGTATATCTACTCCCCTAATACTTATGTGTGTGATCCTATTACCAAATGTGCACCAGCCGGTGTGGCCGAGCGGTTCTAGGCGCTTCAGTCTGGAACCGCGTGACCGCTACGACACAGGTCCGAATCCTGCCTCGGATGTGTGTGATATTCTTAGGTTAGTTAGGTTTAAGTAGTCCTACGTTCTAGGGGCTGATGACCACAGGGGTTGATGTTAAGTCCCATAGTGCTCAGAGCCATTTGAACCATTTTTGAACCAAATGTGCGTAGTGTGCACTGGTGGCTGCACAGCAATGATTGCCTGCAAGAGAGTGTATGCTCTAGTTCTTTCCTTACTATCGCACTGATGAAGATCTGTGGACGTACGTAAACGTCGATAGTGTAAGCATCCAATTCAACTTCGTCACCGTTAAAACGAAGAGCCTTCTGTCATTGCGAAGTGTTTCTGCAGCAAAACCGAAGTACCGAAACGGACTTGAACATAAATTTGCGTTGCTGAAAAACACGGTACAAATCTCGCGCTCTCTTTCCTTCGGTTGTTTTAAAACGTTCGACAGTTCGTCTATTAAAGATACAGAACGAGTATAGTAGTTGACTTCAGAAGAAACAATTGTGCAGATAATTTTTATTATGAGACAGTGGTAACTTTCGAGTTGTCTGTAGATTAAAGTGAGTTAACGTAACTCAGTCTTTCTGAGGGAGTAAATCCAACGCGCTTTTCCAAAAAAATCTGTAAAATGGCACTGAGTATGTATTTGGTTGTTGTGACAGAGAGCCTTATAATGAGCAGACGCTACATTGCTCTTATACACTGAAGCACCAAAGAAACTGGTACAGGCATGCGTATTCAAATAAAGAGTTACGTAAATAGGCATAAACGGCGCTGCGGTCGGCAACGCCTACTTAAGACAACAAGTGACTGGCACCACTGTTAGCTCTTTTACTACTGCTATAATGGCAGGTTATCAAGATTTAACTGAGTTTGAACGTGGTAGGACACAGCACCTCCGAGGTAGCGATGAAGTGGGGATTTTCCCATAGGACAATTTCACGAGTGTACCGTGAATATCAGGATTCCGGTAAACCACCAAATCTCCGATATCGCTGCAAGAAGAAAAATAACTGGACCAACGGCGACTGAGGAGAATCCTTCAGCCTGACTGAAGTTCAATACTCCCGCAATTTGCTGCAGATTTCATTGCTAGACTGTCGACACGTGTCATCGTGCTAACTATTCAACCAAATATCATCGATATGGGTTTTCGGAGCCGAAGGTCCGCTCGTGAATCCTTGACGACTGCACGACACCAAGCTTTAAGCCTTGCCTGGGACCATCAACTTCAACCTTGCACATAGTGCCTGATCGGAAAAGTCTTGTTTCAAATTGTATCGAGCGGAAACAACCTCACGTTTCCATGGGACTGTTCAAGCTGATGAAGGCTTTGTAATGGTATGGGCCGTGTGCAGTTGGAGTGATATGGGACCCCTGTTACATCTAGATACGACTTTGACGGTTGACACGTATGTAAGCAACCTGTCTGATCACTTGAATCCGTTCAAGTCCATTGTGCATTCCCACGGGCTTGGGCAATTCCAGCAGGACAATGCGACACCCCAAACGTCCAGAATTTCTACAGAGTGGCTCCAGAAACACACTTTTGAGTTTAAACACTCCCGCTGGTCACCAGACTCTCCAGAAATGAACATTATTGAGAATATCTGGGATACCTTGCAACGCTGTTCAGAAGAGATCTCCGTCCCATCGTATTCTTACATATTTATGGACAGCCCTGTACCATTCATGGTGTCAGTTCCTTCCAGCACCACTTCAGACATTAGTCGAGTCCATGCCACGTTGTGTAGCGGCACTTTTGCGTGCTCGATGGGGCCCTACATGATATCAGACATGTTCACCAGTTTCTTTGGGTTTTCTGCGTAGAATGAACAATCTAGATACTATTTAGCGTCCTACATCAACTGCTTTAGCCCATTTTGGCAACTCACTGTGTTTAGATTCTGACAGCTTTTCATTACAGTGCATGAGAAAGCAAGGCACAGCTCATACGTGGAAAAAGGAAATAGTAAAAAAAGGTATCTAGCCAAAATTTTTGCTGCATACTACCGTCTGCAAATATATCAAACAACCCCTATGAAAGCGTCTTGTAAGATTTCGCGAATATAGTTATGAAAGAATCGGACGATGGCAGTCTACCGAAACGTGATATGACCCTTGACACGAGATTACCTCTTTCGTTGTACAAGTAAAAGTCTGTAGTCACGTAGTCTGAATGGAAATGTAATCATCGTTGCTGTTGTTTACTGTACTTGAAGTGTCAATTCGCATTCCGCATCGGACACATCTGCCTTTGGGAATCCAATGGTCTACCTCGCCCTCACAATCATTCAGAGCATTTTTTTTTCCTTTTTTAAGTCATCAGTCTTCGTATTGGTTTGGTGCAGCCTGCCACGAAATCCTTTCAGACTTTTCATCTCAGAATAGTATTTGCAACCCAGGTCCGTAGTTATTTATTGAATGTATTCCTGTCTTGGTCTATCCCTAGTTCCGTCGAAGTTATTTATTGATGTCCTTAAAGACGCCCTATCATTATGTCCCTTCTTCTTGTCATTGTTTTCGGATATTCCTTCCCTCGCCATTTCTTCATAGAACTCCCTAAACTTAACCTCAAAATCAAAGGAGGTAAACAGGCTTCGTATACATGGTATGACCTCAAGTACAAGTACCAGTTTCAGAGAATAGAGTTTTATTCTGAAATTGGACAGTTGTATGTGACGCCGTAGTGTGTGTGTGGTTCTCCTTACCTCCTTTGCTGTTCTGTAGATGAGTTTAAACAAAACGCGTAAATAAAACGGGCTTACTGAATATAAAGTGACGAAATATTTCTCGAGCGACAATAATAACGATGTATAGAAAAACCTTCAAATTTATAATATCCTTACATGCCTCTTACGTGACTGCACATCACACATCAAAGATCCAAGGTGAGCCGAAGTACAGCCGAATTATTGGGTTACTTAGCGAATCACAAAATTTCTCCGTTGTTCAGCATTTTACTTGGATCAATAGTCCGAAAATGAAATTCTCGTCCACGTGTTCTACATTTGTTTTCTGTAGGTACTAGCCGGCCGGTAATGCTTCACATGTTTGCTGAACATGTGATATCTTGTCAGTCCAGAAAATTTCAAGCCCATAAATAGAAAATAGAGACCAGTTTAGACGGTGGTTTTAGTCACTTCTACACAGTTCCCTCACCTTCCCCCCCCCCCCCCACCCCAACACAAATAGGTGTTCAACGAACAGAACGTTCATATATCCATGTGAAACTGATAGGAGTCCTTCTCCGAAATGTTGTTCAACTTACGGCTTGAATGTCGGTTTCGTCGTCAAGGCGTTGATCCTTTGTGTGAATTTCTGCACTTTGCCATTTCGTGGTAGGTTCATACTGATAGCAACAAGATTCGTCATCAGTGATGACTTTTATCCAGATAAAAATAATTCGCGCTGTGAATTTCATTCAAGTCACGGCAGGCGCGAACGACATTCTTGAGAATGTCTTGAACACTTGATTTATAGACTTAGCTAAACTCCGATTTGTGACACAACAACGTTGACACACTATGGTCTCACTTCCACTATTTAACACTGCCTGTTCACAACTGACTTGTCGAATGTACTTCTGTTCTTAACTGTTTTTACTCAATGCTTACACCATACTTGCTGCGCAGATGTCGCTTAAATGCCAGGAGTAAAATCAATATCGGAAACTTTTCTACGTACGGCACACGTCTCTGCCAGATTTACATTATTAAGTAGCAACGCTGAATTATTGCCAGGTAAGATATGCGCGTGGAATAATGTTATCAAGAACAGAACGGACTGATCTACTACTGAGTGAACCTGAAAAAGTCTTCTGAATAAGCGACGCCATCAGTAATTATATCCTGACATTGCACCCCATGATGAATGGGAGAATAAATAGAAACCACGTATTCTTCACGACATTTGAATATAAAGTCAGCAGCAAGATTGGCTGCATTTTATTTCTTCTTAGTGTACTTTTTCATCTGGTTTGGTACTGTCATTTATATTTTCCTATCCAGCGGTAATCATTTCATCTCTACGTAACATGTACACCTAATATTCTCTACGTTATTTTTTACATATTCCAGTCATTGTCTACCCCTGTAATTTCTTCTGTCTACTGTTCCGTTGGCCGACAAGTTCACTATCCTTGAACGTCATTACCCACATCCCACTAACCTGCCCTTCATCCGTATGGATCGCTATAGATGATTTACATTCTCCCTTAGCACAATATTTTAAATGCCTTCAGTGTCCTATTATCCGGGTTTTCTCGGGTCCTTGTTCCTCATCTGCACATAAACGTTCTGTATCTTTTTCCTAATTACCATATTAATATTTGACAGCAGTAGACCATCTTCATTCAAGACCACTTTCTTTGCTTGTGTCAAAGTGCTTACAGAGTTATGTGTGAAACACAAATTTAGAAAAGGGAGCGACAGATATAGCAGACTGATATTCCATAAATATGCATAATTATGTAAAGAGAACAGGCAAAATATAGATAAAAGCAAAGGAAGAATGCAGGTGAATGATGTGGAGAACCCTACCCAGAAATTGAAAAGCTGTAAACTTGACTGTAGAACAATATCCGATTGATTGTAATAACAGACCAAAGCACTTATACCTTAATTATTGTGGTAGCCACGGTTAGTTATTTTGAAAAGTTGAAATTATAGTGCACGAGTGGAAGAAATGGAGACATTGGCCAATAAGTCGAAAAACACTGAATATAGACTGCTGGGAAGAAGCTAATCCACCTGGAAAGACGACGTCGATTTCGATCTGATGATACCATATGCCACCTGGAGGATATCAGATGTACTGGTAATGGTTTCAGTGTCGTCCCCCAACAGATAAAGTGGTGGCGTAACTGCCATAGTGTCATCTGTGTTTACTCTCCAATAGGGAATGCTCACAGTCAGAATTCTCAGTTTGGTGCAGACGTATGAAGCAAGCACGTAACATACCCAGAGACGCAATCACACACCGTACAGAGAACTGAGCGAATTTGAAACAGGTCAAATTGTGGCCATCCTAGTAGCGGGATGGTCCTTTCGAAGAATTGTCACACGAGGAAAATCTGCTGCGTCAGCTGTGCATAATAATGCTAGTATCAGTGGTCACGTGAACATTCTCACACCTGTACACGAAATTCTGGACGTCCATGCAGCACAATTGCCCGCCAGGATCGTCGTCTTGTAAGGGCACCAGTGGCAGGTCGTACTGCTACCAAAGCACAAATAAGAGTGCTTGCGAGCCAAGACGTGTCAGTTCGTCAGTTCGTTGATAACCGATTGCAATCAGTGGGACTACGGGCAAGCACACTTCCAGACCGGCGTCCAACCACGCCACAGTATCGATGTCTGCACATACTGCACATACTGTGGCGTAGTTTGACTGGTGCCATCAGAAGAACACTTCAAAGATAAAATGGTGCACAGTGGCCTTCAGAGATGAAAGCACATGATTCCTGCACGCAAGTGATGTTCAGTTGCGCATACGACGAAGAACTGGTAAGCGTTGTCTCGTAGAGCACAGTGTCCGCACACCCCTGTCTTATGGTCTGGGTTGCGATAAACTACAACTGTCGTTCACCTTTGGTGTTTCTAGAGGAGTTGACAGACAGCGCTCGATACGTGCAGAATGTTGTTAGATCCGCTCTTTCGCCGTTCTTGTAACAGGGTACTGACCACCCACATTCTTCGCGTGAAATTCAACATGCTCTGCAGGGCGCTCAGCAACTTCGCTGGTCAGCACAATCTCTGGACATGTCTCCAGTCGCGCGAGTATTTGGTACTATGGGGCGAGAAGTGACTCGTGCGACTCGTCAAGCAACAATTCTTACAGAATTACGTAAAGAGGTCGAGCAGGTACGGCATAATGTATTCCAGGATAGTATTCGCCACCTATACGATCGATTCGATGCCAGAGTCATCGTCTGCATTGCTATCCGTGAAGGCCACACCACGTACAAATAAGGGTGTTTCAGCGTGGGTCGATACCCGGTACCTTAGAGCAGCTAGTACTATTGACCTGTAAATGTATTCAATTCATGTACTCCATGCGGACTGTTGCAACGATAAATATTGAGTAAAGTGGAAACCTGTAAAAGTGTGTACTAACTTATTTTCCAGCAATATACACTCCTGGAAATGGAAAAAAGAACACATTGACACCGGTGTGTCAGACCCACCATACTTGCTCCGGACACTGCGAGAGGGCTGTACAAGCAATGATCACACGCACGGCACAGCAGACACACCAGGAACCGCGGTGTTGGCCGTCGAATGGCGCTAGCTGCGCAGCATTTGTGCACCGCCGCCGTCAGTGTCAGCCAGTTTGCCGTGGCATACGGAGCTCCATCGCAGTCTTTAACACTGGTAGCATGCCGCGACAGCGTGGACGTGAACCGTATGTGCAGTTGACGGACCTTGAGCGAGGGCGTATAGTGGGCATGCGGGAGGCCGGGTGGGCGTACCGCCGAATTGCTCAACACGTGGGCCGTGAGGTCTCCACAGTACATCGATGTTGTCGCCAGTGGTCGGCGGAAGGTGCACGTGCCCGTCGACCTGGGACCGGACCGCAGCGACGCACGGATGCACGCCAAGACCGTAGGATCCTACGCAGTGCCGTAGGGGACCGCACCGCCACTTCCCAGCAAATTAGGGACACTGTTGCTCCTGGGGTATTGGCGAGGACCATTCGCAACCGTCTCCATGAAGCTGGGCTACGGTCCCGCACACCGTTAGGCCGTCTTCCGCTCACGCCCCAACATCGTGCAGCCCGCCTCCAGTGGTGTCGCGACAGGCGTGGATGGAGCGACGAATGGAGACGTGTCGTCTTCAGCGATGAGAGTCGCTTCTGCCTTGGTGCCAATGATGGTCGTATGCGTGTTTGGCGCCGTGCAGGTGAGCGCCACAATTAGGACTGCATGCGACCGAGGCACACAGGGCCAACACCCGGCATCATGGTGTGGGGAGCGATCTCCTACACTGGCCGTACACCACTGGTGATCGTCGAGGGGACACTGAATAGTGCACGGTACATCCAAACCGTCATCGAACCCATCGTTCTACCATTCCTAGACCGGCAAGGGAACTTGCTGTTCCAACAGGACAATGCACGTCCGCATGTATCCCGTGCCACCCAACGTGCTCTAGAAGGTGTAAGTCAACTACCCTGGCCAGCAAGATCTCCGGATCTGTCCCCCATTGAGCATGTTTGGGACTGGATGAAGCGTCGTCTCACGCGGTCTGCACGTCCAGCACGAACGCTGGTCCAACTGAGGCGCCAGGTGGAAATAGCATGGCAAGCCGTTCCACAGGACTACATCCAGCATCTCTACGATCGTCTCCATGGGAGAATAGCAGCCTGCATTGCTGCGAAAGGTGGATATACACTGTACTAGTGCCGACATTGTGCATGCTCTGTTGCCTGTGTCTATGTGCCTGTGGTTCTGTCAGTGTGATCATGTGATGTATCTGACCCCAGGAATGTGTCAATAAAGTTTCCCCTTCCTAGGACAATGAATTCACGGTGTTCTTATTTCAATTTCCAGGAGTGTATAAACGAACTGAGTAAAGATATGTTGAATGATACTTCTCTGGAAAACAGAAACAGTCAGTCTGATTCAGCGTTGTGACAAAAGCACAGATTTTAGGATCACAAAACAATAAATTGATTGTGCGTGCGCGGCGCCTCAGAGGGAGAGAGAGAGAGAGAGAGAGAGAGAGAGAGAGAGAGAGAGAGAGAGGGAGAGAGAGCAGATGCGTCTGAGGATGGGGAAGGTAGCCCATAAATTGGCTGTGGTAGAATAAGAAATTTAAGAACTCTTTTCAATAAGAAGCAAGTGGACTTCTATCCTCATCTTGTTTTCGCTTCTGAATGATAAACTAGTCTGGATGATCGCGTTATTAGGATTTCGTTTGTCAGCTAGTCACACTTTTATTTTTGTTATCACGATGACTCCGTCCGTTTGTAACATACTCTCTTCACCATCACTTAGGTCATACGGCAAATGGGTACTTCACGATCGATAGAATTTTAATGAAATGTATAGAAAGTAGATTTATCTATTGAAATATGTATTCTGCAACAATGAAGGAACTTTCGTACTTCATTACATTAACTGCAGTTTAAATTCAGATATTTTCCATTCTTTTAAATACTGTACACCGGTTCATTCATTCGGTGTTCCTGTTAAATATCAGTGTAAACAAAAGGCTGTAATATATTTCATGAAGTAGTGGGTTACCACTGATATAATGCATAATGTACCAACTCTTTCAATGTGAAGCAAACTGCTATTTTGTACCGCCTTGTTCTAGCTGTTGGATTCAATGTATAGTAGAAGTAAACATCAATACACATGGGTTAAATCACGGAAAATAGTTATTACACTCTTATCTCGATCTGAAAAGTACTCACAGAAAGAAGTAATCAAATCTCCACGCTTAAACTGTGATGAAAACTGAATCTAGCTTGAAAAATTTATATGAGCAGGCAGCTTAATTACTTAGACTAAGTACCATATCTGAAAATATCAGTAATGCCATCGTCAAGGTTAATGACACTACGTGGTGAATGGACAGATTGGTGAAAAATCTGTGACTTAAACTAAATGCGAAAAAATCTCAAATAATTTCAGTCTACCGTCAAAAATTATTTTATTTTGACTTCTGGGATTAATTGCATCCCATTCTAATAGACAGTATACAAATAGTACATCAGTTAAATATTTAACTAAAAATAAATTTTTATTACAACAAGATATTATACCGGACTAAGAAATATAAAATAATTTCTCATAGCTCCATACAATTTCCTAAGACCGCACATATAGTCCTCAATATTTGTGCTTGTGAATTATTAATAGATATGAAAATACCTGTAAGATTTATATCAAAAATATACATGATGCCTGAGCAGTTCGCACCCTATCATCACTTACGCGTACCCCACGTTATTTCGTTAAAAATCATAGGTATTGAAAATTCACTATGAGACATTTTCAGGACACCTGTATAGTTTTAAGAAACTGTATTTGGGAAGGAGAAATGATTTTATACTTCTCAGTGAGAGTTAAAAATAGTGTTATATTAAAATTTTAGTTTTATTTGAATAATTATTTTCCGCTTTCTAGCATTCTGCTTGAAATTTCCCAAAGGATTATAAACATTTTGATGAGATACTTTCATTCAAATATCTATTTATATATTTACTACCTTCTACCACAGCTTCGCCAGTCTATGGGGGTGTCACATATATTGCCAACAGCTCCTCCTCCCCCTCTCCCAGTTTATATCCTCTACCTGCCTTTTCTCCGCTCAGTCATGCCCCTCGACTCACACGCCCCTTAGAAGAAATTCGGATACTACCCGCACAACACGCCAGGGCTGTAGGACATTACCACGCATTACAAAACATTTCCTCCCACTCAGCCCACCGAACAAAGCGACTCGAAAGCGAGTTAATATTGCATTGCCGTCTATTCCTGAGCTATGTTTAAAGTCCTTAGCTCTTCAGGAAATTAGTTTAAAATCAACTACAAATTCAAACAGGTAGCCAAAAAAGGGACCTAATAAAATGTATTAAGAACGGTCAAGGTCTTGAATGTAACTTTGGAAGAGCAGCTTAACTCAGCTTAAAATACTGTCTCCAAATGTACGAAGTCTTCCACGTCCCTCTACGCATTCCATAAATTGAGGAACTTATTTGAACAGAAAGTGGAATGTAAGTAGTGGAATCACTCGTTCTGTCGAACCTCTGTTGTGACGTAATCCATAAAAGCATGAGCAGTGCAACTCTTGACGGGTACAGATAACCATGAATCCTAATGCGTGTTACACCTGCAACACTTGGCTATTATAATATGTTACTGCGTCATGCGAGAATTAGGATGGTTGCGACCAGACAGGTTACGTGCAAACCAAACACTTTATCAGTTTCAACAGTTCCTTAGCGCACATGCATGCTAGTATCTCGCATCAGAGATCAAACACTTGTCATCCTTCTTTCATCGCGTGGTAGCATCTCATTTGTCTCGTGTTCTAATAACATTCTCATACTATACTTCTGTGACTGCAGTTGGCCTCTGGAATAAACTACTATGAATACCACATACAATTCAGCGACCTGTTGCATTTAATAAATAACTGAATTACCTCCTTTCGTGAATCTTTACGTTTCATCCCCAAAATTAACACCTGTCCCCTTTTTTCCCTTTTATGGTCGAATGTAAACTGAAAGTTTTCTGTCATAGTTATTACCATTACTATACTTACGTTCTACTTGTTTCTAGGTGTTAAGTCCCACATTGAATGTAGGTGGGTCATAATGAACATAATGTAAAATATGTAGAACGCATGGTTAGATCTAACAAAGGTTTTGATGGCCCACATAATGTCTGATGAGCTAAACAAATAGGATACGTAATTCAGATGTAAGGAGATATTATATTTAGAATGTTTTACTAAAGCTGACACAGCAGTTTGCTATGTGCGGATACTTAATATTCTGCTCTCAGACAGGTGGTGGCTAGCAGCTGGTGCTGTGGTGCCAAATCCCATTATGAACTCAGCGTCGCATGCGGCAAGCACAGACAGCACGTCGGTAGTGCCGCAACACCAAGTTCCACGAAGGACTTAGTGCAGATGGCAGACGCAGCCCGGTCTGCAAACCATGTCTGCAGCTGGTGGAGCACTGTCGTTTTGCTGTCCGGGGTCGCTCTGGTGTCAGAGTGATACTGCTGGCTTCTGTCAATGACAAGTGATCCCTGTGTCCTTAAAATCAAGGCTTATTTGTATGCCATCAGTCCCCATTAATTTCATTAAACCCCAGCGCCTAGTCACGTTACCGTAACAAGAACTCACTCTAGTATCACGACAGCACACAACTTCCTAAAGGATTACAACACAGCGGCGCCGTTTATTGCTGAGCTCCTATCTGAGCTCTTCGCTGCTCAATCCCCTGGCTTGTCTGTTATTATGACCCACACGTCAGCAGACTGGCTACTACTGGTGACGCACTGCTCTACGGAGCTTCCTTGCTACTTCTCCTTACTGTTATTACCACACTGCCCTCCTCTACATACAGAGAAGACCGAGTCACTGGAATCTTACTCCAACGCAGCTCTCTGTTCTTATTACTTCCACCCTCAATCAATAAAAGAAATACACAACACTGAATCGGCTATTTTTAACTATTACGCAGATCACTGTATTATTCCCTGACTCCATGAATCTATCTTCCATTTCTCATTCGTACTGCTATATCTCACATCTCTCACAGGTCACCTGCCCCGTTCACTGATTCAAATACTTCTCCTTGAGTCATCAGGCTTACGACTGGTTTGATGTGGCTCGCCACGAATTCCTCTGCTGTGCCAACCTCTTCACCTCAGGGTAGCATTTGCAACGTACGTCGTCAATTATTTGCTTGGTGTGTTCCATCTCTGTTTTCCTCTATTGTTTTTGCCTTCTTCAGCTCCCCCTAGTGCCATGAAAGTCATTCCCTGATGTCTTATCATACGTCCTATCATCCTGTTCCTTCTCCTTGCCAGTGTCTTCTACATATTGCTTTCCTCTCCGATTCTGTGCAGTATCTCCACATTCCTCACCTTATCAGTCCACCAAATTTTCAACATTAGTCTGCAGCACGAAATCTCAAATGCTTCGATTCTCTTCAGTTCTGGTTCTCCCAAAATCCATGTTTCGCTACTATACCATGCTGTGCCCTAAACTCACATTCTTACAAATTTCTTCCTAAGATTAAGGCCAATGTTTGATACTAGTAGACTTCCCTTTGGCAGTGCTATTCTGCTTCTCATGTGCTCCTTGCTCCGTTCATCAGAGGTTAATTTTGCTCCCTAGGTAACAGAATTCCTCAACTTCATCTACTTCGTGACTATCAATCCTAATTTTAAGTTTCTCGCTGTTCTCATTTTTGCTGCTTCTCATTACTTTCGTCTTTCTTCTATTTACTCTCAATCCATAGTCTGTACTTATTAGACTGCTGATTCCATTCGGTAGATCATGCAATTCTCCTTCACTTTCACTCAGGTTAGCAATATGGTCAATATCATTGATATCCTTTCACACTGAATTTTAATCCCACTTCTGAATCTTTCTTTCATTTCCGTTACTGCTTCTTCGGTGTACAGATTGAAAAGTAGAGGCGAAAGACAAAAATCCTGTCTTACACTGTTTTTAATCTCCCCACTTAGTTCCTGGTCATCCTATGTTAGTACTTGTGTTAGAACTTCAAACACATTGTACCATTTTACATTGTCAAACACCATTTATAGGTCGATAAATCCTATGTATGTGTCTTCATTTTTTTTTATTTTCTTTTTTTTAGTCTTGCTTCCATTAGTAACTGCAACGTCAGAACTGAATCTATGGTACCTTTATCTTTCCTAAAACCAAACCGATCGGTATCTAACCTGTTGTTGTCAATTTTCTTTTCCATTGTTCTGTGTATTATTCTTGTCAACAACTTCGATGCATTAGCTGTTAAGCTGACCGTGAGATAATTCTCGCACCTCTCAGCTCTTGCAGTCTTCGAAATTGTGTTTGTGATTTTTTTTCCGAAAGTAATGTTATATATTGCCAGACTCATACATACAACACAGTAGTCACTTTGTTTCCACTTCCCCCAACAATATTAGAAATTCTGATGGGATGTTACCTATCCCTTCGGCCTTATTTGCTTTCAAGTCCTCCAAAGGTATTGTATATTCTGGTTCTAATATTGGATCCTCTGCCTACTCTAAATCGACTTCGGTTTCCTCTTCCTACACATCAGACAACTCGTTCCCCTCATCGAGAGCTTCGATGTATTCTTTCCACCTATCCGTTCTCTCTTCTGCAATAAACAGTGGAATTCACGTTGCGCTCTTAATATTACCACCCTTGCTTTTAATTTCACCGAAGGCTTTTTAATTTTCCTATACGCTGAGTTAGTCCTTCCGACAATCATTTCTTTTTAGATTTCTCATTCTTCATGCTGCCACTTCGCCTTCCTGTCCCTGCACTTCCTATTTATTTCATTCCTCAGTGGCTTGTATTTATGTATTCCTGAATTTCCCTGAATGTTTTTGTACTTCCTTCTTACATCCATTAGCTGTGGCATTTCTCCTGTTACCCATGGGTTCTTCGCGGTTAGGTTCTTTGTAAATACGTTTTTCTATCCAACGTCTGTGATTGCCTTTTTCAGAGATGTCCATTCCTCTTCAACTGTACTGGCATCTGAGCTATTCGTTGTTGCCGTATCTACAGCCTTAGATTACTTCAAGCATATCACGCCATTGCTTAGTACTTCTGTATTCTACTTCCTTGCATATTGATTCTCATCTGATCAGAGATCCTTGTCCTCTTTCCATTGCCGGCCGCGGTGGTCTAGCGGTTCTGGCGCTGCAGTCCGGAACCGCGGGACTGCTACGGTCGCAGGTTCGAATCCTGCCTCGGGCATGGGTGTGTGTGATGTCCTTAGGTTAGTTAGGTTTAAGTAGTTCTAAGTTCTAGGGGACTGATGACCTAAGATGTTGAGTCCCATAGTGCTCAGAGCCATTTGAACCATTTGAACCTCTTTCCATTTCACTTCAATGACCCGTACTATATCTAGACTGAGCCTTTGCATTTCCGTTTTAGGATTTTCTAGCTGCCCAACCATATTTAAGTTTCTGACATTCTACGCCCCGACACGTAGAACGGTATCCTTTCGTTGGTTATTCAATCTCTTTCTCATAGTCACTTCACCATTGGCAGTTCTCTCCCGTAGGTCTGAGTGATGGGCTATTTCGGAATCTATTGCCAATGGAGAGACCATCATGACACTTTTTCAGTTACAGGACATTTCTATTGCCTTCTGCAACCTCACGAAAGTGTTAATTGCTGTTTCTTCCTCCTTTAGAGTCAGTTTCCCATTCCAAGGGCAAGAGACTAGCCTGAATCTCAGTCCTCTGACCCACCCTCTTTGACAAGGTCGTTGGCAGAATGACGGTTAACTCTTATTCCATCCGCCAATGCTCATTATCAGTTAAGATGTAAGCGGTGATGGGTTTAGAACTTGGACCGAGAAAGTATTGATCACTAATAAAAGACGTTACTCCTAGGCCACAGGTGGTATCAGATTTATTGCATCCTTATTCCTTTTGTTATGCAGAAGCACTAAACGTTTTAATTCTCCGTTCCACACTTGAAAGCTAAAATGACTCTTTATCTTTATTAATAAATTATCTTTAGCTATCAACTTCAACAAGACATGGTATGGCTTCATTAAACTCTTGTACATGGCATGTCACATTTCTGTCACGTGGTTACTTAATTCTTTGCTTTGGAGCAACTCATGGAACTTTCAACATAGGATTATACAGCCAACCAGTTGTAACTTATTGTTTGGTACCCAGACGTTTGTTTCGACATCTACTAAGGGTGTCTTTATCAGAATGAAATTTTCACAAAATTGTATAATTACACTGCGAAAAGCAATGGTCCGAATTTAGAGCACCTATGCTGAAGCCAAAAATAAAATAAAACGTTCCAGCTTTTACCACGCGTGCCCAAATAGGAACAACACCAGACTCAAGGAACTTTGTCCATGCAACAAAAGCTTTCCTTATCGTCCCAGAGAACATACTCCCGAAAGTATCCTTACAAGAAAACTGCAGGCTTTATTCACACTCACAACACTTCGACAGGTAGTCCCGCTTACTCTTTTCACTGTAGCAATCTCTAGAGTCTGAATTCTCCTAAAAATACTTGGTCTTCTTCTACTCCTGCTCACCAAATCCACTTCCAGGTACCTTATCGCACTGTAAGACGCGAATTAATTCTTAATGTGTATGTACACGGTTTAGCTAGTTTGTCCCACACACTATACGCACCTCGTGGTAGTTCTACAATTGGAACAGCTTTCAGTCAAAGAAGATTAATTTCTGCGTGATATTCGCTCAGAGGATTCATTTTCAGCCCAGCGTTGCTCTGGGTCACGACACTACAGTGCTTTGGGGCTATCAAAAAGTTTTCCGTCGAAGGGCGAACGCTCCAAAATCGTTATACCAACCCGGCAAAATCGTCGTGAGAACTGAGCAAATCACCAACGACACACAAGGCTGAAGCTACCCATTAGGTAAAACACTGTGTCCTGCTGCGTACCCGATGCTGCTTCACCCGGCCAATGGCTGACAAGAATTATCGAACTTTCACGCCTTTTTTTAACGGATCGAATGCGTGATAATCGCATTGGGAGAGAACATGACTACATGGTCCCACTTGAGTTGGCATAATTTCTGTGTTACGACTTTTGCGATATGGGGACGTGCGTTATAATGAAGCACCGTTCTACAATGGTGGTTTCCGATAGGCATGTTGTCCCATACACATTCTTCATTATGTGAAGGATGTCAGCCGTTGTTTGTCCTTCAGCAGCCAAGAAAAGAATAATAGCGTGTCGATCGTGTTTCGACATAATTGGTAATAACGTCACCATAGTTCATGTTTCCAATTTACGGTGCACAAGGCGGAAATACATGAAGGCAACATAAATCTCATGTCATGGACCCATATACGCGCTTCAGAGTTGCGCTACGTTGCAAGAACATTGTTACAACGCCCTCAAACAGAAACTTTTTGATCGCCGCTCATAAATTCAGCAGAACAAAGTGCACAACAGCAGTGCCGTGAGGGACAGATGTTGAATGACAATCAGTACAGGTTCTTTTGTGATGTTGGACATCACAGGGTATGAGAGATGTGTTATTGTAGACATTGCTATAAAAATCCTTCTGCCTATGTGTAACAGTATCTTCTAACGCGGCGGGTGTCGTAACGATCGCTTCGCTGAGTTCCAATATACTGTGTGCACTGTATAATCAAAGAAACAGTGGTACCAATGAGAACGATGAAGCAGTATCTTGTGTCAGTAGGTGCAACAAGGGCCAAAAGCAGGCATGAAACGAACACTGCCGAGGGCGTCATCGACATGGAACGAGAACAGTCGGCTGCAATAATACAAATACCGCAGGCAAATAATAGTACTCACTCATTTTTGACAAGCAGAAGAATTTGCTTGCATCTATTCGCTTCCTCTTGTAGCTGGGATAAACTATAGTAAAACGTGACGTTGCGTGCATGTTAATCAACTATAGATCTGCTAGAATAATACGCGGTTCTGAGTGAAAATCGTATACTGTGTGAAGAAGAGTAAATAATGAAAGATTAATTCCTTTCCGTATCTTTCCTGGATTGACGGTTACTCTGAAGGTATGCACTATCCTCTAAGAAGGATGCGATCTAAGAATAGAGCACACTAATACGTCGCTGTTGACTCTTCGCTACAGACTGGAATGTATACCACAGAGACAGACTGGACAGTGAAGGGGGAGGCGTGTTTATAGCGATAAGAAGTGCAATAGTATCGAAGGAAATTGACGGAGATCCGAAATGCGAAATAATTTGGGTGAAGGTCACTGTTAAAGCAGGCTCAGACGTAATTGGATGTCTCTATAGGCCCCCTGGCTCAGCAGCTGTTGTGGCTGAACACCTGAAGCATAATTTGGAAAATATTTCGAGTAGATTTCCCCACCATGTTATAGTTTTGGGTGGAGATTTTAATTTGCCGGATATAGACTGGGAGACTCAAACGTTCATAACGGGTGGCAGGGACAAAAAATTCAGTGAAATTTTTTTAAGTGCTTTATCTGAAAACTACCTTGAACAGTTAAACAGAGAACCGACTCGTGGCGGTAACATATTACACTTTCTGGTGACAAATAGACCCGGACTATTAGAAACAGTTAACGCAAAACAGGGAATCAGCGGTCTTAAAGCTGTTACTGCATCAATGATTTCAGCCGTAAATAGAAATATTGATAAAGGTAGGAAGATTTTTCTGTTTAGCAAAAGTGACCAAAAGCAGATTACAGAGTACCTGACGGCTCAACACAAAAGTTTTGTCTCAAGTACAGATAGTGTTGAGGATCAGTGGACAAAGTTCAAAACGATCGTACAATATGCGTTAGATGAGTATGTGCCAAGCAAGGTCGTAAGAGATGGAAAAGAGCCACCGTCGTACAACAACCGAGTTAGAAATCTGCCGCGAAAGCAAACGGAACTTCACAGCAAACATAGACATAGCCAAAGCCTTGCAGACAAACAAAAATTTCGCGAAGCGAAATGTAGTGAGAGGAGGGCTATGCGAGAGGCGTTCAGTGATTTCGAAAGTAATGTTCTATGTTCTGACTTGGCAGGAAATCCTAAGAAATTTTGGTCTTATGTCAAAGCGGTAGGTGGATCAAAACAAAATGTCCAGACAGTCTATGACCAAAATGGTACTGAAACAGGGGATGACAGATTGAAGGCCGAAATACTAAATGTCGTTTTCCAAAGCTGTTTCACAGAGGAAGACTGCACTGTAGTTCCTTCTCTAGATTGTCGCAAAGATCACAAAATGGTAGATATCGAAATAGACGACAGAGGGATAGAGACACAATTAAAATCATTCAAAAGAGGAAAGGCCGCTGGACCTGATGGGATACTAGTTCGACTTTACACAGAGTACGCGAAGGAACTTGCCCCCCTTCTTGCAGCGGTGTACCGTAGGTCTCTAGAAGAGCGTAGCGTTCCAAAGGATTGGAAAAGGGCACAGGTCATCCCCGTTTTCAAGAAGGGACGTCGAACAGATGTGCAGAACTATAGACCTATATCTCTAACGTCGATCAGTTGTAGAATTTTGGAACACGTATTATGTTCGAGTATAATGACTTTTCTGGAGACTAGAAATCTCTGTAGTAATCAGCATGGGTTTCGAAAAAGACGGTCGTGTGAAACCCAGCTCGCGCTATTTGTCCACGAGACTCAGAGGGCCATAGACACGGGTTCACAGGTAGATGCCGTGTTTCTTGACTTCCGCAAGGCGTTCGATACAGTTCCCCACAGTCGTTTAATGAGCAAAGTAAGAGCATATTGACTATCAGACCAATTGTGTGATTGGATTGAAGAGTTCCTAGATAACAGAACACAGCACGTCATTCTCAATGGAGAGGAGTCTTCCGAAGTAAGAGTAATTTTAGGTGTGCCGCAGGGGAGTGTCATAGGACCGTTGCTATTTACAATATACATAAATGACCTTGTGGATGACATCGGAAGTTCACTGAGGCTTTTTGCAGATGATGCTGTGGAGTATCGAGAGTTTGTAACAACGGAAAATTGTACTGAAATGTAGGAGGATCTGCAGCGAATTGACGCATGGTGCAGGGAATGGCAATCCAATCTTAATATAGGCAAGTGTAATGTGCTGCGAATACATAGAAAGATAGTTCCCTTATCATTTAACTACAAAATAGCAGGTCAGCAACTGGAAGCAGTTAATTCCATACATTACCAGGGAGTACGCATTAGGAGTGATTTAAAATGGAATGATCGTATAAAGTTGATCGTCGGTAAAGCAGATGCCAGACTGAGATTCATTGGAAGAATCCTAAGGAAATGCAATCCGAAAACAAAGGAAGTCGGTTACAGTACGCTTGTTCGCCCACTGCTTGAATAGTGCTCAAATGGTTCAAATGGCTCTGAGCACTATGCGACTTACCTTCTGAGGTCATTAGTCGCCTAGAACTTAGAACTAATGAAACCTAACTAACCTAAGGACATCACACACATCCATGCCCGAGGCAGGATTCGAACCTGCGACCGGAGCGGTCGCTCGGCTCCAGACTGTAGCGCCTAGAACCGCACGGCCACTCCGACCGGCGAATACTGCTCAGCAGTGTGGGATCCGTACCGGATAGGGTTGATAGAAGGGATAGAGAAGATTCAACGGAGAGCAGCGCGCTTCATTTCGGGATTATTTAGTAATCGCGAAAGCGTTACGGAGATGATAGATAAACTCCAGTGGAAGACTCTGCAGGAGAGTCGCTCAAGAGCTCGGTGCGGGCGTTTGTTAAAGTTTCGAGAACATATCTTCACCGAAGAGTCAAGCAGTATATTGCTCCCTCCTACGTATATCTCGAGAAGAGACCATGAGGGTAAAATCAGAGAGATTAGAGCCCAGACAGAAGCATACCGACAATCCTTCTTTCCATGAACAATACGAGACTGGAATAGAAGGGAGAACCCATAGAGGTACTCAGGGTACCCTCCGCCACACACCGTCAGGTTGCTTGCGGAGTATGGATGTAGATGTAGATGTTATGACGGTTTGTAGACTGCAGGGGGCACTTCCAATGAAGTGATGTATGTGAGGCTTCAGTTTCTCCCAGCGTGTACCATGTTCAAATAAATTATGGGAATAACGCCGAGTGAGGTCATCAACTGCCGATCCACCGTGTCGTTTTCAAGGTAAAACTGGGACAAGTAGGCACTGAGAAAATGAATTTAAATTTGGGTTTGCAGAAAAGCTCCCGGAAAGTTCAAACACACACACACGCACACACACACACACACACACACACACACACACACACACACAATGTGATCACCAGCGCCTCCACAGAAACAAAACTGACCCAGTCCAGAAGTTACTGATAGTGAAAATTATTGGAAAACGTGTGGGGTAGAGAAGTTACTGATAGTGAAAATTATTGGAAAACGGGTGAGGTAGCGTTATGTCTACCCGTCTTGTTTTTTGGCAAGGAGAGAGCAGGGTTCCACTCATATTTAAGCAAAAATCGTCAGCTCCTCCTACAGGATTACTTGCTAATTTAATCTCAACTGCTTCCTAATAACACTATCCGAACAGCTGAGTGGATACCAGATGACCTTACGATGACCAGCGCTAAGACAATGATCTGTAACAGCTAATTTGCTCGGCTGTTGTAAGCGTGTCAGGACACCGGTCCTCCACGGACCTCATAGCCTGACCAATACATGACGTGCCTCAAGTGAAGGAATATGATAGATACACGTCTTAGGCAAACCAAGACCATCCTTAACGGAACCTAAAAGGACTCTAACCTTAGACGGAGGTCAGAAAACACATTTCACATCATAGCTTCTCAGAATAGAACGAATCCGTTGGAGAAGTCCCTGCTTTAGGCAGAAAGACTGTAGACCTCGATACCAACTCGGTATTATCACCACTAAGTCGGTGCCCGGTTGGTAGACAGAACAACTCAGGTCTGATATATCTTTCACCAAATTCATTCTGACCGACGGTGATATCAAGGTAACTCAGCTGGAAAACGCTCAGGGTCTTAAATGACCATTTACGAAGTACCCGTTGGTGCTGAACCGGCCGGTGACAACTATCAGCCTGCTGATACTCATGCAAGTAAGTCTTAGTAAGCGTCCTATCACAGCATGTCCCAAAGTACCATCAACCTTCCTTCTAACCAACACATCAGGGAGTGGAAGGCAGTCATCCTCTTCCATTTACATCATGAAACATATTCGGGTGGCTTGACTTAAGATATTCTAGAAAGTCATAGAAATTCTCACCACCATGAGGCCAAATGAACAAAAGTATCGTCTACATACGTGAAAGAAAAAGTCTTCCGTAAACAAACTGTCAATAAAGGTGAAAATGGGCTTCTAATCGCAACTCCATCTGTCTGCTCATACTACTGGCTGCTGAATAAAAAGTAGGTGAGAGTCGACATGTGTTCGTTAACTCTACATCAAACCTAGCCACAGTTAACTGTAACGAATCAGACTGAGGAGAACGAATGTTGAGAGAGGCAACATTAAAACTTACTAGTATAACAGATTCAATCAGATGCATTCTCTCTCGTCGACATAAGAAATCCGCCGAGTTCTTAATGTGATGTTCACACTGACCAATTAGTGAACTCAGCAGAGTAGCAAGGTGTTTTGCTATACGATGTGTCGGAGCCCCAGTGTTATTCATAATCAGACGAAGAGGACGCCTTCTTTGAGGCTCTTCGGAAGGCTATATAACCTAGGGGAAGCAACACAACAAATATTAAGATTCTTGATAGTCTCCTGTGACAACGAACTTTTCTTCAGGAGGCTGTTAGTCTTTCAACACTTCTTTTGGGGTCAGCAACAATCCTGCGATACCATGATTCTGAGTAAACGCTGCGTCTTTTGAACGTAATCCGTTTGTCCAGAACCACTGCTGCAGTGCCCTTGTCAGAATGTAAAATAACAGTATCCGGGTCAACTCTACGTGAATGTAAAGCAGCCATCTCTGCCACTGTAATATCACTCTTAAGTGAACGTACTCCACTCAACACACGACACGCCTCCATCCTGGTATCTTCTGCAGCTTCAGGGGCTGGTTTGAAAACAGCCTGTTCAATAAAACAAATAAAATCCGCCACTGTCAAAAGCTTGGGTGCCGTTGTAAAACTCGTCCCAAGCACGGATGAGGAAGGACAGTCAAAAGCTTTTTCCGTGAGATTTACCACAGAACATCGGGATGTAGTATTAAACTCTGAGCCAAGTAAAGGTTCAAACTTTGCCAAACACCGGGCAGTTACGAAATTTCCAGTCAGACCACGACTGTGAAACACCATCCAGCCAAACCTAGGAGAAAAGCCGACATTCTGGAGCAATAATTAAATCAAGACGAAACTATTGCTTGAAAACAAAATTCAACTGTCGACGAGTGTAATGGATCTTTTCACGAACAAGAATTAGGCCAGAGCCTTGCTTGATGCGTTTGCCGGTAGGACAATTTATAAGACGCACAACTATGGCAAATGTTGGAACAATATTTTTATTTCGTTACCTCATCATAAATGACAATGACCACTGCAATCATAGTCAAATTTTGTGAAGCTTATCTAATAGTCGCAATCAACGAAGAACTGAACAATGTCAGACCTACGTTTCTCTCGGCGAATACAATCTTGAAATAACTTACACGAATCCAGGCTGTTGACGTCGTCGACAACGTTCATACCTCGACAGGTAACCACCCTGTCATTTTCTAGGCTAAACCGCAGCGAGTAAACTGTTCACAACTGAATTTAGAGCCCCGGTGTGCAGAAAAATTCCGGAAAGATACCACACACGTGCGCACGACCGTCGTCCCACGCCCCCTCACTAGTACACACACACACACACACACACACACACACACACACACACACACGCATACACACTGTAAACACTAACGCCACCAAAAAATCAAAGGTGATCGTCGCCAGAAGATATCGATTCAGAGAATAGATAAAGTGAAAAACGGATGAAAGGTGGGTTGAACTATCGACCAATCATGCACCCGATGGGTGATAATAATACCGAACTGGTACCACAGTCTATAGCCTTTCTGTCTTAGGCACAGAGCTTCTCCATAGAGATTCCTCGTATTTTATGTAAATATGATGAATGTGTTTTCCAATCTCCATCTAAGATTAGGGTCCTTTTAGGTTCCGTTAAGGATGATCTTGGTTTGCGTAAGGCGGGTGTCCATTATATTCTTTACAGTTGAGGCATATCGTAAATTGGTCGAACTAACAGCACCGTGGAGGACCAGAGTCCTGACCAAAGCACCACACACGCTTACAGCAGCCGAGTTCGTCGACTGTTACAGAACATTGTCTTGGCACGGTCATAGTGTGGGGGGGGGGGGGGGAGAGCCAGGATGGAGGACGGAGTTGTACTGTGTTGAGAGGAGAATACGTGTACAAACAACTTTAATTTATTTTCTTTTGAAAACGTTTCCTTCCAAGAAGGCGTAAGACACAGATAGAATACGCTGCTAATAGCATAAAATTTGAAATAGCTTCAATAATTTAAAAATTATAAACAAAATACGTGTCAGGGAATATCCAGAATACCAATGAAATATTAATCACTTGTTTTCCTTCTTAGTAACCAAAAGGCACTAGAATTTGGCAACATCAGGCATCAATTGCCAAAATATTACAATACATGTCTTATAGTCACAGTTCAACGCCTGTACCATACAATTTGGTACCCAGCAGCTTTCCTTCAAAAAACTTCAATGAATCTTGTCACCTCAACTCTACACATTTTTCCGAAGCCTGTAACAAATGGCTACTAATGCCAAAACAAAACGTCATTACAAACACACAATCGACAGTACAGTTTTTTAACTCTTGCGCAGTTACCAAAACTAGCACAAAGACAGGTTACAAATTACCAGTCGGCAACAGTGATTTGGTCGCCAATAAAGCGACCTGAGCCAACGTTTCCAACAGCTGACTGGCCGAACCAAGAACACATCAAATAAGCTCTAACCGCCCAACCCAAGTCATGAGCTCGGAGCACGCAAAATCACAATATACTTGATCTGACCTCTCCACTGGCCAAATTCTATTATAGCGATGCTAACGTCTTTACCTAACCACAAAGGACACGAAGACACGTAGAAGCATAAATGCTTATGTACCCTACGCCAAGCGATAAACAACTATATGTAGTCAGTGTCTGACAAATGAAAAGACCACAACAGCGCAATAACTTACATAGAAACTGTTGTGGTCTGACAAGACAGCCAGTCCACAGTGACGGGTAACCGAAAGGCACGCGTACACACACGCCGGCTGGCGTGAGGTCTGAAACAGGGTACTTAATGAATGCTATAAAGAAAAGTACGTAGCTCCTCGAATACTTAACTTTATTCCATCATTGTGGTACATCGCTCTGGACGATACAATTGAGAGTCTTTAAATACAAGCACTGTAAGGCTAATGGCGCCTTGCTAGGTCGTAGCCATGGACTTAGCTGAAGGCTGTTCTAACTGTCTCTCGGCAAATGAGAGAAAGGCTTCGTCAATGTAGTCGCTAGCAAAGTCGTCGTACAACTGGGGCGAGTGCTAGTCCGTCTCGCTAGACCTGCCGTGTGGTGGCGCTCGCTCTGCAATTACTGACAGTGGCGACACGCGGGTCCGACATGTACTAATGGACCGCGGCCGATTTAAAGCTACCACCTAGCAAGTGTGGTGTCTGGCGGTGACACCACAGAAAGCTCTATTGGAATTACAACTTCACCAATTAACATATCTGTCGACAATTTCCGTCCATCAAGTCACTGCTTCGACACAACTGACACGTATGGTAAGGGCTTCAGTTATATTTTCTTTCCACGTACGTAGAAACAGGGTACCGCGCAAAACCAGCGGTAAAAAAGCCCTAGGAGTTCAGAATACTTGAAACGCCGCAGCTGACAAGTTCGTCAATATACAGCGAATGCACAAAAACCCTCAGCGCCTTGGACAATATGTTCAGAAACAGATATTTAGCACCCAAGGCAGAGTACTTACAGCAATATATCATCCCAAGAGAGCAGAACACTGTTTTCAGCATATGACACTTTTCACTATAACTAAGTCCAACGTCATTCTGGATTAACTCTGCATCGACCATTTGCCATTATATGCCCACGACCTGGACCGCTACAGCCAGAGCCCGCAAGCGTCCTCTGTTCACATCAAGTCACTGTACAGGGACCGTTCCTTCCTTCCTACAAATCCGCTGCTGCTTCTCGAGCGCCGAACTGGGCGCGTGATCCACCACGGCGCCCCCTTTCGCAGCCAACGGCCAACCGCTGTTCTCCGTCGGCCTACTCTCCTCAGCTGCCGGCCACGGCGGGAAGTTCAAACACCGGCGCTCGGTCACAATAGCAACGTGAAGATTCTGGCATGCACTTCCAGCTATCCGGACAGCTATAGCGAAATAGATGCCGTTAAATTAGCAAGAAATCTTTTAATTAGAGCTTAAGGTTTCTGCTTATATTCTGCGTAGGTTCCCGCTCGCTCCGTTGTCAAACAGAAGAGGCCCAGAGATAATGCTACCTCACCCACTCTTTAGTAGTTTTTGTTGCCGATATTTCCTGACATCGTTCATCTTTGGTTGTTAAGTAACGCAAGTGTTCACAGTGTGCGTATATATATATATATATATATATATATATATATATATATATATATATATATACACTCCTGGAAATTGAAATAAGAACACCGTGAATTCATTGTCCCAGGAAGGGGAAACTTTATTGACACATTCCTGGGGTCAGATACATCACATGATCACACTGACAGAACCACAGGCACATAGACACAGGCAACAGAGCATGCACAATGTCGGCACTAGTACAGTGTATATCCACCTTTCGCAGCAATGCAGGCTGCTATTCTCCCATGGAGACGATCGTAGAGATGCTGGATGTAGTCCTGTGGAACGGCTTGCCATGCCATTTCCACCTGGCGCCTCAGTTGGACCAGCGTTCGTGCTGGACGTGCAGACCGCGTGAGACGACGCTTCATCCAGTCCCAAACATGCTCAATGGGGGACAGATCCGGAGATCTTGCTGGCCAGGGTAGTTGACTTACACCTTCTAGAGCACGTTGGGTGGCACGGGATACATGCGGACGTGCATTGTCCTGTTGGAACAGCAAGTTCCCTTGCCGGTCTAGGAATGGTAGAACGATGGGTTCGATGACGGTTTGGATGTACCGTGCACTATTCAGTGTCCCCTCGACGATCACCAGTGTTGTACGGCCAGTGTAGGAGATCGCTCCCCACACCATGATGCCGGGTGTTGGCCCTGTGTGCCTCGGTCGTATGCAGTCCTGATTGTGGCGCTCACCTGCACGGCGCCAAACACGCATACGACTATCATTGGCACCAAGGCAGAAGCGACTCTCATCGCTGAAGACGACACGTCTCCATTCGTCCCTCCATTCACGCCTGTCGCGACACCACTGTAGGCGGGCTGCACGATGTTGGGGCGTGAGCGGAAGACGGCCTAACGGTGTGCGGGACCGTAGCTCAGCTTCATGGAGACGGTTGCGAATGGTCCTCGCCAATACCCCAGGAGCAACAGTGTCCCTAATTTGCTGGGAAGTGGCGGTGCGGTCCCCTACGGCACTGCGTAGGATCCTACGGTCTTGGCGTGCATCCGTGCGTCGCTGCGGTCCGGTCCCAGGTCGACGGGCACGTGCACCTTCCGCCGACCACTGGCGACAACATCGATGTACTGTGGAGACCTCACGGCCCACGTGTTGAGCAATTCGGCGGTACGCCCACCCGGCCTCCCGCATGCCCACTATACGCCCTCGCTCAAAGTCCGTCAACTGCACATACGGTTCACGTCCACGCTGTCGCGGCATGCTACCAGTGTTAAAGACTGCGATGGAGCTCCGTATGCCACGGCAAACTGGCTGACACTGACGGCGGCGGTGCACAAATGCTGCGCAGCTAGCGCCATTCGTCGGCCAACATCGTGGTTCCTGGTGTGTCCGCTGTGCCGTGCGTGTGATCATTGCTTGTACAGCCCTCTCGCAGTGTCCGGAGCAAGTATGGTGGGTCTGACACACCGGTGTCAATGTGTTCTTTTTTCCATTTCCCGGAGTATATATATATATATATATATATATATATATATATATATATATATATATATATATATGTGTGTGTGTGTGTGTGTGTGTGTGTGTGTTAGTCTGTGTTATTTTTACGGAATTTCCCTTCAGACCCATGTTTACATTCACTCGTGCAGCGCTTACGTCGTGCACTTTTGCCCTGGAAATGGCAGGGTGGTAACCTACGAAATATCGGCGGTTGTCGACGACATCACCCTGTTATTTGAACAGGTGTGTTAATGTCCGTGGAGGGATGGTGGCGCATTATTCCTCAAGATCCGAAGCCAGAGTAGGTAACATTCTTGTACGATTTTTGTAGTTCAACATTAACACAGTTAGAGGTTGCAGGAATCAGACGCCACATTATCTGGTCATGTAGTGAGTGAGGGCTACAGCTGAAAGCCACAGTACCATGTCCTCCACATAGCAAACGAAGGCAAAAGACTTAGTCCATTGGAAGCCATGTGAATCAACGAACCTTCTTCCGATGGACCTGATTTCATTTTAAATGACCAAACGCAGCTGAATACGTCCATTCTTCTAAACTCGCATATTAATCTGTTTGCCAGTGCTTCCCAAAGAATGTGATCCTGTCTGTTTCTCCATTTTATACTAGTTTTACGAGCTTGATGTTAATTTCTGCTTTCATCCTTGCATATTTATTTACTATTTAAGCATAGTGTAATGCGAAACTTACTAAGTCTTCGTACCTCACCCTCGACGTGGACCTTCTTTCTCAATGTTTTCCTCGAGTATTATACCGTCTGTGCAAACAACAAAACAGTAGACAGTTGAAACCAGATGAGAACCTTGTGAGCCGAAAAACAATTCACTTAATAAATGAAACAGTTTAACATACAAATTCTGTGGCTTTTCATCTTTAATTATGACATTATTCTGGCAGAAACTGTCAGGAGGATCAGTATTGGAAAGTAGTATCAACAGAGACATGGAACAATGGCTTCAGAAGAGAATACAAAATAGAACGCTCATCAGAATAAGCATCGTGCTGGAATGAAATCCAGTAATGACTTGAATGAGATTGAAAATAACACGGAGTGCACTGGAGTCATCATGCAATCAGCTTAGGGAAAGTGAAGGAGATAAAGATATGACTATCGAGTCTTGAGACGAAGTCCCAACGCGCTGACTAAAGAATTATCAGAAAGCCACACTGATCACTGAGGGTCTTCACCGAAAAAATTCCACCGACTTAAGAAATATAACGAACTGTATGGTAAGAGAAGTAACATTAAGTTAAAATATGAAAAATGTGCAATACCGTAACTTTTTTTCAGCGGTGACAAAAAATTACGATTACCCTTCTTATATCTACATCTACATCTACATTTATACTCCGCAAGCCACCCAACGGTGTGTGGCGGAGGGCACTTTACGTGCCACTGTCAATACCTCCCTTTCCTGTTCCAGTCGCGTATGGTTCGCGGGAAGAACGACTGTCTGAAAGCCTCCGTGCGCGCTCTAATCTCTCTCATTTTACATTCGTGATCTCCTCGGGAGGTATAAGTAGGGGGAAGCAAGCTACACCGCGATGCAGAGCGCCTCTCTTGTAGAGTCGGCCACTTGAGTTTGTTAAACATCTCCGTAACGCTATCACGGTTACCAAATAACCCTGTGACGAAACGCGCCGCTCTCCTTTGGATCTTCTCTATCTCCTCCGTCAACCCGATCTGGTATGGATCCCACACTGATGAGCAATACTCAAGTATAGGTCGAACGAGTGTTTTGTAAGCCACCTCCTTTGTTGATGGGCTACATTTTCTAAGGACTCTCCCAGTGAATCTCAACCTGGTACCCGCCTTACCAACAATTAATTTTATATGATCATTCCACTTCATATCGTTCCGCACGCATACTCGCAGATATTTTACAGAAGTAACTGCTACCAGTGTTTGTTCCGCTATAATATAATCATACAATAAAGGATCCTTCTTTCTATGTATTCGCAATACATTACATTTGTCTATGTTAAGGGTCAGTTGCCACTCCCTGCACCAAGTGCCTATCCGCTGCAGATCTTCCTGCATTTCGCTACAATTTTCTAATGCTGCAACTTTTCTGTATACTACAGCATCATCCGCGAAAAGCCGCATGGAACTTCCGACACTATCTACTAGGTCATTTATATATATTGTGAAAAGCAATGGTCCCATAACACTTCCCTGTGGCACGCCAGAGGTTACTTTAACGTCTGTAGACGTCTCTCCGTTGATAACAACATGCTGTGTTCTGTTTGCTAAAAACTCTTCAATCCAGCCACACAGCTGGTCTGATATTCCGTAGGCTCTTACTTTGTTTATCAGGCGACAGTGCGGAACTGTATCGAACGCCTTCCGGAAGTCAAGAAAAATAGCATCTACCTGGGAGCCTGTATCTAATATTTTCTGGGTCTCATGAACAAATAAAGCGAGTTGGATCTCACACGATCGCTGTTTCCGGAATCCATGTTAGTGGTCCAGTTATAGCTCCTGTTTAGAAACTTGGTTTGGTGTCACATCAAAGCTACTAACAGTCTTGTACACTGGCATTCTGGAACGACGATATACTCTTCTCCTCCTGCAACGCATGGCTGTGTGCTCCGTGCGGCTGCTGCGAGTCGAATGAGCGTGCAGCTGCCTCTACGCACAGTTATCAAGCGATATGACGTCACGACTTCCGGTCCCAGCGCCGTCAGCGCGCCTTATCAGTGTTGCGCAATCGCCCACTTCCAGGTTTTTCTGCAAGACGGGCCTAGTAAAACTAGGGCCCGTGTTGCGCCCGGCAGCTCCCAGCGGCTAAGTCCGCTTCAAGGTCACCCGCCTATACGGCAGCGCACACAACCACCCCGGGAATCGTAACTCCCGCACCCTTCAATTAAAATGTTTAGTACTTTTATTAAAAAAAAAAAAAAAAAAAGAATTTCACGGGATAGATAAGGATGGTTCTCGGGTAGGATATTTTTTTTTTAAAATAAAAATACTAAACATTTTAATCGAAGGGTGCGGGAGTTACGACTCCCGGGGTGGCTGTGTGCGCTTTACTTAAATGAACCGGCTTTGCCGTCATCTTCAGGTCTTGAAAAGACCTTCTTGTTATGAAATGTGTTAATTTTAAGTCGGACCTCACGCCAAGTTGTTACGTGGATAAAAAACAGCACATTATAAAAGGCTTTTCATAACTAAAATATTTAAAAACATATAGTAGCTAGTGCAAATGACCATGTGCATATAGTGTTATTCAGCTGACCTTACAGACATCGTTCTATGCAACCTGTAATTTCGTTTCTGGCCTTCAAAACCCACACACGAAAATTTCATATTCTCTCATACTTACAGTGTGGCCTTAACTAAAAGCTTTTCTCAGCACGAAATTTAACTAGATTAAACTTTCTACAAGAAGATGGTGATCATTTTTCCTGAAGGACTATTAGTTTTCTCGTAGCGAGTGAGAGAATATGAAAATATGTCGCGTAGTTAGTGAAGGCCAGTTATAAGATTGCAGATTGCATATAACTACATCGGTACGGACAGCTGAATCACCCGTTACTATGTTGGATAGGAAATCGCACAACCTGACTCTAGAAGTATACAAAGTACAGGAACAGTACTTTGGTTCTCATTACAAAAAATTTTGACTGTCGTATAGAAATATCTCGTTTCTACTCAATGAAAAAAAATTTGCTGTTGTGGATGAAACACAATTACAGCTTCTAGCAGTGAATGAATTAGGCAACCATTTGACGATACTGTCCTTTTCATGTTCCAGGATGTATCTTATCAGTTTTTCCCACAACTATGTTTTTCACAACTTCCTTACATATCTTTCTAAATCATTTTCATTTACTAAGATCAGTCTAAAGTCAAGATAGCATAATTTTTTCTCTACTTAAATGAACCGGCTTTGCCGTCATCTTCAGGTCTTGAAAAGATCTTCTTGTTATGAAATGTGTTAATTTTAAGTCGGACCTCACGCCAAGTTGTCATGTGGATAAAAAACAGCACATTATAAAAGGCTTTTCATAACTAAAATATTTAAAAACATACAGTAGCTAGTGCAAATGACCATGTGCATATACAGGCCGATTTTTCACACTGTGTACAAACTCCAGGCACTGATCGATGAAATTTCACAGAATAAAAAGAGTGTAATGAATTTGTATCCGATAATGCATGGTTTTCGTGCTAGAAGGCATTTATTCAATCATACTTTGTTGCAATGAATGCGTTAAAATAGGCGCTGTACCATCCAGCCACAGTTACAGTACCTACGCATAGTTTTCTCGTAGAATGTGGTACTTCTCCTCATACGCCATGATATAGCGCCATCTCATGCCATAGTCATTGTTAATGTATCCGATTCTCCTCTCCTGCTGACTCGCCTTGTAGTGAATGTGATACACAATGAGCTGTCATATCCACATGTTTACTTGGCGTGAGGTCCAACTTACGATGAACACATTTCATAACAAAAAGATTCTTTCATGACCTGAAGATGTCAGCAAATTCAGTCGAAACGCGTTGTTTTAAATAAAGAAATATTTATGTGATTTTGGCTTTAGAATGTTTTTCGCAAGTAAAACAAATCGCTCCTTCTATTGTCTCAAAATGATGAAAGTCAACCATTTTCACTTAACATTTTGGGCTTTCTGTTAGTTTCTCATCCAACAATTTGGTAATCCAGTCGTTTCCAGTTTTATACTTCCCTTGTCCACAGCGTGTTTTCAGTGTTATACTTACTTCCACAAACAGAAAAATGTCTCCGATGAGTAGAGAATGTGCTTTGCATGCCTCTCTTACTGTGTTTGCTTACTCTCAACTAAAGTCGACCTGTGAAACTCGGCACTCTGCCCGGCAAGGAGGCAGTAAACCGCCTAGAGGAAGCTGTTAGTGCAGGGAGCTGCGTAGTACGTAGACTGTCCCGCACAATTAAGTGTGCGGCCTGAATTAACAATAGCGGGGACGGCGAAGACGGCGGCAGTTGCTGGCGCGCCCGCGCTGCCTTCACTGGGAGCCTCGGTGTGTGTCGTCGCCGCCCCCGCCGCCCCCGCCGCCGCCACCGCCTCCACGGCAGTGCATTATGCATGCCCATGCATGAGTAACGGCTGGACTACGGCCGCCACCCGGCGATTAGCCAGACGCCACTGCCGTCCGCCCACCGTACATATTCCCAGCACATCTCAGTCCTCCACAGACACGGATTACTCCATAGTGGGGAATTAATGAGGAGTTTCGTAAAAAGTATCACTTAACGCAAGCATAGCTTCGCTGATAATGGAAGAGAGAGAATCTGTGATCAACGAGTGAAGACGCAATAACAGTAAAAATGGAAGTGATCTCACATCTAGGATCAGTAAAGAGTACGTGAGAAATTAGATGACACACCTCTTCTTCAAATCATCTAACTAGCGGAGGAGTAACGCTCGATTCGTTCTGTAACTCCCCCTACCCCCTCTAGAAACAATTTCTTCTTGTAATGATTATAGTTTTGTCTCTTCTTTATTACAAGCTTTTTCCGACTATTGCGCCTTTCTGATGTAATCCTGTAGACAATGTAAACTACAATCAAACATTTTAAAATCAGAGGTTGTGAAAGTCTGTATTAAAACTGAGTGAAAGTCCATATCTATAATAGCTGTCTATTGTGTTTTCGCTGTATTACGACCGGTTTCATGCCCTGGAGGTATATTTTCAGGTAATATCTGATACAGAATAAAATTACATAAGTAAAAGCACTAACAATCAACACAATCTACCAAACAAAGCAGACAGTAAAACGAAACTAATTCTACATGTAACACAAATTCCGAAGTACAAGTGCGCGTAAATGGATGTCACTCCTCGGTAAAACCTTGGCTGAAACGATAGATGGGCGTCCGATCCAATCCGATCCAAGCATTATCACTAATAAATTTCCAAAACACATTAAGAGACAAGACAGGACAGGATATGACAATCCACGTAAGATAGGATAAAACCTTTGAGCACAGAATATCGCAGAGTGAACGTGATGTAAATTAAAACACAGCTGGCACCATTGGCAGAGTATAAAAGAGAATACAGCTACCAATTTTAAAATCCGGGGGAAGAACGAAGAATTAAAAGGCACAAATCCTTGAGAGTCATCAACATACTAAAATATGCTGGCACGCATCAGATGAACTGCGCGTTACAGCGCAAGCCACACACTATATGCTGTGAAGCCAAGCACGCACCACCCCATCGCGAGCAGAAACCGTATGAAAAGGACCTGCAGGTTGGACCTAGGGAGTCACAGTAACGAAATAGATCTCAGTGTTAAATAACAATCCAGTTCAAGAGATAGAGGATACTAACCATTACACTCACAATAAGTAAAATACAGTTAAAATTATTGAAAACTAAGGAGACTGAACTACCTGGTTCGATCCATAACCCTACACACTGAACCCTACCTACTTCCTAGTCCTTGATGGATAAGTATATCAAATTTTAAAAAATATATAAAAACGATGTAAAATATATAAAAATTCTAAGAAATATTAAAAATATAGAAAACACAATATCTAAAATGGTGATAAGTAATGCTAGACCAAGATAACGTAAGAACCGGCACCTACCATTTTTAAACAGTCAAAATTAAAATAGAAAATATAGAGATCATACGATGGATTTTAGTGAAACCAGACGAGAGCTGACAAATTCATGGATCAAAACCATCCTAAAACTAACGTCTCAAACCCGGCCAAATACCCCCATGGCAGGATTGGGATGTTACACGGGAAATGGCGGGGAAAGGAGGACAGTGGAGGTGGTTGGAATAGGGAAGGAATATAGGAGACCTGGCGATCTAGGCGACAGGAACAGTTATGTATCCAGGATCAATGGAAACACGAGTGGACCCTATCAACAGTGAGGATTAGTATAAGTAGCAGAGATTCAGTAATAGACCCAATGCTTTAGAACTGTCTAGATATTCAGTATCTCTAAAGAGGACTCCTTGATAGCCCTTTATCGTCTACTTTGTGGGGTAGGTTATGTTGGCTATTGGTGCTTTTATTTGTGTAGTATTACCACATATGCAGATATGACCTGAAGGTATACCTCCAGCGTATGACACAGTTCACCATACAGTGAAAACACAATAAACAGCTATTGTGGATTTGGTAATGTAGACTGTTTTACCATTTCCGATTTCAAATTGTTTGGTTGTACTTCATATTATGTACGAGTGTTTTAGCTGTGGTTGTCTAAGCTGTAAGATTATTTGCAGTCGTGTAGATTTTCCAGTTTCTGAGTTTATTTAAGTTTATAAAATTTGTATATAAGGTGAGCTTACATATTTCCTTACTTGTTGGTGCAGACACCCATACTGAATGAGTGAGTAAACTGTCAACCGTCTATATCTTGATAGATTGTTGTAAGTCATGTAAGTCCTACGTATACAGATTTTTTTTAGCGAGATACTTTTGACAACTAGAATAGCAATTTGATATTGTTAATGCTTCATGTTAACAGTGTATCAGAGATGTTAGCTGTCTTTCATTGACATTATAATTTTGTTATGTTATGTAACTATGATTATCTTTCGTTTTCGTTTACATTGCGTTTCTTGTCTGTCTCCGTTTTCAAAAGTCTATAAAGTTTACAATATAATTTTTATCTTTGGCATCGACTTGTTCATTAGCAATGTCATTTCGATGTTCTGTGTGTGTTTGTGTTTGAATGAGTGTATAATACAAGAAATGATCACAGCAATCGATCTAACTTTTACATACCACTCGAAAACCAAAACCACAAAATACAACATAAAAAAGTATTACAAGTACTACACAAAATACCAAGAATATGTGCAATAAAGAACATGCAAGAATTATGGACATACACCCACACACAAAAATCATGCAAAAGATATTCTTACCCTTTGACTATCAACATTACTGCAGAAACATTACTGTATCGTTATTTGAATTAATGTCTTAGTGAGAAGTAACAATATGGGAAGAGTACGTCCAGCCGTTTTGTTTACAAAGCGAGTTGAAGGGACTGGGGGAGGGGGGAGGATAGGCCATATAAAATTAACCATAAGCACATCGAGAGCTTCAGATGACGACTCCACAAATACTACAAGACGTAATGGAAACACACATCATTGGACAGAGAACCTCACCAAGTTCGTGACCCACACTACAGGTGCTCAATATGGGCCTCTTTTGTGATGTGGCAAGCGTCAATTCATGGGTGCAAGTCATCGACACGATGTGTCCGGGAAGCCGCGAAGGCAGCTCACTCTCCTAATTGGGTTACTATAGCATGCAGCAAATGTCACCTGGTTCTCTCATAACCTTTCGTTGGGTACATCTGTTACGAAGGTAGGCAAAGAGTTAAGGAACAAATCTATCATAAAACAAAAAATTGTTTAGAAAGTTTTATGGACTTACGGGAAACAGAAGAGATAAAAAAAGGACATAGTAATCGAAAACAAAGGATAACCACAAATACTAATCATAACAAAATTATAATATAATGGAAATACAACTAACATCACTGACCAGCAAAGATGTCACTCTAAGCATAAAGCATCAACCAGAATAAACTGCCATTATAGTTGACAAAGATATTTCACGAAAAAAATCTATAGAAATAAAACTTACGTGACTTATAGCAATCTAGAAACATATAGACTGTCGGCACTTCACTCACTCATGCAGTATGCGCCCCAGTTCCTACAACAAGCAAGTATATATGTAAACTGACCTTAGTGGCCGGCTGGAGTGGCCGAAGGGTTCTAGTCGCTTCAGTCTGAAACCGCGCGACCGCTACGGTCGCAGGTTCGAATCCTGCCTCGGGAATGGATGTGTGTGAAGTCCTTAGGTTAGTTGGGTTTAAGTAGTTCTACGGTCTAGGGGACTGATAACCTCAGAAGTTAAGTTCCATAGGGCTCAGAGACATTTATGACCTTTGTGTATCTTCTCCTTCCTTTCTAGACTAAAGCCTGTTTCCTTCAGTAGCCCTCTGACTACCTTGAAGTCGCTACATCTTTTCCTTGGACGACTAATGATTCTTCTACCATCTGATAATTTACTACTTATGATTTTCACAATCTTTCATTCATCCATCATGTTTATCTGTTCGTTATTTTCATGCTTTCCTTATATACCCATTCATTAATGGAGTCCACTTTATATCTTTTTCCATTGTTTTCACTTCCCTATCTACACTACCGACCATTAAAATTCCTACGCCACGAAGATGACGTGCTACAGACGCGAAATTTAACCGACAGGAAGAAGATGCTGTGATATGCAAATGATTAGCTTTTCAGAGCAGTCACACAAGGTTGGCGCTGAATGCAACACCTACAACGTGTTGACATGAGGAAAGTTTCCAACCGATTTCCCATACATAAACATCAGTTGACCGGCGTTGCCTGGTGAAACGTTGTTGTGATGTCACGTGTAAGGACGAGAAATGCGTACCACCACGCTTCCAACTTTGATAGGGGTCGGATTGTAGCCTATCGCGATTGCGGATTATCGTAACGCGACATTGCTGCTCGCGTTGGTCGAGATCCAATGGCTGTTAGCAGAATATGGAATCGTTGGGTTCAGGGGGGGGGGGGGGGTAATATGGAACGCCGTACTGGATCCCAACGGCCTCGTATTACTAGCAATCGAGATGACAGGCATCTTATCCGCATGGCTGTAACGGATCGTTCAGCCACGTCTCGATCCCTGAGTGAGCAGATGGGGACGTTTGCAAGACATAACCATCTGCACGAACAGTTCGACGACGTTTGCAGCAGCATGGACTATCAGCTCGGAGACCATGGCTGTTGTTACCGTTGACGCTGCATCACAAACAGGAGCGCCAGCGATGGTGTACTCAACGACGAACCTGGGTGCACGAGTGGCAAAACGTCATTTTTCGGATGAATCCACATTCTATTTACAGCATGATGATGGTCGCATCCTTGTTTGGCTACATCGAGGTGAACGCACATTTGAAGCGTGTATTCGTCATCGACATACTGGCGTATCACCCGGCGTGATGGTATGGGGTGCCATTGGTTACACGTTCCGGTCACCTCTTGTTCGCAGTGACGGCACTTTGAGCAGTGGACGTCACATTTCAGATGTGTTACGACCAGTGGCTCCACCCTTCATTCGATCCCTGCGAAACCCTACACTTCAGGAGGATAATGCATGACCGCATGTTGCAGGTCCTATACGGACCTTTCTGGATGCAGAAAATGTTCGACTGCTGGCTTGGCCAGCACATTCTCCAGATGTCTCACCAACTGAAAACATCTGGTCAATGGTGGCCGAACAACTGGCTCGTCACAATACGCCAGTCACTACTCTTGAAGAATTGTGGCATCGTGTTGAAGCTGCATGGGCAGCTGTACCTGTGCACGCCATCCAAGCTCTGTTTGACTCAATGCCCAGGCGTATCAAGGCCGTTATTACCGCCAGATGTGGTCGTTGTGGGTACTGATTTCTCAGGATCTATGCACCCAAATTGCATGAAAATGTAATCACATTTCAGTTCTAGTGTAATATATTTGTCCAATGAATACCCTTTTATCATCTGAATTTCTTCTTGGTGTAGTAATTTTAATGGCCAGTAGTGTATATGACAGTGTCTTCTCAATAACCCTTCACAGAATTTTCTTTATTGCGGTTTATAAAAGTCTTAATTTCTGAAGTTTCCTGTCTTCTCTGAGCTGTGTGTCTCATAAATGGTTTACTAGTGTTTTTTATATTCTTGCCTTTGCAGCTTTTCCTATACACTTGTTCTTCTAAACATGATCATTTGAACACCCTGTCACTTTATTTGCTCCTCAAATTTGTCCCCTAATTTCCTTTTCGACATTTTCACTATTGGCCAGTTCAATACCAATGTAATTTAATTTCATTACCTGCTGAATAATTTTTCATCGGCTTCCAGTTTGAACCTAATTGGTTAAACAAATATGGTTATAGAGTTGGTTATTTGAGTAAATATGACTATATGTAAGTAAAAGTTTCTGCAGGTTATCTTCACTGTTTGTCAGCAGAACTACATCGTCCGCATAACAAATGATTTTCAGCATTGCCCTTTCTTTAATCACTACCAGTCAACACCTTCTTTATCACCTCGTCCAAAACTATATTAAAAAGCAGTGGGCTCAAAGGGTCAGCTAGGTAGTTAACGTGGAACCAACGCTCGCCTGGATATAGTTCTTCGAATAAGTGTTTTCAATTTGTTTTATTAAGCTGAAAACTTAAAAGGGATAGCTGGTTTACCACCTGTTAACTGAATCCTTTCGAAATCCGTCTGTAAATAAACTCGTCTTTGCATTCGATGGACTTCTCTACAGCCTGCCTAAGACTGGATGTTGCATCTGTGCATGACATACCAGAACTAATATCATATTGGACTTCTGCAAGGTTTGTAATGCTATTTATTTTATTTATTATTATTTTCGTTATGAGCTTAAGAAATGAATTCAGTAGATGTACGCCTCTGTTGTTGGATGGGCCTTTCTTACCTCCTTCTGTGTTCATGAGGTTTGTAACACTAGTTCACCAATCGTTTAGAATTTTATTACCAGTTATAACATTGTTAACCCATTTGGTTAATCCTTCAAATAGTGGAAATCCTCCATGCTTCAGCAATTCATTGGGATCCCACTTTTCGCTGGAGACGTCCTATTTCTTTAGAGATTTGCAGCTTCTTTTGCCTATCCGTGTGAAACAATTACATCATCATTTACCTGTATACTGATCTCTGATCCCTCTTTGTTATATTTATACATAACTTTTATAAAACTAATTAGACTCAACAACTGTAACATGTACAGGTTTCCTTGAGAATGGTTCTATAGCCGAAACAAGCTTGTAGAAAAGAAAAAAAAAACTAAATAACTATTTGCAGCTGACGACGAATTATGAATTGTAACAGGTCTTGTTATGACGTATCTTACGCTACAGACCCATCTGAAAAGAAAAAAAAAACTATTGATGGGTAAAGCAGAATTAGATGCATTACACTTAACGTCACAAACTGAACGAATAATTCAATGAGAAGTAAACTCTCCGATTTGTCACGAAATGGAAACCACAGAGGAAATAAAAAAAGGTTTATTTAACATATTTAGCCACACGTTCGAGTTACATCTCTACACTTAAACACAGACATTTGTCATAGCATTGTAGAGTGTGATGACATGCCACCCAAGAGTGATTAGGAAAGGAAGCTTTCAACCCAGAACCATTCAATGTGTAGCGAGGTTCTTTGAGAAAATGTTTCGAGATTTACATTAACAAAATGTGATACTGCAATGAACCAGCCACTAATACCTCTGACTGTCAGACTGGCCCCGAAGTATCATTGAAGATATAGACTCTAGTACTTATTGTACACTTCACAATGTGTTAAATTAGAGTGGTTCACATGTGGGCCTGAGATGTTAGATTTGAATAGTGTTTGGGGTTCTGGCTGATCAGTGAATGTGCCACACTGTAATGATAGAGTAGATATTAGAGAGGAGCTGGTGCAAGATCTGAACCTGTACATGTTCAATAATCAAATGTAGCACACTCTGTTGTTGTAGTAAAAATCCAAGGTGTATCTGTGACTATGATACTGGATAAAGGCGCTTGTGTAAACGTTATTTCTATAGCACTGTTTCAGAAGATTAAGGAAAGAGCAATGTAACAATCTTCCCTGTGGCAAAATAGTGAATTACAGGAGTTGCTTGGGGGACACTAGCATTACGTAAGATTGCATACATGACTTCAAATGAAACCAGTTTATTTAGTGATAGGATGCACGTGCCTAGTGGTACCAATTCTTATCATGGATTATATTACTGGACTTGAATTGCTAAGGGACAAGGATGGAGTAATAACCTTTCCCTCAGGCAGGTGCCTCATTGTTATTGATGGAGTTCCTGTCTCAGTGAGCCTGCATATTACAGAATGCATAAATGGCAAATACTGTCAAGGGATAACCATTAAACGGATGAGAGTAGATACTGTGGTAACAGATGAAGAGCGACCTGCCACAAGTAAACTGCAAGCAATAGAAGAACCGATTTAAGCAGAAGGAGAGGAATCTAATGCATTGTTGCCTTCAAAGCAGATGGAATTATTCATGTTGTTACAAAATTATGCAAAAATATTCAAAGAGAAAGTGGGAATGATGCAAGGATACATCTACCACCTCAATGTAATACCACACCTCACATCCTGCGACAGTCACTCCTAGATTCGATGGGCACCTGTAACTGCCATCGACCAAGAGTTTAACAGAGTGCCCAAAGGGGATAAAATAGGGCCTTCAAGTAGTCCATACTGCAGTCTGCTACTAACAGTACTGATGGCTCGAGGAACTGTACAGCGTGTACTTGATGTCAGGACAGTTAGTAAAGTAACTGTTCCTGTTAGAAACAGACTCCACTACTTTGAAGAAGTAATCGAGAAACTTCCAGATGTGATTTATTTGACCAGTATAGATATGCAGCTTCATATTAGCAAGTCTCTTTCGACGCAGTAACCTGAATAAAAAGCACATTAATATATTTGGGCAAACTTTATCACTTTACTGACTTACCAATTCGACTTAATGTGAGTTTGGTGTTTTCATATCAGCTTCTGATGCAGTATTTGGACCAGAAATTAGAAAACATCTTAGTCTGTTATGGATGACTTATTACCCACATTTCAGACTTTGGATCGACCTATCGAGTTTTCCAAAGAGTTTCAAATAAATTCTACAGATTTTGAATTACTTCAGACTTTAAGAAGTGGAAGTCTGGATTAACACAAATCAAATTTCTGGGTCATTTAATCTCAACATCTGGAATACCACCTGACAGCAAGAACAGTAGTGCTTTAAGAATATGGGAGCACCAAAAATCAATGTTGTTGTTGTTGTTGTGGTCTTCAGTCTTGAGTCTGGTTTGATGCAGCTCTCCATGCCAACAATCAATAAACAGTCAAAATGTTCCCTTGGCTTAGCCTCGTTTTATAGGCATTTTATTCCTGATCAAGTGATCAACCATTGCTGATGTTCTTCAAAAAAAAAAAAAATTTCATGGAACTTGTATTACGCGTGTCGGCTCGCATTTGAGGATTAACAAGAATTAACTGAGAAAAACCTCAACAAAAAACAAAACTCAAACTAGAATGTTTACTGTAGAACTCATGCAGTTACTTCTAAGCATGTAAGTGTAACTGAATCTTAGACATTGAATTCATTCAGTGAAATTTTTTCTCAATTAGTGTTGGAACCAGCTAATACCAATAATCTGAAAAACCTGAGCTAGTGTCGTAGTAGATTTTATCTCAAAGTCACTGTCCCAGCTGGCACATCTCTCAGAGTTCAACTTCAGCACAAAGTTACCTTAATAATTGACGATTTTATTTAATTAATCTTCTGCCCTTCTTACTACAGGTTGTTTTCTAACATATTTCAAATACAATTAAAAGAAATGTGCTACATTTTGAGAACGTGCTTCTTCAATGAACTCATGTGGAAGTATGAATTATGTGTAAAAATAAATTTAAAAGGCCATGGAGGGCATAATAAGTTTATAAAAATCTAAAATTATGATCATATGTACCACTTTTAATACAAGTCAAAATATTTCATCCAAAAATATAAAATCACCAAATATTATCATCAGTGCTTGTAAAATTATTTTACAAGTGGAAGAGCCGTAAGAGAAGCCACTTCAAACACGGAATACCACAATAAAAATTGGATATTGATCCCATGTGTTCTAAAGATGTTGAAAGAGCATAGAGAGACCTAACGTTTCTACATCTACATCTATACTCCGCGAGCCACCTTACGGTGTGTGGCGGAGGGTACTTATTGTACCACTATCTGATCCCCCCTTCCCTGTTCCATTCACGAATTGTGCGTGGGAAGAACGACTGCTTGTAAGTCTCCGTATTTGCTCTAATTTCTCGGATCTTTTCGTTGTGATCATTACGCGAGATATATGTGGGCGGTAGTAATATGTTGCCCATCTCTTCCCGGAATGTGCTCTCTCGTAATTTCGATAATAAACCTCTCCGTATTGCGTAACGCCTTTCTTGAAGTGTCCGCCACTGGAGCTTGTTCAGCATCTCCGTAACGCTCTCGCGCTGACTAAATGTCCCCATGACGAATCGCGCTGCTTTTCGCTGGATCATGTCTATCTCTTCTATTAATCCAACCTGGTAAGGGTCCCATACTGATGAGCAATACTCAAGAATCGGACGAACAAGCGTTTTGTAAGCTACTTCTTTCGTCGATGAGTCACATTTTCTTAGAATTCTTCCTATGAATCTCAACCTGGCGCCTGCTTTTCCCACTATTTGTTTTATGTGATCATTCCACTTCAGATCGCTCCGGATAGTAACTCCTAAGTATTTTACGGTCGTTACCGCTTCCAATGATTTACCACCTATGGCATAATCGTACTGGAATGGATTTCTGCCCCTATGTATGCGCATTATATTACATTTATCTACGTTTAGGGAAAGCTGCCAGCTGTCGCACCATGCATTAATCCTCTGCAGGTCTTCCTGGAGTACGTACGAGTCTTCTGATGTTGCTACTTTCTTGTAGACAACCGTGTCATCTGCAAATAGCCTCACGGAGCTACCGATGTTGTCAACTAAGTCATTTATGTATATTGTAAACAATAAAGGTCCTATCACGCTTCCTTGCGGTACTCCCGAAATTACCTCTACATCTGCAGATTTTGAACCGTTAAGAATGACATGTTGAGTTCTTTCTTCTAGGAAATCCTGAATCCAATCACAAACCTGGTCCGATATTCCGTAAGCTCGTATTTTTTTCATTAAACGTAAGTGCGGAACCGTATCAAATGCCTTCCTGAAGTCCAGGAATACGGCATCAATCTGCTCGCCAGTGTCTACGGCACTGTGAATTTCTTGGGCAAATAGGGCGAGCTGAGTTTCACATGATCTCTGTTTGCGGAATCCATGTTGGTTATGATGAAGGAGATTTGTATTATCTAAGAACGTCATAATACGAGAACACAAAACATGTTCCATTATTCTACAACAGATTGACGTAAGCGAAATAGGCCTATAATTATTCGCATCTGATTTATGACCCTTCTTGAAAATGGGAACGACCTGCGCTTTCTTCCAGTCGCTAGGTACTTTACGTTCTTCGAGCGATCTACGATAAATTGCTGATAGAAAGGGGGCAAGTTCTTTAGCATAATCACTGTAGAATCTTAAGGGTATCTCGTCTGGTCCGGATGCTTTTCCGCTACTAAGTGATAGCAGTTGTTTTTCAATTCCGATATCGTTTATTTCAATATTTTCCATTTTGGCGTCCGTGCGACGGCTGAAGTCAGGGACCGTGTTACGATTTTCCGCAGTGAAACAGTTTCGGAACACTGAATTCAGTATTTCTGCCTTTCTTCGGTCGTCCTCTGTTTCGGTGCCATCGTGGTCAACGAGTGACTGAATAGGGGATTTAGATCCGCTTACCGATTTTACATATGACCAAAACTTTTTAGGGTTCTTGTTTAGATTGTTTGCCAATGTTTTATGTTCGAATTCGTTGAATGCTTCTCTCATTGCTCTCTTTACGCTCTTTTTCGCTTCGTTCAGCTTTTCCTTATCAGCTATGATTCGACTACTCTTAAACCTATGATGAAGCTTTCTTTGTTTCCGTAGTACCTTTCGTACATGATTGTTATACCACGGTGGATCTTTCCCCTCGCTTTGGACCTTAGTCGGTACGAACTTATCTAAGGCGTACTGGACGATGTTTCTGAATTTTTTCCATTTTTGTTCCACATCCTCTTCCTCAGAAATGAACGTTTGATGGTGGTCACTCAGATATTCTGCGATTTGTGCCCTATCACTCTTGTTAAGCAAATATATTTTCCTTCCTTTCTTGGCATTTCTTATTACACTTGTAGTCATTGATGCAACCACTGACTTATGATCACTGATACCCTCTTCTACATTCACGGAGTCGAAAAGTTACGGTCTATTTGTTGCTATGAGGTCTAAAACGTTAGCTTCACGAGTTGGTTCTCTAACTATTTGCTCGAAGTAATTCTCGGACAAGGCAGTCAGGATAATGTCACAAGAGTCTCTGTCCCTGGCTCCAGTTCTGATTGTGTGACTATCCCATTCTATACCTGGTAGATTGAAGTCTCCCCCTATTACAATAGTATGATCACGAAACTTCTTCACGACGTTCTGCAGGTTCTCTCTGAGGCGCTCAACTACTACGGTTGCTGATGCAGGTGGTCTATAGAAGCATCCGACTATCATATCTGACCCACCTTTGATACTTAGCTTAACCCAGATTATTTCACATTCGCATTCGCTAATAACTTCACTGGATATTATTGAATTCTTTACTGCTATAAATACTCCTCCACCATTGGCGTTTATCCTATCCTTGCGGTATATATTCCATTCTGTGTCTAGGATTTCGTTACTGTTCACTTCCGGTTTTAACCAACTTTCCGTTCCTAATACTATATGCGCACTATTTCCTTCAATAAGAGATACTAATTCAGGAACCTTGCCCTGGATACTCCTGCAGTTTACCAATATTACGTTAACTTTTCCTGTTTTTGGTCTCTGAGGACGGACGTTCTTTATCAACGATGATAATGTCCTCTCTGGTAAGCCGTCAGGTATTTTATCGTTTCGCACGTGAAACCTGACTGCAAAATCTATCATGCAAATAAATCTCATGGTCAACAATATAAAAAGCTGGATAATGCATAATCACTTAAATGCATCGCATATGAGCAGACCGCAGCAATCTCATCGTAATCCAGATCGAAGTCGAATGAATGTACCCATTTGACAAGCGCAAGTCAAAGCATCAACAGTATAAGCAGATCTAAACATCGTCAACGTAGCAGCAGGCAGAGGAGGGTACTGTTCTTGTGTCTGCTGGCCACGAGTCTTTAAGGACCAATTCTGCCGTCAATCTTCCCTATTGGTTTGCTATCACCAGAGATCGCATGACTCGGCAAAACAGCTCAGAGTTTCAACCAGAAGATATTCTTCCCCATAATGCAGACAAGCTATTCAGGTTATTACACGTCTTCCTAGGCTGTCAATTGCCTGTTATCATGTACAAGAATAAGGGGATGTATGGTGTTCTGCACAACATGACACACATTTCAACTGCTAGCCCTTAAAACTGCAACATCAAGATGGAAGGTAAAAAAGAGAGAATTAATTTTTAGTTTGGTTTTACATTATAGGAGAAACAATACATGATTAAATTAGTTGGAGATTTTAATACACACAGCACACAAGGCTGCTACTTCTGGCAGAATGCAGGGTCCTCAACATATTGGGCGTGTAACAGAACGAAGCTTAAATGACAAACACGTGTATCTAATTCCACGCTGCTTCAACTCTATGACAGAATTTGGCAGTCATAGTGTGTAGCGAATGTTGGCATATCAGATTCTCGGTAACTCATTCCAGTACGTGAGAGATCTAGAATACATACACCGTCTGTATCATGAGAGGTCAGCCCACCACAAGCAACATGCCGTCTTATGTTACCTTGGTGAAAAGCAGTGTTACAGAGACTTGGATAGTAGGGCACACCTACTGGTCTTAGCAGGTCATAAATGCTATCGCTGCTGTTCAAATTACCGGTTAAGCAAACCAGATGAGATCATGAAGTGTACCCAACGAGCACATTACCAATGTGTGATGAGCTTACCACATTTCACCAAGAATGGAGTGAGATAGCCTTCACTCACTTCAGTGGCTCCACACATAGATACCTCTATGTGAGACTGTACCCATAACCGGGTCAATGGAGACAATGTTGTAGTGGGACGCGAAATTGAAGCGTCACCCATCCACCAGTGTCAGCTCAGTTTGCAGGTGAATATAAGTTTAATTTAGTGTTTTGTTTATGTATTTTGTAATATTTGTCAATTATCTAAAGTTTTGTATTTATTTTTATGTTTCATGTACGGAGAGAGCGGCGCAACGAACGGAGACAGCATCTTCACTGCCGGGACCCGAGAGAAAATTGCTGGCCACTATACGTCGCGGGTCGACAGCCAAAGAGCAACAGAAGATCCTGAAACCGAGTTGTTTCGTCGTGCTTCTAAAAACTGAAAAAAATTAGAATTTGTAATATTTCTACAACAATGACGTCATAGAAAGTTTAATCATGTTGTAAATGTTCAGTCCTACCTTGTTAAGGCTCATGTTCACGTCTATATGTAGTATATATGAAGATAATGAACTAGTGTATACTACAAAAGTTTAAATACGTGTTCCGAGAATTTATTTATGAAGAATTATATTAAGGAGGAAGTATTACAGATTTATTTGACAAGATTACTAATTTTTGACAAGGTGGTCGCGAGTTTGAGTCTTAAAAGTTTATTTAATGTGGTTTTAATATTTATTAAAGCAGATAACTTGCATTAATCTAATTTCTGAGAAGAAACAAACATCTAAATTGAAAAAAGTTTGCGCAAACCAATTGGACTGAGTGACGTAATTCTGCGCATACGACTCAAGTGGTGATGTTTTAATTACAGTTTCGTTCAAGAACCATTCGTAGACAACATTATAAAGAATTTAAATAATTTTGAATTGTTTTGTAACTGACGTTGGTGACGAAGTCTGCACGTGGTCATATGTTAAAAGAAAATCATTTATACAAAACTTAAGTCATTACACTTCAATGTGATGCCACTCTTGTGTACAGTGTCGTCTTTCGGTGCAGTTCTGTCGCCTCACACCTGCAAAGAAAGCCGAAACAATGATCGCTCTGGCAACACTCCGTGGTGTTCCAATAGTTGTGGCACTGTCTGGGTAGGTTCTTTCTAGTTGCAAACAAGCCCGACTTCTGGTTCAAGGTACATGACGTGGCTGTACGAAGTTTCATGTCTGAGTAGGCAATATCACTGTCCTCTCGGTACTAGTCACTTGAGTCCGCTGATATATTGTGTGGCGTGACGTGTGACCCTCCTGAATCCACAGATATTCTCGCTTCGTGGAATCCCGACCAGCGGAAGTAGCAAGGTTCGAGAATAATAAACTGCAAGCTAGATAGGTCACAATCCTTGTCTTCTCCTTAAATGAAATGTAACACGATCTACATCTACACCTATGCTCAGCAAGCCATCTCACAGAGTGTAGAGGGGAGTACCTTGTGTACCACTGTCACTTCCTCCTTTTCCTCTTTCAGTGGCCTATCTTTAGCAGGAAGAATAGTTACTGGCAAGCTTCTATGTGGGCTCGAATCTATCATTTTACCTTCATGGTCTTTTCGCGAGATACGCGTAGGAGGAAGCAATATATTGGTTGATTCTTCTAAGAGCGTGCGCCCTCGGAACTTCGACTATAGTTCATGCAGTGATGCAGAACGTCTTCCTAGCAGCGTCTGCCTCAGAAGTTGGGTGAGCATCTCTGTGAGGCTTTCACTTTTACTCAATGAATCTGTAATGAAAAGTATTGCTGCTCTTTGGATCCTCTCTGCTTGCTTTACCAGTACTACGTGGTACGGATCCCATTCTGACGATAAATATCCAAGTATCACACAAACAAATAAAGTTCCTGTGTTGACGATCCGCAGCCGTATTTACTCCGCATGTAATTTCTTAAAATTCACGAAACCCGCTGCTTAATTTTTTTCACCAGTATGGAATGTAGATGATATTGCTCCTACCAGCTTTTTGCGGCAGCTCCAAAATGACGATTATTTGCATATCCAGGCGTATAACATACACAGAAATTTTAACACCAATTGGTCCAGGTCCACATCATATTGTTAATGTCAAACGTGAAAATGAAATTTGGGAGCAAGTTCGGAACAACTGCACTGTAAGGATTCGTAATGTACGCCAGTGTTAAGCGGTGCGAAACAAAACAATCTTTTTAACTCATAGAAAACCATTTTTAAAAGCTTAGAAAATCAGTTAACATAAATCATGAGATAAAATATGAAAAGAAGAAAACTTAAAAGAGTAGGTATGTCAATAGATTGACAAGAATACTTAATAAAACAAATCATTACAAAATAAGGAAATATATAATTTATCTAAGTATCTATTTCAAAGCATTGGAGAAGAGGATAGTTAAAGAATATAAAGGCAGCTGCATCTTGATGTGGCAGCACTAACTACTCTTTCGCATGCGCTATCCTGTGTAATTATAGCAAGGAAAGCTATTTCGTAGTAGGCTACTCGCTCCAAGTTTAATTTGTTGGCGCATCTGATCAAACGTAGGTGAAGCCATTCTCGTGATACTTGTTGACTGTTGCGGAAATGAGCTTGTTCAGGCACAATTTCTGCGCAAAAGAGAAACCTCGACGCATGAAAGAGTGTTAAAGGTATGAAGCAGAATAACAACCAAAACGGAGAAAGGAACTGAGCACTGTATCGCGAGACCAGTTCATGTCCAATTAACACCGCGTAGGTGATCGCAATGAGTCTGTGGCTGTGTGGTTTGGTGTCGTTGTGTGTGGTCGGTAGTGACGGGACAAAAGAGAGAGAGAGAAATGCCATGGAACCTAGGCCACTACTTCTCCTCCTCTTGCCTGCCGAGCGTTGTCTGAGAGGAAAATTTTAGTTGCTTCCGAGTTAGTGTTTCAAACCGCTGCTATGTGTTGACAGTGTTTTATAAAAATAATTTGAATTACGCCCCGTATCTGGAACTAACAAAAGCTTTAGATAACTCACAGAAGAAGTGTCATATTGCATAAACACACTGTTCCCTTCGGCTCATATTCCACACCCCTTTCCGCTGTAATGACACTGTAAAACAACGTGCATTGTTATCACTTAAATTTGTTGGCTACAGGCCAAACAACTACAGTACGTTACTAACAAAATGTCAATCACAAGATGCTACAGACTTGTTCATGGAAGTCATCTCTGGAAACGGGTTCGTATCATCATCGATACAGCATCCAGCATCCTACAAGACTTTCAGAGCCAAGAGGCAAGTTAGGAAAACGTTTGGGAAGATCAAGGAAATGAGGGACATTATACGGTATCCATTAGTAGCAGAATTCGTAAGGGGCAGCTTAGCCTAAAAGGGAAAGAAGGAAGACAAGGTAGCTGAAGAATGAGTTGGCAAAACACAGCTTATAATTGTACATCTGTCAATAGATTGTCGTTGTGTAGCACTTGGTGGACCAATTACCGTTTACATTCTATCTTCCTACATTTCATCGATTAGACCATTACACTGATATCGGACAGTTGCTTACTGTTTAAAATCAAAGTTCTAGCTACGTTTTATTAGTAACTAAACGGACGGAAGTATTTGACTTTCGCTCAGCTTAGAAGCGGATGCTCTAACTGGAATGAACTACTGTTCCATAGCTACTAGTTGCCTGTCCAACGCATATACATTGTCATAACAGGTTGAGATATCGCTAACACACGAAGCTACACCAGGCGAGTAGAAGAATTTAATTAAGATTATAATTAAAATAAACTTGGATTAATTACCTTACTGATATAGAACGTGATATTCTTCTGAGACACGTGCTCATACAAGTGCGAAGGGAATTAAACGAGGAGGAGCTGGTCTTAAATCTCACACGTGACAAGTTACAATTAAGAATGTAAATTCTGCATATGTTACCACTGATGTAGCTCCAGTAACAGCAAATTTATTAAATACAGCGTTGTTGTTGCGGTCTTCAGTCCTGAGACTGGTTTGATGCAGCTCTCCATGCTACTCTATCCTGTGCAAGCTTCTTCATCTCCCAGTACCTACTGCAACCTACATCCTTCTGAATCTGCTTAGTGTATTGATCTCTTGGTCTCCCTCTACGATTTTTACCCTCCACGCTGCCCTCCAATGCTAAATTTGTGATCCCTCGATGCCTCAGAACATGTCCTACCAACCGATCCCTTCTTCTAATCAAGTTGTGCCACAAACTTCTCTTCTCCCCAATCCTATTCAATACCTCCTCATTAGTTGCGTGATCTACCCACCTTATCTTCAGCATTCTTCTGTAGTTATCGTCCATGTCTCACTTCCATACATGGCTACACTCCATACGAATACTTTCAGAAACGACTTCCTGACACCTAAATCTATATTCGATGTTAACAAATTTCTCTTCTTGAGAAACGCTTTCCTTGCCATTGCCAGTCTACATTTTATATCCTCTCTACTTCGACCATCATCGGTTATTTTACTCCCTAAATAGCAAAACTCCTTTACTACTTTAAGTGTCTCATTTCCTAATCTAATTCCCTCAGCATCACCCGACTTAATTTGACTACATTCCATTATCCTCGTTTTGCTTCTGTTGATGTTCATCTTATATCCTCCTTTCAAGACACTGTCCATTCCGTTCAACTGCTCTTCCAAGTCCTTTGCTGTCTCTGACAGAATTACAATGTCATCGGCGAACCTCAAAGTTTTTACTTCTTCTCCATGAATTTTAATACCTACTCCGAATTTTTCTTTTGTTTCCTTTACTGCTTGCTCAATATACAGATTGAATAACATCGGGGAGAGGCTACAACCCTGTCTCACTCCTTTCCCAACCACTGCTTCCCTTTCATGCCCCTCGACTCTTATAACTGCCATCTGGTTTCTGTACAAATTGTAAATAGCCTTTCGCTCCCTGTATTTTACCCCTGCCACCTTCAGAATTTGAAAGAGAGTATTCCAGTCAACATTGTCAAAAGCTTTCTCTAAGTCTACAAATGCTAGAAACGTAGGTTTGCCTTTTCTTAATCTTTCTTCCAAGATAAGTCGTAAGGTCAGTATTGCCTCACGTGTTCCAACATTTCTACGGAATCCAAACTGATCTTCCCCGAGGTCGGCTTCTACCAGTTTTTCCATTCGTCTGTAAAGAATTCGCGTTAGTATTTTGCAGCTGTGACTTATTAAACTGATTGTTCGGTAATTTTCACATCTGTCAACACCTGCTTTCTTTGGGATTGGAATTATTATATTCTTCTTGAAGTCTGAGGGTATTTCGCCTGTCTCATACATCGTGCTCACCAGATGGTAGAGTTTTGTCATGACTGGCTCTCCCGAAGCCATCAGTAGTTCTAATGGAATGTTGTCTACTCCCGGGGCTTTGTTTTGACTCAGGTCTTTCAGTGCTCTGTCAAACTCTTCACGCAGTATCTTATCTCCCATTTCATCTTCATCTACATCCTCTTCCATTTCCATAATATTGTCCTCAAGTACATCGCCCTTGTATAAACCCTCTATATACTCCTTCCACCTTTCTGCTTTCCCTTCTTTGCTTAGAACTGGGTTGCCATCTGAGCTCTTGATATTCATACAAGTGGTTCTCTTCTCTCCAAAGGTCTCTTTAATTTTCCTGTAGGCAGTATCTATCTTACCCCTAGTGAGACAAGCCTCTACATCCTTACATTTGTCCTCTAGCCATCCCTGCTTAGCCATTTTGCACTTCCTGTCGATTTCATTTTTGAGACGTTTGTATTCCTTTTCGCCTGCTTCATTTACTGCATTTTTATATTTTCTCCTTTCATCAATTAAATTCAATATTTCTTCTGTTACCCAAGGATTTCTATTAGCCCGCGTCTTTTTACCTACTTGATCGTCTGCTGCCTTCACCACTTCATCCCTCAGAGCTACCCATTCTTCTTCTACTGTATTTCTTTCCCCCATTCCTGTCAATTGTTCCCTAATGCTCTCCCTGAAACTCTCTACAACCTCTGGTTCTTTCAGTTTATCCAGGTCCCATCTCCTTAAATTCCCACCTTTTTGTATTTTCTTCAGTTTCAATCTGCAGTTCATAACCAATAGATTGTGGTCAGAATCTACATCTGCCCCAGGAAACGTCTTACAATTTAAAACCTGGTTCCTAAATCTCTGTTTTACCATTATATAATCTATCTGAAACCTGTCAGTATCTGCAGGCTTCTTCCATGTATACAGCCTCCTTTCATGATTCTTGAACCAAGTGTTAGCTATGATTAAGTTGTGCTCTGTGCAAAATTCTACAAGGCGGCTTCCTCTTTCATTCCTTCCCCCAATCCATATTCACCTACTATGTTTCCTTCTCTCCCTTTTCCTACTGACGAGTTCCAGTCACCCATGACTATTAAATTTTCGTCTCCCTTTACTACCTGAATAATTTCTTTTATCTCGTCATACATTTCATCTATTTCTTCATCATCTGCAGAGCTAGTTGGCATATAAACTTGTACTACTGTAGTAGGCATGGGCTTTGTGTCTATCTTGGCCACAATAATGCGTTCACTATGCTGTTTGTAGTAGCTTAACCGCACTCCTATTTTTTTATTCATTATTAAACCTACTCCTGCATTACCCCTATTTGATTTTGTATTTATAACCCTGTAGTCACCTGACCAGAAGTCTTGTTCCTCCTGCCACCGAATTTCAATAATTCCCACTATATCTAACTTTAACCTATCCATCTCCCTTTTTAAATTTTCTAACCTACCTGCCCGATTAAGGGATCTGACATTCCACGCTCCGATCCGTAGAACGCCAGTTTTCTTTCTCCTGATAACGACGTCCTCTTGAGTAGTCCCCGCCCGGAGATCCGAATGGGGGACTATTTTACCTCCGGAATATTTTACCCAAGAGGACGCCATCATCATTTAATCATACAGTAGAGCTGCATGTCCTCGGGAAAAATTACGGCTGTAGTTTCCCCTTGCTTTCAGCCGTTCGCAGTAACAGCACAGCAAGGCCGTTTTGGTTAATGTTACAAGGCCAGATCAGTCAATCATCCAGACTGTTGCCCCTGCAACTACTGAAAAGGCTTGCTGCCCCTCTTCAGGAACCACATGTTTGTCTGGCCTCTCAACAGATACCCCTCCGTTGTGGTTGCACCTACGGTACGGCCATCTGTATCGCTGAGGCACGCAAGCCTCCCCACCAACGGCAAGGTCCATGGTTCATGGGGGGAATACAGCGTTAGTATCTGTAAAACATAAAAATATGAGAACCGCTCATGAGTGCGTAAAAAGGAAAAGAAAACTAATCACATGTGGGTATCGACTGGAAAACTCAAAACTTTATTCAACCTCGTAAGCGGAAACAGTTTGCTGTCCCCGCACACCAGGTTTGGTATTCACGCGGTATGTAAGGGCTGTTTCGTAATGTATCTGCTGAGTGTAGGCGAATATAATGAATCTGTGAATACCGTGTGTCACATTTGTGGTATACGATGATAAGACAAAGGAGAAGCTGAAACTCAGTGCCGGTACATAGGAAACTTTTCTGAAATGGCACGAGTGAGATCTCAAAGTTAAAAGTCGTTATCCATCGGACGCACCACCACCAACAGCAACATGCCCTCACTTCACGAGAGAAGCGACACCCTCCGAGTAAAATGAGACGCACAAGGCGTGCGGAAGTTGTTAAATGAACATAATACACAGGAAGGTGCACACTAAAAGCTTTTAGCTGTATTCTGCAAAATTGAGATACGAGAGAGAAATTAAGTGGAATATTGATCAATATAATTAAGAAAGGACGACTAAAAATATAAATTGCATTGGTATAGCTTACCTACGCACATCATATGAAATAAATTCAAAGCTAGTACAAGGAAGTTGGCGTAATAACAGAAGCCGTTATATAAATGAAGTGCAGAATAGTGTCCATAAGAGCAGTTCATGGAGGTACTGGGTTTTTGCTGTGAACATTAAATAGCAAAAGTTTACGTTTATAGGCTATGACAAATTGTTTGAGTAGGTAAGCAAAGTTACTTCAGCTCTTTATTTTGTAACATTTACTAAGATAATACAAAGCATATGTGATGGAACATATATTATATTGCGTAATTGCCATGAGGCCTGGAGCTAACCATTCCTCATGTGTCTCTCTGTTGTCTTTTGCGGTGTCTTACTATTTCTAATCATAGTGAGGATGTCAGTCTTGCGGTCTGTTGAGGGAGCTATAAATATTTGTGAAACGTAAAAGAGACTATGATAGTAAACTTAATTGTAAAGCATATCCAAAGGTTGATATACATGTGTTTAAAAAAACGCCACTGCACAGTCAGATGGCGTTTAGAAAACAAAATTTTCCTGAAATTTCCTGGAAGATTAATACTGTGTGCCGAATCGGGACTCGAACGCCGGACCATATAGTGCACATTCCACTGCAGATTGCAAGATTCATTCTGAAGAAATTTGCTTTTGTATACGTTAAGTTAAAATTTACCCTAAGTTTCAGTTTTAATTTATGTAAAATATACAATCGGATTCATGTTTTTGAGAATCACTATTCCGGTACCGGTAGATGTTATGAAGGAAATGTCAGGTATTTCCCTTATTGCTTAAATTGTGTGGCGATTATGTGTAGCACAAATACAACAGGCTACACCACGTCTCACGCTAAAAACTGAAGATGAGACACGTGTTTCTATAGCTAAATTAGGTTACGGCACGGAAATATAAGTTAATGTGGAAAATAATGTATCTTCAAGGCTTTCAGATTTTCTAATCGATACTGCATGGAATACTACATGGAAGATGTACACGACGCAGTGAGGACATCAATATTTTTACGCACCACAATGATGAGGATCCAAGTCGTCGAAACTTCAGATAGCATGGCCGCATGAAAGGTTTCATCCACACAAAAAATCTACGGCATCATTTGACTTTGGCTGCAGATTTCTAGACTTGCGCTATCGGGTGGGGAATTGTAGGACACCCCTTTATAGGTCAGGGGTCCACTACACAAAGAAAGCGGCTACTCGGGTAGCAGTGTACTTGTGGCGTGCACATGGGTGTTTTTTAGGCTAGGCTGTAGTGTGAGGTGTCCTGATGAACACTCACCAGTCGACGTGCAGGCAGGGTAATCAGGACTTGTAAAGAAACTTCAGCTATCAAGATATTAGCAGTAAGTTTTCAGAGTGTTCGGAATAAAGTTCCTAAATTTACTGCCCTCCAGGAAGCCTCTGGCACGCAAATTATTCTCGGGACTGAGACCTGGCTGAACTCTGAGATAGGAAGTTCTGAAATATTTAGTGAGGTTTGGGACGTGTATCGGAAAGACAGATTAAACACCGTAGGAGGTGATGTCTTCATTGCAATTGATAAAAATATATTGTGTCTACAGAGGTCGAAGTAGAGTGTGGTTGTGAAGTTATCTGGACACGTTTAACAGGGCTAGGGGAAATAAAGTTAATTGTGGGGTGTTATTACCGGCCACCAGGCTCAACTGTGACAGTTCTAGAATCATTCAAAGGGATTCTACATTCTGTATCGCAGAAGTACCCGGATCATGCTATATTAGTCGGAGGCGACTTGAACCTACCTATTGTAGACTGGGATGTCTATGGATTCATTACAGGTGGTACAGACAAGCAGTCGTGTGACTTACTTTTGAACACATTATCCGAAAACTGTCCTGAGCAGCTAAATCGACAACCAACGCGTAATGGAAATATTTTAGATCTGGTAGCCACGAGCAGACCAGACCTCATTGACGGTGTCAGTGTTGAGACAGGGATTAATGATCATGATGTTCTCTTTACGACTATGGTTACGAAAGTTAAAAAGTAGGTCAAGAAGGCTCGGAGAGTATTCTTACTAGAAAGAGCAGATAAGCAGTTGTTAGCATCCCACTTAGTAAATGAATCGACTATATTTACTTCAGGTACGATGGACGTGGAAGAATTAAGGGCAAAATTTAAACACATTGTAAATCACGCATTGGACAAGTATGTGCCGAAAAAGTAGGTTACGGACGGAAACGACCCACCGTGGTTTAACAGCGCAATTCGGAGAATGCTCAGGAAGCAAAGGCAGCTACACTCGCGGTACAATAAAGATCTGGAGAATGAGGACAGGCAAAAGTTAGCAGAGATTCGTGCTGCTGTAAAAAGAGCGATGCGCGAAGCGTTCAACCACTACCACCGTCATACCCTAGCAAAAGATCTTGCTGAAAACCCGAGGAAATTCTGGTCTTACGTGAAATCTGTAAGCGCGTCGAAGGCTTCCATTCAGTCACTCACTGATCAGTCTGGCCTGGCAACGGAAGACAGCAAAATGAAAGCTGAAATTTCAAATTTAGCATTTGAGAAATCTTTCACGCAGGAGGATCGTACAAACATACCGCCGTTTCAGTCTCGTACAGATTCCCGTATGGAGGACATAGTGATAGACAACCCTGGGGTTGTGAAGGAGCTGAATGGGTTGAAAATAAATAAATCGCCAGGTCCTGATGGGATTCCAATTCGGTTTTACAGATAGTACTCTACTGCATTGGCTCCTTACTTAGCTTGCATTTATCGCGAATCTCTTGCCGAACGTAAAGCCCCGAGCGACTGGAAAAAAGCGCTGGTGACGCCTGTATATAAGAAGGGTAGAAGGACGGATCCTCAAAATTACAGACCAATATTCTTAACATCGGTATCCTGTAGGATTCTCGAACTTATTCTCAGTTCGAATATAATAAATTTCCTCGAGACAGACAAGATGCTGTCCATGTATCAGCACGGCTATAGAAAGCATTGCTCCTGCGATTCGCAACTCGCCCTTTTTTCACATGATATCTTGCGAACCATGGATGAAGGGTATCAGACGGATTTCATATTCCTTGACTTCCGGAAAGCATTTGACTCTGTGACCCACTGCAGACTCTTAACTAAGGCACGAGCATATGGGATTGGTTCCCAAGTATGTGAGTGGCTCTAAGACTTCTTAAGTAATAGAACCCAATACGTTGTCCTCGATGGTGAGTGTTCATCGGAGATGAGCGTATCATCTGGAGTGCCCCAGGGAAGTGTGGTAGGTCCGCTGTTGTTTTATATCTACATAAATGCTCTTTCGGATAGGGTGGAAAGCAACGTGCGGCTGTTTGCTGATGATGTTGTGGCGTACGGGAAGGTGTCGTCGTTGAGTGACTGTAGGAGGATACAAGATATCTTGGACAGGATTTGTGATTGGTGAAAAGAATTGCAGGTAACTCTAAATATATATAAATGTAAATTAATGCAAATGAATAGGAGAAAGAATGCTGTAATGTTTGAATACTCCATTAGTAGTGTAGCGCTTGACACAGTCACGTCGATTAAATATTTGGGCGTAACACTGCAGAACGATATGAAGTGGGACAAGTATGTAATGGCAGTTGTGGGGAAGGCGGATAGTCGTCTTCGGTTCATTGGTAGAATTTTGGGAAGATCTGGTTCACCTGTAAAGGAGACCGCTTATAGAACACTAATACGACCTTGAGTACTGCTCGAGCGTTTGGGATCCCTATCATGTCGGATTGAGGGAGGACATCAATTCAGAGGCGGACTGCTAGATTTGTTACTGGAAGGTTTGATCATCACGCGAGTGTTACGGAAATGCTTCAGGAACTCGGGTAGGAGTCTCTAGAGAAAAGGAGGCGTTCTTTCCGTGAATCGCTACTGAGAGATCCAGCATTTGAGGCTGACTACAGCACAATTTTACTTTCGCCAACTTGCATTTCGCGGAATGATCACAAAGATAAGATAAGAGAGATTAGGCCTCGTACAGAGGCATATAGCCAGTCATTTTTCCGTCGTTCTGTTTGAGAGTGGAACAGGGAGATAAGATGCTAGTTGTGGTACGAGGTACCCTCCACCACGCACATTATGGTGGATTGCGGAGTATGTATGTAGATGTAGATGTAGGCTTATATTAGTCAACAGTTCTCTTTATTGTCACGGTTTTCACGGAGCGATGAAAGTATCCTGCTGCCAGTAACATCATTCAATACTGTCCGAATTATTATTATTTATGTCGCACCAACTGGAGAGGATGGTGGAGGTCCAAAACGCGGGAACGGCAGATATGGCAACGTACTGCAAATCGAACCCCACGCCACGCCACGCCACGACCACCACGCCTTCACCACCAGCCTCATCCTTTGTGCACGGGACTCGGACCGCTTTTAATTACGGCGCCTTCCCATCAGCGGCGGCATTTAGCTCCGTCGTCAGTATCTGCTGTCAGCCCGGCACCGACCGCATTCCCGAGTTAAAACGTAATTAAACGTTGACAACGGCCGGTCGGCTCTGGGTAGCGCGCTGACGGGCTAAGATTAACCCTTCACAGCAACGTCATGGGTTCCGTTATCTTTTAAAGACATGTTTCCACTTGGATACGTATGAAAGCAGAGAAACAAAGGATCATTTAGTAAACAGTTACTAAGACATATGACTTTTATTCTTTCACTTCACACAAATTGCGTCTAAATATTCAGTGAAAAGTAGAAAATAGCCTTTATTTACCTCAGGTCTCTCTATTGATGTTCACACGCTTAACTACATTGTTAACAAGGCTGCTGAAATAAGGTATTTGTATGTTCAGTAGGGCCCCAAAATGCCCGTCTTTTTTAGAATTTCCTTCCGGTACCATATTCTATGCTCGTTCTCGGTAGTAAACTAAATACTAACTTGCTTATGATATGTGGTGAAGAAAGAAAGGTGCACAGATGCAAGACCGGAAGGCTGTAGTGAACGTCGGCAGCAATCATACAAGGTTCAGTAACTGGGCTTTGAAGCCCATTAGACTTTTATTTTGATTACGATTGGCGTACTGGATGTACAACAAGAATATCTCTAAAACTTATCTCTGTAATTTCACTGCAGCAATAATCAGTAAAAACGCTAAGTACTACCCAGTACATCTTGACTTTTGAAATGGTGTTACCTACACCTAGTGGCAGGGGTACTGACAGTGCACACATGCCTTCAAGCCACGTCTCACACTCCCGTACCTTCCCCCTACCTCAGCCAGATACAGTGCGGTATTAAAAATGAAAGTGGTGATCGAAAACGATACATGACGGAACTCTGTGTTAGTGGGAAATTAAGACGATTCTCCTCCAAACTCTCTCATTTCTCTATCTCCCTCGAATCAAATAATTCAAGATGGGGAACTATCTTAGTTGTGCCTAATTCATCAGTCCACTTCTCCCCTTTCCAACATATAACAATGATTTATTAAAGATGAAACACCCAACAGAAAATTAGAGATGGGCTAACTAGATCAGCAGTGCTTTATGACCACCCCGCTCCTCCTGTTAATATCTCTAACCAATCACTGTGAAATTTTCAATGAAACAGCCGACTGTAAATCCAAATGGGGCAACTATCTCAGTTATGCATTATACCCCTCCTCCCCAGCCCTCCTCTCCAACCAGTCTGTAGCATTAAAAGGAGGCACAAAACACTACGTTGCGTTACTTCCACAACATGTAAAAACACACACTACATAATGTGCCATGTCCCTCCCTTCTCCTCCAATCAAATCCTAGTATTTTAGCCGCCATGACACTAAATGAGCCTATATAGCCACGTCTGGGCTGTGCTAAAATGCATCCGAACGATCTGAACTATTTATCAAACAATATGTCACATACCTAAAAGTATCTGAATTGCACAAAATGACGAAAATGTTTACAACGATATTTTCACTGCTGGCTTCGAAAAATCATTTATGGACTAATTCAGCAATCATAAAATTTTACTGAAAGCTATACATTATACCCTAGAGAATATTAAGAGTATTGAACACACTCTCCATAAATACTTAAAAACGAACGTTAGCTTGTCCAGTGTATATAATGAGTTAGTAACATGTAGTCGTTGAACTTTAATTATAGTTTAAAACTATTTTGCAAAACTTCAAAAAATTTAAACAATATCAAATATTGATTTGAGGCTCCTGTTGCTTGTCTTTGAGAAAAGATGACTAAACTAGTAAAACGTTGGAAACTCTATAGGTATGTTATTGTGCAGGACACAAAAGAGCTTAAAATTAATTATCTACGGCACCTATGATGCTTTCCAAATGTTACAGTTTTCTTTCCAAAAGAAAAAAGCATCAACAACGTAAGACAGTATAATGTTCACATAAAACTGGGGTGTCAAATACACGAATTCAAACTCTAAAGTAAGTACCCTAATGCTATTTTCTACCTCAAGGGAATTTATGATATTCTAAATTAGACTGTGTTTCAGAATTCTGCAGCAAAACGTATGCTCGGGAGACTGGTCTGTAACTACGCTTAGCTCTCTCTAGTGATCTGGGTCTTTGTGCTGGACGAGAGATTTGCGGTGAATGCATGCTAAGTAAGAGGCCAGTGCCGCAGGGTACTCAATGTAAAACCGAACTGGGACTCCGTCTGGACCTGGTGACGTAGTAGAAATGTATTCGCAGTTGCGAATATGGACAACCATCAGCAGTATACAATGACAATGTTAATTTGTGCTGGATCGGGTGTCTTATTTGTTTTTGACAGTTGCTTCTCTGCATCATCGATATCTATTTCTATGTCTTCCATGTGGGTGTCTGTTCGACAGTAAGACGGCCGTATCGTTATACGACGCTATTTCCTTAAACGCGAAATTTTGAACTTCAACATTCTTTTTGCTGTCTTCTATTTCAATCCCAGACTAGACTCCGAGTGACTGGATTGAATCCTTCGACCTGCTTGGTGATTTTACGTCAGTCCAGAAGTTCCTCGGGTTTCCGTCGAGATCTTTCGTTGTGGTATGGCGGTGGAAGTTTTATGCTTCGCACATTATTCTCCTTACGGAATGATCTTCCGCTTTGGCTACTGTAACAAATCATAACTACTTAAAAATATTTGAAAGCTGTAAAGGATCGGCTCTTTAATAGAGGATAGATAACATTCTGATATATTTTAATGAGGTAGCGATCTGTCTTTTGTACCAGTCTAGTATTCACATTTGTGGTTCCAAATCTTCGTTTCGCGTGTGTACAGTTCCCGCTAGTCAGTTGTGTTCTCAGTGAATCCATGGAGATATTTAACGTTCATTGAAAATCTATAATTATGCAAGAATTTTTATCGTATTTTTATTTCTGCCTTTTCCTCTGTCTACTGGAAAACGTCGACTTTTGTATCAGATGTTACACTATTTCCACAGTACGGTATTTTCAAGCATACAGGGGGCTCTTGTCCCTCCCATCTGGCTAGCATCTACATTCCTTGCTTACTGTGAGAGAGGCCATGCACAAACAAAGATATTTGTAAGCGGGTAAAGATATTTCTACAATAAAATTACAACATTAGCAACAGTGAGAATTACCGTTTAATGCTAGTAATGGCGTAAATTACAACTGAGGATTTGTTCTTGGCATAATGATGGTGTCTGCGAATACAAAATCAGTATATATGAGAGAGTCGACATGAAATGCGAGGAGACACGTCACCAAACATATGCTGATGATTGCCCCAAAAATCAAGAGCCGTTTAGGTAGGGTGACATAACACAAGTCACAACATTCTGATTTTTCGCCGCTGACTGCAGAAAGTTGTTCATCTCTCTTCACTATCGCAATTTCGACCTTTGGAGCATTATCAAGTCGTACTGCAGAAGATTTTGCTGTAGCACATGTCAGTCTTCAAAATCCACAGACTGGTACACATCCTTCGGAACCAAGCCTTTCCACTATAGAAAGATAGAAACGAGTGCGAAACTCTGTGCCTCGTAAAACGATATAGATTACGTCAACTGTTACCAGTGTCAACTTCCTTAGCACATCATTAACATAAATATGATTACAAATTCCATCAGACTTACTCATATCTACTTTTTCTGAGCCCCTAACATTATTACTCACAATAAACTGATACTATAACTAGGACTGTAGCCTGTCTGTGATTCTGTGCACGATAGTATTTTTATTAGCTGTCACAAGAGGTTCTGTGAACAGTATTATTTGGATTAGCTGTCACGAGACTACATGCAACTGTACTCCAGACTGTAGCGCGATGAGATGCGTGGAAATAATCCTATCTCTCGTCCCTTCTCTTATTTCCGCGAGACTACAAAAAAGTTAATATGGTGTCCAGTGGCTCGAGTGGCGTCCGCTGTTGTGCGAGTAATGCCAGAAGTAAATGTGTACTTCAAAGAGCCTCTTAATGGTTATTATTTGCACGTAAATTGTGGAGCCAGACACTGTGAAAATGGGTGCTGTTAAACAGGGCATGAGTACCTACATAGAGGCGGTGCGGGATCTGGGGCCGGCTGCACTGTCTCGCCCGCAGAAGGGCTCGCGGTGGCCCTGTGGTGGGGCTAAACCGCGGGAGTGGGGTCGCTTCCCCAGAGGACCCAGCTCTCTAGCTGAGAAGCTGCCTAAGATGGCACCCCACAGCGCAGGGTACGTAGCGGGATGTTCTTCAGCTTTTGTAGCATTCAGAAGGTACGAATCGGCACAGTTTGATTTTGAGTGAACTCCATTCATATTAACGTGATGTAATTTGATACTAAGTACCGAAATCGTTGCAAAACTTTCGAATTTCACTTTGTTCCACTTCTATAAGAGAAGGTGTGACATTCATGCTGTGCGGTCCGCTTATGGACTACAGCAATACCAAATTCGAGACAAGAAACTTCAGCGTTATATATACTTGAAATGGCGCTGAACTGACACGATACGTTATTCAGCACGTGGTAGCTATGTACACTGTCTGGAAATAATAATCTCAAGGACTGTATTTAGTCTCATAGCCCCAAACGTAGCAATCATACACAACCGCTCACTCGTAGGAAGGTCCGTGCCCCGAAACTAGAAAGCTGCGCCAGCCACACCAACACACAAGAAAGGAAACAGGAACAATCAGCTGAATTACAGACCCATGTCACTAACGTCGATTTGAAATAGGATTCTGGAACATATACTGTGTTCGAACGTTATGAATCACGTCAAAGAAAATTATTTATTGACAAATACCCAACACAGATTCAGTAAATATATTTCTAGATCTTAATTCTCAAGAAGTAATGAGTGCTATCCATAAGGGATGTCAAAATGATTCCAGACTCTTAGATTTCCATAAGGCATTTGATGCCGTTTCGACAAGTGACTTATAATTAATTTGCATGTCCATGGAGTATCATCTCGCTGTGCGATTGAACTCGTGATTTCCTGCCAGAGAGATCACAGTTCGTAATAACTGATGGAAAGTCATCGAGTAAATCAGAAGGAATACTTGGCATTCCCCAAGAAAGTGTTTCAGACCCTCTGTTTTCTTGATACAATTGAAAGATGTAGGGAAAAATTTGAGCAGCTCTCATAGAATATTTTGCAGAAGATGCTGTCATTTACGATCTTGTAAAGTAACCAGATTATCAATATGAATTGAAAAATTATTTGGACCATCTATCTCTCTGTTGTAAAAAAAGCTGCAATTGACTCTAAATAATGAAATGTGTGAACTCATCCACATTACTACTGAAAGTAATCCGCTAAATTTCAGTTAAACCGTAAATTGCGCAAATCTAAAGACTGTAAGTAAGACTAAAACTTAGGGATTAGAATAACTCAAATTGGAACGACGACACAGATAATGATGTCGTGAAAGCAAATCAAAGACTATGATTTACACTTAGAAATTTTAACAGGTTTAATAAACAGATGTTTACACTATGTTTGTCTGCTCTCTTCTGGAGTTCTTCTGTGCAGTGTGGGATCCGCGTCAGATAGGCTTGGAGGAGGACATCGAAAAAGTTCAAAGAATGTGCAGCTACTTTTGTATTATCGCAGAATAAGGAAGAGAGAGTATGTAAATCTTTTTACCGATGGTTGCAAGATTCGACTGTCTGATAGAGGATGTCAAATTAAACACCTTTCAGCCATCAATTTTCAACCTTATTTTATTGGGCAACAAGTTTCAGTCTCTTAATACGCCATATTTAGGCCCCTGACAGACATGCAGGAATAATCTACCTTGCTTGTAGTCGCACCAGGGGCCAGCAGTACTGGTATTAGTAGATATTTGTTACTATAGTGGGAAGTTCTGCACCGAAAGTATCAGGATGACTAAATCTAGTGGAAAGAGGTAGAAGGCACCATATTAAAACTCGGCGAGAAATTTCCAAGTGATTTATGATTTCCAAATACAATGCCCTCATTACTCTTTGTCTGTGTCACAGGGCCCCGCAATGCTGAGGAAGCACCCACCCCAGCAGCCCTTGCAGCCCGTGCAACACAATGCTGTGTTGTGCCGGCCTTGGACAGCCGCAGAATTGTGATGGCGTCAGGATGCGCCGATAGCTGGTGCAGCAGTCTGCATCCCTGCCTACTCAGCGCTGCTCATTGTGAGCCACAGGTGGGAAGCTACTGCTTCTTCTCGCCATCATGGCTGAGATCGTGGCGATGACAAGTGCAAGTGATCTGGCGTCTGAATTTGTGGCCCTCGCCTCAGGATGCCTCCAGCGTGTGTCGGAAGCCAGGATGACTGCCTGCACTAGCAAGCTGTGGAGTGGCCCGCCACTGACTGGCTGGCTACGGACCCTGCATCGGCCTCAGGGGGTCGAACCAGTGACCCAACATGGACTGGAATGCTGGCAGCCCATCTGCTGCTGTGTGTAGCTGGTAGTGTGACATGCCCCGCCGTCAAGGAGAGCTGCCACAATTGAATGACTCTCGTTGAAAACGGCACCTATATATGCCCAGCTGTGCACTCTGTTTTGCCATGCGCGCCGCTTCGCGTCACGTACTCATAACACGCTCGGCTTGCCAGTGGGCCCAATCTGCCTGCGACTTGCGAAAAGCAAAGCAGCTACGTATACTCTTTCAGCAACTTGACTGCCCTGTGGCCTATATTCTACTTCGCAACTGTTGGTATGCGTAACTCACTGCAATCTGGCCCGAACCTGACTGTAACTTGTGCTCAGAATATCGTACAAAACTAACTTTCCCTCTCCCAAATGGTGGTTCCGCTACATTACATTGTTCACTATAGCCATCACCTTCCGACTGTCTTGGACATTATGTGTAGTTGTGGGAGTCATTGTCCGCAGCTCGTGGTTGTGCGGTAGCGTTCTCGCTTCCCACGCCTGGGTTCCTGGGTTCGATTCCCGGCGGGGTCAGGGATTTTCTCTGCCTCGTGATGACTGGGTGTTGTGTGATGTCCTTAGGTTAGTTAGGTTTAAGTAGTTCTAAGTTCTGGGGGACTGATGACCATAGATGTTAAGTCCCATAGTGCTCAGAGCCGTTTGAACCATTTGGCAGGCATTAAAACAAAGGCGTTTTACGCTGTGACAGGACCTCTGAAATTGCCATCACCATATTTCTCCTCAGTTTCTGAAAATATTTTGTTCGGACACCCAGGTGGGGAGAAATGACCATTATAATAAAATAAGAGAAATCATAGCTTGCACAGAAAGATTTAAGGTGTTCGAGAGTAGAACGGTAGATAAGTAGCTTTCAGACACTTAATTGATAGTTGCAGAGTAATCGTGTAGATAAAGATGTAGGTCAGAATGTAATATGTACATACCGACAGGTTGTAGTGTTAGTGATCAGTTTGTCACCATCAGCGAGCAGGAACCCTGTCTGTACGCCCTCTGTTTTGTCTATCCTTGCAGTAACTGTGCGGAGCTTAGAGGTGAACAGATTATAAGTAAACTTTCGTTACTTGAGAGGGACCCCATGAAAAACGTGTGATCATAGGACAATAAAACTGCAGAAATCTTTTCAAGATATGAGGAGCAGAAACAATGAATAAACCATTCAAAAAAAGACATTTTAGTTAATATATCAGGGGAAAAATTTGTTAACTGTGTAGTACGTTTACTTTCCAGGTTACAAACGTAGCTCAGTGTGACGACTGTTTGTATCCAAAACAGCCTGGAGCCGCGCTAGAGATACCGTTTCGCAACTGGCCGCAGAACTTTCCGACCGGTGGACCATGGAATGTTCAACTGTCCTATGCTTGAAGATCGCACACTGCGTCCAACGTTCTCAGCCATGACCATAGTAACTTCTTCAACAGTTTGTGGCACAGTTGGTCGTTGGCCTCCTCCAGGAGTAGTTTCCAAAATCTCCAGTTAATTCGAACGTTCGGATCAACTTGGTGCAGAAAGAGGACCTATTTATTTATTTTATTTATTTTTACTTAGCATCCTTGTATCTCATCATTATAAAAATGATATAGGATTTTTCATACATTTTCTTACATAGGCACGGAAATATTTACAATTATATGTCCATAAATAAAATATTATTACGTATAACATGAAAGTATATGCGTAACAACATTCATAATTGGCTAAATTAGAATAATAGATGAATATAATTTAGTTTTCTGTGAGCATTTGGGTCATTACGATGAAGGAAATAAGCTACTGTATATTGAATGCTGGTGATTTAAATATTCCTTGACACTATAAAAACTCTTGCTAACTAACATTTTTTATGTTCTAATTTGCATATGTGGAATTTTGGTATACTTTTAATTTCCTTTGGTAGAGCACTAAATAAGATTTTTTCTGATAAAAAACACTTTTTTGATGCATAGCTTTTGTGTGACTTTCTCTATGAAAGTCGCCTCTATTTCTTGTTTTGTAGTTATAGACTTGACTGTTTAGCAAAGAATGTTCCTGGTGTGCCTTCATAAAACATATACTTTCATGAATATATATACATGGTAGAGTCGTGGTTTGTAGTTTCTTGAAAAATTTTTTTACTTGATTCTCTGTGTTTATGTCTCTGATTATCCTTATTGCCCTCTTTTGAAGCACAAACGAGTATTTGGCCAAACTGGTATTCCCCCAAAATATGATACCATATCTTAGTGTGCTATGTTTGAGTGCAAAGTATGAACATAACCTTGCATCAACACTACAGGAAATTTTTAATACTATAAGAGCATAAAATACTGACTTAATTTTTTGTTTAACATTTCTGTGTGTTTCTCCCACATTAAATATTCATCTAGCCATCATAATAAAAATTTAGTGTGTGGGGTTGAATCTATATCACACTGCCCAAGTTTTACAGTTAGGTCAGATTTTACTTTCGTGTATGTCTGAAGTTCAACCAACCTTTTTTTTGTCATTAACAATTAATTTGTCGTTTGCAAACCAAATGTTTGCTACTTCTGTGGCTACTGTGACTCTCTCCAGTTAGTCAGTTTCATTCGTAGCTTTGACAAATAGACTGGCGTCGTCAGCAAACAATACTGCATCTGCTGTTGATAAATGTCTTGGATAATCATTTATAAATATTAAGAACAGTGTTTCTTTAATGCGTCGATGCTCACAAAGAGCAGCGGCTTTCTTTCCGTTGTTCCGGTAAAACAGACTTGGCTGGACTCATGTTGACTCTTTGCAACTGTAACGCACATTTACATTTCTGATTGAACGCTATGTCGTCCTAGCAGTACCTGTGTCTGACGGCAAGTCATGACACTAACCCTACCAACAACACAAATCTTACAGGTCAGAGACGTAAGATCACTAGTACTAAGTTCGGCACCAATGCGGTAACTACACAGATGAAAACAAAAATCGCAAACTACGAAGGAGTAGTGAGACTTAAACCAAAGCTGCTAGGAATGTTTCGATAGCTGGAAGATGATATCTATCGATATTTCGCGCCAATCGCATAAAAGTGGCGCTAGTAGCGCCACTATGAGAATGCAAATCATGGTTACTTTGAATAACGCTCCGACAGTGGTGAGCGTTAGTTATCTTTGAGATTGGATGTAGTGAGTTGGTGTCAGTCAAGAATGCCTTCAAGGCGACAAAGATACCATGATCATCATCTCACTGACTTTGTGCGAGGTCATATAACAAGGCTACGAGAAGCTGGATGTTCCTTCTGCGATACAGTAGAAAAACATAAAAGGAGTGTAGCCGCTGTACATGATTGCTGGCAGCGGTGGTCGCGAAAATGTACGGTCGCAAGACGACCGGGCTCCGATCGGCCACGTGGCGCTACTGAGAGGCGATACCATTGTATTTGGCCCACGACTTTGGCACATCGTACTGCATCAGCAGCAGCAATTTGAGCAGCAGTTGGCGCCACAGTGACATAACAAACTGTTACAAATCTGGTACTTCAAGGACAGCTCCGAGCCAGACGCCCTGTAATGTGCATTTCACTGAGTTCACACCACCGTCATTTCCGATTTCATTGGTGTCTCTCGAGAACTCATTGGGAGGCAGGTTGGAGGTCTGTTGTGCTTTCTGTCTCGGTGCTAGTAATGACCGTGTGTTGGCTGCAATGAGGCTGCACCTAAACCTGGAGTTATGGTCTGGGGTTCGATTTCGTCTGACAGCGGGAGCACTCTCGTGGATGTCCCACGCATCCTGAGTACAAATTTGTACGTCAGTGTGGTGATTGGACTTGTTGTGCTGCCATTAGTGAACAGTATTCCGGGGGTTGTTTTCCAATAGGATATTGCTCGCCCACATACCGCTGTTGTAACCCAACGTGCTCTTCAGAGTGTCGCCATGTTGCCTTCGACTGCACGATCACCAGATCTGTCGCGAAGTGACATTATCGGATGACAACTTCACCATCATCCAGAAACAGCGGTAATCGACCCAGTATTGACTGACTAAGTGCAACAGGCATGGACCTCTATCCCAAAAACTGACAGCTGGCAGCTATACAACAAAATGCAGCCACGATTCGGTACTTGCATTCAAAGTCCTGGTGGTTACACTGGTTATTAATGTACCAGCATTTCACATCGGTTGTTCCTTATCGCGTGCTAACATTAACCTGTGATCTTGCTGTGTTCACCACTAAAATTCATTATTCCACAGTAATTATTTTTTGGTGTCGCGTTTTCTTTTCCGTCGGCGTAGTTGTGCTTGTATACGACTGATTGACGTATACGTGTATGGCGTAAATCTGGTGGGATACTATTCTGCAGTGGATTATCTCATAACACACAGGTTCCGTCCTAGGCTTCATCGTGTGGTATAAGGGTGTGGCATAAGTTATTACTCGCAGTCACATCTGATTTTTCTGAAGAGCAGATTAGTCACAGCCCGCTTCATGTTACAGGCGGTTATCCCTGTGCTACTCCCATTTCCGAGATAGGAAGGTGATGTACTTTTTCAGCAGGATAATACACGTCCACGTACGGTTACTGCGACTCAGTGCGCTTTCCACGTTGTAAAACAGCTGTCCTGACCAGAAAGATCACCAGATCGGAAACTTATTCGTTCTACAGAGCCTGCACGAATCATTGCCGATTTTCAGCAAGAGCAGAAAAATACTTCAGAGAATCTACTGCAGGTTGTCATTTGGCACCATCTTGATAATTGGCGTGTGAGAACATGCCTGTATATCCGCCAACATGGGGTGCACTGTATACTGAAGCGACACCCTCTACTGTAACAAGGGTGTTTCACTTAATCTAAATATACTCCTGCAGTGAGGATCTGCCTGTCACATCACTCGTCAATAAAATGGCGCAGTCCTTGAGAATGTTCCATTTTACGAACTTCAAGCATGCTAGAATAAGTGCAGGACATCACCTTCTGTTAGTACAACAAAAAACCAGCCAAAATTGCAAATTTGAAAATGGATCCCGGCCCGAAACAAGTCACAGAGTAAATAAAAAAACAAGTAAAATTTGCAACTGTGTTCGGCTTTTCGTTTTACTGAAGTTCCATTTCTTTTGCGGTCATGTATTCTGCATCAACTCCACCGATTTATACCTTGCACTTTTCTTTCAGTCTTATTCTTTCAGACTTACAAAGACATGAATACACAGAGGACATATACAAAGAATGAAACTTCATAACACTATTATAGAAAAGACAGAGAGTAGGTGGTGAAATGTGGTAGTCTGAATATAATTTCACTGAGAACTGAAAAAACTAAGACGAAACAAGGGGCGTGGATCAGATGGAAGTCTTTCAGTATTATTGAAGTCCTTCACTGAACCACCTCAAAACTATTCCGCCGGGTATGGAAGGCATACGCCAACGACCATGTAGCGTAAGACATAAAGGATAACATAGTAATCATAAACACAAAGGAAAGGTGCTGAGAGTTGTGGATATTACCGAACCATCAGTACAATAAGTGATGATTGAAAAAAATAACACAATAATACTGGAGTAATGGTCAGACTGCAGCCGACCTCAGCGAAGATTTATTTGGGTTCCAGAGAATTGTAGGAATACGCGTGACAGGATGACCTAACAAAAGTGAAGCTAAAGTTATAACATTTGCATATTTAAAGAAACTTCGTGACAATATTGACATGAATGCACTCCTCGATGTTCTGTAGGTATCATCAATGAAATATAGGGATCTCAAGTTTACCTACAGTTCTTGTATGTGTCGCAGGTCATACAAGTATGGCAGCATATGAAGAGGGTGTGAAGCAGGTTTGAAGCCTGGCCCCGACGTCTTCCAACTGCACGTTGGCTAAGCAACAAACGAAAGCAAATAGATATATGGGAAGGGAATTAAAGTTCACGGAGAAGAAATAAAACTTTCTCATAGTATTGTAATTCTGTCAGAGTCGGAAAATGACTCAAAGGATCAGCTGAACAGAATGGTTAGCAGCTTGAAAGGGACTGTAAGATTAACGACAACAAAAAATGGGAGTAGTAGAATGAAGTCAAATTAAAAAAGGTATTTCTTAGGTAAATATATTAGGAGTTAAGCCACTGTTTGCAGAAGAAGATTTTTGCTATTTGGACGGCTAAATAACTGAGGGAAGTAGCAAGGACATGTGGCATGTGGCATGTCACTTATCACTAATTGTATGCTGTTGAGTCAACGTTCAGTATTTCGTTGAGCAAATCCAATAACGACTTTTCTCCATTAAACCAACTGACTGATACGGTGATAATTAGAAGGAGTGAATATCCTTCGTTAGTGCACCCTTTGTCGGTATCACAAAATAAATAAAATAAGAATCTGGCTCACCGCCTTACCTATTCCCATCTTGCGATAGATTTTTAAAACTGTTCTACGAAGTTGAGAAGATTATACAATGTGTTACATAGTGTTTCTGTCTTTGCAATTCAAAGTTTTCTTAACAATGACATGTAAAGAATTCCTTGTCACCTAAGCCTTTGTCCGATTACCGTTCCCTTTCCTCTGGAAACTGCTATTCGTAGATCTCTCAACTCACATATCGTGTCAAGTGCCTCTTCGTTTGTTACTTGATCTGTTCGCTTGATTTGTAAGATCCTTACACAGCAAATGGGAGCAAATTCTTAAAGTACCTTCATTTCCAGCTTCATACTGCTGTATTTTTCTGCATTAGAGAACCTTATTCCCTAAAGCTATATTTAAGTTATCTTTACTTCAGCCAACGAAATATGTTGTGTAATGGTTTCATAGAAAGGCTTTTCGATTACTTTCACTAGTATCACTGGACGTAATATTACAAAGTATTCGACATAAGCTATATGAAATCAACCCTGACAACAAGCTGAAGCAAAAGTTGCACTTGACTTTAATGAATGCTTGTCATACTGATCTCTTTCAATTTGACTTGGTTTCTATCGCTTAAGCGAGGTTATCTTCTACGCCAAGGGGCATAATATGAGCTCTCGTCGCAAAAGTGATTCGTTCCCACCATTCGGTCCATAGGGTGGCCGCTTACTTTATTCTGCTGCGCGCCGAGCCTGCCTGCTTGCTTACCTGCTCACTTGCCTGACGCAGCTTATCGGACACGATGCCGCACCAGACGCTGCGTTCGCATTTCCCAACGCCTGGGGCTAAGCTTTTTGCGCCGCCTCGCTGCCTGCCGCGGCGCTCCGATACTGAGACACTGGTGCCGTGTCTTCAGAGGAGGACATACAAAGGGAATAGGGACTCTCAAATCAGTAAATTATACTGTTAACTTTGCATCTTATACAGTTATTGCTTTTTTTTACTTTAAATTTTTGTGAGTATAGTTATTGGAGATAGGTTCAACGTGTAATTGCTCCTAGAGAACCAGTTCAGATGTATGTAGGTTAGATGATTAATGCGCGTGTAATTTAGACACATACATCCAATGGATCTGAGTGATGCAGTGGATTTCTTATTTTTGATTTAAACTCTGTTGTCGTTGAAGTATTCAGTGCTTAGTTGTGGTGAAAATTTCTATATTTTAGAGGGTTTTCTATTAACCTCTACTGATTTTCAGCTTGCAAAATGTGTTTGACAACCATGGAGTCTCCAAGCCGTTCATGGCATTTCCTTTCATTTAACTTTCGTGGTATGATTCATTCTACTTCCTTTCACCTTCCCTATAAGCATCATTTCTGTGCCCTCTGATGAAAGCAGGCTCCTACTTCTTGCTCCACAGACGTGAGTACCTTAAGGACTCTGTCACCCCTTATGCTTCAGAAACGCGTCTGCCAGGTTTCCGAAATGATTAGCGTACCAAATCCTTTTACCTTGATAGTAGTCTGGTTTTATTGCAAAACCAGGCATAGATGCGAAATCCGCGGGTAGGCCTTACAATAATAGCGGCAAACCACTAGATTCTGAGTAACCTTGCACTGTCTGTCAGATTAGTAATGTGATTAGGTGACTTGAAGCCCCAAGCGCGTACACATTCGTAATTACACGATGGGGACTTGGGTTGCTGAAACCACTGGGACGCTGTATGGAAACCCGGGTAGGTGAGTGAAAGGAATGAACTTTTTCTGACTTCTCTCGTCTCTCTACATTCATTTTCTGATCTGTTGTACCTTCGTAAGTTTTTAAGTGAGGATATTATGAGCGATGCAGCGATGTATTGTTGATATATATATATATATATATATATATATATATATATATATATATATATATATATATATATATATATTTATATATATATATTTATTGTCTTATTGACGTTATCTGTCAGAAGGCAAGAGGTCCTGTGAGTGAAAGTAGCAATGTGCAGGCAAGAGCTGCTGTGTCAGTTGTTTCAAGTGATATTTTTGTGGCGCAGATAGTGTTTTGTGGTGGAAACTGAGGAGGATACAATGAATACTAATTACGCTGCTAACTGTAAGAGAGAAGACGATTGATGTTAAGTGGTGTAATTTATGCTGTCGTCCCCAGAGACCTACTTGCGATAAGTCAGCTACCCTACCAGCTCTCCCCCTGCTCTGGGTCTTGTCTCTCGTAATCAAGCCTAATTTTTGTATTGTATAGGTTTTCAGTGAGCATGAGCTATCACATCATCTTTTGCCTACTGCCTGTCCTTTACGTTGTCATTTTTCTTTAAGAATTTATTTGGAACAATGCATTAGCACAGTTGACAGTTAAGTGGTTGTAAGTGAACGTTAATAGTTTTGTGAAAAGGGTGGTCTAGGCGCATACCTATTTGTATTCTTTGTAGAGTTTAGGTATTTGTGAAGTTTTTGAGGTGTTTAAAAGTAACCTATCTCGCCTATTGCATAAGCCTTCGTCATTTGACGGTAGTAGGCAGTTTTCCTTATTCAGCTTTGTTGTACTGTATTTCAGTTGTATATTTCTTTTGTTGACAAGGATTTTGTTTTGTCTGTCGAAAGAATGCGTTAAGTTTAACTTATTCAGTCTTTCTACAATGCTACTTTTTACAAGCCTGCCTTACTGAGTGCTTCGTTTTGCTGTCAAATATAGAAATGTGCAGCCTCTCTTTGCGGTGTTCATTCCAATCTTTTACTGTTCAATAGATAGTTAACTTTCGAATTTTCACCTAATTTTTGTAATTATTGTTCCACTGCTTTTCAGGCAAGCTAATTCCACTGTCGGTTCAGAAGTATTTATTTCCGTTACTTTCTTTCAAGCCATTTTTAATTCTTAAGTCCGCCGAACAGACCGTTTCTCTTCCAGCTGTCTTCAGAAAACATTTCTGACCGGTGCTCAGTGAAATTAATACTTACTTTTTTCTTACCTAGGCAACGGCCTTGCCGCAGTGGATACACCGGTTCCCGTCAGATCACCGAAGTTAATCGCTGTCGGGCGTGGCCGACACTTGGATGAGTGACCATCCGGGCCGCCATGTCCTGTTGCCATTTTTCGGGGTGCACTCAGCCTCGTGATGCCAATTGAGGAGCTACTCAACCGAATAAGCGGCTCCGGTCAAAGAAAACCATCGTAACGACCGGGAGAGCGGTGTGCTGACCACACGCCCCTCCTATCCGCATCCTCAACTGAGGATGACACGGCGGTCGGATGATCCCGATGGGCCACTTGTGGCCTGAAGACGGAGTGCTTTTTTTCTTACCTACGTATTTTACGCAGTGTATTAAGCCATGCATTACTCTGTCATACTCCGACCTTTAAGTATCGGAATTTCCGTCATCTTGAGGTGACTCTGTTGTAATTTTTACGCAGGCAAGAAATTCCTACAAACCATTAGCCAGCGTTATCTGTATTTAGTGTTTGCTGAAAATCGAGACAGACGTGGACTCTGTCATCCTGCTTCCGTTTCAAAATTAAAACAACTGTTGTACTAACTGAGCCTTCTTGGGGGTCGTTTACATTGCCGCCTTGCATTTGGTTTTGTCATACAAAAGTTAAGATCCGTTCATCTATAAATTTACTGCCGCTCTGTGCAGATTGTTATTGGTGTACAGCCTGCTGTCAGACAGAACCGTCTCCCTCTGTTTATACGCTCACTTGGCGTCATACCGCTTGAACATGTCACCAGTTGTGCTTTAAAATACATATGGCTACTTCAAGCTCGTTTTAGATGCATCATTGCAGTTCCCTCTTCTCCAACATTTCCGTGTTTACACTCCTTCACGCCCCGCCCCCTCCCGCCCATCTCCTTATGCACCAGTTACTACTATGCCGTGCGGTGTTCCCTTCCTGTCCCTCATGCGTTTGAGCATCCATTAATGTTTTTCGACGTCACACACTCACATCTCTCCTTCCCCTCCGTACAACACATCTACTCTTCTTCGGTCAGTTGTTAGTTTGTTTACAAACGTGGGCTTCTGTCACACCGATCCGAATTCTAATCGTAAACACTTTTCTATTTTTTGAGCCGAATAAAAACTCAATGGATTCTTTTCCTTCTGTTATGTGAAGCTCTATGAACAGGAAGAAAATGGGTTTACTTTTTTTGGACACATACTTAAGTTACTGTCTCTAGAGATTTGCTTTGTGTTTCTCCATACCAATAACTAGGTACTCTGTAGTTCCATGATGTGTCGAACTAGTTTTATAATAGGCACAGTGGCAACTGAGGCTACTAAAAGATCAACTTATTGAAAGATACATGAAGGTCCCCTAATAATCTGAAATTGTAAATTCTAAGAGACGTTGACAAGAGAGATATTTTTTCTGAATTTTGTCATCGTAAAGGAAAAATAAGGTTGTAACTAATGCCCGCTTTCAACTGATAATCCAACAAGTGATCTTTTGCTCCTGTCCTTCAGTTTTTCTAGCTTTAATTTTAGGAACTGAGGACAGTTTGTTAATAATTACTGCACTGTAACAGGTTTCGAGAACATTGTGGTTGACTAACACTACTGGGAAAATTATTAAGTCTGTATGGCATTATGAGCACTGTATTTCCATATTTTACACCTTACTTTAAAGGGAATTAGTAATTTCTCATGCGTTTTCCTGTAAAAGGGACTTACGAAATGGTAACATGGTTTTGGTGAGATACTGAGCAGTATTATTGCGTAAGGTAATAGATAGTGACGATTTTCCCCACGTCTGTTCTCTCAAGTATTTTTGCTGTATGTTTTTATTACTGTGATGAAATGCGGTGACGTGTTGACGATTTTATTTTGTAGTTCTGGGAATTCGGTAAGCATTTAAAGGAGTATCTGTTCGCTATAATTAATGAGTATAGATGGAAACTGTATTACGATTCGGAAGTTTTTACAGTAAATGCATTCTCCACAAACATGTTAGGTCATACAAGATTCTCATTTTGCAATTGGACAATGTTATATCGAATCTTAAGGAGTAACTTATGGAAGATATTGATTACAGTTACCTACTTATGAAACCGCTGTTTGTTGCTATGCATCTCGGTTACATATCAACCTTGCTAATTTTCATTTCCTCAGTAATGCCTAATTATTTTGCACGTAAAACCGACTGCATAAATTTAACTATGTGATGTGCAAGAAGAACTGTTACCCTATCAGGCAATTTAAAACGGTTTTATGTGAATAGGAATATCTTCTCTTCTGCTTTTTGGAGATTTTCAGTATTATTTGGCTGTATTCTCCTTTCAGAACAATGAACCGAAGTCTAGGCAGTAACAGTTTATCAGATGCTCGGGCTGGTTTATGCTACTTTTTACAATTGACACTACTGAGCAGTTTTGACCTTGATGTGATATGGGGTGATAGAAGACATTTTAAGTAGAACTGTTAGAATTTTAATACTAGAAATCCGTGGGTTGTGTTGTGTAGCCATTCTACGCCCCTAACGTTATCCACAGATACAGTGTTTTCTCAGTATTTTGTCTTTTAAACTTATCCAGAGTCATGAATTTCGGTGATTTCTTTTATGAATTGAATTTTACTGTTATCCATGCAGATAAAGTTACAATTCTGAATAGAGTTTATCGTGGGGTTTATTTTTTACAGCCGCTTTTTAATCTTAAAACCAAAACTACGTTTTGAAGTGGATCAATCTACTTATATTCATGAGTTGTTAATTCTCCGTTAGTGTACTTCACCACTATGCTGGAAGAGTATAAATTCTTGGTATTCTAATGAAATGAACCACCTACTTGTATCCAGTAATTAGAAAGTTTTTCGTTATTCTAAATGTGGACGTAATACGTAAAATATGAAAAGACTTTGCACTTCAGTATTTTAACATGGATTGATGTAGGTAAGATTTGGATTATGTGTTTTATAGTACGTCATCTCTTGGTCTTCCTAACTGAATTCTGGATTTTAATGAAATCGTGACAATGTTTTGTAGTCCGTGGAACTTTGTGCAACTAGTACCCGTAACTTATATATCTAGGATACAACACGATCTTAATTTTTTATTACTTTTCTTAAATATACTTAATCCAGTTCTTAATCAAGTCGGGTATTAACGCTTACATCACATTGATCGATTATGGTTTCCTCCCAAATGCAACGATTTTCGGAAAATTAAATTTGTTGTTATGTTGATGATACAATAGCTATTTTGGTACTGGTCCACTATCTGGCGCCGAGATTCATATTCACTAGACAACACAAACAACTACACATTTCTAGGGGTGAATGTAAACCCTTCAGTTCAGCCAGCTCCGACTGTCTATGACACTGAGTTTAATACTGTAACAGTAAATTAGTGATACATTTTTCCCTCAGCGTAACAGACACCACAGTAGTTCACTTACCTTTTATGAAGCTTTCTGTTATGATGTTTTTATTTTAATATCTGACTATCTGGGAAATGATTATTTCAATTATTAAAGAAATATTGTTTTTCTGCATTGAATTTCAACATTTAATATTTTACTATATTTATGTGATGAAATCTGATAAAGATGATCACTTAAGTTCACTCCCACTTACACTAAACGAAAACAATTGTAACAGATCCCTCTCACAGCTTTAAGTCCTCTATTAGGGCAAACCATCTTTCCAAGCAGCGGCTGACACTCTCTTGTAAGGAATGTGAGCCACCACTCCTCTGGAACTGGGAAGGAATGTACAGGGTGGTAGACAGAGAAGCAATATATTAGGGAATTGGTTTTAAAAAATTGATTTCAAAGGCCCCAATCAAATCTTTGCAAGTTTTTTGTCTTTTTATTCCCCAAGAGGACTTTCGGCTGTTTCTACTTGACACAAGTTTTCTGCCTTTCAGAACCAAGGCAGTTCTGTGCAGTTAAAGCTGCTGAGGAGAGAAGCCTTGAGCCTTCTGCTCAAACTACTAGCGAATTCACGCCATCGGCTTCAGCCAGTAGCGTGCGTGCGCTAGAGATCACATCTGTGGCCGCTGGAGGATTCTGCAGTGCAGACGACAGTTGCTTCTCTCTGTTGTGATCCGGACCTCGAGCAGAACAGACGTCTTTCTTGGGAGACAGATCACCTGGCTCTTCGTTCCGTGAACGGCCACCAACGTACCTTAGCATGATCCACCTCCCCTTCTGTTGCCCATTTATTCAGTTGTTCGTCCTATACCCGGCCTATACCCGGTAGCTTCCGACTCTAGGCGCGTGTCTTGTGCGCCTTACATTAAAAATATATTCTATTTATTTAACCTAATTTTCTGTTCTCTAGTTTAACGGCAGCCCTGGATGCCCACTCATAAATCCTGACCGCTCGACCTCTTGTACATTGTAATCGGTTGCCAGACCCAACACCCATTTTCTTCTTCCACACGTATAAAGCCACGTGGTGACTAATACACGGTTTGAAGATTTTATCTCCTTGCTATCTGTGTACGGTCTCAAAGCAGAGAGAACTGCTAGAACTTCCGTTTATTTAATTACAGCTAGAGAGAAAATAACCAAAACAACTGTAACGGAATAAATGCGATGCCTGTAAAATATACCTCCAAAATATTTCTCCCAGACACTAGTTACAATTGAAATCTGCTGGTCACAATTTTCCCAACGTAACAAAAAGCGCGTTCATTTTGTTGGAATACTTTACAGCTGAGTAAAGAAGAATGCTGGTCGCTGCGACGGAACCGTGCTTGTAGCACCCGCCTACCGACCTCCCGGCTTCGGTGCGCTTAGGGGGCGAGCGACGCATTTGTGTATAAGGCAGCTCGGTAGGGACGTCGCTTTACTGCCGGCGGATAGTCCGGGATGGTCCGGCTTATTTTACTTCGCAGCTACCCTCCACCCCACCAAGCGAGCAGATTGGCTTCCGCGAATCCCTCAAATCGCGCCGAATCGCACGGCCACGGTTTAAACCTGGCGACCATATTTTACGGCGGTCTGCTCAGATAGCGGGTAATCGAAACGGTAAACAACCCTGCAGCAACACTGTCGATACTGCCGAGCGCGCCACTTTAAACAGAGATTCGGCGGTAAGTAATGACATCCTCCGTCTATACGCCTATACGTGCGAGTAGCATTCCTGCCCTCCCGCTATGGCACTTTTCTAGAAGCCTCGAAATCGTAACCATTTTATATTTCTATTCTTTTATGGCTTTGTCATAAAGACTTTTCTTTTATTCAGACGGTGTATTGTACATGTGCCGTCCGGTGAACGGAGATACTTCTTTATGTACATTTTGTTAGCTCGGACGCATTTGAGAATATAGATGGAAGTTCTCAATATGCGTCCACAAATATAGTTTGTTTTATTCATCGCGACTCCAAGAGATATGAATACACTCCTGCTTGAGCAGTATGTGTTGTAACTTGATTTCTGAACGAAGAATTTGATTGGTTAGCTGAAGAGATATCAGCTGAGTTCAAAACTAGTGTGAAACTGCATTTGCATGCTATTTAGATCATTTTTATTGGCCATTCTTCTCAATTCCTGCTGTGCAAATAAGAGTATTAATGGTATACAATCGGTAGTTGATACTGACAATGAGGTGTAGGTGTTCTTTCAAATGGATGATTGCAAGACATTCGAAAACGTACACCATCTTACTTGGTAATGTTTTGAGCGAAACTGTAGTTAAAATTCTTGAAAGTAGTTACCAAAGATAATACGTTTCCAGTCTATGACGAGGAGTACACAGGAGAATGTGGCAAGAATGACTGTCATTACATTTTCCTTTGATTAGCAAACTGTTTGTTCAAGCATACTAAAAGTGCAGTCTAATCAAGATAAATGTGATAAGAAGAACAGAATGAATTTCGATGTCGGCCACCGCTTACGTCGAGCCATTAAACGTGTACATACTGATACGTGTAGTATAGCTCATTATGTAAATAAGCAAAGCTGTGAGCGTCCCCAGAATGTAACGTGTCCGAAAATAATTAATATGTATGTGAAAATAGATATGCAGAAGAAAGGAAGGAAGATTAGCATCTAATCGATATCGAGGTCGTTAGACATGGCCTATCTTATGACTTTGTTGAGTTCGGATGCTTCAAATGTCAACACTCCATTCGTTAACAGAAACGTCTATCTCTGTTGTGTGATTATCCTTCCTCGTCACCGCTTACACATTGCAGCAGGACAGGTCCCATAATTTTGAGGAGATCGTACGGGTCAAAACAAGAAAAAATATCCAGTGCATTTGGGCTCTAAAATGCATAACTCAAAGAGACAGGGGCACTTGTTCAGCAGACGTCTTTCACACTAGCGAAGACAAATGGTCGTAGCCCTCAAGGTACGCATTTTAGAGCACTTTTTTACCAGGCTTTTTCTCTTGTTTTGGTTCACACTACAACCTGTGAAATCATAGCCACAACAGTACTGGTACCTGTATTCCACTGACTGAGATATCAGAAATACTTTCTCCAATAATTTTTAATTTGGTCGTTTCCAGATCGGGATCCATCCCTGAAAGTTTGTGACATCATCACGGAATCACCCTGTACTGCTGGTCGGTTTCCTTTCGTAGGTACCAAAAGTGGTCAACTATAACCAAATAGCCTTACACCAGGCACGTCGTATGTGAGACTGCCCTGAGAATGTCGAAGAAGAATGAACAGAACATCACAGATTTCCCTACCTCAGAAAAAAACGACAAATGTAATTAAATGCTGGGAACGTTAACATGAAATGAGGAACATTCAGTCCACCCCAGCTTTCGCCTTTCCCCGTCCTGCATCTCGTTTCCATACTCTCCAGTTTCTTCTCTTTATAGAGCGTATTTGAACGCAGTACGAGTGGATAAATCGTCCCAGAAACCCTTATTCTGTATCTCTTTTCTCCATCCAAGTACCCATGTACCAATACATTCAGATGTCTACTTCCATGGCCTCTATATCTCTGTGAACTACAAACCACAAAACATCCTCTACCACGGCCTTAGTCAGTTGTAGCCCCTCCTAGTATTATGGCAGCTCAAGCACTCGTTCCCTTAACAGATTTTCTTCCGTCCTCACAACCACCTATCTTCAAACTATGAACCTTCTGACAACATAAGAACCCAAGCACCTGCATTTCAATGTAGACCACAGTGAAGTCATTAGCATAAGCAAGGGGAATATACTCACCAACTTGCAATCCGTCCACATTAACGGACAGACAGTGCCGCAGAATGGAACTGCATGTCACCTCTACGAGTGCATAAATCGTCCCAGTAACCCATATTCTGTATCTCTTTTCTGCATCCACTCTCTGTGAACTACGAGCCACAAAAAATCCTCTACAACGGCCTTAGTCAGTTGCAACCCCTCCTAGCTTAACCACTGGTTCTCTTAACAGATTTTCTTCCGTTCTCACATCCACCCACCTTCAAACTATGAAGCCTCTGACAACATAGGAACCCAGGCATCTGCCTTTCAATGTACACCAAAGTGAAGTCATTATCATCAGCAAGGGGAATACACTCACCAACTTGCAATCCGTCCGCCTTAATGGACAGTCAGTGCCGCGGAATGGAACTGCGCGTTACCTCAACACCACCTGGAACGCACGGTTAACGTGGCGCTTATGTGGAAGCCTACAAAAGCAAAATCTGCGGAGGTATGCCTTCTGTTACACTGAGCACCTGAATCCGAAGCTATAGGAGAGAACTGCGCGTTACCTCAGTCACTTGCTGCTACCTTGGCGCCAACTTGTAAGTCTATAGTATCTACAAAAGTATGGGCTCTGTATCGTAAAGCACCTCGATCCGCTGCTGAGGCCAAACTAAACGTTTCTAGAGCACTCCTAGTTACACTGTTGCAGTTGAAACTGGTCCTGGTATACGCCTTGACTGCTTCATCGGCATCGTTTCAGCATTCCCCGAGGTTCAGCAACATCTCAGTGCGCCAGTTGGTTGCTCATGCTTACGTATATTCCACGCAAATACCCGTGACAGACCGAACCTCACCTGTTCGTGCATTCTGACCTGTCTTTTTTATGGCAGTGTAAAAATATATTCTACAATACAACCCAGAATGGTTTCAAACAGCGCATCGAAGAAGCAACTTGTTCAGAAGGCACACTGGGTCAGGAGAATGTCCAACTAAAGACGGCCAGTTATGTGAAACATGTTGGAAACATACCTACAACAATGAACGTTTCTAGCAAGTATCGCCGCTGTTTCAGAAATAGCGCTTTATTCCTACAATAGCGCTGCTTAGAAAGTTTGCTACTGATTAACTAAGCAAACCTTCATATACCGTCAAGAAACAACACTCTGTCACAGAAATATAGCCGGCCGCTGTGACCGAGCGGTTAGGCACTTCAGTCTGGAACCGCGCGCCTGCTGCGGTCGCGGTTTCGAATCCTGTCTCGGGCATGGATGTGTGTGTTGTCCATAGGTTAGTTAAATTTAAGTAGTTCAAACTCTAGGGGAGTGATGACCAAGTCCGATAGTGTTTCGAGCGATTTGCACCATTATTAATAGAAATATATGTTTCGTGTAGAGATATATGCAGGATAATAAGCAAATAGTCTGGGTGCAAATGCAGTAGCGCGAAATCCTTGTTCAATCATAAAAAAATTAAGAGTTTACGTACGTTTATTGGTTTTCTTCTGACACTGCAACACATTCTCTGACCAGGCTATAACACCGTTTACAGGTCGACCCCTAAGCGTTTATGACGTTTCCTGCCCCTTTAAGTCCTGATCATAGCTGTAACCTAGATGACCGACTCCAGATTGACGTGTCACTTTGAAAAAGGGTGTATTCTGTCTTGAAAGTTCCAGGCGAATTAAAACTATGGCCCACCTTCATATCCTGAATTCTGCAGTACGTCTCTTTTACTTTGCATAGGCTTTTTTGTATATTTGGCCGGACAAGCAGTACTGGGATAAAGGATATCTCTGTTTTTCGGCGTCATATTACACACGACGTCTCCTGTAAAAGTGCTTCATAACTATGCTGGCCTCGGCAGTACCGTCTAATGACTCTCGGATGCTACGAAAGGGGATTCTGAGAATACCGTCGGTAACAAGAGGAGACCACCCCGTTGCTGGTCCGCCAACCGTTACTGCCAGGGATCTCACCTTGTTGGGAGAGACTGTAACGAGATGTACTCTGCCTCCTGATGCCCATTGAGGAGCTATGTGGTTGAAAAGTAGGGGCTCCAAGATCAAGAAACCCGACAACTAGCGGGAGAGAGATGTGCGTACCCAATGCAGTGGCCCTCTTGAAGTGTATTGGCAACATGTCTTCAAGAATACAAAGAATATTTTCAAGAGACTAGAATTTAAGTGCGTTTTCGTTTACCATCAAAACTGAGGGATTTGTTACTTCCGGTCAAAGATGACCTAAGCCTTAGAAAACCTGGCGTGTCTAAGACATCATGCCAGTGTGGAAAATTTTATATTGGGCAGACGTACCGCACCGTGCAAGATTTTTGTGCTGAACACCACCCTTGGGTCAGCCAGGCAAGTCTGCTTGAAAACGTTAAATTGTAAGAGTTGAATGAGTTTTTGACCTCAGCTTCATCTTTCTGGGATTGTTTTCTTAAGAGAGCAATACTTGTCAGTAAGGCGGACATTCTTACGAAGATGTAGGCTAGATTTCAACTTAGCACTGACTATAAACCATCACTGGATGCCTTTTATTCAAACCATAAGAATATCCAATGTGTCAACCGACACACTGCGTTGCAGCGAATTTAGCTTTTAACCATAGGAGCGTCCGGCAGCACAGTCATCGACCACTGCTCTCGAATGGTGGCTTCTCTTCCGATCCTGATAGCAGGCACTATGAACGTCACTTCCAGTCAAATGTGGTCGCCCCTCCAAGCATGCGAAATTTCTGAACCTGGCTTGATAAATTTAGATACCGTCCGATTATCATCAATCACCTATAGCAGCAATGACGAATCGCACGGTATTATCCGGCGTCTAACCCGGGAAGTGTATTTGTAAATATTTTTCATTTACACAGTTTATCTTAAGTGCCTCACATAAAAATTACTATACGGTCTAAATTGTACAGGTACGAAGTCAAATTAGGTACAACAGTACAGCAACAAGGAAGACGTGGAATACACGGGATATGTGGTGTCCTGATACTGAAAAATAAAAGATTGCGTTTAAATTTTCTGTGAGTTTAGCGCTTACTGAAGTATAGACGTGCTCGTGCATACTCTACATTGTTGAACACAAAGTGAGTCACGCTGGAGAGGAAGTCTCACGTACTTACGCTTCATTCTTTATTCTGAAGTAGGTCTTGCTGTCTGAGATATGGTCGTTGCAGAGTTTGGTATCTGTACTGGGACAGAAACTATTTCCAACCAGGTGAACCATGTTTTAGAAACTTCCCGAGAAAGGCTGCTTCAGAGACAATATGTCTAAGGCAAAAATAAGTTGAAGTATTTGATGCGTAAGATACCGGTTTTTTAGTGGCAGTTTCTGCATTCGAACACGTGAAAGAAAGAGAATTCCGAAATACAGCTCACTATGTAATTGTGTTGCTTACGTTATGCACAGAAAGTTTGGGCGTAATATGTTAAATAAGTGAACATCATCTGATGTGGTTACTGTCGCCCGAGGTACGTGTCAGTTACCAGGTTAGTGTGCCTTTACTCTTGGAATTTCGAAATCGATTGCAAAAGAACAATAAAAATAAATAACGGCAGTCTCAACTGATTACTAGTAATATGACAAGAGAATAAAACATTTTATTTCCACTATCAGTATATCAGGGCAGTTTTCAGACTCAGATTTCCATAACGATAGCTAAACAGTATTTAGTATACATGGTACATATGGAAATTCTGCAGAAAGTAGGCTTCATACAACCTTGATTTACACTGTTCCAAACCTCGAAGGGGTTTTGTGCAGCTTTGTAACAATACTTTTTGTAAAGTTCTTGTTGTGTCCTGTAAAAGATGCCAGGATTCAGTAAGAATCAAGCACTGTTCACTCTATGTTGAAGAAAGGGGTAATAAGAAAACTGAAAGAAAATTTACTCATGATGACAAGACTCTTATTTCCAAGCACAAGTAATCATTTCCAAGCCACTTTTGCAGGCAGGGTTCAGAGAAGGAATATCTTTGGCAGAATTTGAACGTATCCAGGTTGTACGACACTTACGAAACAATATCCTGACATATCTGTGTCGTAACGTTTTCTTTTTACCTAGTATTTAATAAGCTTTTGAAAATCAAACTAACCTTCAAACAACTTACGACAGCCACGTCTACAACGCATGATTTGTTGCTTTTCATATTGCAATATCGTTTAGTACAGCTAAAACAGAAATCAGAACTGAACTAAAACTTCATAATTTGAAAATTGAAAAAAGAAATGAAAGAAATGTAAAAGGCTTTAATGAATTTGAAATTTCTCGTAACTCTAGAATTACATCTGCATCTGATATAGTAAATTTCTGTCTTTACTGAAGTTAACTCATTCTAACATGTACTATCTATGTCAGCTTTCAGATTTCAACCATTGTACTCATTTCCATAGTGCCCCCAGCATGATGAATATGTGCCACGATGCAATATCAAGTAAAGGGAGGAGTAGAATTGCATCCTGTCTTTCGATCCGTCAAAGAAATTCTATCTACAGATATACTTACAGAGTGAGAATTGCTGTGGGCAGAATAAAAATGAAATGATAGTAGATTTGTGGGTATATTTAGCTTGCACTGAAATGCGCATGGAAATAAAACTTAAGTTCTTAGTCGAGGGTACTCCTCCCCCAACTGCGACCGTGATTTTTCCACTATCTAAAAGCGAAAAAGACTGGCTAAACTCAGTAGTCCAGAAAACTTAATATCTATGACAGAAAACGTTAAAGTGACAAATTCGTTTAAAGTAAATATGACAAGCGAAGTTGCATATAACTTTATTAACATAGGGAGAGTTTACACTGCAAAACTTTCACGGACGAAAGTAATTAGTAATAAACCAAACAAAATCTTGGTTAAAAGTATCTTCAAAGAACTCGATGAACGAACTGAAATTACTGTTTTCAAGAAATGTGAACCAAAAGGAAAATATCAGAGGCCGCAATACCAATTTTATTGTGAAAATCATATTATACAGAAGATTAGGCCAGTTTAAAAACTGTTACTGAATGTTTTTGTGATACCTGAAGGCAAACTATATTATGCACGCATCACATCTTAGAACTCAACCAACGTTCAGAAAGTTTTCATTATTCTAATGAGATTGTGTTAAAGTATTTCAACAGTGTTATATAAAGACCCCTCAATTTTACTTAAAACATATAAGATTTGTAATACCGGTTTATGTCTTTTAAGAGCATAAGCAAGATAGGTGATTAAAGCCCATTATATGCCAAGGTATAACCCGATGAAACATTCGTAAAAAGGGATGTAAGTGGGTCAGGAACGTACAGCCTATTTTTAAGTCAAATACTGTGGCCGTAGGATGGACCGCATGTTCCTACTTTTCCATTTTTTAAATATTCTTGGTTGATATACATACTTTTGATGACTGAGCATCGTGTAATATGTCTTAAATTAATACAATAATTCTGTGAATGGCAGAATGCTTGGTGCCTATTCTTTCGGACATGTCTCGAAGAACAGAAACCACGCGAAATCCGCAGCTGTGATACATTTTATGTAAACTGATGATGGAGGAAGAAGAAAGAAATGGAAAGTGAAGGAACTGACTATGGAAGTCCCGATGCACCTGATTTCATTAGTTCCTTTCCTTTCCTTTCCTTTCCTTTCCTTTCCTTTCCTTTCCTTTCCTTCCCTTTCCTTTCCTTGCCTTTCTCGCCGTCCACCTTCAGTTTGCATAAAACATATAAACCTACCTTGAAATAGGAAATGTAAGTACTATTCAAAGAAAAAACGTAATTCCTCCAAAACGTTGGCATTGGAAATAAAGTCTCTGCTTCCTTCAAGACTTCAATTACGACGAAGGGACTCGTGTTTGTTGTTAGGTTGAAGGTCGTTGCCTCGTATCGCGTGATAAGAAGTCTTGTGGCCCGCTCTCGAAGGGATGTAGTTCATTGCCCTTATTTTTCTAGCTAATTCTATTTTCAAGTATTAAACGAAGCTTACACACAAATTTTCTTACGGCAACATTGCTACGTATTATACGGAGATATACGTGAGAGCTGGGGTACGAATTGGATAAAAAATCTGACAGTTTCCTAATTGCTTGCTTCTCGTCGATAAATTATTTAGGCTCCATATAGGTATTAAGCTGGGATGAACGAGAATCCCAAAGCATTTTTTTTCCAGTGAAGTGGTGATAATCTGGCCCTGATCGAACTGGGCTACAACGTAACCTGTAAATTTGCTGCTAAATCTTATTACCAGCAGATAAATGTCCTGACATAAACGAGCGATGAAGTGGGGTGGGGGGCAGGGGAAAAGGTGGTGGGAAAAAGAGAACAGAGGCGGAAGCAGGAACAAACAAATGCGGATCAGTTACACGCCAGGGGAACAGAACTAATTGTATTATCGTTCTGAGGTCTTCCATTTTGTATCGATTACAAATTGCTGCCTGCACTTAATCGTCGACGTAACATCCCGTTCATCGCTTATTTTAACCGAGAGGTGGAACTAACCAAATGCTATTACGGTTTAACACTGTTCCATAATGTTCATCATCCATACCTTCCCCGTTCGGCTTGGGGAAATCAACACTGCATTTTAGAAGAATGTGCAGTCCCATTGTGTTCTATAAATGGTTTAAATTGCGGCACGATATTCAACGTCTTTATCGTCACATTTCGATATGTTGAACATATTTTCAAATCACTTCTAGTACCGTTATGGTTTTCTCCTCTTTCTCTTCCAGTCACGAATTTTTCGTGGGAAGGACAACGGTAACTAGACTTCTACACAAAAAAAAAAAAAACTGTTTCTGTTTTTCCATTCATGACATCTACAAGATGAACGTAGGAGAAAGTGATAGAGGGGCTACAGTGAGAAATGCATGCTGAACATAAATGCAACTGCTACGCAAGCGTAGGGGTTGCGTTGCCGTATTTGACCACGAACGGCTCCCGTGTAATGTCCTCAGTAAGTTGGTTAAAAATGGTTCAATTGACTCTGAGCACTATGCGACTTAACTTCTGAGGTCATCAGTCACCTATAACTTAGAACTAATTAAACGTAACTAACGTAAGGACATCACACACATCCATGCTCGAGGCAGGATTCGAACCTGCGACCGTAGCGGTCGCTCGGCTCCAGACTGTAGCGCCTAGAACCGCACGGCCACTCCGGCCGGCTCAGTAAGTTGAAAGTGTCAGTTGTGTCAGAAGAATGTTCTAAGTAATTGAGAATGCATTATGTCGGATATAAGAGACTTCGGACGAAGGTTAATTGTCGTTGCTTGTATGGTAGGTACATTACTAACCGAGGTAGACGAAGTGTTTCAAGAGGCACCAATCGAAGACTCATACAAGGATAGCGGAAAGACAACGTGATAGAAAGGGTGTGTTGAGTGACCATGACAATGGTTCATTGAATAGAATTCTGACTACAGTTGAAAATGTCGCAGTAGAATTAAATGTCGCACTCGCGAATGTTGTCAGCTCAAAAACAACAAGAAGGGAGGTCCACGCCCACGTAATTGCAGTGCGAGCTGGAATTCCAAAACCACACTCCAGTAATACAAATGCCAGTGACAGCCAAAAAACCATGACAATACAGCAATGGAAGAAGGCCTATTGGTCGGATGAGTCTTGTACACTGTTTCCAATTTCTGGCCGATTGGACGTCCCAAGAGTGAAAAAAGGCGGAGTACTGTGACGACTTGGACAGCCAAATCGTGGTAAAGGAGGAAGTAAAAGAAAGGGCTACGGGAAAATATGGGCTTGGTACTATGAGTGAGAGAAGAGGCAGATTAATTCAGTTCTGTAATAAATTTCAGCTACAATAGTCTGCTCAAGAATCACAAGAGAAGGATGTATACGTGCAAAAATCTGAGAGAATATTTCTGTTAGATTACATCATTATCAGACGGATATTACCAATTCAGATACTGGATTGTAAGGCTCACCGAGGAGCAGATACAGACTCAGATCACAATTTAGTAGTGATGAAGAGTAAGCTGAAGTTTAAGAGATTAGTCAGGAAGGATCAATACTCAAAGAAATAATATACCAAAGTAATAAGGATTAAAGATATGAGACTAAAGCTTTTTAAGGCAGTAAGGAATAGTTCAGTACACAATGCAGTTGAAGGGGAATGGCCATCTCAAGGAAGGGCAATCACACAAGTTGGAAAGAAAAACATAGGTACAAAGAAAGTGAATGCGAAGAAACCATGAGTAACAAATTAAATACTTTAATGCATCGATGAGTTCAGGGAAACTCAGAAATAGAGAAATACGAGTAGCTGGAGAATGAAATAAATAGGAAATGTAGGGAAGCTAAGACAAATGGCTACATGAAAATGTGAAGAAATCGTAAAAGAAATCATTACCGGAGGGACTGACTCATCATATAGGAAAATCAAAATATCCTTCAGTGAAATTAAAAGCAAGGATGGTAACATTAATAGTATACCGGGAATTCCACCGCTAAATGCAGAGGAGAGGGCGGATAGGTGGAAAGAGTACACTGAAGGCTTCTACGAGAGGGAAAATATCTTTGATGTGATAGAAGAAGAAACAGGATTCGGTAAGAAGTTTAGAAGAGTTAGGGAATCCAGTATTAGAATCAGAATTTAAGAGAGCTTTGGAGATTTTAAGGTCAAGTAAGGCAGAAGGGATAGATAAAATTCCATTAGAATTTCTAAAATCATTGGGGGAAGTAGCAACAAAACGACTACTCACGTTGGTGCGCAGAACGTATGAGTCTGGCGACATACTATCTGACTTTCGGAAGAATACCATCCACGCAATTCGGAAGACTACAAGACAGTTATCACACAATCAGCTTAAAAGCTCATGCATCCAAGTTGCTAATAAGAATAATCCACAGAAAATGGATAATAAATTGAGGATGTGTTAAATGACGATCAGTTTGGCTTTGGGAAAGGTAAAAGCACCTGAGAGGCAATTCTGATGTTCGATTGACAATGGAGGCAAGACTAAAGGAAAAACAAGACAAGTTCTCAGGATTTCTAGACCTGTAAAAAGCGTTCGACAATGTAGAATGCTGCAAGATGCTCGAAATTCTGTGGAAAATAAGGGTAAGCTATAGGTAGAGACGGGTAATATACATCAGGTACAAGAGCCAAGTGCGTATAATAAGAGTGGAAGACAGAAGACGCAGTACTGGACTAAAAAGGGTGCAAGACAGGGACGTAGTCTTTCGCCCCTACTGTTCAATCTACACATCGGAGAAGCAATGAAGGAAATAAAACGATCAGGAGTGGAATTAAAATTCAAGGTGAAAGATATCAATGATACGATTCGGTGCTGACACTGCTATCCTGAGTGAAAGTGAAGAAAGGTGATCTGTTGAATGGAATGAACAGTCCAGTGAATACAGAATCTGGATACAGAGAAAACCGAAGAAAGACCGAAGCAATGAGAGATACCAGAAATGAGAATAGCGAGAAACTTAACACCCGGAATGGTGGTCATGAAGTGGATGACGTTAAGGGATATTGCTACCTATGCATCAAAATAACCTATGATGAACGGAGCAAGAAGAACAGCAGAAGCAGAATAGCACTGGCAATAAGGGTATTACCGGCAAAAATAGGTCTATTAGAATTAAACATAGGCCTTAATTTGAGGAAGAAATTTCGAAGAATATTCGTTTGGAGCACAGCATTGCATGGTAGTGACACATGGGCTGTGGGAAAACCGAAACAGAAGAAATCAAAGCATTTTAGATGTGTTGCTACAGATGAGCGTTGAAAATTAGGTCGACCGATAAGGAATGAGGAGTTTCTGTACGGATCGGAAAGGAAAACACTTAAAAAAAGAGAAGACAGGATGATATGACATCTGTTAAGCCATTAAGGAATAACTTCCATGGTACTAGAGGAAGTCATAGAGAGTAAAAACTATAGAAGAAGCCAGAGATTGGAATACATCCAGCAAGTAATTGAAGACATAGATTGCTACTCTGAGATGAAGAGGTTGGCCTAGGAGAGGTACCTGTGGCGGGCCGCATCAAACCAAAGAGAGAGAGAGAGAGAGAGAGAGAGAGGTCGTCGTATTTCCATGGATACTCTGCAAGGGCGCATTACTGCTGAGGATTACGTGACCATTGAGGCTGATCGCGTCCAGACCGCGGTACAGTTTCCCTTTCCGCTATGTCGATTCTGTGTTCCAAGAGGAAAGTGCCCCTGTTCACACTCCTATTACCGTCCAGCACTAATTTTGTGCGCACATGAATGAGTTTTAGCATGTTCACTGACCACCAAAATCATTAGATCTCGTTATTATTGAGTCTATGTGGTCTAGGTTGAAGAGAATAGTGCGTGAGCGATATACATCTCCATTCTCGTTTCCTGAGTCTGTCACTATTTTTCAGATATAATATAATACTGACTCCCTTGACTCTATTACCCATTCCGAGACGACTGAAAGTTTTTCTGAGCGCCAACGACTTTTGTACCCTGTATTAGGCATGACGTTCCTGGTGTTTCCATATTTCTGTCCAAATCCTTAATGTTGAACGACACTCTCGGAAACGATGCTTTCACAATTTTGACAAAAATACACAGTGTCTCTCTTACAGTAACTTTTATTACAGTTACATTAGCAACTCAACGACTAAACGCAACTCTTCTTTGTGTGGTATCTCCTCTTTCTTTACTTAGCTTACTGGCCTCCGGGTGAAAGCATTTTTTAGCCAAGTGTACATGTAGTGTGCCCGGTGGCAAATATAATATAATAATGTAGAAGACCTGAACGTGGTGTAGTAGTGCATAATACAATATTATTATATTTGGAGTCATAGTTAGGTACGATTATTATGAAACAAATTCACCACTTTCTGCATTACGTACCATACCTTTGTTACATGAAGAATTTGTAGAGTTTTCGCTGTAGCCAGCGATTTAAACAATGAGACAACATAATCGTTCACTCAAATGTCGGTGGCTCGTAGCCACAGCACGCAACGCGTACTCAGTAACAGCCTACGTGTAACCCCTTCCTGTATTCATGGCTCCATGCTTACCAGATAGTCACCGGCTGTCAACCTGTTGAAGACCAACGTTGTCAACATGGTGTCCGGTGTTTTCCGTAGCTGGGTTTTTGACTGTAGTACGACAGACGTGGACCATACAAAAGGACTTGCAGTATTTCACTGATTTCATCCTCTGTGTAGCCAGCCGTGGTGGCCGAGCGTTTCTAGGCGATTCAGTCTGGAACCGCGCGACCGCTGTGGTTGCAGGTTCGAAACCTGCCTGGGACTTGGATGTGTGTGATGTCCTTAGGTTAGTTATGTTTAAGTAGTTCTGAGTTCTAGGGGACTTACGACCTCAGATGTTAAGTCCCATAGTGCTCAGAGCCATTTGAACGCATTTTTTCATCATCTGTTTAACCCACAAACAGCCTGAAGCTTTTAACCTGCTCTGGCCTTGTGTTTTTGTTCAAAAATGGCTCTGAGAACTGTGCGACTTAACATCTGTGGTCATCAGTCCCCTAGAACTTAGAACTACTTAAACCTAACTAACCTAAGGACATCACACACATCCATACCCGAGGCAGGATTCGAACCTGCGACCGTAGCGGTCACGCGGTTCTAGACTGAAGCGCCTAGAACCGCACGGCCCTACCGACCGGCTGTTTGTGTTCAAACTAAGAGAAGACAAACACCATTTCAATAGGTCTCTCAGTAAAGGGTTATGCCGTTTATCGACAGTAAAGTTTTCTCGCTCATAGGTAGTTCGTTCCCCGACTCTATCACTTACTGCAACGAATTAACGGTCTATAGATCGGTGAAAAAAAATGTAGCTGAGGTCATCTTCGGAACCGTCGTTACGATACGGATATGGAGCCTTTGAGAGACGATATCTGCGATATTTATTGTATCTATACATCGCAGACAGAAGTACTGTAACTTATTGCTTTTTGCAAGCAGGGTATTTCGTAGATGAGTTACGCCTCCTAAGGATACTACCAAAAAATTGTAATATGTCACATGATTTCACTACAAGTGGTTTTGTAAGATGGTTCTAATTTGAATTTAATTGGACTGTTACTGCCACATATTTTACAATTGCCTGTTTCCAGTGATTGATCGGCTTTAGTGAGAGTGGACGAAATGTATCCTACCACCTACTCATACGCAATGTTGCTTGTTTGGTCATCAGTGGAAAGATAGGTTTAGTACAGCTCTCCATGCTGGTCTATCAAGTGCAAACCTTTTCACCCCTGAGTGTCTATCGATCGCAACCTCTATCCAATTGAACATAAATCTGTGTTCAAGCTTTTGCCACCCTCTACTATTTGCACCCCCACAGTTGCTTTCATTGCCGGCCGCGGTGGTCTAGCGGTTCTGGCGCTGCAGTCCGGAACCGCGGGACTGCTACGGTCGCAGGTTCGAATGCTGCCTCGGGCATGGGTGTGTGTGATGTCCTTAGGTTAGTTAGGTTTAAGTAGTTCTAAGTTCTAGGGGACTTATGACCTAAGATGTTGAGTCTCATAGTGCTCAGAGCCATTTGAACCAGTTGCTTTCATTAGGAAACTGACAATTTCTTAATGGCTCAGGAAATGTCTCATGAACAGTTCCCTTCATTTAGTCAAGTTGTGCCACAAATTTCTTTTTTTTTTTCCCAGTTCAATTCAGAACCTGATAACCTATTATCCAATGTATCCATTTAATCCTCAGCAATTTTCTATCTACCACTGGGCCGTGGCCGGCTCGCGTTCATGCCATTTGTTCTTTGGCATTTGTCACAATGGAGTGGCATCTCATTTCTCCCTGAGTTTCTACCATAACGAGCTGCTGACTTGTCTCCATCAGTGGCAGCAGCAGCACTTATCGATATTAGTACTGCTGTACCATTTTTGGTGTGACCGATATATTTCTGTGTGGTGGTGTGTGTGGCAGTCGATGAGATGGGACAGAGCATCATGGAAGTCTCCGTGGGACGAGGTCAGGCCGGGACTACTGGCGGCGTGCATCTGCGGTCAGATTGTGAGGCTCTAGCTACGAGAGTTCCGAAATTCGTTGCCAACCGAACCTGGACACTGAAGTTAAGTGATCAGTGAACCTGCTTTGAAACCTCAACTGCTGTGACGTCTCTTCGTTCACTGTCGGTTGTTGCTTCCTGGGCCACTCCAGCTAGCAGCAACAAATGATGGAGTAGGCGAAATTTTGCAACCGTCTTCCTGTGTGGTCTTTATCTATAAAATTGGTTGTTACTTATCAGTGAACTGCAGCAGCGGTATTTTCTGCCTTTTGGCTGTTAACGCCTCAGTTACCTGGCCTGGTCGTTAGCGTAGTTTTCCAGCAGTGTGCTTTTCCTCGCCGTGTTGATGCTGTGCGGCACGCTGTGCAGCTGGAAAGACTTTTAGTTTTCAGCTGTACCACTGGTCGGGCGGAAGGGAATTGATTAGGTTGTTGGTCAGTCTTTCAGCCATCCCTGGGTCGGGTTGCCATCCGATTAGTTAACCTTACTCTTGACTGCTGTTCTCACCTCACCTTACATTAGAGATACCTCCTCAGGCCGACCCTTGGAACACTTCTGAGCACCACTGTGATTTTCATACTAATCTGATGTACTGTGTGAGGACTTCAGCCGTCTATTAATTTAGTTGGCTTTAATTTTAAGATAAGGCCTTCAGCCAACTTAAATTAAACTTTGAAGATTGATTTGTTTAATAACAAAAATTTTGAAACTTTGTTCTCTCTTAAATTCTTGTTATCCAGGCCCTAAGTCCTGAGTTGTTCAATGTCCAGCGCGTGGCCTTAAGCCAAGCTTCGACGTGAAATTTTTCTTAAGTAAAGGCCTTCAGCCGACTTAAGTTAAAGTTTGAAGATTGAGTTGTTTAATAACTAAAATTTAGAAAATTGGTTATATCTGAAATTCTTGTTATCCAGGCTCTAAGCCATGAGTTGTTCAATGTATTGTGTGTGACCTTCAGCCGAGAATTTACGTGAAATAATTTTTTTAACCAAGGCCTTCAGCCGCGTCTATTTTTAAAGCAATTTTATAACCTGTGTGCAGGTTTTCAGCCGTTCTTGTTTTTGGTGTGGTTTTGGGCCTTGAGCACAGGAGACATCGCAAGTTTTCTTAACTAGGCCTTCAGACGTATTGTTTTAATTTGATACGTTTAAGGCAATGTTTAATTAAGTAGTTCTTAGGAAAATAAAGGTTTGCGTGTTTTGTGCAACTAACAGTAACTGACTACGGTCCCCTCCACAACCATAACCTGATCCGCTCTGTACTGCGAAACTAGATTTGAACCTCATTTCAAAAGCTCCTATCCTGTGTTGCTACCTTCTTAATGTCTGAATTACCTATCGTTCTAGTTTCATTTCCACACAAGTTCACACTCCAGATAAGTACTGCCGTAACACTTCTCAACACGTACACACTGAAGAGCCAAAGAAACTGGTACACATGCCTAATATTGTGAAGGGCCTCCGCGAGCAGGGAGAAATGTCGCAACAGGATGTGGCAAGGACACGGCTAATGTGTGAAGTATTACTGGAGGGAATTGACACCATGAACCCTGCACATATGTCCATAAATCTGCAAGAGAACGAGGGGGTGAGGATCTCTTCAGAACAGCAGGTTGCAAGGCATCCCAGATATGGTACAAATGTTCATGTCTAGGGAGTTTGGAGGCCAGTGGAAATGTTTACAATCAGAAGAGGGTTCCTGGAGCCACCCTGTAGCAATTCTGGACTCGTGGGGTACCGCATTGTCCTGCTGGAATTTCCCAAGTCCGTCGAAATGCACAATCGACGTGACCGGATGCAGGTGATCAGGATAGGACGCTTACGTACGTGTTACCTATCAGAGATGTATCTAGACGTATCAGGGGTCCCACACCACTCCTACTGTACACAACCCACACCATTACAGAGCCTCCACCAGCTTGAACAGTTCCTTCGGACTTCCAGGGTCCATGGATTCATGAGACTGTCTCCATACCTGTTCACGTCCATCCACTGGATACAATTTGAAGCGATACTCGTCAGACCAGTCAAGATGTTTCCAGTCACACAAGGAGAAGTGAGTGTACGTGATACGGGGGATAATATACATATAAAAAAGTGTTGGATCATCTCGGTTTCGAGAGTTCCGGAAAGTGTATAGAAAATTGGAATACAGATCAACATAAACATTATTCCGTCCTTTTTATTGCTCATGAAAACCACAGATTGCATGTTGTACCACCATACAGCAAGACCTTCAGAGGTGATGGCCCAGATTTCTGTATACACCGGTATCTCTAATACTCAGTAGCACGACCTCTCGCATTGATGCATGCCTGTATTCTTCGTGGTATACTATATACAAGTTCATCAAGGAACTGTTGGTCCACATTGTCCCACTCCTCAATGGCGATGCGGCCTAGGTTCCTCAAAGTGACTCGTGAGTGAAGTCGTCCATAAACAGCACTTTTCAGTTGATCCTTGGATGTTCGTTAGGGGTCATGTCTGGAGAACATGCTAGTCACTCTATTCGAGCACTATCGTTACCCTGGAGGAAGTCATGTGAACGATGTAGCCACGAATTGTCATCCATGAACGATGGAGCCACGAATTGTCGTCCATGAACACGAATGTCTCGACAAAATGCCGCTGATATGGTTGCACTATCGGTCTGAGGATGGCACTCACATATTATACAGCCGTTATGGCGCCTTCCATGACCACCAGCGGCGTACTTCGGCCCCACATAATGCCACCCAAAAACAGTAGGGAACCACCATCTTGCTGCACTCAGTGGACAATGGGTCTAACTCTTTCAGCCTGACCGGGTTGCCTCCAAACAGGTCTCCGACGATTGTTGGTTGAAGGCATATGACACACTCATTGGTATACAGAATGTGATGCCAATCCTGAGCAGTCCATTCAGCATCTTGTTGGTCCCTTGTGTACTGCGCTGCGTGGTGTCGTGGTTGCAAATATGGAGTGAAGCTGCACATCATGCAGCCTATTGCGCACAGTTTGATTCGAAACACGACGTCCTGTGGCTGCACGAAAAGCATTATTCCACATGGTGGCGTCTCTGTCAGCGTTCCTCCGAGCCATGATACGTCGGTAGCGCTCATCCACTGCAGCAGAAGCCTTTGGGCAGCCTGAGTGAGGCATGTCATCGACAGTTGCTGTCTCTGTGTATCTCCTCCATGTCCGAACAACATCACTTTGTTTCACTCCGAGACACCTGGATACTTCCCTTGTTGAGAGCCCTTCCTGGCACGAAGTAACAAATCCGGACGCGATCGAACCGCGGTATTGACCGTCTAGGCATGGTTGAACTACCACAACATGAGCCGTGTACCTCCTACTTGGTGGATTGACTAGAACTGATCCTTATCGGACCCACTCCGTCTAATAGGGGCTGCTCATGTATGGTTGTTTACATCTTTGGGCGAGTTTAGTGACATCTCTGAGCAGTCAAAGGGACTGTGTCTGGGATACAATATCCACACTCAACGTCGAGTTCTGGGAACTGGGGCGATGCCACAGTACTCAAATATCTAAATAGAAATAAGGCCCTTGTTGTAGATTACATTCCCTCAGAATTATTGAGAGCCAGCTACAACAAAATCATATTACCTAACATGCGTGGTAAATGGACCGGCGAATTATCCTCATACCTAAGGTACAATGCGGCAAAAGCCTTACCGCAGTAGATACACCGATTCCGTCAGATCACCGAAGTTAAGCGCTGTCGGGTGTGGTCGATACTTGGATGGGTGACCATCCGGGAAGCCATGCGCTGTTGCCTTTTTGGGGGATGCACTCAGACGTGATGCCAATTGAGGAGCTACTCGACCGAATAGTAGCGCCTTCGGTCAAAGAAAACCATCATAACTACCGGGAGAGCGGTGTGCTGACCACACGCCCCTTCCATCCGCATCCTGATCTGAGGATGACACGGCGGTCGGATGGTGGCGATGGGCCACTTGTGGCCTGAAGACGGAGTGTTTAAGGTACAATGTAATAATTCCAGTTCCAAAGAAGGTGTTGCTGACAGATGTGAATATTACCAAACATGAGTTTATTAAGTCATTGTTTCAAAATATTAACACGAGTTATTTACAGAAGAATGGAAATAAAGTAGCAAGCATCTACCGTGGGGAACATGTCTCCGTTACGGAGAAATGCAAGAACACACATGGTAACATTATCCCGGTTACTTATCATAAAAAAGTAGACTAAATAAAAGCAAAGCCTCATTTATAGGATTTGTAGATTTAGAGAAGGCTATTGAAAACGTGGTCTTGTCAATACTTAGTAGTTTTGAGGGCAATAGGGATAGAATAGAGAGTGAAAAACGTAATTTACAAGTTGTACAGAAACATGATAACAGTTATAAGAGTGGAACTACACGAAAGGGGAGCCATAGTTCAGAAGGAAGTAAAACATTTTTGTAGACCATACCCCATGTCATTCAGTCTTTACACTGAATAAGCTATGTAGGAAATGAACGACAATTTTATTTTGGAAAGGGGTAAAAAAAAGAAGAATTGAAACCTGCACGATTTGCTGATGAAACTATAATTCTCTAAGATACGGATAAGGACTTGGAAGAGCAGTTGTACGGAATAGATTTGCGTCTTGAAAAGTTATTGTAAGGTAACATAATTGAAAGTAAATGAGGGTAATGGAATGTCGTCGAAGTAAATCATGGAAATGAGACGTTATTAGTCGTATATGAGTTTTGTTATTAGGGCAGCAAAACATTAAAATCGGGAAGATATAAAATGCAGACAGGCAAGAGCAAGAAAAGCATTCTTGAAACACTGGACTACGTTAACATCTAATATACACTACGGAATCAAGAGTATCCAGATATCCCCAAAAACATACGTTTTTCACATTAGGCACATTGTTTTGCCACCTACTGCCAAGTACTCCATATCAGCGACCTCAGTAGTCATTAGACATCGAGGGAGAGAGAGCAGTCCGCAGCTCGTGGTCGTGTACTCGCTTCCCGCGCCCGGATTCCCGGGTTCGATTCCCGGCGGGGTCAGGATTTTCTCTGCCTCGTGATGACTGGGTGTTGTGTGATGTCCTTAGGTTAGTTAGGTTTAAGTAGTTCTAAGTTCTAGGGGACTGATGACCATAGATGTTAAGTCCCATAGTGCTCAGAGCCATTTGAACCATTTTAGAGAGAGCAGTATAAGGGGCTTTGCGGAACTGACGGACTTAGAACGTGGTCAGGTGATTGGGTGTTACCTGTGTCATACGTCTGTACTCGAGATTTCCATATTCTTAAACATCGCCAGGTCCACTGTTTCCGATGTGATAGTGAAGTGGAAACGTGAACGGACACGTACAGCACAAAAGCGTAGAGGCCGACCACGTCTGTTGACTGACGGAGTCCGACGACAGTTGAAGATGGTAGTAATGTATAATAGACAGACATCTATCCATACCATCAGACAGGAATTCCAAACTGTATCTGGATCCACTGGAAGTACTATGACAGCTAGGCGGGAGGTGAGATAACTTAGATTTCATGGTCGAGCGGCTACTTATAAGCCACACATCACTCCGGTAAGCTAAACGACGACTCGCTTGGTGTAAGGAACGTAACCATTGGACGATTGAACACGTTGTGTGGAGTGACGAATCACGGTGCACAATGTGGCAATCCGACGGCAGGGTGTGGGTATGGCGAATGCCCAGTGAACGTCATCTGCCTGCGTGTGTAGTGGGAACAGTAACATTCGAAGATGATGGTGTTATGGAGTGGTCGTATTTTTCATAAAGGGGGCTTGCGTCCCTTGTTGTTTCGCATGGCACTAGCGCAGCACGGACCTACATTGATTTTTTAAGAACCCACTGTTAAAGAGCAATTCGGAGATGGCGATTGCATCTTTCAACAAACAATGGTTCAGATGGCTCTGAACACTATGGGACTTAACATCTGAGGTCATCAGTCCCCTAGACTTAGAACTACTTAAACCAAACTATCGTAAGGACATAACACACATTCGTGCCCAAGTCAGGATTCGAACCTGAGACCGTAGCAGCAGCGCGGTTCCGGACTGAAGCCCCTAGAACCGCTCGGCCGCAACGGCCGGCTATCTTTCAACACGATCGAGCACCTGTTCATAAGGCACGGCCGGCGGCAATACGATCGAGTACCTGTTCATAAGGCACGGCCGGTGGCGGAGTGGTTATAAGACTACATCATTCCTGTAATGGACGGCCTGCACAGAGTCCTGACCTGAATCCTATAGAATACCTTTCGGATGTTTTCGAATAGCGATTTCGTGCCAGGCCTGACCGACCAGTCCTGACCGACCGACATCGATACCTCTCCTCAGTGCAGCACTCCGTGAAGAATTAAACCTTCCAGCACTAAACTGAACGTATGCCTGCGAGAGTGGAAGCTGTCATCAAGGCTAAGAGTGGGCCCACACCATATTTTATTCAAGCATTACCGATGGAGGGTGCCATGAACTTGTAAGTCATTTTCAGCCAGGTGTCCGGATGGTTTTGATCACATTGAGTACACTAAAGCGCCAAACAAACTGGTATAGACAAGCGTATTCAAATACTGAGACATGGTCGGCAACGCCTATACAAGACAATAAGCGTCTGGTGGAGTTGTTAGATCGATTACTGCAGCCGTAACGGCAGATTTTCAAGATTTAAGTGAGTTTGAGCGTGGTGTTATAAACGGCGCACGACACAGCATCTCCGAGGTAGCAATGAAGTTGGGATTTCTTCCTACGACCATTTCTCGCACGCCGTAAATATCAGAAATGCGGTAAAACATCAAATCTCCGACATCCCTGCCGCCGGAAAAAGATCCTGCGAGAACGCGACCAACGAAGACTCAAGACTCTTTCAACGTGGCAGAAGTCCAACCTTTCCTCAAAGTGCTGCATATTTCAATGGTGGGTCATCAATAAGTGTCAGCGTGTGCATCATTCAACGATACATCATCGATATGGGTTTTCGGAGTCGAAGGCCCACTTGTATACCCTCGATTACTGCACGACAGCGACTGCAGTCATATATAACTGTTATCGTGTTCATTCATAGCACCTTCTTTTGTATCAAAGTATCTATAATAACTTTTGTTATCATTGTATTGTTACCTTTTCCTAACTGGGATGACGCTTTTGCAAAATCATATCCGTGGTGTCAGGTACCAGCAAAGTAGCAGTTTCTTCGAAAACTCTTCGTTTGCGGAACTAAAATTACTCAGACTTTCATGGTTCTATTATCGTGTATTTTCAATTAAAAGCGTTTATGCCAGGAATTATGACATATACTGTATATCCCTTCTATCAGTCAGGTACTCAAGTGACAGAACGCATACCTCCACAGCTTTGTTGTATATTAGCACGACATTGACGAGCTTCCAAATTGACGCCGAGGTAACGTGCGATTCCACTCCGTGGCACTGGTTGTCCATGAAAGTAGACGGATTCCAAGTTGGTCGGTAAGTTATTCTTGCTGTTGATAATAATGACTTTGATGTACCTTGTCAGTCAGGTGCCGCTTTTCGGCCCGGGTTGTTCACTCTCAGTTGCGTCGTAATTTGAACAAGTGTAAAGGGAAGGAAGCCGTCAGTGGTTAAGCTGTGTTTCAACTAGCAGGCGGCGTTATTAACTGCGGCTGTTATGGAGGGTATGTTTTGGGTCTTAATTCATGCTTGAGATTTGGCAGCTGGTTGAAACTCCTGAAGAGATGTAAAATTGGCACGTGGATGCAATGGTGACTGTGGATATTTGGTTGGAGGAATGACGATAGAATATGGCATGCTGAGATGGCTAATGTAGTGTGTTCAAAGATGCTCTAAAAAGAGAAGAAAATGTAAAGTATGCGTTAGCCGGAGAGGACGGAAAAGGTGGAATCTAGCGTGGACTGAATGATTTTGAGGGTTGTGAAACATTCCTCATTTCATGTTAACGTTTACACCAATTATCCTTATTTGCTGTGTTTTTCTGAGGTAGGTGTGTGAGTGGTGTTATCACCATCTCTCTTAGATCTGGTTAATGGCCTGTCGCACATACATCATACTAGTATGAAGCTTACCGGACTATTTCTGACTATTTTCGGTGCCTACAAAGGAGAACCGTCTAACTACACAGGGTAATTCCGTGATGGTTACAATCTTTCAGCGATGGGCCCTGATCCGAAAGCGACTGAATATGGAATATGGTGTGCCACATGGCATCAGCGTAACTGACTGTCGGGTGGTAGTGCCAGGGCAAAACTACTAAGCAAAAATTATGGTTCAAAAATCATTCACAGTTAATTGACGAAGTTCAATAAAATCAGGTTACACATCAGTGATAGTGAAATTACTTAAATGTTTGTTGTAAAACATTTACAAAAAAGAAAAAAATTGGACAAGAATGTTCGGATAGGCGCTTCGGCAGAAAGAATTCATATACTGTTGACTAGTAATAAGATTACTTAAATGTTAACTGCGCTCTTAGACGCCTTCGGCAAGGGGAGTTAATTTGCAGTTGACTGGTAACAAAATTACTTACATCTTGAAGTATCATTTACAAAAAAATGTGAACAAGAGTTTTTTTGGTAACCGCCTTCGGCAAGGAGAAATAATTTACCACTCACTGGTAACAAGACTACTCAAATCCTTGCTGTATCGTTTACAAATGTTTTCGAAAAAGCATGTTTACGTAAGAGCCCTCGGCGACAAGAACGACCTCGTACCCAGTCGCAGTGACAGGATCAAACAACAGGCTGAAACAGAAATGCAGTTCAGTTACAACAAATCTCTGCACCAGACTAAAGACCAGTATTACATTTCACATGTAAACAGAGTCCCAATATTTGTCCTTAAAGAACCTTAAATTATTAAGTAATGGCACAATAGGAAGATAATGTAAATATTAAAAAAATGGCACTGAAGTTAAACGGCCACCAACTTGCAATATTCAATGCCTTTAAGAAAATGGCAGTATGCTTCTAGGCGATCTTCTGTTTCAACAGCACTAAGTGAAAGACATATAGGATGAAGAAAAAAGGCCGCACTTAGATGTCGCCATGTGATTCCTCGTTCAGATTCAAGACAAACGTATATCTAGCAAAATAAATATGTGTGGAAACGAGAAGCTGACAACACTGTAACATCGTCCAGTGCATCAGAATGTACAGAGGATCATGTATCAGACCGCAGTGCTGCACCAGCCGTCGTAGGTGACTGACTGCTGGGACGTCCTATCCACCATGGAGCTATGGTTCGAATTCTCGTCAGATTATTGTATTTTTGTTTTTAGGCGTCTGCATCTACATCTACATCCATACTCCGCAAGCCACATAACGGTGTGTGGCTTAGGGTACCTTGAGTACCTCTATCGGTTCTCCCATCTATTCCAGTCTCGTATTGTTCGTGGAAAGAAGGATTGTCAGTATGCCTCTGTGTGGGCTCTAATCTCTCTGATTTTATCCTCGTGGTCTCTTCGCGAGATATACGTAGGAGGGAGCAATATACTGCCTGACTCTTCGATGAAGGTATGTTCTCGAAACTTTAACAAAAGCCCGTACCGAGCTACTGAGCATCTCTCCTGCAAAGTCTTCCACTGGAGTTTATCTATCATTTCCGTAACGCTTACTAAATGATCCTGTAACGAAGCGCGCTGCTCTCCGTTGGATCTTCTATATCTCTTCTATGCACCCTATCTGGTACGGATCCCACACTTCTGAGCAGTATTCAGGCAGTGGGCGAACAAGCGTACTGTAACCTACTTCCTTTGTTTTCGGATTGCATTTCCTTAGGATTCTTCCAATGAATCTGGCATCTGCTTTACTGACGATCAACTTTATATGGTCATTCCATTTTAAATCACTCCTAATGCGTACTCCCAGATAATTTATGGAATTAACTGCTTCCAGTTGCTGACCTGCTATTTTGTAGCTAAATGATAAGGGATCTATCTTTCTATGTATTCTCAGCACATTACACTTGTCTACATTGAGATTCAATTGCCATTCCCTGCACCATGCGTCAATTCGCTGCAGATCCTCCTGCGTTACAGTACAATTTTCCATTGTTACAACCTCTCGATACATCACAGCATCATCTGCAAAAAGCCTCAGTGAACTTCCCAAGTCATCCACAAGGTCATTTATGTATATTGTGAATAGCAACGGTCCCATCACACTCCCCTACGGCACACCTGAAATCACTCTTACTTCGGAAGACTTCTCTCCATTGAGAATGACATGCTGCGTCCTGTTATCTAGGAACTCTTCAATCCAATCACACAATTGGTCTGGTAGTCCATATGGTCTTACTTTGTTCATTAAACGATTGTGGGGAACTGTATCGAACGCCTTGCGGAAGTCAAGAAACACGGCATCTACCGGTGAACCCGTGTCTATGGCCCTCTGAGACTCGTGGACGAATAGCGCGAGCTGGGTTTCACACGACCGTCTTTTTCGAAACCCATGCCCTTACCTACTGTTGGAAACATTGAGTGCGCCCCTGTAACGTATGTCTCTTTTCAATTCTTTCCCTGACGCTTTATGAAACATTTAACTTCGTGCTCAGCGACAGCTATAGTTTCAGCATGGTGGCGCACCGCCACACTTTGGAGTGAATGTACTATTTTAAATGAAGCGTTTCCAGGCAAACCGATTAGTCATGGAGGTCTTACGTTCTGTCCGCCACGATGCCCTGGTCGCTGTAAGCTCCACTGTTAAGCGTGTTTCGGGCTCCTTATCGACTCGGCTGCCAAGGAGGGGAAGAATGTCAGTGTACACTTCTTGCGCATACCGGGTGGAGTCATTTCAGACATGGAACGGATCCTTCCGGATACCATGAGGAGCACTGGATGCCGCCAGCTGCAGCTGGTGGCTCACATCAGTATTAACAATGTGTGTCTCTTTGGACTGGAAGAGATTCTTCCTCGTTTCAAGCGGGTATATGAAGTGGTAAAGGCTGCCAGTCTTGCTTGCGAAATGAAAGCAGAGCTCATCATTTGCAGCACATTCGACAGGACTGATTGAGGTCCTCTGGTACAGAGCCGCGTGGAGGGTCTGAATAAGAGGCTCAGACGGTTATGCGGCCGTGTAGGCTGCTGATTTCTCGACTTGCATCATAGGGTGGTGGCGTTTCGGGTTCAGCTAAATACGTCTGGTGTCCAACATATACATGAGGGGGCTACGCGAGTAGCAGGGGCTCTGTGGCGTGCACAGTGGGGTTTCTAGTTTGGAGAGTTCCGGGGAAACACGAAAAGGACTTTAGTCTAAACTGGTTCAGATCTAACACAGGATGAGCATATATTTAGAAACCATCGGTATTAAAGTTGTAAATTGATTTAGCTGTGTTCGGAAAGTACCACAGTTCGAAGCGCTAATAGAAAGTACTGATGCTCAACTCATTATGGGCACTGATGGATGGCTAAGGCGAGATGTAAGCTCAGCCGAAATTTTACGAAGGACCTACCGGTGTCCAGAAAGGACAGGCTAAATACAGTCGTTGTTGTTAGAAATACTTTATCTTGTAGTGAAGTTCAAATTGATAGTTTCTGGGAGTTAGTATGGATAAAGGTCGTTCTTGGATCGAAACAGATTGATTCTTTTATCGATCGCCCACCTGTGATGATGCAATTACTGCAAGATTCGAAGAAAATTTGAGTCTTCTTTCAAAACGTACGCAATTCATGTAGTTATAACTGGTGCAGAGTTCAGTTTACTCTCGATATGTTGGCGAAAATACATTTTTAAATCCGGAGGTACACATAAAACATCATCCGAAATTGTGTTCTCTGAAAATTATATCGAGCAGTTAGTTCATGAGCCCACTCGAATAGTAAACGGTTGTAAAAACATACTTGATCTCACAGCAGCAAATAATCCTGAGCTAATAACGAGCGTCTGGCAACGGCCTTGCCGCAGTGGATACACCGGTTCCCGTGAAATCACCGAAGTTATGCGCTGTCGGGCGTGGTCTGCACTTGGATGGGTGACCATCGAGCCGCCATGCGCTGTTGCCATTTTTCGGTGTGCACTCAGCCTTGTGATGCCAATTGAGGAGCTACTCGACCGAATAGTAGCGGCTCCGGTCTAAGAAAACCATCATAACGATTGGGAGAGCGGTGTGCTGACCACACGTCCCTCCTATCCGCATCCTCAACTGAGGATGATACGGTGGTCGGATGGTCCCGATGGGCCACTTGCGGCCTGAAGACGGAGTGGTTTAATAACGAGCTTCTAAAGTGATACATGGATAAGTGAACACGGAGTCCTCGTAGCCAGACTGAATGCCATAATCTCTAAATCCACAAAAAGTGATGGAAAATATATCTATTCAAAAAAGCAAATAAAAATTCTCTTTGCACCTTCCTGAGAGACGATCTCCATTCCTTTGAAATTAACAACGTAAGTGTAGACCAGGCGTGGCTTGGATTCAAAGAAACAGTGTCCACAGAAACTGAAAGATCTATACCAGACAAATTAACAAAAGACGGAGTCAGGTACGCGTCGGTCAGCGACTCTCGAGCCGAGTCCTACAACTTCCGAGTCACCGCCCTCCGTATGACGGAAGCCAGGCTGGTAATGAGGAAGAACTGCAGGTCGACCCAATGCCAATTACGACAGACTGCGTCGCCTTCACTCCAGGCAAGTCGATATGACACACTAACTTCGAGCCTTCCCCAAATTTCAGCGCATGGAAGCAGTATTTAACTACCAGCACCTCATCTTTCAACCAGCTAGTCAGTGACTCCCAGTCCATGTCCGTCTGCGCCGCCACCGGGCCGCTAAGAAGGGACCTCTGCATGTCTGCCAACCCCGGGAAGCCAGCACTGAACCAGCCGCCGTCTCCTCGATGTTATGCACTAAGTGCGGTTGGGCAGGATAACTTGGATACAGGGGTCCGTAGCTGACTACTGGGCCTTTCTTTAAGATTCCACTTACATCACTTATTGAATGTTAACAACTTCCGTACATTGCCACTAGGACAATGTAACTTGAGGGAAAAACAAGCTAATTAGCCATAAATTCTTATGTCAGAAATATTAACTACAGTAACGAAATTTTTAGTTCAATCAAAAATCTTTAAGACAGTTGCAAACAGTATTATTTCAGACTTAAAGGGATGGAATCTAACTAACAGCTTTAATAACAGTTGACAATAATATACTCTGGTGTCCAAAATTAAAGCAACAAACTGCTTTTTACCCGTCCTGTGTCTAATTCACGATGTAATCATAAAAACTGCCAACAGATCTCCGGACGATCGTGATTTGCATGGAAGATGGCACTCCGATCAACGGACAACCAGGCCAGCAAAGACGTCAGGGCCGGCCGTGGTGGCCAAGCGGTTAAAGGCGCTACAGTCTGGAACCGCGCGACCGCTACGGTCGCAGGTTCGAATCCTGCCTCGGGCATGGATGTGTGTGATGTCCTTAGGTTAGTTAGGTTTAATTAGTTCTAAGTTCTAGGCGACTGATGACCTTAGAAGTTTAGTCGCATAGTGCTCAGAGCCAAAGACGTCAGGGCACCTATCAAGCGCGGTGGTGTTTCCAGGATAGTCCCACATCACCCTGTACACAGTCACAGACAGTACATTATGGAACAGAGAAGGCTCCTATGCATTCTCTGCTGTGGAGGGCAATAGGTAGAATGGAAGCAGGATAATCGCAAACTGATGTGGCCCGATGGCTTAATGTGAATCGATCTGTTGCATCTCGGATGAGACGCCAATTTATGGACACGGAAACGGTATCCCGGAGACCAGGGCAGGGCCGACCACGTGTGACATCAGAAAGAGTGGGCCGTTATTTGGCTGCAAAAGCACGACGGTGCCGTCTTGTGATGCACTGCAACTGGCATCTGATCTCGCAGCATCTCCTGGACGTGTTGTATCGAGGCAAACGGTGTAAAAAAGTCTTCAGCAGAGTGGCCTTTATTGTAGGAGATCTGCTGTCTGTTTACCTCTGGCGTATCTTCACAGAAGTGAACTTCTGGAGTGGAGCCGTCAACGTGCCAACTCGAGGGTCGAACGGTCGGCTGATGTTCCTTTCACAGATAAGACCAGATGCAGTATGGAGAGTGATTCTCGGCGCAGTCGCAGCTGGAGGGCACGTGCAGCACTATTTCGTGACCCAAAGATTGTAGGAAAGAGGACGATATCGAGGAGGATCCCTAATGATGTGGGCAGGGTTGAACACCTGCTCATGAAATTCAACGGGTGAATCAGCAGGATTTAATTGCTGTCAGGAGATCTTGGGATCTCATGCGTGGTTGTAGCGAGATGTTCTGGGCCCAGACTTCACATTGATGGACGATAATTCTCGTCCTCATATAACACTGGTGATTGATGTTATTTATTTATTTATTTGTTACTTTTTATTTATTTTTGGAATCTGCAGGTACTGCACACATGGCGTGGCCTGCTCTATCTCTCTATCTCGCCATTTGAATCCTGTAGAGCATGTCTCGGTGCACTAGGAAGACGGGTTGCATCACGTCAGCATCAGCTACCGCTCTTAACGACATGTGAGCAGCTCTCCAGGAAGAATGGGCGTTATTGCCCCAACATGAGATTTATGACTGCATTCACAGCACGTCCCGTCGTTGTCGTGCATGTATTGGTGCCAGAGGTGGTCACACTCCATACTAAGCATACTAACCAGTTGTCAGAATGTGAGTGCAAACTCGTTAAGTTGGAAATAAACGAAGAACTTTTGGTCCACCATTACGCATGTTGCAGTTGATTACGTTCAGTGTTATTTACATTGTTTCTACTTTATTACGTTTCTCTGCCTCGTGATGACTCGGTGTTGTGTGCAGTCCTTAGGTTAGTTAGGTTTACGTAGTTCTAAGTTCTAGGGGACTGTTGACCGTAGATGTTAAGTCTCATAGTGCTCAGAGCCATTTGAACCATTTTTTTTACATTATTACCACCTGTTTATACTATTTTGTGGCAAAATAAACGTCATCTTACAAAATTTCCGTTTATGACTTTAATTTTGTACATCAGTGTAATAGGTTTCTAATTTAAGATCCTTAATGCAACAGATAACGCAATAAAAATTTTTAAAATTCAAAAGGCAAGTAAATTCTCTGAAAATGTTAAAGCACGAATGAGAATTTAATCATGACACTCCCCAAATTGTTCAGATACATCATCAGAGATCTGGCCAACAGAACTTTGCTGTAACATTCTTCAAGAAAAACGTAGAAGCGGCAGTTCCTCGTGATGGTGGCGTACCAGGCGGTAGCCAACTTTCGTAGCCAGCTCGCAAATATAACTGAGCCACACTCTGCGCAAGGGTACCTTAAGATACACAACATACAATTCAACCACTAAAACCAAAAATAAATAAAAAAACAATAAGCTTACTTACCATGATAACGCAACCGTACACGCCAAAACCTTCCTCTACTGTGTGTCACGAGAAATTGCACATAGATACCCAACATAATTTAGTTTTCACAGATACAAAAGTTAATAGTGCACAGTTTAATACTGAATCAAATGATGGGCACAACAATTAGCATAACGATCATAAAACAGGCAACCAATCAATGGAGCAGAAGCTACGGGACGTAAGCTGAATTTTTACTTTCCTTTTAAGGATGTAATTTGAGTGACACCACAGCCGACCGTACATCCTACGCAAATGTTGTAGACACAGTCTACACAGTGACACCTGAACTCGTCTACGTTAAAAGCCAAAGTCACAACCGGAAGCAATGCTGTATTTTCAGGAAACAGACATACCAGGTAGATACGCACCAGTTACATACAACAAGACGGTCATTAGGCTTGATACGATGATCAAGTCCACGCATCGCCCTTTCCCGCTCAGGCTCGGATAGCTGTGTCCTACGGCGTTCGTCCTCGTTTACGGGGCAGTAGCTGGGGGGTGGGGGGTCCTCGGGCTCGCGCCTCCATGGCCAGGGAAGATCACGTGCGGTGTCCAAGTCGGCCGTCACATACCTGCCTCGAAAATGCTTCGTTCAGCCTGCTGCTATCAGAAGCGCATCCATACCATTCGTTGCACGCCCCCATTAAAAGTCAAACCTCGGGTGAAGAAGGGGGATGGTCTTAGTCTCTCCTTACGCCTGTAGCTCCATCTCAGTATTGCCCAATTTATGCTGGCTGAGATGAATTCGGATATTCCTGTGTATTTTCAAATTTTGGACCCAGAATCTGATGGTAACCGGAACCTTAACTACCCTACAAGCACCAAACGTTGGTGACACTTTCCCTGTGATTCCATGGACACTCTTGCTCTCATTCCTCATATTTCTTACATATACTATGTCGCTCACCGCTGCTGACACTGCATGTCATCCCTCTTTATATCTCTGGGCTTGTCGCTGACGAATAAGCACAAGTTTTCTCCTTGCGACCTCCCGTTTGGATTTCAGTTCCTCGAGGATGACCCTCTTTGCCAACAGATCGCTTACAGACCAGATATTGCTTAAGGAAGAGTTAACAGGTAATGATAACATGATAGTAAACAGGAGTAGTGTTGTGTGGCTGATACATAGTGTTAAACGCAAGACTGAGCCAACTGAGATGGCTTTCCCACCTTTCTTGCAATCCTGAATTGTAGATTTTGAGGGCTAGTTTGAAGTTTCCATTTATATGCTCGGGGAATGGTGGTTAGAGTGGTGGTGGTAGTAGCGTTACAAGTAACTTGTATAATGCCATTGTTGAAACGAAATTTCCGAAACTCACATGACATAGACTCGGCTGCATTATCATTAAGAAATGACCTTGGGGGTCCGAAGCTAGTGAGGGTGTTGAATGCTCAGAGCGCTGGTAACTTCCCTGCTTGGGATGACCCACAAAAATCTAGTAAACGCGTCAGTGTCGACAAAAACAAGGCGATTTCCCCTCTGGGTATGAGGTAAGGGTCCTATACATTCTCCAAAGCACTTGACGTAGGGTGGGGATCCCTTATCCCAAAACGCTCATCTTAGCACCAGTATCCAGCTATGCTAATCTACACTCTTGACACCTCCTAACGAGTCTGTGCGTCTCCGCTTCCATAGCTATCCACGTTAGATGCCTGCGGATTTTTTCCCCAGTTTTCTTGGCCCAAAGTGCCCATCGCACAAGGATCGACGGAAATAACTGATGGTTGCTCGTACCAAGCTCTTAGGAAGACAGTTCTTCAGCCTCCCATTATATTGGCTGTGGTAGCATAACACACCCTTTTCCAAGGAATAACGTCTTATTGGTTGCCCCTGTTCCATCTGCTTTTGGATAATCCCCAAGTCATTTCTCCTTTCATGTTCAAGATCATTAAATAATATGGGAATCTCCGTCAAGACGGGGGCGGCCATCTGGAACCCTGGCGCCTCTCCTTTATCTGTAGAATCTGTCATCCCCTGTTCTACTTCCGCCATGTCTCGCTGTTCCTCACTGAGCATGCTACTAAGTGCATCTGGTACCTAATTTCGTGCTCACCTTAATTGTAATACATCAAATTCTAAGGCGGAAAAACTCACAGTCTAGCACGCTATTTGGCCGGTTTAGCGTTGCCTAGCCAATACCCAACTCAAGGCCTGATTGTCAGTTTCGAATTGTAATCATAATGTAGTGTGACTAGGACCTCCCGTCGCGGAGACCGTTCGCCTGTTGCAAGTCTTTCGATGTGATGCCACTTCGGCGACTTGCGCGTCAATGGGGATGAAATGATGATGATTAGCACAATACAACACCCAGTCCTTGAGCGGAGAAAATTTGCTACCCCGGCCCTTAGGATTGACATTCTGCCACGCTGACCACTCAGCTACCGGGGGTTGACAGTTTCGAATTTGAAGCGTGTAATATAGAACTGGAATTTTGTAGCTTAAACAATACTGTCAGAGACTCAAGCTCATAAATAAAGTGGAATCTGGGGCGGACAGTGCCCTTGAAGTATATGCCACAACACGACGTTCTCCCTACTGCTCTTGGATCAAGAATGCCGCTATTCTGGAGGTGGAGGCGTCGGTCTGCACCACGAATGGACCCTTGAAATCGGGAATCCCCAGCACCGGTGCATTACTGACCACACTCTTCAATGCATCAAAAGCTGCTTCCTGGACGTCGCACCACTTTAACCTCCCTCGCTGTAGTTGATTTAGAGGTGCAACAAGCTTGGCAAAATTAGGCACGAATTTTCTAAAAAAAATATACCATGCCTACAAACCTATTTATGTCATTCTTATGACAGGGCACTAGGAACTAACAAACAGCGTGGGTTCACGTCTGGTCCATGGCTACCCCTTCAGCAGGTACAATGTGCCCCAACAATAAAATTTTTGAGTGGGGTGGCGCGACCTTAGTGAGTTAACTGTTAAACCAGGTTCTCTTACCCACCCTGAAACTTGCATGAGATGCTCAAGATGCTCTTCAGAGTTCGTGCTGTAGATAATACGTCGTCCACATGGCTGCAAATGCACTTGAACTTCAAGTCACCAGCACAGAATCCAGGAGCCAAGACAAGACAAGCCGCACCAATAGATAGCCTAAATGAGACTCTAATGAACGTGAACAGATTGTAATCCATACAAAAGGTGGCCAGTGGCTTGAACTTTCGACAAGTGGTATATTGCTAGTAAGCCCGGTACGAGTCAACACGGTGAAGATGCGTACACTGGCGAATCAGGTAAAAAACTTGCGCAGTTCAGGCAGAGGAACCGTTTCCAAATCCACCTTTTGGATAAACACTCAATAATCAAAAAGTGGTCTAAATTCCACACTGTTGAGTTTCAGCACAGGGAGGATGGACGCTGCATGGGGAGAAACGGATGGTCTTATCATACCTTCTTCGAGAAACTGGTCAACACCTTCCTGAGCTCTGTAATTTCAGAGGGCGAGAGACAATGAGGAGCCTACGCCATCAGCACTTGATCTGTTAACTTACACACTAAATTTTATCAGTAACCCCCAACCTATCTGTCAAATTTCCAGGAAACTGTTCCAGTAATCCCAAAAGTTGAACACGTTCAGGTTCATCCAAATGCCCTTCATCTGATGATAGAAAACTACTGCACACACACACGATTACCTTACAAATGTCAACATTCTTTTCAGGATAAAAATTAAAATGCGATACTTTTTACCATTAATCCAGCACACAGCTGCGCTGATCACAAAAATCACATCCTAACAATAGCTTCACGGTGAGTCCTTTGACTACCAAAACACTTAATGACCAAGCGTAATTGCTAATCAGGAGTTTGCAGCGAGGTTGATCTACAAGTTCCAGTAGTGGACCCGAAACGGACTGTAACTCATGCAATCAAGCAGTTTATTTATGATCGCAGTACCACACATGCTTAGTTAATGATAGGCTACTGCCAGAGTCAACGAGATCACAGATCAGCTCCGCCCAGAGACCAGTATATAGGAATGGCGCAGTAACTTCACACCCCCAAGCCGGCCACTGGTGTCAACTGTCCGCTCGCCACTTGTTCGGCGTCTTACATTCCTTAACTAAGTTCAAAATGGTTCAAATGGCTCTGAGCACTATGGGAATTAACTGCTGTGATCATCAGTCCCCTAGAACTTAGAACTACTTAAACCTAACTAACCTGACCGTAGCGGTCGCGCGGTTTCAGACTGAAGCGCCTAGAACCGCTCCCCGTATCTCATTTCTTCAATACTCACTACCACCTTGTCTAGATCGGTAAATGATTGTGACGTTTTCACGGACAGCACCAGTCACATGCTTTGCAGCTTCATTCCTTCTAAAATATTCAATATAATATCTGCCCCCTACAAACTACAAAAATACTTATCCATCAAATCCTTACACAAATATGTGCCTAAATACCCTAAAATCTTCTCGCAGAAAGTAGTGAGCGAGCAATAATTCTGTGGAACTTCCGCCAATAACCAGTTCAAACGTCTTTCCACTAAAGGCAATATAACTTGCCTCACGACTGTGTGCCGAATGTGTAAGTTATTGGCCTTGTTTTCCTAACTTATCATCAACCACGAAACTTCTATAATTTGGCGAACGTCATAAATTCCCAGGATACAAATAACTTTAATAATAGGAACAAGAGGGTTCGGAAGCTTGCAAAACTGTTTCCACATATACTTCCTTTGCACACTAAACTTCTGCTGATCATCTACATTCCGAAGTTCACCTGCTACTTGAGAAACGAAATGCGTTGCTTTATTAACAAAAGTACATCCTGCAAAGACTTTCTATCAAGTGTGAAATTAGGATCTTTATTGATAGCACACACACCAGCAATCCTATTGCCCGCATGATTTGGCACAGTATGCGACATTTGAGCACATAATGGGGATGTGCCTTCTATCAACGTAGTACTTTCCTGAAGCACAAACAAGTACGACGTGCAGGACGGATAGTACTTAGCTTACGAACGATCCCCTGGTGATGTTTAATGCCCTGTCCAATGAGCCCCGCAGTCACTGGCATACGTTCATCATGCTGTCTGCTCCAACTCGAGGCGGACACAGTGTTCATATAACAGGTGGTTCTTTCTCAAGAGTTGTACCCCTAGTTCTCTTCGCATTCCCATGGTCAACAAATGCTTAGACACACGAGAAGTTATAACAGCAAATTTATAAAGACACATACCGCACCCCAAAAGAAAAAGATGGTTGTAATTGTTCAGTGTCTAGGTACACATCATGCCTCAAACATGCTTACTGCTACCATTCCTTAAGTAAGTGCGGTTCAGCAGGATAGCTTACAAACAGCGATCCATAGGTGAAAAGCCACTGGGCCTTTTTTCAACATTTCACTTACTCCACTTATTAAATGTTAAATACTGGTATCCATTGGTTCTTGAACAACATAACTTCAGACAAAAAGCAGTTATTTGAGCAGAAATCTTTATGGCAGGATTGATAATTGCAGTATCGAAAATTTTAGTTCAATTTGAAATTTTTAAAGCATTTTCAAATTAAATTATTTTAAATTTGAAGGTATGGAAATTAACTATCATCCATAGAAATAGTTGACAGTAATATAACAGATTTTAAATTCAAGGTAAGTGGATTAACTAAAATCGTTAACACAACACATAACTGGAATAAAAAATTTTAAATTTCAAAAGGCAAGCAAATTTTCGGAAATCGCTAAAACACAACTGACAACTTAATTATGGCACTCCCCTAAATATTAAGATACAACTTCAGTGATGTGGTCAGACCAAATTGTATTGGAACAAACGTAGCGGCGGCAATTCCCAATGACGTTGGCGTAATAAGCCAGCACACGAGTAAAAAATGCTCCCTGAGCCACACCTTGCGTCGGGACGCTTTACGATACACAACGTAAAATTCAGCCCTTATGACAGAAAAAAAACACCATAAGCCTACTTGACCCCCATGAACCATAGACCTTCCCGTTGGTGGGAAGGCTTGCGTGCTTTAGCGATACACATAACTGTACCGTAGGTGCAACCACAACGGAGGGGTATCTGTTGAAAGGCCAGACAAACGTGTGGTTCCTGAAGACGGGCAGCAGCCTGCCGGTAGTTGCAGGGGCAACAGTCTTTATGATTGACGGAACTGGCCTTGTAACATCAATCAAAAGCTCATTGCTGTGCTGGTACTGCGAACGGCTGCAAGCAAGGGGAAACTACAGCCGTCATCATTCCTGAAGGCATGCAGCTTCACTGTGTAGTTAAATGATGATGGCGTCCTCTTGGGCAAAATATTCCGGAGATAAAATAGTCGCCCATTCGGATCTCCGACGGGGTCTACTCAGGAGGACGTTGTTATGAGGAAAAATAAAAATGGAGTTCTAGGAATCAGAGCATGGAATGTCAGATCTCTTCATCGGGCTGATAGGTTAGGACATTTAAAAAGCGAAATGGATAAGTTAAGTTTAAACATAAGGGCAATTAATTAAATTCGGTGGCAGGAGAAACAGAACTTCTGTTAAGATAAATACAGGGTTATAAATACAAAATAAAATTGGGTAATGCAGGAGTAGGTTTAATAATGAATAAAAAAAATAGGAACCCGGATAAGCTTCTACGAACAGCACTGTGAACGTGTAATTGTAGCCAGGATAGACACGAAGCCAACGCCTACCATAGTAGTAAAGGTTTATATGCCAACTAGCTCTGCAGATGATGAAGAGAGTGAAGAAATGTATGATGAGATAAAATAAATTATTCAGACAGTTATGGGATACGAAAATTTAATGGTCATGGGGGTGAATATGGACTGCGGGTAAGGAAAAAGAAGAAGAGCCAAGTAGAACTTTGCATGGAACATAACTTAATTATCGCTAACACTTGGTTTAAGAATCATCAAAGAAGGCTCTATATGTGAAAGAGACCTGAAGACATCGAAAGGTTTCAAATTGATTATATAATGGTAAGACAGAGATTTAGGAACCAGATTTTAGATTGTAGACATTTACAGGGGCAGATGTGAACTCTGACACCAATTTATTGACTATGAATTGGCTATGGACTAAAACTGAAGAAACTGAAAAATATGTGACGTGGATAAACTGAAACAACCAGTGGTTGTAGAAAATTTCAGAGAAAGCATTAGGGAACAATTGACAAGAGCAGGAGAAAGGAATACAATACAAGTAGAATGGGTAGATTTGAGAAACGAAATAGTGAAAACAGCAGAGGATCAAGCAGGTAAAAAGATTAGGGCTACTAGAAATCCTTGGGTTACACAAGAGGTTTTGAATTTCATTTATGAAAGGACAAAATATATAAATGTAGTACATGAAGCAGGCGAAACGTCTCGAAAATGAGATCGAGAGGAGGTGCAAAACGGATAAAAGGGAATGGCTAGAAGACAAATGTAACGATGTAGAAGCATGTAACGCTAGAGATAAGATAGATGACGCCTAGAGGAAAATTAAAGAGACCTATAGAGAAAAGAGAACCACCTGGATGAATATCAAGAGCTCAGGTGGAAAACCAGTCCTAAGCGAGAAAGGAAAGCAGAAAGTTGGAAGGGCGATGTACAGTACTTGAGGGCAATTTTATAGAAATCTAAGAGGATGTAGCTAAGGAGGGAGATATGATACTACTTGAAGAATTCGACAGAGCACTGAAAGACCTAAGTCGAAACAAGGCCCCGGGAGTGGACAACATTCCATTAGAACTACGATAGCCTTGACAGAGGCAGACATGACCAAGCTCTATGAGACAGGCGAAATACCCTCAAACTTCAAGAAGCATATAATAATTCCAATTCCAAAGAAAGCAGGTGCTGACTGGTGTGAAAATTACAGAACTATCAGTTAACTAAGTTACAGCTGGAAGATATTAACACGAATTCTAAGAAACGAATAGAAAAACTGGTAGAAGACCACATCGGGGGAGATCAGTTGGGATTCCGTAGAAATTTAGGAACATGCAAGGCAATACTGAACCTACTACTTACCTTATAAGGTAGGTTAAGGCAAGGCAAACCTACGTTTATACCATATGTAGACTTAGAGAAAGCTTTTAAAATAGTGACTGAAACATTTCCTTTCAAATTCTGAACGTGGCAGGGATAAAATATTGGAAGCAAAAGGCTATTTAAAATTAACATAGAAACCAGACGGCAGTTATGAGAGACGAGGGACACGAAAGGGAAGCAGTGGTTGCGAAGGGAGTGAAAAAGGCTGTAGCCTATCCCCGATGTTATTCAATCTATATAGTGAGCATGCAGCAAAGGAAAAAAAAAGAAAAATTGGGAGTAGGAATTAAAATCCTGGGAGAAGAAATAGAAACCTTGAGGTTCGTCGATGACATTGTACTTCTGTTAAGGGCAGCAAAGGGCGTGAAAGAACAGTTGAATGGAATGGACAGTGTGTTGAAAGGAGGATATAAGAGGAACATCAACAAAAGCAAAACGAAGATAATGGACTTGAGTCGACTTAAATTTGGTTATGCAGAGGCAATTAAAACAGGAAATGAGACGCTTAATGTAGTAGTTGTGTCTTGCTATTTGGACAGCTAAATAACTAATGATTGTCAAAGTAGAGTAGATATAAAATGTAGACTGGTTATGGCAAGGAAAGCATTTCTGAAGAAGAATGTACAGATTTAAATGTCAGGAAGTATCTTCTTAAAGTATTTCTCTGGAGTGCAGACATGTATGGAAGTGAAACATGGACGATAAACAGTTTTGACAACAAGAGAATAGAAGTTTTGAAATGTAGTGCTACAGAAGAATGCTTAAGATTAGATGAATAGATTATATAACTCTTGAGAAGGTACTGAACAGAACTGGGGAGAAGAGGGATTTGTGGCACAGCTTGACTAGAAGAAAGGATCGGTTGGTAGGACACGTTGTATTGGTATGTAAGAAAAGCACTGACAAAAAACATTAGCGCGACCGCTGTAATCGTCAGAAAAAGATGTATTTTACTATGACGGAAGGCGGTAGCAAATGAGGGTAACCTCATTCAATTTTTTTTTGTCAATTAATGGAGAGACTCTGTCTTTAGTTCTCGTGGCGAGAAGATGTTTTTCTTGTAATTCAGTGTGTTGTCTTAATAAAAATCCTATGAGAATACGAAATCTTAGGGTTCGTTTTTGTGCAAAACCATGAGAGTTTTCCTTTCTTCCGCGCATCATCTCAATGTCAGCGGCCTGCATTGGAAGAAGAAGCCCGATCAAGGACTAATGTTAAACACAGAGTCAAGAGATAAATGCTCATGGGGGAAGAAGGCGAATATAACCAAGGACACCAGATCTAAGTTCACGACATCACTGGCTCACAATTTACGATTCTTGTGGATTAAAGGAAAAGACAATTTATTCCCTGCAAAAACTCATAAAAACCAACTATGCCATTGGTATACAAGCAATTTGTTTAATTTTCTATATATCTGCACAACTTTCTGAGGTATCAAGGGATCACATATTTAGTAGTGGAGGGAAGCGTGGAGAGTGAAAATTGTAGAGGGTGGCCAAGAGACAAATTCACTAATACACTAAGCAGATTCAGATGGATGTAGGTTGCAGCAGTTACTCGGAGATGAAGAGGCTTGGACAGGATATGGTAGCATGGAGATCTGCAAGAAACCAGTCTTCGGAATGAAGACCACAACAAGAACATACATTTACCCACGCTTACCTGTCATGATCAAGCAATAGCACTCACTGATATCTTCCTCTACTGTGCCTCACATGGAACACAAATACCCAACATGATTTAATTTTAACAGATGCGAAAGGTAATAGTGCACCGATCATTACTGAAGGAAATCTTATGCATCAAAACTTCCTCTGACTTTCCTCACAAGAACAGGCACATAAATAACAAAACTGAGTTAGTTTAAGCAACTGTAGAAAAATAATAGTGCCCAGTTCAATACTGAATCAAATGATGGGCGCAATAACTGGCCTACCGATCATAAAAAGGCACTCAATCAGAGGAGTAGAGCCTTACAAACGCAAGATGAATTTTTGCTTTCCTTTGAAGGATTTAACTTGAATGACATTACAACCGACCGCATATCCTACACAAATGTTGTTCTAGAGCCAGTCTAACAACACGACTTGAATTCGTCTCTGCTAACAGTCACAGTTACAGACGGAGACAACGCTGTTTTTGCAGGAAACAGACTTACCCGGCAGATGCTCACCAATTGCAGATGAGAAAGGCGACCGCTGGGATCACGGCCCACGGCTTGATGCAATCATCAAGCCCTGTACATCTCCCTTCCGTGCTCAGCTCGGGTGTTAGTGTTCTGTGACTTACGTCCGGGTTCACGGCAACAACAGCTGTGCAACTCCTCGGCAGGTGCCTCTGGCACGCGCCGCCCTGTCCCAGGGAAGATCACGTCCGGCGTCCATGCTGGCCATCACACACCAGCCTCCCGCTTGTTCTGTATCGTCTGCTGCTGTCAGAACCCCCATTTCAGGGTTGCGCACAGCATAAGAGGCGCATCCATAACATCGCGCGCGCCTTTTCGTGACGATAGGCTGTCCAAAGAGCCTCGGCGATGCTGGCAATTGATAAACCTAAATGGGACATAACGGTCGGGATCGCTGCACATCGACAGAGAGCAGGTCGTTGGGTAAGACAGTGACCTTCCGCTACACCTGCTGACGTCACCCGATGGCTGCTCCGAGGCGCGGGTTAATCTCTTACCACATTTAAAGCTGTTTATGCATTAAAACTTCATCATTAGGCATTACATTTTATTATTTACTTACTACTAACTCTATTCTAAGTACAGACTGCTGACAGTGTCCACATATACTACTGAAAGCACATTGAAAATAATATTATTCTACTACGGACAGCTCAGTAGAAACGACGTCTTAAATATTTAGATGCGTGAAGAACTAGCTTCTAACTTAAAATGGAGCGCAAGGTATCCATTTTATACTCAGCCAGTTTTTCATAATGAGAGTTCTTTTTACGTCTTCCAACAAACCTTAAGCGTAATTCCGAATCTTCCCTACATTATTCTCGTTTACATGCTTAAAGGCAAATAGTTAAAGGATTAACTACTTCTACATCTACATCTACATGACTAATCTGAAATTCACATTTAAGTGCTTGGCAGAGGGTTCGTCGAACCACAATCATACTATCTCTCTACCACTCCACTCCCGAACAGCGCGCGGGAAAAACGAACACCTAAACCTTTCTGTTCGAGCTCTGATTTCTCTTATTTTATTTTGATGATCATTCCTACCTATGTAGGTTGGGCTCAACAAAATATTTTCGCATTCGGAAGAGAAAGTTGGTTACTGTAATTTCCTAAATAGATCTCGCCGCGACGAAAAACGTCTTTGCTGTAATGACTTCCATCCCAATTCGCGTATCATATCTGCCACACTCTCTCCCCTACTACGTGATAATACAAAACGAGTTGCCCTTTTTTGCACCCTTTCGATGTCCTCCGTCAATCCCACCTGGTAAGGATCCCACACCGCGCAGCAATATTCTAACAGAGGACGAACGAGTGTGGTGTAACCCGTCTCTTTAGTGGAATTGTTGCATCTTCTAAGTGTCCTGCCAATGAAACGCAACCTTTGGCTCGCCTTCCCCACAATATTATCTATGTGGTCTATCCAACTGAAGTTGTTCGTAATTTTAACACCCAGGTACTTAGTTGAATTGACAGCCTTGAGAATTGTACTATTTCTCAAGTAATCGAATTCCACCGGATTTTGGAACTCATGTGGATCACCTCACACTTTTCGTTATTTAGCGTCAACTGCCACCTGCCACACCATACAGCAATCTTTTCTAAATCGCTTTGCAACTGATACTGGTCTTCGGATGACCTTACTAGACGTTAAATTACAGCATCATCTGCGAACAACCTAAGAGAACTGCTCAGATTGTCACCCAGGTCATTTATATAGATCAGGAACAGCAGAGGTCCCACGACGCTTCCCTGGGGAACACCTGATATCACTTCAGTTTTAATCGATGATTTGCCGTCTATTACTACGAACTGCGACCTTCCTGACAGGAAATCACGAGTCCAGTCGCACAACTGAGACGATACCCCATAGGCCCGCAGCTTGATTAGAAGTCGCTTGTGAGAAACGGTGTCAAAAGCTTTCCGGAAATATAGAAATACGGAATCAACTTGAGATCCCCTGTCGATAGCGGCCATTACTTCGTGCGAATAAAGAGCTAGCTGAGTTGCACAAGAACGATGTTTTCTGAAACCATGCTGATTACGTATCAATAGATAGTTCCCTTCGAGGTGATTCATAATGTTTGAATACAATATATGCTCCTAAACCCTACTGCAAACCGACGTCAATGATATAGGTCTGTAGTTAGATGGATTACTCCTACTACCCTTCTTAAACACTGGTGCGACCTGCGCAATTTTCCAATCTGTAGGTACAGATCTATCGGTGAGCGAGCGGTTGTATATGAGTGCTAAGTAGGGAGCTATTGTATCAGCGTAATCTGAAAGAAACCTAATCGGTATACAATCTGGACCTGAAGACTTGCCCGTATCAAGCGATTTGAGTTGCTTCGCAACCCCTAAGGTATCTACTTCTAAGAAACTCATGCTAGCAGCTGTTCGTGTTTCAAATTCTGGAATATTCCATTCATCTTCCCTGGTGAAGGAATTTCGGAAAACTGCGTTCAATAACTCCGCTTTAGCGGCACAGTCGTCGGTAACAGTACCATCGGCACTGCGCAGCGATGGTATTGACTGCGTCTTGCCGCTTGTGTACTTTACATACGACCAGAATTTCTTCGGATTTTCTACCAAATTTCGAGACAATGTTTCGTTGTGGAACCTATTAAAGGCATCTCGCATTGAAGTCCGTGCCAAATTTCGCGCGTCTGTAAATTTTAGCCAATCTTCGGGATTTCGCGTTCTTCTGAACTTCGCATGCTTTTTCCTTTGCCTCTGCAACAGAGTTCGGACCTGTTTTGTGTACCACGGGGGATCAGTTCTATCTCATACCAATTTATGAGGTATGAATCTCTCAATTGCTGTTGCTACTATATCTTTGAATTTGAGCCACATCTCGTCTACATTTGCAAAGTCAGTTCGGAAGGAATGGAGATTGGCTCTTAGGAAGGCTTCTAGTGACACTTTATCCGCTTTTTTAAATAAAATTATTTTGCGCTTGTTTCTGGTGGATTTGGAAGAAACGGTATTGAGCCTAGCTACAACGACCTTGTGATCACTAATCCCTGTATCAGTCCTGATGCCCTCTATCAGCTCTGGATTGTTTGTGGCTAAGAGGTCAAGTGTGTTTTTGTAACCATTTACAATTCGCGTGGGTTCGTGGACTAACTGCTCGAAATAATTTTCGGAGAAAGCATTTAGGACAATCTCTGAAGAAGTTTTCTGCCTACCACCGGTTTTGAACAAGTATGTTTGCCAACATATCGAGGGAAGGTTGAAGTCCCCACCAACTATAACCGTATGAGTGGGGTATTTACTTGTGAAGTAATCAAACGTTTGAAGCTGTTTTATGTACGGGAATTAGATTGTTTAAGGCATCAGATATTTTTTGGTTCATTATAATATGACTGAAAGAGGCTGAAAACTGGACCTCTGTGTTTTCATTGCCTTTCTTCTATGTTGTAACAGTTTCTTCTGTACTTGTCATATAAAAATGACGATTTTTGTTTCTCCAATTATATGTGACGATAAAATTGTTTACGTAATGTTCATGAACATTTATCTCAGCTACTGATCCACCTTCCGTAAGAAACATGCAAATATCTATAGACCTCTATTCATCTTCTAACGTAGGGAACGTGTATTCGTGCTGAGCAGTCGCAATGACTTGTGTGAAAGTGATTTCTACGATGTAAAATGGACTTACAAGCTACCTTACAACAATTATTTCCCGTATTGGACTAGAATACCTTTCACACACACACACCTATATATATATATATATGAACAAAAGCACACATACTCGCAACCTATCGTCAGTGCAAAATTCCCGCCAAGAACACCCAGAACGAGATGGCGAAACAAGTGAACATCACATAAACTGTGAAACAGTGTGTGTAAGCTCAAAAACAAACACCCCATAGAAGCACGAAAACGCGAGATCTACAAAAAGTAAGCACACATATTTACATACGTAGTTTGGCAACCCCTCTCCCCATTCAATATTTCCAAATTGTAATTACAGTCAGCATACATTTCAACATAGTTATCGAAAAATAGTACTGTAACTAGCCGGAGAGTGAAACAGCGAATTCTTGTTTACAAAACAATATAATATAAGGACAGTGGGCTATTTAAAAATGGAGAGAGGGAAACAGAGAGTGAGAGAGAGAGTGAGGGGGGGGGGGGGGGAGGGTGAGAGAGGAAGAAAAAGAGGGAGAGGACAAAATAACGATAACGTAAGGCTACGCCTATTATTTGGGAAATTACGCAACAAAACATTGTTAAATACTTTTAAAAGAAGATCACATGCTAGAAGGCTGTAATTGTCGTTTTATCCCAAATACCAGACAGACTAGTGAACAAGATTATATAATAAAGAGGTATCCACATTTCCCTACTAGATATTAAGAAGAAAACGCGGACAAAAGAAGAGGTTCTTAACACAAAATGGTTATTTTGGATGCGAGTTAGTTTAATTTTTCTTGTTAGGACGCAGGACATTTTAGTAATCTTTAAATTAGCTTGCCAAAACAGTCCCATGGCTTTTGAGAGTAGTACTTTTGCCACCGTGTTTTAGTTCCAGGTAGGACCGAGTTTGTTACTTTTATTACAAACGAGTCACTTCTTCCATCGGGTTTCGGCGTAAATTTTCATGAATATTTTTGTGGGCCGCAAGACAGGTTAACGATGTGAATTATTTTAGACATGGTGATATTACCTTGAAGAGTCTGCTTCTGCACTTGCACCAAATGCTTGAATGTTTGTGACTGAGTACACTAGCGGTTGTTAGTTTCCCCTGAAAATGTGAGCGTTGTTGAATAGGGATGTATATAAATCTTATGGAAAGTATTTCCCCTTAAGGAATTGTAATGTTAAAATGTTCATGTCAAATGTTTGTTGATGAGGAGGATAGCGATCCTCTTTCTGTTAATAAATGTCAATTCTCATTTAATTCAGTTGGCTGTGCTTCTTCAGTGTGCACACCTGCATTCCATTCCACCTCCTGTCTTCGTTAACCTCAATTACCGAATAAGAGAATTGTACTCTAAAGTGAATTTTACTCCCTGGTCGGTCGACCTGGAGTTAGTGCTGTACATTTTTGTAATAAAAATAAGAGAGAATTTTAATTAATGTATTATGTGACTCCGGAGAGCTTGGCACTTAGTGGAGATCAGAAAACGTGAGGCACTGCGTGTTCGAGATGAGAAGCAGATAGACTCTGAGAAGTCCATGTGATATGGCGAAAACTAGCCCCAAAGTATGTTCTCATCCCAACACTTACAAGTGAGCGACTTTTACTTTTTCCAAGCTTCTTATTTTTGTTACCAGCAGATTTCTTATTTTCCATACTAGTAGACCACTAATTAGAGACGGTGCTTGTGCACCGTCTATAATTACTGCGTCATGAACAGGACGTTAAATCTTAACTCTCCTCCTCTTTCTCCAAGCGATAATGCATGCAAAGTGCCATGCCTCTTCTATTCTTTCCTCTTAGAGGTTTTGAGACCACAGAGTCATATTATGATTTGCCAATTTATTTTAATTTAATTTTATGGTTGTCTGCTGTTTTTGACATCACAGTCGTCGGTGAACATGGTTTCTCTTTCTGACTTCGCGATCGTCTGCGTACATCTACCTCTGGCATGTACACTCTGCGAGCCATCTGACTGTGTAGCGGTGGGTACTTTTTGTACCACTATCCTAACGTCCCCTTTTGTTTTTCAATTGCGAAAGCCACATAGGAGGAATGATTGTTGGTAAATCTACATATTAGTTCCAATTTCTCTGATTTCTGTTGTCGTTTAGCGAGAAGTATGTGGGAGGAAGTATTATATTGGCTGACTCTTCCTGGAACGTACTCTCTCGGAATTTCAATAGCAAGCTCCTCCGTGATGCACAACGCCTCGCCCTTTCCGCCTGCCGCTGATGTTTGTCGAACATCTCCCAAGACTGATTGATCCCGCGACTGACCGTGCTGCTCATTACTGTATCTTGTGTATCTCTTCTACTAAACCAAGCTAATAATAACCCTAGATTGATGAACAATACTCAAAAACCTATCGAACAAGTGTTTCTAAGCCACTCCTGTGGCATATGAATTATATTTTCTTGAGATCCTTCCTAGGGACCTCTGTCTTATATAGTTTTATTTATTCATTCCACTTTAGGTCATTCCTGATGGTTACACGTAGGTATTCTACGACAGTTACGTTTGCAGCGATTAGTTACCTATAGTGTAACGAGTACAATAGCGGATTGTACAAGAGTGGATTTGCGACCAGTGTGTGTTACATTTATTTTCGTTCAGGGACAACTGCCAGTCCCTGTAAAAAATTATCAATGGTCTGCAGGTGCTCTTGCAGTTTCTGCAGTCATCTGACGTTGATAACTTCTTACATACAACCTCATTTGCAAACAGCCCCTTGGGAATTCCAGCATTATCCACTAGATCAATCATAAATCGTGTAAACAGCAACGATCCTCTTATACTTACTTCAGGTATTCCTAAATTAGCCTTTGCCTCTGAAGATTTTCCTCCGTTATGAATGGTGTATTGAGTTCCAGCTGCAAGGAAGTCCCGTATCCATTCGAACATTTTCTCCGCTACTAGGTAATCTCGTTTTTTTTCCCACTAAATCTTAGTGCTGAACTCAAGGAAAACAGCATGAAACCGAGCGCCTATGTCCACGGTGTTATGAATCGAATGGAGGAACATATGGTGCCGAGTTTCCTAAGATCCCTGTTTGCTAAATCCATGTTGATTTTTATCGAGGGGATTTTCATTCTCTGTCACAATTCTTGGGCACAAAGCAAGTTCCAAAATTCTACAATGGATTTTACGACGGTGGTATAGGCCTATAGTATAACCTTTCTTGAAAACTGGACTGACCTGCGTTTTTTGTCGGTGGTTAAATACCCCTAGTTGCCCCAGCGACCAAGGATAATTTACTACTGGAAGGGGTCAAGGTCTTTCCCTAATCTGTGTACGATCTTTATCTCATCAGGTACAGGTGCCTTCCCACAACAAAGCGACTGTAGTTCGTTTTCTGTTCCAGGAACACCTATCACAATTTCTACATGTCTGAGTTCTTGCACTGACTGATAGGGACGATCACCCTCAGTTTGTAGGTATTCTTAAATTTGTTATGTGTTATATTTTTATTGTATTTGAGTCACGTTCTCTCAGGTAGAGTTTCAATACGAAGACAGTATTTTTTCCTTACAATAGCGTGGGATGCATGTAAAAACCAAGATCGTATCTGACAGTGTACAACATCGAATCCATGGACTAGACTAAAGAATATCTCACCTTCCTATCTTGCTCTTTAAGGTTCAGCAATTTAAACATTACGAAAGAGTGTAAGAGGGTATCAATTATTAAGAACAACATACCACTCGTGGTCCACTGTACTTGCCGAGTTCATACGTAGATGGACCTGGCTCACAAATGCGCTTGAATTCAATGAAAGCTTAATAAATTATTGCACTCCAGCGTATTCATAGTGATCTACTATGGTATATATATCTCAATTATCCATGGAATTTCCAGTGGACTAGATGGCATGTCCCGCTCAATAACTACCGTCGTTAATTTAAGGAATTTTCCTTAATGTCTGTATGGTTCCACTATCTCTCGATTAACAACACGTTCTGTAACAATGCAAATTAAAACGTCATGATGCAACGATGTCAATTGCATCCCAAAGCTATTGAAAATGTTTTATAAGCTCTAAAAAAACTAAAGAACGATGCGCTCCGAAGCACTTGTCCAAATGGAAGGGAAATCAGCAGATGTGATGTACATCTACAGACAAACAAATGCTTACATCTTCAGAAAAACTGGACGATTACTTCAAGAGAAGGAGGTTGACTAATTTAGTTAATAAGACAATTTTCAGTAATTCAATAAGGCACTGACTCCAAGAGAATTGTCTTCAGTAACAAGTTCCGCTTAGAACTGATCCCCGATGATCAGTGAATACGTGTCTATAGGCACAAGTGGCAGCGTTCAGATACCTACCTCACTGTCATCCTCCACACGGCCCGAATGAGTGATGGTCTGGGGTGCCATTCCTTTTCACGTCAGGACCATTTAGGCTGTCATCCGCGGCCCCTTACTGCACTACTGCACGGATACGACATTTAATGCCCCTTTTGTTGTCCTCATGGGATGGCTTTCTGGGTTTATATTTCAGCAAGATAAAGGCCATCCCCATAATCACGGCGATAGTTTGTATTAATTACCTACGTGCTTGTTAAACCCTACCTTGGCCAGCGCGGTCACCGGATCTCTTCCCAACTGAGAACGCTTGGAGCATTATGGGCAGGGCCCTCCAACCACTTCGGGATTTCGACGATCTAACGTGTCAGATGGAGAGAGGGTAGAATTTGGTACTATGTCCCTCATGAGGACACGAACTCTGTCAATAAAACCTTAGCCGAATCACTGTTTTCATAACGGCCAGAGGTGGACCAATGCGTTATTGACTTTCTGAATTTCTGAAACTCTTTTTCTATAGTAAAGCATCAAATTTCTCTAAAACTGTGATCATTTACATCGCTCTCCCTTTCCTTAAGCATGCCTTTTTTATGTGTGTTACTTTATATTCGCTTAGATTGGAAAGACACTGTTAAACATCATAAGAGGAAAACAATAATATAGCTTTTGCGTTTTAACACCTAAAACAAAATACTAATACAACCCTGGAGCGGAAATTTCAAATTAAACTGGCGCTAGTGGATCAGAGAAGATGAGGCTCTGCTTAAGCCAAATGCCTAGGTGGTTTCTTTGAGCAGTAAATAATGGATTTCACTTCCTACCCTCTGTCATTCAAGCTTCTGCTCTGTCCTTACTGAGCTCTCGTGTACGGGTTCACTTGGCCTTCCCTCCCTTCCTTCCTTCCTTTGTCCTTTCCTTTCTACCTTCCTTTTTATACTTATTGAAGACAGGATATGGCAGTAGCTTACAGGATGATGTAGAAAATATCACGCAACAAGGAAATTACTGATTGTCATCCAAGCTCGCACAATACAATCGTTTCTACTAGTTAAAAATTGATCTTCCACAAATAAAAGAATATAATTGTATATCCTAACGGTTGAATATTTCATTTTTAGACAGGAAAGAAGCGACTTGAACTTACGCCACGTCAAAGTTATGTAAACATTGGACGATCGACATTCCTGCAAATGACTGTACACTCTTAATATTTGATCTCACCTGTTACGCCAAATAATCCTTTCGCCATTAGATATACGGTTTATTATCGTTTTCACATTTTTTTCTAACATTTACCCTCTATTGGCTTCGGATGTATAAATTATCGTACATCAAACAAAAACTCGAAACTTAATTTTACTTACGCCTGGGAAAATACATTGAGGAGGCAAAAGTCATGGGATGGCGATATGCACACATACAGATGGTGGCAGTATCGCTTACACAAGGTATAAATGGAGAACGCACTAGCGGAGCAATCATTTTTATGCGCTTCACGTGACGTGATTATGGCAGCACAATTAACAGAGGTGGAACGCGGAGTGACAGTTGGACCTAGACGCGTGGGACATTCAATTTCGGAAATGGAATACACGGGGCGTATACAATGTGTTACGGAGCAAGCTGGGATATTTTTACTTCCCCTGTTGTTTTGCCATCTGTCTCCTTAAAATTCATTTCTTCATGTCTAACTAATTAATATTAACATACGTCAGTATAATCTGCATTTAAAAAAAAATGAGAAAGGTTGGACCTCCAATTTAAGGAATAGAACACCAGATCTAATTTTGTGCTCAGTTTTATGTATGTAATTGATTTTCTAATTTATTTTCACTATGTCTAGTTAGTATCATTCATTATAGCACGAAATCAGTAATTGTTTTGTAACTTAATTCTATTGTTGACTTATAAAAAAATATACATTCTGTACTAATTATAAACTTTTGGGGGAACAACTAATATTACTCTTAAAGAATCTATTTGGCTCTATTCCCAAACATTTAGCAAAACTAGCCCTTATTAAACTCCAAAGTAAGTAACAGTTTTGTCAAAAGTATTGCTTGGGTATCTACATATGTTAATTTACCGATTTAAACCAATAATTCTACCTAACCATTGTGGTAGAAGAATCTACTAAAAAGAACCAATTTCTCGATGTAGTCAGTTAATTTAATGAGTTGACTTCGAACAATATGTAATTTCAGCATCTATTATTGTGAGGATATATAAGGGCCCGATTTTTGGTCCAGAAACAGTCAATCCATGGCCAAGTTTCAGCCGAGGAACCTAAATTGGTTAGATCAAGAACAATGCAGGTACAACTTTATCTAGGACAGGTATCGGCGAAATATGGTCCAAGCGTTTGCCAGGAGTTATTTAAGATTCTTCTGTTGCCACTGTCGAGGTCATATCTGTTGCTTCTGATGAGGACTACATGTTTTCCTGTGGATTTTCCGCCAGTTGTGAACAGCCCAGTTGTGGTGAAACTTGTATGTGTTCGGTCCATGATCGTTATCTACGTCTGCAGTTGCTTCTTCCGAGGGATTAGGTATCTCCTGCCAGTGCAAACAACTTGGTCGAGGTGAAGCAGGTCTGTTTTCATGTCTTTCGTTGTTTTCCTGATGTTGATCTGAAGCTGATGTTAAAAAGGCGTATTCAGGTATGACATCAGAATTAAAGGGGATGATTCTTGTGCTTCTGAACAACGATATTGCATTCTCTGTAGTAGCTGCTTGTACCCATGGCTTTGTAAGCAGTCCTCCGAAAATTAGTCTGGAATTTTTCTATTTGGATTCATTTTAATGTACGATTTGCAAGCATTGTAATAATAGGATTTCAGAGCTTTAAAAAATGCTCTGTCTAGCGGCTGCAGATAGTGTGTAGTGTGGCTGTGTAGACCGAGCAAAATTATGTTTCTTTCTTCTGCAAACTCTAATGCATCCACTCTGCTGCAATGACAGCTATGTCCATCCCAAATAAGCACGACTGTTCCCTCAGGCCTCCTCGCCGCAAAATGGTTCCTTAGCCACAGAAGAAAAATATCAGTTTTTACGTACGCCGACATTTGTGAAATGAAAATCGTGGAACCCGGCTGCATACCGTCCTTGTAGTCGGCCTTTTCATTTCTTCCCTTCAGAACACAATCTGGGGGTAAAAACATGCCCTCTCCATTGCAGCAAGCCATTACAGGTATGGTTTCACCCTTCTCACCGGACGTTATCGCTGGAACGCTCTTAGACCCCTTTGCTGTCAACACGTAACCCTTGTCTACTACTCAGTTGAAGTCTGGGCTCATCTACGTTGAATATATTTCCCGGCTTATCAAGGAGGTTATGCTCTACCAAGATGTTCTGCAGCAATGAAAAATAGTTTAAAACGTTTTTCGTACTTAAACCCAGTGACCGTGCTAATGAAACTCCTTCCGATTTCCGGATTGAGGGTTCCGAATTTCTTTTTAAGAATAAATGTAGCCAGTCCATTCGAGTAATTTCCTTTTGTCGGTTAAATTTGTGTTGGTTATATTTCTCAGCTAGTTTATATGCCGTGGTACGTACTTCTGTCCTTTTCTGTGCAAATTCGAAGTTTTGTGATTTTATAATATGTTTTACCAACTTTTTCTCACATTATTGTGTTAGTACAGGCGGCCCACCCAAAGGTTTTTTCGTAAAGCACCTGTTTGCTAATCGTCTCTTCAGCGTTGATCATGGAACGTGAAATCTCTTTGAGGCTTTATTCAGGCTCATGGCATTTTGCACCGCTTTTACGGCATCGTTAAGTTGCTCCTCTGTCCAATCAGCTCGGCTCGATCCTTTTTGTCTTTTGTAAAATTTAGGCATATTTGCCTGGAACAATGGCGGCGGTTAGAACATTTACTTTTTTAATCACTGCCAAACCAAACTGATCTCGTAAAAAAGTATATACAAACTAATTTTTAAATTAACTGTTGTATTGAGACGTCGGATAAATCAGAATATAACTCTCGCATGGGATCATGGGATAGGAAACGCTAACATTTCATGACTTGTCATAAACCCTGTTTGGGATAAAAACTTTACAATTTACACATAAGAAAAATCCTTGACCGTATCACCCCTCCCCGAGTTCTCCATTTCTCCCATTTGCTGTGGTTGAAACGGTGAAGAGTACTTCAAGAAGTTCAAAACACTAGACCCAACGATTTTTAGGTTAGGTAATACATAAGCAGTATAAGATGGCAGAATATATCAAATAATACCCCGCGGACTACGCTACCTGAAGTAACATCTACAAATGCATGCAGCTTACAAAAATTATTTATCATTGAAAATAGTTTTGTACAAAGTACCTACGGTTTTTAAAACGGAGCTGGTTTTCAACACGTGCACACTGCACAGATGATCAGAGACTGTTTAACCAGTAAAGATTTAAAGTAATTACCCATTTCACCCGATTCACCGTATCACCCTGATTTACCCTAAGTGAAGCACAACTAGGTCGTGTGTTAAAACAATGTTTCATACAAACCTTGTTACTCTTCAAGAACTGTGTGGTTATGTTTTTACTGCTGGTAGAATAGTGAACTATTGCAGCAGTATGTGGATGTCTGCTTGCAAACTATTAATAAGGCTTATTGAAAGTTTAAACAATAGTGCACTGGCCATATAACTGCGTATTATTGGGGGCTTGATAACAGTGAAAGTAAAGAACTCCAAAACACGAATGTGTACCGCTCAGCTACATCATTTAAAGTAGTCAGTGTCCAAATTACAACCCCCATTTTTCATCCAGTATTGCACGGCAGTACGGTGACACCGAGGACAATCAGCAAGGATATTTATCAAGCAGGCGAACTTCACATTTGGTGCCCCAAGTGAGGAGTATTCTACATAGCCACTATAAACTAGGACTCGCGAACTTTGAACAGTGAACTCAAGAAGGAGCAACAGCCAATCAGCGCTTGGGTTCTATGGAAGCAGCCATTGACTACAGGAGCAGCCAATCAGCTCACAGGTGGACACAGCTGATCGGCTTAAACAAGACACCTCGCCCAAAGAATTACTACTTGCAAGAGCCGTGCAGATGACAAGTTGAGATGACAACTGCAGTGGCAGCAGCAGGAGACCAGTGATTAAAAAGAAGGTAATTTGATAGCAAAAGTTGTTTTACATTAAGTGATACATAAAGAGTGGCCGTACCGAACGAGACAGTGTGATGGAAGACAAGGGACAATAGGAGACTGGTTCTGTACGTGATGGAGATTATAAGTCAGACATGAATGTAACTTCGGATGATCTGGACGAAAGTCCTGTTTTAGATGGAATCATAAAAGCGTCGTATGCACTGTATGTTGATGTGAGCGACATGGATGAAAACAGTACTGAAGCGAATGAAATCGTTAAGGTTGAGGAGGAGGAACCTAGTAGCAAATATCAGCAAGGGCAAAAGTTTATGGCAGATGCAAAAGTGGAAGCGATGTTAATGCAAATTATGAGTAGTATGGGTACGAAAGAAAACATTAGTAGTATGCAAGAAGACATTAGTATGGTGAAAAACAAAACTGATAGCATTCGAACCGACATGGTTAGCTTAAAGGATGAACTGCAGAAAGAAATTTCAAAGGATATTGAGAGAGTCAGTTCTAATCTTTCAGAATAATAAGAAGTTTGAGGCGGTAGTTAAGGATTATGATGAAAAGATAAAGAAAGTAGTGCAGAATACTAAAGAGAAATTAACAATAATGAGTAGTAAATTCGTAGAGGAGAGAAAGAAACTTTGTGATGACTATAGTAGGAGGGTGGAGGCTTCTGAAAAAGAATGTAAAGACGTAGTCAAAGCTGCTAGGAAATTTTGTGCTGAAAACAGGGTTAAACTTGAGAAATAAATCGATCAGATTAAAAATTATTTAGAAACGGTGGTAGAAACCATGTTTGTAGTAGTCGTAGAGGAAACACTGGTAAAAGTAAATAAAAATGTAGATTCAAAATTGGCTGAAATGAAGATAGAAGTGGAATAGCTACAAAATCTAAAGCATAAAGTATGTAGTGTTCCAAACAGTCCTTCATTTGTTAGTTGTAATTAATTTAATAATTTTGAAACAGATAGGAAAGTGCTTCCACTGGATTTCATTAGGGAACGCAGTAATTTATCTGAAACTGGGAATGACAACGAGAAAATGTTATTTGTGAGATGTTTTTTAAATGGGATGCTTATGGATGGGCAGCTCTGGTACCTGATAGCTGCACTTTGTGGAAAAGCTTTGAGAAAGCATCTTTAGCTGAGTATTGGACAAAAGACAAGCAGAAGAGAGATTATACTCTAGTAAGGGTAGTGTGAAAGGTTTCTGTCAGTTTTGGATAAACATACTGAAGTATGCATATAAAGAGCTATGTAGTGAATCAATATTTATGGGTTTAGAAACTAAGTTTCCTGAGAAAGTTAGAGAATTACTTGTACCTGCCCCTAGGGGTAATATTAGCGATTTCTTGAATGATGTTGATAAATTGGAAAGAGTGAAGCCATCAGTGGAATATCGTAGGAGGAATTTTCATGACATTAATCAATGAAGGAGATGATTTCAGGTAAATAGGATGAACAGGACTAATTACAGTAGGAATTGAAGGAATGGTTGGGCGGAGGCTAGACAGAAAGGGCACAGAAATGGTAGCAAAAATTCAAGTAAAAGGAATGGAGGAGATGGTTCTAATTCTCGATCAAACCATTTAAACTAGATAATGATCCAGTTTTGGCTCACACTGGAGCAGGTAGCGATGATGAGTCATGTGTATATAAATGTGCTGTAATAACAGGTAAGTGTATTGTAAATGGTATTAGTCAGACAAGTGTAATTTAGAATTTTAGTGCAGTGTTGGATGATGATAAGGGTAGCAATGTTTATCTCGTGAAAGGAGAGGAAGAACTTGCTATAATGTGCATTGAACCACAAGTAAGACCTACAAGCAAGTAGGGGGTTCAACAATCTTTGTTAGATTCATTATGTATTGATAATGTTTACTCCAGATGTCTGTCTCATTTTTCATGTTTTCTGAGGCAGTCAAACTCTTCTCCTATCCTGTCTGTAGTTTATAAGTAAATTACAAGCATTCTGTCTTCGACTTACATGGATTTTGTTCAGTAGGATACTTCAGTACAGGAATATTTTAGAAACAGTTTCTCCAATGTTATCTATTTATATTGTGGTAGTTATAAGCAATGGAGTCATAAGAGGATGGAAGAAAGTAAATTGGTACCATGGCTAAATAATTCCAACCAAACAAAGAAGCAAGGTAACAGAAAATGAAAGGTGTCAGCATATGTGGAGGAGAAGGTGCAGCTTATCTGAAAACATTACCACCTGAAGTAATGCTCATTGGTGTAGCAGCAGGGATATTTTTTGAGAATGCACTCCACTGGCTAACAAGGGAAAGGTAAGAAAATAATGGATCTGAAAGACATGATTGAGTAACAAGAAAGATAACTATATACAAACAAATATTGTGTAACTGTGTGGAGGATTGAACTAGGCAACATTGGGTACCATGTAATTATGAAATTCGTGACACTGCAGCTGGGAATGAGAGCTTAACAGAAAGAGCAATATTTTACTGAGGTACAAGTTATATAATGCTGTATACTTGGATCTATACGTTATCTAAAAACTTCTTTTTATGTTATGAGGAATTATGAGCTTACAGTGGTAACGATGGATCAATGAAACCTAATTTTGCTCATTAACTGATAACTGTAGTGCTAGACTGATGAGAATATTCTTACAGGTCAAACATTTGGTAACATTTTGTGATTTTGTGAGGATTTAATTTTCTGTTTGAATGAGAGTAGTGCTCAGAGATGAGAAGAGAAGTGGGGCAATAAGTTGGTACAACTTTCATCCTCTTAATTTTGATTTGAATAGTAATTAAGCTATGTAATGGCAACTATTCTTCTTCATAACGTAATGATTAGCAAATTTATGCTATGCAGATCTGGAGTTTTTGCTGTTTTGCAAAAGGGGAAAGAGACCCAAGTCTTTCAGGTTTAGTTATTTTCAGACAAAGTTATGACTTAGAGTAATGCATTGTAGTGTAATGTGCACTTGCTTTTAAAATTTTACTTGTCCACACCTTTCATGCTATAGTCAATTTTAGTGCTAATTATTGTAATGTTATGAGGACTATGAAATGTATTTATTTATGATGTAATGACTATAATTTGCAATTAGTGTTAAAAAATTTTGTATTTCAGTTAGAAATAAAAGTGTACTAAATTAGAGTATTTTGTCTAATTTTTTCATGTACTGTGGTGGAGGAGAGTCACCTCCAAAGGAAATGATAGCAGTGTATTTCCTTACTATCTGCAACATGGACCGGTTGAAGGCGTGGACAACTTGGGGAGAAAATGTGTAAAAGCTCATTAGAATTGTGAAAGCCCTTGTCAAAAATACTAAACATTGAGCAAGTGAGATTTTCTGTCTAAAAAGTGAAATGAAATGTGCAGTGTAATTTAACTTATCGCAACCCTTGAGGATTTGTTATTTGAAGCAAGACAAGATATTTAACTTAGAAGGTAACTTTTCACCACACACAAAGGACAGCATGTATGATGAAGATGCCTAATTTATATTAAAAATGTAACTTGTGGATATGTTGTGTAAATGTATAATACACTGTATGTGAATATTTTGAATGGGGATTTTCATATAGACAGTTAATATAAGTATAAATTTCAAAAAAGGTATGTACTGTAGTTTTGATAAGATTTCTTGTGTAATGTATTTTTTGTGTATAGAATTTTGACCCACTGTTTGGGGTCATTTGTGGTCACTGAACTGCCCAGTTAGCTATTTGCATTATCTCTCTGGTCAATCCAATGAGGGGGTGATGTGACAAAGCAAGCTGGGATGTTTTTACTTCCCCTCTTGTTTTACCATTTACCTCCTTAAAATTCATTTTTTCATGTCTGACTAATTACCATTAACATACGTCAATACAATCAGCATTTTCAGAAAAGAGAAAGGTTAACACAGTTTTAAAGAATAGAACACCAGATCTAATTTTGTTTATAGTGTTATATATGTAATTGATTATCTAGTTTATTTTGACTATGCCTAGTTAGTACCTTTCATTATATGGCGAAATTAGTAATTGTTCCATAGCTTTACTTCAATAGTTCATTTATAAATAAATATAAATTCTGTACTATTTATAAGCGTTTGGAGGAACAACTAATAGTATCCTTAAAGGACCCATTTGGCTCTATTCCAAAACATACGTAAAGAACTGTGAATGGCAAATGTGCATCTGTCAGCTACATTATTTACAGTAATCAGTATCGAAATTACAAACCCCATTTTTCTGACAGTATGGCAATGCAGTACGTCGACCCCGAGGACAATCAGCAAGGAATTAAAACAGGCGAACGTCACAACTGAACTGACAAAAGGCCTGGGATGGCGATAGGCACTTATTTAGATGTTGGTAAGATCGAATGCATAGGGTATAAAAGGAGAGTGCACTAGCAGAGCAGTCATTTTTATGCACTTCGGTGAAAAGCTTTCCGACGGTGATTATGGCAGCACAATTAACAGAGTTTGAAGACAGTATAGTGGTTGGAGCTAGACACGTGGGACATTCCATTTCGGAAATTGTTAGAGAATTTGATATTTCGAGATGGACAGTGTCAAGAATCTGCTGAGAATACTATTTTTCAGTCATTATATCTCTGTGGCCGAGCGGTTGTAGCCGCTTCAGTCCGGAACAGCGCGCCTGCTACGGTCGCAGGTTCAAATCCTGCCTCGGGCATGGATGTGTGTGATGTCCTTAGGTTAGTTAGGTTTAAGTAGTTCTACGTTCTAGGGGACAGATGACCTCAGATATTAAGTCCCTGTGCTCAGAGCCATTTGAACCACCTCTTTATCTCTCACCACGGACAATGCAGTGGCCGACGCCCTTCACTCAACAGCTGAGGGCAGAGGCATTTGCGTAGAGTTGATAGTGCTTGCAGACAGGCAACACTGTGTGGAATAACCGCACAATCAATGCGGCACGTACGACTAACCTATCCGCCAGTGCAGTGCGGCGAAATTTGCGTTAATGGGCAGCAGACGACCGACCGCGAGTACCTTTGCTAACAGCACGCTATCGCCAGCAGCGCGTCTCCTGGGTTCGTGATCAGTTCCACACAATCCTAAACGACAGGAAAACCATGGAATGATATGATGAATATAGGTTTCAGTTGTGAAGAGCTGATGGTAGTGTTCGGGTGTGGCGCGAACCCTACGAAGCTATGGACCGAAATTATCAACAAGGCACTGTGCAAGCTGGTGATGGCTATTTGATGATGTGGGCTGTGTTCAAGTGGAATGTACTGGATCCTCTGGTCCACCTGAACAGACCACTGAGTAGAAAAGGATCCGCTCGGCTACTTGAACACTGTCTATAGCCATTCACGGACTTTATGTTCCAAAACAGCGATGGAATTTATATGGATGACAATGCGCCATGTAAAGGGCTACAGTTGTTCGTGACTGGTTTGAAGAACGTTCCAGAAAATTCAGGCGAATGATTTGTCCACCCAGGCCGCCCGACGTGAATCCCATCGAACATCCATGGGACATAATCGAGAGGTCATTTCTTTTACAAAGCCCTGCACCAACAACACTTTTGTAAATACGGACGGCTAAAGAGTCAGCACGGCTCAGTATTTCTGCTGCGCACTTCCATCGACATGCTGAGTACACGCCACGTCGAGTTGCTGCACTAGGCCGGACAAAATGAGGTCCGACACGATATTAGGAGCTATCCTGTGACTTTTGTCGCCTCAGTTTATTTTGTATTTGTTGCGTTGTTTCACTTACCTGCTGCCGCCTTTAACCCTCTGTCAGAAACCCAACCTTTGTTCATAGAGAGCCGTTTCCCTTTTCTGATTTTGCACGGTAATTAGCCTCTGTCCAGGTGTTCCATGTTTGGTTTTTGCGCATTCATTACCCGATCTTCATGGTAAAACTGATGTGCACATAACGTGTCCCTGGTTTTGAAGCGTCACACTTAAGACATCCGACATTAAATTGCGGACAGCTTGATTGAAGTGTTTGTTCTCTCCAGAGAATAACTTTCCCATAAAGGCGCATAAAGCTATTCCTTTCGGAAGCTGTCATAATACGCTTCCAGCAATGGAAGAACAATACATATTGTCAGAGCCGTATTCTTGGAAGCTGGTGAAAAGCAAGCACATAAAATCACGACAGCGAAGTTATAGGAAATGGATCAGCTCCGAGCATCAGATGAAACCACTAAAACAGTATAGGAACACTAGCTGAAGGATGGAGCCGAAACGATATCGTCTCTCCTCAGCGCTTAGTCCCCTCAGCCTGAAATGTGGAACGAGATAATCCGTTTTCAGGTTCATCTCAACTAAAATCTCCGTATTAGCTCAGTTATAGCTTTCACAAATTTTTATCTCCAATCTTCGTTAACCTATGCAGTCGCCTCGGATTACAAGGAAAGAAATACAAGTAATTCGCGATTTAAAGTCTGAGCAGCGGAAACACGCACAGGCACCAATCTGAATCTGAAGTCATAAAAATCTAATCTAACAGTGAAACTGAAGTGGTACAGATAAGAATATGTTAACATTGCACACCATTTAAACGTTTCGGAATATTTTAGAAAAATTCTTCTTTCCATTTCCTTTAGGATGTCATGAAACAAATGTGCTCCTTCCGTATTCCTCAAAGTTATATCCCAGTAGTGTACCTCATGTAGTCTGGAGTGCTTTTAAACTGCTAATGATATCGATAAATAAACATTGGGTTAACTATAAAACTTCCTGGCAGATTAAAACTGTGTGCCGGAGCGAGAGTCGAACTCGGGACCTTTGCCTTTCGCGGGCAAGTGCTCTACCAACTGAGATACCCAAGCACGACTCACACCCCGTCCTCAGCCTGGCGGATGATTCCAGAATAAGATTTTCACTCTTCAGCGGAGTGTGCGCTGATATGAAACTCCCTGGCAGATTAAAACTGTGTGCCGGACCGACACTCGAACTCGGGACATTCGCCTTTCGCGGGCAAGTGCTCTACCAACTGAGCAACCCAAGCACGACTCACGCCACGTCCTCACAGCTTTACTTCCGCCAGTACCTCGTCTCCTACCTTTCAAACTTTACAGAAGCTCTCCTGCGAACCTGCAGAACTAGCACTCCTGAAAGAAAGGATATTGCGGAGACATGGCTTAGCCACAGCCTGGGGGATGTTTCCAGCAGGTTCGCAGGAGAGCTTCTGTGAAATTTGGAAGGTAGGAGACGAGGTACTGCCGGAAGTAAAGCTGTGAGGACGGGGCGTGAGTCATGCTTGGGTAGCTCATTTGGTAGAGCACTTGCCCGCGAAAAGCAAAGGTCCCGAGTTCGAGTCTCGGTCCGGCACACAGTTTTAATCTGGCAGGAAGTTTCATATCAGCGCACACTCCACTGCAGAGTGAAAATCTCACTGTGGAAACATCCCCCGGGCTGTGGCTAAGCCATGTCTCCGCAACATCCTTTCTTTCAAGACTGCTAGTTCTGCAAGGTTCACAGGAGAGCTTCTGTAAAGTTTGGAAGTTAGGAGACGAGGTACTGATGGAAGTAAAGCTGTGAGAACGGGGCGTGAGTCGTGCTTGGGTAGCTCAGTTGGTAGAGCACTTGCCCGCGAAAGGCAAAGGTCCCGAGTTCGAGTCCTGGTCCGGCACACAGTTTTAATCTGCCAGGAAGTTTCGTATCAGCGCACACTCCGCTGCAGAGTGAAAATCTCATTCAGGTTAACTACAATTTGTAACTAACCAATAAAGGAAAGTATTTCTAAGATAATGATAATGGTATGCCTGGTAGTTTGCTTCACGTGCTATCTAAAAAAAGGTATCTTCACAAGGGCACTGCTTCGTGGTAGATTGTTTCGGACAACTAAACGTTGTGTTACGGACTACGATTTTTTTAATGCTTCGCCATGAAACCATGCCATACTATCCACAAACGTTGAAAGCTCATTAGAACACCGACAATAATGTATAAGTACAATCGACGGAACAGGGTGACAGACGAGTTCCTGCCGTCTCAGCAGAAAAATTAAGTTCTCGGGGGACTTGAAGTGCCGCCGCTACAACAGACAAAATTGTTAAGAGCAAACTTCGAGACCCGGCCGGACTGAGCATTACAGCATGCCAAGTAATGTTCGTCACTCTGCTATCCTAAGCATACAGGGTTAGTAGGATGCAGAGAATGCAAGAAACAGCTGCACGTGACGCCACGTTATGGTTTAATCGGTGCGAGAGTGTTACGGAGGTGCTCAACAGATGTTACAAGAGGGGCCCTGTGCTTAGGGAATCAAGATTGCAGCCGTAAAAATCTGTGAGGAAATTACAGGAGACGAAGATCGTAGGAAGTAATTTTATAGCTAGAGTAGCGACATAGTGTCGTTACATCACTTAAATCTTAGTTTGCTTGTGAAGCTGTCTCGATGAGAGAAGAGAGGAGTTATAAGTTTAGGATATGGTAAGAATCATTAGCAGACATGGTGGATAGATACTGAAAATAGCGGCCTAAAAATGGCTACTATGAACTACGTGACGTGCACAGTTGAGATATTTTATGAGACAAAGCAATGTTCCCCAGAAACTGGAGCTAGTAAGGGGATAGCTCTACCGACAGACTAACAATAGGAAACACAATTTGAAACTGGAGAAAATCGATCAAAAACTACAAACATCAATGAAAAATAAGCAATGAACATGGCAGAGGAACTCTATATGCACCAGAAAATGCTAAAGTAGAAGAGACCAGATAGTTTTCAAAACCAACCACAGACTGTAGTGAAAAAACTTTAGAAATCCGAGTGTCACAAACTCCCGTGTACGACGACCAGTAATAAGGTTGGATAACTAAACAATTGGTAGAACGTTTAAATGAAAATGACTAACGGCTAAAAGGTTTCGCGTCCGGGAAAAGTTATAACCACATTTATTTAGCGTTAGAAGGTCATTAAGAACTGTACTTGGACAACACGGGATACGGGATACGAACAAACCGGCTACAAAACTAATGAAAGAGCACTGCATCAGATCAGTACCCTACATCAAAAGCGTTACTCCAAAATACCGACTAAATGAGTTGAGGGATTTCGTGGGAAAAGATCGATACCGAAATTAATTTAACGATGTTGATCAGTTCACTAGAACTGAAGAAAACATCACCGCAAATTACAACGAAGATGTAGACCAGTCAAGAAACCAATGTATGCTTTTGAGTTCTAGTAATATGAAAAAATCTATTGTTTCAAAATATATCACAAAATTAACCTTCATTACCATAGTAAGCAAGGAATACAAGAAGAAACTGGCAAATTAAAACCATTATTTGTTTTCACGAGATGGTTTCACTTTGGAACATAATTTTAAAATTTATCACAAATTAACCTTTATTCTCATAGAAAACAACGAATACAAATAGAAACTGGCAAAAAATAAACAATCAATTGCTTTAAGGAGCTGAACTTTCCTTGGACCTACTGCGACACATACTTTTCAAACACCCATCATTTCAGGTGATATATTTGAAAGCAATTTCAAATTTTTCATTCTCGCAATCCCACATCTCGAAACTCCCATGAAATCATAATGTCTAAAACAGATTTTAGACCTAAATAACAAGGAAACAAGCCGTAAAATCTGATACATCTACACCAAAATATCGAATTATTCCTACTCATAATCCCACTTCTCGAAACGCCCTTGAACCCATAATGCCTAAAACAAATTATAGTCATGGGCAACAAGTAAAAATTAGTCTAATATCTAATCTACCTACACCAAAAATACATACTGCCCAAGTGGTGACAGTTCGAAACCACTCATAAAAGCAGGACTACAAGTGCCCTGCAATGTCCTCCCCAATTGTTGCTTTGAACGCTATAACTGTCTTATTGCAATGATCCACAGTCGTAGGCGTTCTCAGTGTACCGCTAGATATCCCTGTCTTGCAATAGCGTTGGTGGTTCCATGCGAAAGATGGTGGCAGTTCAAAACAAAATTATTAAAATGGTGATTCTAGGCAGAATCCACTGGTACTCAAACGGCTGAATCATGTCACACTGTCAGTGAAGACTGAAACACGAGATCTACATAACAGTTTTATTCAAATCCTATAAATCAATGACAGATCGAATCCTAACATATGGACATGGAACATGTATTATCTGGATCAAAAAGGAAACAAAATACAAGTTGTTCAACCACACTTTATAACAGGAGCGTACGAGGTAATATCATATTACAAATGGACACACTGGCAAAGAGTTAAGCTCTTAATGCTTGACAGGGAAAATACTAAGAAAAATGGTGTTTCGCTCTCCAGTCAATGACTGACAAGAAAATCAGTACATCTGTGATGTAATATCGAGTAAGAGCCAAAGGAGTGTGGGTTGTGACAGGCAGAATTGTTTAATTCATAATTGGAAGCCAATACAGGCAGTTTATGTTGTTACATTCAACAACAATACCTAACGCCAAAACGCTGACCCCATTTTCTAAGCCAGAGTGTCAAGGGAACAATTTTTGTCTCCACCACTTCTGAAAGAAACGGATTCTTGTAATATTCAATATTATCCTTCGCTATCGATCTTCAACGAGTGAAAAAACAGTCCAAAAGCTTTAGCAGCTAAGAAAATAAGGTAGATCTAATTGCCGTATAACAAAATACGATTAAAGTTATCGATCTGATTAAAAGTCGTCCCGTTGCAAAAGTAACGTAATTAAATTGCACTTTTGCTGTGTACGGAATAGCGATGGCTGCCAAGGGAATGAAATGTGTGCTGCAAAATCGATATATTTATTTCTGTCTGAAACTAATATGGAATATTTAAATTTGTTCCAAGAAACACAATGGCTGTTAAAAACATTTTATATGTCAGAAGTATTTGAGAGACTCAACGAGCGAAATGTGTCCCCGAATAATACAGGGTGTTACAAAAAGGTACGGCCAAACTTTCAGGAAACTTTCCTTACATACAAAGAAAGAAAATATTTTATGTGGACATGTGTCCGGAAACGCTTACTTTCCATGTTATACATCATTTTGTTACTTCTCTTCAAATCACATTAATCATGGAATGCAAACACACAGCAACAGAACGCACCAGCGTGACTACAAACACTTTGTTACAGGAAATGTTCAAAATGTCCTCCGTTGGCAAGGATACATGCATCCACCCTCCGTCGCATGGAATCCCTGACGCGCTGATGCAGCCCTGGAGAATGGCGTATTGTATCACAGCCGTCCACAATACGAGCACGAAGAGTCTCTACATTTGGTACCAGGGTTGCGTAGACAAGAGCTTTCAAATGCCCCCATAAATGATCAAGAGGGTTGAGGTCAGGAGAGCGTGGAGGCCATGGAATTGGTCCGCCTCTACCTATCCATCGGTCACCGAATCTGTTGTTGAGAAGCGTACGAACACTTCGACTGAAATGTGCAGGAGCTCCATCGTGAATGAACCACATGTTGTGTCGTACTTGTAAAGGCACATGTTCTAGCAGCACAGGTAGAGTATCTCCTATGAAATCATGATAACGTGCTCCATTGATCGGTGGTGGAAGGACATGGGGCCCAATCAAGACATCACCAACAATGCCTGCCCAAACGTTCACAGAAAATCTGTGTTGATGACGTGATTGCACAATTGCGTGCGGATTCTCGTCAGCCGACACATGTTGATTGCGAAAATTTACAATTTGATCACGTTGGAATGAAGCCTCATCCGTAAAGAGAACATGTGCACTGATATGAGTATTGACACATTGTTGGATGAACCATTCGCAGAAGTGTACCCGTGGAGGCCAATCAGCTGCTGATAGTGCCTGCACACGCTGTACATGGTGGGAAACAACTGGTTCTCCCGTAGCACTCTCCATATAGTGACGTGGTCAACGTTACCGTGTACAGCAGAAACTTCTCTGACGCTGACATTAGGGTTATCGCAACTGTACGAAGAATTGCCTCGTCCATTGCAGGAGTCGTCGTCGTTCTAGGTCTTCGCCAGACGCGAGTCATAGGCTGGAATGTTCCGTGCTCCCTAAGACGCCGATCAATTGCTTCGAACGTCTTCCTGTCTGGACACCTTCGTTCTTAAAATCTGTCTCGATACAAACGTACCGCGCCACGGCTATCGCCCCGTGCTAATCCATACATCAAATGGGCATCTACCAACTCCGCATTTGTAAACATTGCACTGACTGCAAAACCACGTTCGTGATGAACACTAACCTGTTGACGCTACGTACTGGTGTGCTTGATGCTAGTACTGTAGAGCAATGAGTCGCATGTCAACACAAGCACCAAAGACAACATTACCTTTCTTCATTTGGGCCAACTGGCGGTGAATCGAGGAAGTACAGTACATACTGAATAAACTAAAATGAGCTCTAACATGGAAATTAAGCGTTTCCGGATACATGTCCACATAACATCTTTTCTTTATTTGTGTGTGAGGAATGTTTCCTCAAAGTTTGGCCGTACCTTTTTGTAACACCCTGTATAATAAAAAATAGTTTGAGATCACAAGTCATTTTACAATATTTTCGTGTAAAGTCTATGGTGTTTGTGCCACACGTACTCCTGAATTTCATTACGTTTACATGGCTACGTTTCAACATTCAATATATGAAGATTCATGTCGCTGTAAGGTAGGGAGAACCGTACACGTCACGCCAATCGACACATGGTTTCATAGCCTGAGAACAATGGGATGAGTAAGAGCCGTGTCGTGCTGGATCCTATAGAACAGCAGGGATTTAACCGTGAGGCTTGGCGGGAAGGAACGCAGCTTTCATAATTTATCATCACCATTTAAATACTAATATACATTTTCAAACGTGCTTCTGACGTTACTTGCTCTGATAGCACATTAATAATAATTTCAATAACTTTCGATCTACACAAAAGTAAACACAAATTTCATTTAATGTTGATGGTGAGTGATGAAACCTATGCTCCAAAGAGGGGCGCCCCTGGGCGGGCATGTGCCATACTATGAACATATCTTACCACTTGTATGTGAACGTTCTAGTACGAGGTAATACATAAAACTGTGACGTAGAGTTAAGACAGTTAATTTATTAAATCTGCCTCGGATGACGTTATTGTGCCTGCTTGTGTTAATTTAGTGTCAATTCTAAGGTCGTGCGGAGCTATTTATTGTGATTTTTGCGGTGCTCTAGAAATAACTAGCATACGGAAAATGGGTAATGAATAATAATAGTAGACTAGGTCTCACAATTTCTCAATTTATTGGTTTGGTTCTGTAAATAGAAATAAACCGTCTCGGAAACTGACATACGGCCGGGAGAGCGGTGTTCTGATCCCTCCATATCCACATTCAGCGACGTGAATGGGTTGAGGATGACACGGCGGCCGGTCGGTAACGTTGGGCCTTCACGGCCTGTTCGGAAGAAGTCTTAGTTAAATAGAAATAAAATGAAGTGGTGTGCCTGTATTCGGTAATTTAGTTGTTAACAGCTCTGAATTCTGTCCCACTTGTGATTTCATTACACACTGTTTACTGCAGGTGGACACCTTTACAATACAGGAGGTAAGTAAGTTGCCTCCAGTTGTGCTAAGGAAAGTGAGTGCTAATATTACACGTATGTTGATTGTGCCACATCTTTTTGATAGAAGTGCTTTATTCAGAAAGCCGCTTATAAGGGTTACAACTTGAGTTTGCTGTGAAACTGCTGAAACTACGAACTTCGAAGGCATTAATTATTACACTTAGCATTTCCCACATGGCCCTCAGGATTGTTACACCTGTCATCCCTTGTTTGGAGAAAATGCTGTTAAACATAGGTTAATTTCAATAGGCTGCAACTACTCCCACCTGAATGTTACACTTGGTATTTCTGTGAGTCTTTGTGTGACTAAAGAGGCAGACTACAATTAGAGTAAGTGCGTTTACAGCACTCATTTAATCGTTATAAGACTACTTTGATTACGTGAAGCACGTCAAATTTCACTAGGCATGGATAGTAATTTTCATAAGTATTTTCTGGCTAGAGTTGAACAGTAATCAGTTAAATCGCATTGAGTATTCTTTTGGCATAAGAATTGGGAGTGTGACATTGTTCTGTGATTCATATGGCAGGATAGAATTTTTAATAATAACCTTCAACAGTTGTTTTTCCGGCATTATTGGTTTCTCGAATGACACGATTTCTACCACTTATTCCAACAATGGTGGCTATTAAATCGAATTAACGCTCAAGTATTCAGAAAATCCCAATGTCGCAAGACCAGCAGTTAAGGAAATTAAACTGCACATCGGGCTATTGTGTCAGAATAAGAAGTCGGATGAGTCAAATTTGGCTACCTTCACTGAAACGTCCTTTGTTATACGCAAACTGTATGTCACAAAATAAGTAACACTTTCTTTATCTTAAATTTTTTACAGATTTATTTATGTTAATTTCCATTATTGATGTTCATAGCCGCTATTATTATCAAAGATACTTAAGATGTATTCCTCTATTTCACTTACTTTTCTCAAATATTGTTCGCGTGCAAGAGTCAGCTCGTTCGGCGTACCAGCAGAGTCGTTGAGACTGTTTTCTTGCGGTTAGTGGCACTAATCTTATTTATAAAAGTGTGTGTGGGAGTCGTGACGAAACGTATCTGTGGGAAAGGGTCGCCGATGAAAGAGTGTGAGAATCTCTGTTCTAAACGATATTTCCATATGTGTAGCAGCATCTTGAGAATGCACAAGTGTCGAGACTTAACTGTATTTAAAATTCTTTGATTCATTCGCAGACACGGAATTAACATAAGGAGGAATAATTACTAATTTTATGGTCTTAGAAAGCAAGAGTAATTGTAATGAACGACAGTAGACTGAGAGTAACATTGCAGGTACGAAACACATGTCTGTTAACTTCACATTTTTCGCTCTACAGGAGGAACCGTTCAGAAACACACAGTTCACACTCTACGCACTTCCTCTGACCGAGCAGTAAAGGGAAACTCCTCTTCCCTGGATCATTCTGAATCTGTAGACTTTCACCTCGTAAAAGTCAGAACATTAGCAGCATCCGGCAACGTCTGCTTTCTACCCATCAGCAGAATGCCAGATATTTCATACTCCTTCCTGTGTGTTATAAGTTTTCGTTCTGCCATTGTGAAGCCGGAAATTTATGAATTCACAAAGTTAGCAGAGAACCCTGAGTGCTGCGAGCTGTTGGCGTTGGACTGCGACCGGCGCCCCTCCGGCAGGACTGTTCCTTCGGCGCACGCCCCACCTGCTCTCCGTGCGGCGCGGCCTCCATAATTCATTGTAATCCAGAGTCAGCGATACTGATCGCCGCTTTGCACGAGTTTCTTCTCGCCCTCCCAGTTTTGCTGGGGTTGCCAGGCGTGCTACAGGAATCGCCGCTTACACCCGCTGAGCAGCTAGATTCGGCGGTCTACATGAAACGACCATTACGTTTGTCCTAAACTGCCAACAAAGCTACCGTAAGAAACAAAAATAAGAAAAAATATTATTTAATTTAGTGCACAGTTGTACTTTTCATTTGTGAAATGACTAGCTGTTTCGGTGCCAAGTAACATCGCCATGCACAGTTGCTAATGTCATGTAGCCCAGTAAGTCTACCTTCATACAATACACAATGTACAGCTTGCAACTTGAAGCTTCCTGGCTGGTTAAAAGGGTGTGCTGGACCGAGACTCGAACTCGCGACCTTTGCCTTTCGAGAGAAAGTGGCAGAGCATTTGCCTGCGAAAGGCAAAGGAGCCGACTTCGAGTCTCGGGCCGGCGCACAGTTTTAATCTGCCAGTAAGTTTCATATCATCGCACACTCCGCTGCAGAGTGAAAATTTAGTAAAAAAAAAAAAATGGTTCGAACGGCTCTGAGCACTATGGAACATAACATCTGAGGTCATCAGTCCCCTACAACTTAGAACTACTTAAACCTAACTAACCTAAGGACATCACACACACCCATGCCCAAGGCAGAATTCGAACCTGCGACTGTAGCTAGAACCGCTCGGCGAGAATGACTGGCAAATTTCATTCCAGTTTGTAACTCACTCACGCGCTGCCGTAATTACAATTCGTGTACCTAATATTGTATATTTTCAGAAAAGGCATCGATTCCGAAAAAATTTGTACCGTAAGTTACAGATAAGTGGACAACTAAAAGTTATAAAGTGAAGAAAACATGCTGTAATAATAACGACAGAGAGTAAAAAATTTAATTGTGTCAGTGGATTTTAATGAGTTAACGTAATTGTCATCAATTAAGAATTTGTAATTTAGCAAAGCTGTAGCTGTGTAATGAAATAATGCAATCGCCACTCTGTTTGAGGATAAAAGTTTATGAGAACGACTATGGCGAGTTAAAATTTAAATCTACGTAACGATTATTGAAATTTGCGCAAACGGCAATGGTCAAGTCATGCGCGAAGTCTTGCTTGAATATGCAAATATTATAAAATGTTTGTAAGTTAACCAAGATGACAAGGTACATTTTACAGTATTTCAAAAGCAAAAATAATTCACGCGTCAATTGAAGAGAATCGTTACTTCGCTATAATGTTCGCTGTTTCTTGTTTCACTAATGACTTCTTTGTAATAAACAAAACTCATTACTAGAAATATAATAAGTGAACAATGAGTGCATTACAATTACCAGCAATTTGAACAGGCAGAATAAATTATTCTCGATAATTAATTATTTTCCTTCACAAACGGTAATTACTGCAGTTAAATTTCCAAAATTTAAATTATGTATTCAGGTAAATCATTTAGCTTCTGTTTTTCACTGAAATAGCAAGGTTTAGCATTTACTTTCTGGCATAATGAAGAACTATTCCCCGTTGTAATAACGTGTCACTCGGTTATTATAATGATGGGAATAGTATTCTGCTATTGGTGATGATGACATTGGACCATTATTAACACTGGATAGGAATTAAAGTTGCCAAAAAGTGTAACATTCAGTAGCTGATTCTACCAAACTGTTAAGTGTTTTACATTTTTAAATTTCTGAAATGGCTCAGAGTTACCTTGAGGTGAAATTGCTGAAGGCACCGCTTAATGATCTGATTAAAACAATTCTTCCATTTACGAGTAAAATTTAATGTAATTAGCCACGACGTACTCTTCTTCTCTAAACACTCTTAAAACGCTTCCAGATAAGTATTGTTCCTTATCCCACACCACTAACTTCTTAATATCTTGACAATGCCAGGACTAACATTTTATCACAACGAAGTGCTTTCACATTTCCTCTATCCGACCTCATGTACTGTTAACTTGCGACTCTTTTCTCTTTTCGCACGCTCTCGTGTATCAACAATACTAGTGTCATGCCTGCAGTATGTCTGGCTAGAGATTGTTATGATGGGTTGTAAAGACCCTGGTTTTATCAGCGTGTCTACTACATTTCTTGCATCATTGTTTTGAAGTAGTTAGAGATAAGTTTACTTTACAGTTTTTCAGGTAATTTATAATGAAAAGAAAATGGTAAAATTATTACATTTGTAACATGAAAATAATACGGAAAGCACAAAAGGTATAATGTGATAATTATGAATTTCCGTATTGTAGTGTCATAAGTTGACTGACACAACTGCTCGGATAAGCAGCTTTGATCAGTGGGTAGTAGTGGAGCCCCGATGTTGATGCCGGCTATCGAAACCACTAGTCATTTACCAGGAAGGCAATTTCGAACATTTTTCTGTTCTTGAATGCGTATCTGCTCTAGTAATGCGCCACATGTGGCCTCGTTAATGTACCTTGACTAATCCAGAAGCGAAGGATGTGATGTGTTACTACATCTGTATCGAAAGCAAATGAAAAAAAAAAAAATGCTAACCTGTGCTGCTTCTTGTTCGTTACAATTTCAGCTTTCACACATTTTTAATGTCCAAGTTCCCAAAAATCCTACCTGCTTTTTCTTTGCTAACCGGTAAACGTGTGCTGTGGGGAAAGATATTTATGTGTGACAACAAAGCAAGCTATTATTGAAATGTCAAAGAAACAGATCTTCTTAGAGCCATATCTCCATGCAAATGCTGAATAGGACTCTTGTCCTATTACATTATCAGTGCATTGGTCTCACTGTAGTTTACACATCTTCTCAATTTAAAATCTTACCTATCATGCGACACTTCGTGTGTGACCAATTTACAGCGTAAGAAACGTGATTTTTTTCAATATGCTGCAACACCAACGTAATTAAAGTATAAAAAAGAAGATACTGCTTGAATGGCTCCACTTACGAATGAAATGTGATTCCTTTAAACTTCAGATAACGATCGGGTCGATTAATACACCCGTAAACAGCTGGCATTTTTTATGAAACAACTCCATCTATACGTAATAAAAGCATCAGATAAAATTTGGTATAAAACCACTTAAAGTCGATAGGTATCTCCAACGGTCGAAAATGGGAACGGGTGCGTCAGAGTGACGTCACGGTGTAGTATTACTACGGTGACCCACAGAGGTATAAATACGGTGGACCTAATGTTTCGGTCTGTGTAAGATGGCAAACGTCAGCTTCAAGTTTGTGACCCCTCCTTCCTTTTTGTAACTCCATGTTGACTTTAGACTAAAGAATAAGCGATAACAAATGCAACACAGTAATTTGATCGATTAAGAAATCAACAGAATTAGCTCTCATGTCTCATACAACAAGCGTGGGGGAAATGTACGTCATCGCTACAAGTGCTTTCTGCAGTGTTTATGGATTCCTGAACTAGTTGAAAGCAAAGTGATACGTTTCGTCAACTTTCTCCAAAGGAATGTTTAGCTTTTTTACCTCACTTGTTATTTGATGACAGGTTCTCTTACCCCACAGGATATTACGACTCCGTTCAGTGCACCACAGCAAGAACACCGTGGTATGTGGAAAACAATCTTGCAAGAAGACGTGTTGCATCAAATATTCGAACGTGGTTGGACCAATAATGTTTCCCACCTAGCCCCGGTATGCTGTGGACATCCAAACCACGACTGATGTCTGTTCCGCGTCCCAGTGGGATTAATTAATTTTTACACGAAGACAAACTGAGGTAATACGTGGCAGAAATTGGATTTCGTCGATAAAAGGCGTTAATAAAGCTGATAAGTCAGAAAAGTCTCGAAATTAGCAGCGTTATAGCACATAGTTTGTAAGAAGCGGACATAAACCTCCGGCGCGTCAAATAATGAGTTTGAAACTTCCTGGCAGATTAAACTGTGTGCCCGACCGAGACTCGAACTCGGCACCTTTGCCACAGCCTGGGGGATGTTTGCAGAATGAGATTTTCACTCTGCAGCGGAGTGTGCGCTGATATGTAACTTCCTGGCAGATTAAAACTGTGTGCCCGACCGAAAGAAGACCACAGCACATCACGGAAAGGCTACCACAGTTCCTGTCATCGTCCCACAAAGAGTTGTTACTTGTATTACGTGTTCCGACATTTATTTTACTTAGTCACAACAGAGAGGGTAATCAACATGCAATACACTAACTGACGGGAAGTATCCGGACACCAACATATAACGTCTGAAGTGACCAGTCGATGTGGACGCGCTAGTATAAAAGGAGACGGGGGAAGTAGACAACCAGTAACAGCAGAACAGTTCGGTCAGTAGAGCAGAATGTACTACTCACTGTACGTTACCTGAGTAAGAGATCCACCAGGAATAGTTCAATCCTTCAAAAGCAGCCCAAGTCCAATCTCTTGAATCAACAGAAGGTATCATTCCGGAATTTCAGTGTGTTACGAGCAGGTTAGCTAGCTCAGTGATGATGGGCAGTGAGCTAAGAACAATGGGGTACAGTGATAAAGTAGTTCCTCAAATGGTTCAAATGGCTCTGAGCACTATGCGACTTAACTGCTGAGGTCATCAGTCGCCTAGAACTTAGAACTAATTAAACCTAACTAACCTAAGGACATCACACACATCCATGCCCGAGGCAGGATTCGAACCTGCGACCGTAGCGGTCGCTCGGCTCCAGACTGTAATGCCCAGAACCGCACGGCCACTCCGGCCGGCAGTAGTTCCTCATTAGCAAAAGATGTCTGGAGACAATGCTGAGAGGCGCCTGTGGTCACGTAGGGAACGAAGCCACCGGACACTTGATAATTGAAAACGATCGATTTTGACAGACAAATCACGCTATACACCGTGGATATCGGACCGAAGCTTTGGTGAATGCTATCTGCTGTTAATTGTAGCGTCAACAGCGAAGTACAGAGGAGGTGGTGTTACAGTATGGAAATGTATTTTGTGATTAAGCCGGGGTCTTCGTATTGTCCTTAAGAAAACGCTGAAAGCAAATTTTGCAGCATTGTGTTCTGCGTATAGTAGAGGAACATTTCGCATACGACGATTGTATCAGCATCTCACTGCTCCCTGTCACGAAGCTGCACCTGTCAGGCTACGGTTTGTGGACAAACCATTCCTGCAACATACTGGCCTAACCAGATTACCAGCCTGAAAGCAATGGAACACCTTCAATGTGGATTCAAACTGTGTTCTGGACCGAGACTCGAACTCAAGACCTTTGCCTTTCTGCGGTAAAAGCTTTATCAATTTAGTTACCCAAGCACGGCCCATGATCCGTCCTCACAGCTGTACTTCCGCCAGTCTCTCGTCTCTTACAATCCAAATTTCACAGGTCTCCGGCGAACATTTCTGGGAAAAAGGATATTGTAGAGACATGGGCTAGCAACAGGCTGAGGATGTTTCCAAAATGAAATTATCACTCTGCAGTGGAGTGTGCGCTGATATGAAACTTACTGGCAGATTAGAACTGCGTGGCAGATAGAGACTAACTCAGGACCTTTGCCTGAATATTTTCTGTTGTGAAAATTAGTTGCATTTGCAAAATTACATTACATGGGAACAGTAAATTACCACATCATGACAATAATATCATGTCATCCATTATTGTTTGCTACTAAGAAACATTTTCGCTGAGGACAGAATTCGTACCTATGCAGGGAAGGCCTACTGGATTTCTAGTCCCACTGCTTAACTACTTCTTTTCTTATTAGAACCTCCCCGGTTCCCGAAGGAAAATGTTGGACGGGGAGGTGGCGAAGATGGCAGGGATCACAGCACGAGGCATGCCCACAATGTACCGCTCTCTCGCGCCAGGAACCAAGGAAAACTTAGGGAAGTAGAGGTATAAAGCATATCAATGGGACAAAGTTTATTTATTACTTATTTATTTACGGACTAGAGGTACAAAGCATATCAATGAGATAAGGTTTATTTATTACTTATTTATTTATATTTTTCTTCTATTTTTTTGTTTTATTCTATTTTATTACTGTCAAATGTAGCAGGAAACTGAACATACCAGTCACTAGAGGAAATGGAGTACCAAGGGTCGAAAATGCGTTGCTCAACTCCTCATGGCAGTAGCGCCACAACTAAGTGGTGGATTAAGAAATACACAACAAAGAAAATGAGATGAAAACTGTTTGTGTGTATGATTACCAACAACTGCACAACGCCGTTCATTAAGAAAGTGCAAAAAAATCAACGAAAGTATTTCTCGCCGTCAGCAAACAAGTACATCTACATCTACATTTATACTCCGGAAGCCATCCAACGGTGTGTGGTGGAGGGCACTTTACGTGCCACTGCATTACCTCCCTTTCCTGTTCCAGTCGCGTATGATTCGCGGGAAGAACGACTGCCGGGAAGTCTCCGTTCGCGCCCGAATCTTTCTAATTTTACATTCGTGATCTCCTCGGGAGGTATAAGTAGAGGGAAACAATATATTCGATACCTCATCCAGAAACACACCCTCTCGAAACCTGGACAGCAAGCTACACCGCGGTGCAGAGCGCTTCTCTTGCAGAGTCTGCCACTTGAGTTTGCTAAACATTTTCGTAACGCTATCACGCTGACCAAATAACCCTGTGACGAAACGCGCCGCTCCTCTTTGGATCTTCTCTATATTCTCTGTCAACCCGACATGGTACGGATCCCACACTGCTGAGCAATACTCAAGTATAGGTCGAACGAGTGTTTTGTAAGCCACCTCCTTTGTTGATGGACTACATTTTCTAAGGACTCTCCCAATGAATCTCAACCTGACACCTGCCTTACCAACAATTAATTTTGTATAATCATTCCAGTTCAAATCGTTCCGTACGCATACTCCCACATATTTTACAGAAGTAACTGTAACCAGTGTTTCTTCCGCTATCATATAATCATATAATTAAGGATCCTTCTTTCTATGTATTCGCAATACATTACATTTGTATAGTTAAGGGTCAGTTGCCACTCCCAGCACCAAGTGCGTATCCGCTGCAGATCTTCCTGCATTTCGCCGCAATTTTCTAATGCTGCAACTTCTCTGTATACTACAGCACCATCCGCGAAAAGCCGCATGGAACTTCCGACACTATCTACTAGGTCATTTATATATATTGTGAAAAGCAATGGTTCCCTAACACTCCCCTGAGGCACGCCAGAGGTTACATTAAAGTCTGTAGACGTCTCTCAATTGATAACAACATGCTGTGTTCTGTTTGCTAAAAACTCTTCAATCCAGCCACACAGCTGGTCTGATATTCCGTAGGCTCTTACTTTGTTTATCAGGCGACAGTGCGGAACTGTATCGAACGCCTTCCGGAAGTCAAGGAAAATGGCATATAATATTTTCTGGGGCTCATGAACAAATAAAGCGAGTTGGGTCTCACACGATCGCTGTTTCCGGAATCCATGTTGATTCCTAGGGAGTAGGTTCTGGGTTTCGAGAAATGACATGATACGCGAGCAAATAACATGTTCTAAAATTCTACAACAGATCGATGTCAGAGATATAGGCTTATAGTTTTGCACATCTGCTCAACGACACTTCTTGAAAACTGGAACTACCTGTGCTCTTTTCCAATCATTTGGAACCTTCCGTTCCTCTAGAGACTTGCGGTACTCGGCTGTTAGAAAGGGGGCAAGTTCTTTCGCGTACTGGAAACGAATTGGTATCCCGTCAGGTCCAGTGGACTTTCCTCTGTTGAGTTATTTCAGTTGCTTTTCTATTCCTTGGACACTTAATTCAATGTCAGCCATTTTTTCGTTCGTGCAAGGATTTAGAGAAGGAACTGCAGTGCGGTCTTCTTCTGTGAAACAGCTTTGGAAGAAGGTGTTTAATATTTCAGCTTTAACAGTGTCATCCTCTGTTTCAATGCCGTTATCATCCCAGAGTGTCTGGATATGCTGTTTCGATCCACTTAATGATTTAACGTAAGACCAGAACTTCCTAGGATCTTCTATCAAGTCAGTACAAAGAATTTTACTTTCGAATTCACTGAGCGCTTCACGCATAGCCCTCCTTACGCTAACTTTGACATCGTTTAGCTTCTGTTTGTCTGAGAGGTTTTGGCTGCGTTTAAATTTACAGTGAAGCTCTCTTTGCTTTGGCAGTAGTTTCCTAACTTTGTTGTTGAACCACGGTGGGTTTTTCCCGTCCCTCACAGTTTTATTCGGCACGTAACTGTCTAAAACGCATTTAGCGAATGCCTTGAACTTTTTCCATAAAAAACAGATATTTTCGTTTTGAACTGTTAGGTAGTCTGAAATCTGCCTCCTATTACTCTTGCTAAACGATTAAACCTTTCTTCTTTTTTTTATATTCCTATTTTCTTCCATGTTCAGGGATGCTGCAACGGCCTTATGATCACTGATTCCCTGCTCTGCGCTTACAGAGTCGAAAATTTCTGGTCTGTTTGTTATCAGTAGGTCCAAGATGTTATCTCCATGGGTCGGTTCTCTGTTTAATTGCTCGAGGTAATTTTCGGATAGTGCACTCAGTATAATGTCACTCGATGCTCTGTCCCTACCACCCGTCCTAAACATCTGACTGTCCCAGTCTATATCTGGTAAATTGAAATCTCCACCTAAGACTATAACATGCTGAGAAAATTTATGTGAAATGTATTCCAGATTTTCTCTCAGTTGTTCTGCCACTAATGCTGCTGAGTCGGGAGGTCGGCAAAAGGACCCAATTATTAACCTAGCTCTGTTGTTTAGTGTAACCTCTACCCATAATAATTCACAGGAACTATCCACTTCTATTTCACTACAGGATAAACTACTACTAACAGCGACAAAAACGCCAGCACCGGTTGCGTGCAATGTATCCTTTCTAAACACCGTCTGCGCCTTTGTAAAAATTTTCGCACAATTTATCGCTGGATTCAGCGTGCTTTCCGTACCTATAACGATTTCAGCTTCGGCGCTTTCTATCAGCGCTTTAAGTTCCGGTACTTTACCAAAGCTACTTCGACGGTTTACAATTACAATACCGATTACTGCTTGGTCCCCGCATGTCCTGACTTTGCCCCGCACCCTTTGTGGCTGTTGCCCTTTCTGTACTTGCCCAAGGTCATCTAACCTAAAAAAGCCGCCCAGTCCACGCCACACTACCCCGGTTACCCGTGTAGCCGCCTGCTGAGTGTAATGCTGCGCTGTAATGAACTGCATTTCCACAAATCCACTTCACGGAGTTCGTCTTCGTTTGTGGGAAGTATCTCGATGCCGGCAAGAGGAGTAGGCGAGGAGGTATCTGATGTGGAGTCGTATGGGTAACTAAGGGCAGCATCTGTCGCGCCAAGAAACAGACATCTATCGCCGATCCGCACGCCAGGCGATTCTCGTCTGTGTTCAGAACATCACAGAGTACATTACAGGTGACACACAGTTGGGTGTCAGCAAGGTGAATCCCATGAAGTCGTGAGCGGCATAGTTGCATCCCACTGACCGTAGGTATGGATCACACTGATCGCCAGACGGCAGCCAGTTGGTATGGAGATACTTCCTATCTACCACATTCATTGACCTGTTCTGCTTAGCCGGCCGAAGTGGCCAAGCGGTTAAAGGCGCTACAGTCTGGAACCGCGCGACTGCTACGGTCGCAGGTTCGAATCCTGCCTCGGACATGGATGTGTGTGATGTCCTTAGGTTAGTTAGGTTCAAGTAGTTCTAAGTTCTATGGGACTGATGACCTTAGAAATTAAGTCCCATAGTGCTCCGAGCCATTTGAACCAGAGTTATTTATTCTGCTGAAGAAAGCCATAGACTGCCTACGTGGGCTTTATGAGATTTGTCAGTAACACATTACGGAAATAGCTTGGTTCAAGGAAAAACTGGCGGAAGTAAAAGAAGGGTGCCACGATGTTCAAAAGCTGGATGGGGACCAACATGGCGGTGAGGTTCGTGGTATAACGGCACCACAATACCATATGAGAGCTGAAGAAAAGGCCTAGAGCTTTGTCAGAGACATAATATAGGGCTAAGACGCCCCCCCCCTCCACCTCGCGGCGTACCGAATCCTGATGAACAAAGCATGGAAAACGTATGATCAAATTGTCGCTAGTATATTGAGGAATGGGAAGTGTCTCTGTCAAGTACAGGGTACGTGACGCCCTGTATACGTTTACGTATTACGTCCGTTGCAGAAGATCGAGGACTCGTAAACATGATCTACGAGCCAGCCCCAAACTGGAACAGTAGTCGTCGGCAGTTGCGGCGAATCGTGCGCAGCAGGTCATTCGAAAAATCGAGTCCTAAGCACTGTACTTGTATACTAGCAGCTAAATGCAATGGAACAACTCAGTCTTCAGGAGACCCCGTACCTAGAGCCATAGCGCTCAATTTCCGGTCCATCGTCCGCATAAACTGTGCAGTAGAAGACATGACAACCGAGAGACATCCCACACAGCCGTTGGTGGAGACAGCGGAGCAACGGCTCCATGGTGTAAGCATACAACAGTGCAGAGAACGGTCAACCTTGGCGCACGAACGACAGATCGAGATGACAGAAGTGAGACAGCCGTTATAGCATCAGGAATTACCATATTGCGGAGCATCGTTACAAGTAGTCGTACTCAACCCGGTCGAACAACAGGCTGAATTCAAGAGTACCCAAAACTCTAGGCATACAACGAAGTCGAGCAAGAGTGATTATGTCTCGACAGCGACAGAGGGCATTTCGGATATTATTGGTATCTCCCAAAGGGGTTTCATCAGCGAAAACTACATCCTTAACATCCCTTTAAGCTGTACGGTCACCAATGGAGTAAAGATCTTGTTGCCGCCATTGAACAACTCAAGATGAGATAGTCGCATATTTGCGATGCACCCTGAGGCTTGCGGATGAGAATGAGGAAACCTGCTGCGATCTGGGCATTAGGCGACATTAACTCCCGACAAATTTCCGTCCGCACTGGCCTAGTAAACTTTATAGGAAGGTTGTCAAGACTGGGCGACTTGTTTGCAGAACCCAATTGGACAGTACCATGAGCTTTGCCATCGGCAAGGAGATCCATCATTGCATCCCCAGGAGCCGAGTCAAAGGAAAGTCATGAGACCACTATAATGTTGGAAAGATGGTGACGTTCTGCATAGTACAGTGTACCATAACGCCCAAGGATGGGAGACTCTATATGACTTGAGGTATCTAAGAGCCACCAATCATCAGTTGTAAGAACAACATGAAAGTACTCGGACAGTGGCTCCGTTCAGCTATCTCGTGGGACATAGACGGACGTTCTTGTGCTAACCCAACGTGTGTGACTGCCCTGATAATAACTTCTTCAAGCTGACGTCGAGAGAGGGTAATCGAGAGAGGATAATGAGCTGTGCCTTGGCACAATTCATCATCGCTCATTGGGCATCATAATACAGCCTCAGAAAAAGATGATCTAGAAATCCTTGGTTCGTTGTCGCCATGCCGCTACCTCTCTTCCACAACCAGTCAAGGGCTTAAGGAGAGCCGGCTTTGCGTAGAAGACTCACCATGACAGGGCAGATGGATATGCATCGAACATCGATAACAGGCTATCCACGAGGTCTCAATGAGCTAACAGGATCTAGGCGAAGAAAATGGATGATATTCAGCTTCTATGGTCATCAGCCACGCCACACCCTTATTGGCACTGGAATAGGCGTCATGATCAGAGAACGCCAGGGGCCAGACTTCAGTAGCCTGCTCCCCATCAGCAATATTGTGGGAGATATAAACACGATCGAAGCGACTGGAAGAATGGCCAGTGAAATATGCAAACCCTGGACGATGACCATGATTATGCTCCCGAATGTCTACATGCTTGGGTTGCTGCACAATTGTCATTTGCGCCGCGCGCAGAGAGTGACATGGCAGTTAGTCTTTTACGCCTGGGTGGAGCTGAAGTCGCCTCCCATGATTAAGGCATCTTACCAACCTAAGAAGAGAGGCATGACCACCACAGATAAGAAAGTGGAATGTTCGCAGTGGCGACCCAAACAAAATGGACCATAGACGTTGATGATTCTGAGACCACCAGACGTGAGAGCCTTACCGCTGGCATCAGGGAGGTAGCCAGCTGGATCAGCGAGGATACCACTACATTTAGGTGTTCTATGGGAGATAGTGTTGTAAAGCCGTGGGGAGCATAAAATGTCGCAACATGCACCTCCTGAAGGAGAGCAACGGCAATGTGTGAGAGTACAGCACGTCGTTGATTAATGCCAGTTAATGGCACGCACGAATGGTATTGACACTGTCCATGGGTTCATGATAAGATTGAAAAGATGATGTCATCAAGAAGGTTGGCGATGCAAGCATTGGTTAAATACCATGCTACCCCCTTGGAAGGTCGCATCACTGTCACAGGGAGGAAGCCGACCCCACCACGAGGATTCCATCAGTCTATACGCCTCCAGAACGTCCATCTGCATCGACGTCGTCCACCCAGGAAACTGGCCGGTTCGGGGGTACACTATTAGAAGAGCGCCCAGAGACAGCGTTAGTCACAGAAAAGGGGGCAACGCATTAGATGCAATGGGGGAAGATCAGCGTTGTCTGTCGGTGGGTGCCAACTGGACACGGGGCATGGAGAGACCCTGCGTCGTCTGGTGCCACGGGGATCGGAAGACAATGCATTGTCTGTCGGGGATTCGTCATCATGTGCTCACGTCCGATGGAGGTAGTCATCATAAATAGTACGCCGCTGCCTCTTTCGTTTCCTCGGTGACCATGGTTGCCTAATGTGTTCTTTCGTGTCAGCTGGCGGACGGCTGTCTTCCGACACGCGGTCAGACGGCAGATAAACGGTCTGGACACACGAGTTGCGTCTGCTGACGGCCGTGGTGCTACACTGCTACCTCCGATAGCAGTGTGGGAGATACAGGCAAAACGTCCATCGAGTTGTCGAGAGGAGTCATCGGCAGTGCCGTCTGATTCAGAGTGGCAGCAGCAGCCAGCAGCGCAGTGGAAGCATAAAATAACGGCATCATAGTAGGCGCCGCAGGGAGAGCGACGTCTTCGATAGGCGTCTTAACCTGTCTACGTCGGAGATATTCTGAACAGGATTGCCTTTCTGGCCACAAGCTGAACAAGTGAGCGGATGGTACATTACCGCAGCCCTGCAGCCGACAACAACCAAGAAAGAAGGCATGTATTTCTTCAGCTCAGTTTTTCTCTGATGGACACCTCTGACAACACGGAGTGATTCCAAAGCCTTCTACGTTTCAGTAACGTGACGTTGCCGTAAGGTTTAAAGGCCGTTATCACAACTTCAGACGGCACGTCAAACGGGAATTCCAAAACCCTCAACGTTCGGAGACTAGCACCAGCATGATCAACCATCATACCTCTGTATGGCCGTTACAGTATCGGAACTTCAGATTGTTAGCATGATGCAACATAACGTAATTCCACAGCTTTATGTACACAATTGCTAAGGACCGGAAAATGAACTGCGAGAACACGCTGGAGCGGGATACAGATTTCGTCCCCTATAAATTTTTCTACCTCATATCCTTTTGGACGTTCATGACCCAAAGAAAATGTTAATTTAATCGTGGCTTGGCGATAGGATACGTCAAGATGGCTGGTGGATTCGGACACGAAGACAAGCCGCTACGCGGAAATAAACAAACGCGTGCTCCCTGCCGCGCGGGATTAGCCGAGCGGCCTGTGGCGCTGCAGTCATGGACTGTGCGGCTGGTCCCGGTGGAAGTTCGAGTCCTCCCTCGGGCATGGGTGTGTGTGTTTGTCCTTAGGTTTATTTAGGTTAAGTAGTGTGTAAGCTTAGGGACTGATGACTTTAGCAGTTAAGTCCCATAAGATTTCACACACATTTTGACTTTTTCTCTTACGTGCTCCCTTGCAAGCAGCAAGGTTGCCGAGAAGCTAACAGTGCGTGCATGCCTCTCCACTGCAAAAAGCAGATTGACAGACTTAGCTATCAAAACATTTCACTGCGGAGCGAAAATCTCATTGTGAAACATCCCCCTGGCTATGGCTAAGCCCTGTCTCCGTAATATACACTCCTGGAAATGGAAAAAAGAACACATTGACACCGGTGTGTCAGACCCACCATACTTGCTCCGGACACTGCGAGAGGGCTGTACAAGCAATGATCACACGCACGGCACAGCGGACACACCAGGAACCGCGATGTTGGCCGTCGAATGGCGCTAGCTGCGCAGCATTTGTGCACCGCCGCCGTCAGTGTCAGCCAGTTTGCCGTGGCATACGGAGCTCCATCGCAGTCTTTAACACTGGTAGCATGCCGCGACAGCGCGGACGTGAACCGTATGTGCAGTTGACGGACTTTGAGCGAGGGCGTATAGTGGGCATGCGGGAGGTCGGGTGGACGTACCGCCGAATTGCTCAACACGTGGGGCGTGAGGTCTCCACAGTACATCGATGTTGTCGCCAGTGGTCGGCGGAAGGTGCACGTGCCCGTCGACCTGGGACCGGACCGCAGCGACGCACGGATGCACGCCAAGACCGTAGGATCCTACGCAGTGCCGTAGGGGACCGCACCGCCACTTCCCAGCAAATTAGGGACACTGTTGCTCCTGGTGTATCGGCGAGGACCATTCGCAACCGTCTCCATGAAGCTGGGCTACGGTCCCGCACACCGTTAGGCCGTCTTCCGCTCACGCCCCAACGTCGTGCAGCCCGCCTCCAGTGGTGTCGCGACAGGCGTGAATGGAGGGACGAATGGAGACGTGTCGTCTTCAGCGATGAGAGTCGCTTCTGCCTTGGTGCCAATGATGGTCGTATGCGTGTTTGGCGCCGTGCAGGTGAGCGCCACAATCAGGACTGCATACGACCGAGGCACACAGGGCCAACACCCGGCATCATGGTGTGGGGAGCGATCTCCTACACTGGCCGTACACCACTGGTGATCGTCGAGGGGACACTGAATAGTGCACGGTACATCCAAACCGTCATCGAACCCATCGTTCTACCATTCGTAGACCGGCAAGGGAACTTGCTGTTCCAACAGGACAATGCACGTCCGCATGTATCCCGTGCCACCCAACGTGCTCTAGAAGGTGTAAGTCAACTACCCTGGCCAGCAAGATCTCCGGATCTGTCCCCCATTGAGCATGTTTGGGACTGGATGAAGCGTCGTCTCACGCGGTCTGCACGTCCAGCCCGAACGCTGGTCCAACTGAGGCGCCAGGTGGAAATGGCGTGGCAAGCCGTTCCACAGGACTACATCCAGCATCTCTACGATCGTCTCCATGGGCGAATAGCAGCCTGCATTGCTGCGAAAGGTGGATATACACAGTACTAGTGCCGACATTTTGCATGCTCTGTTGCCTGTGTCTATGTGCCTGTGGTTCTGTCAGTGTGATCATGTGATGTATCTGACCCCAGGAATGTGTCAATAAAGTTTCCCCTTCCAGGGACAATGAATTCACGGTGTTCTTATTTCAATTTCCAGGAGTGTACTTTCATTCTTGAGTGCTAGACTTGCAAATTTTGCAGGAGAGTTTTGTGAAGTTTGGAATGTAGTTATACCAGGTACTGGTGAAAATAAAGCTGTGATGACGGGTTGTGAGCTGTGCTTGCGTAGATCAGTCAGTAGAGCATTTTCCTGCGAAAGGCAAAGGTTGCGAAATCGAGTCAAGGTTCGACATAGAGTTTAAATCAGCCAGCAACTTTAACGTATGTGCACCCTCCGCTACAGAGAGAAAACTTACTTCTCTATATTTGAAATTAATTAGAATATCAACTTCGTTCAGATCCTAGCGTCGAACATCATCACTTTATCTGGTTTCGACTCTTGAGTAAGAACGGACTGCCACTCGCCCACAGACTTTCAGATATTTCATTAAAATTGTCCTTATCAGAGTTCAAGCCGTCTTAAAGGCGAAGGATTGAGTGACCCCATATTAATATGCACTTACAAGTGTCCACTTATTGCGTCCACATATTTTCTGTCAGATGTTATACCTGGGATCCTATGCCACTGCATGTAGTCAAGATCAAGAACTTAATGTATACAATGGTGATCTTAACATCAGTGTTGAAGCATTACGTCTTATAAGTGTTATTATGTGGAGCAGAGGCCTGTATAATCAAACACTGGTAAAGGGATTTTAACGTCTATGTATTATATATGTCTAATGGTCATGCCACCTGAACGACGCCGAAATACTTCACCGGGCTGGTAAATATGGTGAAACATCACCGACCACCAAATACAAACAGCGTAATTTTGACGCAGTTTTGAAGTAAAATAAATGTCGTGTGACTAGGGCCCCTTCGGGTAGACCGTTCGCAAGGTGCAGTCCCTGGGCGGAAAAAATTCCGACCCAGCCGGGAATCGAACCCGGGTCTTTTGGATTGACATTCTGTCGTTCTGATTACTCAGTTACCTGGGACAGACAATTTTGAAGTGAAAAGATACAGCTACATAAAATGTAACAATGGAGAAGGGATAGAATGAAAACATGGACATTTATTTTGTACTTCCATCACAATTTCTTAATTGAAAATGTTGCCTACTCTGAGCCATATAAAATTATTACGGTAACATTATTTGAATTCGATAGTTACTTAAATGTTACATTCCGCATTCTTGGATGACGTTCTACCACAAAAAGCAGAAATTTAGTCTATTTTGGGCTAACTACAGATTAATTATTATTGAATGGAAAATAGGAAGGAAACGTAGACGAAGACGGAGAAGAATTTCGTGATAGCAGCATCACTGAAAGTGGTAAATATCTCGAGCTATGCAACCTTGGTAGGGCAGCTAAGAAGCTGTGTTAGACATACGCTATATTAGTTCGTTTTCTCTTTAATTACTCCCTATTTTTCTGAGTAATGCTGATACAAATGTGAGCGCATAGGAAATGGAAAACCTTTCTGGAAGTATGAGAGGGTTCGTGTGACCAGATTCATGTTGTATACCCTTACAAACAATATAAGAATAAATCATTCGTTATAACTATTAATTATTACCTAATAACTACAGATTAAAAACAGAAATTGCAGAATCATTATTAACTAATTAGGCATGAATTTGTTTTCCTTAATGTTGAGACTTCTTGCAAAAATTTGGCAGCGGATGAAGAACCCCACAAAAGTTTGTATGTCTTTTCCTTTTAAAGGTATATGTTATGTATCATAATTCGCAAGATTTCCCCCCTCCTCCCCCCAATCAAACCAATTTCATCCTCGACACATGTCTTCTTAATGTCGTTCACTCATGCATTGGTTTTAACGTTGCGAAACGTTAATGATACGAAGAAAAAATATCTAGAAATTCCAAATTGCAATTTAGTAAGTCACATGTTTCGACGCCATTAAATAGGCTTTAGTCACAATGTCTGGCAGTTTCCTGTTACGAAAGACGATCAAATTCATTCGAAAAACAAGGCCAAAAGTATATCGACGACAACAGCGCAAACGGTCAATGGTGACAACATGAGGCACGTGATGCAGAAAGTAAAAATAAAAATGTTAGATCCTTTGACAGCTGTTCTCAGTAAGGAATGTTTAATGGCTGTCAACTATATAAGAGAAATATCATTTCCTTGGTACTGGTTGTTAGAACAACGTATGAGCTGTGATGTATGTCAGGAGCAAACTGAAACCTGTTCTAGTGCTACTGTGTTTTAAATGTTGTATTTCTGAGTTTGGTTAGATCAACAACTTAATGGAAGGAGGGGCAAACAGTACAGGAGAAAATAATTATCACGAGAGTAAAATTAGGGAAATACTCGCTCATCATATAAGTGAAGAATCTCTTCTTCTACGTGTCATCCTCAAATTGCATACGAGGTGGAAATGATGCTGGTGCAATGTCCTGGCAATGGAACAATCGTTAGAGAGGAAAAGGCTGTAGTTCAATTTACAGGCATAGGTATCAACGTAAGCAATCAGTGCTATCTAGAGCCTCCACAATCGATGGCGGCTCTGCACGGTACTCGTACATCTCCTCTGAGCATAATCTGCACGCTACGCACGCTGTTATTGCGTAGAGAGCTGTTATTACGTAGAGACTGTCCTGAAGGGTGCCTGAGAGATAATATCTCCATACTGTAACCGTGACTTAAACAGCCTCCGTACACAATGGAGACACCAATGCAGTATAGCAATTTCTCATCTTGTAGAACCAGTTCCATAACACAACAAATTAAACGCTCTGCCTATTAGGCACCGATTAGCAAACCACAGTCTCGTTGTTCACGGAGCAACAGCTCCACAGTATAATGGTACTGGACCTCGACTGCTCGTCGTCGGACCTCTGTTTGCGCAAAGCCTATTGCCTGTCACGTTTACCACGTTGTGGCTGCATTAACTTTACTTTTAGTTTCTCTTTGTGCTTACAAATTTGTCTTTTCCTCAAATATGCAGGCTATTCTATGCAGGGTTCCACGGCGAGTGACTTGCCTTTTTTCGGTGGCTGATTTATCTTTCCACACCGTAAAGCTAGTGTCCTTGACTAGTAATCAAAAAATAAACAGTCTTCGGTTAAAGCGCTCCACTGCTTACATTCTGAATAAAAGTCATCAGGATTGGTTGCCGCAGACCGGTAGCCGGCGTAGGAAGTCACCCTCATCCTGCCAACGGCTTTGTCAAAGGGGGCGGTGGAGCGGACAGAGCATCAGCGCACACTCTTAGCATTCGGGTGGGAAACTGCCCTTAAAAGGCGGAAGAATCGGCAGTAATCAACGGCAAGAGGACTCAGAAGACATTGGAAACCACTGCATTAAAGGCAAGTTACCTGTATCGGCAGGGCATATGGCCTGTAATTGAAAATGTGTCACATTGATCACTCCATCAACAGAGAATTTCGGACTAGCCCCTACTCGGATCACCGGGAGGATACTCCCATGGGAGAGGTCACCATGAAAGAAAGACTGAATAACCAACGAAAAGATAACGTTAATGCTAACCTTAGATACAGTGGGCGATAGCGAAGTGAAATGGAAAGGAGACAAGGATTTTTGGTCAGACGTGTATAGGATAATATTAATTGCAGCAGAAAATGATATAACGTGGGTAGGATTCCTTATAGACATGAAGGTAATGCAGATAATGTATTACTGTGTACAGTGACAGGGTTGTTTTCATCACAAGCGACAGTAAATCAACATCGACAACAATAGTTTAAAAACAATGTTGAATGGAGTGGACACGGAAGTATTAAAGAAAGAAGTTCTCTGAGGCTAGAGACACTTTGATAATGAATAGCTCAGTATGCAGTTCAGTTGAAGAGAAGTGATATTTCTAAAAAGGTCAGTCACGGAAGCTGGCGACGAAAGCAAAGGTGCAAGAAAAAAAAAAAAACTGCGAAGAAACCGTGGGTAACAGAAGAAATACTTCAGGTCATCGGCGATAGGAGGTTGTACAAAAATGTTACGGGAAATTCAGGAATACAAACTATAAGTCACTTAGCAACGTAAAATATAAAAAATGCAGGCAGTCTAAGGCGAAATAGCTGCATAACAAATTTCAGAACCTTAATTTCAGGAAGAAATTTCTGAGACTGTTTCTTTGGAGCACAGAATGTATGGTTGTGAAACGTGCATTGTGGGAAAACTGTAAAAGTGTACTATTAAAGCATTTTTAGATGTGCTGCCATAGAATAATGTCGAAAATTAGGTAGGCTAATAAGGTAAGCAATGAGGAGGGTCTTTGTGGAGAGGAATATACGAAAAACACTGATAAGAAGAAGGAACGGGACGTTTGGCCACGTGTTAACACATCAGAGAATAACTTACATGCTACTACAGCTACGTATTCGGGAGGACGACGGTTGAATCCCGCGTTCGGCCATCCTGATTTAGGTTTCCGTGATTCCCCTAAATCGCTCCAGGCAAATGCGGGATGGTTCCTTTGAAAGGGCACGGCCGACTTCCTTTCCCGTCCTTCCCTACTCCGATGAGACCGATGACCTCGCTGTCTGGTCTCCTCCCCCCACCCCCCCCCCAAAAGCAACAAACTACTGCTAGCTGTAGAATGTAGAAACTGTAGGAGAAGACAGTGGCTGCAATATATCCAGAAAATGATTGAGGACGTAAGTACCAAGTGCCACTCTAAGATGAAAAGGTTGGCACGGTACAGTAATTCATGGCGGGCCACGCTGAATCATTCTCATGACTCAAAAATATAATACCAACTGGAAACCATGTCGAGCTGGTAATTTATTAACTGTTCCCTTGGCAAGGACGTCCGTAATATGGCTTCTGGTTTACTCCAGTAAAAATACGGAATTTACCAGCCAAAAATGGGGGACTGCTGCCAAGCACTTATCACCGTCTCGCATCACCTGATATAGTGAACGGTTGATTAACGCACGTACGGTGTCCGCCTGTGTCGTCACCTTGTTACCATCCTGGAGATCCAGGTCGTGCAGCAATGTTTGCTGTCTTTGTCGTCGGTCGGAAATAATGTGCACAGAGGGATGTTCTTTTCCGAACCTGTCCTGGTAACTCGTTTACTCCATGCCTCCAAATCTATGGGAGGTAAGGGAGAAAATCATCGCTTTCGAACGATGCATCACCGCCTGGCTCTCTGGGGATGATGGAGTGACGTTAAGTTCTCGGAGAAGAGCACAACAGGAGACTATCGTTAATCGGTGTCAGAGCGATCTTTCCCTACCGTAACCTACATTGTAAAACTGGTTTGACGCTTTCAAGCCACCATCGAAGCCACGTGGGATACCTCAGCAAATGACGTTCATATAAGACTCACGTACTCGGTATTAGTTACCTACATTCCTGATCCCATACGAGAGACACGATCAGTTGCCATAATCCCCACCTTCTCCACAGCATCTGCCTCCAGAGCGTGATCATGCAGATGTACACTCTGTGGTCTGAGAAGGGTGTGGGCAGGTATTCCGGTGCAGGAATTGCCATCGCAAGGTCAAAGGAGACGTAGATGGATTCGAGTCTGCTGGCGGAATGCTTGGTCACATAAATAAAGCCAACATCTCGCAAGTATCAGCAATACACAGATGTTATACCAAGAGACGCAGTCCGGGGCACTGAGTGTATTTGGGTTGTTTGTCTTTCTGAGACAGCACACTATTAAAGTGTAAGCTGATAATGATGTGGTCATAAATGCCCAAGAAGGGAGGTGTAATTCCTTCCGCATAAAACTGTGGCCGATCCCACCTTTTATTTGTCCGAGTAGTGGCTTAGTCATTAACAGTTCGAATCCCCTGCGCATCAAATACCACTCCACTTGCTGACAGCAAGTACATCACATTAGCTGCCTCTATTCCATCTCTCACAGGGGGAGCCTCAGCCACCCATAGCGACGTATGCAGTAAACCCATAGAATTGTAGCAAGTTCCGCAGTCGAACTTCCTGGAGCATAGCAGTATACAAGTCCGCCGTCCTGAGCATACCGCGCAGCTGTTGATACTTGTGCTGATCATGCTGTGGTTGACGGATGCAATCTTCTAGGGTTTCAGCTGGTTGTGAGGCAGTGGTACGTTCATAATAACAAGGGAATTACCGCAGCAGCAGATCGACCACGCCGAGCCACATTTTGACTTACAAGGCAACAGTCTCCTTTGCATCCTCGTCCGAATATTCGAGATCCATATCATCTGCCCATACAATTGGGTGAATAACAAGTTCTCTTAACGCCTCCCCAACGGGACATGGTGGCTGCTGGGTACTTCTCAGGACACAGGGCATTGGTCTGCAATCAACGGCTGCACATCTGACATGAACAAATCGTAGGCTGGTCTAATCCAGCATGGTCGGGTCTATCAGAAATTAACTGTGGTGGTGTCGGTTTGCAACTGAACCGTGGTCACACTGGTTGAGGTCCTCTTTCGCATCTTATACCTCCTTAGAGATTGCTGTATCCCAGAGCGCCTGTGTCAGATAAAAGGTGTGAAAGATGTGAATACCGATGTCTAGGCACATAGACAGAAAAGAGCACAACAATCACATCAATTTACAACCTGCCATGGGGCTTCTCCTAATATCCTACTAGAACTAGCAGAAGGGGAATCGGGGCCGTTTTAAGCATTGCGAGCCTCATCTTGGGTTGAAGGTCACGTGGGTGGTCAGCCTCATGTATCTATCTGAGATATATATAGAGTACCTCTACATTTATGAGAAGTAAAAAATGTCGGTGTTGAAAGGCATCAGTTCTGTTTATTGGAACTGTGTGACCCATTGTTGTAGGCGTTTTGAGCAAATGTAGTCCCAATTTCCACAACCTACGCAAGTCTTCACCTGTTCGTCTATATGAAGGTCACTTTGCATCCCCACAGTTGACATAAGGCAAAACATGCCTACTGAGGTCATTGCACATGTGCTGCAATCCATTCAAAACAGGAGAAGTGGTAAACTGTGCTATTTCTCTGTAACGTGGTTGTGAAACATTTCATAGGCAGTCACCACCTCATCCTCTGGCACTTCAAATGGGAGTTCAAATATACAGATCGTCCTGGAACCGAGACCTGCATAATCCATAGTGACTGGACCACTTTTGCCGCACAAATGTCGACGCTTGAGGCTGTCTTAATTTTTTTTTAAACTGTGCCATTGGAAACAAGCAGTTACTAACGTAGCGTTAACCAACCATCCTGCTCACAGATGAGAGGTGGATTGCAACAAGTTCAGTACTGGGGATCTTCACACCCTCCTGAAGAAATTGTTGTACTTATTTCCAGATGCTTTTCTAGGACAAATTAGTTATAGAATTCGTCTCGGCGGTTGTTTCTCTACATTTGTGTCTGAGCACAACAACCTGCGTCAACTATCTTTACTTATCGATACAATTTTTGAGGCTCTCATCCCACTCGTTGACGCACAGTCTTCAGCGGACGGTTGTTTAACGATTTTCCTGAGAATTCCCCAACATCAGTGGTTGGCGCTGTCGTTCGTTCACTATTCATTACCGATGGTTAACTGGATTCTAGCCCGCAGCTGGAGATTATACGTGAGTGTTGCAACAAGGTCTAAGGGCTTGCCTTACTCATTACGTGTTGCATACACAGATCGCTTTCAGCAGGCCTGTCTGTCTATCTTGAGGCTTTCTTCTTTCTTGTTCGAACAACTGTCATTTTTGTGAATTTGTACAGCTTGCTTGAACCACTAGGACTGGTTGCCCTTCTCAACAGCAATAATCTTCTCGTAGCAATATTTCATTATGTAGCGCGGTCCACCAAGAAACATTAAAGGAAAAGACTTTAAAAATTTCAAAAATAAGATTTTTTCGGCTAACAAAGATTTTTGTAATATTTGCTTTATTGTAGGGTTCATCACAAGTTCGCCAGAGACTCCATTATCGATCCTATAAAACCATTCAGAGTGGGAAAGAAGTAGTTGACATTGCGGCGAATGTGGCTGCAGTGAATTTCAACAACGGCCAAAGAGGCGTTACGGAAATTATCAACCTGTTCGAAATTACGGTCGGAGCGGTCAGTTCCAAAATCCTATACAAAAGCGGACGAAACGCGTATCGAGCTAGCAGAGCAGCCGGTGACAGAAGCACCCAAAGAACCTTGCAGGATCACCACGAAGAAGATGGAGGAGGACTTCGTTTTGGACCTGGAAGGATATCTGTATAGTCCAGGGGTCACTGATTAGATGTATGTTTAATTTAAATATAAAGAATTTAACCCAAAGCTTTAAACGCCTTTCTCTCAAAACCGTATTTCTCAAATTGGCTGGAAACATAACTTGAGAACGGTGCATTCGCTTTTGATTGGGATTTGACACTGGCGCTGTAATTTTTGTTCACTGTCGGCGATCTTAGTCGTTACCCAATATCTTCAAAACACTATTTTCGTTACGCTTTCAAGTCGATCTTGTGGGCGAGGAAAATGACATTTGCTTCAACACGTCACCATTTTATTAAACTCAAAATGTTTCAGTTATCCTATGTTTGTTGGTAGGAAAGAACTGAAACTGCTTATACAAAATCAATTTCTAATAGATCCAATTGGAGGGCTTCGAGAATTCCCGCCGACGATCAACGCTGCGGTTGTAAGGCGTCCTTCCTCCAGGAGCACTTACACAGAGCGTCGGAAATGGACACAAAATGACTCCTTAAAGACAGATGTGTAAGGAATAAAACTCTATCGTCAGATTTAGCATTAAGTTTCATTTTATTTTTAATAAATCGCCTATTTTTCTTGCGTTCAAGAAGGGCTACTCCGTTAACACGCTTGCAGAGCACAAAAGAGGTATGTGTGATCCGCAGCAACTTCGTCGTGGGACATACTACGTGAAATGGTTTCTGAGGAGCAGCTAAAATTGTAACGAAACCAGACACTCGATGAAGTGATACTGAGAGGCACCCACATGCCTTGCTCATACTGTGGCATCAAGCTGTGAGGCCTGCAAGACGAGTGGTCTGCCAAGCGTGTGGACTCATTCTTATTTATCGAGTAACATGAACTCTAGTACTCACAATTAAGTTACAAGTTATTCTCCTGATTGAATATTACGCAACGGAAACGGAAACGCACATCTGACTATTAGTAATTTACACAACTCTGACTGTTCACTACACACTGGCAATACCACATTTTCTTTCTTATTTAACGGCTTTGATCAACACGTGGCCATCGCACTGAGTATGAATGGCGCACACATTATAAATTCTGGATAACATGACAACATACTATTCGAAGGAAAAGGCCACCAATCTTTTTCTTTTCATTATCTTATTTATTCCGATAAATTCTATAACCTAAACACACCATTACATTTTCTACAACAATTAACTCCGCCCAGTGGGCATGGCTTTACGTTGGTGATTCTCTATCTTATGGTCTCGTAATTATCTAAAACTACAGTGCACTTTCTGGATAGGATGGCGGCTCTTTTGCTGTATCTCACACTTCGACTCTCACACCCATCATCACGAAAATTTCCTCCAGACCGAGCTGTACAAAAAGGAACATGCATAACCCACTGCCTCTGAAACTATCTTGTTACTCTCCCACGCCAACCACACATACTCAAATTTCATGAAATACATCACACTGGCAACATACAATACAAAGAATAGTCACAACGTTATAATCACATCACTTTCAGCTTTCCCACTTCAATTAGTATTTATCCCAGTTTCACACGACACTGCCCCACTTCGTAACTTCTCTTTCCTACTATGAACTCTGGAGGATATATGCACGTCTTCCTGTGCAATGCAAGCCAAGTGGCGTTGCTGGATAGATGGCTGACTCAACTTGCTTCACTCTCAGAGTATTATACGAGGTGCATTCAAGTTCTAAGGCCTCCGATTTTTTTCCTCCGGACTGGAAAAACATGCGCATTGTTCTAAAATGAGGCCGCGTTCATTGTCAATACGTCCCAGAGATGGCAGCACCACACGGTAGATGGAGTTTTACCGCCAGCCGCGAGAATGAGAACTGTTTTAAATACTTAAAGTGGCGACGTTTTCCTTACTTTAACAGCGTGCAATCATTCGTTTTCTGAATTTGCGTGGTGTGAAACCAATTGAAATTCATCGACAGTTGAAGGAGACATGTGGTGATGGAGTTATGGATGTGTCGAAAGTGACAACAAACTGGAACAACCTTGGGCTCGCACAAGCCGGTCTGACGACATGATCGAGAAAGTGGAGAGAATTGTTTTGGGGGATCGCCGAACGACTGTTGAACAGATCGCCTCCAGAGTTGGCATTTCTGTGGGTTCTGTGCACACAATCCTGCATGACGACCTGAAAATGCGAAAAGTGTCATCCAGGTGGGTGCCACAAATGCTGACGGACAACCACATGGCTGCCCATGTGGCATGTTGCCAAGCAATGTTGACACGCAACGACAGCATGAATGGGACTTTCTTTTCGTCGGTTGTGACAATGGATGAGACGTTGATGCAATTTTTCAATTCAGAAACAAAGCACCAGTCAGCTCAATGGAAGCACACAGATTCACCGCCACCAAAAAATTTTCGGCTAACCGCCAGTGCTGAAAAAATGATGGTGTCCATGTTCTGGGACAGCGAGGGCGTACTCCTTACCCATTGCGTTCCAAAGGGCACTACGGTAACAGGTGCATCCTACGAAAATGTTTTGAAGAACAAATTCTTTCCAGCACTGCAACAAAAGCGAAGGGCTGCGCGTGTGCTGTTTCACCAAGACAATGCACCCGCTTATCAAGCTAACTTTACGCAACAGTTTCTTCGTGATAACAACTTTGAAGTGATTCCTCATGCTCCATACTCACCTGACCTGGCTCCTAGTGACTTTTGGCTTTTTCCAACAATGAAAGACACTCTCCGTGGCCGCACATTCACCAGCCGTGCTGCTATTGCCTCAGCGATTTTCCAGTGGTCAAAACAGACGCCTAAAGAAGCCTTCGCCGCTGCCATGGAATCATGGCGTCAGCGTTGTGAAAAATGTGTACGTCTTCAGGGCGATTACGTCGAGAAGTGACGCCAGTTTCATCGATTTCGGGTGAGTAGTTAATTAGAAAAAAAATCGGAGGCCTTAGAACTTCAATGCACCTTGTAGTTTGAATCAAGCGTCACACGGAAACATAACACGCAAAGTAATATTAAAAACATATTCATCACACACGTGAGTCCTCAACTGATACCATGGACGAGTACTTCTCTTTTTCCTTTGTGTCATACACAGATTGAGACTCACACAGTACTCACCACGTGGAATTACTCGTCTCTAATTTCAAGTCCTGCACACCCCATTTCTTAAATATTTCAAACTTATAGTACACACGCTAGTAATTCAGCTTAACTTAAGCACTCGGAAGTATTTCAACTTATTGCTACACGTGGTATCATTGTGACGGTTGGTCACTTCCGAAGATTACTACGATCACCTCAATATTACCTGCCTGACATTTATTTCTCCCCACAAAAGTTCCTGAAATAGAGAAATTATTATTCCAAACTACTCTTAAGTATTTCACATGCATACCATGTCTCCACTCTTTTGTCTTTACGGAGCACACCTAAGCAAGTTCTTACCAACACTAGATCCAGCGGCAGAGTGCTGAAACATGACCGATCTCGCACCTCCGCCAAGGTGGGGGAGCACCATGCTACCATATTGGTCAGCCACATTTCAGGCAGCTCAAAGCTCAGGTAAATTTCATCTCTTTGGTTCCACCAAAGGGCCGTCTCAAAGATGATCATATACTGCACAGTCACTATCTGCTGTTAGCAGACGACCTTAAATACATTCATTCATTTCACAGATCTCACCAAATTGGATGTAGGGATTTATTTTGTGGGAGTGCACATGTGACCAATTAATTAAATAAATTGTCCTTCCTTCCTACACTGGTATCCGGCTTCGGTGTATTAAGTGAAATTGAGTTATTACTACAAAAAACATGTTGTTCTGACAAGAATAACGAAGAATGTTGTACCTATTTTCAATGTCGGGCGGTACTGTACCCTTTCAATGCATCGGACGACGAAATGTTTGATACGGTCTTCCAGCAATTCATCCTGAGCGTGACGAACATTATCGGTCGTATATTGCTCAAACATGGTCTCACTCAAGGAGAGGCCACGACGTTGGGATCATGGATTTACTTCAAACTTTATACGTCTTTAGTAGACCACTAAAACAACATAAAGTGCAAGTAGAAAGGTGCATTATCTGGCAATTCTGAAAAAATGGTAAAATAAATTATAAGCGTTGTTACGTAAGTGATGTGTCTGTGCGTAGATGCCATGCGATGGAGCTCATGGTGGTTAACTGAGCAGTGTTCGAGCCACATAAGAAAACGTGTGTGAAGCGACGGTTCGACTCCTCCTCAAGTATAATTTTCAATTCATACTTTTTTCATCGGCGGTCACATTTATATGACGTTTGAGAGGAAATTTAATTTAAAGAAAAATTATCCGTCTTCCCATGAAGTTTTAGTGGACTTCGGGTTATTTGACCACTTACTATTTTTAGTTTAATTTAGTTATTAGAAGAAGTAAATGAAGCGAGACGTAAAGTTTTTCTGAAAATGTATGCCTGTCGTGATTTGCGAAGTCCGTTGTACATCCAACCTGGTAATGTAGCCGGAGTAACATTGCACCTCGATGATTCGAGCTGTAGACACAGAGGCAGGCCCCATTTGGCAGTTAACCTGCGTAGTAGGGAGGGATTGCTAATGTAGCAAGAACGAATAATGTAGGTGAAAATATTTAAATGTCACGGAAATAACACTTGTTAACAGGGTTCCAGGGAGTCGAATCGTCACCTCATACACGTTCATCATACAAAGCTCGAACGCTAACCAGTTGTCCACCGTGAGGTCTAACGGCCACCACCTGCGCACACATACATCACTTACATAATAGAAGCGTAAAACTTCTCTTGCGAATTTTTCTAAATTTCCAGGGTAGAGCACCTTACTACTTGCACGTTATGTTGTTTTAATAGCCTACTAAATGTGTTCAAAGTTTAAAGTAAATCTGTGATCCCAAAGCCGTGGCCTCTCGTTGTGAGACCGGTAAAGCAAAACGGGGACCAACTCACAATGTCGGGAATATAAGGCATACTGGATACATGAGTAAATATTCAATGTTAGAACGCCACCAGCAGAACAAAACGTAAACGGTATTGTAAGTTGAACACGTGGTATAATCAGCCTTGGCGAAGTGAGAGGACGACCACAAAATTAAAGTCGCCGGCGGAGAGGTTTTCGCTCTAAAGAAAAACTTCATACAGGAAGTCCATAAGAACTCACAAACTTAAAACTGATTTAACAAGAAAGAAGAAATCTCTGTTAGTCCACCATGGCCAGGGGACATCGGCTGGTAAGTAATTATCAACGTAAAAAAAATTCAGGAACTGCCGTATACTTTAAGATATTTTATTTTATTCTGAAAGCAACCAGTTTCGGCACTTCATTTTGCCATCTTCAGGCCTCATACCCTTTTATCCAAATAAACAAACTTGTTGTATAGCGCAATAATTTACTGGATATTGTGAATTCCAATCGTTATGCAACTGGTTCATACAAAGACTTGAGGATGTCAAAATAAAATGCCGAAACGGGTTCCTTTCAGAATAAAATAAAATATCTTAAACTACACGACTCTTGATGAACTCTATTGACGTTGAAAAAAAAGGAAAAGAAAAGAAAGAAGAAAGTCTCGAGTATAACTAATCCTGGATTCCCGCGCTACAGCAACAAACGTTCCTGGTAGCAAAGGAGCAACCAAGACGAAGACAGCTAGGGAGTGGTCCGCACATCTTAGCACAACAGGTACAAACGCTGAAGAACCAAAGAAACTGGTACACCTGCCTAATATCGTGTAGGGATCCACGAGCACGCATAATTGCCGCAACACGACGTGGCATGGACTCGACTAATGCCTTAAGTAGTGCTGGAGGGAATTGACACCATGTACCCTGCAGGGCTGTCCATAAATCCCTAAGAGTACGAGGGGGTAAATGTCTCTTCTAAACAGCATGTTCCAAGGCACCCCAAATATGCTCAATAATGTTCATGTCTAGGGAGTTTGGTGGCCAGCGGAAGTGTTTAAACTCGGTAGAGTGTTCCTGGATCCACTCTGTAGCAATTCTGGAACTGTGCGGTGTCGCATTATCCCGCTGGAACTGCCTAAGTCCATCGCAATGCACAATGGACACGAATGGATGCAGGTGATGAAGCAGGATGCTTAGGTGCGGGTCACCTGTCAGAGTCGTAACTAGACGTATCAGGGGTCTCGCATCACTACTGCAGATGTCCCACACCATTACAGAGCCTCCGACCGCTTGAACAGTCTCCTGCTGACACACAGGGTCCATGGATTCGTGAGGTTATTTCCATACCCGTACACGTCCATACGCGCGATGTAATTTGAAACGAGACTCGTACGACCAAGTAAAAGTTTCCAGTCATCAACACTCCAATGTCATGTTGACAAGTTCTGGCTAGGCGTAAAGCTTTTCGTCGTGCAGTCATCAAGAGTACACGAGTGGGCTTTCGACTCCGAAAGTACATATCGATGAGGTTTCTTTGAATGGTTCGCACGCTGACACTTGTTGACGGCCCAGCATTGATATCTGCAGCAATTTGCGGAAGGGCTGCACTTTTGTCATGTTGAACGATTCTCTTCAGTTATCGTTGATCCTGTTCTTGCCGTATCTTTTTTCCGGCGGCAGCGATGTAGGAGATTTGATGTTTTAATGGGTTCCTGATGTTCACTATACACTTCGAGATGGACGTACGGGAAGGTCCCCACTTCATCGCTACTTCGGAGATGGTGTGTCGCATCGCTCGGACGCTACATTCAGACTCGCTTAAATCTCCATAACCAGGCATTGTAGCAGCAGTAACCGATTTAACAACTGCGCCAGACAGTTGTCTTATATAATCATTGCCGACCACAGAACCGTATTCTGCCTGTTTACATATTTCTGTATTAGAATACGCATGCCTATACCAGTTTCTTTGGAGCTTCAGTGTATTAAGCTACCAATGATCACGATATATGCACTTATAACACCCAACACATTCCGTTTTCACCCCTTAGGTGGAAAAGGTCATGAGATACTTCTTAATATCGTGTCAGACCTCCTTTTGCCTGGCGTAGTCTAGCAACTCGAAGTGGCATGGATTCATCAAGTTGTTGGAAGTCCCCTGCAGACATATTTAGACCTACTGCCTCCATAGCCATCTATAACTGCGAAAGCGTTGTCGGTATAGGATTTTGTGCACGAACTGACCTCTCTGTAATGTTACACTAATGTTCAGTGGTTCAAATGGCTCTGAGCACTATGTGACTTAACTTCTGAGGTCATCAGTCGCCTAGAACTTAGAACTAATTAAACCTAACTAACCTAAGGACATCACACACATCCACGCCCAAGGCAGGATTCGAACCTGCGACCGTAGCGGTCGCTCGGCTCCAGACTGTAGCGCCTAGAACCGCACGGCCACTCAGGCCGGCCACTAATGTTCGATGAGATTTATGTCGACCATCTAGATAGCCAAATCATTCGCTCGTATTGTCCAGAATGTTCTTCAAACCGACCGTGAACAACTGTGGCCCTGTGACATGGCACATTGTGATCCATAAAAATTCCAGCGTTGTTTGGGAACACGAATGGCTGAAAATTGTACACAATTAGCCGAACAGCAGCATTCACGGTCAATGGCCCGTTCAGTTGGTCCCATTCCATTCCACGTAAACACAGTGCATACATTACGGGGCCACCAACAGGCTGCACACGAATGGGAGTAGGTAGGGAAGACATTAGGAATATAGTATTACAGTCAGAGCTTAATAGAAATATTGAGGACTCGCAACTAGATTGACAGAGGGATAAGTAACATTGGTTTGGAATATCTGACAACATTAGGGGAACAGACAAGTAAGTGACAATTCAATATAGTGTGCAAAATCTATGAGCACCTAAGACACTTTCGGAAAATCATCACCCACACGATTTCATAGACAGCAACGGCGGGTAAGTACGAGAACTACTGCACGAGCGTCTTAACGGTTCATGTATTCAAGCTGCTGATAAGAGTAATATGTAGCAGAATGGACTATTAAATAGAGGTTCTGACGATGTCGATTAGCATGGGTTCGAAGAGGTAAGCGAACAAGAGAAGACGTTCTTACCTTGAGATTGATAATAAAAACAAAATTCAGAAAAATCTAGTCACGTGCTTAGGATTTGCCGACCCGGAAAATGATTTCTACAATGTAAAATGGAGCATGATGTACGAAATTCTGAGGAAGGTAACAGTAAGTTTAAAGACTGAAAATACGCAATATGTACAAGAACCAGGAGCAGACATCAAGAATGGAAGACTAAGAAGTTCTCGAATTGCGTGCGTGTAACTTAGTAGCCTTTCAGACCCACTGTTCAGTCTATCCATCGATAAGCGATGATGGAAATAAATGAAAGATTCAATAGGGGATCAAATTTTAGAATGAAAAAATATCAGTGTTAAAATTTGCTGATGTCATTGGTATCCCCAGTGACAATGAAGAAGAATTATAGGATCTCATGAAAGATATGTAAGTATAATGAGTACAGAATATAGGAAACCGAAGAAAGACGATACGGCCGGGGTGGCCGAGCTGTTCTAGGCGCTACAGTTTGGAACAGCGCGACTGTTACGGTCGCGGGTTCGAATCCTGCCTCGGGCACGGATGTGTGTGTTGACCTTAGGTTAGGTTTAAGTAGTTCTAAGTTCTATGGGACTGATGACCTCAGAAGTTAAGTCCCATAGTGCTCAGAGCCATTTGAACCATTCGAAGAAAGACGAAAGTAAAGAGTAGCAGAGTAAATTCTGCAATAAACTTGTCAAACGTGAGGACACGAATCAGACGAAGCGCTTACATTAACCTGTGATCATGCAATGTTAATCAAATAAATATGTTACCTAGACAAATGCATTTCCGAAATTTCATTATTATGCATTAAATAATTTTTAGTGTTGCGGTTTTTCTCCGTCGGTATATGTTGTTCAGAAATGTAATATATAGAGCCTAGTCGAACGAAGAGTGACTGAACTGTCAGTTAAATGCGACATTTTTACAGTTTCCCTTTCTTCACCCCCCTGTCGCTCAGCGAGTGTGACGTAGCGTTGGGTAAAATGTGCCAGCCATCCGTATCGCTACGGCAGTCGTGCAAGAACACTGCTAGGTAGCCGAATTCTTGGCCAGCCGTGGCCGAAACGTTTTCATCCTATGGGTTCCTTCGCTGATACTTCTCTAATCTTGATACCTCCTCGCTTCTGTAGATATGGCGAGCACATCTCTGTCCTGTCTTCCGCAATAACGTCTAGTTCGTAAAACAGTGCTGTGACGAAAATCATGGCATACATACTAATATCGTTTCGGCAATCATTTTGTCCACGTAATTCAGTATCTGGACTTGGCACGAATTCAAAGTCCTTGGAAGTGCCCTGTAGAAATACTGAACCAAGCTGCCTTCTTAGCAGTCCATAATTGCCAAAGTGGGACAGCTGTTGGATTTTGTGCGCCAACTGACCTCTCGATTACGTCCCATAGCAGTTAGATGAGATTCACGTCGAACAATCTGGTGCCCATATCAATCGCTCGATGTGTCCAGAATCTTCTTCGAACCAATCGCGACCACTGTGGCCGAATGTCATGGTGCATAGTCATCCATACAAATCCCATCGTTGCTTGGAAACGTGAACTGCGTGAGTGGCTGCAAATTGTCTACAAGTAACCGAACATAGCCATTCCCGGTCAATGATAGGTTCACCTGGATCCACTGTCTTTCATGTAAATACAGCCCACACCATTAAGGAGCCGCCACTAGCTTGCACAGAGCCATGTTGACTACTTGGGTCCATGGGTTGATGGGGTGTACGCTACACTCGAACCCTTCCATCAGCCCTTACCAACTGAAATAGGTACTTATTTAACCAGCCACGGTTTTCTGTCTTCTAGGGTCCAACCGATATGTTCACGAGCTCAGGAGAGGCACTGCAAGTGATGTGCCGATGTTAGCAAAGACACTTGCGTTGGGAGTCTGCTGTCATAGCCCATTCTCGCCGGTTTTTTCTAAAGAATACGTTCATTGTACGTACCACATTTATTTCTGTGGTTATTTCACGGGATGTTGCCTGTCTGTTAGTACTGACAACACTACGGAAACGCTGTTGGTCTCGTCGTTAAGTGAAGGCCGTCGACCACTGCGTTGTCCGTGATTACAGACAATGCCTGAAATTGGGTACTCTCGGCACGCTATAGACAATATGGATTTAGGAATATCGAATTTCCTAACGATTTCAGAACTGGTATGTCGCATGCGTCTAGCTCTAACTCCATTCCACGTTCAAAGCCGTGCGGCCATTATCAGTTCGATAACCTGTGCACACGATAGACCTGCGTACAAATCACAGCTCCTCCAACGCACTGCCCCTTTATACGTTACGCACGCGGTACTGCCGCCATCTGTTTATGTGCTTACCCGTGTCTTTTGTCACCTCAGCGTTGGTAGTACAGCAAGTATATTCGGTGACGGGGTTGGAACAATCAGTGTTTTAAATCAATAACCACAATGTTTGGACATTCTATATATATATACAAATTAAAAAAAAAGTAATGCGTAGTACTGTATATTTGGTACACTCTAAGGAATCTCAAAAGATTATTCATCGAATAATAAGAAAGTAAGACATTAAATGAACATAACAGAGGCACTCCGCGTCGTTTTCCTACCCTCATTCGTGTAATTAACAAGAGAGAGATACAGCGATGATTAACGTACTGTGTAGTGACCTGCAAAGTATGTTTGTGAATACTGACTGGCACACACTCCAACAGCCAGTACGGGTGTCCTCTCGCCCACACGTGGCACTTGCCCTTTAAGTTGCTCCTGCTCCAGGTCTTTCCGAACGACTGAAGTTTTCCCTGTAATCCACTTTGCGCCGAAAAACGTAAAAGCGAGCAGTAAATTCTGAATTCTGTTCCTTATTTGAAATGCTTACTCCCTTCAGGTTTATCTCAGATTACATCAATATTTTAGAAATACTCGATGGTGCTCCCCTCCATCGAGTTCATGAGAAATCACTTGTAGCTCTTAAGAAAAGGCTCGGTCGTAGAAATCTTTTGGAGAACGTTTCACGTTGAATTATTTAATTTCATGTCCTGTGTGTCGCTTTGCACGAGAAATCGTAATGGCGTGGAACGAGGTAGCTTACAAATATTTATGCGTACCATTCGCAAATGCGTCCGCTTTATAGAGAACTACGTTTAAACGTTGTTAATGGAGAACGATCTACTAACAGTAAAAAAAATCTTTATTTTACTATCGTGAACGGTTTTGGGCTGTCATAACCATTTTCAGAATTCTACATTCCTTCATTATAGTATTATATTCATCAGCAGCATGTCGTCTGATTCTACATTGCATGATAATATCTGGGAAGTTAGCGCCATTTTAAAAGGTACCTGGATAACTTGAATAATACGGAAAATTATGCCAATGTGCATGAAACTAAGAAAATGAAAAGTGATTGTGTTATAAGCACTTACTCGTACATTTATTCTGGTGACCGGCGTTTTATCTGATTAAGGTCCTTATACATTTCTGTATCATTTACTGACTTCATATTTTATCAACAGCCATCACATTAACACACACTCGTGTACAAAATTAAAGCAACAAACTGCAATTTTGCAAACTTGCTTTTATTTTTCCACAAAACAGTATAAACAGGGAGATAGTGAAGTATAAACAAGGTAAAGAATACAGAAAATGCATGACGGTAGACAAATATGTTCTTCTTTTTTTCCAACTTAACGGATTTGGATACACAGTCTGACAATCGGTTAATTTGTCCCCTCTGGCAGCAGTACGGGCCTGGTAACGGTGGGCCACGCTGTAAATGATATCGTCAATCTCATTCTGAGGCAATAATGCCCATTCTTCCTGTAGAGCTGCTCACAAGTCTTGCAAAATGGTTGGTGGGTGCTAACATAATGCAATCCTTGTCGCTAGTGCATCCCAGATTTGCTCTATAGAATTCAAATGGGGAAAGCGAGCAGGCCAACCATGGGAGCAAATGCTTCCTTTGAACTACGAAGTCGAGTATTATAGTCCACCTACAACGTCAACATGAAATCTGGGATCACAGCACCTAGCAACAACCACACATTAGGTTCTAAGATCTCGTTACGATACGTGTCAGCAGTTAACCCTTGCTAATTTAACAGTACAACTCCATGCTCACACTATCAGGGGTAGTCCTCGATATCGGTCTCTTTCGACGATGTACCACGTTCCCTCCTGATGCAAATGTGTCGAGAATGACTTATAGCCCTCCTACGTCTCTGGCTAATTAGGCTTTTCTATATGTCCGTGTGTCTGAAGTCCCTAATCTGTGGGGAAGACATATACTCCGAAGAATATTGCAAAACTGAGAGAAGTAGATGAAGTTACAACCGAATCGTCACTGCCCATGGCGATTAGAAACAAAGTTCTGAAAACGTTATATATTTTTATTAGGTAAACTAATTTTAATTAAAAGTAGTTAGTGGAAAATAAGGAATTAAAAATTTTCAAAGTATGTCATTAATGAAAATAGCCAACGGCCACCAGTTCCTCATCGTAACAAGAATAATTAAACTGAAACTGAACTTTATACTCGTTAGCAACCTTATGTCGGAATAGTTATTGGCGTCATGACGTAGGAACAAAGCACACTTAGTAGTACTTCATACCACACATCACACAGTAATCAGATAATAATCAAATAGCAAACACACAAACATATTATATTAATTTTCAAAGATAAAATTATGTAAGTTTGGTTACTGGATGTGGGCAGAATACTGACTGTCGTATTTGCAGCAAGCAGAAAGATTGTTTGAATTTTCTCATTGGTAAGAACTGTCATTTACCTAGCAGTTACTCTGATATTTCTTTGTAAAAAAAGTTATAAATTATGCCACAAGCTATAATTAGAAACTGTGCTTTAACAGTGAAATTCAGTGTACCACTTACGTAAAAGTTTTACTACCAACATTTTATTATGAAAGCTACTATATTTTTGGCAAGTGAATTAATACTGGCTTTTGCATCATTCTATTTCTGACATTATTCGTGCTACAGCCATACATTTCATTAGTATGTAATTATCCAAAAGTTGGAAAAATTGTGTTTTGATAATCTAATGAACTAATGTTCAATTCATTTTCAGTTCATTTTGTGGGTATGTCGGTTCGTACAATGTGATAGGATGGATACGACTTGGATAAAGACTTAAGAAAATTATTTACATGACATTATGCACAAAAACAATGTTATTTAAGCAATAAAATTTCAGCTACGCTGGTCAGCCTATTACACCTCTAGTTATAAAAAGTCTAGATCTTACTTCACTTTATGATGCCGTTGGTTTGTCGAGCACCTTCATTTAGCGCACAGGTTGATCTTCTTGCCATAGCATAGCTATTAACAAGGGCCCACAGTACTCTTCATGTTATGTGAATTACTCTTGCTGTATTTGTACTGCGCCCAATAAATTCCATACACATAGCTTGACCATATTAAACATCTGCCAAAACAACCATTTCAGTTTTCACTTATTCGCACATCGAAAATGGATTTTCTATCTCCGCATTTTTGCAATAGAAACATCGGCGAATGTACACAACCAACGAGAACAACAGTCTCCTCGCGACTCCGAACTGCTGCTTTTTTGGCACGCTCTCATTCCCAGCGGTAATGCATTTACAATTTTATATACTCTTTGAGAACAGCTTTTCCCTGACTAGACCAGCGTGTCTACTTACAAAATGCTAATATTCCATTCGTATTCCTTTCTTAAATAACAAATAGCATTTGTAACTTGACAACATATATACACTCCTGGAAATGGAAAAAAGAACACATTGACACCGGTGTGTCAGACCCACCATACTTGCTCCGGACACTGCGAGAGGGCTGTACAAGCAATGATCACACGCACGGCACGGCGGACACACCAGGAACCGCGGTGTTGGCCGTCGAATGGCGCTAGCTGCGCAGCATTTGTGCACCGCCGCCGTCAGTGTCAGCCAGTTTGCCGTGGCATACGGAGCTCCATCGCAGTCTTTAACACTGGTAGCATGCCGCGACAGCGTGGACGTGAACCGTATGTGCAGTTGACGGACTTTGAGCGAGGGCGTATAGTGGGCGTGCGGGAGGCCGGGTGGACGTACCGCCGAATTGCTCAACACGTGGGGCGTGAGGTCTCCACAGTACATCGATGTTGTCGCCAGTGGTCGGCGGAAGGTGCACGTGCCCGTCGACATGGGACCGGACCGCAGCGACGCACGGATGCACGCCAAGACCGTAGGATCCTACGCAGTGCCGTAGGGGACCGCACCGCCACTTCCCAGCAAATTAGGGACACTGTTGCTCCTGGGGTATCGGCGAGGACCATTCGCAACCGTCTCCATGAAGCTGGGCTACGGTCCCGCACACCGTTAGGCCGTCTTCCGCTCACGCCCCAACATCGTGCAGCCCGCCTCCAATGGTGTCGCGACAGGCGTGAATGGAGGGACGAATGGAGACGTGTCGTCTTCAGCGATGAGAGTCGCTTCTGCCTTGGTGCCAATGATGGTCGTATGCGTGTTTGGCGCCGTGCAGGTGAGCGCCACAATCAGGACTGCATACGACCGAGGCACACAGGGCCAACACCCGGCATCATGGTGTGGGGAGCGATCTCCTACACTGGCCGTACACCACTGGTGATCGTCGAGGGGACACTGAATAGTGCACGGTACATCCAAACCGTCATCGAACCCATCGTTCTACCATTCCTAGACCGGCAAGGGAACTTGCTGTTCCAACAGGACAATGCACGTCCGCATGTATCCCGTGCCACCCAACGTGCTCTAGAAGGTGTATGACAACTACCCTGGCCAGCAAGATCTCCGGATCTGTCCCCCATTGAGCATGTTTGGGACTGGATGAAGCGTCGTCTCACGCGGTCTGCACGTCCAGCACGAACGCTGGTCCAACTGAGGCGCCAGGTGGAAATGGCAGGGCAAGCCGTTCCACAGGACTACATCCAGCATCTCTACGATCGTCTCCATGGGAGAATAGCAGCCTGCATTGCTGCGAAAGGTGGATATACGCTGTACTAGTGCCGACATTGTGCATGCTCTGTTACCTGTGTCTATTTGCCTGTGGTTCTGTCAGTGTGATCATGTGATGTATCTGACTCCAGGAATGTGTCAATAAAGTTTCCCCTTCCTGGGACAATGAATTCACGGTGTTCTTATTTCAATTTCCAGGAGTGTACAAGAATAGTACTCAGCACAACTAACAAAACAAACTTCGTAAAACAAGTAGAAAATGAATTATCATCCACAGAGTTGTGGTGCTATACACTCTCCAGACTGAATCTGGACTCGTCTATGAAAAGAACATTGGTCGACTGTTCGATCGTCCAGGTGGCATGTTGACGGTTCTGCTCTAGACTTCCCTTCTGTGAAGGCGCATCAGACGTACATATAAAGCAGATCTCCGGCTATAAAGGCTACTCTGCAGAAGGCTTCTGTACGCCCTTTACCTTCATGCAACACGTCCAGTGGATGTTGGGAAGTCAGATACCTGTGATCGTGCGGTATTAAGGCAGTACTGTCGTCCCCTTACAGCCAAAGAATGTCCTCCGTTTCTGACGTCGCACGTGGTCGGTCCTGCTCTGGTGTTCGGGATACAGTGTCGGTCTCCATGAACTGTCACCACATCCGAAAGCAACAGAACGATTTAGGTTAAGCCATTGGGCCACATCAGTTTGCGACTGTCCTGCTTCTGTTCTTCGTATGTTCTTCTACAGCAGAGAGTCTGGTAGACGTCCTGGTCGCGCCATACAGCGCCATCTATAACTATGTACACAGGGATTGCGGATTTAGACTACACGGCGAACACCACTCCCTTTGATAGGTGCCCTGACGTCATTGTTGACGTGGTTGTTTGTTGAATGGAATGTTATCTACCGTGCAGAACACGATCGTACGGACATCTATTGAGAGTTTGTATGATTGTATTGTGAATTAGACGCAGGACAGGAAAATAGTGGTTTGTTGCTTTAATTTAGGACACCAGTGTATTTCCCTCAGTTATTCAAATAACACACACAACACGTAAAATCGCGCTACCTATTCAAATATTGTTACGCAGTTGAGGAGTGCATGACATGCTGCTAACAGCTATAATATAATGAAAGTGCAGCTATATCAAGGACAACTTGGTGGGAGGAAAACGTTAATGGCCGTCAAATAAAGTTCTTTCTTAAAAGAAAACGACAGGTGTTTATTTTGAAACAGCTTACGGGAATTCAGCCAGGAAATGTTTGCAGCGACGGCTTATATTTAGGCGGGAGTACACCCCGCCATTTTCGAGGCACAAACTGCAACGGACAGGAGATGTACAGCCAAATTTAAAACCTCGGTTCTTGGAGTAATTCAGGAAAGATAACACACACACACACACTGAACACTAGTGCCACCAAAGATGACCAAAGTCAGAGGTATCGACAGTGAAAGGCTACGAACTATCAGGTGAGGTAACATTGACTCTGTCCCTCTGTTTTTGAAAAGCGACCAGGATTCCAAGAAGAGTTTACGCAGAAACTTCCATCCCTGTTTGCAAGGTTGCTCGCTAATTTAATTACGACAGCCTTCTTAATAACACTTCCCCAATAGCTGGACGTGCATGCCAATATCTCAGTATTGTTATAAAACATAGTGTGACCAGTATCCAAACAATGTTCGTCAATAGCAGATCTACTTGGCCCCTGTAATCGCGTGCACCGTTTATGCTCAGTTCATCGGTCCTCCAAGGTCCTGATAGTCTGACCAATATATGACATGCGACAGCTGCAAGGAATGCGATGTACACCCATCTTGAGCACACCAAGATCATCCTTAAGACAACCAAATCACTCTAATTTTAGGTGGAGGTTCGAAGACACATTTCACATTATATTTCCGTTACATACGACCGATCTTGTTGGAAGTGCTTCCTACGTAAGGCAAAAAGGCAGAAGACTGAGGTGCTGACTCGGTATTATCATCAACCACCATTTGCACAGTTGATCGATAGCGCAACGCACATTCAATCTGTCTTTCACTGTATCCATTTCGACGAAATGTAGCTTCAAGATGGGCCAGCTGAGCTGGCAAAGTCTCAGTGTCGGAAATGACATGTGCCCTGTGTACCAAAGTAGGAAGTACCCCTTCACGCTGAGCCGGTGGTGACAACAGTCAGCCTGTAAATACAAGTCAGTGTCAGTGCGTTTCCGGTAAACTGTATGTCCAAATGATCCATCAGCCTTCCTCCTAACCAAAACATCGAGAACGGGAAGGCAACTATCCTCTTCCACCTCCATCGTTAAACGAATGTTTGGGTGGAACGAGTTCCGATGTTCTAACAAGGCGTTCAGATTCTCCCTACCATGAGACCAAACAACAAAAGTATCATCAATATATCTGAAGAAACAGGCGGGTTCGAAAGGCGCCGACTCCAATGCACGTTCCTCGAAGTCTTCCATAAACAAATTTGCAATCACAGGAGGCAACGGACTACCCATCGCAACTCTATCTGTCTGCTCCTAATACTGCTCACTGAACAAAAAGTAAATGTATGTCAACACATGCCGAAAGGGATTAGTTAATTCAACACCAAAACCTAACCTCAACTGACCGCAAAGAGTCAGACAGAGGAACGCGACTGAAGAGGGAGACCACATCCAAACTTACTAAAATATGAAAGTCATTCAACCGCATTCCCTCCAAAAGACATAAGAAATCAGATGAGTTTCTAATATTATGTTCACACCGACAAACTTGTGGACTTAGCAGGGAAGGAAGATGCTTGGCTACACGATATATCTGAGCACCGATATTGCTCACTATAGGACGGAAAGGAATCCAGTCCTTGTGTAGCTTTGGAAGGCCATACAACCTAGGGGGAACCGCACTATAGATATTAAGACTCTTGACAGAGTCCTGCGACAAACCGCTTTTCTTCAGGAGACTGTTGGTCTTCCTCTCAACACTTTTCGTCGGGGTCAGCATCGATTCTGCGATACGCTGAGTCAGATAATAAAGTTTGCATCTCTTGTACATAATCCTGTTTGTTTAAAACAACGGTGGCATTGCCCTTGTCTGCACGTAAAATAAAGATGTCAGGATCCACTCTGGGAGAGCGTAACAGCCCTGTCTGCTGCTTTTACATTACTCTTGGGTGGACGAGCCCTAGTCAACACACGGATACCTCTTAAACTCCTCTGCAGCATCAGGAGGTAGTTTGCAAACTGCCTGTTCAATTGAACTAATAATATCAACTACCGGCAAACTCTTCGGTGTGGGTCCAAAATTGAAACCCTTCCCTAGCACGGGCGAAGTTCCGTCGTCAAAAGATTCTCTGTGAGATTTATCACAGAAGGTAGAGATACAAAATCAGATTCCGAGCGATGGAAACGTTCAAACTTTGCCAAATGCCGAGTAGTAATTGTATTCCCAATCAGGTGGAGTCCATGAGGCACCGTCCAGGTATCTATGGCTGTTTGCACTCCTCACTAACATTACTTAATTGAATAACAGCCACGGAGTTCAAGGAAATCAGCCACCGTCTAAGTAACAGATAAATTTAATGATACAGTCGATTCGTAACACTTTTCTACAGATAGGTTACTTGTTTACAAATAAATGTCCTTGTACGTAATTGTAGGAATTACTCAAAGGACCATTTAAGATTAGTTTTAACTTAAGTATCTCTATATTTCAATTAGTCTAACATTTAATATCATTGTGTAAGCGATCAAATATTTTGGTAGAAGCATGAGACGTTTCTGCTGCTGTGATAGTGGTGTGAATATAAATGTATTTTAAACTCTATCTCCTAACTCTGCCGATCCTGTACGTTCAAAGAATATCGAATTCCCATTGAAAAGAGAATACTCCCAGTATGGAGGTAAATAAAATATGCAGTATACACGCAACGGTTTATTATACTGAAAGGTTAAGACTTGTGCCCAATGCGTTCACAGGACTGCGCCTTTATATCACGTTCTTCCCTGCGCGAAATTTCAAGTTCGTTCATAATTATTATCAGGTCGAAATGATTAACAATTTCTTTCTGTTCGTAATTATTTTTCCACAGTTAATAAAAACCTTGATCCATATATTAAGATTCAAATCAAGGTTCATGGTTCCCTAGTATCACACAACCAACTTCAAATTACAAAGCAGAACAAGAAGAACTGCTAGAATGCACTCAGACATGCTCTTCAAACAATACCGCACACAATGCCAGAAATATCAGATAAGCAGCTAATACCATACAGCTTAGACAAAGAATGGACAACATTTAGTTCCAGTACGGAGGAGGAAGAGGAATTTTGGACAAATTTTAAACTGATTATAAATCGCGTTCTGGAGAAGAATATGCCAAGTTAGGATGGAAAAAAACCCATCATGGTTTAACAAAAAAATTCAGAAAATTCTGAGGATGCACTAATTACTACACTCTAGGGTCAAAAAAGGACATGAAAAAATCTACACGAAAAAGTTAGAAAAAATTCTTGCATCTACTAAAATATCGATGGATCTTGCCGAGAACACAAGAAAATTCTAGTACTATGTAAAATCACAAAGCAAGTCTAAGGATTCTGTCCACTGACCCGTTGACCAGTGTGGTGTGGGAAAAGAAATGTAGTGAACTTCTAGATTTAGCGTTTGAAAAATCACTCACGCACGAGGATCGTTGATCATTGCACTGTCGTGTAGAGGACACAGAAACTGACATTTCTCCAGTTGAGAAGCAACTGAAAGAGATGAAAACACGGAAATCGTCAGGTGTAGATGGAATACCGGCATTTGCCGCTTACTTGTATTTATAGCAAATCATTGCCCAGAACAAAGCTGGAAAAAAGCGTAAAAGAATGGACCCATTACATTACAGATCCACATCCTTAACACGTGCAGAATTCTTGAAGACGGAAAAGATACTGTCCACAAATCAGCACGGATTTAAAAAGCACCTCACTTGAAAGACTCAGACTGCACATTTCGTGCGTGACATACTGCGAACCATGGATGAAGAGTAACAGGCCGATTTAATATCATTAGATTTTTGGAAAGCGTTTGACACTGTGCTCCACATCCGGCCGCTAACGTAAGTCCAAGCATGCGGAATAGACGCAACCAGTTCCATATAAGAAATTTAATTTCTTGATCAGTTTCGGTCACTTAGTGCCCTTCTCCAGAATATTATGCCTACTGCATTATTTGCGAGTGTCAAAAAATGGTTCAAATGGCTCTGAGCACTACGGGACTTAACTGCTGTGGTCATCAGTCCCCTAGAACTTAGAACTACTTAAACCTAACTAACCTAAGGACATCACACACATCCATGCCCCAGGCAGGATTCGAGCCTGCGACCGTAGCAGCAGCGCGGCTCCGAACTGGAGCGCCTAGAACCGCGCAGCCACCACGGCCGGCTGCGAGTGTCAATAACGAAGTGCGTACAGTACAATACGATGGTTCTAAAAAATATATGCTGGAGCAAAAATATATGGAGGAGCAACGAAATAGGTTTCCAGATGTGTGAGTGGTTCAAAGACTTCTGAAGTTTATAGAACCCAGTATGTTACTATCGACGGCGAATGTTCACTGTACTTCAGTAGCGCCCCAGAAAAGTGTAACAGGACTGTTCTTGTTCTCTGTAGACACTCTAAAACATAAGGAACGACACACCTCGATATGACGTGCATGTTCAGACAAACAAATCATGTAGTCGAAAGACAGAGCTTCACAAGTATAGCAAGGCAATGGCACGTTGGTCTACCTCTGACACTTACGCTAGCAGTTATTCCGCTTGATATTCATTGATAGAGTTGTTCTCATAGGACATGCCAGATTCTCTTCGGACAAGTCTTCCGCCTGGAATATCATTGACTGTAGCACAATTTTCGTTAGTAACGAGTACCGTTTCGAACTGAGGCCCTTTGACCAGCAAAGACGTGTCTGGAGTTGCCTCGGACAGAGGTAGGATACCAACCTGACTTCCACTCGCCATACGGCCCTATAAGCAAGAGTGAGTCTGGGGTGACATTTAATTTCATGGCAGGACACCTTTGGTTGTCATTCGCGGTGTCTTTCCAGCACAGCAGTTCGTCAACGCTATTCTGTGCCCTGTTTTATTGCCCTCCATGGCAACCAATCCTGGTCTTACGTTTCAGTAGGATAATGTCCGCCGGCAGAAGGCGATAGTTTCTTCGTGTTTGCCAAATCCTACGTTTGACTTCCCTGACACATCCTTTACTAACACTCGAGTATTTCTTTATCCCACAAAGTCGGATTAAAGGAAAACATCTAAGAAATACGGAAGCGCTTTACGAGATCTGTTAAAGGCAGGTTTGATCAAGACGAAAATGTTACTGAGATGTTTCGTGATATGAAGTCGGTATAACTGGAGAGGACATTATTTTCGTTAGAGACTGTTGAGAAAGTTTAGAAAACAGGCGTTTGCAGCTGTCTCCTGTCAACGTATACTTCGCGTAAAGACTGCGAAGATAAGATAGGAATTAAGGATAGGAATAAAGGTCATTTTCAAATGGGATAGGAAACGACTAGTAGTGTTGGATGGTACCCTCCGTCATACGCCATAAATTTGTTTGCGTAGTACACAGGTATTTGTACATTCCCTTTCTATCCTTAAATATTTAAAATAACGCAAACTTTGGTTCCAATAAAGGTATTGAGCAGGTGCAACATAAGACTATTACGTCTATCACTCAGTTATACATACGTAATATTTAATATACATTATAGAATTTCATAGTTTCTTCTCAGAAACAGTCCTTACACAACCTGACTGCCGGGATACTGTCGCCGCAAAAACAATGCTGGCTTTATACTATCCCTTTCCCGTCACTTCCGGATACAACTACGTTAACTCAGCAATATATTCCATAAATTGTGTTATAGTATATTTATTAGGGGAGTAGTTATCCATCCATGCGCTAAAGTTGATGGTAATGAAGAATGATCATTTTTTCTTCAAGGACGTTTTCGTACATCTGTGTCCCTGAAATATACGATATCAAAAGCAAATAACGTAATTTGATAAGATACCAGCTGCCCGTAAAGATCTGATGAAAACAATAACGCACGTATGCAACAAATTCCAGTTTTAGTCTATCCAATGAAAGTGGCTGCGTACTGCCCGTTAGTAAGTAATACGAAAGTCTTGTTAAGCTGTTTATTTGCACAGCAGTAAAGCTCCGATTTAAAGCTCTGCCGTCGTGCTGTTTTTGCTACTGTATAATCCTCTTTTGCGGGTTCATATATGTGACTGAAAAATCTCATTAAAGCAGCAGCCCGCCGGCTCGTCATTTGGCACTGTCCGCTGCACCCTCACTACCAGCTGCGACAAATAATCTAAGCCTTTGTTGGGCGTTTTAACCCCAGGGCTTTAATATAGTCGGAATGTTCCCGGCTAATCTACTCACTCTTTTACAAACGCTGTTCAGAGGCAGTAGGAATGGTCCAGATGTACGAACTCTTAAAATGTTAGGCATTTAGTCCACTGCGCAACAAATTACTCATGATGCTTCTTTATATATACGAAACAAATACAATAAATCCACGCTCGCTAAGCACGTGGAAGAACAGAGACATTGTACTCCAAGTAGTACGTTTGTTTGTGGATCCCTCAAACTACTAAGAAAGACAAGGGGACAGATCTCCATGAAGAACTGGAAGCGTACATATTGAGCCTCACATCACTAAATATTCTTAAAGAACCATTCGATGGCATCAGTATACCATTTTTTAAAATTTTCATACAGTTTAAGTACAAACAGCCTACGAGAAATGTGTTATAGATTACACCTCCTATTCGCAAACAGAATTATCCCTTGCGAAACATATTTCACCTAATTAGCATTCTGATAACTAGCAAACAAAATGCACACAGCTGTATATAAAACGTGCATATACAACACATAAATATGAGGCAGAATAACAATAAACACCGATAAATTTCTTATTATTCTTTACAGGTAAATTATATATTTACCCTTGCAGTAAGTGAGATGTACAAGGCTACTCTCTGGGCCAAGACCTTCAAAATAGTTTCGTAAAAGGTCTGTGTTCGATGATCATTATTTCTTCCTCAGAACCGTTTTTCTTGCCACGCCAATCTGCATTTTATATCCTTCCTACTTACGCCATCGTCGTTTATCACTTTGCTCAACTAAACGACCACTTTTAGTTTCTTTTTTGATGTAACTCGATCAACATCACCTGGCTTAATTCGACTACATCCCAATAACATTGTATTGCTTTTGTTAATGCTCGTCTTATAACCTCTTTCAGCACTGTCCATTTCGTTCGTCTGCTCTTCCGCTTCCTTTGCTGTTTCTTCCAGCAATACAATGTCATCGGCAAACGTCAAAGTTTTTATTTCTTCTCCCTAAACAATTAGTTCATGAGCCCACTCGAACCATAAATGGTTGCAAATACATACATGACCTCTTAGCAACAAATAATCCTGGACAAAATAGTGAGTATCATGACGAATGCAGGGATTAGCGTCCACAAGGTAGTTGCTACTAGGCTGAATACCATAACACCTGCAACCGTCAAACAGAAACGCAATGTATATCTATTTAAAAAAACTGATAAAAATGCTCTTAACGTCTTTTCAAGAGACAGTCTTCACTCCTTCCGATCTGACCATGTAAGCGTAGAATAGCTGTGAATGATTTCAATCAGATAGTAGCGACGACAGTTGAGAATTATATACCACATAAATTAATAAGTAATGGTACTGATCCCCCACGGTACACAAAACGAATCAGATCGCTGTTGCAGAAGCAATGAAAAAAGCATGTCAAAATTAAAAGAACGCAAAATCCCCGAAATTGGCAAAGTTTATCGTAAGTTCGAAAATAGTGTGTACTTCAATACCAGATACTTTTAATAATTTTCGCAAAGAAATTCTGTATCGAAATCCGTCAGGAAATACAAAGAGACTATAGTCATACATAAAGCACACGAATGGCAAGACGCAATCAATGTCTTCACAACGGTGACGTCACTGATGACAGTGCCGCTAAAGCAGAGTTATTAAATAGGGTTTTCCGAAATATTCCTGAATTCCAATCAAGAACAACCGCAAAGATGAGAAACATAGAAGTAGATATCTTCGGTGTAGAAAAGCAGCTTAAATCACTTAATAAAGGCTAGGCCTCCAGTCCAGATTGTGTACTAGTCAGGACCTTTCAGAACATGCTGATACAATAGCTCCATATTTAGCAGTTATATACAAATGCTCGCTCACAGAAAGTTCCGTACCTAAAGACTGGAAAATTGCTCACGTTTTAAAGGCACATTTGGATGTTGAGCTTTTATTAGCAGAAAACGAAACTATAAGTAATGAAATAAAGAAATAATTTGAACCGTAGATATAGTCCACGGGTGTAGAAATATTGTATGCAGCCGCTGGAAAAATCGGAAGATTTTAGATTGTCATATCATTATCAGAATGAGAGGCACCTTTTGTTTTATAGGTCTTGTCCAGACGGACGTATTTTGGCACACTGTCATTAATACTACATTATTTTATTAATACATTCACGAGTTCCAACCAACTGGCACTCGTAATTGCATAATGTAAGTGTCGTAATTCAAATTGTGCTATTATTTCAGAATATACTATTATTACTAACGTGTGTATGGTTTATTTTGTATCTTTAGTCATTATAAGATTGGTGGGCGGCTTGGCATGGCAAAGGGTTCCGTACTTGTAAGCAAAAAGTCGTCCAGCTCGATCCACCGTCGTCTTAGGGTGCAATCTTATTACGAAGTCCGATTTTAGTGAAAACACAGAGAGAAGAAACACGGTTAAAAATACATGAACGGACCTTTAACAAAAAAAAAAAGACACGTTCAAGCAACGAGAGTTTATATGATATTCAATATTCATTACTATAATTCATTGTATTGTCTCGATCCAGGTACGAATGAGCAAAAATAAATTAAAAAGTCACACAACTAACCAAAAAGGGAAGTAGGAGTAATCCGCTGAATTACAGCCCATATTACTAACGTCAACTGGCAGTAGGGTTTTGGAACATATACTGTATTAGGACATTATGAAGTACCTCGAAGAAAACGCTTTATCAATACATATTCAGCACGGGTTCAGAAAATATCGTTCTTGTAAAACACAACTAGCTCTTTATACTCATGAAGTAACGAGTGCTATCGACAAAATATGTCAGATTGATTCTATATTTTTAGATTTCCAGCAGGCTTTCCACAGCGTTCCTCACAAGCGTCTTTTAACCAATCAGTGCCTATGGAATATCGCCTCAGCTGTGCGACTGGATTCGTGATTTCCTGTTGTAAAGATCACAGTTCGTAGTAATAAACAGAAAGTCATCGGGTAAAAGAGAAGTAATATCCGGCGTTCCCCAAGGTATTGTTATAGGCCCTCTATTGTTCCAGATCTATATTAACGACATAGTAGACAATCTGAGTAGTACTATTAGATTGTTTGCAGATGATGCTGTCATTTAGCTTCTTGTAAAGTCATCAGACGACCAAAACGAATTGCAAAATGATTTAGGAGTTTTTCGTTGCGACGGGATCTTCTCATTAAGTTTCAAGCACCAGTTTTCTCCTCCGACTGCGAAAACATTTCGTTGGCACCCACCTACATAGGGACAAATGATCATCGCGATAAAATAAGAGAAATCAGGTCTCGTGCAGAAAAATTTAAGTGCTCATTTATCCCACGCGCCGTTCGAGATGGAACGGTAGAGAGACAGCTTGAAGGTGGTTCATTGAACCCTCTTCCAGGCACTTTTTGTGAATAGCAGAGTAATCATGCAGATGTAGATATAGATGCAGAACTTCAATTTCTTCTCCAACTTTTTTTCCGTTACTGCTCGCTCAATGTACCTATTCAGTAACTACCTTCTCAATCATTGTTCGCCTTTTATGCCCTTCGACTCTCATAACTAGCGTCTGGTTTCTGTACAAGTTCTGAACAACCTTTCTACCTTCAGAATTTCGAGGAGTGTCTTCCAGTCGACATTGTCGAATGCTTTCTCCGAATTCACCAAAGGTTTAAATATAGGTTTGCCTTCCCTTAACCTATCTCCTAAGATAAATCGCAGTGTTAGTTTTGCGTAGAGAATGTTCCTACGTTTTCCCGGAATCCAAAGCAATCTCCCCCAACGTCGGCTTCTAACATGTTTACCATTCTTCTGTAAGGAATTCGTGTTCTTATTTTCAACCATGATTTATTAAACTGACATTAATATTGACATCTGTCAGCAACTGCTTTTTTTAAAATTGGAATTGTTGCACTCTGCTCGAAATCTGGGGGTATTTCGACCGTCTCATAAATCTTATACACCACGTGGAATATTTTTGTTATAGCTAGCTCAAGGAAAAATGAAATATGGTCCGCTGTGGTCGAAACTGTTTTGGTTCATTTTAAAGTACTAAAAAAATAAAATAAAATAAAAAATAAAGAGTCGCCGTTTTCCACAAGAAATGCTCTCAAAAATTTATGGTATGTTTTTCTCACTGCTAAACGTGTGTCCTTTTACGTATTACTTTACGAGCAGGTGCTGCAATTGACTGTTTCCCTTTTTTTTTCCTTTTAGATCCCGTCTCTGATGACAGCGCTGTTGATAGGACGTTAACCGCCAACGTTCCTTCCACCTTCCTTCTACTTTAGAGATCAGAATAACCAAGAAGCCAAAAATAAAACACTATTGCTCACTGCTTATTAAACTATAACGTAAACGGAGTAAGGTGGCAAAAGGAGTGTTACATATCGTATTTTTTATGTCCGAGATTCGTCAGTTTGATCATAGTGACTTTTGGCGGTTCACATTGTAGACACGACCACTGTGAGCAGGATGAACTGGTTTTTTGGTTGCAGTGACTATGCAGAGAGACACAGGCTTGTCCAGGACAGATCATCAGTCTAAGACTTGCAACTCAAGACCACTACTACAGATCCGATTGGCTGTGTCATTTGAGTGAAACCAGTTTTATATAAGTTGATCGTACCAACACTCAAAAATTGCATTCACGGTCTTCTCCACACAATTTAAACATTCTACTTTGTAATATGAGTAATATGAATTTTCAATATTAAGGTCAATCACAATCAAAGGGTTGTTCAAAGCACCTAGGACTAATGCTTATTGGTAATTAAGAGGAAAGACAGGAAATTAATAAATGAATCAGCCAACAAAATGAAGTGGTAGACGTGACTATGTCTGCAACACTACTGAAATGAATGTGTGGACAAGGAATTATATTGGTCGGTGCGTGGTTAGTAGATATTCTTTGGGGGTTTTCGAACACATTGAGGACGTATACGTACCGTCCTTAGCACCGCACCGCCCCGTGACATCACTACTGTTCGCTGCTTGATCTGGCAGCTCTCCAGTGCAGATGTTACGCACGTGCGCATACACACAAACACACACACATGCACACTCACACACACACACACACACACACACACACACACAGTGAGCATGTACTATGCATTTTTATTTTCTTTTTACAAATTTATCCAGCTGTTGTGTGCATTGCTGAATCCAAGGCACTTTACCAAAGCTTTTCTTCCTTTCTTACGTATTATTTTCTCAACAATATATGATGATGGATATTTAGTTTTTTGTAACTCTTCAACAGAGAAAGCTTCAGCTATGGGCTGTGATTTGTAATCTTCAAGGAGATACGTTCTCGGATTGGTTTCTTGCACTTTACGTATTTTGAAAATTTCCGTGGACCAATTGGCGGTGTACCCTTTGTCAAAGACTGTTTTCTGTTTACTAATTCTGACGTAATCACCAACTTTGAGTTTTGACTGGCGTGGATCAATCATTTTAATTTTGTTATACACAGTAGATAGAAGACTATTATCTTTTACATCCACTGGTCGCATTTTAATCGTTCTGTGTGTCATGTGATTATACTGTTTGACCAGATCTTGTATAATGTTAATTCATTTGTAGGAGCCCTGAGCAGTAAATTTTCGGAACATAAGACTCTTGAGAGTGCTGTTAAAGCGTAAAGGAAAGTATTTCCTCATTATACTGAGTTCCTCTGGCTTTAGGTAAGATGCACACTTTTCTAGCGAGCATGATATAAAATTAAATGAATCTATAAATCGGAAATTTATGTAGCAGTGCCGGACTTTATGTGTTACTTGAATGCTCTTCGTGAAAGATTTGTATTTCTCCATATTCGATGGTAGTATACAAACGCGGCCTGGATTTAATTCAGTTTTCCCCCTCCCGTTCTCATTCACTATTTGCTCGCAAATATTTGTAATTACGAAATGACTATCATAATTGGACAGATTGTGGAATACGACAGGGACTGTAAACTGAGGTCTGTAGTTTACATTGCAGCTAGCATGCGCTGCACCGCGGTACTCACCTGTAAAATGGCAATGGTCACGATGCTTCACGTCGCCTGCCTCAAAGGCTTCCTTACAAATATTACAAATCTTTGCAGAGCGAAAGGCTATTGGCAGAGACTCGTATGGTTCTGCTCTGAACGTGCTGCATCATATTACCGTGTTATTTGCTAGTCATGTTATCAGATAATGTCCCTCCATATCCTCAGAGAGAGGCTTTTTTTCTTTTCCCACCCTGCAGTATCATGCATTCACATAAGCGTTCACATAACATCAGCTGTTAGACGAGGACAATGACCGCCAGCCCGAAAGCAAGGGCAATGATGCAACTGATTACGCCAGATGGTTGAGATCAAGAAAAAACGGTACGTCCCGCCATCCTCAATCACATGCGCAGATGTTCACTATGACCTTTCGCAATGAAAAAAAAAATTTTTTTTTGCCATCCTACTTCGTCTTCTTCTCTTCCTTGTACACAGCTGGTGTTTAAAGCCCCCTCCTGGACAGCTGCGAACCTCCTGCTGTTGCTAACATTGCTATTATTGTCATACAATATCCTCTACATCCATATTTTTTGCTTTTACGTAATAACTTCTGCTTTGAAAAAAAATAGCAAATAAAATGAGATGCATTTAGAGAACTGATATCAGTCTACGTTTCACCGAGGTGGCTGCTCCTTTTATCCTACTCCTCTTATCATCGTCATTATCGTCTATAGAGAGAGAGAGAGAGAGAGAGAGAGAGAGAGAGACATTATCTGTCAGGTAAGAGAAGTCGGTGATGGATGGGGATTTACAATGATACTAGCAACATTAAACGAAATTAGACGATACCTTCATCAAATTTTTTTTTCCTTCTCACATCTTGACAGAATGAAGATAACTTTCGTAGACCTGCAAGGATTCAAAGACGATGGAAATAATTTTGTGCCTAAACAAGCTGCTGCTATCCTCGCGGACGGCAATCAAGTTATTGCAGAGCAGTTTGTCACTATCGCACAAGTTTTAGCATTCAGCACCTTATCAGAGAAAACTCAGAGGATAGACTCGTAGGTGACACGCAATCACCTTCATCAGCAGTGCGGAATGGATGGAGTGTCACTACTTACTGCGAGAAATACGCTGTGGGAGTTGTGCAAATCTTGTGACTATATTATGGTAATGGGTCTAGAAAAAGCTGATTGGACGATGACTTTATTGGGCACAGATCATGGCAGAGTAGTTAACATGCAATCTCTGGACTGTCCATCATTGAAAATGTTGAAAAAATCTTTCAATATTGCTGATGAAGAAAATGTTCGATGTTTTGCAAAGACTAATGTACGATTAATTATGCGATGGTATTTTGAAAATAAAACGTCTTCCTAAAATACGTGTTATCTTTCTTTTTTCTTTTTCCCTTGCTCCTCTTTCTCCTCCTCGTGTCTCCGCCCCCTTCCAGCTCCATATAAGCAAACATTTTTATCACAACTTTGTCATTTCGAAAAGCATATTGCCTTCAGTAAGTAGCAAGTTAGAATAAAAAAAAGAAGATGCAAGCTGCCATTGCTGATGAGCTTCGTCGTCCTGCTCGCCGAACGTACCCCAGGCGGTCAGTTATCACGAAAGGACTTGATGATCTCCATCAAGCAGATGTGGTCGATATGATTGCATATTCTAAATGGAATTCTGGGTATAAGTATTTGATAACAGTAATTGACGTTTATTCAAAATATGCATGGGTCGCTGCTCTAAAGACTAAAACTGGAATTGCAGTTGCAAACGCACTTAAAAATATATATATATAAAAAGTAAGCTGGCCCCAGTAAATTTACAAACTGATCTAGGAAAAGAATTCTACAATACCAGTTTTAAAAAGTTAATGCAGAAACTCAGAATCAATCACTACTCCACTTTTTCAAATATGAAATCTTCCGTAGTTGAACGCTTTAACAGAACTCTCAAGAGTCTTATGTTCCGAAAATTTACTGCTCAGGGCTCCTACAAATGGATTAACATTGTACAAGATCTGGTCACACAGTATAATCACATGACACACAGAACGATTAAAATGCTACCAGTGGATGTAAAAGATAATAGTCTTCTATCTACTGTGTATAACAAAATTAAAATGATTGATCCACGCCAGTCAAAACTTAAAGCTGGTAATTACGTCAGAATTAGTAAACAGAAAACAGTCTTTGACAAAGGGTACACCGCCAATTGGTCCACGGAAATTTTCAAAATACGTAAAGTGCAAGAAACCAATCCGAGAACGTATCTCCTCGAAGATTACAAATCACAGCCCATAGCTGGAGCTTTCTATGTTGAAGAGTTACAAAAAACTAAATATCTATCATCATATATTGTTGAGAAAATAATACGTAAGAAAGGAAGAAAAGCTTTGGTAAAGTGCCTTGGATTCAGCAATGCACACAACAGCTGGATAAATTTGTAAAAAGAAAATAAAAATGCATAGTACATGCTCATTGTGTGTGTGTGTGTGTGTGTGTGTGTGTGTGTGTGTGTTTGTGTGTGTACGCAAGTGCGTAACAGCTGCACTGGAGAGCTGCCAAAGCAAGCAGCGAGCAGTAGTGATGTCACGGGGCGGTTCGGTGCTAAGGACGGTACGTATACGTCCTCAATGTGTTCCAAAACCCCCATAGAATAACTACTGTGGTTCAAGAATTTTTTTTTGCTATATTCTGCGAGGGCGTGCTGAAAATTCCCCAGAATGATTTACATTAAATCCTTAAAGCTTTTTAGATGAAACAAATTTTATTATCATTATACAACTTCATTCTCCATGTCAAACATTTATTTCTCAACGCAGTCACCCTGTCGACGAACTCATTTCTTCCAAGGGTAGACCTGTCACTGCAACATGTTTGACTTTGTTGATGAAGCCGTATCTTCGCCTCTTCTTGCACCACTTCATCACCGTCAAAGTGAGGTTCTTTAAGTTTGGGATACAGTTGAAATTCGGATGGTGTCAAGTCGGGACAGAATGGAGGATGATCGAGGACAGCGAATCCAAGGACTGTTGCAGATGTCGCAGCGTCTGTGTGTGGTCTGTCATTGTGATGCTGAAGGAGACGCTGCTCTACGTGTGGAAGAACTCCACGAATTCGTGCTTTCAGTTTTCTCAGATATTTCAGCACGCTGTTTGTCATGCACTGGCATAATTACGTTACACAGTGCAATGTTACATGCTACAATTCGGAGTCCTCTAGCGGCAGAAGTGTAACTTAGAAAATTATTACGAGTTGTCACCTTGCATTCGAAAACGTAGCTTGCCATGGAACCGGGAGGAGAGGAGATGTTGATTCTCAGGCTCCCGCAGGTGACGCTGGCCACTGGGTCGAGCGAGCTTGCTTAACTCTTGTGCAATACGTTGCATATATTCTCTACGAAACTGAAGAAGTACTGTTTAATGTTCATAGAAATTTTTCATACTTTATGTGCCAAATTCTATTGGTAATAGAACCATAATGCTAAAATTTTAAATCAGTAACTTCACTACTTTTGCAGATATAAATTTTTGGAGGTATGAATTAAACAACGCCTTCAGTCACAACTTGCTCGTGTTTTATTAACTACACGATGCATTTCGTACCCTGAGGGTCCATCGTCAGGTGTAATTTGTCTTAATACATGTTTTATTTCTTCTCTTGAATGAGGTGAAATGCATATTCTACATAATCCAAGGAAAGCATTTTTAACGTTTTAGCACCGGCAAACATTCTTTTCTCCGTCGTGTGCATATGTACATCTAGAATGAAGTGACATGTACTAAAACGACGTAGAAAAAATGTTTGGCGGTGATAAAACGTTAAAAATGCTTTCCTTGGATTAGGTGGAATATGCATTTCTCCTCATTCAAGAGAAGAAGTAAAATATCAATTAAGACAAATTACACCTGGCGATGGACCCACAGGATCCGAAATGCAACGTGTAGTTAATAAAACACGAACAAGTTGTGGCTGAAGGCGTTGTTTCTTTCATACCTGCAATGTTTTCAATACAGTCGCGTTTTAAGGTGCAAATTATGGATAAAATTAAATTTAAAAAATATATAAATTTTTACGTAAACCTCATAATAATCCGGCTGGCATTGTGAAACTGAGTTAGGGACTATAATGTGTTCATCTATAGCATTAATTGAAACAGCAACCAAGAGGATAGGTTCACATAATCTAATTTTGTGGAATTATTTTTAGTTCATTACCACAAATTTCTTACCGAACTGACAGTACATTTAACATTCTTATTTCATTGTATTTTGGTTATGTGAGTGCTTTGGAGAGACTGAGAGAGTGAATGGGGGACATACATAAAGTGAGAACGTAATATTGTATTAAAACTATGTAAATGTAAGCGTGAGGATTTATTGTGCAACTGGGAAATTTTTAACGTATGTCTGAGCGTGTTTAATTTTGTAAAAGGCAGTCAGGAGTGCCGCTTAGTATTAAATGTATTCGAAATTTATTTTGTGGGAAGAAATCTTATTTTGTTTTCATTAAATTTTATCTACTTTCGGAATTACGAGATTTCTAGTCTAAATTACGTGTGGTAATCTGACTAGCCGTCATTAGAAATACGGCAATTGTCTTTGTGCTCGAGACGATTTGATGGGCTGCTTGACAGACTAGCCAACAGGAGTTCGGCATTTCCCGCACGTTTGAGTCGGGCTTTGTGCGTCAGATCTGTGAGTCGATATAGTCGCTCTGGAGCCGTCTTCTGGTAAACGCCTATGTTAAATCACGCTAATCACATTTTTACCAAAATGAGAAGATCCACGCGTTTCATCGGTTCCCGAGTAGTTGATGAAAAGCGACTACAGTGTTGCATATTTTGAGAAAGTTTGAGCTTTGTGGATGATTTAATTTTAGGAGATTGCGCGTGTGAACATGTTTAAGTAGTAAAGAAACACAGCGTGGCATGTTTCGTGCAAAATACGAGACATTATGGCGAGCACTTCTGTACAAAAAGACTACTGAACAACTGACTGTGTTAACTCGCAAGTGGTCGTGGGTCAGTGGCTGGTTAGGACGTTTAAAGTATCGGGTCGGACAAAATACCTTCTGGCTGCCTTTGAGTGTGATCCTGTTACAGAGACAGTCAGAAACATTGCATAATTAGTGCAGGGATAATAAATAAGGGTGTGGTAGCCATTTTCTGTGTTTTAAATTCAATAAACCAGCTTACAGGAAATTTTAGACAACTTTCGAACGGGTCATGAAAGAGTCCCGAACGCCCGATGGTTTAACTAATTTTCAGATGCTGCCAATGGACTAGAGTTATGTGGCCTACGCGTGGTAAGTACGTAGCTGACTTTTCGTCAACGATGCTTTTGTCATTTAAACCAGAATCTGCCATCGCAGAGGGTAGGGCCAGATAACCTGAAGCCTATCCAGGTAGGTGGACAGATTGTTTAAAGGGTAGCGAGGGAGCAGCCCACCACGGTGCAGAGGGCTGGCGCTTGCGCCAGCGAAGCGGGAAAGTCGACTGAGTATTGTGCATGACACGCAACACATGAACCGATGTTGAGAAGAGAAAAACACATTCGAAGGCATTAGTCTCGGAAACTGACATACGGCTGGGATAGTGGTGTGCTCTCCACATTCCCCTACATATCCGCATCCAGTGACTCCTGTGGACTGAGGATGAAACGGTTGCCGGTCGGTACCGTAGGGCCTAGTATTTCTAGTTTTCAGCATGCGCTAGTAAAAGGTGAGGGAAGACTGGGATCAGCTAATGGGAGATATCTCGATGAAATTACAAAACATGCACATGAACTGTGGAGTCCTGTAGTTAAAAAATTGTAATGCATGGAGAAGGCTAGATGAATACTGAGCAGTAGATATAACAGGGTTATCTACTTCCATGCAGCATTTCGATAAACTCTGTTACACGAAGAAACTGTGAGCTATATTCGACATGAGTGCACTTTTCAGCGGCAAACATGTAAACTGATTGTATTTATAGACACACCGTTAGCTTGCCTCTTGTTTTGAAACTATACCTAAGTGTTCATACAATTTTATGAACCCACTTTTCGTCCAAAAATGTATCCCCAGACACTGAATATGATCCAGTAGTAATCAGTCAGACTTCAAAGTTTACGTTTCCGAGATGACAAATCTTAGTCAAAGGCAACAAAAGAGACGGTTTAATGAATTTAGTACAATTCAGTTTTCAACTAGAACATTGACTGCAAACCTCATACCATACTGCTCCAAAACATACTTGAAACTGAGTCTTACAGTGTCAATTTTTGCACGACAGTTTGTCAGCTGTTGCTTGTACTACCTAATAACATGAAAGCAGAAAGCTCGTCTGGCAGAAGCAATAATTTGCAATAACGAACATATATCTCGGAAAGCTGCGTTAGCGCAGCCTTATCTGCATTACAGAAAAGCTATTAAGGAAGGTAAATGCACTCTAAAGAAAAAACGACTCCCTGCAAAGTGCTTATTAGAATGGGATGAAAATTGGTAGATGTGATGTACAAGTACAGACAAACAAATAATCAAAATATCGACGGGTGTACTGCCGGTCTACAGTGTCCAACGGGCACAATATTTCGGCGATCATACATGTCGCCATCATCAGGTGAACTGACGGACTGAGCTCCTGTGAACGTGCCGGCACGGAGATCCGTACTCTATGGCTCCTCAGAGGGAACTGGGTTCGGTCGCGGCGGCGGCCTATTTAAATACCCTCCACCCGCGGCGCGTTCCCTCCGTTGTCCGCCCCCCGCGCCACGGTCGCGCGGTGGAACAGATTGCGACGGCGGCTGAGATGACGTCGGTGTGACGGCTCTGTCTGCGTGGTCGTCACAACGAAACGTTTGGTCCATTTACTCTTGATTAACCCAATCGCTGGTTCCCAAGCCTTGCTAAGATCATAGCCACAGTCACGGTTTATGAGGTCGTCATTGGTGCGAATTTCGATGGCATCTCTAACAACGCTGCCCCAGTATCTCGACGTCTGTAGCAGAATCCTCGTGCGTTCATACCGCATAGCGTGGTTTTCCGACAAACAGTGTTCAGCGACCACCGACTTGCTCGGATACATCAGTCGACTGTGCCTCTGGTGTTCCCGGCATCGATCCTCGACGGTACGCATCGTCTGACCAATATTCGATTTACCACATTGACACGGAATATGGTACACGCCGTTCTTCCTTAAACCGAGGTCATCTTTGGCGCTCCCCACCAGTGCACGGGTTTTATTCGGAGGACAAAACAAAGTTCCGACCCGGTGTTTCTTCAAAATGCGGGAGGTTTTTCCCGGGAGTGCGCCTGTATATGGAGTAAACGCAGTGCCTACCTCCTCCCTCGTGATTTCATCCATCTCCACAGGTTGTGCTGTAGTGGTTGGGTGGAGAACACGTTGAATCTGCCACTCTGAGAACCCATTTTTTCGAAATACAGTTCTTAGATGTTCCAATTCCTGGGGTAGACTCTCTGCGTGAGATAGTGCGCGCCGTATGTACTAGAGTTTTAAGTACCCCATTCCTCTGTGAAGCATGGTGGCAGCTGTCTGCGTGCAAATACAGATCAGTGTGCGTTGTCTTCCGATACACCCCATGACCTAGGGTGCCGTCAGCCCTTCTCTTGACCAAGACGTCAAGGAAAGGTAATTCACCATCCGTTTCATAGTGAATTTGACGTTGGGGTGTATGGAGTTTAGATGTGTAAGGAAGTCAAGGAGTTTATCCATACCATGTGTGTCAGATGACGAACGTGTCGTCCACGTAACGGAAAAAGCAAGTAGGTTTCCATTGAAATTCGCACCAATGACGACCTCATAAACCGTGACTGTGGCTATAACCTTAGCAAGGTTTGGGAACCAGCGATTGGGTTAATCAAGAGTAAATGGACCAACTTTTACTAAGTCAATCATTATTACATCATACTGTAATATTCAACATAACTATCCCTAATCCAATGGGTCTGATAAATATTAATGATGAACTGTTTCACTGACTCATGACTAGCCCTGAGATCTTTAGGTTTTATGAAATGGATTGTAGTCTTTAATTGTCTTGGAATAGTCCCATTTAGGTTTAAACAAACAATTTCAGCTTTTTTGGATACTTTTAATGAAACGTATAATGAACTCTGATATTAATTTTATTATAAAGTTGACACAGTTACTATAGTTCTTTGGGGTGAAATACGCTGTTAATTATTGCTCACATCAGTACTCGAAACAATGGACAAACAATTAATCGTGTTGCAATTATTTTCTCTTTTTATAATATTTTAATGAAAGGATATTTCCTCAAAAATTGTTTTCATATGTCACTTGCACGAAAAACAGACGTGAGATGTCTACCTACGTATGACTTCAATCCGTGGCCTAATGCTACAACTAACAAGAACTTTTACGTTACATTTGGTTATTGCAGTACATAGTTAACCACATTTCTACATTTTCTAAAGTGAAACTTTTTCTGTTACCTCTTAGTTACCTCTTACGGGCTTGTTGCCCGTACACAATTCACCTTCAATGTTCTCCCCCTGAAAAATGCTAGACACTTTCTTTATATTTTTATATCCTGGTTTCCTCATAAGGTTACATCGTAGTTTAGTACGCATTGAACCAGGTATTTCTTGCAGATACATCTGCACCTCAGATAAGTCTACAACATCTTTCAGTGGTACAGATACGGGATGTAGACTTTGAATTTCAACATTTAGTTGTTGGAAGTGAGTTCTTAAAAATTCCAAAGATGCAATACCCTTATTATTCTTCACAGCTATTTCAGTAAAAGCTAATTAATTATAGTCTACTACGTCTTTGATTTTGAGTAGTGTTCAGTATAATATACAGCTACCATTAGCCAGGTTGATGTAAGAGAAGAATTTTTTAAGCAGTTTCCTCAAAAGACTGAATGCGGTTAGAACACATGATAAATACTTTCTTAACAGAAGAAACGATAATGTTAATCTCAGAAAAGTTTTCTGACTTCCTCTGCTAGGCGGTGTATGCAACGGGAAACGCTGGAGCGGTGGGTCATACCGGGATAGAATTCTTTTAGTGTTTTCCAAGATTTTAAGATATAGCACCACAGTCTCCCACCAACAGCAAACAGTTAACGTCCCTGTCTTCTCTTGACGAGACGGTGCATAGGGTATTCGTGACAGTGCGGGCTACAGCTTCGTGATTCATGTTTTCCAATTCTTTATATAGGAGGAGAAGGTGTTTTCCTGGTCTCAAGGAATATACTTTCCACCACGACATTAGCAATAAATCTGACACAACTGTCTGTGGTCTTGTTAACTGAAAACTAGATAAAGAGGTGAGCAAACTTGTTTTCATACAAACACTGATCATTTCGTACGCCTGTTCGCCACTATTTTTGCGCTATGTCGACTCATCTGGAATACTGTGGCTTCAGGATGACCTTGAAACTTGGGTTCCTCAGCATATTTCAAGCCATATTAGTCGACACTAAGGCCTGTCACAAGACTAGACTACAACCGTCCACTGCACTACATGTCATAGAGAGATTAATTGCTGAAACTGTTCTTTTTTTTTTTTTTTTTTTTTTTTCTTCTTACTTGTGACACTCATAATGTGAGCTGCGGAATCTTTGTGTTGATGGAAATTTATTCTATTTTCGTTGTTTTATTTGCACATTTACGTTTAAGTTCAGTTTCTTTGTCAAAGACTTCCACAGAGCAGTGTTCTGAAACAGCGTTTTGTTTGGTTGGATTGGAGAGTAGAGGGACCAAACTACGCGGTCGTCAGATAGCGTTTTGTTTATCTACTAGAGAATGCCACAGGTCATCCCAAAGTTGTAATACAAAACACACACACACACACACACACACACACACACAGGACAAATGCACATAAAGACACTTGATGATGGAGCTCTATACCTTTAAAAAGCTTTTTGAAGTAAATTAAAGATTGACTGGTAAATTTAAACTTTTTGTTTCATTTAAAAATCAAGTGCATAACGTGGATGGATTATGAAGTTCGCGTTTTGACTTAGAAAATTAATATAGTTGAGATGTGCTTTTCATTGAAAGACAAAACCTACCACCACAGAGACCATGTTTTAGGTAGTATTCGCTTAAATAAACCTTAATTCTATGGAGGCATGCAATATATACAGCTAACGATGTTTATACACTGAAAGAAAACACATCGCAACACAAAAAAATTAATAATATACAGCAATTAAATTTCGGAAATACATTTGTCTGGGCGAAAAATTTAAGTGATTAACATTGCAGGATCACAGAGGTGAGCTAAGTCATTTCAAATGTGGAATGCTGGTACATTAATAACCAGTGTAATGGCTAGAATGTTCAGTGCAAGCATGTATTGGTTTCTACAGGTGCCGTATGTCAGTTTGTTGGACGGTGTTCAATGCCTGTTCCACATGGTCGGTCAGTACAGGGACGGTTAATGCTAGTTGTGGATTATACTGGAGCTGTTGTAAAGTGATGTTCCATATGTGTTCGACTGGGGACAGATCTGATGATCGAGCTGGCCAAGGCAACAAGTCGCCATTCTTCAGAGCATGTTGCGTTACAGTAGCGGTATGTGGGCGAGTTTTACCCTTTTTGAAAATACTTCATGGAATGCTGTTCATGAATGGCATCATAACAGGATGAATCACCGGGCTGACGTACAAACTTTGCGATAGCCACGAGAGTGTCATAAGAAATCGCGCTCCGGACCGTAACTACAGGTGTAGGTCTGGTGTGTGTAACACGCAGATAGGGTAGATATAGCCACTCAACTGGCCGCCTTCTAACAATACACAGCCATCATTGTCACCGAGGCACAACCAGCTTTCGTCGGAAAACACAACAAACCTCCATGCTGCTCCGCAATAAGCTCTCGTTTCACACAATTGAAGTCGCAAATGGCGGTGGTTTGTGCTCAGTGGAACGCACGCTACACAGCGTCTGGCACGGAACTATCCTTGAAGTCACCGAATTATAACAGTTCGTTGTGTAACAGTGGTGCCAACTGCTGCTGGAATTGTTGCTGCAGATGCCGTACGATGTGCTAGAGCCACAAGCCCAACAAGGTAGTCTTCCCTCTCGGTAGTGCTACGTGGGCGTCAGCAACCTGGTCTTCTTGCGACCTTACGTTCTCGTGACCACTGCCGCTTGTAGTCATGTACAGTGGCTGCATTAATTCCAAGTCATCCCGCAATATCGTAGAAGGAAAATACACCTTCTCGTAGCCCTATTACACATTTTCAAACTCAGTGAGGTGTTCACAATGGCATTTTTGTCGCGTTGGGAGGTTTACTATCTTAGCCCCGAAAAAAAACCATGTTCTCTGAGAATTTTTTTCTCGGGATGTGTTATAGATATCAATGTCAAATTTGGTCAAAATGTTTACTGATATTTCCTATACTAACTGGAATTTTTGCGAGCAAAGGAGGAAGTGCCGTCGTAACGAAACAAAGTTTCCGTGTAGAACTATAAGCGCGATTTGTCACAGGTCAGCCGGCTCGTCTGAAATCAAAACTGATTTTTCGTTAGCGAAGTATAAGATTATTTAGGAGATGTACCTCGCTTAAGTCATTTGGGCCATAGGAAACAAAATGGCGGCCATTTAAAAACAGGGTTTTTTTCATAGATTTTTCGACTTCGTCCGCCATGGTTCGGAATAAAAGTTGGACAATTCGTAGACGATTTAGTTAGCTTCGTCGGAAACAAAGAATATAGCTAATCGGTTCAGTGGATTTGAAGTTAACATACCGCGCGATAAAAAAAAAGTTATTTCGAGAAAAACGCGTTTGAAGTTAACGCAATATTACGCTACTTATGTTCAATCTGCGATTCCCGGTCCATAAACTAGTCCTTCCTCTTCCACATAGAGAGCGTTCTGCTCGATCTGGGCCATCCTGCGCTGCTCCAGAGCCGCTCGTAAGGCCGGTGACAAGCGGTTTTCGGCCGCTTGAATCCAGTGATCGTCCGAATGCTTGGCGAACTGCGCCGAATAGAGCCCCAGGGTGACGTCCATCGTTGTCATGGTCTTCAGAATTGCTGAATAGCCTTCGTTGAAGCTGCTCACTGCCAGGAAAGTCGCAATCTCCACAGTCTTCGCACTACAATGCAAATGCTTGGGGGCTAACTTCCGCATTCAAACTTTCATTTGAATTTTGTGTGTCCCCTCCCAAGCACCGGTACAATAACTCGTCCTCCGGAAGGAAAAAACTGGTGCATGTAAAAGGTCGATTTCAGGCAGGTGAATTTTTTTGTTCATCCGCGAATAACAAACATTTCCGTTCCGTATTCGGAAAAACCGTTTCAGGGGTGGATTCTAAACACTTTTATGGATCCAAAAATGCAATTAAAAATCGATTTTTTGAACCAACAGATAGTAAACCTCCCCTTAAACGCATTCCTGACCAACAGCAACTCACAAAGTCCAATCTCAAACGTAAGTTACACCCCCGACCGTTACAGCTTGTATCTAAATCAAAACTGATTTGCATTCCATACTGGCGCTACTAACGTGATTTTTATTCGACTGCCGCGAAATCTGAGTAGATGTCAACTTGCAGATGTAGAGACTCGTGTACCAACTATCGCTTATGTCGCACAAATCCATCTTGGTGGAGCGGTTATTTTCGACCAGTATGCTTTTCACGTTACGGGAAGACCGCGTCAGTAGGCACGCCATTATTTTTAACTACTTTGTTTATTTCATTCAATGCTTACTTCTTGTTTGGCGTAGTTTTCTGATTGGTTCGATATAGCAAGCCAGACTTTGTCTTGCATACTAACTTCTTTATCTGAGAGTAGAATTAGCATTCAACGTCCTCGATTATTTATTGGTTCAAATGGCTCTGAGCACTATGGGACTTAACAGCTATGGTCATCAGTCCCATAGAACTTAGAACTACTTAAACCTAACTAACCTAAAGACAGTACACAACACCCAGTCATCACGAGGCAGAGAAAATTCCTGTCCCAGCCGGGAATCGAACCCGGGAACCCGGGCGCGGGAAGCGAGAACGCTACCGCACGACCACGAGCTGCAGGCGCTTATTTATTCGGCACATTCCAGTAATCATCTTACTCTGTAGTGTTTGCCGTCTGCATTTCTTTCGCGTAAAACGGAGGTAATGCACTGACGTCTTCACACCCGCTGTATCTTTCTGCCAGTCCATCAAGTTAGTGTTTTCTTCACATACGCCTTTGATCCTCGTTTCTGCGCAGGACCACATTTCTTATGTTATCTGTTGACTAAATTCTTTCCATCCTCCTGTAGCACCACAGCAGGGAAATAAGTAGTACATTCTTTTAGAGGTTTCCAACTCACACAAGCTTTACTGCTGCAGCAGTGCATTGGAGCACATGAAATAGTTACGTTTAGATATCAGAGCTCAAGCGGTTCTAAGGACCAAATATCGACCCAAGCTGAAACACCCATATTTTTATGTGGTTTAGCCTCCACGATAAGCTGTGCAGCTGCTGACTCTGGTATCTAGTCGATCAAACAGATAACGAATACTGTCCTGGGATACATTATGGCACTCATACCCGAGCTGTTAACATAGATCTGTAAGAGTTGTTGCTTTACGAGTCGTGCGAGTCACTTCTCGATTAGAGAGAAGCGCTGAAAGCGTGCTGGCCATGGAAGTTACCGAACACCTCGCAGAACACATTGGGTTTCATAGGCAGTTTGGACGTGCATTATGCTGCTGGAACAACACGTCATCTTCCTGAAAGAACGGGTATAACAGTATTTTGCACCTACTGAGCGCTGGTTAGCGTGCCCTCCAGAAACATGAGAGGTAAACAAGAGTTGTAGCTTATCGCACCCTTCACCATAAAGCCCTGGGTGTGGCCACTGTGTCGTCTCGGCCGAATGCGCTCTACGAGACAGTGCTCACCAGGTCTACTCGTTCACGTAAAGGCGACCATAAGTTGCATGCAGGCAGAATATGTTTACATCGTTGAAGACCACGACGCGCCATTCTGTGTTCAAAGTGATTCTCTGACGACACCAGTTGATCTGTGCTCGTCGCTGTTGTGGCGTGAGCGGCAGACGGGCTAGAGGTGTGTGTTTAACATGGAAACCTCCAAACAGCCGTGCAATTTGAGCAGTTATTTTATTTTCACAACCAGCTTCGGGACATAAGTATGCCTACTTCAGGCCCCATATGCACTCCATATATAAACATTCAAACGTATCGATATTGACACGCTCGAGCCATCAGTATTGGGACGTCGTGAATTCGTATTTTGATTGTTTATTTTGGAGGCTTGACAACAATCACTTGCACGTGCTACCAGCATCGTTGCACGACTGGCCCAGCACGTCTAATTTGTGTACAAATTCTCCTAAAAGACCATCCAACCACTCGCAAGACCACAATATGCTCCTTTTGAAACTCGCTCATTTCACTGTAGGAAGTACGAGTGCGTCTCCGTGCACATTGTTGCCTGCTTGCTTCACATATCTGCACTTCACGGAACCTTCTGGCTGTGAGCATATCCTATTAAATGCTGGGTATTTCCTGTTAAGTGGAAGACACAGGCGGCGCTCTGGTAGCTACGTGACTACGTTATCTGTTAGCGGACACGTTAAAACCATTATCAGTACATCTACTAACCTCAATGTAGCATCTGCCGTCATCGGATCAACATCGACGTCATATTTCCAGGTGTACTACTTTTTGTTTTCCAGCAGGGTAGAACGTTTCTTTTCTCTTCTTGACTTCCCACAGGTATAATTCTATACTCCAGATAGGCTTTCTTAGAAATTTGTGTCTCATATTGATGACTATGTTTCACACGTGAAGAGAATGTAATTTTAGTAGAGATGACGGCTGAAGGCTTCCAGTTTAGTGAATTCCTGCCAAAAAGGAAACAATTCTGAGAAAGTCACTTCGAATGACTGGTCTCGAATTAGGGAGGACGACGATTCAGATTAACGATTGGCCTTCCTGCCGTCCGCTCTGGCCGAGTGGTTCTAGGCACTTCAGTCCGGAAACACGCTGCTGCTACGGTTGCAGGTTCGAATCTTGCCTCGGGCATGGATGTGTGTGATGTCGTTAGGTTATTTAGGTTTAAGTAGTCCTGAGTCTAGAGGAGTGATGAACTCAGATGTTAATTCCCACAGTGCTTAGAGCCATTTGAACCAATTTTTGATTGGCCTCCCAGATTTAAGTTTCTCGTGATGTCCCTAAACCATTTAAGGCAAATGCCGGAAATGTTTCTCTGAAAACGGCACTGTCAATTCCCTTCTTATCGTTTCCTAACACGAACTCGCGCAGCATTTGTAGTGGCCTCGTCATCGACTGGACCTTAAAGTAGCTTTCTGTTTTACGAAAGCAGTAAGTTCTTATCTTGCTCCCCATTTCTGTACCAGCTATGAGTGCCTATCCAGAGAAAATGGCTCGCTAATGCTCTCATGGAGTAGTTCACTCCACAACTCCACTTCGTCGGCAGAAGCGCGAAAACAAAGTAGTGATATTCGAACGAAGCACTGTTTTGCGGATGCGATCATCAGAATACTCCTGAGGGAGAACCAAACTGAGAGATTGATACACGGAGTATTGAAGTAGCAGTGTGAAGAGGGATAAGACGTGGACTAATCATTCAAAATACTTAACGTTCAATGACAGTGGCTGCGAAAGCCAGCAAACGGACATGGGACTTTTACAAAGTACACTCCTGGAAATTGAAATAAGAACACCGTGAATTCATTGTCCCAGGAAGGGGAAACTTTATTGACACATTCCTGGGGTCATATACATCACATGATCACACTGACAGAACCACAGGCACATAGACACAGGCAACAGAGCATGCACAATGTCGGCACTAGTACAGTGTATATCCACCTTTCGCAGCAATGCAGGCTGCTATTCTCCCATGGAGACGATGGCGCCTCAGTTGGACCAGCGTTCGTGCTGGACGTGCAGACCGCGTGAGACGACGCTTGATCCAGTCCCAAACATGCTCAATGGGGGACAGATCCGGAGATCCTGCTGGCCAGGGTAGTTGACTTACACCTTCTAGAGCACGTTGGGTGGCACGGGATACATGCGGACGTGCATTGTCCTGTTGGAACAGCAAGTTCCCTTGCCGGTCTAGGAATGGTAGAACGATGGGTTCGATGACGGTTTGGATGTACCGTGCACTATTCAGTGTCCCCTCAACGATCACCAGTGGTGTACGGCCAGTGTAGGAGATCGCTCCCCACACCATGATGCCGGGTGTTGGCCCTGTGTGCCTCGGTCGTATGCAGTCCTGATTGTGGCGCTCACCTGCACGTCGCCAAACACGCATACGACCATCATTGGCACCAAGGCAGAAGCGACTCTCATCGCTGAAGACGACACGTCTCCATTCGTCCCTCCATTCACGCCTGTCGCGACACCACTGGAGGCGGGCTGCACGATGTTGGGGCGTGAGCGGAAGACGGCCTAACGGTGTGCGGGACCGTAGCCTGGCTTCATGGAGACGGTTGCGAATGGTCCTCGCCGATACCCCAGGAGCAACAGTGTCCCTAATTTGCTGGGAAGTGGCGGTGCGGTCCCCTACGGCACTGCGTAGGATCCTACGGTCTTGGCGTGCATCCGTGCGTCGCTGCGGTCCGGTCCCAGGTCGACGGGCACGTGCACCTTCCGCCGACCACTGGCGACAACATCGATGTACTGTGGAGACCTCACGCCCCACGTGTTGAGCAATTCGGCGGTACGTCCACCCGACCTCCCGCATGCCCACTATACGCCGTCGCTCAAAGTCCGTCAGCTGCACATACGGTTCACGTCCACGCTGTCGCGGCATGCTACCAGTGTTAAAGACTGCGATGGAGCTCCGTATGCCACGGCAAACTGGCTGATACTGACGGCAGCGGTGCACAAATGCTGCGCAGCTAGCGCCATTCGACGGCCAACACCGCGGTTCCTGGTGTGTCCGCTGTGCCGTGCGTGTGATCATTGCTTGTACAGCCCTCTCGCAGTGTCCGGAGCAAGTATGGTGGGTCTGACACACCGGTGTCAATGTGTTCTTTTTTCCATTTCCAGGAGTGTAGTTATACCAGTAGCATCTCCTTCAGACTATAGGCGTAAGAAAAAAATGGAATTAATTATTCACTTCAGATTGAATATCAGTCATTCATCCCATCGGGTTGCACTCGGTAGCCTGTACACAGACCTGCTACTACAATATTTGTGCAACTTGGCTCAATGCGTCAGCAGGTCTTCTTTTGTAAAACAGGCTGAAATTGAACTGCGCCGTTAAATTGTTAAGCTGTTACGTACACTGAGGTGACAATAGTCATAGGAAGCCTCCTAACATCGTGTCGTACGTCCTTTTGCCTGATGTAGTGCAGTAACTTGACTTGGCGTGGACTCAATAAGTCGTCGGAAGTACCCTGCAGAAATTTTGAGCTATGCCGCCTCTTTAGCCGTCCACAACTGCGGACGTATTGCCGGTGCATGACTTGTTGCACTAACTGAACACTCGGTTTTGTCCCATAAATGTTCAGTGGAAGTCGTGTCAGGCGTCAGCAAATTATTTGCTCGAATTGTCCGCAATTTTCTTCAAACCTGTCGCGAACAGCTGTGTCCTGGTGACGCCATCATTGTTATCCATAAAAGTTCCACCGTTTTTTTGGGACATAAAGTCCATTAATGGCTGCAAATGGTCTACAGTTAGCCGAACGTAACCATTTCCACTCAATCATCGGCTCAGTCCATATAAACACAGCCTACACCAATATGCAGATTCCACGGCTTTCTCCGTGGCTCGTTCACAACGTGATTTCATGACTTTTTGGGATCGGCGTCACAGTCGAGCTCTACCATCAGCTCGTACCAACTCAAAGCGGGACTCATCTGAGGAGGCTACGGCTTTCCACTCGTCCAGGGTCCAATCGACACGTTTACGAGCCAGGGGAGGCGCTGCACGTATGTCGTGATGTTAGCAGAGGCACGAGTGTAGGTCGTCTGGTGCCATAGCTCAGCAACTCCCTAGCGTTCGTGTTAGGTCCCATATTGATTTCAGCGGCTGTTTCACGCAGTGTTCCTTGCATGTCAGCACTGAGAACTGAACGCCAACGTCGCTGTTCCTGGTCGTTAATTGAAGGCCGTCGGCGATTGCATTGTCCGTTGTGCGAGGTGTTACCATTCCCCGTTCAAAACCTGTTAACTCCCGTCGTGCGGCCAAAATCACGTCAAAAGCCTTTTCACATGAGTCACCTGAGTACAAATGCTCTGCCCGTTTGTGCCTTGTGTAAGAGATACTGCCGCCACCTGCATGTGTTCGTATTACTAAGCCATGACTTCCATCACCTCAGTGTTCTGCCAAAAGGGACACAAAGAAATAGACTTACAATAAACGTAAAATAATGGTATGAGACACAGTTTTTCGTTTTTAGCAGTTTCATTACCAGTGTTTTATTCCACAAATCACCGTTTTATTGATTTTGTTTTCGCATAAAAGCACCGATCCATTGCAAGAGAGAGACACCTCGCGGTACTCTGAGGTACTTCTGCGAATTAAGTGCATTGTAACAGGCAATTACAGTATACAAAGCAACAATGGATGGTGGAGCTTGTCATGTGTTTTTGTGTACTGATCAAACTCAGCAGATCATTTAATGACAGCGGTTACATCTACAGTCATTGTAACGTAAAATTTAGTTTATAATACTACTTTTATGAGTGTTTACAAAATGAATCAATTGAGACAGTATTTACTTCTGATACAAATTCATTAAGTTTTATGAAAAATTTTACTTCTTATTCTACATACAGACATACATACTCCGCTAGCCACCAAGCCGTGTGTGGCGGAGGGCACAATTCGCGCCAAAGTTATATTTCCCCCCCTCTGTTCCACTTGCGGATCGCGCGAGGGAAAAAAGAGTGTCTGAACGCCTTAGTACGAGTTCTCATTTCCCTTATCTTTGAAAGGTGATCATTGCGCTATTTGAAAGTTGGTGGTAATAATATATGCTCTACATTCTTGGCGAAGATCTGATTTCGGGATATAGTGAGCAGCCACTTCCATTTAGCGGTTCGTCTATCTGGAAGTGTGTCCCACTTCAAACTTTCAATGAGATCTGTAACCTTCTCGCGATGGCTAAATGTACCAGTCACGAATCTTGCCGCTCTTCTTTGGACCTTCTCAATGTCTTGAACTAGACCCAACTAGTAAGGGTCCCATACAGACGAACAATACTCCAAAACAGGACGAACTAACGTAATGTAAGGAATTTCCCTTGTTGAAGGACTCCATCGCTTCAGGATTCTACCAATAAACCACAATCTACAGTTCGCCTTGCCCGTTACTAGTGTAATCTGATCATTCCGTTTGAGATCATTTCGAATAGTCACACCCAGATACTTGACGGATGTTACCGCTTCCAAAGACCGGGCATTTATTTTGCAGTCGTACATCAATAGGGATTTTCGCCTTGTTATACGAAGTAGGTTCCACTTACTAATATTGAGAGACAACGGCCAGTCATTACACCAAGCATTTATTTTCTGCAAATTTTCGTTGATTTCTTCACAACTCTCGTGTGATAGTACTATTTAGGACCATAATTTGTTTTAGGCATTATGAGTTCAGGGACTTTCAAGAAGTCGGATAGTATCTAGGAGAAATGCGAATTTTCTTTCGAATAAGTATTATGAAATGATGGATGGTTGAATGCTGTATATTTCTGGTACCAAAGTGCAAAATTATTTATTGTGTACTATTTTTCCATTTCTTGTTGTATTTGTGGCTTACTGTGATAAAATGTGTATGTGAAGTGCTATGGGACCAAACTGCTATAGTCATGGGTCCTTCACTGTGATAATAAAAGTTAATTATGCGAAAAATTTTACTTTATACTTCGCAATGAGACCACTGCCGTATCGACTGATCGTTTTCTCCAAGTTCTTCTTGTTTTCCTTGCTTACAACAATGATGATAAAGCTTAATTCTGTTACAAATTTAAAATTATGTATTTTCGTATTTGTTGTAACTGAGAGGGTTAAAGCAGGCGCTCGGATTTCATAAGCTCATAACTTGCTTTACGAGCTGATAAATATATTCTCACAACAAGGGAAAACAGAGGTATCACATTCAGGGATTTAACTGAATTTTCTTCTTAATTTCCACATATCAGTTAGATGTGTGTTTTTACCAGTGTCCATTCGCAAATAACTAATTAAGTACGACGGGTTTATAAAAATTTATTGAAAAACGTGACATTTGTCTGCTGCATCCTCCTGCTACGTGAGTACCGCGATAGCAATCTCAATCTCGTCTGACGGCGGTCGTCGCCGATGCCGCCACACACACACACACACACACACACACACACACACACACATCCGTCAACCGACTCTCGCCTCGTGTGTCGCCAGGCCCTCAGATGAGACTGGTGGCATGTCCGTCCATTTACGACGGCTGGATGGACAGCGCAGAAGCGTGAGTTCCCCCGAGTTGCCCGGATAAAAGGGGCAAGTTCGCACGTCTCACTGTGACGACCAAGATTTACGAGTCGCAATTTTTTTTTTTAGAACGCTGTGTCAGCAATCCGGCGTGACCCAAGTCCTTCACCACAAAGAGAGCGTATCAGATTTATGCCCCATACCTGCTACGTTGTTAAAACTCCAGTCAAGTTGCAATGTTTTATATTAGTTCTGCACGAGGGAATCTAATTTTCGTTTGGCAACAATCCTCTTACTTTCCACATTTGCCAGAACATGATGCAACAACTAGCCATATCTAAAAGCAACAGGAGGCAAGAGCAGAACTTTGGGCAGTAACAGTGAGTCAGTGAAATGAGTGCAAGATGTATTACTGCACTGATATATCTCTCTGGCTAATTGAGTGAATAAAAAATTTCGTTGTCATCAGCGTATACAATCTTGTTTCTATTTCAAGAAGTGGACAAGTGCCCAAGCCCTCCGCTGACACGACATGCAGTCAATGCCGTCCACACCGTTACGGTGCCACCACCATTTTGCACACTTCCTTGTTGATAATTTGGGTGCAGGGCTTCATGAGTTCTGCGCCACATTCGCACCCTACCATCAGCCCTTACCAACTGAAATCCGTACTTACCTGACCAGGCAACGGTTTTCCAGTCGTACAGGGTCCAATCGATATCTTCCCGAGCGCAGGACAGCTGCCGTAGGCGATATCGTGCTATCAGCAAAGGCACTCAGTCGGTTGTCCCTTGTCATAACCCATTAATGCTAAATTTCGACGCACTGTCCAAACGGATACATTTATGGTTCAAATGGCTCTGATCACTGTGGGATTTAACATCTGAGGTCATCAGTCCCCTAGAACTTAGAACTACTTAAACCTAACTAACCTAAGGACATCACGCACATCCATGCCCGAGGCAGGATTCGAACCTGCGACCGTAGCGGTCGCTCGGTTCCAGACTGAAGCGCCTAGAACAGCTCGCCCAATCTGGCCGGCACAATAAGTAACAGACGTGTACTGTCTAACAGCGATAGATGGAGTTTTCTCACCAAAATTGTCGTCGCGATCTTGTAATCCAGTATATTATTTTATGTTGATTCATACTGGCATCCAGTCTGGTCAATGTTAATTATGTAATCAAGAATGTAGCTTGGAATTACATGCCTCGTTTGCATACAAAACTTCCAATATCATTTTTGTTGACATATTTGTCGAATTTTCACTGTCTTATTGAAAGTTTACGATTGAGGATTTTTACAAAGATATCATTAGCAATAAACTGAATTTTTTTAATAAATATGAGCGATGAAAGAGCGAGGTTATCGGATTAGGGAAGAAAGTCAGCAATGCCATTTCAAAGGTACCATCCTGGCATTTTCCTGAAGCGATTTAGGAAAATCACAGAAAACCTAAATCAGGACGGCCGGAAATGCGATTCCAGTGGGCTAACGGCTGAACCACCTCGCTCGGTGGAGTAATGGGAAACTATTTAGTGTAGCGAAGCTAAAATCAGTATGGGAATTTGGGACTATGGCATAGTCAGGTTGTTGATACGTTGCTTGGAAACTCATAAACGGAAAGTGATAGAATTCAAAATATGTTCAAATGTGTGTGAAATCTTATGGGACTCAACTGCTATGGTCATCAGCCCCTAAGCTTACACACTACTTAACCTAAATTATCCTAAGACAAACATTCACACACCCATGCCCGAGGGAGGACTCGAAACTCCGCGGGGACCAGCCGCTAAGTCCATGACTGCGGCGCCTAAGAGCGCTCAGCTAATCCTGCGCGGCGGGATAGAATTATCGTAACGATCTTTTAGTATCAATAACAACTATACACACATCAGAAACTAGTTATTCTAACTGTGCGGTCGCAGGTTCGAATCATGCCTCGGGCATGGATGTGTGTGATGTCCTTAGGTTAGTTAGGTTTAAGTAGTTAAAAGTTCTAGGGGACTGATGACCACAGCTGTTAAGTCCCATAGTGCTCAGAGCCATTTGAACCATTTTATTCTAACTGTGAGTGACTTCTGGATTGGATGAGTTTTTTTATTTCAGCTAAATTGGTATTTATAAATTTATTTGGAGGTTGAAACTTCACCAATGGTGTCGCGCTCATTTAGCTTAGTAGAAATATAGGTGGTACTAGCTACGCTACTATTTATAGTTTTAAAAGAAAAGAGGGCACATACGTGTTACTCTATTGAGAAATCTTCGTACTTCGGCCGTCAGTCTCCTCAAACCAGAGGCACGAGTGACGCTCCCTCACAGCACTACGATATCGTGACCCACCACACACATGTGCCCCCTTCTCACTACATTTCTGCATTGAAAATCCTGAGATATAGCTGTAGTACGAAGAAGGAAGAAATAAGAGGAAAGATCAGCGAAATAAACGGAGCAAAGAGAGAAGGGGAGGTCACATTTGGCGCCCAACGATTCGGCCTGAGTACCTTGCAGCGCAGGAGACATCTGGCCGCAACGTCTAACTTCGCACGGACCGACTGAATAAGCACTCGTTATTGAAATGTGAGACTCGCAGGTATGAGTAGAGTAGTGAATCAGAAGTTGTTATTGTATTCTGTTGTGTGTGACGTAACGACGTCCGTAGGAGCAGTGTGTGGGAGATTTAATTTGTGAAAATGCATACTCGAAGGAAAAGCGATTTTATTTTAATAAGAGTACGAAAAATATGGACTCAGGTAGTAGTGATAAGGATACAGAACCTTCGCCTCAGGGTGGAGGGTTTCAGGAATTAAATGTGGAACAGATATTACATGGGCTAAGGGAGGAGAGCCATGAAAGGTCACATGTGAAAGAGATAGAATCACAAACATCAGGTCTGGGTGAAAGTGATGTGAATGATACTAAAACAGATAGGGAGACAGGTGCCACAGCCGGTGGCCCAAGTGAGGTAGAGATGTCCACTAGCGTGATAACGCACAGGGACGGACACAAACGTGCGTTCACTGAACACAGATATGAGTTCATTGAAAACAGACATGCATCCACTCAACACAGATATGAGTTCATTGAAAACAGACATGCATCCACTCAACACAGATATGAGTTGATTGAAAACAGACATGCATTCACTGAACACATATATGAGTTCATTGAAAACAGACATGTGTACACTGAACACAGACATAGGAGAGGTTCATGGATTACGGAAATGGGTTGCCTAAATGTGAGATTTGAGAAATTACAACTTAACAGGGACGAACAATTAAATTCTAAGTTTGAAGAATCTGAAACAAAAGTATCTAAGATATTAATGATTTACATTCTGAACTTACAGGAAAAATAAATGAAGTAGACAGTATACGGGATATTATTTTACCATGGCATACGGATTTATCAAACAGAGTCAGTAGCTGCGAAAGTATTTGTCTCAAAACCGGTGTGCAGATCGAAGATCTGTCCGCAAAAATGACAAATTTCTAAAAGGATACGTGTAAGGGTACTGATACGTATTTAAAGGAACAAACTTCAAATTGGAAGAAGATGTTAACGAATGGATTGAGGTTAGGAATGAGGAGGTTGAGGAGAAATTTAATAACGCTGTCGAAGTGAAAAGATCCGAATTTATGGAAACGAAACACTCGGAACACGACGAACTGGTAAAATTGTTTACTGATGAATTTCAGGCAATTAAAAAAAGGATAATTGAATAACTGCCGAAGGGGCAAAGGGACTCGAATTTTAAAAAGTCTGATTTAGATCGGAGGTCATCACAAATTTTTTTTTACAGACGATAATCATTCAATGGACAAATCAAAAAACAGTAGACACTGTAGTGAGAGTAAATGTAACTGCGGTACCACGGTATCTGATAAATTTTTTTAACGTTACGCGAATGAACATGATCCTTTTGTACAAGAGAGGGTAGCTATCGTATCTAAAATTTGAAACTAGCATATTTAAAAGCAGGCAATTTCCGACATTTTCGTCAGTGAAGAACAACATCCATCCCAAAATTTTCATAAATAACTTCAATCATATTGTTCCACATATTTGGTTGGAACAAGATAAGTTTCAGTTCATCGTATCCAAAAGTATAGGTGAAGCAGCACTATGAGCTGCAGAAGCAAGTGAGAACTGTATTACTTGTGCAGAATTTGACTAGCTTTTTCTGTCAAAATACTGGTCTAACAGCAAACAGGGACCGTTGCGTAAGAAAGTCTACCAACCTAAAGATTATAACAGTAAGCGAAATTCACTGCTACAGTATTTCGAAAAATACATTAACAAAACGAGATACTGGAGCGAGCCCATTTCACATCAAGAAACAATGCGCATTCTGAAGGGAATATTTCCAATTCATATTCGCTAAAAGCTGATAAATGTACCTGATTGTGATGTGCAACAGTTTTTGTCTGTAGTTTATTCTGTTGATCTGATTATGGAGGACGTCAGAATTTGGAATAATAATCGATGGTCTATTATACAGCATAGTGATGCGGGTATTAATAATCGTGGTGGTGGTTGTAATGACGACAACAGAGAGAGGGATGCTAAAACTACACTAACAGAAGGAAAGCAAACGACGCACTATGACTATCATAAAACTAACAATGAAAGACATCAATATAAAGGCGATGCTTATTATATGAAGAAAACTTATGGGAATAATGGTAATCTCCTAAATTATGTCAACAAGGGAAAACCTAATCGTAAACGCAGACATGATAGATATCCGGAAGAAGACCCTGATAGGATGCAACCGTGGGTAGATTATCTGCAAGGTAATGCCCCAGCACCCCAAATGCAAGTACCAATACCACTGAATGACAAACCAATAACGAGCCCTGAACACAATATTCGTATAGTGGAAGTTCATGAACCACCGATCAAGACATCCACCGAAAGATTAACCTAAAAACAGTCTGAAAAAGATTTCCTAGGATGACCGGGGATGGAAAGGAGGGCAGGCATCATTTTTCAGGAGATGTATTGAGCTATAATAATGATTTGGATTTGAAGAGTTGAGTGAAGAAGTGCCAAATATTTCCAATAAAGGTGGACAAATTTTACAAGCTAACGTGCAAGCAGTAGTAAATGGTATGGATATTGAGATCTTGATCGACACAGGGGCTAACATTAGCGTAATGACGCAAGATTGTTACTAACAGATCAGCAGAGGAGGGAGAGTATTAATGTTTCCTGGTACTGGATGCACTATATCCGGCGCATTTGGTGCGAAAGCACAGAGAATCTCAAAACAGGTACGAGTCGACATTATAATAAGGGGGCTACTATAGACATTACCTTCTTGATTGTTTCAAAAATGGTCGTACCCTGTGTTTGGGGGTCTTGATTTTTCGTGTAGAACCGGAGTAGTAATTAATTTGAAAGAAGGGACATGTACTTTGAACTCCGGAAGCGAAATTATGACAATTCCTATGATGAAGGGGCAAATAGTCCCAGAGCAATGTAGTATAAAGCTATTCAGCAAATAAAATTTATTTTATCGAATCTTCTGAAGAAGAGGTAGATCAAGGCACAATACGAGACAAAGATTTTAAATCTGAGTATCTGACTTCAGATCAGAGGGAAGACTTACTATGTTTGTTAACTAATTATGCACCAGTATTTAGTAAACGTCCAGGAATCATCAAAGAGTTCAAGTTTAATATTCAAATCTATCCTCATGAAGCCTTTTGTCGCACTTCATACTCTATCCCGTGGTCTAAGAGAGAGGCAGTGAAAAAAGAAATCACTAAGATGGGAATAATAGAACCCTCTAATTCTCAATATTCAGGCCCTCTCTTGGCTGTCATAAAATTGAATGGTGATTTAAGACTAATTTTTGACGCTAGGGACATTGACAAAATTATTATTCCAGTGTAAACGAGACCCCACAATTGAAAAGAACTTATTTAGAAGTTTAATGATGCCCGCTTTTTGACATCCCTGGATATGAGAAGTTACATTGGCAGACGAGAATATCACCTGAATCACAGAAGTACGCAGCTTTTATCTTTCTTGGGAGAAGCTGTTAATTCACGATTATGCCAATAGGCTTAAACATCAGCGGAGGAGTGTTTATTTCCGCATGAGATACCATACTAGGACAAGATCTCCTTGACAAAGTTACTTTGTATGTAGATGACCTTCTGATCGGGACTACGACGTGGGAGGAGCATCTCGATTTGTTAGTGAAAGTATGAGTGAAATTCTCAGTGTACGGATTGACAGTGAATCTGACGAAGTCAGAATTCGCCAAGAATCAAATAAAGTTTCTCGGACACATAATTACTCTGAACGGAATTATGCCCGACCCCAAGAAGATGAATGTTATCAAAAAGTGCCCATATCCTCGGAGTAAAAAGAATTTAATTTTTTGGGCGGGGCTTGCTTCATTCTTACGTAGATTTCTGCCTGACCAAATAATTAGACAAGACTCTTTACTACAACTACTGCGAAAGAAAATTACTTGGAAATGGACCCAGGAATGCAGCCAAGCCTTTGATAAAATCCGGCCTTCTCTGATTAATGGACAACTTCTGCACCATCCGAATCTGGAACAAGGTTTTTGTATTGCAATGGATGCTTCAGAAACAGGTTTAGGTGCCGCATTGTTTCAAATAGATGATCCGCGTGACCCGAACACCATCAAAATTATAGGGTTTGCGAGCAGAACATTGTCTAAATGCGAGAGAGCATATTGCACCACTGAATTAGAGGCTTCAGCTGTCATTTGGGCACGTAAGAAGTTCAGATATTTTGTTTATGGCAAGAGGGCTACGATATACTGTGATCATAAGGCTTTATCATTTATCATGACAGGTCGAATGTTTCATTAACGGTAAACCCGATGGGCCCTGTTGCTACAAGAATACAACATATCGGTGCAATATGTAAGAGGCAATGTAATTTCTAATGCTTTATCTCGACTATCAAACTGGAAAACGAATGAAGAGGACGACGAACCATCTTTAAATTTTAAAGTAATGGACATATCACTAAATTATTATGAAGAGCAGGTTTCAGAACTGTTTCAAAAGCTGCCACAGTTTCAAGAAGAAGACCTACATTGGAAGCCCATTAAGGACAAGATTAAGCACAAAAATCCTACTTATTCTAAATATGAATATGCTGTACGATCTGAGGTATTATTTAAGAAAGAATCTACCAATAACAACTGGAAAGTTTGTGTCCCAAAAGGTTATATAGAGACTTTGGTATACGCATTTGAAGTGGGGACATTTTGGGCCTTGTAATTGTAAAGCCAAGTTGGTTGAATACTGCTATTGTCCAAACCTAGAACGATTAGCGAATAATATTCTGAAGAAATGCAAAATATGCCAACAGAACAAACCCATAAATTATTGTCGAAGAATCGAACTACATCCTGTGATTCCTCACCAACCTTTAACACGAATAGCTTGCGATGTGTGTGGTCCGTGTCCAAAAGCACGAGGAAGATTTAAGTACATACTGGCTTGTTACGACATTTTTTCAAAATATGTCAAATTATATCCGTTACGCAGTCTACATGTCCGACCAATGTTATGGAGAATTATCATCAGTTACATTACTGATTATGGGATACCGAAAATGGTTCTGACTGACAATGCAGCATATCTTACTAGTGGATTGTGGAAAAGGACTATGAAGGAACATAACATCAAATATATATACATATCCAGGTTTTACTCTTGTGGGAATCCGATAGAGGAACTATTTGGGGAATTAAACCGATTTCTACGGGCATATAAACCACAGCGACATTACCAAAGGATTGATTGGTTGCCAGGATTCGAGAGGATCTACAATGACCTACCACATGGTTCTACTGGATATTCACCGAACCAGATAGTGAGTGGAAGAAACGAATTTAAAGATTGGTTAGCGAAATGGCCCAGAATTCAAGAAGATGATCGTACGCCAGGGGATATTCTGCAAAAAGTATATGAGAACCTACATCAGGCTAAACTACGGAAAGCAAGGTTTAACAAAAGTGTTAAGAAAGTAATCACATATACAGCTGTTGAGAAAGTACTATTACGAAATTATCCAAAACCATCCAGCAAGAAGAAACTTAACAAAAAGTGGCAGTATTTCTGTACTGGGCTTTAGAAGATAATTCAAACACCACATGAAGGAAGTTACATATTAGCTGATTGTGACTCAGATACCATAAACGGACTGTCTCACCATAAAGAAATTAAGAAATACTTTCAGTAAGAAGAGAAGAACAATAACATGGAAATAAACTGCAAGAACATAAAGGAAAGAAGGAATCTGATACTGAGACACCATTAATGGAATGAAGTCCTGTGAATAATGCAAAGGCATATCATGAATGCTATGTTGTGTTGGTAATATACAGTTAAGAAGGGTATTTTGTTTCTTTTCCTATATATTAAGAGGTGATGGAATGATGAAAGTCATAACAAGCAAAAAGAGGTATCCGAATTGGAAATATAATTGGATAACAGATTTTTCATTAAAGAGAGAGGGAAGGCTAATGGATTCCAAAAGTGTTATTCAGGGGAATGGAGAACTGATTTAAGATTTGTAAATATTTTTCTTAGATTTTTATATGTTATGAAGAATATATTATTAATAATAGTATTAAGATAAACATGTAATTTCATTTGTGTGTGTAGAGGGTATGACAAAGAAAAAGGACAGGACTTGATAAGAAGGAACACATCTATGGAAAAGGAAAAGGAGATCATCATCGTCGAGAAGATGATCTGCAGTAGATCACATCGGAGAATTCATTGTCAATTAGAGTAAATCTGAACACGAGATATATTAAAATTATTTTATGACTATTATCGCAAAATAATCAGCAGTAAGGTACGAAATTACAGGACGAACATCGTGTGAACACGAAAATGATCGAAACACTGGAATGGTCCACGGAAGTAATTTAGAAACAACGGCAGATAGGGAAGGATTTAAATATTTAAATCGAAGAGAATGTGACTTGAAAGCAAAAACGAAGTAAATACACTCACTGTGTCTATGAAGGATAAACCAGTTCAATATTGAAGAGAACTCACAACCGATTCATAGAATGTATCACACGATAGTGAAGTCTGTATTCAACAATGAACAAATTGAGTATAGTAAACGCGCACCAGTGCTACGATGTATTGATAATGATAATATCTCTTATTAAATTAAAGTTTGAAACCATTCGCCGTATAATTTTAGATGAAAGCTGGAACTGATTACGTTACCACATGCAACGTGTTGATAAACATGAAATGTCAAGGATACAATGCTGACACCAAAGAAAATGGTAAGACGCACTGTTGAGAAAAAGAGATGACCCTATCAACTGAACTATTAAATAACCCGGCAGTATCAGCGGTCTGTTTAAAATCTGGAATCTCTGATCGACGAGCAGCAGTACTGGGATCGTCGAACGACGAAAATACGAAGAAGGTGACCGAGGTGTCTTCAGCAGCCTGAACAGCTCGGTGGCAGCCGCTACCTTGGTCATTTTTTCATCGGAACTGGCAGCAATCCCTGCTTTGTGCAGTCAGTTAAAGAACGGCTTCTCATCTAATAGTGTTGTGAAGTTAGTGTAGTGCAGTGAAAGTGTAATATTTGTGTGAATAAGTGCTTAAAAAGTTTGGACAAATATTATGAGATTTGTGGTTTATTTTATGGGTAGGCCCTGTTAGTCCCCACATTTTATCAATGTTGTAAAGATCAATGTTCGATGTTCATAACTTGTCGTATGAGTGCGGCAATGGCTGGTTCAAAAACAACGGTACACAACACCATATTCCCATCGTTCAGAGAAACCTCCAATATCTGTGATCATTCAAAGATATTAAGGTCTGGGGGTGCGATGTAACATTACATGAGTACGTTCTAGATAATCGGATCTACTTTGCGTCACGTGAGTGTAGGGGAGTCGAAAACAGTAGTGACCCATGACGCCATATCAACTTGAGAGTTTTTTTATACATGTCATTCATTTCTAAATTTTATTGATTATTTTCAGAGTAAAGAATTTAATTATGTACAACATTTAATAGGTAATCAGTTTTAATGAGATAGATATACATATGTTTTGACATAGCAAATAACTTGTTGCATTATGCATGATATGTTTCCTTTTTGTAAGAACAGAAACTTCCGTGTTGCTCGAGTGCGCGATCAAGTAGTCGTCGAGTGCGGATCTGCTGTAACTTTCATGAACGGGCATAGAACTGTTAATTTACAACCCGGAGTTGATTTAAAAGTTATTTTAGAGAATCACGGCCCGACTTTGGTGCAAACAAATCGCGCGCGAACTCTCAAATATCGCTGCGCAGTTTAAAATACGCGGCTGGATATTGGGCGTTATCGTCGCGTGTGTCATTCAGTAACATTAACCGCAATTTACGGACATCAGCTTGATAATAACTATCAAAGACTTATATGAGCGGCATAGTAATCGTCTTGAAGCTTAAAGCAAGCGAGAAGCGATTTAGTGACGGGATACGACAAATATTAATCATAGCATAGTCAGCTTGTTGATACGTTACTTAGAAACTCATAAGCGGACAGTGAAACGATCTTTCAAGTATCAACGACCACTATACACACATCAGAAATTAATTACTCTAACTGTGACTTATGGATTGGACGAGATTTTTTTTTATTTGAGCTAAACTGGTATTAATAAACTTATTTGGAGGTTGAAACTTCATCAATGGTGTCGTGCTTATTCAGTTTAGTAGAACGACATATAGTAGTAGCTACGTTAGTATTTATAATTTTAAAAGGAAAGAGAGCACATACCTGTTTTTGTTTTGAGAAATGTTCGTACTTCAGTCATCAGTATTCTCAAACCAGAGGCACGAGTGACGCTCCCTCGCAACACTACGATATCGTGAACCACCACACATGTGTGCCCCCTTCTCACTTCATTTCTGCATTGAAAACCCTGAGATATAGCCGCGGCACGAATAAGGAAAAAAGAAGAGGAAAGATCAGCGAAACAAACGGAACAGAGTGAGAAGGGGAGGTCACAGCTGCTATTGTTAATTAAAAAATTTTTTCTGGGACAAAATAACTGGTACTTTGTTATTCACTAAATCTTATTTTAGTATCGCATCGTGGGTGTATACTGCAAGAAAACAACTACACCGAGGTAGCTACGAAGTATAGAATGTTATTACTGACACAGGGGGTGCAAGAGTATACAATAACTTTTGGTTCTGGATAGCAAGTGAAACAGCTTCTGAATAAATGTAAGTCAAAAAATCCTTATCTGATATGAACTGGTAAACACAATGAACTTTTTGAAGGTACATGTTCAACACAGTCTGTCTTAGTAGAGAGGCACTGCCGTAGTTAAGTCTATAAATACTGCACTGACGATATCTGTGTTCCGTCTAGCTTACGCAGTGCTCTTCCGAATAGACTCGCTGAGCTTCCGATGTCAAGTGTATTGTCGGTACCTCAAAGTCGAGATTGGGACTCGCAGAGGCTAACGAGGTGTTAGGCGGCGTCCTACAAGGCCGTGCTTCTGAGTGGTACTAGGAAGTTGGGGTTGTATCACTTGGCCCTCGGAAGGTGAGCTAATTCCGACCAAGGCATCTCTTATCTAGCGGATATGGCGCCCCCACGTACCGCAGCGCCTGTCGCATGCTGGAGGCGGTATGGTGGAATTGCAGGCACCTTGAGTGTGCGGCAACCTGAAGCACTGTGTTGTGTGTCGTGTGGCTGGAGCTGTAGGCGTCAGCCAAGGCGCCATAGTTGTAATTTTTTTGTTTTCGGTTTTCTGTCTTATTGATGTTTCAAACCGTTTGTCCCTTAATCTAACATAGCAGCCGTTAATCCGTATTCAATTGTCCAGCTGCTTTTTTTTTTTTCAATCCACGAATATCTTTACTAACGCAATGTACATCTAAGTTTACTAGATGTCCAGTGTGATTCAACTGCCCCTCCCAATTCGTTTACGTCTGTATTAAGAACGGTGTCGAAACAAGCCGTAGCCACGTAATCAATACAAGTACCGTCTAAGACCTTTGGGCGAGTGTTAACAATCATATTATAAAAAGTACAAGTGAGAATTAGTAATGAGCTACACGGTATTTTGGACCTAGTTATTCGTATCCAATACCCGTCGTGTACGGGTAGCGCCTCTAATTAGTAGTGAAAATGTCCTCGATCCACTGTTCGAACTCCGACACTGCTTACGTTTCGAGTAATCATCAATAGTGGCGGCCTATGACTTCCGACATAAGGAGTCACCCCTCATTCTGCCAACAGCCTTGTCCAAGAGGGCGGAGGAGCCTTCAGACGTTCGTGGAACTCTCTTGCTCCGCGGATGGGAAACTCCCATAAAAGCGGAAGCGTCAGCAATTATCGACAGCATAAGGCTGCAGAATGCAATGGAAAGCACTGTATTAAAATCATATAATGTGTATCAACAGGAGACGTGGCAAGTAATTGAAAAAATGTCGTGATGATCTTTCCATTGGCAAAAGATTCCAGGAGGACCTTCAAGGATAATGTTCTACGAGTTTGGGTGCCGAAAGCGAGAAGTCTGAACGTGGTAGGAAAGTGAGAAAATGTGTATAAGGAAACGTTAAGGCTCTAACTAGATATAGCGGTGGTCACTGAAATGAAATGGAAAGAAGACAAGGGTTTCTGGTTAGATGAGTACAGGGTCAATATCAGCAGCATCAGAAAATAGAATAACGGGAGTAGGATTCGTTATGAATAGTAAGGTAAGAGAGATTGAGTTACTGTGTACAGTTCAGTGGTAGACTTATTCTCATCAGAATCACCAACAGCAATAGTTCAAATACACATGCCGACGTCGCAAGCCGATGATGAAGAGATAAGTAAAGTTTTGAGGATACTGAACGGGTAATTCAGTATGGAGAAGGAGATGAAAATCTAATAATCATGTGAGACTGGAATGTGATTGTGGGGAACGAGTAGAAGAAAAGTTACTGGAGAATATGGGCTTGGTACCAGATATGAGAGAGGAGAAAGACTAAATGAGTTCTACAATACACTTCAGCTACTAATAGCCATTTCTCCGTTCAGTAATCAGAAAAGGAGGAGATGTACTTGGAAAAGGCAGGGAGGTACGGGAAGATTTCAGTTAGATTACGTCGTGGTCAGGCACAGATTACCAAATCAGATACTAGAATGTAAAACGGTCCTAGGAACAGAAATTGACTCAGATCGCAATTTAGTAGTGTTGAAGAGTAGGTCGAAGTTTAAGAGACTAGTCAGGAACAATCACTGTGCAAGGAAGTGGGATACGGAAGTACTACGGACGAAGAGTTAGTCTTGAATTTATCTGAGGCTGTAGATACTGAGATAAGGAATAGCTCAGTAGGTGGTTCAGCAGAAGATGAAAAAGAAAAAAAAAAAAAAAAAACGAAAAGGGCAATCACTGAAGTTCAGTAGAGCTTATAGGAACAAACAAGGTAACTTGCAAGAAACCATAGCTAACAGAATAAATACTTCAGTTCATCGATGGTCAGTGATATTCAGGAACACAGATATGGAAGTCACCTAGGAATAAAATAAACAGGAAGTTCACGGAAGCTAAGGCGAATCGTTTGCCTGAAAAATGTGAAGAATTCAGAAAGGAAATGTTGATTGGAAGGAGTGACTCAGCATACAGAATAGTGAATACAACCTTTGGTGAAAGTAAAAGCAAGGGGTGGGGGTATCATTCAAAGGCAATAAGAATTCCACCGTTAACCGGAGAGAAGAGAGCGAATAGGTGGAATAAGTACACTGAAGGTCTCTATGATGTGGAGGACTTGTCAGATGTGATAGGAGAAGAAACAGGAGACAGTATAGAAGAGATAGGGCATCTAACATTAGAGTCAGAATTTAAAATGGCTTTGGAAGACTTAAAATCAAATAAGGCAGAAAAGATCAATAACGGCCCATTGGAATTTCTAAAATAATTGAGGAAGTGGCAACAAAACGGCTATTCACGTTGGTGTTTAGAATGTTTGAGTCTGTCGGTTTATCATCCGACATTCGAAAAAACGTCATCCACACAACTCCAAAGATTGCTTGAGGCGAAATGTGTGAGATTTATCGCACACTCTGCTAGATAGCTCTTGCATCCAAGTTGCTGACAAGAACAATATACAGAAGAATGGAAAAGAAAACTAAAAGTGTGTTAGAGGACGAGCAGTTTGGCTTTAGGAAGGTAAAGGCATCACAGAATCAGTTACGAAGTTGTGATTGATAATATAATCAGTACTGAAGAAAACTCAAGACACATTCATAGAATTTGTAGAACTGAAAAAAGCGTTCGACAGTGTCAAATGGTGCAAGGTGTTGGAAAGTCTGAGAAAACTGAAGGTAAGCTATAGGGAAAGACAGATAATACAGAATGTGCACAAGAAACAAGAGGGAACAGCAAGGGTGGAAGACCAAGAGGGAAGTGATCGGACTAAAAAGGGTGTAAGACAGGCATTGGCGGCCGAAGACTTCCGGCATAAGAAGTCAGCCTCATTCTGCCAACGGCCTTGTCAAAGAGGGCGGAGGAGCGGATAGAGGTTCCGGGCACTCTCCTATGGGTGGGAAATTGCCCCAAAAGGCGGAAGAATCAGCAATGATCAACGACATGAGGATGCAGAAGGCAATGGAATCCACTGTGTATCCACAGGACATGTGGCCTGTATTTGAAGAACTGTCATGATGATCTCTCCATTGGCAAAAGTTTCCGGAATAGTCCCCCATTCGGATCTCCGGGAGGGGACTGCCAAGGGGGAGGATACCTTGAGAAAAAGATTGAATAATCTACGAAAGGATAACGTTCTACGAGTCGGGTCGTGGAATGTCAGAAGCTTGAACGTGGTAGGGAAACTAGAAAATCTGAAAAGGGAAATGCAAAGGCTCAATCTGGATATAGTAGGGGTCAGTGAAGTGAAGTGGAATGAAGACAAGGATTTCTGGTCAGATGAGTATCGGGGTAATATCAACAGCAGCAGAAAATGGTATAACAGGTGTAGGATTCGTTATGAATAGGAAGGTGTTACTGTGAACAGTTCAGTGACCGGGTTGTTCTAATCAGAATCGACAGCAGACCAACACCGACAACGATAGTTCAGGAATACATGCCGACGTCGCAAGCTGAAGATGAGCAGATAGAGAAAGTGTATGAGGATATTGAAAGGGTAATGCAGTATGTAAAGGGGGACGAAAATCTAATAGTCATGGGCGACTGGAATGCAGTTGTAGGGGAAGGAGTGGAAGAAAAGGTTACAGGAGAATATGGGCTTGGGACAATGAATGAAAGAGGAGAAAGACTAATTGAGTTCTGTAACAAGTTTCAGCTAGTAATAGCGAATACCCTCTTCAAGAATCACAAGAGGATGAGGTATACTTGGAAGAGGCCGGGAGATACGGGAAGATTTCAATTAGATTACATCATGGTCAGACACAGATTCCGAAATCAGATACTGGATTGTAAGGCGTACCCAGGAGCAGATATAGACTCAGATCACAATATAGTAGTGATGAAGAGTAGGCTGAAGTTCAAGACAGTAGTCAGGAAGAATCAAAACGCAATGAAGTGGGATACGGAAGTACTAAGGAATGACGAGATACGTTTGAAGTTCTCTAACGCTATAGATACAGCAATAAGGAATAGCGCAGTAGGCAGTACAGTTGAAGAAGAATGGACATCTCTAAAAAGGGGCATCACAGAAGTTGGGAAGGAAAACACAGGTACAAAGAAGGTAGCTTTGAAGAAACCATGGGTAACAGAAGAAATACTTCAGTTGATTGATGAAAGGAGGAAGTACAAACATGTTCCTGGAAAATCAGGAATACAGAAATACAAGTCGCTGAGGAATGAAGTAAATAGGAAGTGCAGGGAAGCTAAGACGAAATGGCTGCAGGAACAATGTGACGACATCGAAAAAGATGGGATTGTCAGAAGGACAGACTCAGCATACAGGAAAGTCAAAACAACCATTGGTGACACAAAAGCAACGGTGGTAAGGATAAGAGTGCAACGTGAATTCCACTGTTAAATGCAGAGGAGAGAGCAGATAGGTGGAAAGAATACATTGAAAGTCTCTATGAGGGTGAAGATTTGTCTGATGTGATAGAAGAAGAAACAGGAGTCGATTTAGAAGAGATAGGGGATCCAGTATTAGAATCGGAATTTAAAAGAGCTTCGGAGGACTTACGGTCAAATAAGGCAGAAGGGATAGATAACATTCCATCAGAATTTCTAAAATCATTGGGGGAAGTGGCAACAAAACGACTATTCACGTTGGTGTGTAGAAAATATGAGTCTGGCGATATACCATCTGACTTTCGGAAAAACATCATCATCCACACAATTCCGAAGACGGCAAGAGCTGACAAGTGCGAGAATTATCGCACAATCATCTTAACAGCTCATGCATCGAAGCTGCTTACAAGAATAATATACAGAACAATGGAAAAGAAAATTGAGAATGTGCTAGGTGACGATCAGTTTGGCTTTAGGAAAAGTAAAGGGACGAGAGAGGCAGTTCTGACGTTACGGCTAATAATGGAAGCAAGGCTAAAGAAAAATCAAGACACTTTCATTGGATTTGTCGACCTGGAAAAAGCGTTCGACAATATCAAATGGTGCAAGCTGTTCGAGATTCTGAAAAAAGTAGGGGTAAGATATAGGGAGAGACGTATCATATACAATATGTACAACAACCAAGAGGGAATAATAAGAGTGGACGATCAAGAACGAAGTGCTCGTATTAAGAAGGGTGTAAGACAAGGCTGTAGCCTTTCGCCCCTACTCTTCAATCTGTACATCTAGGAAACAATGATGGAAATAAAAGAAAGATTCAGGAGTGGAATTAAAATACAAGATGAAAGGATATCAATGATACGATTCGCTGATGACATTGCTATCCTGAGTGAAAGTGAAGAAGAATTAAATGATCTGCTGAACGGAATGAACGGTCTAATGAGTACACAGTATGGTTTGAGAGTAAATCGGAGAAAGACGAAGATAATGAGTAGTAGTAGAAATGAGAACAGCGAGAAACTTAACATCAGGATTGATGGTCACGAAGTCAATGAAGTTAAGGAATTCTGCTACCTAGGCAGTAAAATAACCAATGACGGACGGAGCAAGGAGGACATCAAAAGCAGACTCGCTATGGCAAAAAAGGCATTTCTGGCCAAGAGAAGTCTATTAATATCAAATACCGGCCTTAATTTGAGGAAGAAATTTCTGAGGATGCACGTCTGGAATACAGCATTGTATGGTAGTGAAACATGGACTGTGGGAAAACCGGAACAGAAGAGATTCGAAGCTTTTGAGATGTGGTGCTACAGACGAATGTTGAAAATTAGGTGGACTGATAAGGTAAGGAAAGAGGAGGTTCTACGCAGAATCGGAGAGGAAAGGAATATGTGGAAAACACTGATAAGGAGAAGGGACAGGATGATAAGACATCTGCTAAGACATGATGGAATGACTTCCATGGTACTAGAGGGAGCTGTAGAGGGCAAAAACTGTAGAGGAAGACAGAGATTGGAATACGTCAAGCAAATAATTGAGGACATAGGTGTCAAGTGCTACTCTGAGATGAAGAGGTTAGCATAGGAAAGGAATTCGTGGCGGGCCGCATCAAACCAGTCAGTAGACTGATGACAAAAAAAAAAGTTCTAAGTTCTAGGGGACTGATGACCTCAGATGTTAAGCCCCATAGTGCTCAGATCCATTTGAACCATTTGAACGATTCTGCTTCGAATGATGTTTCCTGACTTATCCTTGAATACTGACCATTCATCCATGGTCACCCTGTACGAATAATTATAGTTTCATAATTTATGTTTAATACTAAGAATTTTACTTCAGTAATTCTATTAAAGACTACACAAAAAACGTAAAGCTTATTTGAGTAAGTTTCTTTGAACATGAAAACAGGAAATGCACGGTTCAAAACATAAAGCTTTGTACAAGAGTGTGGAAAATGTCAATTTATTTCTCACTCTAAATGGAGAGAACACTATAAAAGGTTTCCGTATCATAATTTGTTCACAGAAAATAAATTTAAGTTTACTGATAAGAATTATGAAAAGCAACTGTTTTCCTCATATTTAGATTTCCAGTTTTCTGTCCTCCCATTGAAAATATTGCAAGTAGTTAAAATAGGCTTTTTGTATCCACTAGACCACTCAGGGAGTCTTTCAAGTGGAACTACTGGAATACGCAGGGTCAACACTTACGTAATTTTCCGAAGCAATGAGGGCAGGTAGTTCGATTTTTGTCAGTTACATTCCAGATGGTAATTTCAGCATTTAAAGGGGAAGCTCAAGCTAAAAGAAAATGATCTTTTCAGTATGAGTGTCAATTGGAACAGCCTGTTTCCAGTATATGATATGATATCTTAACAAACTTTCGAAATATAAGAAAGTAACTTTTCACAAAGACAAAAACACTGCCAAGCAAAAACATATCAGATGTAACGGAATTCAGCATATACCGTTGAATCTGCTACATATAAAATTAATTAAAATTAATATATTTTTTAATGTTTTTGTAAGACTCTTCCCAAAATATAAAAAAAATAAAACGATAAAACTGAAATTTTTCCGTCTGTGTCGCCCGCGATAATTTAAGTTCTGTTGCTTATGTGTAGCTGGTCCACGTTTTGTAAACGCTGAACGTATGTGCTGCTATAAAACATAGAACTGCGTGTGTTCAAGTGGCTTCCCGAGAACTTAACAGCACTCACATAGTGCACTGCCAAAATGTGGAAACTTTAAAATGCGTAACACAAATGCACGACCAAAAGACAGGCTTGTAGTCTCTCGCACACACTGTACAATCTATACATCGAAGGATCGGTTATTGATATACACGAAGGGTTCGAGAGTAGAATCAGAACTCAAAGTGAATGGATATCGATAATACAATTCGCTGAGGACATTGCTATCCTGAGTAAGAGTGAAGAAGAATTAAAGATTTGCTGAATGGAATGGACAGTCTAATAAATACAAAATACGAACTGACAGCAAACCGAAGAAACACGAAAGTGATGAGAGGTAGCAGAAATGAGAACTGTGAGAAAATTAGCATCAGGATTGTTGATCACGAAGTGAATGAAGATAAGGAATTCTGTTACCTACGCAGCAAAATAACCAATGGCGGATGGAGCAAAGAGGACATAAAGAGCAGGCTATCCCTGACAAAACGGGCATTCCTGACCAAGAGAAACCTACTGATATCAAACATAGACCTTAATTTGCGGAAGGAACTTCTGAGAATGTACGTCCGCAGCACAGAATTGTATGCTAGAGACGGGGTGCTTCAGATGAAGATTGAAAATTAGGCGGACAGATAAAGTGAGGAAGGAGGAGATTGTCAGCAGAATCGGCGAGGAAGGGGTCGTCAGTGTTTTCACTGACAAGAAGGGACGGGATGTTAGGAAATCTGTTAAGACATCAGGAAATAACCCCATGCTACTTGAGGGAGCTTTAGAGGAAGACAGAGACTGGAAAACATACAGCAAATAATTGAGGACGTAGTTCGAAAGTGCTACTCCTTGATGAAAAAGTCGTCACAGGAGACAAATTCGTGACGGGCTGCATCAAACCAGTCAGAAGATTCCTGACTTAAAAAAAAAAAAGCATTTTATGTCATACTTATTCACGTGTCTTCGATCTTTCTTTCTGTATTTAGCGGAGAAGTCATACAACCTCTGGTTGTCTGCAGTTTATTTTGTTTATAGAACTTAATCTTCGTAAATTGTTCAGAAAACTGCTTTACAAAGTGCGTTTTGCAATCAGAAACAACGATATGAACAGGAAATACTAAAATGGGAAGTTTAGAAGTACCAACTTTGCTGTGTATAACCGGGAACCATTAACGATAGATCATTTGCTATATATGAAATGAACTTACAGAGACATCCGAAACCTATATGACTACACTGCTAATCACGCAAAGAAAAATTGGAGACATTTATATGTGTAGGAGAAGTAAAGAAGTGTAGCAGAAGTAAAGGATATCTTGAACCGGAAATATCGTGTACTTCACTAATCACTTGCATTTTTACATTATGATTCCGTTTGCTATAAAACGTCCAAAGCTCTGAGTGGGAACTTAAGTCGATTACGTCGACTGTTTGGATACCGTTCTAGTTACAATCATTATGTGGGTTGCATAAAACGATTTGGTAGGGGCAGTTGAATAAAGGTAAATGTGAACTTTTTGTCACTTTACGTCCATAATTAGAGCTCCTTCCTCGAATCAGGCGTATTAACAATGCTGTTATAAACTAAAAAAGTTCTCTGTCATAACGATATCTTTGGTCTCAGTAGTACTTGGCAAATGATCCAGAATGTATAAAAAGTCTTACTAATGTCCTAGGAAATAAGGAAACGAAACCTCATTGTAAGTCATACAAAAAAATCTTTACTGTTGTTATCTGTTCCGAGATTAAGTAGTTCGGCAAAATAAATTGATATTCCACTGTTATCTTATGCTAAATGTTTCAGAGATGTGGTCAGATTGATAACTGACATCTGAGTATTCTTTTTATTTATTTTTTCATTTTTATGTATCCACAACCACCATTGGCTCAAATGGCTCTTGAGTACTATAGGACTTAACATCTACGGTCATCAGTCCCCTAGAACTTACAACTACTTAAATCTAACTAACCTAAGGACATCACACAAAACCCAGTCATCACGAGGCAGAGAAAATCCCTGACCCCGCCGGGAATCGAACCCGGGAACCCGGGCGCGAGAAGCGAGAACGCTACCGCACGACCACGAGCTGCGGACACAACCACCATTCTGTACTCCAAATAAACAACTGATGTCTCAAGCTATAAAAGTACGTGCCATCTTTAAACTCATAATTTTTTATGACTCAGCAGTGTTATGACTGGTTTGATGCGGCGGGCCACTGATTCCTCTTCTCCGCAAACACTTTCACCTCTGATTTGCACTAGCGCCCTAAGTTCTCATTTTTTTATGGGATGTATTGCAATCTCTGTCTTTCCTTACAGTTCTTATCTTTCTCACTTTCCTCTAGTACCATGGAGGATATTCCCTGATGCCTTAACACGTGTCCTATCGTCCTATCCCTTCCTCGTCACAGTATTTTCCATATGATCCAGTCTTCTCCTATTCTGCGAAGAACCGCCTCACTCCTTACCTGTCCACCTGATTTTCAAACATTCTTCTGTAGCATTTCATCTGAAACGCGTAGGCTCTCTCCGGTTCCGATTTTACCATTGTCTGTGATTCACCACCATACAATACTGTGCTCCAGAAATACATTCTCAGACATTTCTTCCTCAAATTAAAGCCTATGTTTGAAACCAATTGACATTTCTTGACCATGGATAATCGTGTGGCTACCGTCAGTCTGCTTTTGTCCTCATTGCTTCCTCCATTATGGGTCATTTTGCGTTCAAGGAAGGAGAATTCTTTAACATCGTCTTTTTTCGTAATCCACAATGTTGATGTTAAGTTTCTCGCTATTTTCATTTCTGCTACGCCTCGATACTTTTGTTTTCCCTTGTTTACCTTCAACCCATATTGTGTATCATTTGATTGTTCACTTCATCCAAGAGACCCCGTAATACTTCTTCACTTTCACTGGGGACGGCGGTTTCATCGGCGAATCTCATCGCTGGCGTCCTTTCACACTAAATTGTAATCTCGCTCTTGAACCATTCTGTTATTGCCGTCATTGTTCCTTCGATGTACAGATTCAACAGTAGGGGCTAAATATTCTATTCCTAGTGTAGTGGGACGCGAAATTGAAGCGTCACCCATCCACCAGTGTCAGCCAAGTTTGCAGGTGAATATAAGTTTAATTTAGTTTTGTTTATGTATTTTTGTAATATTTTTGTAATAACTGTGAATTATCTAAAGTTTTTGTATTTTTTGTATGTTTCATGTACGAAGAGGGCGGCGCAACGAACGGAGACAGCATCTTCGTTGCCGCGACCAGAGAGGAAATTGCTGGCCACTATACGTCGCGGGTCGACAGCCGAGGAGCAACAGAAGATCCTGGAACCGAGTTGTTGCGTCGTGCTTCTAAAAATTGAAACTGAATTTTTTGTACTCTTTTTGTATAACAATGACGTCATATAGGGCTTAATCTTGTTGAAAAGTCAGTCCTGTCGTATCAACGTTCAAGTTCACAACTGTATGTAGGAAGCTAATAAAAATAGTGGATGTTACTAAAGTTGAAACACGTGTTCTGAGGATTTATTTATGAAGAATTATGTGAATTGATTAATAATATATTTGACAAGATTATTGGATTTTGACAGCGTTCATCGCAACTTCGAATCTGAAAAGTTTAGTCAATGTGTGATTCTGATATCGATTAAGTCAAGATAACGTGCGTCAATATAAGTTCTGAGGAGAAACAAACGAAATTTAAATTGAAAGAGTTTACGCAAACCAATTGGCCCAAGTGACGAAATTCTTTGCTTACGACTCAACTGATGTTTTACAGTTTCGTTCAAGAACCATTCTGTGACAATTTAAAAAGAATATAAATCATTTTGAAGTGGGTTGTAACTGACGTAGGTGACGAAGTCTGCACATGGTCATATGTCGAAAGAAAACCATTTATAAACAAACCTATACGTCGTTACACTACACAGTGGCGACCGTGACAGGACTTGTGTGCAACTAAGGCACACAGGTACGAAACAAAACATCAAGAGTCCTTCGGAAGTCAACGCGAGTTCTCGTGGAGCCTTAACCAGCCAGCGGCGACTTCGCGGGTGTGGGCATCTGACGGAGCGCAGCCGAGCAGTACGGTCACGCAGTTATTCCACGAGAAGGCGCATCTGTTGGGCAGCAGCTGAACGCTGCAAACCCCGACAACCCTTTTTCTCCCTAAACTAACAGGCCCAGTACGTCAGCTGCGGGGCGTTCCTCCGGCTGGTATTAGAGGTGTTGCTGAGGGCTTCGCCTGTCTACGGCGGTGCCGGGTGTGGTTGCAGCCAGTGACGTCTCCGGTGTTCGACTCAGCTTCCTGCCGGTTGCGGAAGCGGGGTCGCAGCATCTCAGCGGCTGCATCGACGGCTGTTACATCTGCAGTCCATAGCAGCACACTGATCATCGAGAACTACAAATTACAATATTAGTGTCCGGTGAGTCTGTTTCAAGTTGGAAGTGGAGTGTTGTACATAGGGAGTGTGCTTTTACAGGATTGTTGATTACAAATATGCGTGTGTAACTAGTTAATATCTTACAATAATGTCGGGAAGTGAAATGTCAGACGAAGAGCAGTCTATGTCCGATAGGAGCATGAGATCCCTTTTTAGGGCGATTGCTAAATTAAAACAATCTAACGAAGAATCCATTGCTAGATTGAAAGAGGAACTAAAACAGGAATTAAAACAGTCTAACGAAGAATCTATGGCTAGATTAAAACATTCTAACGAGGAATCTACTGCTAGATTGAAAGAGGAACTAAAACAGGAGTTAAAACAGTCTAACGAGGAATCTACTGCTAGACTTAAAGGGGAGCTAACAAAATCTACGGACAGGTTACAGGAATATCTTAATGAAACCAGCCGAGAATTAAGTGATAAAATAGAGTCTTCTAAAGTTGAAATGCAGGAAAACCTAGTAGGACTTAGTAATAAGATTGCTGATAATTGTAAAAGGTTAGAAGAACATATCCAGGAATCACGAGAGGAAAAAGCTCGTATGCGAAACGATATTACTGACTTAACCGAGAGACTAGATAGTGTCAATATCTTAGTTGTAAATGAAATACAGAAAAATAACGATATGTTACGAGATGAATTTTCTATGCAAACGGAAACTGTTCGTAGAGAATTATTGGGATCTATTAAAGAGGTCTCTACCAAGCCTGTAGAGATTTCTTCAATAGATAATGTAAAATTAGAGACATTAACTCATCAAGTAGAAAAGGCCCATACCGAAATCGAAAACATGATATTTTTAATTACTGAAATATGCAGTAACCTTGAGACTGCCAAAGATAATAACATTGACGAAGGTACAGAGCGTTCACATCGTGAACACAGTGAAGAATCGATATTAGCTAATCGCGTTTCCAATACAGAAATGCGAATACAGGAAATTACTAAACGGTTATCGGAATTAGATAATAACGAAAACATTTCAGATAGCCGAGGTAATAACATAATCAGAGACAACAGTCGCATCGAATTTGCTAGCTCGGACGACAACAATATGAATAAAGAAATCACGGCAAGCCAATCCGATGCAACTCCGTCTCCGCAATCTAAACAAAATCCGACTATTTCTCTCGCAGAATGTCTGGATGATATAACGACAAATTCAAATGTGGCAAGTCGATTTCCTGTATTCAAACCTGGAGGCGAACTTCACCCTTTAATCTTTATAAAAGCTTTTGAAACATCATTATCTCCCAAATGGAGTAATGAAAAACGCATTCAATTTGCAATAGGACATTTAGAAGCAGAAGCTGCGGAATGGGCAGTACTGCATAGAACTGAATTCAGGGACTGGGATGATTTTGTTAAGCAGTTTAAACAACATTATTGGTGAAGAGGAAAACAACAACACTTAACTTTAGATTTGTTGGACCCTCCTCCATATTCTAAACGGTGGGGAGGTTATAGGAATTATTTTGAATGGCATTTAAACCGTGCTAAATTAATTGAAGAACCAATTATTGAAAGTCATTTAATACGAGTCCTAATTAGTAGATTACCGTATTATGTAAAGGAAAGAATGATAGAGAAAGAATGGTCACAGCCGTGCGAATTGTTAGGTTATTTAGAGCAGTTAGATATACTTAATAGAGAAAGGGAAGACGAGAAGTTTAGATTTGGTAGAAATGACAATCCTCGAAATAATAATAATAATTCAGAGCCACGAAAAGCTAATAACAACAATCATAGCCGGTTTGGTTATATAAAGCGTCAATCTAAAGATAAAGAGAGCCAACAAAATCGTGGCAATAACTCGAAAATGCGGAAATTACACAATAACGATCATGAAATAAATCATCCTCAAGTAATTAATGAAGGTCAAGTGGTAGGTGACGTTATCATAGAAAGTTAGGAAAACTAGTAAAGTCTTTTAGTACGGGTCAACTAAAGGGAACTGTTAGTCAAGATTATACAAGACCCAATTGCAATTTATCATTAAGCTGCCAAATGGAAGGTGATTGGCAACAATATTTACTTCAGGAAGACAATCAGATAAGGGAGAATGTAACTTATAAACCCGTTATTAAAGGTTATATTAAAGATACCGAAGTAAATATTATAATTGATTCGGGTAGCGAAGTAAGTATTTTATCGAAAGAATTATTCCAGCTTAAAAGAAAATATTGGAATTTCCCAACCTTACCTGTAAGTGGGGTGAAAATTATAGGAGTTACCGGTAAAAGAAGTCAAAATATTACTGAGGAAGTTTATTTAACTTTTGAGATTGCTAAACAATTAATTGCTCACTCTGTACTTGTCGTAGCCAACTTAAATGTGGCCCTAATTTTAGGTATAGATTGTCTGTGTAAATATAAAGCTATATTAGATTTTAAAGACTCTTCCTTAACCATCCATAAGGAGGCATGTGCTTTTAAAGTGAGGTTTTCTGATAATCAAGTACCGGAAAATTGCTACGAATCCTTACTGATTAAGTACGCACAGACCATGAGCCTATTAACAGATTTTAGTGATCTTGAATATGAAGTATACCAAGGTCAGGCTAGTAGCCGTATCGAAACCGAAGTGAAAGAAAAATGTTATTCTACGAATTGTCTATCCGCACCAGAAAAGGAAGAGTTGGAATCTTTGTTGTTAGAATTTAGAGCCGTCTTCTCAGATGAACCAGGGAGAATTAAAGATTACGTTTGTAAACTTAAGATTAAAGATCAAAAACCATTCTTTAAGAAACCTTATCCTATTCCAGTACAATTCGAAGAACCGGCTAGTAGAGAAATAAGTAAGATGCTAGAACAAAACATTATCGAACGATCATGTAGCGCTTTTAACAGTCCTTTGTGGGTAGTTAAGAAAGCTACTGGTGGGGTACGACTAGTTCTGGATGCCCGTGAGTTAAATAAAATTATAGAGATGGAAAGAGACAGACCTATTCCTATGGAGGAAGTACTTCTTAAGATTGCTGGTTCACGTTATATGAGTACAATGGATTTAACTGCTAGCTACCATCAAGTAATATTACACTCGGATTCACGGCAATATACGGCTTTTCTTTTTGAAGGCAGATCATATCAGTTCCAAGTTTTACCCTTTGGACTTAATACATCAGTGTCAACTTTCATTAGGGCATTAGATTCTGCTTTGGGTCAGCAATTGTTACAAAAGATTATTTTATATGTAGATGATATTTTGGTAGCCACCAAAACGTGGGAAGAACACGTAACGATATTACGGGAATTGTTTAACCGTTTAATTGACAGAGGAGTTACTTTAAAATTATCTAAGTCTTACTTCGGAAAGGAGGAAGTGAGATTTTTGGTGCATATAGTGGACAGTAAAGGTATTAGGCTAGACCCAGCACGTATTGAAGCTACTGCTCGATGCCCGAGTCCGAGAAATCGGAAACAATTGAAATCATTCTTAGGAATGGTAGGATTCCTGAGAAGATTTCTTCCAGGGCAGGATATTGTTAATCCTAAATTACTAGATTTATTGAAAGAGAAGTCAGTATGGCTCTGGGGACAAGAGGAAGAGGAAGTTTTTAATAAGATAAAAGGAGCGTTAACCGAAGCCAAAATGTTATACCACCCAGATTTCAATCAGGACTTTTGTATGTGTACGGATGCCTCTGATTATGGTGTGTCTTGTGTAATATTCCAAGGTGATCTGACCAATGAAAAGGGATTATATCGGCCTATTAGATTCGCTAGTAGAACTTTAAATAAACACGAAAGAAATTATTTTGTAACCGAGAAGGAGGCTCTCGCAGTGGTATGGGGTTTTCAACGATTTAGAGGATTATTAATGGGAAGAAAAACAATTGTATATACTGATCATCAGGCTTTAATCTTTCTGAACAATTGTCGGTTACTTCACCGTAGACTATTACGTTGGGTATTATGCTTGCAAGAATTTCAGTACGAAATTAGGTATATAAAAGGATCTCAGAATGTAGTTTCGGATGCTTTGTCGAGACTCCCCGTAGAAATGGAGAATATTAACATTGCAGAAGAACCAGGAACAAATTACCATGTTTATTTCCTTTTAACTCAGGAGAACGAACGTAAGGTTAAACGGATAGTAACTGCTATTAGATGCAATCAAAGAAATGATGATCAATATAGGGACCTTATACAAAACCTTAAGAATGGGGACGAAACAGTTAACACCCGGGGTGTGTGGTTATATTTTAACGACTTGTTGTATTGGAAAGCACAGAGGGAACACCAGAGATGGAAAATCTGCATCCCGAAAACTGTTGTAGACGAGTTAATTACTTATATTCATGAAGGTTATGGGCATTTTGGAATTCATAAATGTATTAAACATCTAATGAAGTATTATTATTTCAAAAATATGTACCGTATTGTGGCTTGTGAAACCTGTCAAAAGGTTCAAGTTAATAACAAATCTAAGCGTTATAAATTATATGCTGTAATTCCTCGAGGTTTGTGGGATCTACTGTCATTAGATTTTTTCGGCCCTCTGCCTCGTAGTTCAGGAGGATTAACTTATGTGTTTGTTGTAATGGAATGTTGGTCCAAACATGTGAAGCTATATACTTTGAAACGAGCGAATACAGCAAGCGTTATACGCTGCCTCACCCGAAATTACTTTGTTAACTGGGGCATTCCTAAACGACTTATGTCTGACAACGGTAGTGCCTTTATTAGTCAAAGATTTCAAGATATGATAAAACAATATGGAATCAAACATATCTTAATTTCGAAATATCACCCTCAAAGTAATTTAGTAGAAAGAGTCGTGAAAGAATTAGGACGATTATGTAGAACTTATTGTGCACATAAACATACTCGGTGGGCCAAACTAATGCCTGAATTCGAAAAGATATTAAATGAATTACCTCATCTAACGACGGGATTATCACCTATAGAAATTTTAGGCAAACGAATTATAGGTGAGCCTTTACTAGCTGCTCTACCTTGGCCACCAGCAAATGAGATCCAACAATGCATCCCAGACGAAAAAGTTTGCGAACAGATTATTAAAAATGCCGAACGGAGAATTAAAATTTATAATCAACATGCTATAGAACCCTCATTTCAGGTAGGAGATCTTGTGCTAGTACGATCTCATCCTAAAAGTTCTAAGATCGGTAAGGAATGTAGAAAATTCTTCTTTATCTTTGAAGGTCCATATGTTGTACATAAGATTGTACATCCCAAAGCGTTACTTCTTATGGAACCTTCATCAGGTGTAATTAAAGGATTATATAGTGTAGACCAAATGAAACCCTTCATTCCTAAATAAGTTAATATTTAGTATATGTTACATACGGAAGAGCGTTCATAGTTTATTCATGTGAAGTTTTTCGTGATAGTTACGTATTATTTTAAAGAATGAAACAGAAAGCTTAAACAAGTGTTCTACAATAATCTACTGGTACTTCAAAAAGAGGAAGATAACCAAAAGGGGGATTTATATGGAAGAAATTTTGCTCTTAGGTCAAAAGGAATTTTGCATATTTTAAATTTACTCGGATAGTAGGAACCAAAGGGGATGGTTAATAGTTTTAGGGACCATGGGCGTCCAGAGCTATATGGCTCACGAGAACATATCAGAGTGCCTTTAATAGAGGTTTGTAATAGTGTTAATATAGAACACACCAAACGGGGCTCTCTCGCATGTTTCTCCTAAATAAATTGCCATTACCCAACAAGGTGTCCGAAGGCAAAGAAAGCCGTGCCGAGATTCTAAAGAAAGTTTTGCTTGATTTCTTCTTGACCTCAGGCATAAATAAGGTATTAGAGAATAGAATGAAGTAAAGTAGGTAGTACTATTAGTTATTGTGAGAAACTAATTAGTAATGTACGGTTTAGGAAAGAGTAACTCTAGTAAATGAGAATAAAACTGAGACTAATTTACCACAATTTGAACGCTCTGTCCTAATGTAACAACGTTAAAGAACGTACTAAATTAGTATTTACTAGCAACTATTAAATGAAGAGGAGTAATCTCCATATATTCGGTTATGAATTACCACAATGGCACAATTAAGAGTAAATGACAAATAGTCACAACAATATCGTATTAAAAGGATTAAATCTATCTGATAACAAGGACTCTAGATTACGTAAAATGTGAGGAAAATGTATTAACAGTTAAATATGGTATATAGAAAAGGTCTTATTTTCGGTTAAAACCTGACAAACTGAGCTTGTGGGTGGGGTATGTAGTGGGACGCGAAATTGAAGCGTCACCCATCCACCAGTGTCAGCCCAGTTTGCAGGTGAATATAAGTTTAATTTAGTTTTGTTTATGTATTTTTGTAATATTTTTGTAATAACTGTGAATTATCTAAAGTTTTTGTATTTTTTGTATGTTTCATGTACGGAGAGGGCGGCGCAACGAACGGAGACAGCATCTTCGTTGCCGCGACCAGATAGGAAATTGCTGGCCGCTATACGTCGCGGGTCGACAGCCGAGGAGCAACAGAAGATCCTGGAACCGAGTTGTTGCGTCGTGCTTCTAAAAATTGAAAATGAATTTTTTGTACTCTTTTTGTATAACAATGACGTCATATAGAGCTTAATCTTGTTGAAAAGTCAGTCCTGTCGTATCAACGTTCAAGTTCACAACTGTATGTAGGAAGCTAATAAAAATAGTGGATGTTACTAAAGTTGAAACACGTGTTCTGAGGATTTATTTATGAAGAATTATGTGAATTGATTAATAATATATTTGACAAGATTATTGGATTTTGACAGCGTTCATCGCAACTTCGAATCTGAAAAGTTTAGTCAATGTGTGATTCTGATATCGATTAAGTCAAGATAACGTGTGTCAATATAAGTTCTGAGGAGAAACAAACGAAATTTAAATTGAAAGAGTTTACGCAAACCAATTGGCCCAAGTGACGAAATTCTTTGCTTACGACTCAACTGATGTTTTACAGTTTCGTTCAAGAACCATTCTGTGACAATTTAAAAAGAATATAAATCATTTTGAAGTGGGTTGTAACTGACGTAGGTGACGAAGTCTGCACATGGTCATATGTCGAAAGAAAACCATTTATAAACAAACCTATACGTCGTTACACTACACTAGCTAACACGGATTTAATCTCAGAACTTCGTACTTGGTCTTCCCGTCTCATTGTTTCTTTTGGTTCTCGTACATACTGTATATCATTCGTCTTTCTCTACAACTTACTAATATTTTTCTCAGAATTCCGAACACTTTGGACCTTATTAGAGAGCCGATAGCTTTTTTTAGGTCTACAAATCCAGTGAGCATGTCTTGAATTTTTCTTCAGCCTTGTTTCATTACTTAGCGCAACGTGAGCACAATCTCTTTTATGCCTTTATTTTTTTAAGCTGTGTAGCACATTCACATTTTGAAGTAATTAACTTCAGTGGCGAAATGCTTTTGATCAAAAGTGCAGTTGAATTTCTCATGGTTTTGTCAGGTCCTGTCAAAACACGTCGCTCAATCAGTAAATTTTCATCGAAGTTACATTCTTGTAGGCCGTTTAAACTACGCACTTATCACTACGAACAATATCTTCTTCACTTGTACGAGCAAAACTACCTGGGAACTGTACTTATTTCGGGACTGACACCAAGATTCCTAACGTAATGGGAGGTTACTCATGATTTTTAGCCATATCCAAAAGATTGTTTCCGATAATTCACAACATTGTACGACTGTATCACTCAGTATTGGTGTACTTAAGATTATTGCGGATGTTTTGTCTTTCATGGTCGGATATTAGCGAGCGCTAAATTCATACGTGACATGAGTGAATATCGCTGACGAGAACAGTCTCCAAATAATCCGTATGTCGACAGAGAGGTGGAAATGAGGATGTAGGGCCAACATAAATTACGATAATTCATACAACAAAGAGAACCGTATCTCAAGATTTCGAAGATTCTGTTTGCTCTGAAGATCAAAATTATGTAGCCAAGTTTCATCAGGAGTGATTACTATTGAAAAGAACTCTGGATCTTCGATCACAGCAGCTTCAACTGCATGCAGACCTGCGCACTAAAGACCCTTTGTTCGGGTATAGCAATTTCGGAACCCTCTGCGCACTGACAGATGTCATGCGTAAATATTCTGTTATCACTTTGTGGATGTAAACCAACGGTATCTTCAATCTTTGAGAACGTATTACTAACGTTATTCGTCGATACTCTCTAACAATGACAACAGTGGTGTTTGCGTTGTCTTCTGTAACAGCAGGTAACTGGACCGCTGGATCCACTTTCCTTAAAAATTGACTGTATCCCTTCCTGAAAACAATTTGAATCATGTTCAATCTCTGCTCTAGGATAGAGCATATTCTCCACACGCCTTTTCAGCTGAAGGTTTGTTGAGACGAAAACATAATTCGAAAACGGCGTATTGTTCATCGTGCGTCAGCTCGATTGTCGCGGTAGGCTATAATGAACATGTCTCAGTTTATGTGCCTCCCACAGACAGGTACCTGTAGTGCCAACAATGGAACTAGTATTTGTTACACGTTAAGCTAAGAGAAAATCACAAGATTAAATTGTAACAAGATATATTACGTTTGTAAAAAAAAAAGTAAACGATATTTCTTTACTGAACAACCCTTGTAGTTACCACAGCTGTTGATAACATCCACATAAATGTAAATGGGTTTCCTGGACTCGCAGACATTTTTTATACTGATGTTAAACATTTTTTTTCTGCAAAAACTATTTTTTCAAACAAATCTTGGTCAACAAAAGAAAGTACATTCCCTAAGTATTATTTAAATAGTTTTTGGTTAGTAAACTGGTCAGAAGCCGGTCAGAATGCTTGAGGCGTTTCTTATCACTTTCCGTGGCGAATGAGCAACCCGTGGTGCTGATAATGATTCTCATGACTGTCATTTTATAACGAACGCCATTAAATACGTTGCTAAAAATGAATCCCGGCCGACTGTTAATAATTTATACCAATTTTACACTCGGCTAAATGTGTTTTGGAGCATAAGTTTATATTAGTGAATTCAGTGCTTCACTGTTGTTCTGCGCATGTTCTCTTAGACATAACTCAAGAAAACTGTGGTCCGTAAGAGCTTCAATCAGCAACAGCTTCAATAACTTAATACCTCAGTGGTGGCGTTTTCAGATTTTTATTCGTCCACGACTGTTTTTATTTGAGTTCTAACGTTTCATACAGATCGCTGCTTTGCTCCACTTACAGAATGCCTTCTAAATTTTGAAAGCGTCTCAACTTGCTTCCATTTACACCAACTTTCAGAACAGTAATCGTTCTGCAGATAGAGAGGAGTCCGCGAAACGTCACTGGACTGCCGTTCATTATCAATTCTACAGCCCGGATATCGTTACCTTCCGACTTCAATCTGTTTGGCTCCATGAAGGACACACTCCGCGAGAAGCAGTACGTTGATAATAGGAGGGATGGGGCTGGGGCAGAGGTTATTGCTGCAGCAAGACGTTGGCTCCAACATTGAAGAGTACAGTGGTACCTTGCGGACATACAGGTCTTCCCAGTAAGGTGGCGTAAATTCGTCACAACGAACGAGGATAGCGTTGGGAAAGACGGTCTTGTAGCCAAAAGAAGAGGGAATAACATAGTGCATTGGAATCCTGAAAAGAGCCAACCTGCTTTCACAAAAAAAGAAAATGTATTACGTTACTTACTGAATGTCCCTGTCACGACTCGAGATGGCAAGGTGACAGAAGCACGTCTTCCAGCCTCTAGCTGTATCGTTAGGTGTAGAACGGACGGCTCTGGGAGGACGGAAGAGACAGCGGACTGGACTCAGAAGCGACCTGCTGCTGACACGGCGCGATGGCTGTGTTCCGGCGCAGCTGCTGACTGCGCGCAGCCTACCTCCGTGCATTATGCATTCCGGGCGGATGGCGGTCCTCGTAGAACGGCCCAAGTTTGCGGCGTTATCTGGGGCGGCAGATTACTTGTATCAGAGGTAGCTGGAGGCTTCTGGTAAATCCACGACCTCAAGTGGCGAATGCGTCAGCAACAAGCGACAGCTCCCAGCGTGACTGTGCACGAAAAGAGACGGTCACACCAGTCCGCCAGTGGGAAGAACGCGCACCACAGCAACCGTGAATAATGTTACGTAGTGTACTGTACACCACAATAATATACGACATTCTGAGGAACCCCTCGCTTTAATACAATTTCGTCTGTGTGAGTGACTTGTTTACATGCAAGCTACGTAATTATGTTAAATCATCACACCGGTTCAGCGTACTGATAGTTCACACATAATAATTGTCACTTCATTCATTTGTGTGCGCACGTAGTCGTTAGCTGATCGATAAATACACTCTTAGAAAAAAAATCGCTCTACGAAGGAATTAAACGAATAGGATGGAAATCAGTGGATGTGACGTACATGTACAGACAAACAAATAATTACATTTTCAGAAAAATATAATGACTTATTGAAGAGGAGGAGCTCTACAAAACGAGCAAGTCACTAACGTATTGATCCACTTGCGGCCCTTATGCAACCAGTTATTCGGCTTCACATGGTCTGACAGAGTTGTTGAAGACCATCTGAGGGATATAGGAAAATTTTGTCCAGTTGGCGCATTACATCGCCAAAATCCCGAGCTGGTTGAGGGATACTGTCTATAATGCTCCAGGCGTTCACAATTGAGGAAAGATCCGGTGACCCTGCTAGCCAACGTATGGTTTGGCAAGCACGAATACAAGTAGTAGAAATTCTCGCCTAGTGCGGACTGACATTATCTTGCTGAAATGTAAGCTCGGGATGACTTGAAACGACGGACAAAAATGGTTCAAATGTCTCTGAGCACTATGAGACAACATCTGAGGTCATCATTTCCCTAGACTTCGAACTACTTAAACCTAACTAACAAAAGGACATCACATACATCCATGCCCGAGGCAGGATTCGAAATTGCGACCTTAGCAGCAGAGTGGTTCCGGACTGAAGTGCCTAGAACCGCTCGGTCCCAACGGCTGGCGAAATGCTGGACAACAAATCCGTGTGAAGAATACCGTCGACGTAGCGTTTTGTTTTAAGGCTGCAGCAGATGACCAGCAAAGGTACCCTGCTATGAAATGAAATGGCACCCCAGTCTATCATTCTTGGTTGTGGGGCTGTATGGCGAGTGGCAGGTAGATTTGTATCCTACCGCTGTCTGGGGCGTCTGCACACACGTTTTCGCTGGCAATCAGGGCTTTATTGCATGCTGAACTCATCACTGAAGACAGGTCTACTGCAGTCAGTGAGATTCCATGCCGAATGTCCTCGACACCACTGCAAACGGACTTGGTACACGAACTGTGCAGAGGTTGACGTGAGCTCTGCCCACTTTCTGTGAGCCGTCTATGAAAAATGTTCATGTTTACTGAAGCACCACTAGCACTTCGAATCAGTTATAATGATAAATCCAAGGCTGTGAGTGCCTCACCGGCGGTTGCTCGTTCTGACGTTTGTCGTGTCTCTAGGTCGAACGCTTCTTTTTTGACGCTGTGTTCGGCCATGTTTCACCTATTCCTGCCAACACTGTCAAATAGTGGCATCGCTCCTATCCATATATCGAGCGACTCGCTGATGACTCCAGCTGCCTGCTTTGAGCCAAACAAAATGTCTTTTCTCAAATGATGATGTCTGTGTATATTGTTCACATGCCTGCCCGTAAGTCAAAGGTACTGTCTAGCTGAGTATGCGGAATAAAATTCGTAAAGACTTTATGCCCTCGTGTCGACATGTTTCCTATTTACGAGGGCTATTCGGAAAGTAAGGTCCGATCGGTCGAGAAATTGAAACTACGGTGAAAATAAAAGTTTTTAAATTGTAGCAGTTTGCTACATCTTCCAGATACTTCTCTATATAGACGCAGCTCCGGCTTAGACATCTGTTGTATCGTTGTACCACGTTTACCTGTCATAGCAGACAGCTGCCTGTGCTTTCTGCTATTTCTCTACGCTGGTCTGCAGTTAGTTTCTGTGCCAAAATGTTATCTTCATAGCCAGCGGTTCATGTGAGCAGATATGAACGTCAGAGGGAGCAAAGTTCGGTCTGTACGATGGATGATCAAACACTTCCCATCGAAAACGCTCCAGGGGTGACGTCATTTCCGCTGCAGTGTGCAGCCGAGAACTGAGATGAAGAAGTAAACGCAAGACAGGTACGTTATGTGGGCTGCATAGCCTCAGGCGAAATTTCTCACCAGGCTCTCGAATGGTTCAAATGGCTCTAAGCAATATGGGATTTAACATCTGTGGTCATCAGTTCCCTAGATTTAGAACTACTTAAACCTAACTAACCTAAGGACATCACACATCCATGCCCGAGACAGCATTCGAACCTGCGGCCGTAGCAGCAACGCGGTTCCGGACTGGAGCGCCTAGAACCGCTGTGCCACAGCGGCCGACCAGTCTCTCACACTTGGCGGGAAACAGTACTGATCTGGGCATCTTTACGTGCTCACTGTAGGCTTACAACTGAAAAGCTTGCCTGACGCGATCGACAGGCGTACTAGAGACAATTCCTAACACACCTGTGCAAAGTTGCATCGAATTTTTACTGTCGCTGTCAATTCGTGACCTATCGGACCTCACTTCAAGAATAGCCCTCGTACTATCGTCGCCAGCTGTGAGGTGAAACTGGGCTCAGCGTCACAAATTCATCCCTTCACCGCGCAAGTTTACAGTTTTACATGTTCCGACGATACGTATGTGAATGTACCCAATTTGCGTAACTCCTTCGTGGGGCGTCGTTTTCTTCTGACTGTATTTTATTAAATCTGATGAGTGCATGCAACTACTGAAATGATTTCTTTTCGTCTTATTCAGTCAAAACCCGCATGAAATGTAGCGTTTTGTCGTCTGTTTCCCTCTAGCTTGGAAGTGCGTATTCACGTTTCCCCACAATTACCACCTTGCCACTGAAGTTGTAAATAAAATGTATCCAGATTAGTGCGAGAAGGAATCGCGCACCTTGAGTTCCGTACAAAATTAACTGCGGATATAGAGAGTTCATCCATTCCGACAATTGAGAATTTTGACGATTTGTGACTGTTAACGGCATCGATACTCGCAAGATATCCAAACATGTGACATATATGGCCGTATCCTTTGACTGGATTGACTTAAAAGCTTTTAAACTGAAAATGTAACGTACGCATTAGTGGGTCTATTAATTTCAAATTCATATTGCTAACGTTCCTGAGAAATAAAATAAAAAACGGTCTTAACAGGCGGTCAGACAGAACGTCAGAAAACAAATGACAAATAAAATATTTTCATTACAAATTATTTCAGGATTTTTTCCCTTGCTTGTGAAACCTCACTCGCTGCCAAAGTTCACAATTCTCGCAAACGGAAGTGCCCTATACCTTTTGGTGAGTGGGTTTGCGAATATCAAAATATGTAACATATATGGTCCTACCTGCTGAATGCATCGAATGACTCAAAGTTATATGCGAAAATCTACTTCTTAAGTATTCTGTACGTCTGTACGTCACTGGAGCAGGGATCGGCAGTCGGGGCCGTTAGCTGGAGGGAATTCCATTTACCTACACAAGTTTCGCAAGCTTCTACGGTCACATTTATTACATTTAACGACCTCCAGCGTCAGTGTAGACACCGTCGAACAAAATTCTCTCATACGCGTTCCTGTATCCCCGGTGTCATTTGAAATGTGTCACCTACAGCAAGAATTCTTGCCCGGAGATGCCTTTTCGCCTCGACAGGCATCCCGTACACAAGAATTCTCACATGGCCGCACAAGAAAAGTGAAGTGGAGTGGGATCTGGTGAACGTGATTGCCACGAAACAGGACCTTATCTGTCCATCCACTTTTCACGGAATATCTGACCCAGGTATTCACGAGCTCTCGGTCAAAAGTAAGATGGGGGTCTATCATGATGGAACTACATCCGTTGACTTATAACAAATGGGAAATGATTCAGAAACCTGGGTAGTATGTCTGTGATAAAAACTGTATACGTTGGTGAATTTAGGCGGGGAGAAGAAAGAAATGGATCTAGTACGTAATCAATGACTATGTCTGCCCACACGTTGAGAGATAATCATTGTTGATGGTTCCTTACATCTATAGAGTCGGGATTCTCACTGGGTGAAACGTGACTATTGCGACTATTTATAATTCCGTCTCCATCTGTGACACGTACATACGCAGGGAAGTGGGGATCGACAGTAAGACGCTGCATTAACCGTTGGATGAACATAACACCAGGTCTGAAGTCAGTAGGAGTCAATCCATGCACTTGTTATGGATCCTAGAAGTAAAGCTTCATTTCCCGTAATAATCGCCACACAGTACTCTTCGGATCCTTTATTTCACGTGCAATTGATCAAGTGCTGAGTGCTGGCTCCTCCTTCACCACAGCAAGTACTTCATCCTCTAAGTCAGGAGTCCGTGTAGTTCATCTTCCTCCTCTCTCGTTGTACCTTGGTACCAATTGTCTTGTGATTTCCCTAAATCACTCCAGGCAAATTCCGGGATGGTTCCTCTGAAAGGGCACGGCCGACTTCCTTCCCCATCCTTCCCTAATACGATGAGACCGATGACCACACTGTCTGGTCTCCTTCCCCAACCAACCAAACAACCAATTGTCTTGTTTCACTCAATAGTTGGAACAGTATTGAAAATATGCCGTCAGCTGGATGCCTTCTATGCGAATATTTGGTCTTGTACAACCTTTTTGCTCCTCTGCTGCCTCCGTTTGTTTACCAAAGCACGAAAATCATTTCTGCAGTACCGTCATCAGATAAAACTCTATTTGGTTAGGACTGATCGAAGTTAGTACTTTAGCTTGTAAATGCAGACTGCAGTTTACTACATTACAGACATTGTACACCAAGACTGCTCATGTCAATACAAATTCAATTAGGAGTAATAATGAGTAAGAAAACAGGAATGCAGGTAAGCTACTATGAACAGCATAATGAACTCACTATCGTAGCGAAGATAGACACGAAGACACGAAGCCAACATCCACCACAGTACTACAGGTTTATACACAGTACACCATCTGCATAGGATTAGATGAGGTATTACGTCAACATTTAGACCTAAAAGGTCATCAGGATAACCTACCCTAAAATTTTAGCAACAATGGTGCCGGTACATGTTTACAACTCATAACTGTCGCAACGAATTTTGCTTCTACGTTTCGACTCGGTCGACTCCGGACCACGGTCCCTTTTCTCAAATTAATACATTTATCCTTTTTTATCATCCCTTGAAAGTTTGTAACATCAGCAAAGAATCACCCTTTATGTGGACTGAGTCGGTGGACTCATGGTCCAAGAGCAGTAGGGACCCTGCACTGAAATGCAGAATACTAACCAATGATCTCTCTAATCACGACACAAATTAGTTAGGATAACTGATATAAATGGATAATGTCGTATGGAACCAAAAGGATGCTGACAGGTGTACTTAGTAATTTATCCAATGCAATTAGGGGACGTTCCTCTGACTGAGGAGCAAACACATATGGAGTTCCCCGGGGCTCAATCTCATATCTACCACTGTTTCTCATTTATGTAAAAGATCTTACGTCTGATGTACAACAAGGACAGTTAGTTCATTTGAAGATGACTGTAGTCAATTCAAGCATATATAAAGCAATAGAAGAAAAATCCCGTACAGTGTTCCCAAAAGTATTATTGTTTAGTTTTCAGGGAATGGTCTCATTCTCTGTTTTAAAAAGACGCAACGTATTCAGTTCTGCACATCTACAGGTACTACACGAACGAAAAGTGTAACGCATGGTGAGTAACTAATAAAAACGATGGAACATTTCAAAATTTTTAGATTTCCATATTTAATAGAATTTAAACTGCAAAAAGCACATTTTGTAACTCCCAAAACAACTTAGTTTGGTTACATTTGCATTTAAAATTATTGTAAATCTTGGGGAAATACAAATCAGTAAGTTGTCTTAATTTCTACATTTTCATTCAATAATGCCGTATGAAATAATGATCGGCGGTAACTCAGCTTCTGGGAAGTCTGCATCTGTCCATAACAAGCTGTAAGAAAAATGTGCTGTGGTCAGGACGCTTATCCTGTAGACATCAGTTTAAGAAGTTGGGCATTTTGACTACCGCTTCACGGTATATTTATTCCCTCTAAATATGCTGTAAATAAGCCACTACTCATGAAAAGGCAAAATGACGTACGAAATCATAATACCAGAAGGAGACATGACATTCATTACTCGTGATTTCCCTAAATCTCTTCAGGCAAATGCTCCCATGGTTCCTTCGAAAGGGCACAGCCTACTTCCTACCCCATCCTTCCCTAATCCAATGGGACCGATGACTTCGCTGTTTGCCCCCCCCCCCCTCCACAAATCAACTAACCAATCGACTTTCATTACTCCAGATTACAGTTGTCTTTAGCACGCAAAAGAGTGCACAGTGCTGCAACTAAAATTTCTGTTCACTTATCAAGTAATACAAAATGTCTTCACAGAGAGCAAAGCAAAATTTGAAAACAAGATGCTAAAGTTTCTCCTTTACAACTCCTCTTGCTCTGTAGAAAAATTTCTACTATTGTAATGTGTAAAATGTAGTGGGTAGGAATTATTAACCAACATTTACTTTTATTTTTTTTATTATTATTATGAAATAGCGTTGTAACATTCCATGATAATAATATCTATAATAACATAAAAATATTATAAATTTTCAGGCACTTAATTTGCGATGTGGGTGTAAAATGACACTTTCTGCATCATTACGATTTATCGCGCAAACGGACCATGGAACACGAAAGTAACTAATAGCCCAGCATTCTTTTAATAACCAATCAAGAGTTGTTGGGGAGAGGCCTTGAACTGCTTCAGTCGTATACGTCCATAGAGACACTTCTGATTTACATTATCTTGTTTTTTAGTCTTTACCAGGGGCAGAGAGCTGTATGTCGTCTGTCCTTACCTCTCTTCTACTTCTCGCTTGACGCTGTGTCTTTGTAACATACGCCCACCCCTTGCTCTTGATTAATCAGCATTCGCCTGTGTAATATTACTGTTCCTTTTTAACATATTTTAACTTTTGGCCACCCACCTCTGTTACCAATGAAACTGGCATATGAAATAACTACGTCAGTACCAAACGGTCCCTTTGCATCATGAACCTGCAGTAAAAGTGGTCATTTTATTTACGCTGTCCCTCGAAGCCGTCGCCTTTCCGTTGGCGAGGAGATTTGTGCGCTGTGCTATGACAGAGAGAACTATGGTGGTGGGAGTGTAAGCTCCTAGCAGGTCCACCAAAGCTAGACAGATCTATTGGGCACAGACGAAGAGCAGTGCACCCAGTGGGGGGCAGAACGGAGGGGGTGCTCTTAGGCGTAGGAGAGCTGACCCCTAGACGAGACAACCTTGTTGACAACAGGGAGAGACCCTACAAATTGCAACATTACTCACAAAAAATCAAGTAGGACACCGGATTGATTTTTCGATGACGACCAAAGAGAGGATAAACAAAAGAACTGGGACAATTTTGAAAATTGTCACATTGAATCTCGGGCGTATGAGCACTAACGAAGAATAACCAACAAATGAATTAAACATTTTAAAAATTGATATTGCTGTAATATCAGGAACTAGAAGAAACTAAAATGCTGGATGAAATTGTCATATTCTGATATAGAGTGGTGTAAGTAGAATTGATCTAGCGGGAACTGGAGCTGCAGATATGATCAAAAGTACCTGCACAAAATAGTTGCTATCATAGACTGTCATAAATGAAAGTCTGATACATGTTAGGTTAAAGATACTTAGGGAGCTGGAGAACACCACTGATGTATATGCGCCAAAACAGGAAAAAATAGAAGTAACTGATGCAACCTACAGATGCATGCAAAAATGATTAATGGAACACTAAAAACTTAATATTTAATAACTGCTGGATATTACAATGGAAGGATAGGTGAATCTACCATAAAATTATAATGGGCTCTGATGGGAAACTATAATAGAGATCAGTTAAGAATTTCCACCACTTAGGAATATCGAATATTTTTACTCATCAGGGTATTCATAAATTTACATGGAGTGCAGTGGAAGCTTGATCTATAACAGACATTAAAATAACAGACCAGCCTATTGAGCATATGATCTTAGTAGTGACCATTTATGGTAATACCGAAACTAAGAATCCCACTGCAAGGTAATAAAGAAATTAAAGAAAAGTTTATAGAATACGTTTGCTATTAGATACAAGATTTGAACAGCTATAAAGAAGACGGTTAACATTTAGAGGAAATACTGTAAAGCGTGCAGAAAAAAGTAAACGGTAATGGAGACTGAAAAGAAATATTAAGATTAAGTCAAGAAGCTGCTGGTGAAACTTAACGAAAAAGGATGAATAAGAAGAGAGACTACTAGTCCAGTAGCAAGAACTAGAAAACGTCTTAAATTCTAAGAATCAAGCCTACCGGAAATATCTGTAACGAAGGAAACAGGAAGACTATATCGAGAATCCTCCATGAACCTTGCCGTTGGACGCGTGCCTTGTGTGCCTCAGCGATACAGATAGCCTTCTGTGGGTTGAGATGCCGGAAAAACGTGTGGGTCCTGAAGAGGGGCCGCAGCCTTTTCAGCAGTTCGAGGGACAACAGTCTGGATGATAGACTGATCTGGCATTGTAACATCAACGAGACGAAAACAACCATGTTGTGCTGGTACTGCGAAACGCTGAAAGCAAGGGGAAACTACAACGCTAATTTTTCTCAGGGAAACTCAGCTCTATAGCTCTACTGTATGGTTAAATGATGACGGCATCCTCTAGGGTAAAATATTCTGGGGTAAAATACTGCCATTCACATCTCCGGGCAATGACTACTCTGGTGGATGTCTTCATCAGGAGAAACGAAAATGGCGTTCTGCGAATCGGTGAGTGGAAAGTTAGATCCCTCAATCGTGCAGGTAGGTTAGAAAATTTAAAAAGGAAATGAGAAGTCTGAAGTTACATATAGTGGACATTAGTGAAATTCGGTAACAAGAATAACAGGACTTCTAGTCAGGCAGCTATCAATGCCACTCTATCCTGTGCAGATCCCTTCATCTCCAAGTATCCACTGCAACATACATCCTTCTGAATCTGCTTACTGTATTCATCGCTTGGTGTCCCTCTGCGATTAATACCCCTCACATTCCCCTACAGTACTAAATTAGTGATCCCTTGATGCATGAAAATGTGTCCCACCAACAGATCCCTTCTTTTAGTCAGGTGGTACTACACATTCTCTTCTTCCCAACTCTGTTCAGAACCTCCTCATTAGTTCGTGCTCTACCTATCCAACCTTCAACATTCTTCGGAAGCCCCACGTTTCAAAAGTTCCATTTCTCTTCTTGTCTAAACTGTTTATCGTCCACGTTTAACTTGCATACATGGCTACACTGCACATGAATGATTTCAGAAGGAATTCCTGGCAATTAAATCTATACTCCATCTTAACAAATTTCTCTTCTCCAGAAACGCTTTTCTTGCGGTTGCAAATCTACATTTTATATCCTCACCGCGGCGACCGTCATCCGTTATTTTGATTCCCTAATAAGAGACTCATCTACTACCTCAAGTGTCTCATTTCCTAATCTAATTCCTTCATTATCACCTAATTTAATTCGACTACATTCCATTACCGTCGATTTTCTTTTCTTCATGATCATATTATATCTTCGTTTCAACTCACTGTTCCCTCCGTTATACTGCTCTTCCTCGTCCCTTGCTGTCTCTGACATAATAACGATGTCACTGGCAAACCTCAAAGTCTTTATCTCTTTTCCCTGGACTTTAATTCCTATCCCCGATGTTATTAATTCTGTATACTGACCAAGCAGTAAATGAACCAAAACAAAACTCCATGCTTATGAATACAAAATCATTGCGATAATGCAGGAGTAGATTTTATAATGAATAAGAAAATAGGAACGCAGGTAAGCCACTATGAACAGCATAGTGAACGCAATATCATAGCCAACAGACACAAGGCCAACAGCCACCAAAGTAATACAATCTAACTCCGTAGATTATGAGATTAAAGAAATGTATGCTGCTATAAAAAAACATTTTCAGACGGTTATGGGAGACAAAAATTTAAGTATGATGTGAGACTAGAATTCGATAGCATGAAAAGAAAGAGTAGGAAAACTTGTACGTGAACATTGACTGGAGAAAAGGAGTAAAAGGAATGAAAGAGAATTTTACATACAGCGTACTTTAATCATCGATAACACTTTTTACAAAAATCATGAAAATATACTTTATTAGTGGAAGAGACTTGGAGTCACAGGAAGGTTTCAAATTGATTATAGAATTGTATGGCAGAGATTTCGGAACCAGAGTTTGAAGTGTAAGACTTATCCCGGGGTGGATGTGGACTTCGACCGCTACATAGACTGAAACTAAAGAAACTGCAAAATGGTAGGAAATTAGGAGGGTATATAGAGAGTTTCAGAAGGAGCATTTGGCAACGATTCACTGGAACTGGGGAAAAGAATATAGTAGAAGACGAATGAGTAGCTTTGACTGACGAAGTAGGGGCAGCAGAGGATGAAAAAGAGAAGGACTGGCAGAAATCTTAGGATAACACAGAAGGTATGAGGGTTGACTGAATATTAATACCTCCACTTTCGTAACTTTTCAACAGTTGGCAGCATTGGGATGCGGCAGGTACTGGTTTGTTCCGTAGCCTCTTCTCTATTTCTCTACTTGGCGAGAAACCTTAGCATTAAATATTTCTGTTGTTACAGGGCAAAGTGTGGAACCCTGCGCAGACGGTCGGTCAATACGATTTAAGCAACATACAATCACTGAATTCTTGACAGTAGAAGATGTCACTGCAAAAGAGATTCATCACAGAATGAAAGCAGTTCATGGTGGTTGTGTTGATAAGAGTACTGTGCGTCGTTGGGCGAGTAAGTTTAAAGATGTTGAGGCGGGAACATCTGTCTTGCGTGACAAACAAAGTTTTGGACGTCCTGTGTCAGCAAACACCGAGTTTCACAAGCAAAATATTGACAGATTGATTCAGGGCGATCGTCGCATCACTCAGAGAGACATTGCAAGCAGAATCGGCATTTCACAAGAGCTTGTGGGTCACATTATTGCTTTGCTATTATCGGATGGTTACCCAGGATGCTGACTCCCGAAGTGAAAGCGCACAGACTTGAAATTTGCCAGGAGCCCCTCTTGCGTTACGAGAATGAAGGTGACGCCTTTCTCCATTCAGCTGTGACGGGAAACGAAACGTGGGTACATCATTACGACCCGGAGACTTAACGTCAGTCTATGGAACATCGACGCAAAGACTCGCCCCAGGGAAAAAAAATTCAAGACGCAGCCCTCAGCTGGAAATCCATGGCCACAGTGTTCTGGGACGCAGATGGTGTTATCCATGTTGATTTCCTTGATCGTGGAACAACAATAAATTCAGATTGTTAGATCATAAGGCTGGGAACTCTGAAACGACGGCTAACAAGGGTCAGAAAGGAATATTTCCCTGCAGCATGAAAATGCCAAACCACACACTTCACGTGCCATCACAGCAGTATTTCAGAGACTGAATCTCTCCATCTTACAGTATCCTCCATACAGTCCAGACTTAGCACCGTCTGACTTCCATCTGTTTCCGATAATGGAAGACGATCTGCGTGGCATCGTTATGCATTTGATGAAGACATTAAGAGAACTGTGAGACTGTGGTTGCGGAAACAGAGTGTCGACTTCTTCCGTGACGTCTTCAGAAAACATGTTCATCATTGGCAGAAATGTATCCAATTTGCTTGTGATTATGTGGAAAAGTGAATATTGGTAAGTAAAGATCACACTCTAAGGATAATTCCTGCATTTGATTTATTAAAATATTCCCATACAAACCCAATTAACGAAGATGGAGCCATTACTTTTCCTTCAACCCTCGTATTGAATGTAACTGATGAGAGGAGGAAATATAAATATGAGAAAATGAAGCAGGCGAAAGGAAATGCAAACGTCTAAAAAGTGAGACTGACAGGAAGTGCAAATTGTTTAAGCCGAAATGACTACGGGACAACTGCAAGGATTTAGAAGCATATTTCATAAGAGGAAAGATAGATACCACCTCTAGGAATATTAAATAGGCCTTTGGAGAAAAAGGAAACAGCTGTAGTAATATTAAGAGCTCAGACGGAAAACCAGTCCTAAGCATAGAGGGGAAAGCCAAAAGGTGGAATGTGAACATACAGAGGGAGATGAAGGCAGTAGTATAGAAATGGGAGAGGAGCTACATGAAGATGAGATGGAAGATATGATACAACGAGAAGAATTTGACAGAGCACAGGAAAATCTAAGTCGGAACAGGGCCCCGTGAGGAGAAGACATTCCGACAGGACAACTGATAGTCCTGGGAGAGCCAACTCTGACAAAACACCTCCATCTGGTGTGCAAGACAGGGGAAGTATTCTTATACCTCAATAATAATGTAATAACTCCAAAACCATAGAAATGAGATGCTGACAGGTGTAAAAGTTACCGAACTATCAGTTTAACAGCTGATGATTGTAAAATACTAACAAGAATTCCTTACAGAATACCTGAAATACAGATAGAAGCCGACCTCGGGAAAGATCAGTTTGAATTTCACGGAAATTTAGGAACATCTGAAGGAATACTCACCCTACGACCTGTCCTAAAACAGGTTAAAGAAACTCAAACCTACGTTTACAGTATTTGTAACCTAAGAGAAAACTTTTGACAATATTGACTGGAATATTTTCTTCAAATTTCTTACAGTAGGAGGCTGAAAAACGGGAGCGAAAGGCTGTTTACAATTTTTACAGAAACCAGATGGCAGTTTTGAAAGTCTAGGACCATGAAAGCGAAGCAGTGATTGAGAATGTAGTGAGACAGTTATGATGTTATTATGTCTGCACGTCACGCAAGAAGTAAAAGAAACCAAAGAAAAATATGAAGTAGGAATTAAAATACAGGGAGAAGAGATCAAACTTTTGAGTTTGCGTATAACTTTCTAATTCTGTTAGAATCAGCATAGGACTTGGAAGAGAAATGGACAGTGTCTCGAAAGGGGGTTACAAGATGAACACCAAGAAAAGCAAAAAAAGGATAATGGAATACAGTCGAATTGAATCAAATGATGCTGAGGGAATTAGATTAGAAAATGAGACATGTAAAATAGTAGATGATGGCTGGAGCAGAGAGGATATAAAATGTAGACTGACAATATCGAGAAAAGACTTTCTGAAAATGAAAAGTATGTTAACATCGAATATAGATTTATGTGCTAGAAAGTTTTCTCAGAAATTATTTGTCTGAACTGTGTCCTAGAGCAAAAGTCAAACATGGACCATGGACGATAAGCGTTTTACATAAGAAGGAAATAGAAAGTCTTCAAATGAGGTGCTGGAGAAAAACGCTGAATATTAGATAAGAACATAACGAAAATAATGAGGAAGTACTGAACAGAACAGGGAAGACAGAAGTTTGTGTCACAAACTGACTGGAAGAAGAGATTGGTTAATAGGACACATTTTCAGACATCAAGAGACAAACCACAACAACATATAAGAGGATAAGTGTCACACCTCAGTGGTTGGAAGGGAAACAAAAAAGCTGAGGAAATTTTCAGAGTGAAATGGGGCATGATGCACATAGGCAACAGACTAAAACATGTAACATGCTGGAATAACTTAAAAACGATGAAAGGGATGTGCTCAGTGCGGACAGTGAAACTGACGTGAATCTATAGATTAACTAATTGCCAGTCATTATTACTGTTAATAAGGTGTTCTGCAAATTAAACCTATGTGGAGTCTTAAATAATGTAGTCCCAAAAGGATGTTTCTGTACGCAGAGCAATTGTTTTCTCATATGCGAATAACTGCTTTATCAGGGTACAGTACTCAGCAATAGCTAGCTTACTGGGAAGGTTGAAGAGGGCAATTACAGCGTTGATGTACATCTCACCTCTATAAGGCTTACCATGTTTCAAGGTGTTTTAGAAAGCCCACCCATATCGACATCTTATTCTGCAGTTACATAATGTGAGTGGAAAGTCACCTCAACTTGACTGACGGGAGCCTGTTTTCAATGTCATGCTTTGAAGTAAATAACGATCGAATGTCCTCTAGAAACGTAATTGAAAGCTCCTTTGGTATTATTCTACAATTCTATACACTGTCGGTATTTCATACTTGTTGTTGCAGTTGAAACCAGGCTAATTCATCACTTATTTATTAATATTTACGTAACATGGCAGAAAGATGTTTCATATAAAAAATAAATTGAGCGCACCCGGTGAAACACAACTGCCTAGTGCCCAGCCATTGATTAAAACAAACCGGTAATAAACTGCAAAGCAAAACCATTTTGCAGGCACATTGAATAATAAATAGTCCGAATGACAGTTATGGCACGAAAATGGTGCGGCACACTTTTTCTCCCAGCAGTAACTGTGCAGCATCCATTTCAGTTTTTCCTTTTTTTTCATGCGTCTCATCTAAATTTGTCTCACCCTGAAACACTAGCGACTTATAATAAATAACGATACCACCATCCAATAAAACTGAATTTTTCATCCAAATACTCCCTTCAGTCGTTATAGCACGAGAATGAAAATAACAGTCCAGTTATTAACGGATTTATTATCTATGTGAAGCCTCTCTCATTTTGCTTTTGTCCAGAACAAAAGTAAGTTCAAACGGGATAACTAATTAGCCACATCGTGAAGAAGAACGAATGAATCTGAAATTACTCCTGTTTTTATCATCTGTTACTCAAATTCACGTACAGTTTACACAATCTTCAGTAACAGGTACACAATAGTTATCGAGCAGTGAACATAAGTGGGTGGTATCCAAACTTCCTGCCATGGTCTCCACAAGTCATCACTGGAGTAATGCCCGAAGATGACCTACAGCGTGTCGTAAATGTATAAATGTTACATGTATAAATGTATTAATGTGGTTTTATGGAATATTTCTCCACTAGTTCATTGGAGTTGCTGTTTTTCCAAATAACTTTACAAACACTGACCATATTTACCAAGTAGAACCAATCTTCGGCGAAATTAAAAGTAAATACATAATAACTAAGACTTAGGAGGAATTGCACTTCTAATGATAGAGGAGAGACCGGACTGGTCTAATCAGTGGATTGAAGCCCTTTACGAGAGGAAAGAACTATCTGATGACGTCTGAAGAGGAGGAAAAGGAGTTGATACGTAAGACGCAGTGCGGTAGCAACAGCCAAATGATTATTGAAATAGGTTTGCAGAACATGTGAATCTGGATTCCTATCATCAGACTTTTGGAAGAGCATCATACAGACAACATAGAAGGCAGCAAGAATAGAAGAATGGAAAGAAGTCTGAGAATCTGATATATAACTATCATTCTGCGTCTAGGAAATGTACAGGCAGTAGACAGGGATGTCTGACGTTGCAATTAATAAAGGAAGCAGGGGTTGTAAAAAATTAATACGTTTCATAGGACTAGTGGACATATAAAAAGCTCCGGAAATGAAACAGGTACGATAACGTAAAGTGTTTGAATATGTATGAAATCCTCAGAAAAATGTTTGTAAACTATATGGAAAGGCGGATAATATAGTATATCCATAAGAACCAAGGATAAAATGCAACAACGAAAAGCCAAAAACAAAGTGCTTGAATCAGAGAAGGCTTAAAACCGTAATATAATCTTTCGCTCTTAGTGTTCTGTCGAAGAGGCAATAACAGAAATCAAAAACAGGTTCATGAGTGTGATCAAAATTCAGGATGAAAGAATATCAGTGATAAAATTTGCAAACAAAATGCTGCCATCAGTGAAACTGAGGAATAATTGTTGAACGAAACGAAGTGATTGTATAAGATACTTGCACCGCCTTCAATGCTCTAATTGCAGGAGACAGTGAATAGGCAATATCTATTGCCGCCTATTAGTTGAGGAAAAGTGTGGGCTGACCATTGTTCTCTCCAAAAATACAGCCTTGGTGCAAAGTACATGTATCATTGAATGTAGTAGGTCCAGGGATCGGTTTCGTAATTATCAGTCACCGGTCGTCCTTAGTAACTGATAACAAAATACACAACGCTATGGATTTAAAGCTTCCTTCTTCTTGGAGCTACCTCTATAATTGCTTGAAGAACTAACTCTAATACTAAAATGTCTCACTCAGTACGGGACAAATGACCCCACACGCCCAACAATAGCGTTAAAGGCAGAACATTCCAAGCAAGTATAAGAAAATGCAAACATATTTCGACCCACTTACTATAACTAAAATTCTAAGCACTATGACGAATGAATTGATGATTAGTGTAACGCATCGTTTCAGAAGTTTACATTTGATGGAACTCAACAGCAGGAAATGAAAGAACACCTACTTAGTAGTAAATCACACTAGATGAATGGCGCCTAGAAGCGGTTTTTGTTTCAGCAAAAACTGTACTCGTACTCACACGCCCAGTTTTATTCCTGCTTCCGCTATCAGGTCATTACTCTTTAGATATTATCTGTAACAAACATTGGACTTTTGATCTATACTTATCAGACGGAGCAAGGTGCCGGTGGTTAAGAACATCGAGCGAAGTTCAGATCCCCATCCATACAAAAGATTCAGGTTTTCCGTGTTTCGTCACGGTTAACGCTGGACTATTTGATTCCATAATGTCACAATCGATATACTACGTCGCCCTTATCAGATTCCTAGCTGGAGTTCCGTCTCAAATGACATCGCTCTTGACGTTACGCCTAATCCTAACATACCATTCTCCCGGTTGTAGTCCAATCAATGAAGGAAAATTTTCGCGGAGTCGAAAATTTTGGCACAGAGCTATGAGGGAGTGGCATGAAACACATACTAAATATCCTGAAAGTAGGCGATGGGGTATGGGAGCGCCGTTTAAAGGTCACTTCTTTACGTTTTTCTCGAATAACTCGGAAACCGTGATTCCTACCGAAAATATTTCCCTACACAAAATTACACAACATTAAATCTATTACAAAAAAAGTCCCATGCATTTCCTCTCTAGGACCAATAGTTTCCCCGTTGCAGGCGATGGAAAATTAACAGGTTATTACAAATATTTTTTTTAATGGTATACAATTAACTTTTTTTTCCTTAAGTGAAGTGGGTTAAGAACAAATGTTAAATGATGTACCAAACCTAAGTGCGGCAGAGCTGTTCTGAGGGATAAATTGTGTTAAGGTGGTAGAACAGGAGGAGTGGGGAATTGTCTGTGATAATCCGCGAGGGAAGCTAGGTCGGAGGATTGGGTTCTTGCACTTCCCACCTTCATAGGTCTGAAAACTGAAGGCCGAGCCTGATTCCCAACTCTACCTACCCCACTACGTCACAAGAAGCAACTACAATGTGTTTCAAAAAGTTATACGTACCCTCTCCCCCCCCCCCCAACCACTGAGCGCACCTCGTAAATCACTGGTGACGCAATGTGCAGACATGCCCATGTGGTGTTTAATTTGCACGAAATGCAACTGTAGAAACGTGTTACTCATAATACTGACTCAAGTGGTGTATGTGGATAGAATCTATCCACATCTCTGCTCACTGTTCTAAATTGTCAGAAGGGAAATGATTCTCAGTCATCCTATGTGGCAGCTATTGTGTTCTCCCAGAAAATAGAACTCCCCCTCTGTGGGCGCTGCTCATTTTCCAATTTACTGACAGACCATACCTCCCCTCCATTTCCTTTCCAGTTCTATGTGTGTAAACAAAACTAACTCCACTGAGATAGTTTTTACATAGTGCAGTTATTTCAGTTTGTTGAAATCTTATTTACATTTTATAAGTGAGTTGTAATGGAAAGAAGCACAACAACTTTAGCTGTCAACTATCTACCACATTGAAATGCCTTTTCCCGGTGTAAAATGCTGTCAGTATGTATCTGAGAATGGCAGTTTCATAGTTTCCGCTGTCACTGTTTGGAATACTTTTCACGGCATGAGAGGTATCAAATGCATCTTACCAGCCTCAGCTTTCCTAACATCTGAAAAGACCCAGAGACTTAGACTGCATTCCTCTAAAACAGGGGTAGGTTACCTAGATGTTTTCATAACTTCAGATATTTCAACTTAAGTCAAGAGATGCATTAAAGCAGATTACTTTTCTAGCCTTGATCATGACCAGTCTCATTCCATCAGACACCCATCCTGGAAGACATACTGTGGATGTTACGTAAGTAACTCTATTCAGAGCAGCGCATAGCAGAAGATCCAGTAATTCCTGAATGAAAAATATTTCTGTAGCCTACCAGTGATACAGTTAATGGCAAGAGGAGTGTAGTAACTTTCTGGTCACATTCACACAGCTTCACAGTACGCTGTCGCCGATAGACAGCAGCAAGGTACTACGTATACCAATCCACTCTCTTTCCACCAACACTACATAGGCCACTGACAACATAACACCTAGAAATTAAACACACAGGAACTTATTTTATGTAAAACCTCACTTAGAACCAGCAAATATATAGTTGTTCAATAAACTGAAAATAGATGCACTATATAAACACGAGGTCGGTGAACTTCATTTGTCTGTTTAAGAGATATGAACAGGAAATACTGGAAAGGTATAAAATCTGTGTGTAAACTGAAAAACGAGCAGCGCTCGCGGTAGAGTAACTCAAAAAGTCACCGTTGCTAGAAGAACAGTAAAGCTGCGTCGTATTAACCACTATGGACGCTACATACAACTTCGTGAACGTGCGGTAGTTACTTCATGTGTCGGGTTAGATAGAGTGGGGATCAGCTGTTCAACATTCAGTTTGCAGACCGGTAAAGGAGGTAAAACTCCAGAAAACACAATGTAAAAATTTTGTCTGAAATGTTGCTCTACATCGATCGAAGATATGAACAATACAGGGACCATTTAAGTATTCGTGCTAGAGGAGGGTTCTAAAGATTACATGGACAGAGAGAATGTCAAATCAAAAGTCTTTACAAACATAAAATTATAATCCTAGAGAAGGACACCTATAACGACACTGCGTCTTCATTGTTAAAAAAGTAGAAGGAAAAATGTCTGGGAAGAATGTTTTAGAAAGTCTAAGACCAGTATACAGTATAACACAGATCAGAATGCAACGACATGCTTTGAACAAAACAGACTTGAATAAGATGGGAGATAAATGGAAACGAGAACAGCTGCCGACCAATCTGCAGAATGAAAACAGAAGAATAAGAAGAAGACAAAAGTCATGAAATGGCGGTTAAATTACTCTGATAAACTACGCAGTATCAGGCCTTTAGTTGGTAAGAACTGTTAAGCGTCGGGCCACTAAAGCTGTGAAATTAATTAATATCATTGGGCCGTACGGTGCACGACGAAGATCCTCAAAAACTTGACTGCAGAGCGAACGCGTGGTTTGAGGTGTCAGTATAAGCGAACTTTCGCAAACGTGACGAATCTCCCAAGCAGACCGTCCAGTGTATACTCTCAAATTATACAATCACTACAGAGTTTCTAGTGTTCCTGTCTAAGGGTAACGGGCATACACTGCTAACAGAAATACGCCGTCAGAAGTTAAGTCCCATAGTGCTCAGAGCCAACCAGAAATACGCCGTAGTGATACCGTAGAATAGAGCCAGACAGAGACTGTAAGGCATCCTTGGGTGTATATATAGACGCAGATCGCTATTTAGAAATCGTGAAATGTAGGCTGGAGTTTAAGATAATCGTCTGGAACAATCAGTGAGAAAGGAAGTGCGATTCTGAAAACCAGAGGATCAATGAGATGTGTTTGAAGTTTACTGAGGATGTCGATTGTGCCATAAGGAATACCAGAGTAGGGAGTTCCGTCGAAGTGGAGCGAACATCTGCAAAAAGCACAATCACAAAGGTTCAAGGAAGATAACTTCAAAGAAACCTTGGGTGACGGAAGTATTACTTCAGTTTAGCGATGCTGAGGTGCTGTTCCATTTAAGTTGAATAGACTCTGCGATGTTGAGAGTTTAGCAGGAGAACCCAGTGAATGGATATTTAGACTGAGGAGTGAGGCATGCCATGGTAGTCCATGCAGGTGTGTCAAATCATTTTACCAGGCTGACCTAATGGATAGTGCATATGTCAGTTGAACAGGAGACGCAGGTTCGAGCTCTGGCCTTGGTACAAATTTTCTTTTCTCGCTTCAGTCTGTATATATACATCACAGATGATTCAGATTTGAAAAAGGCTTTGGAACCATATACTTTCACTGATTATACTATGAAGACGTTTAGAGAAGGATATGAATATAGCAAATTAAATCACTTAGGAATGAAATTAATAGAAATTATGGGCAAGAAATGTAAAATGTGAAGAAATCGAAACATGGACGTCGGGAGGGAACATTCAGCGTTAGGAAAAGTCAAAAAACCATCCCTGACATTAATAGCGAGGATGATGACATTAGGAATGCAATGGGAATTCCACTGTTAAACTCAGAATAGAGATCCGACAGGAGGAAGGAGTACACTGAAGGCACCTATGAGGTGGGGGCTTGTCTGACGACGAGAAACAAGAAGAAATTGGTGACGGTATGGATGATATAGGGGATCTAGTATTAGAGTTAAAATTTAAAATAGTCCAAGAAGACTTGGAATCAAATAATGCAGAAGGAATGGGTAGCTTTCCATCGGAATTTCTAAAACATTGGGGCAAGTGACAACCAAAAGACTATTTTGGATGGTTTGTAAAATCAATTAAACTAGCGGCGGTCCACCAGACTTCCGGAATACCATCCCCACAATTCCAAAGATATCAAGGGCAGGTAAATGCGAAAACTGTCGACAGTCTGTTTAACAGATCATACATCCCAGTTGCCGACAGTAATAATACAAAGAAGAATGGAAAATAGAGCTATCAGTAAGTTGACGATCTGTTCGGCTATAGGAATAGTGAAGTTAATGGATAGGTAGGTCTCAAGTTGCGATTGATAATGGAAACAAGGCTAAAGAAAGCTAAAGACAAGCTCATAGGATTTGTCGTTGTGGAGAAACCGTCCGACAAAGTAAAATGGTGCAAGACGTTCGAAATTCTTGAGAAAAATTGGCGTAAGTTATAGGGAAAGACGGGTAATGAAGACTATGTACAAGAACCAAATGAGAACAGTAAGATTTGAAGACGGAGTGACGGGATTAGAAAGGGTGAAATGAATTCCAGTTATCAGATACGTTCACGACATTGCTATCCTCTGTGTAAGTGAACAAAAACTGAGGGATCTGCTAGATGAAATCAACGCTCTGATGATTACAGAATACGGATTGATATTAAACCACAATAATACAGAGGTAAGGAGATATCACAGGAATGAGAATATCGAAATATTTAACATTACAATTGGTGATCCCTTCGTTCTAGAGATCTACCAAAGATTACAGTTTAGAATGCGGCTAACTCAGCTGCAAATTCAGTATAGCATCTGATAGGGATTCCACTGAGTTCTCGAGCTTTGTTCAATTTTAACGATTTCAGCTGTTTCTCAACATCACTGACAATAATACTTACTTCGCGCATCTTTTCAGTGGCACGAGGATTAAATTTGGGAAATTCTCCTAGGTTTTCCTTTGTAAACGAACATTTGAAAATGGAAAAAAGCATTGCAACTTTTGTTTATTTAGCCTCAATTTCAGTTCCTGTCTCATTTGCTCTGGTTTGATGCGGCCCCCCACGAATTCCTTTCCTGTACTAACCTCTTCTTCTCAGAGTAGCACTTGACACCTATGTCCTCAATTATTTGCTTGACGTATTCCAATCTCTTCCTCTACAGTTTTTGCCCTTTACAGCTCCCTCTAGTACCATGGAAGTCATTCCCTCATGTCTTAGCAGATGTCCTATCATCCTGTCCCTTCTCCTTATCAGTGTTTTCCACATATTCATTTCCTCTCCGATTCTGCGTAGAACCTCCTCATTCCTTACCTTATCAGTCCACCTAATTTTCAACATTCGTCTATAGCACCACATCTCAAATGCTTCGATTCTCTTCTGTTCCGGTTTTCCCACAGTCCATGTTTCACTACCATACAATGCTGTACTCCAGACGTACATCCTCAGAAATTTCTTCCTCAAATTAAGGCCGGTATTTGATATTAGTAGACTTCTCTTGGCCAGAAATGCCTTTTTTGCCACAGCGAGTCTACTTTTGATGTCCTCGCTCCGTCCGTCATTGGTTATTTTACTGCCTAGGTAGCAGAATTCCTTAACTTCATTGACTTCGTGACCATCAATCCTGGTGTTAAGGTTCTCGCTGTTCTCTTTTCTACTACTACTCATTACCTTCGTCTTTCTCCGATTTACTCTCAAACCATACTGTGTACTCATTAGACTGTTCATTCCGTTCAGCAGATCATTTAATTCTTCTTCACTTTAACTCAGGATAGCAATGTCATCAGCGAATCGTATCATTGATATCCTTTCACCTTGTATTTTAATTCCACTCCTGAACCTTTCTTTTATTTCCATCATTGCTTCCTCGATGTAAAGATTGAAGAGTAGGGGCGAAAGGCTGCAGCCTTATCTTACACCCTTCATAATACGAGCACTTCGTTCTTGATCGTCCACTCTTATTACTCCCTCTTGGTTGTTGTACATATTGTGTATGACCCGTCTCCCCATATAGCTTACCCCTACATTTTTCAGAATCTCGAACAGCTTGCACCATTTGATATTGTCGAACGCTTTTTCCAGGTCGACAAATCCTATGAAAGTGTCTTGATTTTTCTTTAGCCTTGCTTCCATTATTAGCCGTAACGTCAGAATTGCCTCTCTCGTCCCTTTACTTTTCCTAAAGCCAAACTGATCGTCACCTAGCGCATTCTCAATTTTCTTTTCCATTCTTCTGTATATTATTCTTGTAAGCAGCTTCGATGCATGAGCTGTTAAGCTGATTGTGCGATAATTCTCGCACTTGTCAGCTCTTGCCGTCTTCGGAATTGTGTGGATGATGCTTTTCCGAAAGTCAGATGGTATATCGCCAGACTCATATATTCTACACACCAACGTGAATAGTCGTTTTGTTGCCACTTCCCTCAATGGTCTTAGATACTAGCTTGGGTGCCTGCAAATACGACCAGACTTTCTTTCGGTTTTGTGAAAGATCATTTGACAGGTATTTTGCAACGGTAGTCACTAAAGACTTCATGCATTACTCTTAACAGCTAAACGCGTTTCATTTATCATCTCTCCGTGTATAGCCCTATGCTTTGTCTTACACCAGTTACGTAGTTGCTTTAGAAGTTTCTTTACAGTGACTGTATACCATGTAGGCACCCTCTTGTTATTAATTGTTCTACTGGATACATATCTATTCAGTGCATGGCCAATTATTCTTTTAAACTTTTAGCATAATTCCTCTACATGCCCCCCCTCCCCTCCTTCCCCCACGTGCTGAAGTTTCGAGGTACTCATTCAGGTATGACTTTACCGACTTTTTATTTAGTTTGCTGAAAATATATATCTTTCTGCTTGTTTTGGTTATCCTTTGTACTTCGGTATTTACTGTTGCTACAACCGCCTCAAGGTCACTGACACCAGTTTCGGTTTGGACATCCTCAAAGAGGTCAGGTCTGTTTGTTGTCACTAGATCCAACATATTTCCACCATGAGTATGGTAGTTTTCAGAGAAAGCCTTTAGTAATGTTTTATAGGATGTCATAACGCTCCCACCTCTAACAAAACTGTAATTTTCCCAGTTGTTTGTTGGATGATTAAAGTCTCCACCGATGATTACAGTATGTTTTCTGTGAAGTTTTCGGTTACATCACTAGATGAGTTGTGAATTAGAGCGTGTTACAAGGGTGGACAAAAATAAGGAAACACCAAAACGACCACACACTACCACGCCTATTGCAGTGTATGAGCCGTGATGAGGCTTGTGTTGGTGCCGTTGATAGACTGGCATTGTTTAGTTGGTAAGGTTACGGTTGTCGTCTTCTTCTTGTGTTCATTGGCGCCACTCTGTTTGCAAGCGTTGTCTGTCCACTAGTGGCAGCAGCGGCGGTTATCGATATCTAGTAACGGTGGTGTTATCTTTGGGGCGACATTGTGAGTCGGCAGGTCGGTTGGGGACGGACGAGCAGCCAGGCCCGTGCAGTGCGATAACACGCCAGGACTGCTGGCGTCAAGCATGCACTGCCGGATGGACGGCCGTTGTCGTGAGGGGTACAACCTCGTTGTTTAACGGGACCCAGGAAGTTTAAGTTGAGTGGACCTTAATTCAAATAGTGAAACCTCCACCATCATGAGATCTCGCCATTTGCTTGTGTGTTGCTGCTTGCAGTGTCGCTGGGATGAAGAGCAGCGAGTGGACCTTTTGAGGACGGTGAAAGGTGAACCTAATTAGCCTTCCTCCGCTTCTTATTATTAATTGTTGCATTCTACGTGTTATTATTTGCGAAGTTCAACCAGTGGCATTATTCCTTGCCTAGTGGCTGCTAACGCCACAGTTACCTGCCCTGGAGCTTAGTGTGTGTTACAGCTGTGTACTTTTCCTCACCTTGCCGCTGCTGTCCGCTAAGGCGTATAATTCGACAGCTTCCTTGATTTGTGGGCCGAGTGGTGGTTTCTTTTTTTCTGCTCTCGTAGTAGTGGTTCTCTTCTGCTTCCAGATGCTCTAAACACCGGAGTCTGAAGACATAGTGCTAACCGTCGGTTTCAACTTTGGTGTGTTATTCCATTGTTGCAATGGTCATTGGACATTAGGTACATTCGGCAAATGATTGTTGGTCATGCGTTTAAACTGCCACTAAACTGAGTTACCATCTCATGAAGTGAATGTAACTCTGTCTAATCGGTTGCGAAGTTTTGAGGGACCTTCCCAGGTCGATCCTTGGGGCAACGTCTGCGCCCCCCTACTACCCCTTGGTTTGGTCAGATTTCATGATTGTTTAAAAAAAATATTTTAATAACTGTAATTTCAAGTTTGAAGATGTTTAATTGGTTCTTAAATGATTGGTAGTCAGGCCTTCAGCCGTGAAACAGTTTTTAAATTATTACTATTGGAGCCTTCAGCCGAGAAGTAGTTTGAATTTGATGTCATTAAGGCCTTCAGCCGTGAGTGTTACTTGCCTCAAAATTTTAACTAGACAATTGTATTCTGGGAGTGAAATTTTGATGATTCTTCTTTTAAAAGTATTTTAATAACTGTAATTCAAAGTTGAAGAAGTTAACTGGTTCTTAAAAGATTGTTATTCGGGCCTTCAGCCGTTCAAATGGTTTAGATGGCTCTAAGCACTATGGAACTTAACATCTGTGGTCATCAGTCCCTAGACTTAGAACTACTTGAACCTAATTAACCTAAGGACATCACACACATCCATGCCCGAGGCAGAATTCGAACCTGCAATCGTAGCAGCAGCGTGGTTCCGGACTGAAGCGCCTAGAACCGTTCGGCCACAGAGGCCAGCCCCTCCAACCGTGAAACAATTTTTTAATTATTAATATTGGGGCCTGCAGCCGAGAAATACTTGAATTTGTTATCATTGAGGCCTTCAGCCGTGGAACACTTCTTCATTTATTGTCACATTTATTTTGTTGTTGTTTCCAAATAAAGTGTGCGTGATTGAAAAATAAACTTACCAACAGTAATTGATTACGGCCCCGTCCACAATCGTAACCCAATCCTGCCTTCCTTGGTATCAGGTCTCATTGTACGATAGGCGTTGCCATTCAAAACTGCTTACATTCATCTCGCAGAGGATAAACACTGGTCCATGAGGGTTTTAATGGAATCTTACACCATTTTTCCTGCAACGTACTACCAAGTTCAGGTAATGGTGATGGAGGTGGACAACGATCACGCATCCTTCTCTCCAAAGCAGATCACAAAGACTCAGTAATATCGAGATCTGGTGACTAAGGTGGTGAGTGGAACTGCGATACGACGTTATTAACATTCTTGGATATAGGGGGCTATGTGAGCAGGGGTCGTGTCGTCTTGGAACACAGCATTAGCATTAGGGAATAACATTGTACCATGGGATGGACCTGACCAGCCATGACGGTCACATACTCCTTGGCAGTAATTCGACATTGCACAGTAACCACGAGGCCAATCATCACCGAAACCTCCACCGCCCCTTTCTTCCCCCGACGTTTCTCTCTCGGCTGCAAGTAGTCTGCATCGTCGTCTTAGGGCGGCGTACTCGGCCGGAAGTTAGTGTGAAAGAAAACTCATCCGACCAAATAACTGTCCTCCACTGCTCCATACCCCAGGGTTTTCGCCTTCGGCATCATGTTGTTCAGTTACGGGCATTTGCATCACTGATGGCTGGCTTTGGAGGTCCCGTTCACCCTGCAATTCCCTGTTTATCGAGATCCCTTCGTGTTATCTTAGTCCTGACAGGGTTAGCGAGTGCGACATACAGTCCTGCATTGATTTCGAAGCTGCCGTCCTATTTTTCATCAGAATACTCTCCAATTACTATCCCACCCAATACACATATTTGTCGCCATTATAAGACAGTGGATGATGTGTTTCTCATTTTCCCCGTAAGGGCTATAAATCTTCCATACGATGCCTCTTGAAACACTATAGGAGCACCAACAGATTCCCCACGTTCTAATTCCCTTAGCTTCGGCATCGTGGACTACCAACTTCACAGAACACTATTATGGCCACGATGGACACTTCGAACATACTGAGGGGGTTCTGCAGCAACTGATCGTTGTCACATACAACAACGCCACCTCCAGGCATGGCTAGCATCTGCGTTTATGTTCTATCATACATTTTCACAGTGCTTCCAGTCCTGAACATATTTTTTTGTAGAAAAAGGTTGTGAAGCTTGCACTGAAATAGGTGAGACGCCATGGGTGCAGATACATTTCAAACGGAAACTGGAAAGGGGTATGGTAACTACATCGCTTAAATATGAATTACAGGACTATTATCCACCGAATAAACCACCTGCACCCAGAAGACACAGTCAGATGTCAAAGTAACTTCGAACACTGAAACTACCTCTTCCATTATTTTTATAAAACACTGACCTACAGAACTTTCCCTGACAAAGACGACCCAAGCTTAACCTATTTATTTATTACCCACAATATACAAGCCCAACGCAATCTGACTGCTATACATTGACAACATGACTTCCAATAATTAACACAAAAGGAAGGCCCTGAACTGCGAGAAATCCTAACAATAGTTCAAATCCAAAAATATGAAATTGAAGAATTACGAAACTACCTTCAACTCTGTTAGTGACCTAAACTCATTACAATCACGAATCCCAACAGTGCAAACCCCATTCTTTTTCATAAGTCACTTAACTCACAGAAAATCTTCATGGCACAAAGTACAGCAATTACAGCAAGTAGCAACTACAGACATCTAAAGAAAAAGATTGTAACTACTACAGACTCTAACTACTGTGTGGCTTATGGTTAGCTAAAGAAAGATTTTGTTGAAGAGTAAACATTGTATTTAGAAAATTTTACCTTATTGATGTGACATTTACTTCAAAAGATTATATAATTGTCAGTAATTCCACTGCCAAACATTATGAAACAAACATCCATTTTCACACATTTCCTTGGGTATTTTCTTATGGACACATCATTTCATCTCACTTTACAATGCTTGTCCTACCATCACAGTGCATTCACTATCATGTCCATACACTTACCTATCCACTCACTAACTACTAGTCCGTTTAATCACAGAATCTCTTGCCGAGGTCGCAGAGCGCTGTCAGCGATATTAACACAGTGTATAGCGCTGTCAACATAAAAACAAGCTACTTAAACACGTACATACCATCTGCAGGTATGATTTGATTTGCAATTCTTTGTCAAAATCAGAACGGCCTTGAGAGTTCATTAGTGTTGTCAGTGCTTAATTTTGTTGTCAGGCTTAGTGGAGCGTGTAAGATGCGTGAAGGGTGTCATATGTTCAGTGATCGCTACGAAAGATACGGGGATGCCGCGTTCTCGCGTGAGACAGTGTTAACAGAACGTGTTTGAATTCTAAGCGGGACATCGTGAGTCCTTGATTGTACAGTGGAAAGAATCGTGTAAGATCCAGAACTTGACCCATTTCTTTGTGACAGTCCCATATCATTAACGTTATGCATTACCTCGAAGAGAATGGACTATTGACACACAGTCAACACGCTTTTAGAACACGTTGTTCTTGGAGAACACAAGTAGCTGTTTACCCACACGAAGTGTTGAGTGCTATTGACAAGGAATTTCAGATTGGTTCCGTATTTCTAGATTTTTCAGAAGGCTTTTGACACCGTACCTCACAACTGGCTCGTAGTGAAATTGCGGGCTTAAGGAATATCGTCTCAGTTATGTGACTGGATTCGTAATTTCCTGTCATCGAGTTAAACAGAAGTGATTTCTCGCGATCCCCATGCTAGTGTTATAGGCCTTCTGTTGTTCCTTATCTATATAAAAGATTTAGGAGATAACCTGAGAGGCCGTCTCAGGTTGTTTTCAGATGATGCTGTCGTTACCGACTAGTTAAGTCACCATCACATCAAGACAAATTACAAAACTATTTAGAAACTATATCTGAATGGCGCAAAAAATAGGCAGTTGATCCTAAGTAGCGAAAAGTGTGAGGTCATCCACATGAATGCTGTGAGGAATCCATTAAACTTCGATTACACGACAAATCAGTCAGATCTAACGACTTTAAATGCAGCTAAATAGTTAGGAATTACAATTACGGACAACTTAAATAGGAAGGAACACACAGAAAATGTTGTGGGGAAGTCTAACCAAAGATTGCGTTTTATTGGCCAGACACTTACAAAATGGAACAGATCTACTGAAGAGACTATCTACACTATGCTTGTCCGTCCTCTTTTAGAATACTGCTGCGCGGTGTGGGATCATTACCAGATAGAACTGACGGAGTACAACAAGAAGGTTGAAAGAAGCGCAGCACGTTTTGTATTATCACGAAATAGGTGAGACAGTGTCACTGGAATGATACAGGATTTGGGGTGGACATAATTAAAGTAAAGCCGTTTTTCGTTGCGGTGTAACCTTCTCACGAAATTTCAAGCACCAGCTTTCTCCTTAAAATGCGAAAATAACTTTTTGCAGCCGACGCACATAGGGGAAAACGATCATCATAATAAGATATGGGAAATCAAAGCTCACACGGATATGTATAGGTTGAAACATCCCCTTAGAAAAATTATACACGACTGTGCTTAAACTGACACATAATATTTTTAGCGCAACGCCATCTGACTTTCAATAATCCCTACAAAAGAATGGCCCTGACTAACTTTAACCTATACCTTTCACAAATCACTTACCTCACAAAAATCTTCGTTACTCGAACTACTGCAATACAGCGAGCGCTACTACTGCCAGCTAAATAAAAGATTCAAACTACTGAAGGCACTAACTACTGATTGGCATAGTTAGCAAATGAAAGATTTTGATAGAGAACAAACAATGTATTTACCTTAATAGTGATCAAAAGTCATAATGTATATCGCAGTTCATGACATCCAGTCTTACAAATTTCAAAACTCCGCCATCTCTCTCCACACATCCACCACTGCTGGCGGCTCACCTCCAACTGCGCAACGCTACGCGCTGTTAACATCCAGCTGCCCAACACTGCAATGGCAGACAACAATGCAAACTAGCCACAGACTGCACACAGCACAGCGAGTGATTTTCATAAAGAGCGCTACGTGGCGTTACCAATATAAGAACCTAAACAGCCTACTTACATAGCCCCCATGCTCCCCACAAAAAAAAATTTACAAATTGTTTTGGGCACTGGCCAATACATATTTGTTAAATTTTTTTCACAATTACAATAACAAAGAATTCAAATGCACACACTTATTGATACAATGTTGGTCAAAAGCTAAAATTTTCTCACAGTCCATAAAGACAGTCCTGATCGTTCATCACAGTAAAATGGCAGTGTCTTTCTCAAAGTCTGAGCAGTAAAAGAAAATGCACACGGAAGTAGTGGGTTTCCATGCAGTCTTGAAGAAGTAGTGTTGTTCTTACAACGGAAAGACAGTGCTGACTCTCGACATGCCGACAGGTAATGGGCCACAACAGAGCAAACCCACAGCAGAGTGTCGAAGTTTTGAAGAATATAGGTAGGTAGGTCATCACAGAGCAGACCCACTGCAGTCCTGGTGGAGATTATGGTATTGGTGGGCCATCAGAGGTGCAGACCCACTGTGGTCCTTGTTGAAATAATGGTATTGGTGGGCCATCAAAGATGCAGACCCACTGTAGTCCTTGTAGAGATGGCCGGCAACCATCAGTTGTGACTGTGCAGGTGCACAATCACCATCGAAGAGTCTTGCGGAAAATATAGCAAGTCCATAAACCACCACTTGTGCACTCACAAAAAAAATTTTTGGAATGTCCTTAGAACCAGCAATGCTGTTATCCAGTCCCATGCTGAATTATCAACACACGTGCATGCACTAACAGTCCCAACTTCTCATATACTGTGCATATATTGTGACCAACAGAAATGTGTGCAGTGAAATGATACTTAATTTGAAGAACTGGTGTCTATACAATTATAAATTTACAATATAAGAATACAATTACAAAGGTACAAAATACATCATTAAAGAACATAACAGTACAGATAACATTTGTAGTAACACATGGCTTACAAAAGAATAGAAATAAACATATACATCTGTGTTCCAGGAATTATGACATAAGTAAATACCTAAAAGATCAGAATAACTTTTGAAACATCAACTTCACACATGAGCATTAAAACAGAACGAAATAAATAAAGTCTAAACATCTTTACAAAGTAAATAACATATTATCAGAAAAATTCTACAACTCTCATCAGATAAACACATAAAGACAGGGAGAACACAAATACCCAAGGGTACACAAACACATAGTAGGATAACACAAGGGAAGGACAGGGTTTGTTTTACTGCAGTATTTTGCAAACAAAACTTTCTTTACTTCTCAGAGAACTCCCTTCGTTCTCCATTATTTCCAAAAAGTCCTATCTATACCTGATTTCTGTACTTTTTTCATATAACTTCTCAATGCATTTCTTCCAATTCATCGCAACTCATTCTCTTATATAGTCTACTCCATCTTAAGCTAACTTAAACTACTGAGCTCAGATGCTAAACTAAGGGACGAGGCAATGCAGCAGCACAAAACAATTAACACAAACAGCAATGACAAAAAATGCAGAGTTGCTAAGCAAGCAGCATTATAGAAATTAGCAATATAAGGCAATGTGCAGCAAACAAGAAAAATAAATCAGTAGTAAAACTGGATTAACAGAGTAATACAAAGTGAAATTCAATAGCACTATGCCTGGCAAACAGCAGCAGCAAATGCAATAACTTATATCTAAACATGACATAGCTCAAGCAGAAAAAATATTACAGTAACAATGGCCACGTTTAATACCTATGTCACATCTTAACACTAGGGTGATGCATCACGAGAATTTACGCTAGCAGATAAGTTACCAAATCGTAAAAAATCTATTTATGCAATTCCTGTGAAGGGAAATGTCTATTTATGTGCCCTCGTTTTCTTGGAAGTAGATCATAAATTTATAATTGACTGGATCTGTAGGTATAAAATAACTATATTAGTACATCTATTAAATTTTATTTTAACCAATGCTGCAGTGCAGCTAGAAACTAGATATTAAACAAAATGAGTAAATAAATACATAAAGCAAGCCATATGGCATTTCTCTCAACTAGCAAGACAATAGCCGTGAAATGTTTCTCATCGTTTCATTAGGCATTTTAGTAAATATCATAAATTAAGAGCTCCACAGTATAATCATATGTTTTCAAGTATGAGCGTGTCGTATTTGCGATGCTTTCTACAAAGGAATGTCAATAGTGAGGATAATGGCCTCCTTTTTTTTTCTTCACCTGTGCCTCTGAAAGGCACACACTAATGGCTTTTTTCCAGGCGACTGCCGCACAGCTGGGTGCCCATGACTCATTACGTGAAGGTGGTCACTTAACTTTCTTACTAAAATATTTACGACACCAGTTTGCATTACAGTGACATTCTCATATAAAAAATTTCACAGGTCGAGAATTTGCGTTGCAAATGTGTAGAAACAAAATCCTATGAATATAACAGTGTCAAAAAGTTTTCGTCGGCATTGTGATACATTCACACATTTACACACATTTCATAACTCTTAAAGTACGATTCTTGGTTTCCAACATCCTTTTCCACAAATCAGAGTCCCTAAACACTACTCATTATTCATATACGTATTCGTCGACACTTGTTCAATATTTCATCATAATAAATACATAGCATAATCAAATTCCTCATATACAGTAGCATCATCTTATTGATCATAAACATATCTCAACAGCATAATGCACATTGTCGTCGTAAAAATAACATCATAACACCTCAGTTAATCTCAAAAATGTCGTAGCTTCCTCCAACAATTTCAAACCTTAATAAATATTCTCTGCTCATTTCAATAGTGTCATCTAACTCAAACGTAATTTAAAATCATGCTTCCTTACCAAATACATCATTCAACGCTCTCATAGTATCACAATGGTTCCGAAAAAATATGAACAGTTCACAAAGTACAGACGAAATACAATTTCGTAAGTGTGAAGTAATCCAACTCTGTAATTGCGTAAACATGTGTCACTGACGTAGTAAAAGAATTTTTGTCTCTGATCATATAGCTGGGTAATTTATGTGTTAGAGAAATATGGTACCGATGTGTAAAGTTGTATAAGCAAATACCATATTAGCTAGGGATCCTTGTGCTTGCCACACACATGGTACACAAAGTAAGCGTGTAGCCCCTTGAGGATTAATGTAATTATACCCTCAGGTGTTACAGATTACAGCAATGGAATGTATCACGGAAAACTTTCTTTGTAATTCAAAAATATTTAAAAATAAATGTTTTAAGTACAAGATTAATCACTCAAATGAATGTCCTGTAGCGCTAAATTGTGCCTCATGTTGTAACATAATCTATGTCATTACTTAAGGGTAAAAAATGTGCCAAGTGTCGTAATTATCGTCGTCTGTAAGCAAAGTTCTGTGAAAGTCAATGTACTTACCTCGTAATAAACAAAAGTGAAATGCTTTGCGTATAGATATCTTAGTTATTACTCTTATTGCCGTGATGAAGAAAGTACTGTGCTGTAACGTACTGTTGTGCTATGGAAAAGGCTGTCTTATTGTAGCTATACCACAAAGTTACTACTAAAACATGTTTTACTTTCCAGAAGAATTCAGAAAAACTGTGCAGATATAAAGCAGATACACCATAAAACAACAATGTAAATTGTGTCGTGATATAATCGTGTAGCTGTCAAAGAAACCAAATGCTAAGTCATCTTTAATCCCACATAAAATACTTCAAAAAAAGAATGTCTTTTCCAGTAAACCAAAATGTGCCAGTATATGTTCTAAGTATGTAAGCCTTATAGTCGTTACATGATCGTGCAACTAACAAGCAAGAATGTACAAATAACAACACTGTGTTGTCTGTTCACTATAACAATGCATCCGTAATTTCTGTTTAAATAAGTTCTCTTGGTTCTTGACTGGATATTTAACTTCAAACATTGTAACATGTTAACAGTTTTTCAGTGTGAAAAATTGTACTAGTAGCGTGAAGTGAAAAATTTTATGGCAAAGACTAAGTTAAAAAGCAGATTATCTCTCAATAAACGGTTTTACATGAGAAATGTGGTATAAACCTTTACTCTCTAGTGCGCAGAGTTTCAACTTCAAAGCAATTATCATGTTGTATACGTCGGTAAGGAATGCTAAAATTTTTCTCAAGGCTGGCGTCTTATGTTATTTTTCTTGGAGCCAGCGGGCGCACGTGGCTGCTTGCGGTGCGAGTCATTGTCTGTCTCTTTGTTGGCGCACGTCGTTATTGAGATTAGGAGACCTAACTTCTACAAATTCACCTTGTTGAGAGTGCCCTGCTCTGTTTGAATCTCGCCAGTTCTGATGAAATTCAGGTCTGTCGTTATGGTTATATCGTCTGTCGTCATGTTGGTAGTTCCTGTAGTTTCTTTCTTGTCGGTTAAGTGGTGGAGAATTTCTCCCTGAATTATCATTGCATGGTAGTCCGTTGCGTCTGAAGTTATTCTGTCTCCCGTGATAATAATAGTTCTGGTTGCCATATTGTCTGTTTCTATGATTATGTCTGTCATATTCATTACTACGGAAGTGCGATCTTTCTCTGTAACTATTATTCTGCCAACGGTTGTCATACGTGTGGTGTCTGTTTTGCTCACGATTTGTGTTGTGAGAATAGCTTTGTCGTGTCCAGTTATTATTTCTTTCCTCATGGAATTGTGACGGATGTGACCTGTAATTGTTGTGTTCCTGTTTTCGCAAGCCGCGGTTGTCAGTGTCGATTTCCAATTCTTGTAAGAGTCCCTGAAAAGCTTCAATGTCGTCTTTGCAACGTCCTGCTAAAATAATATGTAGCAAATGTTCAGGCAGTTTGATTAAGCAAATGCGGATGAGTTCTGAGGGGCTGTATGGGTTTGAAAGATACTGATTCTTAAGCAATATGTCTTCAAAACATTTCATAAGACTGGAATATTCAGATTGTTCGAAACGTTTCATCATTATGATGTTATGTTTTACTTGGTCTTGTGTAGCTTGAGACCAATACGCTGAGAGGAAGGCATGATAAAATTCTCCTTCACTGTGACAATCGTGAATGACCGATCGCATTCTTACAGCTGGTTCATTCTCCAAGTAGCCACACATAAATTCTAACATGTGCTCCAATGACCAGTTGGGAGGAAAACAATGAGAGAATTGGTGAAGCCATGCTTGTGGATGAATGTCGTTGTCAGAATTCTTAAATGTTTTGAATTTACGTGTAGTAATAAACAAATGGCTCTGAGCACTATGGGACTTAACAGCTGTGGTCATCAGTCCCCTAGAACTTAGAACTAGTTAAACCTAACTAACCTAAGGACATCACACACATCCATGCCCGAGGCAGGATTCGAACCTGCGACCGTAGCAGTCGCACGGTTCCGGACTGCGCGCCTAGAACCGCGAGACCACTGCGGCCGGCAGTAATAAACAGCTTGTAGTCAAAATCATCATGTCGGCGAGTCGCACATCGCTCATTGTTACTTCGTTTCGGCGGTTCCATCTCAAAATCCAAAGCGCCTTGCCAATTTCTTTCATAATTTCCGAAGTGTCCTGTGTTATTATTTTGTGGTTGTTCCGTATTTCTATGTCCCTCTTCCTGTACTGGAGCGCGAGTGTCCTCTGAAATATGTAATTCTTGTATTACTTGTGCCAACTGATCTTGTACTTCCCGGATTTCTCTTTTGTACTGTGTATTGACTTGATTTTGATTGAATTTTCTGATTTGTTCATACTCTTCAGAGTCCGTGAAGGCTACAGGTCTTATGTCATTCAGATCATCATCTACCTTTGTAGATAAGTTAGTGAACTGATCTGAAAGTTCTGCTACTTTATTCGATAGTGAAATTATTTCCTCTGTGTGTTTTTCTGAACCAAGTTTCAGAGTGTCCATTTGTGTTGAAATCGTATCTACTGTGTCCTTTAAGTTTTCCTGAGTTTTTGCAAGTTGCGTAACCGAATCGGTAGATGCAACTGAGTCAATTTTAGCTTGCAAGGTGTCGTGAATTTCATGAACAATAGTTTGCAGTTTTTTTATGGCTGCTTCGTGATTCTGTAATGTATTTTCATGCCGCGAAAAAATACGTTGAAATGCTCAAAAGTTTGTGTTTTTACGTCATTACAGACTTTTTGACATTTCGATTCAATGTTATGTAACTCAGTAGTTAAATCTTCAAGTGTTTGTTCAAGTGTGGTGTCTAAGTTTTGAAGCTTTTGCTGTGTTTGTCTCTGATTTTGTTCCATTGTGTCTAACTTTCGAAGATTTTGTTCCATTGTGTCTAACTTTAGAAGATTTTGTTCCATTGTGTCTAACTTTTGAAGATTTTGTTACATTTGTTTCTGATTTTGTTCAAGCGTTGTGTCTAACTTTTGTAGCCTTTGTCCCATTTGTTGCATTAACTGTAATAACAATGCACTGGTGTCTGAAACATGTTCCTCAGTGCTATTCGGCAGTGCATTTGAACTGGCAATATTCGCATTTTGAAAAGCAGAAAATGTGTTTTGATTTATTTGAGAAAACGGTGAGGACGCAAAACCTGAATCTACAGTATTTGCAAGATTGTGTCCTGTCATTTTGGAATCCTGAGGCGAGCTGTTGCCGACCGATCGATCGATAGTGCTTCCCTGTTCGCTAATTTTTTCACTGCCTACACCATTATTTGCCGCCCGCTCCATTTCCCTATGCACAATTACCGAATTACTAGTTTGAACATTAGTTAATTCATTACTTGGTGGCGCTAACACACTGCTTTCGTCTTCGGTGTCATTTCTCAGTTTACTTTGGAGCCTAGTATTACGTTTTTCACACGCCGTAATTGTCACAATATTTCACACGACTACACAGAAAAACACAATTTGAAGAGCAAAAATAAGAGAACACATTAACATAGCACTGAAAATAATATCTCGTTCTACATGCATGCCACAACTGATTTACTGTACAACAATGAAAGACTCCAACTACAAAGGAGATTGTCTCTACAATTACTCGCTAGCTATAAACAAAAGCTCCACTAATTACACAAACTACAAGCAAACATCAGAAGATTCCAGTGAGGTATCCTCGGCCAAGGGTCGACATATGAAACGTCCCCTTAGAAAAATTATACACGACTGTGCTTAAACTGACACACAATATTTTTAGCGCCACGCAATCTGACTTTCAATAATCCCTACAAAAGAATGGCCCTGACTAACATTAACCTATACCTTTCGCAAATCACTTACCTCACATAAATCTTCGTTACCCGAACTACTGCAATACAGCGAGCGCTACTACTGCCAGCTAAATAAAAGATTCAAACTACTGAAGGCACTAACTACTGATTGGCATAGTTACCAAATGAAAGATTTTGATAGAGAACAAACAATGTATTTACCTTAATAGTGATCAAAAGTCATAATGTATATAGCAGTTCATGACATCCAGTCTTACAAATTTCAAAACTCCGCCATCTTTCTCCCCACATCCACCACTGCTGGCGGCTCACCTCCAACTGCGCAACGCTACACGCTGTTAACATCCAGCTGCCCAACATTACAATGGCAGACAACAATGCAAACTAGCCACAGACTGCACACAGCACAGCGAGTGATTTTCATACACTGCGCTACGTGGCGTTACCAATATAAGAACCTAAACAGCCTACTTACAAGGTTTTCGTTTCTTCGGCGAGCTGTACGAGATTGTAATAAATATTAATAATTATTGTGAAGATCGTTCGATGAACTCTGTGCCAGGCATTTGAGTGTCACTCGCGGAGTATTGATTTAGATGTAAATACACAACGGGCCATTATGGTAAAAATGCTACACCACGAAGATGACGTGCTACAGACGCATAATTTAACCGACAGGAAGAACATGCTGTGATATGCAAATGATTAGCTTTCCAGAGAATTCACACAAGTCTGGCGCCGTTGGCGACACCTACAACGTGCTGACATGAGGAACGTTTCCAACCGATTTCTCATACACAAACAGCAGTTGACCGGCGTTGCCTGGTGAAACCTTGTTGTGATGCCTCGTGTAAGGAGGAGAAATACCTACCATTACGTTTCCAACCTTGATAAAGGTCGGATTGTAGCCTATCGCAAATGCGGTTTACCGTATCGCGACACTGCTGGTTGCGTTGGTCGAGATCCAAATACTGTTGGCAGAATATGGAATCGGTGGGTTCCGGAGGGTAATACGAAACGCCGTGCTGGATGCCAACGTCCTCGTATCACTAGCAGTCGAGATGATAGTCATCTTATCCGCATGGCTGTAAAGGATCGTGCAGCAACATCTCGATCCCTGAGTCAACAGATGGGGACGTTTGCAAGACAACAACCATCTGCACGGACAGTTCGACTACGTCAGCAGCAGCATGGACTATCAGCTCTGAGACCTTGGCTGCGGTTACCGTTGACGCTGTATCACGGACAGGAGCGCCTGCGATGGTGTACTCAACGACGAACCTGGGTGCACGAATGGCAGAACATCATTTTTTCGGATGAATCCAGGTTCTGTTTACAGCAACATGATGGTCGCATCCGTGTTTGGCAACATGGCGGTGAACGCACATTGGATGCGTGTATTCGTCATCGCCATACTGGGTTATCACCCGGCGTGATGGTATGGGGTGCCAATGGTTACACGTCTCAGTCACCTCTTGTTCGCATTGACGGCACCCTGAACAGTGGACGTTACATTTCAGATGTGTTACGAGCCGTGGCTCTACCCTTCATTCGACCCCGGCGAAACCCTACATTTCAGCAGGATAAAGCACAACCGCATGTTGCAGGTCCATTACGGGCCTTTCTGGATACCGAGAACGTGCGACTGCTGCCCTGGCCAGCACATTCTCCAGATCTCTCACCAATTGAAAAAGTCTGGTCAGTGGTGGCCGAGCAACTGGCATGTCACAATACGCCAGTCACTACTCTTGATGAACTGTGGTATCGTGTTGAAGCTGCATGAGCGGCTGCACCTCTACGCGCCATCGAAGCTCTGTTTGACTAAGTGCCCAGGCGTATCAAGGCCGTTATTGCGGCCAGAGGTGGTTGTTCTGGGAACCGATTTCTCAGAATCTACGCACCCAAATTGCGTGAAAATGTAATCACATGTCAGTTCTAGTATAATATATTTGTCCAATGAATACCCGTTTCTCATCTGCATTTCTTCTTTTTGTAGCAATTTTACTGGCCAGTAGTGTACGTAGGCACATGCTACCAAGTTCTTTGTTTCACTGCAGTGAAGTCACATGCTCTCTTAACCCGTGACGTTTCATTTCGTTTCCTTCTTCTCTTCTATGTGTTTAACAGTTTTTGTTTGTCACTGGATGTATGTATTTCCTTTCCCTCTCAGTTCCAGAGGAACACAGCACTAAGATTGTGCCAATATTTCTCGGACGTCAAGCATTTAGAGCGATTTGAATGTTACGAAAGCACATCAGAGGGATGGAAAGGCGACTGTAATGTAGACAGGAGCTTGCAGTCGGTTTTCACAAAATGAATGGTGCGGAAAAATTCGTTTGTCGTGTAGCGCACACACAATATAGCGCCCACACAACCGAGACAGACTGCGGCGCACCAGAAGACACAGATTCCCCTTTGTTACGGTCGGAAAACGGGATCCCGACGACAAAGTGGAAGAAACGACGCGCCCCGGGTTTACTGAGCCCCCGCCTCCTCTCTCCACAGCGCTCACGGTTCTGCGCGACAGCGTCGTCTCTGCTCGAGATTGCAATCACTGGACGCAAGAAACTGTTACTGCTGCCTCTGAGATAGCCTTAGCCATAGGTTACACACTAAAACTTGAATGGAGAAGCACTTTTAAAATCCATACTGATGTAGTTTTGTTTGAATCATGTTATTAAAGTTGCATCGAACGAGATCGCACAGCAATGCAGAGAATGTGCTTGTGTTGTGGAAAAGCGGTATTTCAGCTAACTGATTTACATTTTAAGTGGTTTACATAAGTACTCCATCGGAACACCGAGATGGTTCCATCGATAAGGTAACGTCCGTAACATTCTCAAACACCACTGGACAAATGCCCAACCTTCAATGACCATGCTTACGCCAAGACGTTATGTTCTGCTATTGCTATATTGTCTCAGGACTTCCGTTTATTACACCCTTTCCTCGCTTAAGAGCCACTCACAGAGAGATTTGTCGTTCCGAGATTCGCGTTCTCCAAGTTCTCCAGTTAACATTGCAGCATTTCTCATTTCCCTTAATGTAAGACACCCTCGTCGTTACGTCAACATTATATCACAACAAAAGACAACGAGTAAATTAACTAATTTCTACCGCTTTGTGGCTGCCACAATTCCGATAGCTATCACAGCACTGAATATCACGTGTTGCATTATCGATCTCTACAGCGCAGCAGATCGAATAATGGTCAGAGCACTGTGTAGTGAGGTTCAGAAACAGTCTGAAAAAGCTTGCCAGGATATTGAAGGACAGTTTTTGCTAAGAAATAATTAGTGACAAAAAAAATTCGATACTTTAGACCATATCGCGGTTATTTAGCATTGAAGTTAGCCAGTCAGGTTGTCGCGCGTGGAAATTCAGCACCTGCACGCGCTACAATACGGCAGTCACCAGACAAAAGTGGGTCCGCGTGTTACCGCTCGCAGTTAAAACGTGCCTTTTTCGGAAGTGATAAATTTAAGCTAGGCCAACAAAAGCTACGTTTCTTCAGTTTGAGGAAACCAAGGAGAAAACAACTTTGGCGACAATGTTTCTGGCAGGCTGCATGAATTTGAGGGCACGACGATCCGATTCACTAACTTCGGTGCTGAATAACTTGGAAATTTTTTTCGTAACCATTATTTCTCAGTGCAGCCTCCCCCTGCAACAGCTTACAAGACTCTCAGAATGTTTCTGACCACCTTGTTTAGGTGTCAGATGTATAATAGTACAAAATTTGAAAAAGATGTGCAGAAAACGCTGTACCCGAACGGCTCGGTGCGATAACTTAATGCTCTAGAAAGTTTTACGACTAGGTTTATTTGCCTAATTAGCATACTTTTTCAGTGGGGCCATTTAGACACTATGATTAACAAGTATCTTCTTTCGTAAGCCTTAATGAGGGAATCTAATGCGCTTTATATGTGACTTTATTACGTACATATTATTTTACGTGTTCCTTCATTGCTGAGTGGTCAGCGCAGCTGATTGTACCGTGGAGGACCTGGGTTCGATTCCTGGTACTGACAGGGAGTGGGAGGACTGGTACAGGGTACACTCAGCTTCGTGAGGCCTACTGAGGAGCTTCTCGACCGATTATCAGCGGTTTCCAACAACGACTGAGAGAGCCGTGTGATGACCACATGTCTGTCCATACCGCATCCAGTGCCATCTTTGGTGAACGATGACACGGCAGTCAATGCGGAATAACTGAACCGTTTAGGGCCAGAGCGCGGAACGTTATATTAAACGAAAGTACATTCTAGGGGCCTGGTGGTCTAGTAGTAAGGCGGAAATATTCAGTCCGCGTTTAATCTAGTCTTAACCTCTAAACTATGTGAGCAGTCACCGGGAACGACCTGAGGTTCGATTTCCACGGCAAGGTGTCCCTTTCCGCCAGTTGGATGTCCCTTCCCCACAGTTGGATGTCCCTTTCCGCCAGTTGGATGTCCCTTGCCCACAGTTGGATAAACAGAGTAGATTACGCACATTCAAGTAGTCGAAGTGGTGATCAAAATGAAAGACTTGCTCACTTACTTTTTGTTACGGTATCCAATGCAAATGCATTTCACCATTTTAATGCAAATTGCACAACGGAACCGCACTGACCACGTCATTCTTATTAGCTGCCTAGGCCCCATCCTCTGATTTTTTTCTGTACACGCTACTCAAGATCGGCTCTTGGAATTAAGAAATTTACAAGGAACTTACATGTACTGCATGCTAGAATAGTCACCGCGGTACACTTACAGAGGGGAAACGGTAATCGAAACAATGGGATGTGATGACGGAACACGCGTAAAACGTAAGAAATCGGGAAATGACTACCAATGAAAGGAATATCCTTTTGGTACTGGCTTACTTGCGGTGGAAATTTCTCCAATAATAAACTTCACACATTGCACCGAGCGGCTAGAAGGGCATGACTTTCCTCCACTGCAGATAGTGTGAACGGCATATGATATGATTGGATGTATTCTTCAGTCCCAAGAGTAGTTTGATGCGACTATGCACTAAAGTGTACAGTGTGCAGACCCGATCGCCTCTGTAATTTCTGCAGCCTATAGGCATTCGAAACCGCTTATAGTATCTAATACTTACATGTGCTGTATAATTTTTATCCGACACATTTGCCTCCATTGAAAAATGTACGGAATGATGAACCAACTGCTGAGCTACACATAAAAGGTCTTGGTCAAGCTTGTATGCGGAGATTGAGATATAAGTTATTAATTTCCGTCAGTGCGACAAAGCGTACGTACTTGTCTGCTGCTGATGAATAATAAACGTGTAAGTAGGCTGTTTAGGTTTTTATGTTGGTAAAGCCATGTAGCGTTCTGTATGAAAATCACTGGCTGTGCTGTGTGCAGTCAGTGGCTGGTTGCCATTGTTGAAATATTCGCTATTGTAGTGTTGGGCAGTAGGATGTGAACAGCGCATAACGTTGCGCAGTTGGAGGTGAGCCGCCAGCAGTGGTGGATGTGGGGAGAGAGATGGCAGAACTTTCAGAGCGGACGATCTGGACGTGTGTCCATTCAGAAATAGCAAATTTGTAATACTGGATATCATGAACTGATATATATGATGACATTTGAACATTATTAAGGTAAATACATTGTTTGTTCTCTATCAAGATCTTTCATTTGCCAACTATGCCTATCAGTAGTTAGTGCCTTCAGTAGTTAGAATCTAGCTGGCAGTATTGGCGCTCGCTGTATTGCAGTAGTTCGAGTAACGAAGATTTTTGTGAGGTAAGTGAATCATGAAAGGTATAGGTTATTGTTAGTCAGGGCCATTCTTTTGTAGGGATTATTGAAGGACTGCGTTGCGCTAAAAATATTGTGTGTCAGTTTAGTGATGACCAGAATAAGTTAAGAGGGAAATGTCTGAGCACATTCAGTTTTACTCAGCTGTTTGAAAATCAAGTAACCTAAGAGGTTTATCAGCACAGTCTTCCTTAATTTTTCTAAGGGGATGTGTGTGTGTTTTTTTTTTTGTTTTTTTGTTTTTTAAGGGATTAAGTGCCTGCCGGTTTCTGCTGCGTGTTCCCGTAGGAGCGTGCAAAAACTTCACAGGACATAGAGGATGCTCCATTGAATAATTTGAGGCAGGGAACCTGGGAACAGGAGATACTAGGAATAAAATCGCATTACTGTGTACCTTTATATTTACATTAGTTACAGTTAACTGTAAATTCCATCATTGACACAATAAACGTACCATTTGTACTGTATCTTACAAAATGTGCTGAAACTGACTGTCATCGACCTCAATGCAAGCATGACATCGGCAAACAAGGTTCTGGCGCACCCCGACAAAAATCCCGGGCGTGTTTCGAATCACATCAAAGGCAGCTACAGCTCTGGAAATTCCTTGTTTCCTTGCAGAATATAAAAAAAATGTACTAGTAAGTAAACAGCACAGTACGTTTCAACTTGTACGCATGTTCCTTGTAAATAAATTGGAAACAGTAATGCTAGACGAAGCGGTAGACAATTTTACTTCCATACCTCCTTAATTTGCTGTCTCCGACCCCAGGTTCCCCATCTCAAATTGTTCAGTGGAGCATTCTCTTTGTCCTGTTACATTTTTACATGCTCTTACGGAAACATCCTCTTACATCAGGCATCAGTTCGTTGCTATCTGAACATGTCTATATTGCTGTTGACAACGGAATTTACTTTCTTTTATTCTTTCCTACTTTAACTAGCAATATTAAGTCTCACATGCTCTTTCTGACATGTAACGCTCTAGTATCGAATATGATCATTACAGTAGTTTATGTTATGTTAATGCACAGGTAATTACATTAATTAGAATACACAAATCCTGTCAAATCGGAATATTACACTAACGTGAGGTAATGGCCTGAATACCACAAGTAGGTGATCAGTGCAAAGATTTTCAATTTGCAAAGAAATATACAGCCAGGGTAAAATGGCTAACTCTTTCACTGGATATTTTTTAGAACTGTTAAAATAATTTGTAATTTTCTCTCACAAAGAGGAATAGTGGCAGAGCATCTTAACTGGGCAGCGTAACATTCTAGAGAGCTGTGTAACCTTCGTGGTGATGGGTTACTCGACGGATGAAACAACAGCACAAAAATTCCTATGTACAATACCAGTAACCGGAAACCTCGGCAAAAATTACCTCCTCTGATGGTACAGTTATTGTATAGGACACGCATTAACATCTCTCCCAAGCAGTAACAAGGACTTGAAAAATCTATGGAATTAAAATTCCTGCGAGCCAAAACCGGACCATGGTGCTTTTCTGATTCACTAAATGTTGATTGATCACCAACCTTTACTGCTGAACGTTGAATCTTGATTTAACCGCGACTGTGCTACTGAAGTGCATCGAGAGACATACGCTCGCTCTTACCCACTTGCATAATGAGATAATGCTCCGCTCAATTGTGGAGATCCCGCTGCGACACTGCAACTGAGAGGCAGTCTGTCCGCAGTGGCAAGTGTGCACCGGCAAGTAGTGGTCGGTTATGTCCGTGCTGCTATTAACGAATAGGATGAACTAGTGACCGGGTGAATCTAAAAGCAATTCGCCTTTTAATTGTGAAGCGTGTTCATCTTCGAGTATGATAGTCCTACCGTACTCAACTTCGGGCAGACTTTGTTAACAGAGACGCAAGCATTGGAAACTCAGACGCAGTACTTCGATTTCAGGTGAGTCGAAATGTTACCTGTGAACTCGTACGAAAATAACATAGTAATTTACATATTGTAAGGTCATTTGTTTCTCTTTATCACTTGTCTGATGTTTAACGAGTCATTTGGATCACTTACGGCTGTTATAGATCATTTTGTTCGTATATTACAATGAGGTGAAGAAACTCATGGGATATTCGGGGGTATCCTAATATCGTGTCGGAGTCCTCTTCCAGGTGTAATACAGCAGCTCGACGTGTGATGGACTCAACAAATCGTTGGAAGTCCCATGATGAAATATTGACCCAGCCCACCCGTTTACGATCCATTATTGTGGAAGTGTTGCCGGTGCAGGAGTTGGTGCACGAACTGACCTCTCGAGTATGCCCCATAAATGGTCGATGGAATTCGCGTCGGGCGATCTGGGTGGCCAAATCATTCGCTCGAATTGTCCAGAATGTTATTCGAACCAATCGCAGAAAACTGTGGCCCGGTGACACAGTACATGGTCATCCATAAAAATTTCATCGTTGTTTGGGAACATGAAGTGCAGGAATGGCTGAATTTGGTAGCCTAACATAACCATTTCCTGTCAACCAGTGATCGGTTCACTTGGGTTGAGGATCGAGTCCATTCCGTGTAGAGACAGCCTACACCGTTATGGAGTCACCACCAGCTTGCATAATGTCTTGATGAAAACTTGGGTCTATGGCTTCGTGGTGTCTGTGCAACTCTCGAACCCCACCATCAGTTCTCACCAGCTGGAATCAGGACTCATCTGACCAGGCCACGGTTTTCCAGTCGTCTAGCATCCAACCGATATAGTCACGAGCCCAAGACAGACGCTGCAGGCAACGTCGTATTCTCAGCAACGTCATTCGCTTCGGTCGTCTGCTGCCATAGCCCATTAACGCCACATTTCACCTCACTATCCTAACGGATACCTCCATCGTAAGTATCACATTGATTTCAGCTGTCATTTCACGCAGTGTTGCGTATCTGTTAGCAACGACAACTCTATGCAAACACAGCTGCTTTTGGTCGTTAAGCGAAAGCTATCGACCATTGTCCTTGGTGAGAGGCTATTACTAAAATTTGGTATTCTGGTACACTATGATACTGAGTATCTCGGAATACTGAATTCCCTTACGAAACCGCATTTCCCGTGAATCTGCCTCCAACAATCATTCCACGTTCAAAGTCTGTTAACTACCGTTATTCGACCATAATAATGTCGGAAAACTTTTCACATGAATAATCTGAGAACAAATACCACCTCCAACAATGCACTACCCTTTTATACCTTATGTATGCGATACAAAAAACAAGTATAGATTTAAGTGTCAGGAAGTCTTTTCTAAAAGTATTTGTATGGAGTGTAGCCATGTACGGATGTGAAACATAGGCGATAAGTAGTTTGGTCAAGAAAAGAATAGAAGCTTTCGAAATGTGGTGCTACAGAAAAATGCTGAAGATTAGGCGGATAGATTGGGTAACTAATGGGGAGGTACTGTATAGAATCGGGAAGAAGAGGAATTTGTGGCACAATTCCACTAGAAGAAGGGATCGGTTAGTAGGATACGTTCTGCTGCATCAAGGGATCACCAATTTAGTATTGGAGGGCAGCATGGAGGGTAAAAATCATAGAGGGAGACCAAGAGGTGAATACACTAAGCAAATTCAGAAGGATGTAGGTTGCAGTAGTTACTCTGAGATGATAAACTTGCACAGGATAGAGTAGCATGGAGAGCTGAATCAAACCAGTCTCAGGACTGAAGACCACAACAACAACATATGCGATACTATAGCCATCTGTATATGTGCACATCGCTGTCCCAAGTCGTTTGTCACCTGAGTCAAAAGTAGACTATCAAGTAAGTCAGATTTGTTAGTTACTTAACAACGTAAGCCACAGACAAGATCAATGCTGTTTCATATTCCTTCAGCCGAAGTTAATGCTTTACTTCGAATTAGATGTGGACCGTTTCCTCAGTGCGTTGTTCGTTAGGCCCGTCTGTAAGAGCGAAGCACCTGCTACCGCACAGTACACGCTCCTTCGTGCACCTGTTTCTCTCCCTTCCCCTCTTGCTTTAACTCTGCGCCTACCCTTTCCCTTTGCCTCTCTCTCTCTCTCCTCACCAAGAGTGTTTTGCACATGAGTCTGAATTTTTCCTTTGATGTTCTTTTTGGCGTGCAATGGCGACTGCTTGAAAAGTCAGAGAAGTGAACACTGGAGGTTTCCTGATGAAATATTTCTCACAAGATTCTTTCACCAGCTTTCACAAATTTAGCACGGCCTCATAAATAATTTTTTAAAAGCGTGGAAGCTGGTGCTCCTGTCCGTAAGGCGTAAAAAAACATGAATGTGTAATTTAAATCTAAATAATTGCCTGTGTCTCTCCAGGTGTTACATACATTTGCATTTGCGTCATGCGTGAAACATACATTTCCGGAGTTAACCCGACGGCCGTTGCAGTCTTGATACCGAGATCAATAAAGGGCGAAAGAACCTCTTAACATCTTGGGGATTATAATAATGGCGAGTAATACTAGTCCATAACACGGAAGCGAAAATGGGGTTAGCTCAAAAGTATCCTCCTTACTTCCACTGTTAATGTTAAAATTAGTTATAGGCAACACAAGTTCCCGTAGCTTGCAACTATCCATATTTTAGTACAGGTCCAGTGACCCAAGCACAATGAGTCGGCTTGAGGTCGCCAGTAACAACAAACACACGTTGATCGGGCCTATGATACGAGGCGTCAATAAACAAGAAATGTTCGAAGCATGGTTTCGGCAAATTTGTTTTGTACAACATTCGCGGAACAGACATGGAGTAACACTGGAAGTGTTGTACAATTTACTACGCCGCTATCTGAAGCGTATCATGAGTCACCGAACTCAACAAGCATGTGTAGTTGACAATATTTTGCAGTGCAGTGTAGTTAATCCCACAGCAAAGTTGATTTATTGCTATTATTACTTTTCATAGGATGACATACAGTAACACGCAAGACTGGATGCGTATGTCACTCTTTCATATATCTAAGAACAATAGAAGTAGGCTTGGGTAACACTACATACACAGGGCTATTACAAATGATTGAAGCGATTTCATAAATTCACTGTAGCTCCATTCATTGACATATGGTCACAACACACTACAGATACGTAGAAAAACTCATAAAGTTTTGTTCGGCTGAAGCCGCACTTCAGGTTTCTGCCGTCAGAGCGCTCGAGAGCGCAGTGAGACAAAATGGCGACAGGAGCCGATAAAGCGTATGTCGTACGAAATGCACTCACATCAGTCAGTCATAACAGTGCAACGACACTTCAGGACAAGTTCAACAAAGATCCACCAACTGATAACTCCAATCGGCGATGGTATGCGCAGTTTAAAGCTTCTGGATGCCTCTGTAAGGGGAAATCAACGGGTCGGCCGGCAGTGAGCGAAGAAATGGTTGAACGCGTGCGGGCAAGTTTCACGCGTAGCCCGCGGAAAATTGGCTCATGCCACTACTGGAGACCGACAGCGCCGACTTCATCTTTCAACAGGATGGTGCTCCACCGCACTTCCATCATGATGTTCGGCATTTCTTAAACAGAAGATTGGAAAACCGATGGATCGGTCGTGGTGGAGATCAAGAGCAGCAATTCATGTCATGGCCTCCACGCTCTCCCAACTTAACCCCATGCGATTTCTTTCTGTGGGGTTATGTGAAAGATTCAGTGTTTAATCCTCCTCTACCAAGAAACGTGCCAGAACTGCGAGCTCGCATCAACGATGCTTTCGAATTCATTGATGGGGACATGCTGCTCCGAGTGTGGGAGGAACTTGATTATCGGCTTGATGTCTGCCGAATCACTAAAGGGGCACATATCGAACATTTGTGAATGCCTAAAAAACCTTTTTGAGTTTTTGTATGTGTGTGCAAAGCATTTTGAAAATATCTCAAATAATAAAGTTGTTGTAGAGCTGTGAAATCGCTTCAATCATTTGTAATAACCCAGTAGTTAAGAGGTGATGAGGTTTCCTCAATTTGAGATACTTATGAAAACTGCTCAAGTAAAATGAAACAAAATATTAAGATTTTTTATTGTCTTCTTAGGTGCGATACTAACTGCACGTTACAGAATCTGTAACTGCGTTAGCTATTATTGTGCATAGTGATATAGCTCTTGAAGTTAATTTAATATGGTTCTAACGCCACTGAGCACATTTCAAATGTACATGCTCTACTTTTGTTTTGGTATTGAAAATCATTTGAATAAAGATTTTATGTTGAAATTAATGGCGAAGTAAAGTTGGACACTGTATCCACTCCATTCTCAGGAAAATGATGTTTTTTTTTTTAATATACAAGGTATCTGTGACATTAAACAATGCGAATGAGAAAAGCGAATTTATTTCGTCGTTAATAAATCAAAGCTAAGGAACGGGATTTTGGACATAGAATGAATAAAAAAATTTCTTTTGCAGCGACGTAGCTACACTACCGCTCATTAATTTCAATACACCCAATAAATGACGTCTATCTACTTCTACATCTACATCCATACTCCTCAGGCCACCTGACAGTGTCTGTCCGAGGGTACCTTGAGTATCTATCGGTTCTCCCTTCTATTCCAGTCTCGTATCGTTCGTGGAAAGAAATATTATGGAATCAACTGCTTCCAGTTGCTGACCTGCTATATTGTCGCTAAATAATAAAGAATCTTTCTTTCTATGTATTCGCAGCACATTTTACGCTTGTCTACACTGAGATTCAATTTCCATTCCCTGCATCATGCGTCAATTCGTTACAGATCATCCTGCATTTCAGTACAATTTTTCATTGTTACAACCTCTTCATGTACTACAGCATCATCCGCAAAAAGCCTCAGTGAACTTCCGATGTTACCCACGAGGTCATTTATATATATTGTGAATAGCAACGGTCGTAAGACACTCCTCTTCGGCACACCTGAAATCACTCTTACTTCGGAAGACTTCTCTCCATCGAGAACATGACTAGCGCGAGTTGGGTTTAACACAATCGTCTTTTCCGAAACCCATGATGATTCCTAAAGAGTAGATTTCTGACTAGAACGGTCATTATACTCGAACATAATAAGTGTTCCAAAATTCTACAACTAATCGACGTTAGAGATATAGGTCTATAGTCATGCACATCTGTTCGACGTCCCTTCTTGAGAACGGGTATGACCTGTGCCCTTTTCCAATCTTTTGGCTTTTGGAGCGCTACGATCGCTGCAAGAAAGGGGGTGGGGGGTGCAAGTTCCTTCGCGTACTCTGTCTAAAATAGAATTGGTAACCCATTAGGTGCAACGGCCTTTCCTCTTTTGAGCGATTTTAATTGTTTTTATATCCCTCTGTCATCTATTGCAATAGCTACCATTCTGTCATTTTGCGACAATCTAGAGAAGGAACTACAGTACAGTCTTACTCTGGGAAACAGAGTTGGAAAAAGACATTTAGTATTTCGGCCTTTAGTCTATCCTCCTCTGTTTCAGTACCATTTTGGTCATAGAGTTTCTGGACATTTTGTTTTGATCCACCTACCGCTTTGACATAAGACCAAATTCTTACGATTTTCTGCAATGTCAGTACGTAGAACTTTACTTTCGTATTCGTTGAACGCCTCTCGCATAGCCCTCCTCACACTACACTTTGGTTCGTGTAATTTTTGTTTGTCTGCAAGGCTTTGGCTATGTTTATGTTTGCTGTGAAGTTCCCTTTGCTTCCGTAGCAGTTTTCTAACGCGGTTGTTGTACCACGGTGGCTCTTTTCCATCTCTTACGATCTTGCTTGGCACATACTCATCTAATGCATATGTACGATGGTTTTGAAATTTGTCCACTGATGCACAACACTAACTGTAATTGAGATAAAACTTTTGTGTTGAACCACCAAGTACTCTGAAATCTCCTTTTTGTCACTTTTGCTAAACAGAAAAATCTTCCTACCTCTTTTAATATTTCTATTTACGCCTGAAATTGCCGATGCTGTAACCGCTTTATGATCTCTTATTCCCTGTTCTGTGTTAACTGTTTCTAATAGTTCGGGTCTGTTTGTCACCAGTAGGTCTAATGTGTTATCGCCACGAGTCGGTTCACTGTTTAACTGATAAAGGTAGTTTTCAGATAATGCACTTAAAATTTCTTTGAATTCTTTGTTCCTGCCACTCGTTATAAACGTTTGAGTATCCCAGTGTGTAACTGATAAATTAAAATGTCCACCCAAAACTATAACATGGTCGGAAAAGCTACTCTAAATATTTTCCAAGTTTCCCTTCAGGTGTTCTGCCACAACAGCTGATGAGCCAGGGGGCCTATAGAGACATCCAATTACCATATTTGAGCCTGCTTTAACCGTGACCATCACCCAAATTATTTCAAATTTCTGATCTCCGTCAATTTCCTTCGATACTATTGCACTTGCACAGGCCTCTCTCTTCACTGACCAGCCTGTCTCTTCGGTATACATTCCAATCTGAATTTAGAATTTAATTACGGTTTACATCTGGTTTCAGCCAACTTTACGTCCTTAGTACTATGTGGGCATAGTGACCGTTTATTAACGAGAGCAGTTCTGGGACCTTTCTATAGGCGCTCCTGCAGTTTACTATTACCACATTAATATTGTCATTACCTTTAGCGACTGCTACCTCGTCGCGTCTCATGAGGTGTCTTGTCGGGACCTGGGAGGGAATTCTCTAACTTAAAAAAACCCTCTTGTGCACTCCACACGTACTCCGCTACCCTTGTAGCCGCTTCCTGCGTGTAGTGCACGCCTGACCTATTCAGGGGGATCCTACATTTCTCCACCCGATAGCGGAGGTCGAGAAATTTGCACCCCTGATCTCCGCAGAATCGTCTGAGCCTTTGGTTTAAGTCTTCCACTCGGCTCCAACCAGAGGACCGCGATCGGTTCTGAGAACGACACTACAAATAGTTAGCTCAGATTCCACCCCACGAGCGAGGCTTTCCGCCAACTACGCCAACCGCCTGTATGAACTGAACCCAGACGGCAGGAGTCATTGGTGCCGAATGAGCAACAATTTGCAGTCGGGTGCACCCAGTGCTCTCTATCGCCGCTGGCAGCGCCTCCTCCACATCTCGGATGAGACCCCCCGGCAAGCAGACAGAGTGAGCACTGGCCTTCTTCCCCGACCTTTCCACTATTTCCCTAAGGGGCTCCATCACCCACCTAACGATGGAGCTCCCAACCACTAATAAACCGCTCCCCCTGTGTGCCTGCTCGGACCATGCTGAAGGAACGGCTACATGTCCGTCCACAGGCAGAGCGGGCTATGCCATACGGCCAGCCTCCGCCTCGTGCGACGCGAACGCCGTTGAACCTGACTCTCCCCTTGGGGAGAGGGTGTCCCGACCGTGCCCGGTACCCGCGAAGATGTCTCCACAGCAGGGACAGTGGGTGAAGCATGTAACACCTGGGGTATACCATGCGACGCACCAGACTCCCCACTGCCGCTACACTCCGAGGCAGCAGCCTGAAGACGGCTGCCCGCGGCCATCAGCACGTCCGCGAACAGTGGCCATCTCCTCCTGAATCCGTACGCAAGAGCCACACATCCTATCCATCCTAAGAAATCAACAACTTACTGTAGAGAGTTATGTAATCAACTTTTAACAAGACTGCTAATTCACTAAAGGCAGCTGATAGCTGTCTTAACTGTGGTTACTAGACACTTCTTGTTGGAAACAATGAAAATAAGCACCAACTGTCTCTGGACTGTAGTCAAAACAAACACGAAATCTATAGTACACTGTTACTAGTATTTGAAAATTAAAGCCTTCTAAAAGCAAAAGCTCGATGAAAAAGAAGTGACAAGTAAGGAAAGCACGGTTAGTACTTACATTTACGTAACTTGCTGCACAGTAGATGTGAAGCAGAAGGCAGTTAGGTAAAGTTTAATACCTTGGGTATGGCTGAGGAAGCAAAGGTGTAGTACAACAGTTCTACACATGTCACGATCTTTGTTTGTGGTCATCGAGTAACAGTAGTATGAAACAAACAATGTTGTGTACACAAACGATATGTACATATCTGATATGTTTTACTTACCTATTTGCCGACGGACGCCGCATTTGGAGCGCATGTGTTGTTCCCTGCAATGATGTGATGTACGCAGCGAAGGGCAAGCATAGCAACGATACATAACATGTGGTTCCTGCACGTCAGTTCCTTCGTGGCACTGAAGTGTGCACATCGCTAGTGTCTCCACGAGAGGAGATGCCAATAGAAAAACGTGCTGCAAATTTTAGCACTTAGCCAACCAGGTTTATCTATTCTCCAAACTGCGAAACAGTGTAGTGTGCCTACAGGCGGAGTGCAATACACCCTTCACCGCCAGAAGGCAACAGGTACCAATAAGGACATACCACGACGAGGAAGATCTCGTAAAGCAGCTGAAAGTGATGATAAATATATCAGAATTGCTGTTGTTGTTGTTGTAGTGGTCTTCAGTCCTGAGACTGGTTTGATGCAGCTCTCCATGCTATTCTATCCTGTGCAAGCCTCTACATCTCCCAGTACCTACTGCAGCCTACATCCTTCTGAATCTGCTTAGTGTATTCATATCTTGGTCTCTCTCTACGATTTTTACCCTCCACGCTGCCCTTCAGTACTAAATTGGTGATCCCTTGAGGCCTCAGAACATGTCCTACCAACCGATCCCTTCTTCTAGTCAAGTTGTGCCACAAACTACTCTTCTCCCCAATTCTATTCAATACCTCCTCATTAGTTATGTGATCTACCCATTTAATCTTCAGCATTCTTCTGTAGCACCACATTTCGAAAGCTTCTATTCTCTTTTTGTCTAAACTATTTATCGTCCATGTTTCACTTCCATACATGGCTACACACCATACAAATACTTTCAGAAATGACTTCCTGACTCTTAAATCAATACTCGATGTTAACAAATTTCTCTTCATCAGAAACACTTTCCTTGCCATTGCCAGTCTACATTTTATATCCTCTCTACTTCGACCATGATCAGTTACTTTGCCCCTCAAATAGCAAAACTCCCTTATTACTTTAAGTGTCTCATTTCCTAATCTAATACCCGCAGCATCACCACACTTAATTCGAGTACATTCCATTATCCTCGTTTTGCCTTTGTTGATGTCTATCTTATACTCTCCTTTCAAGACACTGTCCATTCCGTTCAGCTGCTCTTCCAAGTCCTTTGCTGTCTCTGACAGAATTACAATGTCATCAGCGAACCTCAAAGTTTTTATTTCTTCTGCATGGATTTTAATACCTACTCCGAATTTTTCTTTTGTTTCCTTTACTGCTTGCTCAATATACAGATTGAATAGCATCGGGGAGAGGCTACAGCCCTGGCTCACTCCCTTCCCAACCACTGCTTCCCTTGCATGTACCTCGACTCTTATAACTGCCTTCTGCTTTCTGTACAAATTGTAAATTGCCTTTCGCTCCATTTATTTTACCGTTGCCACCTTCAGAATTTGAAAGAGAGTATTCCAGTCAACATTGTCAAAAGCGTTCTCTAAGTCTACAAATGCTAGAAACGTAGATTTGCCTTTCCTTAATCTTTTTTCTAAGATAAGTCATAGGGTCAGTATTGCCTCACGTGTTCCAACATTTCTACGGAATCCAAACTGATCTTCACCGAGGTCAGCTTCTGCCGGTTTTTTTCATTCGCCTGTACAGAATTCGCGTTATTATTTGCTGCTGTGACTTATTAAACTGATAGTTAGGTAATTTTCACATCTGTCATCATCAGCTTACTTTGGAATTGGAATTATTAAATTTTTCTTGAAGTCTGAGGGAATTTCGCCTGTCTCATACATCTTGCTCACCAGATGGTAGAGTTTTGTCAGGACTGGCTCTCCCAAGGCTGTCAGTAGTTCTAATGGAATGTTGTCTAGTCCCGGGGCCTTTTTTCGACTCAGATCTTCCAGTGCTCTGTCAAACTCGTCACGCAGTATCATATCTCCCATTTCATCTTCATCTACCTCCTCTTCCATTTCCATAATATTGTCCTCAAGAACATCGCCTCTGTATAGACCCTCGATATTCCTTCCACCTTTCTGCTCTCCCTTCTTTGCTTAGAACTGGGTTTCCATCTGAGCTCTTGATATACATGCAAGTGGTTCTCTTTTCTCCAAAGGTCTCTTTAATTTTTCTGTAGGAAGTATCTATCTTACCCCTAGTGAGATAAGCCTCTACATCCTTACATTTGTCCTCTAGCCATCCCTCCTTAGCCATTTTGCACTTCCTGTCGATCTCATTTTTGTGACGTTTGTATTCCTTTTTGCCTGCTTCTTTTAGTGCATTTTTATATTTTCTCCTTTCATCAATTAAATTCAATATATCTTCTGTTACCCAAGGATTTCTTCTTGCCCTCGTCTTTTTACCTACTTGATCCTCTGCTGCCTTCACTACTTCATTCCTCAAAGCTAGCCATTCTTCTTCTACTGTATTTCTTTCCCCCATTCCTGCCAAAGTTCCCTTATGCTCTCTCTGAATCTCTGTACAACCTCTGGTTTAGTCAATATCCAGGTCCCATCTCCTTAAATTCCCAACTTTTTGCAGTTTCTTCATTTTAATCTACAGTTCATAACCAATACAATGTGGTCAGAGTCCACTTCAGCCCCTGGAAATGTCTTACAATTTAAAACCTGGTTCCTAAATCTGTGTCTTACCATTATATAATCTATCTGAAACCTTTTAGTATCTCTAGGATTCTTCCATGTATACAACCTTCTTTCATGATTCTTGAACCAAGTGTTAGCTATGATTAAGTTATGCTCTCTGCAAAATTCTACCAGGCGGCTTCCTCATTCATTGCTTAGCCCCAATCCATATTCAGCTACTACGTTTACTTCTCTTCTTTTTCCTACTGTCGAATTCCAGTCATCCATGGCTATTAAATTTTCATCTCCCTTCACTACCTGAATAATTTCTTTTATCTCATCATACATTGGTAGTAAGCGAAACAGATTGAAAACAGCGCCGCACATTCGTTCAGAATTGGTAGAAACGAACACGACAACAATATCTGTTGCAACAGTAAAATGGAAACTGACTGAAGCCGACTTGAAAGGATGTGTCACAGCATGAAAATCCCTTCTAAGGTTCATAAAAGGCAGAAGAACCTTGAATGGGCTAGCAAACATCGTAATTGGACATCAGCAGAGATAAAAGTGGTGTTATTCACCGATGCATCGAAGTTAAAGATTTTTGGAAACAGAAGAAGAATATTTGTAAGGGAAAGGATTGTCCAGCAGTGTGTTCTACCTACAGTTGAACACGGTGGATGTTTTATCGTGGTTTAGGGATGTTTGCCGGAGATAGAGATGACGACATTGTTAAAGTAGGATGAATGGATCAGAAGCAGTACAACCACATACTTCTGTATCATGCAATACGAAGTATATTGTACTTAATAGGGAAAGGGTCCAACTTACAAAAGTATAATGACCCAAAACATCGGTTAGTATACTGTACGAACTACATTGCAGCAAAGGAAAATCAGAAAGTACTGAATGATATGGAATGGTCGTCCCAAAGCCCCGATTTTAATCCCTTTGAAATGGTCTGCGATGAACTGGACAGACGTATCAGGGAAGTTAATATATCCAGCAAGGAACATCTCTGTAATATTACTAAGGGTGTGTGGAAGGTTACAGATTCCAATACCTAAAATAACTGATGGACCGCATGCCTTGAGCTTGTGGGGCAGTCATTAGATCAAAAGGAGGATACTTTGACGAAAATAAAATATAATAATTGTTATTGTATTATTGAACGGAATGGACAGTGTCTTGTAAGGAGGATATAAGATGAACATCAATAAAAGCAAAACGAGGTTAATGGAATGTAGTCAAATTAAGTCGGGTGATGCTGAGGGATTTAGATTAGGAAATGAGACACTTAAAGTAGTAAAGGAGTTTTGCTATTTAGGGAGTAAAATAACCGATGATGGTCGAAGTAGAGAGGATATAAAATGTAGACTGGCAATGGCAAGGAAAGCGTTTCTCAAGAAGAGGAATTTGTTAACATCGAGTATGGATTTAAGTGTCAGGAAGTCGTTCTGAAAGTATTTGTATGGAGTGTAGCCATGTATGTAAGTGAAACATGGACGATAACTAGTTTGGACAAGAAGAGAATAGAAGCTTTCGAAATGTGGTGCTACAGAAGAATGCTGAAGATAAGGTGGGTAGATCACGTAACTAATGAGGAGGTATTGAACAGGATTAGGGAGAAGAGAAGTTTGTGGCACAACTTGACTAGAAGAAGGGATCGGTTGGTAGGACATGTTTTGAGGCATCAAGGGATCACAAATTTAGCATTGGAGGGCAGTGTGGAGAGTAAAAATCGTAGAGGGAAACCAAGAGATGAATACACTAAGCAGATTCAGAAGGATGTAGGTTGCAGTAGATACTGGGAGATGAAGAAGCTTGCACAGGATAGAGTAGCATGGAGAGCTGCATCAAACCAGTCTCAGGACTGATGACCACAACAACAACATTGTATTATACACACATCAAAAAAGTTTAGCTTCACCCCAGTTACCAGAACTCCTGAATACTCTGGATATTGTATCACAAACACAGTCCCTTTGACTGTTCAGAGCAAAGTTTACCTTTACCCCTGTTACAAGAACTCCTGAAGACTCTGGATATTGTATCACAAACACAGTCCCTTTGACTGTTCAGAGCTGTCACCAAACCCGTCCAAAGATGTAAACAGTCATGCATGAGCAGCGCCTATTAGACGCAGGGGGTCCAACAGCTGATCAGTTCCGGTCATTCCACCAGGAAGCATGTACATAGCTCGTGTTGTCTTTAGTTCAGCCAAAACTAGAAGGTCAATACCACGGTTCGAAAGCGTCCGCATTGTTATTATGTGCCAGGAATGTCTCTCAACAAGGGAAGTGTCCAGGCGTCTTGGAGTGGAACAAAGCGATGTTGTTCGGACATGGAGGAGTTACAGAGAGACAGGAATTGTCAATGACATGCCTCGTTCAAGCTGCCCAAGGGCTACTACTGCAGCGGATGGCGGCTACCTAAGGATAATGGCTCGGAGGATCCCTGGAAGCAAACCCCTCACGTTGAATAATGCTTTCCGTGCAGCCACAGGACATCATGTTACGACTCTAACTGTGAGTAATAGGCTTTATGATCCGGTACTTCTGTCTCGACGTCCATGGTGAGGTCCATCTTTGCAAACACAACACCATGCAGGGCGTTACAGATGGGCCCAACAACGTGCTGAATGGACCACTCAGGATTGGCATCACGTTCTCTTCACCAATGAACCAATGAGTGGTGCATATGCCGTAAACCAGTCCAGCTGGAGTGACCGCGCGGTTCTAGGCGCTACAGTCTGGAACCATGTGACCGCTACGGTCTCAGGTTGGAATCCTGCCTGCGGCATGGATGTGTGTGATGTCCTTAGGTTAGTTAGATTTAAGTAGTTCTAAGTCCTAGGGGACTGATGACCTCAGAAGTTAAGTCCCATAGTGCTCAGAGCCATTTGAACCTTAAACCAGATAATCGTCAGAGACGTGTTTGTTGGCAACCCAGTCAGGCTGAACGCCTCAGACACACTGCCCAGCGAGTGCATCAAGATGGAGGTTGCCTGCTGTTTTGGGGTGGCATTATGTGGGGCCGACGTACGCCGCTGGTGGTTCAAATGGCTCTAAGCACTATGGGACTTAACAGCAGAGGTCATCAGTCCCCTAGAACTTAGAACTACTTGAACCTAACTAACGTAAGGACATCACACACATCCATGCCCGAGACAGGATTCGAACCTGCGAACGTAGCGGTCGCGCGGTTCCAGACTGAAACGCCTAGTACCGCTCGGCCACTGAGGCCGGCCCTGCTGGTAGTCAAGGAAGTCGCCCTAACGGCTGTACCATACATGAATGCCATACTCCGACCGATAGTGCAACCATATCGGCAGCATATTTGCGACGCATTCATCTTCATGGACAACAATTCACGCCCCCCCTCCCCCGCCCCCCACAATTGTGCACATCTTGTGGATGACTTCCATCAGGATAACGACATCGCTCGACTAGAGTGGCTAGCATGTTCTCCAGACATTAACCCTATCGAACATGCCTGGGATAGACTGAAAAGGGCCGGCCGAAGTGGCCGTGCGGGTAAAGGCGCTGCAGTCTGGAACCGCAAGACCACTACGGTCGCAGGATCGAATCCTGCATGGATGTTTGTGATGTCCTTAGGTTAGTTAGGTTTAACTAGTTCTAAGTTCTAGGGGACTAATGACCTCAGCAAATGAGTCCCATAGTGCTCAGAGCCATTTGAACCATTTTAGACTGAAAAGGGCTGTTTATGGACGACGCAACCCACCAACGACTCTGAGAGATCTTTGTCGAATCGCCGTTGAGGAATGGGACAATCTGGACCAACAGTGCCTTGATGAACTTGTGTATAGTATGCCACGGTGAATACAGACATGCATCACTGCAAGGGGACTTGCTGCTGGGTGTTATAGGTACCTGTGTGTACAGCAGTCTGGGGCAGCACCTCTGAAGGTCTCCCTGTATTTCGGAACAACATGCAATGCGTATTTTTCATGAGCAATAAAATAGGCGTAAATGTGTTTATGTCGAACTCTATTCCAATTTTCTGTACAGATTCCGGAACTCTCTGAACCGAGGTGCTGCGAACTTCTTGATGTGTGTATGTGCGGATGTTAATATGATTATATTTTGTGAGAAATAACGTTTGATTTGGGTTGTAAATCTGAAATACCAGGGTGTATAGAAATTAGTGAGCGGTAGTGTAACTATCTTCTCTATCCGCCAGGTTAGCCGAGAGCGCTAAGCGCTGCTTCCTGGACCTGGGTAGGCGCGCCAGCCCCGAATCACATCTGCCTGGCTGATTACTGACGAAGGCCTGGATGTGGTTTTTAGGTGGTTTTCCACATTCCACTAGGTGAATACTGGACTGGTCTCCATGTCCCGCCTCAGTTACACGGCTCGCAGACATCTGAACACATTTGCACTATTCCACGGATTACACTAGACACAGACAGCTGGGTACACTAATTCCGTTCTGTAGCGTGAGGGGGGGGAGGAGGGGGGGGGGTACGTGACGACAGGTAGGGCATCCGTCCACACCTTAAACTAACCTTGCCAAATCTGACCCTAACCATGCCGACCCTCGAAACCGCGGGACAAAGGCACAAGCAACAGATGGTGAAACGTCCCCTTAGAACAATTTATACAAGACTGTGCTTAACCTGACACACAATAATTTTAGCGCAACGCAATCTGACTATCAAAAATCCCTGCAAAAGAATGGCCTGAGTAACATTAAACTATACCTTTCAGAAATCACTTACCTCACAAAAATCTTCATTACTCGAACTACTGCAATACAGCGAGCGCCACTACTGCCAGCTAAATAAAAGATTCAAACTACTGAAGGCACTAACTACTGATAGGGATAGTTGGCAAATGAAAGATATTAATAGAGAACAAACAATGTATTTACCTTAATATTCATAATTGACATCCAGTATTACAAATTATCAAAACTCCGCCATCTCTCTCCCCCCATCCACCACTGCTGGTGGCTCACCTCCAACTGTGCAACGCTGCGCGCTGTTCACATCCAGCTGCCACTGCCCAACACTACAATGGCAGACAACAATGCAAACTAGCACACAGAGCGCTACGTAACTTTGCCAATAAGAAAACATAAACAGCCTACTTACATAGCCCCCATGCTCCCCACAAAAATTTTTGTAAATTGTTTTGGCCAGTGGCCAATAACGATTTGAAAAAATTTTTCATTATTACAATAACAAAGATATCAAATGCACACACTTATTTATACAATGTTGGTCAAAAGCTAAAATTTTCTCACAGTCCATAAAGACAGTTCAGATTGTTCATCACAGTAAAATTTCAGTGTTTTACTCAAAGTCTGAGCAGTAAAAGAAAATGCACACGGAAGTAGTGGATTTCCATGGAGTCTTGCAGAAGTAGTGTTGTCCTTCCAACGGAAAAACAGTGCTGACTCTTGACATGCAGACAGGTAATGGGCCACAACAGAGCAAACCCACAGCAGAGTCATTCGGCGTTTTGAAGAAGATTGGTAGGTAGGTCATCACAGAGTAGACCCACTGTAGTCCTGGTAGAGATGGCCAGCAGCCATCTGTTGCGACTGTGCAGGTGTACAATCACCATTGAAGAGTCTTGCAGATAATATAGCAAGTCCATAACCACCACTTGTGCACTCACAAAGTTTTTTGGAAGTGTCCTTAGAACCAGCAATGCTGTTATCCAGTCCCTTGCTGAATTATTAACACACGTGCAAACACTAACAGTCCCTACTTCTCACATATTGTCCATATACTATGACCAATGGAAATGTGTGCAGTGAAATGTAACGTACAAGTTACTTAATTAGATGAACTGGTGTCAATTACAATTTTATAACATGAGAATACAAAATGAGGTACAAAATGAGGTACAAAATACATCATTAAAGAACATAACAATACAGATAACATTTGTAGTATTAGGGGCTTTACAAAAGAATCGAAATAACATATACATCAGTGTTACAGGAATTACAAGTACATACATAAAAGATCAGAATAACTTTCGAAACATCAACTTTACACATGAGCAGTAAAACAGAACAGAATAAATAATGTCTAACATCTTTACAAAGTAAATAACATATTATTAATGCCAATTATATTCGAGGATAACAGTATTCCTCATCATAGTGAATGTAGCTTAATATTAAAAGAAAAAAAATTCTATGAAACTACACAGAGACAGGAAGAAAACAAATACACAAGGGTACACAAAAACATAGTGGGATAACACAAAAGGAAAGGACAGGGTTTGTTTTACTGCAGTATTTTGCATGGAGATCTCCCTTCGTTCATCATTATTCCCAGAAGTCCTATCTAAGCCTGCTTTCTGAATTCTGTTCACATCCTCTGTCAAAAATAGTTTTTCTCCACTATACAGTGTCCTTTTTTTTGCCCAAACCATTTTCATATAGCTTCTCAATACATTTCTTCCAAGTCATCATAGTTAGTTTCTTATATAGTCTACCCTTCTTAAGCTAACTTAAATCTACTGAGCTCAGATATATATACAAAGGGACGAGGCAATGCAGCATCACATAAAACAATTAATACAAACATCAATGGCAAAAAATAGAAATGGCAAAGCAAGCAGCATAAATTACAACTAATATAAGGCACTGTGCAGGAAACAAGAAAAACTAGCTTAGAAGAGTAACACAAAGTCAAATTCAGTAACACTATGCCTGGCAAACAGCAGCAGCAAATATAAAAAATATAAAAAATATAAAACTTATATCTATACATGACAAAGCTCAAGCAGAAAAAACATTACACTAAAGACAATAAAGCAGACAAGGGAAATGTATATTCACATCTTAATGTCTATGTAATTAAAGTGGTGCACCACAACAACTTATTGTGAAAAGAAATATTAGCATGTACTTGAAAAGAATATTATGTGTCCAGTTACTGTTACTAGTCCCTCCTAATTGTTCTTTCCTTTCCAAGTGCTCCTTTTTTAAAGAATGTGGATTACAAAATTATTATTGAATAGATCTGTTGACAGAAAGTGTTCACATTAGCAAATGCATTTTATTTTATAAAAGCAATGCTGCAACACAGCTGGAAACCAGATATCAAATGAAATAAGCAATTACGCAAACCAAAGCATAAAAATATCATTCAATAGTCATGTGACATTTCATAAGTTAGTGGAAATTCTCTCAACTCTCGTAGAAAGACGCCTGTCGTAATCAGATGTGCAGATGTAAAAATATTTCTTGTCATTTCATTAGGGATTGCAGTAAATATCATAAATTACGAGCTCCACAGTATGCTTTCAACAAGGAAATGTCAGTAGCGCTGACAATGGCCTCCCCTTTCTTTTTTTTTTTCTACCTGTGCTTCTGACGAGGCACTCACACTAATGGCTTGTTCTCCAGGTGTCTGACACAGCTGTGTGCCGACGACGCACATGCAGTTGGTCACTTAACTTTCTTACGGAAATATTTACGACAGCAGATTCCGCTACAGTGACAGTCTCATATGAAAATTTCACAGGTCGAAAATTTACGTCACAAATGTGTAGAAACAAAATCCTATGAATATAACAGTGTCCAAAAAATTTTCGCCGGCATTGTGATACATTCACGCATTTACACACATTTCATAACTCTTAAAGTACGATTCTTGGTTTCCAACATCCTTTTTCACAAGTCAAGAGTCCCTAACTTCTATTCATTATTCATATACATATAAACACGTGATCACATTCCTCATATATGGTAGCATCATCTTATTGACATAAACATACCTCAACAGCATAATACACATCGTCGTCGTAAAAATAACATCATAACACCTCAGTCAAATCTCAAAAAAGTCATAGCTTTCTGCAATAATTTCAAACAATAAAAAATATTCTCTGCTCATATCAACAGTGTCATCTGCCTCAAACGTGCTTTAAAAATCATGATCTCATACCAAATACATCATTCAAAGCTCTCATAGTATCACAATGGGTCCGAAGAAATATAAACAGTTCACAAAGTACAGACAAAATACAATTTCGTAAATGTGAAGTTATCCAACGGTGTAATCACGTAAACATCTGTCACTGACGTAGTAAATAAGTTTGTCTCTCTCAGTTAAATGATCAGATAGCAATGTAATTCTGTGTTGGAGAAATATGGTACCGATGTGTAAAGTTGTATAAGCAAATACCATATTAGCTAGGGCTCCTTGTGCTTGCCACACACATGGTACACAAAGTAGGCGTGTACCCCCCTGAGGTTTATTGTAATTATACCCTCAGGTGTTACAGATTACAGCAATGGAATGAAATGTATCACGAAAAACTTTCTTTGTAATTCAAAAATCTTTAAAAATAAATGTTTTAAGTACAAAATTAATCACTCAAATACATGTCCCGTAGCGCTAAATGTGCGTCTTGCTGTAAGATAATCTCTGTGAAGTGTCGTAGTTATTGTCCTCCGAAAGCTAAGTTCTGCAGAAGTCAATGTACTTACCTTATGATACACAAAAGTGAAATGCTTTGCGTATAGATAACTTAGTTATTACGCTTATTGCCGTGATGAGGAAAGTACTGTGCTGTAACGTATTGTTGTCCTACAGAAAAGGCTGTCTCCTTGTAGCAATAGCACAAAAGTTACTACTAAAACATGTTTTACTTTACAGAAGAATTCAGAAAAACTGTGCAGGTATCAAACAGATACACCGCAAAAGGAACATTGTAAATTGTCGCTCATTAGTAGCGTCGTGATAAAATCGTGTAGCTGTCACATAAACTAACCACTGTCTCATCTGGTATCTCACTGAAAGTACCTTAAATCCAGAATCCACTCTCAAGCAAACCAAAATGTTGCATGAAAATTTCATTAGCAGTGCCGGTATATGTTCCAAGTATGTGAGCCTTATAGTCGTTACATCATCGTGCAACTAACAAGCAAGAATGCACACACACAATAACACTGTGTCGCCTGTTCACAATAACAATGCATTCGTAATTTCTGTTTAAATAAGTTCTCTTGGTTTTTGACTGGATATTTAACTTCAAACATTGTTGCATGTTAACAGTTTCTCAGTGTGACAAATTGTACAAGTAGCGTGAAGTGAAATTTGCAAAGACTAAGTTAAAAAGCAGATTATCAGTCAATAAATGGTTTTACATGAGAAATGTGGTGTAAACCTTTACTCTTCCTAGTACGCAGAGTTTCAACTTCAACGCAATTATCATGTGGTATACGTCGGATTCTGTAAGGTCCATTGTAAACTAGAAAGAATTTGTGACTCAAGTGTTTCTTCTTATGTGACAATGAATGAGCTTTAATAAGAACTTTCTGACCAATATATAATTTCTTTGCATTTGCTTTACCGTGTAGTTTTCCCCTTTTGTCTGCTGCAGATTTTATATTTTTAAGAGCCAAATCAATTATGTCTTTGTGTCGAAGTTTACGGGTATTCGGGAAAGGTACAAGCTCTCTGATTCTGTTCGGAGGTTCTACATTCTTCAGTACAAGAGTAGGTGGTAAAGCAGTGGAATCATGAGGCATTTCATTCAGCACATTTTGAAATAAGTGTAAATATATGTCCCAATGCTGATGCTTTCTGTGACAATAAAGTCTGCAAAGCTTATTGATTTCTTTCATAATCCGTTCAGACGGGTTACAATGTGGTGAATACAATGAAATAAAAACAGGTTTGATTTTATGATTCCGAAGCATGCGTGACCAAACAGCAGATCTGAATTGCGGTCCGTTATCTGAAATGACTTTACCAATGTGTCCAACTTCACGTAAGAAATTTTTAACAAAGGCGTTGGATACAGACCGTCCAGTGGCTTTACGTAACGGAGTGAAAGAAACAAATTTTGAAGTAAGTTCAACAGCGACTAGAACGTACGAAAATCCATTCGATGTTCTGACAAGGGGTCCCAAAAGATCAACAGCAGCAAATTCTTTTAATTTAGAAGGAATAATTGGAAACAACGGAGCACGATGTGAGGTAGTAGACGGTTTCGCCTCTTGACAAAGTTTACAAATAGACAAGACTCTTCGAATTCGCTTTTCCATATTGTTAAAATAACAAGTCGTTCGAAGAATATGATAACATTTTCGTGGGCCAAAATGTGCGTAGCTGAAATGAATGTACCAAATGAGCTTATTAACAAAATCGTCTGGAATGCAAAGTACCCATAGCTTGTCATCAACAGTGCAGCGTTTGAAGAGTATGTTGTTTCTAACCAGGTAATAATGCCGAATCTGAGTGTGTGTCTTTTCATGCCATTTACTTTTGATGTCTTTCCAAATCGGATCTTTATCTTGTTCATGAGCAATGTCCTTTAAAGATGTGGTGATGAAGTTTTCAAAGGCGACTTTCTGAATGTAAAAAATACTGAAATTTTTCTCGAGGTTGCCTTCTGTGTTACTTTTCTCAATCCCAGCCCGTGCTCGTGACAGCGCGTCCGCAACAATGTTCTCCTTGCCGGGAACGTAGACTATTGTGAAGCGGAATTCTTGCAGAAACAATGCCCAACGTTTTAACCTGTCATGATTTAATTTTGAAGACATAAGAAATTGTAATGCACGATGATCACTGTATACTTTTACGTGCTTACCAGAAAGAAAGAAACGGAATTTGTTAAATGCCCAAACGATAGCTAAAGCTTCTAATTCAGTAACGGAATAATTTTTTTCAGATTTTGTTAGCACTCGGCTAGCAAACGCAATGGTTTTCTGAACAGTAGTGTCATTTTCTATGGCTTCTTGAAATAAGTGGGCACCAAGACCGACTTTAGAAGAAACCGTGCTAAGGCAGAAATCTTGTGACAGATCTGGATGAGCTAGTATTGGCGCGTGAAGTAACGCTTCTTTCAAAGAATTGAATTCCAACTGTGCTTGTTCATCCCAGTTCCAAATAGTATTTTTTCCAGTGAGAGAACAAAGTTTTGGTGTAACTAGAATTTGCATATTCAGAAAACGACGGTAAAAATTTACGAGACCTAGAAAACTACGGACTTGTTTTTTTGTGGATGGAACTGGAATGGCTCTGATTGCTTCTAACTTTTCAGGATCCGGCTGAATGCCTTCAGAAGAAATAATATGTCCCAAAAACTTCACCTTTGTCCTACCGAATTCAGACTTTTCCAAGTTAACTGTAATTCCAGATTCTGCAAAAATACGTAACAAACTGTTGAGGATGCGGTTATGTTGTTCCCATGAAGCTTCTGCTATTAGAATATCGTCCACATATAAGGTGATGTGACGTTTTAAGAACTCAGGTAATATGGAATTTAACCCGCGAATGAATGCTGCCGAAGAAATGTTCAAACCAAAAGGAAGTTTCCGAAACTGATAAGAAACGCCGAAACAAAGGAAAGCTGTGTATTTTCTGCATTCTGGATGAAGTTCGATCTGATAAAAGCTGGATCTGAGATCAATGGAAGACAACACTTTTACACCATTAAAATTTTGAAGAAGTTCTTCCATCGTCTGTTTCAGGAATAATGATAGTATTGATTTGTCTCGAATCTAAGACAAGTCTGATCGATCCATTTTTCTTCTCAACAACATGTAACGGATTGTTGTATAAGCTTACTGCAGGCTCAATAATGCCCTCGTCAAGCATAGATTGTATTTCTGTTCTAACACGGTCCCTATAATGTGCTGGAATTACGTATGGTCTAACACAAAATTTAGTATGCTCACGAACACGAAATTGGTATTGAAATCCCTTGATTGTTCCTGTTTTGTGAGTAAAAACTGTGGAATGTGCTTGTAAAATCTCAAAAAGGTCCTGCCTATCAGTGTCATTACAATTCTCAATTGTTTGAGTTTTATTCTGAATTAACTCATTAACGCTGAATTAACAATAAGAAAGTTCATAGAGAAGCTGTGGCTTTGACAAAAGAATTCTAAATTGGTTTGTTGGCGTACATCTACACTTTTTCCAAAGATTGCACCTTGTAATTTAATCTTACGTAACGGAAGTGTGGGGCAATCGTTCGATTTGTTGCATTTGCTAAAAGCTGTTTCACTAATTACTGAAATGGGACTGCCAGAGTCAAGTACTGCCGTAAATTTTACGTCATTTACAGTAATGTGAATCACAGGATATGCAATGTTGTTATGTTTTACGTCGTGTTCCTGGAGTAAGATGTCCCTAATGTCTTCCATTTTTACGTAATTACTAGCTACGGCAGCTCCGTCGTCAGTTTCATAAGTACGTATTGTGGCTGCCAGTGGAGTGAGTCATTGCCTATTGTCTCTTTGTTGGCGCGCGTCGTTATTGGGATTTGGAGACCTAACTTCTACAAATTCATCGTGACGAGAGTGCTCTGCTCTGTTTAAATCTCGTCAGTTCTGATGCAATTCAGGTCTGTCGTTACGATCATATCGTCTGTCGTCATGTCGGTAGATTCGATAGTATCTTTCTTGTCGGTCACGTGGTGGAGAATTTCTCCTTGAATCGTAACTGTGCGCTGGACCGTTGCGTCTAAAATTATTCTGGCTCCCTTGATAATAATTGTTTTGGTTCCCATATTGTCTGTTTCTCTGATTGTCTCTGTGATAGTCATTACTGCAGAGAGGTGATCTTTCCCTGTAATTATTACTACTCTGCCAACGGTTGTCATACTGGTGGTGTCTATTTTGGTCACGATTTGTGTGGTGAGAATAGCCTCGTCGCGTCCAGTTATCGTTTATGTCGTCACGGAATTGTGACGGATGTGACCTGTAGTGATTGTTTTCCTGTTTTCGCATCCCGCGACTGTCTGTGTCAATTTCTAATTCTTGTAACAGTCCCTGAAAAGCTTCAATGTCGTCTTTGCAACGTCCTGCTAAAATAATATGTCGTAAATGTTCAGGCAGTTTGATTAAGCAAATGCGGATGAGTTCTGAGGGGCTGTATGGGTTTGACAGGTATTGATTCTTGTGCAACATGTCTTCAAAATATTTCAAAGGCTTGAAAATTCAGATTGTTCGAAGTGTTTCATCATTATGATGCTATGTTTTACTCGGTCTTGTGTAGCTTGAGACCAATATGCTGAGAGGAAGGCATGATAAAAATCTCCTTCACTGTGACAATCGTGAATGACCGATCGCATTCTTACACCTGGTTCATTCTCTAAGTAGCCACACATAAATTCTAACCTGTGCTCCAATGACCAGTTTGGAGGGAATCAATGAGAGAATTGATGGAGCCACGCTTGTGGATGAATGTCGTTGGCAGAATTCTTAAACGTTTTGAATTTACGTGTAGTAATGAACAGCTTATAGTCAAAATCATCGTGTCGGCGAGTAGCATGTCGGTCATTGTTATGTTGTTTCGGCGGTTCCATCTCAAAATTCGGTGTACCTTGCCAATTTCTTTCATAATTACCGAAATGCCCTGTGTTATTATTTTGTGGCTTTTGCGTATTTCTAAGTTCCTCTTCCCGTGTTGGAGCGCGAGTGTCCTCTGAAATACGTAATTCTTGTATTACCTGTGTCAGCTGATCTTGTACTTCCCGAATTTCTCTTTGGTGTTGCGTATTAATTTGATTCTGATTTTGTTTGAATTTCCTAATTTGTTCGCACTCTTCTGTGTCATTAAAGACTACTGGTTTTGTGTCATTCAGATTATCATCTACCTTCGTAGATAAATTATTTAGCTGATCCGAAAGTTCAACTACTTTCTCTGATAATGAACTAATTTCCCCTATGTGTCTTTCTACTGTGTCCTTTAAGTTTTCCTGAGTTTTTGCAAGTTGCGTAACCGAATCGGTAGATGCAACTGAGTCCATTTTAGCTTGCAAGGTCTCATGATTTTCATGAACAGTAGTCTGCAGTTCTTTTATGGCTGCTTCGTGATTCTGTAACGCATTCTCATGACGCGAAAAAATAGGTTGGAAATGCTCACAAATTTGTGTTTTTACGTCATTACAGACCTTTTGACATTTCGATTCGATGTTATGTAACTCAGTAGTTAAATCTTCACGTGTTTGTTCAAGTGTGGTGTCTAACTTTTGAAGATTTTGTTCCATTGTGTCTAACTTTTGAAGATTTTGTTCCATTGTGTCTAACTTTTGAAGATTTTGTTCCATTGTGTCTAACTTTTGAAGATTTTGTTCCATTGTGTCTAACTTCTGAAGATTTTGTTCCATTGTGTCTAACTTTTGAAGATTTTGTCCCATTTGTTTCTGATTTTGTTCAAGCGTTGTGTCTAACTTTTGTAGCCTTTGTCCCATTTGTTGCATTAACTGTAATAACAATGCACTGGTGTCTGAAACATGTTCCTCAGTGCTTTTCGGCAGTGAATTTGCACCGGCAACATTCACATTTTGACAAGCGGAAAATGTGTCTTGACTCATTTGAGAAAACGGTGAGGACACAAAACCTGAATCTACAGTATTTGCAAAATTGTGCCCTATCATTTCGGATTCCTGAGGCGAGCTGTTGCCGACCGATCGATCGATGATGCTTCCCTGTTCACTACCTGTTTCACTGCCTACGCAATTGTTTGACGCCCGCTGCATTTCCCTATGCACAATTACCAAATTACTACTTCGAATGTCTGTTAATTCACTACCCAGTGGTGCTGATAAGCTACGCTCGTCGTCACTATTACTTCTCAGTTTACTTTGGAGCCGAGTGTTACGTTTTTCACACGCCATTATTGTCACAATATTTCACACGATAACACAGAAAAGCACAATTTGAATAGCAAAAATAAGAGAACACATTAACATAGCACTGAAAATAATATGTAGTTAATTACAAGCGCAGCTGCGAAATACTTGGTGCAAATCTACATGCATGCCACAAGTGTTTTACAGTACAACAATGAAAGACTGCAACTACAAAGGAGATTCTCTCTACAATTACGCGCTAACAATAAACAAAAGCTACACTAAATACACAAACTACAAGAAAAAATCAGAAGATTCCAGTGAGGTATCCTAGGCTGAGGGTCGACATATGAAACGTCCCCTTAGAACAATTTATACAAGACTGTGCTTAACCTGACACACAATAATTTTAGCGCAACGCAATCTGACTATCAAAAATCCCTGCAAAAGAATGGCCTGAGTAACATTAAACTATACCTTTCAGAAATCACTTACCTCACAAAAATCTTCATTACTCGAACTACTGCAATACAGCGAGCGCCACTACTGCCAGCTAAATAAAAGATTCAAACTACTGAAGGCACTAACTACTGATAGGGATAGTTAGCAAATGAAAGATATTAATAGAGAACAAACAATGTATTTACCTTAATATTCATAATTGACATCCAGTATTACAAATTATCAAAACTCCGCCATCTCTCTCCCCCCATCCACCACTGCTGGCGGCTCACCTCCAACTGCGCAACGCTGCGCGCTGTTCACATCCAGCTGCCACTGCCCAACACTACAATGGCAGACAACAATGAAAACTAGCACACAGAGCGCTACGTAACTTTGCCAATAAGAAAACATAAACAGCCTACTTACAATGGAAGGAGAAGAAGAAGTGTAACTATCTTATCTGCTGTTGAGTTGTGAAGTACATGTGCCATACAAGACCTATCAAACACTACCTTAGTGTCGAATGTTACCAACATTGACGTAATGCAGACTTAGTGATAAATGTCATTCGTTCTCGTAAAATGTAAGAAGTCCACGCTCATTTAAGAGTCCCATCCGTGACTGGTATCGGCTAGAATATCATTGGCTGGTTATTGAATGAAGATGGTAAGCAAACAGAATATTGCCTTCCACCTTAATTAGACATGTGTGTACAGTTCCAAAACTGGTACTTGATTCTGCAATTTCCAGCGCTCGTCTGCACTCCGGGAGTGCTGATGATCCCAGACTGCGCATAATTAAACGTAATCCGACACTAATTTCAGACAGACAAATTTACTAACCTTGTTTTAAAAATATGGTTGTTAGTGTTATTTAATCTTGTAACATTTTTGTCTTTACGTATTGACACAAATTTGCTACTTCTTTATTCCTAATACCACGTAAAAGTTTTGTTTACACAGTTCGACATTTTTTCTTAAACGATCAGTTTTCCAACTATTTTGACGCTGTCCTCTCTCAGTTAATTGTGTTCTGCTAATCGATCTGCACTGAACTACTACATTAAGCATCCTCTATGGTATTTGTCCGCCTCTATTACCTATTCCCCTCCACCACTACTTCCAGCACCGAGGTACCTATTCCAGGATCATTTAGAACACAAATATTAATACTGTATACTGACCTTTATTGTGTCTACTTGGCAATATTGAACGTAACATCGGATTTCCTCGTCTGGTACCTTTTCCAATCTTCAAACGATGCTGCCTGTCAACCAAATCCTCATTTCTTTAAAAAATTCTGTATAGTCTGGTTAGTAGTTGACAAACAAAACTTACATTACCATTCGTCCCATAGTTTTCACTTTTATCCACACGTTTCTTATTTGAAAATATGATAGTGTTGCTTATCTATAAAGTCACAGCAACTAAAATACGCTTTCAGTTCATACATTTCTGACAGATACTTCGGAAGGTAAACAATCAACTACTGCTAAATTGAGATTAGATCATTCAAGTTTGTGTGAAACTCTGGCCGCATCACTGTTTTTTTTTTTGTTTTCATATCCAACCCATCCTCCTTCTTCATCACAGTTAGGGATTATACCCGCCATCGAACAGGTTTTCGATGTACTCTAGCCACATATCTGTCTTGTCTTCTACATTTACATTTGCATTTTGTAGCTTAACAACTTTATACTTTACTCTTCCAAGCATATATTTAATTTACTGTACGTCGTCTCCCTTTTCCCTACAATCATATAATATATATATATATATATATATATATATATATCCATGTTTATCTCGGTCATTTAGACTCCACTTCCTGTTAATATTATTCGTAAGGAATTCTTACTGCAGACTTCCTACTTGTTTCTACTTCCATCTCTTAGGACGGATATGTGTCATCCATAACTTCTTCGCTTCATCTTCCGCTGAACCTGCGAAGTTCTATCCAGCCACAATTCTTTCGTTCTTTATTATATTATAGCTCTACCAAGGAAACACATCCATCGAGGAATCAACAGTTCAGTATTGGAGGGAAATGTAGCGGCGGGTAAAAATTGTAAAGGAAGACCAAGCAATGAATACAGTAAGCAGATTCAGAAAGATGTAGCTTGCAGTAGTTATTCGGTGATGAAGAGGGTCGCACAGGATAGAGTAGCGTGGAGAATGGCATCAAGCCAGCCTTTGGACTGTAGATCAAAACACAAGGCCGTCAGTGTTATTATTTCGGTAATATTTCACTGCGACCAACAATATTCATTTCACACAATTTTTGTCAACATTTTCAGTAACCGTTTTCAGACGATATCTTTTTCATTATCTTCTCGAATTTCAGCCCAATGTTAATCACTTCTGCGTTATGGTTTGAGTTTGCTTTGCCGTCCAGAAATTGATTCTGGAATCTGTCTCCCCTCGTCGTTTTCAAATACAGTTTCTTTGTAGTAAGGATCTTTCGTAACCTACTTGGTGAACAGTATCAACAATGTGTCCATGTAATTTAAAAATCAAAACAAAATATTTCTGTGCCTTAAAAATCCAAAATGATATAAAAATTTCTTAAAACCATCTAGGGATGAAGGGATAAAAGAGTGAGAAAGATTGTTGTTGAGGAAGGGGGCAGGGGGGCAGGAGTGTGTGGAAGTGGCAGAAGGGAGGATTGAATCCAGAAGAAACATGTGAATATCGTGCTGTAGCCAATTTTGTGGCAAATTCACTTACCTTGTTGAGCTTACCACGTTCTGTATCACGTATTTCTACGAATTCTCCATAAATAAACCTGAATAAATATTTGATTACATGCCCTGTACCAACAAGAAATCTAATCTAACAACACACATCTGGCGTCTGTTTGATACTGTTCGTCTGTCCACACTGTCACCTGTTTACTTGTCGTTCGCGTGCTGCGTTCTAGAAACGTCAGCCGGATCTCAGTGTTGTGAGGATTCATCTACGAACTTATCTTACATACGGCGTATCGCATGTAATATCACTTTACCACGCAGTGTTAATCTATGGAGTGTATGTAGAGTAGACCTTTATTTAAATATGGAAATGTAGTAGAAGAATCTGGAAACTTCACTTGATGTTGGAATGTTTCGGTGGCTGAGTGTGTACTTGGGAGATTACAAAACCAAAGCTCTATGTATCGATCGTCGGTCCATCTCAGAACATTTTTGACACTTTTTGTCGGTTCTTTCACCTCTGGCAATGATTTTTAATATACAGACGACCATGTTACATTATGGTTCACAGTCTAAGTTATGCTGGAGATACCGTACATCTACAACTGTCAGGGTATCACTTTAAATGCCAGGGAAAGGTAAGGAGTCACCATCTCCTATAGGACTATCCAATTAAAAAGCTGTGGTCTTCAAACCAGGTTAGTGACAGCTTTACTTTTTAACTACCTAATGATGAAAAGTACAAAGATTCAGCTGGATATATTCAGACGTTTATCTGTGCCAGAATAATCATGAGTTTGAATAAAAGGCACACTGGTTCCAACTCTCTTTAATATAGGAAGGATTATGAAGGAATATCTAAATATCGAAAAAAAGCCAATGGACACCACCTTCAATAGAGCCGTGCCTGAAAAAAAACCGTCGTGTTGGAACCAACTTTCGAGTTATCACAGCTTTAGTTTTGTATCTCAAAACGAAATTCCACATGGAGATTTTAAGCCTTTATGTCCTTTCCAGGATGTTCGTGAGTTTTAATAACAAACGGACGTGTCCCAACTCTCATTAATAAAGAAAGAATTTTGAAGCTGAGGTGTTTCCTCCGGTTTTCGCAGTCGCTGGCTGAAGCTCGTGGGAAAAAACGCACAATTTTCACTCGGAGAATAATTTGCTGGGGTTTAGAGCAAAGGAATTCATTTGCAAAGTTATGAAAGACACTCCACTCTGACCGCGGCTAAAGGGGTGCTGCTAGTGCAGAGTCCCGTGCGGCCTGCCAGTAAATGCCGCCCGCGCAACTATCTCCTTTAAGGGCGGAGACGGTGCAGTGCGAGAGCTCGGCCGATGCACCCTCCGCCCCCCTCACCCCTTCCAGCGGAACAGCACGCTTTCACGCGGAGGTGACTCCATTAACGCGTTAAGTGCGGAGGCGAAACGTTGCCCTCGTGACGTGGGTCGCTGCCCGGCTTGTCGCATCCCGCCAAGTACTCCCCGCCTCTGGATGCGTAGTATTCTCGTCACCGGTAAACTTTGTCTGGCATCATGGCATCACACACTGTTCTTGCTTATATTGTCCCAGTGTCAATAAAACTAAAATAACTTTCCAATAGTTTCCATCTCAGTGACAAAGTTAACAGCAATCGTCAACCGAAACAAAACTGAAAATTCTTTGTAAACATTCCGGATCTGGCGGGGGTGGAGGGAGGGGTGGGAGGGGAGGGCAAATCGGGGTATCTGCCCTGGGCGGTAACTTCAAGCCGGCCGGTGTGGCCGAGCGGTTCTAGCCGCTACAGTCTGGAGCCGCGCGACCGCCACGGTCGCAGGTTCGAATCCTGCCTCGGGCGTGGATGTGTGTGATGTCCTTAGGGTAGTTAGGTTTAACTAGTTCTAAGTTCTAAGCGACTGCTGACCTTAGAAGTTAAGTCGCATAGTGCTCAGAGCCATTTGAACCATTTGGTAACTTAAGGGGGCGACAAAATCGTATTGTTGAAGAGATTAAACCTTGTTTCACAAACCGCCCAGCATCCAGCGCACGTTGGTCTGTCGATTATTCACATGAATTTTGAAACGCAAAGTTGATTTTTGAATGCGTGCATATTGTATGTGACTCTCCGCCAGGGGAATCGCCGTCGTGTCTGCGGTAAAAGAAGAAATCTTTTCCACAGACGAAAGGGGACGGGTCTGTACCAGCTGAGCCAAATAAACAGGAATGGGTGAATGCGAATCGCTGTTTCTTTATGTGGTTCTTACAATTACTAGCGAAATCCATAGATTCAGATTACCAGAGTGGAAATAAACCACTAACACAAATAACAGGTAAGAAAGATTACATATTATCTTCTAGGTGTATCGAAGAAAATGAAATTTAGACAGAAAATTTTTGCCGGATCGCTACACTACAAAGGGCCAGTTGTAGTCCCCGGTTAGCAGCCGTTCAAGTTCTATACTCGGAATATCGCGGAAAACGCGTTATACGAACACGTAATGACGCCTAACCGGAGAACAAACGCAGGGTAACTAAAGCGGTGATTCTGGCAGCGTTAGTGAAATTAATCAGAGAACACGTTTTGTCAGTGGCCAGAATAGTTACAGAATTAGTGATGACAAGAATGTTTGTTAGAACGAAGAAAGAGAAGAAATTGGGACATCACACAAATAGGCTACTTCCCTTTGCTAAAAATATGGTTCAGGTTGTAGCTATTGTGATTGATTATAACATTTAAATAGCGTTTACGGTTAATATTCACACAAAATATCTGTTATTTACATGTAATTAAAGACTAAAATCATAAAATATCAAGATCTGGTCACGTGACCGGAAACGCTCTGTTATTAGCTGATAAAGGCGCTGGCTCTTACTTCTGGAGTAGTGACTCTCACTTGCTTGTAGATGTGGAACGAATTCAGTTACATTCTTCCTTTTTGCACTATACTTTCGAGCTTTGTGGTCTCCTCCTCACTTGTCAAGCACTCCTTCACCTGCTTTAAGGCCATATGCGATGGTATGCGCTCCTCTTTGACCAGTTCCAAAAAGCTTCCTGAAGAAAGCAGCACACACAGGAACCGCAGCACATTTTAATAAACCTGAAAAGCACTAAAGATAGCAATTATAATGTCATTCCTCTAACACGTTTTATCAGAACAAGAAAGCATACATTTGACGACTTTTTATTTACATGGTATTGCACTGTTAGAGCAGTTGGTTTATTCTTCGGATCATTCCGTAGTCCCCTGCGCTTAGGACTGCTCACATTGAGAAGGAAGGAAAGCCTTTTATCTTGTTCCTTTTTGTATGGTTTAGCAAACACTACCCTTTTAGTTTTGTGTAGACTGTTAACATTAATCGAACAACAGCAATAGCCTCCTGCTTTATGCTAACAAGAAGATTCGAAGCTCATGAGACGAGGATCCTTATCCTGATATCTGACCAAAAAAAATACAAGAGAAATAATTGTACAGGTAAGTACAAATAGATTAATTTTTATAGCTTTGCAATAACAGTAATTTTATTACTCTTCACACTTACCTGTTTTCATTCTCTAAATCCCTTTTTGATTTGCTCTTTATCTGTTGCTCGTTCCACGATTCACTTCCTCTCCAACAGTCACACATTCACTCCCTTGCTCTCCATCTTAGCACTGCAATGATTTTACGTCTGAGTTCTAGAAGCCTAACAGACGGAATAAAAAAGATTTATACACAACAATGCCGTCATACTGAAAATGAATATTAACTGCTCATTGTTGGTCAGTTAAAGGGTTCCGCTTTAGTCCACCAGACTTACACTGTAGCCATCATATATTAATAAAACAAAATAAAGGCAATGGAGTTTGATTCAATCATACTAGAGGACAAAATGCTATTTGTTGCATCTGCTACTTTTCAGCGACCTTTCTGACGGTGTTAGATGCGTTTGGACACAATCCGATTGCAGAATGTGTAGAGCGGGTAAAAAAATAACGGATTTCATATCAAACTGAATTTTGTCCGGCACTGGACATAGTCGTAATGCGGTTTGAAACGTTGCTCCTCATAATGCATTTACTTTGCGAATAAACAATTCACATTTTTGGAAAGCATTGCAGGTAGTGAAGAAATAGACATACGTGTAGAATACAATGACGTGCAGGATGATGAGGTTACACAGAGAGATATAAAGCGTGTACAACGTGCAAGTAAATTAACGTCAGCGTCTGAAGCAGACTTAATTCGTTTTTATGTAAGCTATGATAAAACCATACCCCCTTCCCTCGAACGTTTGAGACTGCACGTTAAAAATTTAAAACAAATCGATTTTTCAGATATACACTCCTGGAAATTGAAATAAGAACACCGTGAATTCATTGTCCCAGGAAGGGGAAACTTTATTGACACATTCCTGGGGTCAGATACATCACATGATCACACTGACAGAACCACAGGCACATAGACACAGGCAACAGAGCATGCACAATGTCGGCACTAGTACAGTGTATATCCACCTTTCGCAGCAATGCAGGCTGCTATTCTCCCATGGAGACGATCGTAGAGATGCTGGATGTAGTCCTGTGGAACGGCTTGCCATGCCATTTCCACCTGGCGCCTCAGTTGGACCAGCGTTCGTGCTGGACGTGCAGACCGCGTGAGACGACGCTTCATCCAGTCCCAAACATGCTCAATGGGGGACAGATCCGGAGATCTTGCTGGCCAGGGTAGTTGACTTACACCTTCTAGAGCACGTTGGGTGGCACGGGATACATGCGGACGTGCATTGTCCTGTTGGAACAGCAAGTTCCCTTGCCGGTCTAGGAATGGTAGAACGATTGGTTCGACGACGGTTTGGATGTACCGTGCACTATTCAGTGTCCCCTCGACGATCACCAGTGGTGTACGGCCAGTGTAGGAGATCGCTCCCCACACCATGATGCCGGGTGTTGGCCCTGTGTGCCTCGGTCGTATGCAGTCCTGATTGTGGCGCTCACCTGCACGGCGCCAAACACGCATACGACCATCATTGGCACCAAGGCAGAAGCGACTCTCATCGCTGAAGACGACACGTCTCCATTCGTCCCTCCATTCACGCCTGTCGCGACACCACTGGAGGCGGGCTGAACGATGTTGGGGCGTGAGCGGAAGACGGCCTAACGATGTGCGGGACCGTAGCCCAGCTTCATGGAGACGGTTGCGAATGGTCCTCGCCGATACCCCAGGAGCAACAGTGTCCCTAATTTGCTGGGAAGTGGCGGTGCGGTCCCCTACGGCACTGCGTAGGATCCTACGGTCTTGGCGTGCATCCGTGCGTCGCTGCGGTCCGGTCCCAGGTCGACGGGCACGTGCACCTTCCGCCGACCACTGGCGACAACATCGATGTACTGTGGAGACCTCACGCCCCACGTGTTGAGCAATTCGGCGGTACGTCCACCCGGCCTCCCGCATGCCCACTATACGCCCTCGCTCAAAGTCCGTCAACTGCACATACGGTTCACGTCCACGCTGTCGCGGCATGCTACCAGTGTCAAAGACTGCGATGGAGCTCCGTATGCCACGGCAAACTGGCTGACACTGACGGCGGCGGTGCACAAATGCTGCGCAGCTAGCGCCATTCGACGGCCAACACCGCGGTTCCCGGTGTGTCCGCTGTGCCGTGCGTGTGATCATTGCTTGTACAGCCCTCTCGCAGTGCCCGGAGCAAGTATGGTGGGTCTGACACACCGGTGTCAATGTATTCTCTTTTCCATTTCCAGGAGTGTATGTTCGTTTTTTAGCGCACACCGTTCAAAAGAGTTTGATATATGAAACATATATTTCGAGGAAATGTAAAATATGTATTTGGGCTTAAAGTGCAGTGTCACGCCTCTTTGTGTACGTCACTGTATTTTGCTCTGTGGAATTGAAACGTGTATGTGTTGTAATGGAAGCCATCAAACCTGAGGACAGGAGAAATAAAGTGTCCTGTGGTGCTTTTCGTGTTCCCGGTTTGATATACTACATCCCTTAAAAAAAAGTTCACAACCAATACTAGGTGGGATGATCTGAGACCGGGAGAATAAGAAAACTTCAGAAAATTCGCACTCTTTATTGATTATCAGCTAACAATTTTCTCTCTCAATGTGATTACGTCATTTTGAGATTGTCTGCTAGATAAAGCGAAACTGGCCTTCCTAGCCTTGCAGCAGTTGTAGCACACGCCAAATAAGCGAGACTCTCTTGGAACAAATGGTCATTTTTATCTACCTCATTTACATAAATTAGACGTGAGAATATAATTCATGGAGTACTTATATCAAATGCCTGTTAGGTCTACTACAATCAGTAGGTATCATGTTGGTAAATAGCTTAGCATTTCATTCTTATGCTCCAGTTTCTCAGGCATGAGATCGAAAAGTAGCAGTAGTAAATTTTTATATAAACTTGGAATCTTCATATTCTTCCATATTGCCTTTTTTGTGTAAACTGTCTTACACGATTAAATATGTCATTTTATGCTATTAGCATGGTTATTTTCCTCTTGAATTTGAATATTCTTTTATAAAATCGAGAAAGAAATTCAAATAAAACGCCCCATTCGAGTCAAGTGATGCCTGTGACGTCATTGGCTGGCTCCCTCCTCCTACTGTCATAACCCTAATTCACAGTGATATCTTGTTATGGAATCTTAGGTATCGGAAAATTGGTTACAATATAGTGTGGTACCATATTGCATCTGAAGACGTTTTTCTAAGAAGCCGAAATTAGATTTAATACCATTTTATCACCAGAGAGTGAAAAATACAATTAAAATGTTTCATCAACAAACTGAATATTCCATAGTTGCTCTGTGAAGACATGACATTAAGATGGAGGGGCATTCATACTGCTTGCCCTTAGAATGACAGGCTGTAGTACGCACATACTTAACTCTGTGCCACAAAAATATATACAGGGCGAAGCCAAGACAGGCTCGAGTGCATTGTAGCAACGGGAAAGACAAATAAGTAGCAGAGCGGATACTACAAATATTGGAGCACACAACTAATGCCAATTCAGCAATGTGACCTACGTGAAGGGAAAATGACGACATCTGAGAGCACTAAAAGGTGCCATAACAACAAATAAATCTTCCATAAACGCATTTTAGCCCTCTGAAATTGCATAAGGCATCGAGTTGAAGAGCTGAAAGATACAGTTGAGACACTGAAGCGTGGTGAAGACTGATGACATACCCGGAAAACCAGGCTACATTCGATCATCCTCGCCAATACATAAAGTCCTAGCCTCTGTCCGGCAGCAGGAAATACTCAAGCTACTGAGACTTCTCTACATTAGTTACAGTGAGTCACCTTTGAGGCAGGACCTGTGATGTGTTGACTACCATTCGCCATATGCTGTTGCCTTAGAGACTGCTACTAGTCGCTACAGTCTGGAACCATACGACCGCTACGGTCGCAGCTTCGAATCCTGCCTCGGGCATGGATGTTTGTGCTGTCCTTAGGTTAGTTAGGTTTAAGTAGTTCTAGGGGACTGATGACCTCAGCAGTTAAGTCCCATAGTTCTCAGAGCCATTTGAACCATTTGAACTGCTACCAATTTGCTCTGTTGGGATAAGCGCTCGTGATCTGCCGACCTCTCTTCCGCTGACGTCAAGATTTGGAGTCTTCTACCGCCATCCCACTGGGAGCACAAATGAAGTGTGCCGGTTAGGCGTGCTGGTGTCTGCTGTCACTCGACTGGCATTCGTAAGTGGATACTGGCGTCCTCAGCTATTATCTCGTGGAGATAAAGGCTCGAGCAGCCGCTGGTGAAGTATCAGTGCGGGAGCAGTGCATATTTAGCTTCCATATTTTTTTTCTAATTTGATTCTTAATTTCTTTCCTAGTGTTTGTGCGCTTGCATATTTAATTACATAAAATCCTTGCGTATTCTCGTATTTGAGAGGAGTATTATTGCTTATTGATAGCCGTAGAATATAAATTCGAGGAGTCGTTTGATATTAGCAGTAGGATCGATAGGGTGTGTGCGTGCTGTGTGCGGGCGCAGGAGAAACTGGCCGCGGTTCGCGAGCAGCTGAGCGTGCTGTTGGCCACGGTCAGCCGCCTTCAGGCAGCTGCCTCGAGGTGCAGCGACCTCTGAGGGTCTGGCGCGTCGCTTGAGACACCTCAAGGTCTGGCGCGTCGCTTGAGACACCCCAGGTGTCGCATGCTGCGTCCGCTGACACAGCCAACGAGGCACCTTCTAGTATACCCGACGCGTTGGGGCTGCCCTCACCTCAGGGTGAGTGGCGGACTGCAACGCGTTCGCGTCGCTCGAGGTGGAGGGCCAATGCGGAGGATGGCAGGCTGGCCTCGCCCGTTCTTCCGTCAGTGGGAAGGTGGCCGCTCCTTCAGCAGGGCCCGAGCAGGCACACGGGAGCAAAGGCTTGCTGGTTATTGGGAGCTCCAACGTTAGGAGGGTGATGGAGACCCTTAGGGAAATAGCGTACAGGGCTGGAAAGAAATCCAATGTGTACCCGGTTTGTCTGCCGGGGGCCTCATCCAAGATGTGGAGGCGGCCTTGCCTGCGGCTATCGAGCGTACGGGGTGCATTCGTCTGCAAGTAGTTGCTCACGTCGGCACCAATGATGCCTGTCGCTTGGGTTCTGAGGCGATCCTCAGTTCGTACAGGCGGCTGGCGGATTTTGTGAAGACCGCTGGCCTCGCACGTGGGGTGCAAACAGAGCTCTCTACTTGCAGCATCGTTCCCAGAGTGGATCGGGGTCCTTTGGTTTGGAGGCGAGTGGAGGGTCTCAACCAGAGGCTTCGTCGACTCTGTGACGGTCTTGGCTGCAAATTTCTAGACTTGCGCTATTGGGTGGGGAATTGTAGAACGCCCCTAGATAGGTCACGGGCTTACTACACAAACGAAGCGGCTACTCGGGTAGCAGAGTATCAGGGGTGCACTACACAAACGAAGTGGCTACTCGGGTAGCAGAGTACTTGTGGCGTGCACATGGTTTTTTTTAAGCTAGGCAGTAGTGCGAGGTGTCCTGATGAACACTCACCAGTCGACGTGCAGGCAGGGTAATCAGGACGTGTGAAGACACTTCAGCTATCAAGATATTAGCAGTAAATTTTCAGAGTGATCGGAATAAAGTTCCTGATTTTACTGCCCTCCAGGAAGCGTGCGGCGCGCAAATTATTCTCGAGACTGAGACCTGGCTGAGCCCTGAGATAGGAAGTTCTGAAATATTTAGTGAGGGTTGGAACGTGTATCGGAATGACAGATTAGACACCGTAGGAGGTGGTGTCTTCACTGCAGTTGACAAAAATATTGTGTCTACTGAGGTCGAAGTAGAGTGTGATTGTGAAGTTATCTGGACGCGTTTAACAGGGCTAGGGGAAATATAGTTAATTGTGGGGTGTTATTACCGGCCACCATGTTCCACCGTGACAGTTCTAGAATCATTTAAAGGGAGTCTACATTCTGTATCGCAGAAGTACCCGGATCATGCTATATAAGTCGGAGGCAACTTTAAACTACCTAGTATAGACTGGGATGTCTGTGGATTCATTCCAGGTGGTACAGACAAGCCGTCGTGTGAATTACTTTTGAACAAATTATCCGAAAAGTGTCTTGAGCAGCTAAATCGACTGCCAACGCGTTATGGAAATATTTTAGATCTGGTAGCCACGAACAGTTCAGACCTCATCGACGGTGTCAGTGTTGAGACAGGGATTAGTGATCATGATGTTGTCATTACGGCTATGGTTACAAAAGTTAAAAAGTCGGTCAAGAAGGCTAGGAGAGTTTTCTTAAGAGCGGATAAGCAGTTGTTAGAATCCCACTTAGTAAATGAACTGACTTCATTTACATCCGGTACGATGGGCGTGGAAGAATTATGGGCAAATTTTAAACACATCGTAAATCACGCATTGGACAAGTATGTGCCGAAAAAGTAGGTTACGGACGGAAACGACCCACCGTGGTTTAACAGCGCAATTCGGAGAATGCTCAGGAAGCAATGGCAGTTGCACTCGCGCTACAAGAAAGATCTGGAGAATGAGGACAGGCAAAAGTTAGTAGAGATTCCTGCTGCTGTAAAAAGAGGGATGCGCGAAGCATACAACCACTAACACCGTCACACCTTAGCAAAAGATCTTGCTGAAAACCCAAGGAAATTCTGGTCTTACGTAAAATCGGTAAACGGGTCGAAGGCTTACATCCAGTCACTCACTGATCAGTCTGGCCTGGCAACGGAAGACATCAAAACGAAAGCTGAAATTTAAATTTAGCATTTGAGAAATCTTTCATGCAGGAGGATCCTACAAACATTCCGCCGTTTGAGTCTCGTAAAGATTCCCGTATGGAGGACATAGTGATAGACATCCCTGGGATTGTGAAGCAGCTGAATGGGTTGACAATAAATAAATCGCCTCGTCCTGATGTGATTCCAATCCGGTTTTACAGAGATTCCTTTACTGCATTGGCTCCTTACTTAGCTTGCATTTATCGCGAATCTCTTGCCCAACGTAAAGTCCCGAGCGACTGGAAAAAATCGCAGCTGACGCCTGTATATAAGAAGGGTAGAAGGACAGATCCTCAAAATTACAGACCAATATCCTTAACATCGGTTTTTTGCAGGATTCTCGAACATATTCTCAGTTCGAATATAATGAATTTCCTTGAGAAAGAGAAGTTGCTGTCCATGCATCAGCATGGCTTTAGAAAGCATCGCTCCTACGAAACGCAACTCGCCCTTTTTTCACATGATATCTTGCGAACCAAGAATGAAGGGTTTCAGACGGATACCATATTCCTTGACTTCCGGAAAGCGTTTGAATCGGTGCCCCACTGCAGACTCATAACTAAGGCACGAGCATATGGGATTGGTTCCCAAGTATGTGAGTGGCTCGAAGACTTCTTAAGTAATAGAACCCAGTACGTTGTCCTCGATGGTGAGTTTTCATCGGAGATGAGGGTATCATCTGGAGTGCCCCAGGGAAGTGTGGTAGGCCGCTGTTGTTTTTATCTACATAAATGATCTTTTGAATAGGGTGGATAGCAATGTGCAGCTGTTTGCTGATGATGCTGTGGTGTACGGGAAGGTGTCGCCGTGACTGTACGAGGAAACAAGATGACTTGGACAGGATTTGTGATTGGTGTAAAGAATGGCAGCTAACTCTAAATATAGATAAGTGTAAATTAATGCAGATGAATAAGAAAATGAATCCCGTAATGTTTGAATACTCCATTAGCAGTCACGTCTATTAAACATTTGGGCCTCACATTGCAGAGCGATATGAAGTGGGACAAGCATGTAATTGCAGTTGTGTGGACGGCGGACAGTCGTCTCCGGTTTATTGGTAGAATTTTGCGAAGATGTGGTTCATCTGTAAAGGAGACCGCTTGTAAAACGCTAATACGACTTATTCTTGAGTACTGCTCGAGCGTTTGGGATCCCTATCAGGTCGGATTGAGGGAGGACATAGAAGCAATTCAGAAGCGGGCTGTTAGATTTGTTACTGGTACGTTTGATCATCACGCGAGTGTTACGGAAATGCTTCAGGAACTCGGGTGGGAGTCTCTAGAGGAAAGGAAGCGTTCCTTTCGTGAATCGCTACTGAGGAAATTTAGAGAACCAGCATTTGAGGCTGACTGCAGTACAGTTTTACTGCCGCCAATTTACATTTCGCGGATAGACCACAAAGATAAGATAAGAGAGATTAGGGCTCGTACAGAGGCATATAGGCAGTCTTTTCCCTCATTCTGTTTGGGAGTGGAACAGGGAGAGAAGATGCTAGTGGTGGTACGAGGAACCCTCCGCCACGAACCGTATGGTGGATTGCGGAATATGTATGTAGATTTAGATGTAGAATACAAAACATAACTGTGCACTGCCATTGACAACTTCGCGTCACCACACTGAATTGAGACAGCGTCCGCTTGACGACACTGCAGTCGGTTGGTAACACAACGGCTGCAGGCAACGTTGATGGCCATCTCTCTCTATTAATTCCATCTACGATCTGCAAATATGTTATAACGGTAGTTCAGTCTCCGAATTACACTTGTGTACGGAAATGGTGAAAGTTCGATCTCTAACCCAAAGATCAGAGTTCAGATTTTGAATCAAAATAAAACAGCACTTTAACGAAACCGAAAGTAGTCTGTATTACCAATCAAAATGCATAATATTAGTTCTATAACAGTAAAAAAGACATCTGGCTCAATGATTGGCGCAAATGGAGGAACTTGACACCGAAACACAATTCCGGTTCGATTTTTGTAAACACCTGGTGCAAGGTATAATGGACCGTCAAAATAAACGCCACATCTCAACTCTATTTATGACCTCCAAAACCTTGTGTCTCTTCAGCTAAAACAGGTAGATCATCGGTCCAACGATAAGTTGAAAAATTGCATTTATTTATTTTGAAACATACATGTCTATTGGTTTTGGTCATGGGTCAACTTCACAGTTCCTCTGTCAACATCTAAAATGAAATCATTGAAAGTACACAAAAATAATATAACCTAACAAGAATTAACATACGTAATATACTTACAAGGTGAAAACAGATGAGGTAAAAGCTTGTTGCTTTTAGAGTAATAACACCTCCATGTTGTCATAATGAGGTTGTATCAGCGTAAAAGGAACATGACAAAAGCTTTTACCTTATCTGTTTTCAACTTGTAAGTATATATCGTATGTTGTAACCATATTGTTATCAGGTAATATTATTTTTGTGTATATCACATTTGTTTTTAGTTTCAATGTCGACGGGAACTCTGATGATGGTCACTGGGAATTTTAATTCCGTCCTATATTTCCTGCATAGCAATACTGTTAAGACATTCCACATAGTCCTGGATATGAGACAGCAACTCTTAGCGGAATTCACGTATAGAACTTTAAGTGCGTAGCTAATCCTTAAGTTTTAAATTCTGCAGATGACTTTTCTATATGTAGATCCACAATATCGAGATCACAAACTTCAGATATAACGTAAGGATTCTTTTTAGCTGTATCCACAAAGGGATGGCGGTTTTAAACAAGTTTTTCGTTTGTCCTCTGATAAACATCCTAGGATCCACCATTTTCTGTGAATATTGACAGTGAAGGCTGATATCCTTTTTTCCCCAGACATGTAAAAATTTCAAGATATATTGCTTTTAAATTAATTTGTAATCCTTGCTTGCTCATTTGCAATTGCTTATTCTTTTCATAATAGATTACGACCTTCCTCCAAGAAATTATTGTTTTAGCGAAATACTCCGCCTTTCGCGTTTTTTGACTTTGTGCTTTCCTATTTACAGTTTTTTAATTTGTATCCATAACACACTAACGATACCTAAAGGGTAGTTTCCCTAACAGAGAACGGTTCAAGCGTTTACTATACATTTGTCCTCTTTCTTAAGGCCTGCGGAAAAGCTTCAGTCATGGGAACCTAACATAATTAGGAAATATCTTAATTTGATGATACTGGGGAGAATCATGCCCTGATTTGAGAAAAGTATGATTCTCTAGCTTTAACATAACGCTTATGTTGACCTGTATCTGTGTAAACGACTTCCACAAGGTTTACAGGTAAATAATTAAAACGATAGGCAGATATATCATAATGTATATCCTTTTCTTGGTGATTTATTGACTGGAAGGTTTACTTTTACACTACTGCGTGTTATAATTGCTCCAAGAGACAAATTGCAGAACAGGGTTAAATGCAAGACACAGACTGTTCTATAAGCTGTCCGACGTACACGTCAAACAAGCAATTGATACAGAGTACAGTGCAGCACATTATAAATGCTGTTTTTGGTTGTTTGATACACTTCAGAAGTCTGTAGTTATAAACTGTAGCTTCCGGTAATACAATGTTCTTGAGCTTAGGAAGACAGAAAAGTGTGTCGTAGGTGCATATCAAGGCACCTTATAAAATCAATAAGACGGTTACTAAAATCCTAAATTTCTGATTTGCCATACAAATTTCTTATCTCTCTCTCCTATGCAACTGGACTGATTAAAATTAAACTGTCTGTTACAACTGCCTTTCTTGTTTACACTCACTTCGCTGTTTCAATGGTAGTCTTCTTGTACACAAAAGTTGAGGTTTAACGTCAGGTTATAACACAACTCCCTTTTATCAAGAACGCCCAAACAATATTGAATTGTATCAATTTCCGTAGGGAGTAGACATCTACACGAATTTTCTGCAATATTCCAGGGAGATCATTGATTTCTGCAGCTATTTTAAAGTTATTAAATTCCATTTCGTAAGATATAATAGGACGTTACGAGTATAGAGTCAGCGCTGTACATACAAGTAAAAGCAGTATATGTGGTTGAGCGATGTGTAGCTGACAAGTTGTCTTAACAGTATCGTTCAGGAAAACAGAGTGACTACTGGCCGTGTACCTGGACTACAGCAGTAAGCTGTGAATGAACGTAGGGAGCTGACAACCTATTACAGTGGCCTAGCGACCAGGAAATTACGGGCTGGTAGGGGAGAATGTCCTACAGAATTGTTTATAAAGTCAATAATAAGTAATATAGACACGCAATATATGATTGTGTAACACAGCTGGATTCTGATGGACGGGATGAACATATTTTTGTTACTTTTTAACACATACATAAATTCTTATAAATTATTTAGTGAATAGTTCATATAAACAAGAATCCCTCACATGTACACTAATGGTTATCGCCGGCAGGTGAGATTTTATCCATAATCCTACTAATTACATGATTGTTGTGAGATTTCAGAAATTTAATGACGTAAAGGTGTCATTTGAGTAATGCAGACGTAAGGTGCCAAAATTTTAAAAAAAATTGTCATCTTCGCTACGTTCCTGCAGTTCTACTTGTGATCCATAAAACTGAATGGACCCAGTTATTTAGCTAGTTTAAAAGCCACCCAGATAGCAGCACACTTTGGCAATCTGCTTCTGAGGTTTGGCTAGGCACGTCGACCCAGGAGATGTTTAAATATGCAACATTTTCGTACTCAGGTATATTTCGAAGTGCACCAGGTTGGAAATTAGAAATTTTATGAAACTGCTAGCAGGCATAATTCATAGTCCTGTTAACAGTGATTAACTCTTTCTATCTCAGTGAATTACGTTACTGTATAAAGACATATGCATACCACTTGAACCATAGGATTATGTTACAGTTTAAGTAATATGACGCATCGGTCAATGCCTTTATATTCGTTACTGCCTTTGAAAGATCTCCTTGCACTGCGAAGTTAATCATTGTGGTTTCTTGTATCTATATTAAGTGTGGTAACAGATTGTGGACCACTAATCTGAATAAATTTGCGTGGATTCGTACAAACATTTAATTAAAGTAATTCTTTATTCGTAGACTAAATAATTATCCTTTGGATGCATATTCAAACGTTTTTTTCGGTATAAAAACTTCATTCCAACTATTGATTTATTTGAAAAATTTTACTCATTTGTCTCTACTATATCGAAGTTCCGGATGATTGATCGATGTTTCCGTAAGGGCTTAAAGCAATAGAGCATCACCCAACCCCTCTTGATCGAATTTATGGTGAGGTACTTATCCTGGTGGTTATGTAGAAAAAATACAGAATGATGATGAATATTAGATTCATATTTTGGTTGTGTGATATGATGAGAAAAGTTGAATTAAGCTACAAAGAAAGACGAGTAGTATACAATACGTACAAGAATCAAGATGGAACAATAAAACTGGAAGATCAAGAACGAAGTGCTCGTTTGGAGAGGGTACAGAACAGAGATGCAGTTTTTCATCTCTACTGCTCAATCTATACAATCTCGTTTTGGGTAGGGCACAGAGCAGAGCTGCAGTTTTTCATCTCTACTGCTCAATCTATACAATCAAGAATCAACGCCCTATATAAATAATATGTTCCGAGGTGAGATTAAAATTCAGGGTAAAAGCGTACCAATAATGAGTAGTGAAAAGAGATCGGCAGTAAGCCGGAAGAGGTACAAAGTAACGAGAGTTGGCAGAAATGAGAATAGGCAGAAACTTAACATCAAAATTGGTGGTCATGAAGAACACGAAGTTACAGAATTCTTAAATATCTACAACATTTCACGGCCCTGTCATCAACTGTATAAATAATAGTTATAATTTTAATAATCAATAGCCTCAGTTCCAGTACAGCACACGTGGCTATCGCATCACGGTCGCGAAGTGGCGCGGAGGCAGTTTCAGATTAATTTTACAGTCTGACGATAATTTATGGATTTGTAGTTTTAGCTTGACGATGTCCACTATGGACAAACGGTTGTTACCGTTTTTCTGAAGAAGGTTGGGTCATCCCGACTGAAACCTAGGTAAATTCTAGGTATAGGGTGCAACTGAGGCTGTTGATTATTAAAACTAAAATTAAAAAAAGAATTCCGCTGCATCGAAAACAAAATAACCCAAGATGGACGAAACAAGGACTTATAAATCAGACCAGCATGGTCCATGGCGAGTCTACTGGTTTCAAACATAGTCCTTAATTAGAGGAAGAAATTTTAGAGGAAGTAGGCTACGTTTGGAGCACAGCATGAATCATGGTCAGTGGGAGAACCGAGGAGAGTCGAAGTGTTTGAGGTGAGGTGCTAAAGAAGGATTTTGAGTATTAGGAGCACTGGCAAGGTAAGGAATGAGGGAATTCTCCACAGAATCAGCGAAGGAAGTAACTTACGGAAAGCACTGGTGAGAAGATGAGACACATTACGGAATAACTAAAATGAACAGAGATAAAAAGAGCACTAATGTACAAGGTCACTGAAATAAAGGATGGTGTAGTAAGATACATCCAGAGGTATAAAGAGGCATCATGAAAATAATCAGTCGTGATTGCAAATTATAATTCTTGTGAGCGGTTTCGTCATAGTAGGCTGGTGATAACATTGCAAAACAGCACACGTGGCTATCGCATCACGGTCGCGAAGTGCCGCTGAGGCAGTTTCAGATTAATTTTACAGTCTCACGATAATTTATGGATTTGTAGTTTTACCTTGACGATGTCCACTATGGACAAACGGTTGTTACTGTTTTTCTGAAGAAGGTTGGGTTATCCCGACTGAAACCTAGATAAATGTGCTAGTAGTAAACTGCAGGAGCGTCTATAGTAAGGTCCAAGAACTGCTCTCATTAATAAACGGTCATAACACCCACATAGTACTAGGGACAGAAAGTTGGCTGAAACCAGGCGTAAACAGTAATGAAATCCTGAACTCTGATTGGAATGTATACCGCAGAGACAGGCTGGACAGTGAAGGGGGAGGCGTGTTTATAGCGATAAGAAGTGCAATAGTATCGAAGGAAATTGACGGAGATCCGAAATGTGAAATGATTTGGGTGAAGGTCACGGTTAAAGCAGGCTCAGACATGTAATTGGATATCTTTATAGGCCCCCTGGCTCTGCAGCTGTTGTGGCTGAGCACCTGAAGGATAATTTGGAAAATATTTCGAGTAGATTTCCCCACCATGTTATAGTTCTGGGTGGAGATTTTAATTTGCCGGATATAGACTGGGAGACTCAAACGTTCATAACGGGTGGCATGGACAAAGAATCCAGTGAAATTTTTTAAGTGCTTTATCTGAAAACTACCTTGAGCAGTTAAACAGAGAACCGACTCGTGGCGACAACATATTAGACCTTCTGGTGACAAACAGACCCGACCTATTTGAAACAGTTAATGCAGAACAGGGAATCAGCTATCATAAAGCGGTTACGACATCGATGATTTCAGCCGTAAATAGAAATATTAAGAAAGGTAGGAAGATTTTTCTGTTTAGCAAAAGTGACGAAAAGCAGATTACAGAGTACCTGACGGCTCAACACAAAAGTTTTGTCTCAAGTACAGATAGTGTTGAGGATCAGTGGACAAAGTTCAAAACCATCGTACAATATGCGTTAGATGAGTATGTGCCAAACAAGGTCGTAAGAGATGGAAAAGAGCCACGTGGTACAACAAACGAGTTAGAAAACTGCTGCGGAAGCAAAGGGAACTTCACAGCAAACACAAAAATAGCCAAAGCCTTGCAGACAAACAAAAATTACGCGAAGCGAAATATAGTGTGAGGAGGGCTATGCGAGAGGCGTTCAATGAATTCGAAAGTAAAGTTCTATGTACTGACCTGGCAGAAAATCCTAAGAAATTCTGGTCTTATGTCAAAGTGGTAGGTGGATCAAAACAGAATGTCCAGACACTCTGTGACCAAAATGGTACAGAAACAGAGGATGACAGACTAAAGGCCGAAATACTAAATGTCTTTTCCCAGAGCTGTTTCACAGAGGAAGACTGCACTGTAGTTCCTTCTCTAGATTGTCGCACAGATGACAAAATGGTAGATATCGAAATAGACGACAGAGGGATAGAGAAACAATTAAAATCGCTCAAAAGAGGGAAGGCCGCTGGACCTGATGGGATACCAGTTCTATTTTACACAGAGTACGCGAAGGAACTTGCCCCCCTTCTTGCAGCGGTGTATCGTAGGTCTCTAGAAGAGCGTAGCGTTCCAAAGGATTGGAAAATGGCGGAGGTCATCCCCGTTTTCAAGAAGGGACGTTGAACAGATGTGCAGAACTATAGACGTATATCTCTAACGTCGATCAGTTGTAGAATTTTGGAACACATATTATGTTGGATTCCGTAGAAATAGTGGAACACGTGAGACAATACTGACCTTACGACTTATCTTAGAAGAAAGATTAAGGAAAGGCAAACCTACGTTTCTAGCATTTGTAGACTTAGAGAAAGCTTTTGACAATGTTGACTGGAATACTCTCTTTCAAATTCTAAATGTGGCAGGGGTAAAATACAGCGAGCGAAAGGCTATTTACAATTTGTACAGAAACCAGATGGCAGTTATAAGAGTCGAGGGACATGAAAGGGAAGCAGCGGTTGGGAAGGGAGTAAGACAGGGTTGTAGCCTCTCCCCGATGTTATTCAATCTGTATATTGAGCAAGCAGTAAAGGAAACAAAAGAAAAATTCGGAGTAGGTATTAAAATCCATGCAGAAGAAATAAAAACTTTGAGGTTCGCCGATGACATTGTAATTCTGTCAGAGACAGCAAAGGACTTGGAAGAGCAGTTGAACGGAATGGATGGTATCTTGAAGGGAGGATATAAGATGAACATCAACAAAAGCAAAACGAGGATAATGGAATGTAGTCGTACTAAGTCGGGTGATGCTGAGGGAATTAGATTAGGAAATGAGACACTTAAAGTAGTAAAGGAGTTTTGCTATTTGGGGAGCAAAATAACTGATGATGGTCGAAGTAGAGAGGATATAAAATGTAGACTGGCAATGGCAAGGAAAGCGTTTCTGAAGAAGAGAAATTTGTTAACATCGAGTATAGATTTAAGTGTCAGGAAGTCATTTCTGAAAGTATTTGTATGGAGTGTAGCCATGTATGGAAGTGAAACATGGACGGTAAATAGTTTGGACAAGAAGAGAACAGAAGCTTTCGAAATGTGGTGCTTCAGAAGAATGCTGAAGATTAAATGGGTAGATCACATAACTAATGAGGAAGTATTGAATAGGATTGGGGAGAAGAGAAGTATGTGGCACAACTTGACCAGAAGAAGGGATCGGTTGGTAGGACATGTTCTGAGGCATCAAGGGATCACCAATTTGTTATTGGAGGGCAGCGTGGAGGGTAAAAATCGTAGGGGGAGACCAAGAGATGAATACACTAAGCAGATTCAGAAAGATGTACGTTGCAGTAGTTACTGGGAGATGAAGAAGCTTGCACAGGATAGAGTAGCATGGAGAGCTGCATCAAACCAGTCTCAAGACTGAAGACCACAACAACAACAACAATTATGTTCGAGTATAATGACTTTTCTGGAGACTGGAAATCTACTCTGTAGGAATCAGCATGGGTTTCGAAAAAGACGGTCGTGTGAAACCCAGCTCGCGCTATTCGTCCACGAGACTCAGAGGGCCATAGACACGGGTTCACAGGTAGATGCTGTGTTTCTTGACTTTCGCAAGGCGTTCGATACAGTGCCCCACAGTCGTTTAATGAACAAAGTAAGATCATATGGACTATCAGAACAATTGTGTGATTGAATTGAGGAGTTCCTAGATAACAGAACGCAGCATGTCATTCTCAATGGCGAGAAGTCTTCCGAAGTAAGTGTGATTTCAGGTGAGCCACAGGGGAGTGTCTTGGGACCGTTGCTGTTCACAATATACATAAATGACCTGGTGGATGACATCGGAAGTTCACTGAGGCTATTTGCAGATGATGCTGTGGTGTATCGAGAGGTTATAACAATGGAAAATTGTACTGAAATGCAGGAGGATATGCAGCGAATTGACGCGTGGTGCAGAGAATGGATATTGAATCTCAATGTAGACAAGTGTAATGTGCTGCGAATACATATCATTTAGCTACAAAATAGCAGGTCAGCAACTGGAGCAGTTAATTCCATAAATTATCTGGGAGTACGCATTAGGAGTGATTTAAAATGGAATGATCATATAAAGTTGATCGTCGGTAAAGCAGATGCCAGACTGAGATTCACTGGAAGAATCCTAAGGAAATGCAATCCGAAAACAAAGGAAGTAGGTTACAGTACACTCGTTCGCCCACTGCTTGAATACTGCTCAGCGGCGTGGGATCCGTACCAGATAGGGTTGATACAAGACATAGAGAAGATCCAACGGAGAGCAGCGCGCTTCGTTACAGGATCATTTAGTAATCGCGAAAGCGTTACGGAGATGATAGATAAACTCCAGTGGAAGACTCTACAGGAGAGACGCTCAGTAGCTCGGTACGGGCTTTTGTTAAAGTTTCGAGAACACACCTTCACCGAAGAGTCCAGCAGTATATTGCTCCCTCCTACGTATATCTCGCGAAGAGACCATGAGGATAAAATCAGAGAGATTAGAGCTCACACAGAAGCATACAGACAATCCTTCTTTCCACGAACAATACGAGACTGGAATAGAAGGGAGAACCGATAGAGGTACTCAGGGTACCCTCCGCCACACACCGTCAGGTGGCTTGCGGAGTATGGGGAAAAAAAAACAGCGTAGCCAAAAAGCTTTCAGTAAATAATCCAGTACACTTTTTCCTTAAGCAGATTGGTTTTATTCGTGATCCAATACACTATTTTATTCCCCGTTCTTATAGTTACAAAACCCTATTTTTCAGCATAATCTCCGTTCGATGCTACGGGTTACGCCGCCTGACTAGGAGGGCCGGTACTGCACGCCCACGTGGCACCACGCTGCTGGTCGACGTCGGAGCCAACGTCTTGCTGCGTCAGCAGTCTCCCAGTCATCCACATATTGTTTGCGCGGAGTGCATCCTTCATTGAGTCAAACAGACGGAAGTCGGAAGGGGCGAGATCCGGGCTGTAGGGTGGATGGGGAAGAACACTCCAATGAATTTTGGTGATATACTTTCGGGTAGCCTTGTGTGACTTGTCATGGAGAATGAGCAGCCCGTTTGGATTTTTTTTTATTTGTCACGAACACAATGAAGTCATTTCTTCAATTTCTTGAGGGTAGCACGCGGGAGATTGGACAGGTTTGTGTCACCTTGTTGCGATGATGACAGACGCCTTGTACAGTGACTTAACGTGGTTTTGTTCATTGGCAGCTCACCGTAGATATTCTTCAAGCGCCTATGAATACTTGCAGTGCTCTGGTTTTCCACCAAAAGAAATTAAATGACAACTATCTGCTTGGAACGCACTTCAGCTACAGATGTCATTTGGAAGCTATGTATAAGGCTACACCTATCGGAACTCCACGAATAGGGGCTGAACCGGGCATATTCCAAGATGTCCCAAAATAAACTCATTTTTCCAAAAGAGTTTGTATGAGAAAAAAAATGTGGCATTGCTTATTGAACGCCCACCGTAGATCGCTCTGTTCCTAACATGCGTACCAAAATTTTCAAGAAACAGTTAATTTGCTGACGAAGGGAGGAGAATTCGTAGCCCTGTGTATGTGTTTGTGGTGGAGGTAAGTGGGAGTGGGGAAGGGGGCGTGGGCAGCAGGTTGCGAACTATGCAAGCATTGACTACAGTTAAGCTGTTTCTGCAATATATGCAGCAGTGGGTAGTTTTACATATCGCCCGTTAGCTTGGGCAGATGCATGAAACCCTTTACTGAGCACTTAAATTACAAGATGTGTACCTATTTTTCAATTCTTGCAGCTGGTGCCTTTACTAATACTTTCCTTGTATTTCCCTTATATAACAGTAGGTGCAGTTTAATTTTGGAATTGCCTTAAAAATGTACAGTGTACAACAGTGTCGACATGTGATCTACGCTATTTCAGTGGAGTCTCTGTTACGAGATATTTCATACAAGAGAAGAAATTTGTACAAGTCGGTCCTTTTTGTCTGACTTCTTTTGGAATCTCATACGCAATATTTAGTCGATAGCAGACTATGAACATGTTGGATGACATCTGAACTATCATAATATAGCAGTTTCTACGATATTTTTCCATGTGATGATTTCCTGTAGGTTCAAGTGTGGAATATTTGCCTCACTCAGGCTGTACCATTCCAGATAAAAATGTAAGCAATTTACAGTCCCATCGCTTCCCGTCCATAAAAGTTTCTTGAAGTTAAATGAGGTGAGTGGTAGGGCCAGTAGAGTTACTAATATTCATTTGGACGTTAATCAAATCACGAAAGAATTGAGACAGTTTAAAAGAGGGCATATTTCTCTATGAAAATGGAGGCGGGTCATTAATTTCCGTACGATGTTCCTGCTTTGTCGACAGATAAGTTAGATCGACAGCATAGCAAAGGAAGGCCCACTGCCCCACTGAGTGGATTGATGTTTAACGGTAGCGTCAACTTCTTCGAGCGGCTACCGCGAGCGAGTAAGCATTTGTTTTGTAGCAATATCGTATAATATTTACTTTGCTATCACGAAGTAGATCCTAATTCGAAATTTGAAAAAAAATCGTTCATTTTCTTTTACAAGTACCGTATAGGTGTGTCTGGAAGATTTACTTGTTCGAAGTGTGGTTATGTTCTGGCGTCACTGATTTAATTTTGATGCATTTGTCAAACATGGATCAGTCATTGAGAATGACAAAACCATAACCTTAAAGTCTTTATTGAAGAATATTCTCCAGTATAAATAGAAGAGCCCGTAAGTCGAAAGGAAACTTCATTCCCGAATGTTATGAATGTCTCTCCAATATCCTGTCAGTTTTATACCGGCTGTTATATGTATTAATCCGACCACCAATGAATCTGTCATGTTAAATGCTTCTCCACACATGACCAACAACTTATTACAGACGAAATTTGGCTGTATCACATTGTGACATCTCCTTGCAAGTCATTTACAAACTCGTTACAATATGTAAAAAAAAAAAAATAAACATTTACCTGTATTACTATTATTGTTTCGTTACTGTATGAATTTTTGTAGATTATGTATAAAATGAAATAACAATTTACCATGTTTATGTTTGTGCAATATTTATGTATCTACACTTCCAAAATAAAGTCTGTGGTCGACGAATGTATGTATCGAAGTAGACAATGACAATTAAAAATAATTACAAAGCTGCATATTAAATTGCCTATAAATAGTGAAGTGTTTCTGTCTTCTTGTAGCCGTTTAAGTTGTAAGTGGCTGTGACGCTAGCTTGAATGCTTAGGTAGCCTTCGCTTGTCCTTTGATCGAGAAAGACGTCATTGGAGGCTGATTATTTGTAAAGTTGTGTACTCTCAATTTATGTTGATTTTTTGAATATAGAAATTATTAAAATTATTACCTGTAATAATTTATTGCTAGCTTGCCCAAGATTTCATTCCACATTTTCAGCCTTTTTCAGCATATTTGGAATTTTTCCTGACGCAGAGCCGTACAGCGATCGCGGGAACCGCTGCCATGACAAATTCAAATTAAATTGAATGAAAGCAATAGAGCGTGCAGGTAACGGTACATTAAAATTATCTGTTTCAGCTTCTTGGAGACTTCAGAGGGAAATTGTGGATTTTATTATGTCATTTTCTGGTGGACATGGGCAGCTGCTTTTATGTTATTAGTTACGTAAATAATTCATGACTGATAAAATTTTACTTGTGTGTGATCAAAGACTGCTGTGCAAAACCTGTCCTGGCTAATGACTTAAAGATCAAATTTCATTTTTTTTCAGTTTCGTGCTCTCATATTAGTCGTGGCAGTTAAGACTGTTCATATATTAAATAAATCCACTGCAGGGTGTGTGGTGGGGATTACGAGACAACCACACAAGCTAGACGTATATAGCTTACTTACTATTGGTATTTAGCTGAATCAACGTATGTTAGGTATCGGTTTGCATGTAGATTTATATTCGTGCGCGATTAGTGGTTAAACCACCTAAAAGGGATAAATTTTGAAAAAACAGTTAAACTGCCTTCCTAATATACGAGAAAACACTGAACCGGAAATTATCACATTGAGTATTCAAAAGAAAGGATAATAAAATTTCAACGGAAGTGAACTGGATTTAAAAAATTAGGAAATTAGTGGTAAGGCCTTATGGAACCAAACTGCTGAAGTCGTCGGTCCCTAAGTTTACGCACTACTTAATCTAACTTAAACAAACGTACGCTGAGGACATAACACACACCCATGCCCGAGGGAGGACTTGAATAGCCGACCGTCGAGAGGGGGGGGGAGATGTCATTCATTAGGGAATGACTTCCATCACTTTTGAGATAGAAGTAAAGAATAAGAACTGAAGTGGAATGTAGAGGCTGAAACAAACATAAGAACTAAACTAGAAAGTTGAGTGTAAGTGCACACATGCTAATAAGTGATGCAGAGTTTCACAGATGAAGAGAGAAACTCATGGTTGGCGGTAGGTATCATCAAACCAGGCCGAAGTCTGATGAAAAAAAAAGTGTATCGCATTTGCATTTACATGTGGGATGAATCGTTTCTTGGTAAGAGACTTAATGAACTTAGAAAAATTTACAACTTAGAAAAACGATTAATACTATTTTGTGGGTCAGAACCTTGCAATGCATTACACAAGAGTGTTTCAAAAAGAGCGCCGGTCGAAGTAAGAAGTTTAAACAAACGAAATTCATGATTACCGGACCGGGATTCAAACCCGGGATCTCCTGGTTACTAGACAGGGCTCGAACCCCTGTGGGTACACATTTTCGCTCGACGCCACTGATTCCGTTTAATGTCCCGCCGCAGCTGACAGCGGTGATCCCCCTTCCATTTAAATATAGTGTTCACAGCTGCGGGATCTGTGTGGTGACTGGTCTTTCGAAGGAGTAGACGCCACGCATCCATATGGTATGCATAGTATGACGTATATGACTTCATCTATTGCTCTGGCATGCAGGAAGTCTGTCCATGAAATTCACTATGAATGCACGACAAGTTTTCACATCCATTTCACTGACATCTCCTCACATTTGCTACAGGTCACGGATGTTTCGTGGTTTATTGGCATACAGCGTCGATTTAACATGACTCCAAAGAAAGAAGTCACAAGGAGCAAAGTCATATGACCTTGATAGCCGTTGATCATCAGCAATGCGCGAAATGAGGCGACCCGGGAACCACTCACAGAGTAACTGAATTATATAGCGGGAAGTATGGTAAGTGGCACCATACTGCTGAAACCACAACTCTTCAATGTCCCTTTCATACAAATGAGGCCAAAAAAACTTCCCTATCATCGTGCAGTATCTGCCTCCCTAAACTGTCACAGCTTGTCCTGTCTCATCTTCAAAAATATAACGACCGATAACGCCACCCGACTAAAAGCAGCACTGAACTGTCATTCGCTGTGGATGCGTTTCCCTTTCTTGAAACATACAAGAATTTTCTGACTCCCAGATAAGGCACTTCTGCTTATTCACCAAAACTATTTAAGCGGAAATATGCTTCATCACCGAAGATAATTTTTTTGCGAAGTGGTCGTCCTTCAGTCTTCCTCTCAGAACCGAGTCAAAAAACTGTCGTCTCTTCTCGTGATTTGTCACATTCAGTTGCTGCGTCAACTGAATTTTATAGAGGTGGTAATGGAGATCATACCGGTAGGTTCTCCGTTCTGAAGAACAGTTTAAGCCTAATTATTTGAGGCCGGCCGCTTCAGTCCGGAACCGCGCAGCTGCTACGGTCGTAGGTTCGAATCGTGCCTCGGGCGTGGATGTGTGTGATGTCCTTAGGTTGGTTAGGCTTAAGTAGTTCTAAGTCTAGGGGACTGATGACCTCAGAAGTTAAGTCCCATAGTGCTCAGAGTCATTTTTGAACCTAATTGTTGGGAAGGTTGGCGATTTGAATTTATTGGCCTTACAGCCATAATGTAAAATGTAAATTTTCACGACCGGAAGCACGCAGAAGCGGAATTTTAATGCAGCCAGGCTGTCACCGAAGTTAAACGCTGTCGGGCTGGGCTAGCACTTGGATGGGTGACCATCCTGTCTGCCGAGCGCTGTTGACAAGAGGGGTGCACTCAGCCCTTGTGCGGATAACTGAGGAGCTACTTCATTGAGAAGTAGCAGCTCCGGTCTCGGAAACTGACATACGGCAGGGGGAGCGGTGCGCTGACCACATGCCCCTCCATATCCGCACTCTGTGACGCCTGTGGGTGAAGATGACGCGGCGGCCGGTCTGTACCGTTGGGCCTTCGTGACCTGCTCGGGCGGAGTTTAGTTTTATGGGGTGAATGAGACATTCAAAGAAGCTACGGTCCCCCTGGAAAAATTCTTCCGCAGATAGGGAAGAAACGTTGGCGTAATAGGCTGGAACCATCTATTAATTATAACAGCCACATTATCACGAACAATCGTAACGTTCTGTTCAGTTCGGCCAGATGGACCATGCCAAGTATTTTTAAGATTTTCTGTTAAACCCGTATCAAAGAACGTTTTCATACGTCTGCGAACTGTTCATTCATTCGGTGCTTTACTACACCCTACAACAGCGCGAAGTCGCCTGACAATTGATACATAACTTCCTACATTCTGCCAAATCGTTTTCACGGATAGCACAAGTTGCGCACAAGTGAACTGCTTCATGACTAGACACAGAGTGCGAAAAATTTAAACTGAGTCAACAATAGTAATGTTTCTGGAAATAGAATCGAATCAAAACAATATCACGACAGACAAAAATGTACCAGTGGTTTCAAAACAAGAGCTCTTTTTGAACCATCCGAGGAGCTAAAAGCAGTCCGAACAGCTCATGAAACGTATATTAAAAGATTTTGGCGATTGTACCGAGATACACCGAAATTATTCGCAGAGTAGTACGTGATTGTTTTCTAAAAAGACCGGTATTGGGCCTTACAGTTTGGAGAAATTTAACGAGGTCTGCCAATATTGTATAGGGTTCAATATCTGCTTCAGTAGCTGGAGTGTGACGACAAAATTTGTACTCGATTGGTGGTTGGCCTGTGAGTCAGATCGATAGGGTTTTGTAACTAAAAGGCCGGCCGAAGTGGCCGTGCGGTTAAAGGCGCTGCAGTCTGGAACCGCAAGACCGCTACGGTCGCAGGATCGAATCCTGCCTCGGGCATGGATGTTTGTGATGTCCTTAGGTTAGTTAGGTTTAACTATTTCTAAGTTCTAGGGGACTAATGACCTCAGAAGTTGAGTCCCATAGTGCTCAGAGCCATTTTGTAACTAAAAGAACGGGGAATAAAATAGTGTATTGCATCATGAATAAAACCAATCTGCTTAAGGAAAAAGTGTATTGGATTACTTATTAAAAGCTTCTTGACTACGCTGATCAGCAAAGTTATCACCAGTATACTATGACTGAAACCGATCACCAGAAATATAATTTGCGATCACGGTTGACGATTTTCATAAGGTTTCTTTATAACTCTGGATGTATATTACTACACCATCCCTTATTTCAGTCACCTTGTACACTAGTGCTCTTTTTATCTCTGTTCATTTCAGTTATTCCATAATGTGTCTCTTCTTCTCGTCAGTGCTTTCCCTACGTTACTTCCCTCTGTGGAGAATGCTCTCCTTGCTTACCTTGTCAGTGCTCCAAATACTCAAAATCGTTCTGCAGCACCTCACCTCAAACATTTCGACTTTCCTCAGTTCTCCCATTGACCATGATTCATTTGCATACAATGCTGTGCTTCTAACGAACATCCTCAAAAATTTCTTCCTCTAATTAAGGCCTATGTTTGAAACTAGTAGACTCCCCTTGGCCCATGCTAGTCTGCTTTATATTTCGTTGCTCTGTCCATCATGGGTCATTTTGCTTCCGATGTAGCAGAATTCTTTAACTTCATCTCCTTCATGACCAAGAAGTTTGATGTTAAGTTCCTGGCTATCCTCATTTCTGCCAACTCTCATTACTTTGTTCCTCTTCCGGCTTGCTGCCGATCTATATTCGCTACTCGTTAGGCTGTTCAGTTCATTCAACAGATCCTCTAATTCTTCTTAACTTTCACTGAGGATATCAATGTCACCAGGGAATCTCATTATTGGTACGCTTTTACCCTGAATTTTATCCCACTTAGGAACATTTTATTTGTTTAGGGAGTTGATTCGTAATTGTGTAGATTGAAAAGTAGGGGTGAATATCTGCATCTCTGTTCTGTACCGTCTCCAAAATGAGCACTTCGTTCTTGGTGTTCCCGACTTATTATTTCCTCTTGATTTTTGTACGTGTTGTATACTACTCGTCTTTCCCTATAGTTAATTCTTCATTTCTCATGATATCACACAACCAATAAGTGAATCTAATATACATCAGCCTTCTGTATTTTTTCTACATAACCACCAGGGTAAGTATACCACCTTAAATTCAATCAAGAGGGCTTTGGTGATGCTCTATTGCTTTAAGCCCTTACAGAACATGGATCAATCATCCGACACTTTCATTTAGTAGATACAAATGAGTGAAATTATTTAAATAAATCAATAGTTGGAATGAAATCTTTAAATGAAGAAAACGTTTGAATATGAATCCAAAGGATAATTATTTTACGTGAAGGATGATCATAATCTATTGTCAAAGAATAAGCATTGCAGATGGGCAAGCCAGGATTACATATTAACTTTAAAGCAATATGTCTTTAAATCTGGATATGTGTTGGGAATAAAAGATATCAGCCTTTACTGTCAAAACTCACTGAAAATGGTGGGTCCAAGGAAGTTTATTCGGGATCAAAGGAAAAATTTGTTTAAAAACCACTATTTCCTTTTTGATACGATTAAGAAGGATCTTTATTTCATATATGAACTTTGTGGTCTCGACATTGTGCAAATAGAAAAGTTATCTGCAGAATTTAAAACTGACGGATTAACTAAGGTACTTAAAGTCCTATAGGTAAATTCGGCTAAGAGTTGCTGTCTCATATCCAGGACTACGTGGAATGTCCTAACAGTATTACTATGCAGGAAATAAAGGACAGAATTAAAATTCCGAGATACACTCACCCAAAAGAAATGTTTTCCAGGTGTTTCATATATGATGCAGTTGTTGTGCCCGACTCTTTGCAGGATACAGTACCAGGCTGGCAGGTTCCGATCACCGCGTATACTGCAAACTAACCATCAGACGTTCGATGCCAGTGTGAGGTAGAGCATAAACAAACTCTGTGTACAGTGCTCTGCTGATTTCAGAACTGCGGAGACAGGATCCGATCACCACATACATCGCGTCCTAATCATTTGATGTTTTGGTTCAGTGACAACCAACAGCGGTTAAGTAAATGAAAACATGTAGTTTTTATCATCAGGTGTTCATTTTAAATCGACAACCAACAGCCGTTAAGTAAATGAAAGCATGTAGTTTTTATCATCAGGTGTTCATTTTAAATCCTATATGTCCATAGGTTTCGGTCGTGGACCATCTTCACAATGTTCAAATGTGTGTGATTTCTAAGGGACTAAACAGCTTAGGTCAACGGGCCCCAGATTTACACACTACTTAAACTAACTTAAACTACCTTACACCAGGAATAACACACGTGCACCCATGCCCGAGGAAGGACTCGGCGGACAGGTGTCCAACGGGAGGGGCCGCGCAGTCCGTGCCATGACGCCTCAAACCACTCGGCCATTCTACGCGGCACCATCTTCACAGTTTCCGTCGACATCAAAACTGAAAACAAATATAATATACACAAAAATAATATCACCTATCAACTGTATGGTTATAACATACGATATGGGCTTACAAGATGAAAATAGATAAGGTTCAAACTTTTTTCATGTTCCTTTTACGCTGATGCAACATCACTTTGACAGCTTGGAGGTGTAATTACCCTAAAAGGAACAAGCTTTTACGTGATCTGTTTTCACCTTGTAAGTATATTACGTATGTTATTTCCACATTCTCATTAGGTTGTATTATTTTCGTGTACGTTATTTTATTTCATTTTCACTTTATTTTATTTCATTTTCGATGTTGACAGAGGATCTGTTAAGTTGATTGATGACCAAAACCAGTAGACATATAGGTTTTTAAATCAACTAATGCAATTTTTCAACTTTTCGTCGGACTCTGTCAGGTGATCTACCTGTTTTAACTGAAGAGACACAAGGTTTTGAAAGGTGCTACATAGAGTTTAGATGTGGCGTTTAATTTTACGTTCCATTGTACTTTGCACAAGGTGAAGATCGAACCGGAATTGTGTTTCGGTGCCAAGTGTACTTTAATTTGTAATTTCCTCAATTGGCACCAATAATTGAGCCATGTGTCTTTCTCACTGTTGTAGAACAAATAGTATGCATTTTGATAGATAATACACAGTACTTTTGGTTTCGTTAAAGTGCTGTTACATTTTGGTTCAAAAACTGAACTTGCATCTTTGGGTTAGAGATCGAACTTTCTCCATTTCCGTACACAAGTGTAGTTCGGAGGCTGAACTGCCGTAATAACATATTTGCGGGTCATAGATGGAACTAATAGAGAGAGATGTCCACCAACGTTGCCCCCAGCCATTGTGTTACCAACTGCAGTGCCATCAAGCGCACGCTGTCTCCAATCAGTGTTGTGACGCGAAGTTGTCAATGGCAGTGTACAATTATGTTTTGTATTCTCCACGAGATAATAGCTGAGGACGCCAGTATCCACTTACGAATGGAAGTAGAGAGACAGCAGGCGCCAGCACGCCTAACCGGTGGGCTGGCGATAGAAGACTCCAAATCTTGACGTTGGCGGAAGAGAGGTCGGCAGATGACGAGCGCTTATTCAGACAGAGCGAACTCGTAGCAGTCTCTAAGGCAATAGCATATGGCGAATGGTAGTCAACACATCACAGGTTCTGCCTCGAAGGTGACTCACTTTAATTGAGGTACAGAAGCCTCAGTGGCTTGAGTATTTCCAGCTGTCTGACAGAGGGAAGGACCCTACATATTGGCGAGGAAGATCGAATGTAGCCTGGTTTTCAGGGTTTGTCATCAGTCTTCATCACACCTCAGTGTCTTAACTGTAGCCTTAAGCTCTTCAGCTCGATGCCTTATGTAATTTCAGAGGGCTAAAATGCGTTTATCGAAGTTTTATTTGTTGTTATGGCACCTTTCAGTGCTGTCAGTATGTCGCCACATTGCTGAATTGGCCTTAGTTGTGTGCCCCAATATTTGTAGTATCGGTTCTGCTACTTATTTGTCTTTCTAGTTGCTACAATACACTCGAGACTGTCTTGTCTTGGCGCTGTATATATTTCTGTGGCACAGCGTTCAGAATGTGCCTGTCATTCTAAGGGACAAGCAGTATGAATGTTCCTGGAACCGCGCGACCTCTACGTTCGCAGGTTCGAATCCTGCATCGGACATGGGTGTGTGTGATGTCCGTAGGATAGTTAGGTTTAATTAGTTCTAAGTTCTAGGGGACTGATGACCTCAGAAGTTAAGTCCCATAGTGCTCAGAGCCATTTGAAGTATGAATGTCCCTACATCTCAATGTCATGTTTACACGGAACAACTATAGAACATTGAGTTTGTTGATGAAACACTTTATTTTTCACTCTCAGATCATGAAAATGATATTATATCTAGTTCTGCTTCTTAGTAAAAAGTCAGCAGTGTTTGAAATGAGAGATGCAGGGTGGGCATGGGGGGGGGCGGGGGGGGGGGGAAGAACAGTACAACACTAGTAAACGTCACTGGTGTCGAAAGATTGCGTTTGTTTTGACACAAAACACTATGAACAGGTGATAGTAAAGTAGAAACAATGGAAAGAATACCGAACATGATCAACGGCAACATGTATAACGGTAGACAAAAATATTCTTCGTATTTTCCAACTTAACGGATTTGCACACACATTCTGACAACTGGTTAATGTGCTCAGTATGCGGTGTGCTCATCCCTGACACCAGTACAGGCCTGGCAACGACATGACATGCTGTGAATGATGTCATCCATCTCACTATAAGGCAGTGACGCTCATTCCTCCTGCAGAGATGAAGTTTTGGAGAGTAGATGGTGGATGCTGACGTGATGCATCCCGCCTCCTTAGTGCATCCCAGACATGGTCTATGGAAATCAAATCGTGAGAGCGAGCAGGCCACGTGATGTGTGCAATATCTCCCGTTTCCAAAAAAAACATCAACCCCTCTTGCTATGTGAGGTCTGGGCCCGCTTCACCTCGCAACACCCGCATATGAGATCCCAAGATCTCTTCAATGTAAGTGACTCCAGTTAAGTCTTGTTGATTCACCCGTACAGTTTCATAAAGAGGTATTCGAGTGCCAATCCGTGCCCGTAACATTAGGGATCCTCCTTGACATCGGTCCATAAAGATTGGGTGCCGAAACCGTGTTCCACGTGCACTCCATATGCAGGACGGTCGCGAATCATTCTCCGCACCAAATCAATACACTTCTGGGAAAAGAACTTTGGCTCACCGTTCGACAGTCCGGATGGCATGCCGACGGCTCCGCTCTAGAAGTTTCCATCCGCGAAGACACGCCAGAGGTAAACAGTCAGCAGGTCTCCAACAATAAAGGCCGCTCTGCTGAAGCCTTCTGCACACCGTTTGCTTCTATAAAACACGTCCACGGGTTGCTGAGAGGTCGCATGCCAGTTGCAGTGCAGTACAAAGGCCTCGTGCCGTTACAGCCAAATAATGGTCCATTCTTTCTGATGTCACACGTGGTCGTGGTCGTGTCCTTGTTCCCGGGATACAATTCCGGTTTCTATAAACTGCCGCCTCATCCGAGAAACAACAGAACGATTCACATTAAGCCATTGGCCCACATCAGTTTGCGACTGTCCTGCTTCCATTCTTCCTATGACCCTCCACAGCGGAGAGTCCGCAGGCGTCCTCTCTGTGACAGTGCAACTTCTGTAACTGTGTACACGCGATTGTAAATGTGGGACTACCCTGAAAACACTACCCCGTTTGACAGGTCCCCTGACATTGCTGACATGGTTGTCCGTTGTTTGGAATGCCATTTTCCGTGCAGAACACGATCATAACGACATCTATTGACAATTTGTACGATTACATCGTCAATTAGACACAGGACGGGGAACTAGCAGTTTGTAGCTTTAATTTTCCACAGCAGCGTAAATTACAAAATCAGACTTAATTCCACATGTAATTACTCACACTTGCTATACAACGTATTAAAGTCCCTATAGTTGTCTGAAGCCGAAACTGGTTACGATACCAGTAGTGAGACCTGCTGTTAAAATTAAATGAAGTAATTTTGTTCGTATTAGGTTCACTAATCCATTGCAGCAGATTTCCTAGTCTGTATGCAGTACGTTCGTTTGTTCCAACAAGGCGTTCATCAGAATACAGCTACAGGCTACAGCGGACCACTAAATAAAAAACTGCACCTTGCCTAACAAAATTAGTGAATGTGAATAAACAGTTTGTTACATGGGTTATTTGTACTCTACTAGATAACAAAATATCACAACGAAAATGTTAAAGTATTTCGTTTATTTGTTTTTTTCAAAAGGAGTAGCCGCCATGAAATATTTAACTGAATATCGTTTGTTTACCTACACAGCAAACTGCAGAGTGTCCAAAAATATATCATAACGGAGCATGTGCGTGGAAATTTGAGCCGGCCAGAGTGGCCGTGCGGTTCTAGGCGCTACAGTCTGGAACCGCCTGACCGCTACGGTCGCAGGTTCGAATCCTGCCTCGGGCGAGAATGTGTGTGATGTCCTTAGGTTAGTTAGGTTTAAGTAGTTCTAAGTTCTAGGGGACTGATGACCACAGCAGTTAAGTCCTATAGTGGTCAGAGCCATTTTTGGAAATTTGAGTAGGGTTCTACGAAGCAAGTGTACAGTCTCTCTCCATCCTTTTTTTATTTTATTTTTTTAATTCCCCAATATAATAAAGAGTGTAGGTTGCTTACAAACAGGCACATTATAGAATCGAGGACATTCCCAGTCAATTACTAACAGATTGGTCTCCTTTAAAAATGCAGGAAATTTCCTTGAAGTTATAGCCATATTTCATTATCAAAGCTAACACCACAAAACGCTTCTTGTGAGGCAATACGCGTTTATTATAGATAAAAGGCTTTCACGTCGAGGAATCTTTATCTTACGAGGAAAAATTGATGTATTTAGGTGACCACATGAAACGAAATGCTTGTTTGAAATCGCCATTTTCTTGTATTTTAGATTTGATTTACTGGATTTTCCTCCTTGTAGTGCCATCGCTAGTACATTTTTTCGGTTATCAGAGATTTTTTTTCCAAACATGTCGTCGTGATTAAAATTTATCAGACCTATGAAACCTCATGAGTAACGTAAGAGAAGCTCTCACACTTTGTTCTAGCACGACATGTTCAGGACACTAACATTCCTGAACCTTCATATCACCAATCTTTCAACCCAGATTTCCACTCTGCAGCGGAGTGTGCGCTGACATGCAACTTCCTCGTCTGGGAGGACGTCAAAAGACATCCGTTCAAGTTAATCGTTGATTCCTTGAATTAGTTTTTTTTATTACAGAGAGCACGCAGCTCTCTCACAGAATACCATGTGAACTACCCAAGCACTACTTGAACGACCAGTCCTCACAGCTTCAGTTCTGCCTTTACATTGTCTCCTACCATCCTAAATTCACAGAATCACTTCTGCGAACTTTGCGAGTTTGAGTCTCAGTCCGGCACACAGTTTTAATCTGTCAGTAACTTTCATATCAGTGCACACTCTGCTGCAGAGTGAAAATCTCACTCTGGAAACATCCTGCAGGCTGTGGCTAAGCCATGTCTCTGCAGTATCCTTTCTTCCAAGAGTGCTAGTTCTGCAAGGTTCGCAGAAGAGCTACTGTGAAGTTTGAAAGGTAGGAGACAAGGTACTGGCAGAACTGAAGCTGTGAGGATTGGTTGTGAGTCGTGCTTGGGTAGCTCAGATGGTAGAGCACTTGCCCGCGAAAGGCAAGAGTGCCGAGTTCGAGTCTAGGTCCGGCACACAGTTTTAATCTTCCAGGAATTTTCAATCTTTCAACTGGTTGGTGCCTCTCCATATGGATCTATCAGAAGCTAACGTCTACGTTTCTGGATAATTGGACTCTCGTACATTACGTATAACTTCTTTTTGATACACTTCGCTGTCTTTCTCGGACTGTCTTTCCTTTGAATGTTACTTGTAAGCTATTTATAATGAAATGGTTGTGTAGTATTATGTCACAACTTCCCTGCCTTTTCTCTTACATGACATTTATTTGCCATTCCTTTACATTACTTCTTAATTGGTGGTTTTATCAGTCCACTTCCTCTTTAACAAGCTTCTGCGTCACCATACCTCCAATGCTTCGAGAAATTTCGTTTGATTTTTGCGTTTTCCGATGTTTCAAGAGCGTACATGTCTATGCCACGAACATCTCGTGAACTTTTTGTATAGAACAACCATTTGTTTCCTTCATGAACCTGTCTTTTGTCTCTCTAGTCCTCTGTTTTATGTCTTATTTGCTTATTCCTTCTTCAATTACCTCCCTACGTAAATATTTTTACTATCTTGCATGTTTTATTTTTCTTCCTTGAAATTTGGGGTTCACAGTTTAACGTCTTCTGATTCCTGCAAGCACAAGAGTACTTCGGTTTATTTTTTTGTATTTTTTTTGTTTTTGTTTTTTCACTTGCTTTGCGTTTTGCGATCATTCGTTAGTTTCGCCTCCAAAACATGTAATATTCTCTGGAGATTTCTTTCGTCTGGAAAAATCACAGCTATGTCACCCACAAACCTAATTATTTGTTTTCTCTCTACATTTAGACTTATACTGAGATTCTTCGCACTCTCATGTTACATGCTCTATGTAGACTACGAACGGGATTGAGGTAGACTGCATCCTCATGTAACAGCTTTAGGAGCTGTAGCTTCGTTTTGTGTATACCTTATCTTTATTATCTCTGTTCTCTTTTTGCAGTCTTCTGTAATTATTGTTTTGTGTCTGTAGCCTGTTGTAAACATCCTTAAAATTTCCATTAGTTCGATTCCAACGACAGGGTATACGAAAGCAATTTACGTCTTTTTCTCTTGACTTTACAGATACGGAAAGCCAAAACGTCGTTGGCAAAAATCTCACAGAAATAGTACCAGAAAAATACAGTAATTATTTTCATCACAGCATCTTTCGTATCCAGCTGAAATGCATTATTATTAATTCGTATATGTGCATTGTTGTGAAAATACTTGTGGAACAAAAATTAAAGTCGTTTGTGCTGATAGGTAACGAATGAATCCCATGTATTCCAAAAGTGTTGTGAAGATACACTGCATCTACAAAGGATTATACGTACAGGATATTGGATATTAACGTGATGTTTTCTGGAGTAGTAGCAAAAGGTTTACAAAGCTGGACTTGCGTTTGGTAGGAGCCTAATTCACATTCCTGCCTAGCAGTCCAAATTTAATGTTATGTACCTAAGCTAGTTATTGCTGCAATGATTCTCTTGGAAAGGAAACTACGTTCGTTCCGCTGGGGCTTCTACTCTGTCTGTAATAACTTGGCCATCAACCTCTTCTACAGCACTTGAGACCCTAACAATATTGGATTACATGGATGGTTCGCAGGATACGAAAACGTTGCTGGTGGAGACGTAATCTACCAATTCGTTCCTAATGTGGGAGTGCTCATAAAATGTACAAGGAGGATAGTATTTACTGTAGAACACCAGGAGTTCTACAGAACAAGGAACGAACATAAACATTAAGGGTGTCGTATTGTTCTATCACACATTTAATTTCAAAAGCGAAATACCAGTGGAACAGGGATTTAGTATTCCACAGAGGCAAGTCAAATATCTCTGTCCGTTAGATAACGAAATGTGAGATGGAGCTACTGATTTAATAAATGAAAAGCACCAGTTTGCTTTTGTTCTACAATATTACTTTTAATGTTAACCGGTTTTCGGCTTACAAGGCCATCTTCAGACATGTACTGAGTATTATCACCAAAGAAGTTGAATGTTAGAAGACAACATTGGAAGAGAAGTAACACATCTAGACTAAAGTAGAAACACACATTAAGTAACATCTTTGCAATGAAATAGTAAAAACTGAACATTACATAAATAACAATGGAGTTGACAGGAAAACCTTTAGCACAAAATAGGAATAGCATGCCTACATAACAGTTTCTATTAATAAACAAAACTAATAAAATAAAATAAAATTAGTACTAGATAAGGCTGCATCTTGAGGTATGATACATGAAGAGTGATACACAACAAATTAAAAGAAGAGACAGTTGTCAATGTAAATACAGAATACATAAGGAACTTAAACAATATCAATAACATAAACAGAAATTATTAAATGCAGGAAAATGGAGGTGTTTGAGGGATGTTAAACATGGACAGTAATACAAGTACCAGTTAGAAGAAAGCCTTAACTATTGAAACTACAGTCTATGTGGAATACAAAGACACCAACAAATAAAACAACTTCATGATTAGAGGAAAATGGGAATATGTAGGAAGAGAGAGTGTGGGAAGTAATGAACAACAAAGAAGATTATATGAAGTTTAGGAGAGGGGAAGTGTTGAGTTGTGTCTGGTCATTTAGGATGAGATCTGGACTGTGGGCAAGATGTTTGTTAATTTCCAGGGCTTCCAGCAGGTTGCTTTTATGGCCTTTGTTTGCTAAGTGAAGTACATGGTGCACTGGCTGGTAGTTGTGACCCTCGCTCAGTACATGCTCAGCAAATGCAGAGTCTGAATTCTGCAACCTCCAGCTGCGTTCATGTTCAGCCAGCCTAGTTGATATGTCTCTGCCTGACTGACCAATGTATAATTTGTCACAATCAGAACAGGTGATTTTCTATACCCACTGTTGGCTAATAACTGGATCTTGCCTTTGCTATTAAAGACACACTAGGCTGTCGTGTTCCTGACATAGTAGGAAAGCCTATACCTGTAGGATTTCAGTGCTTTGGCTACAATCTGTGATAGCTGACCTAGAAATGGTAGTGTACACCATTTCTTGCAGACAGTGGATCGGGAAGCAGGTGGGGCATAGAGGAGGGGTATAATCTTTCGTTTTTGTTTCCTGTGCAAGATGTGGTCAATAAGAACTGTATTGTAGCCATTGGCTGGGGCAATAAATTTTATTGTATCTAACTCTGCTTTAAAATCATCTCTGGACATGTTCTACCAAGAAACGACGGAAGAATCTGTTAATGCATAGATTTACATACCGACATGCCATGAGCAGATATATACAGGGGAATATACGGTACAGGGTTATATCAGTACGAAAATCCTTACGAGTAACTAACTTCTAAGAAATGAATGCTCATTCTCTCCCGTTGCACTGGTGAATACGTTGAGCAATTACCTCCCCTAATATTTAAAGGTAAAGGAGTCGAAATTTGATGCCTCAGCAGACTTCAGGCTCAGTTTTAAGTTTCTTGGACACTTCTGCAAACAGTTTTATTAGTAGTAGCTGATATTTCTTGCTTTCCACATACTATCTAACGTCTTCAACAAATTACAACGTCGTTTTTTAAAAATTGAGTCCATAAATACGATTTGCCTCCCGTGAATATGTGTGGACGAGCGAGAGCGTCAATTCAAGGGGAGCAGTGGATAAAAAGACGAAAAATATGAAATTTCTAAAAACTGTTTTACCATGAAATAAAACAATATAATAATCAATATGAAGGAAGCCTGTTCGAAATGAAGGAATACATCAGATTACCGTTTAATGTTCCATAGACATAGAGGTCATTAGGAACGAGGCACACTCGCGCGTTTCTCTAAGGAAAGGAGGGAAATCGGCCGTGTCCTTTGAAAGGAACGTTCCTGATGTTTGATCGGAGCGACTTAGGAAATTAAGGCATTGATACGTTATCGAGCGTTACTACAGAAAGAGGAACATACTACGCAAAAGTTAAAGGCGCTACAGTCTGGAACCGCGCGGCCGCTACGGTCGCAGGTTCGAATCCTGCCTCGGGCACGGATGTGTGTGATGTCCTTAGGTTAGTTAGGTTTCAGTAGTTCTAAGTTCTAGGGGACTGATGACCTTAGAAGTTAAGTCACATAGTGCTCAGAGCCATTTGAACCATTTTGAACTACGCAAAATGCATCCTCCTGGGTCATGAGTAGACATGCAGCCCAGAAGGCGGCATTCAAAATGCTTCTAAAATCAAAGGAGAATAAAATTGAGATTGCAAAATTTGGTCGTTTTCCTTCAATTATTGACAGTATCGGTGGGAATAATGTTGTTAACATCAAGACACTACATATTTCCAGAACGGTCAATAAATATTTTGTACGGAGTGTTGCTGTATGTTACTTTCGCCCAACACTTGCAATTTCGTATGTTCTTGTTATGTGGTGTGCTATTATGAAGAATTTGGTATTTACTACAAGAAACTTTAAAACAACATGAAACATAAAATTGGTTAAGGAATTTCTTAAAAAGTTTTGACATTACATTTAATTCACATTTCTCGCATCAGGATCAATGCATTGTTACATTAAGTCAGTGCAGCTAATTTTTTACTTCGTAATTTATTTATTGCAAAATTATTATATTACTGCAACTGTTATGCGTCTTCTTTAATTTTGTAGTAGAAAATTCCTTCGATGTCCTGGTTATGCACATAGTGGATAGAGGGCGCTGTTCGTCTTCTATGACGTGTGCTGCTGCTGGTTACGTAAGTCTGTAAACAGCAGCCTCAGTTTCAATGACCTATTTACATGCTAAGTTCGTTTAACAATATGTGGGTTTATAAGCCTTTGGAACCTACATGACTCACTTCAAATTGTATGTTTTCAGTTGTGCATAACTGTGATTTGATCTCGTTTTAGGTCATTTAGTGTCTCAATCTGTGTATTTATTATATTTTTATCACCGACGATAACTATTCTGTAACCGAAATCTAGATTTGACACAAAGAATAGATAGAATTGCTACTGATTACTGACCTCGTTCTTGTTTTACGCTCGTGTTCAGAGAAAAAAACAGAACACCTGGAACGACTAAAGACGGGACGTTCGTATTTACACGACACGTACATTAGTATATTCTACGAAATGATTAACATTACACTCACCTCGGTTCAGAATGCGTCCTGTTGTCCAGCAGGCACAGGGTATGCTGCGGGTCCTGATATCTTGTTCCGCCCATGATGGCATCGACGCTTATACGGCGAGAATGGTGTCCTTGACATAGTCATACATACTGCATTTACCTAGTTCCAAAGTTCATCTTTGGTGGTTGGCAGTGGGTCACAGTGCCACACCCGTCGTTTCATCAATCTTACGTTTTAGATTGGAGACAATTCTGGTGATCTTGCGGGCGAGGGGAAAAGGCTGACATCCTATGACACCAAAGAGTCATGTGTTCGTGCAGCAACATGTGGTCATGCATTGTTTTGCCGAAAAGTGGCGTCTGACGTGTTGAACATAAAGAGTGTGCCTACAGGTCGCAGGAGTCATTCACGTAGATCACACTGGTCGCAGTACGCTAGACATACACCAGCTGTGATTTGTGGTTGCACCCAAAAGCAGTTCACGCCGTAAGGTCTTGAGTTGGTACTGTATGTCTTGTGCTAATGCAATCACTGTGATGCTGCTCCCCCTGTCTGTGGTGACCTAAAATGCGGCCTACATTTTAAACAAACAGATTGCGGATTCGTCCGAAAGCACTTTCTGATGCCATTCCTGTCGTCAGTGACGTCGTTCCGTACACCATTGCCGTCTAGCCTGACTCTGCACATTCCTCGGAGGTAGGTGGAGAAGTGGACGATTTTGACATTAACACCTGCCAAAATAAACGGTGACGGACTGTCTCCCTTGATAGCCTACGGTGTGTTACACTGTTCCACAGTTGCGACAAAGCCGAGAAGGACGCAGATCTGTCCTGCAATACCATTCGGATGAGATGTCGATCTTCTCAGGGTGGCGCGATCTGATCCGTCTCGTCGTGTTCTACAGCCTTTCGTGAACCACTCTATACACACCCACTGCACTGCTGGAACAGCGTTTCCCATATGAGTAGCAATTTCCCGGACGGATGCATCACGTTCTTTCATGCCAAATAACGCTTCCTCTTTCAAACTCACTGGTCTGATGGTACAGATCGTGCATATGTCTTCTAGACATCCTGCACGTCTGCTCAAGTCGCACTGATCCATTATCTTCGGCTTATAGCGACAACGAGAGACGCACACACGTTTTACCGGTAGGTGGTATTGCGCCGCGATATCAGTGTTGACTTTGCACGTGCGAGCCAACATTTCTGCAGAATTTGCTAAGGTACATGTTCTGTGAATATGAACATCCTATCTCTAGTCTTTCAAGGTGTTTAGTTTTTTCTGGACATGGGTGTAGAATCAATGCAGTTCATCGCGTCAAATAGTACCTAAATATATCATGCTTACTGAAAAAAAAACATGTTTATTCCTGTGTCACTACTTCTTATTGTTCGCTGGCCTCTACGACGACTTTCGTGTTCCACTACACATAGTCTTCATCGTCGGAGGACTGTGGCAGGAAACAATAATTGGTGTTGTGCACTAAGACTGTAAGCTACAGTGTGCCTGATTTCTGTTTCCGTTAGTGCATATAGTAATTTTCAATCTACAACGTCGGCATGATATCTTCCGTCTCCCCATTGGAAGGAACATAACCGTGAAGCTTACAAGTGTAGCTTACTCCATTTGCTGATTACAAGTTGGTGAAGTCGTCAAAGCAGAACTGAGGCATGTTATAAAACACCAAAATTGAAGAAAATGTTCAAGTAATGATGGATGCCATGATAACATCCTTGAGACATAGGTAACTTAGGAAAGCATATGCACCACGATTAACCACATTTGTCGCATGAATGATGCCACAAAAATCATACGCTCCAGGGTTTTTTTTTTTTTTGCATGGGCCAGGAGTAACACTGTGTCGGTGTGATCTGGTCGGTGTCGCAAGTAGTTGAGATCTTCTCATTATTAAGGACTATGCCTGACCTGTGGATGTGGTTCCATGCAGTGACCTTTTATCCTGATGAAAGAATTGGTGGATTGTGTTTTGGCAGAGGCTGTCAGAATGACCACCCTGACTTCGCCCTCTCAGCATTCCACAGTAACAATCGTTTACCACATAGAACTCTTGTTGAAGAACTATAGGTGTAAAGTTCTGGCTGGTGTCGAAAAGGTAAGTAGTGAGGTCGCCATTTGGTGTTAGAATGTGTGACTTACTTGAGCGTAAGTGATGGCCTCTGAAGTAATGGGAAATTCTTCTAAAGCAGTCAGGGGGGCATCATTAATTTGCAAGCACATAGGTACCAGAGAGTCGAAAGTTTGATAGAAGCTGTTAGTGAGCTAAGCTAGTAAGCAAGTGTTTCTGTGCTGGGCAATGAGATGACAAGGGACTGCATGCTTACAGCCAATGAGCAACGTCATCTGTCTCTGTAGATTTTGTGCTGGTTATTACGAAGAAGAGTTCACAGTCGGCAAGTACAATGAAAGGCATGCAGCCTATTATTAAACAGAATTTACTTCCATAAGGACACATGAGAAATACTGAAATCCCATGGCTGGCTAGCGTCCCTTTCTCAATTTAGCTGTAGTTTACTAATGCAGTTTAAAAGTTATTGATTTGTAGGCGATGGGTTAAGCCAAACCATCAAGTTCATTGTGGGAGAGAATTGCACCAATCCTTTGTCGAGAAGCATCAGTTTCTTCAGTCTTTCTTATGTTGCGAGTGAAATGTTGCTAAGCAGGGAGACTTGTTTAAAGAATTTCTACATCTACATCTAACTACATATTCAACAAACCACCATACAGTGCTAGGCAGAGAGTACTTTGTACCATTTCTAATCTCTTTTCCTCCATTCAGAAAAGGAAGTGAGGGGAAAACGGCTGCCTTTATGTCTCCATCTGGGCCTTAATTTCTTTAAGATAAACTGATGATTCCCCACGAAGATGGAACGTGTTGTTAATAAAAGAATGAATTGCAGCCAAAATTATTTTTAATTTAAATATTCTACATACGGTTGCCGTACCCGACAGCCTAATGCGGTGGAACACAGATTATTAATTTTGTGGTCAGGTGCTCTACTATGCTGTCTCGTGGACAAGCCTATTAACGAAGTTACACAGCACTCTAATCGATCGTTGTTCCCCAACGTTGACATCAAACCCATTAGACATTAACTGCGCAATTACATCCATTTGTGACGTTGAGGACATGAACAGCTCCGCTCTAATCTCGTTTATTGAGTTTCTGCTACATCGTCACATGACATTTCGTTACGAACATTAAATGGTCACAGAACACATTTGAAATGCTGGAGACTTCGATATTGATCACCCACTGTATGTCGGTTAATACGTCTGTATAGGGATGTACCGAAAATATAAGTTGAGGTTCATGCATGGAATAACATGGCTTTTCCGTTATTGGTCGTCAATTACGCACATAACATGTGTTGTACATCGTTCTCCCACATGTATCATAACGTTTCTGTTCACAATCGATATGGTTTAGTTTATGATTATGCACTCAGTTTATGATGATGTGTGGTTTCATATGTGGACTAATGGATTAATTTACATGTCATAATTGTTGCTACATATTGCCAATAGATAATCGACATGTTTCATAATGATTAGGACTACATATAGGAAACTGGCGAGTAGCAAATAAACTGAAAATTGTACAGCCTATAAAACACAACGTTGTCTTCTGAAAACTATGTTAATACACAAAATTTGCTACGTAAAACATCCGCAACTGAGAGGCATTATAAGTAATTTAGGGAGATCCGACTGAGTTGTACTAATATTTATTCGATACAGGACCAGTTCCCAGATTTTAAAATCCCATCTTCAGGTTATGAAATTCAAGTAGTGGTTGATGTTCCTACCGTGAGGCTGCGAGGCGGCGGAAAGGTTCCCCCAAAGTGCAATGATGGCAACTCTTGCACTCACTATCACGGCCGCATACTATGTATTACCAAATACTATAATTTCATGCACCTGAAGACGGGATTTTAAAATCTAGAAACCGGTCCTGGTTGAAATAAATATTAGTACAACTCAATCGAATCTCTCCAAATTAATTGTTGTTGTTGTTGTTGTGGTCTTCAGTCCTGAGACTGGTTTGATGCAGCTCTCCATGCTACTCTATTCTGTGCAAGCTCCTTCATCTCCCAGTACCTACTGCAACCTACATCATTCTGAATCTGCTTAGTGTATTCATCTCTTGGTCTCCCTCTACGATTTTTACCCTCCACACTGCCCTCCAATGCTAAATTTGTGATCCCTTGATGCCTCAAAACATGTCCTACCAACCGATCCCTTCTTCTAGTCAAGTTGTGCCACAAACTTCTCTTCTCCCCAATCCTATTCAATACCTCCTCATTAGTTACGTGATCTACCCACCTTATCTTCAGCATTCTTCTGTAGCACCACATTTCGAAAGCTTCTATTCTCTTCTTGTCCAAACTAGTTATCGTCCATCAGCTATGTTAATATCCAAATTCACATTTCTATCAGTCCATACTAGTAACGTGAAAGGGAAGAATATTTATGAACTTATGTTTTGTTTTGAACGGGAAGTATATAAATTACAATATACATTGGTTTAAATTATATGAATGGTCACATTGTTTTTTTTTATTTTTTTATTTTACAAATTAGTTTTCGTTCCATACGGTAAGAGTACTGTGCTACTGGTAAGGTACACTGTCGAGCGACTAGCCACCGTTAACGAACACAGACTTGGCCGATGAATCAAAAGAAGTATTTTGATCCGTTGTTTGACATTTTCACTGGGCGTCTCCCTGTTTCATATCAGCTTCAACAACGTGACGTCTTATCTGATGCTGTCAAAAGATAATAGACCAACGCCGAATATGCCGTTCTTCTCGTTCTTTCAGCGTTCTTGCATTTGATCAGGAGTCTACGTCATGTTCTTTTCTTAACACATTTTATTCTAAACGCTAAAACGCATCAAATGTCCCGGACAGGAAGCGTAAGAAAAACAGAACTGTTCTTTGACTAACGAAACATTTTAAGAAAATATGATAATGTTCCTCTGATAACAGGTGAAAGTCTCAAAAACACAGTGGAGAAATCGTGGACGATATGATTGGACAAGTGGAGTCATTGATAGAGGGAGAGCGCAACACATCGAAACGATGTGTGGAATATAAAATTTGAGAAGCAAAATTCGCTTCATTGGGGCAAGTTGTCTTGTGACAGCCAGAGCGAGAGCACCAGCAGCAGCACAGTACTGTTTGTATAAAGCGTTTATTTTGCATTTTGTTTACGACCTTCCACTAAGGAAGGGATTCTATTTGTGTTTATCTGCTCTGCATAGTAACTAACAGTTCTTGATAAAACTTTACGTAGTTTTCGTGTTAGATTTCTTAGTGTTTTCTTGATCGTTTAGAACAGAAAGCGCCCTAAAACCGTCATTTGTTTGTTTCGCGGCCGTTAGCCACTAGTCACTTGAATCAGCAGTTGTCTTGTGACAGCCAGAGCGAGAGCACCAGCAGCAGCACAGTACTGTTTGTATAAAGCGTTTATTTTGCATTTTGTTTACGACCTTCCACTAAGGAAGGGATTCTATTTGTGTTTATCTGCTCTGCATAGTAACTAACAGTTCTTGATAAAACTTTACGTAGTTTTCGTGTTAGATTTCTTAGTGTTTTCTTGATCGTTTAGAACAGAAAGCGCCCTAAAACCGTCTTTAGTTTGTTTCGCGGCCGTTAGCCACTAGTCACTTGAATCAGCAGTTGTCTTGTGACAGCGAGAGCGAGAGCACCAGCAGCAGCACAGTACTGTTTGTATAAAGCGTTTATTTTGCATTTTGTTTACGACCTTCCACTAAGGAAGGGATTCTATTTGTGTTTATCTGCTCTGCATAGTAACTAACAGTTCTTGATAAAACTTTACGTAGTTTTCGTGTTAGATTTCTTAGTGTTTTCTTGATCGTTTAGAACAGAAAGCGCCCTAAAACCGTCTTTGTTTGTTTCGCGGCCGTTAGCCACTAGTCACTTGAATCAGCAGTTGTCTTGTGACAGCGAGAGCGAGAGCACCAGCAGCAGCGAGTACTGTTTGAATAAAGCGTTTTTGTACTTATTTGCTGCGCTTAGCTTTTAAATAGTTTTTCTGGGAAAACCTAGCGTAGTTTTCGCGTCTCGTATTTCAGTGAGTGTTTCTTGATTATCAGAGTAGCTCATCAGAAGATTATCTTGGGAATTTGTCACCGTATAGGGTAGGGTAAACATAGTCATGTGTAGGGACTGTGGTTGTTGTGAGCGGACGCAAGGAGAATTGGCCACTCTTCGGGGGCAGGTGGAGGCTTTGTCTGTTAGGCTCATCGAGCTCGAGGCGCAGGCGTCGGCTCGTAGTGGCGTTGGGGCAACTGTGGTGAGACCTATGCCTACTTCGGTGGCCTTGGAATCACATGGAACCCCTGATGTCGCTGCGTCTTCCGGCAGTGAGCATCTTACCGGTCAGCCATCACTCCAGGGTGAACGGCGGACAGTGGTGGGCTCTCGCGTGCCTGGCCGAAAGGCGAAGGTGGGATCTGGCCGCGTGGCAGCTGCCTTACCCCTTTCCAACAGGTACGGGGTGCTTCCTAGTGGTGATGACATCGTTTCCGAGCCACCACAGGATGCCTCGCCTGTTGGGCCAGTGGCCGATTCTCCGGCAAGGTCCCGACAGTCACAGAGGGCGGGCCTATTAGTTATAGGGAGCTCCAACGTTAGGCGGGTTATGGAGCCCCTCAGGAAAATAGCGGGTAGGTCGGGGAAGAATGCCAGTGTGCACTCGGTGTGCTTGCCGGGGGGTCTCGTCCGTAATGTGGAGGAGGCCCTTCCGGCAGCTATTGAACGCACTGGGTGTGACCGGCTGCAGATAGTAGCACATGTCGGAACGAATGACGCCTGCCGCTTGGGTTCTGAGGCCATCCTTGGTTCCTTCCGGCGGCTGGCTGATTTGGTGAAGACAACCAGCATCGCACGCGGAGTGCAAGCTGAGCTTAATATCTGCAGCATAGTGCCCAGAGTCGATCGCGGTCCTCTGGTTTGGAGCCGTGTGGAGGGTCTAAACCAGAGGCTCAGACGACTCTGCGACTATAATGGTTGCAAATTCATCGACCTCCGTTATTGGGTGGAGAACTGTAGGGCCCCCCTAGACAGGTCAGGCGTGCACTACACACCGGAAGCAGCTACTAGGGTAGCAGAGTACGTGTGGCGTGCACACGGGGGTTTTTTAGGTTAGAGGGACCCCCCCTTGGGCGAAACGATAAAATACCTGACGGCTTACCAGAGAGGACATTATCATCGTTGATAAAGAACGTCCGTCCTCAGAGACCAAAAACAGGAAAAGTTAACGTAATATTGGTAAACTGCAGGAGTATCCAGGGCAAGGTTCCTGAATTAGTATCTCTTATTGAAGGAAATAGTGCGCATATAGTATTAGGAACGGAAAGTTGGTTAAAACCGGAAGTGAACAGTAACGAAATCCTAGACACAGAATGGAATATATACCGCAAGGATAGGATAAACGCCAATGGTGGAGGAGTATTTATAGCAGTAAAGAATTCAATAATATCCAGTGAAGTTATTAGCGAATGCGAATGTGAAATAATCTGGGTTAAGCTAAGTATCAAAGGTGGGTCAGGTATGATAGTCGGATGCTTCTATAGACCACCTGCATCAGCAACCGTAGTAGTTGAGCGCCTCAGAGAGAACCTGCAGAACGTCGTGAAGAAGTTTCGTGATCATACTATTGTAATAGGGGGAGACTTCAATCTACCAGGTATAGAATGGGATAGTCACACAATCAGAACTGGAGCCAGGGACAGAGACTCTTGTGACATTATCCTGACTGCCTTGTCCGAGAATTACTTCGAGCAGATAGTTAGAGAACCAACTCGTGAAGCTAACGTTTTAGACCTCATAGCAACAAATAGACCGGAACTTTTCGACTCCGTGAATGTAGAAGAGGGTATTAGTGATCATAAGTCAGTGGTTGCATCAATGACTACAAGTGTAATAAGAAATGCCAAGAAAGGAAGGAAAATATATTTGCTTAACAAGAGTGATAGGGCACAAATTGCAGAATATCTGAGTGACCACCATCAAACGTTCATTTCTGAGGAAAAGGATGTGGAACAAAAATGGAAAAAATTCAGAAACATCGTCCAGTACGCCTTAGATAAGTTCGTACCGACTAAGGTCCAAAGCGAGGGGAAAGATCCACCGTGGTATAACAATCATGTACGAAAGGTACTACGGAAACAAAGAAAGCTTCATCATAGGTTTAAGAGTAGTCGAATCATAGCTGATAAGGAAAAGCTGAACGAAGCGAAAAAGAGCGTAAAGAGAGCAATGAGAGAAGCATTCAACGAATTCGAACATAAAACATTGGCAAACAATCTAAACAGGAACCCTAAAAAGTTTTGGTCATATGTAAAATCGGTAAGCGGATCTAAATCCCCTATTCAGTCACTCGTTGACCACGATGGCACCGAAACAGAGGACGACCGAAGAAAGGCAGAAATACTGAATTCAGTGTTCCGAAACTGTTTCACTGCGGAAAATCGTAACACGGTCCCTGACTTCAGCCGTCGCACGGACGCCAAAATGGAAAATATTGAAATAAACGATATCGGAATTGAAAAACAACTGCTATCACTTAGTAGCGGAAAAGCATCCGGACCAGACGAGATACCCTTAAGATTCTACAGTGATTATGCTAAAGAACTTGCCCCCTTTCTATCAGCAATTTATCGTAGATCGCTGGAAGAACGTAAAGTACCTAGCGACTGGAAGAAAGCGCAGGTCGTTCCCATTTTCAAGAAGGGTCATAAATCAGATGCGAATAATTATAGGCCTATTTCGCTTATGTCAATCTGTTGTAGAATAATGGAACATGTTTTGTGTTCTCGTATTATGACGTTCTTAGATAATACAAATCTCCTTCATCATAACCAACATGGATTCCGCAAACAGAGATCATGTGAAACTCAGCTCGCCCTATTTGCCCAAGAAATTCACAGTGCCGTAGACACTGGCGAGCAGATTGATGCCGTATTCCTGGACTTCAGGAAGGCATTTGATACGGTTCCGCACTTACGTTTAATGAAAATAATACGAGCTTACGGAATATCGGACCAGGTTTGTGATTGGATTCAGGATTTCCTAGAAGAAAGAACACAACATGTCATTCTTAACGGTTCAAAATCTGCAGATGTAGAGGTAATTTCGGGAGTACCGCAAGGAAGCGTGATAGGACCTTTATTGTTTACAATATACATAAATGACTTAGTTGACAACATCGGTAGCTCCGTGAGGCTATTTGCAGATGACACGGTTGTCTACAAGAAAGTAGCAACATCAGAAGACTCGTACGTACTCCAGGAAGACCTGCAGAGGATTAATGCATGGTGCGACAGCTGGCAGCTTTCCCTAAACGTAGATAAATGTAATATAATGCGCATACATAGGGGCAGAAATCCATTCCAGTACGATTATGCCATAGGTGGTAAATCATTGGAAGCGGTAACGACCGTAAAATACTTAGGAGTTACTATCCGGAGCGATCTGAAGTGGAATGATCACATAAAACAAATAGTGGGAAAAGCAGGCGCCAGGTTGAGATTCATAGGAAGAATTCTAAGAAAATGTGACTCATCGACGAAAGAAGTAGCTTACAAAACGCTTGTTCGTCCGATTCTTGAGTATTGCTCATCAGTATGGGACCCTTACCAGGTTGGATTAATAGAAGAGATAGACATGATCCAGCGAAAAGCAGCGCGATTCGTCATGGGGACATTTAGTCAGCGCGAGAGCGTTACGGAGATGCTGAACAAGCTCCAGTGGCGGACACTTCAAGAAAGGCGTTACGCAATACGGAGAGGTTTATTATCGAAATTACGAGAGAGCACATTCCGGGAAGAGATGGGCAACATATTACTACCGCCCACATATATCTCGCGTAATGATCACAACGAAAAGATCCGAGAAATTAGAGCAAATACGGAGACTTACAAGCAGTCGTTCTTCCCACGCACAATTCGTGAATGGAACAGGGAAGGGGGGATCAGATAGTGGTACAATAAGTACCCTCCGCCACACACCGTAAGGTGGCTCGCGGAGTATAGATGTAGATGTAGATGTAGAAGTAATTAGTATAGCATTAGTTATGTTAACAAAGTCACATTTCAAGCACAATCATAAATTTTAGGAACTGCATTATACAATACACAGCTGTCACTATTATTTTACACCAGCTACCGAGTTCTGAAAAATGTAGACCATCTTTGGGTCAGGAAACATATTAAACTGTGTGTTCTGCGACTGCAAATATACACAAGAAACGAATTTATCCTCCAGTGTAAACAATTCCATATGTGTGCTGAAAAATAAGGAATAAATCCTAGAAAACAAAATCATGCAGGAAAATAATTAAAATGAATTGCTGTGGGTTTCGTAGAACATTTTTTAGTTAGGTGTGACACTCTAAGGCACACGGAGAAAGCATGCAATGTGTGTTGTGCTGCTTCAGCTACTTTACTGCAGCTCCAGTTTCATAAAAGTCACGATACAACTCCTTGTGGTATGTCATTGTAGAAGTTCCACCAACATGTTCCATAATTTATCACAAATTGCTCAAACCTGTCTGTAGATTTTTCGATGTTAAGAAAGTATCCTCACTGATACCGTCTCATATTTCCATAACTAACCACAAGGTCAGCATTCGGGTGCCGTTGTCTTCTCAAGTATTGGATTGAAAGTTGTATCCAGGAGCAGATACAGACAACGATCACAATTTAATAATGATGAAAAGTAGGCTCAATTTTAAGGGAATCGTCAGAAGGATCCATGTAGAAAGCAGAGGGTTACTGGTGCACAAAGGTATGATCAGAGGCGTTTGAAGTTCATTAAAGTTATAGACGTTACGGTGATAAATACAAAGGTATGTTCTTCACTTGGAGAGGAACATGTATTTCTGAAAAGTGCAGTTATGGAAGACGGACAGAGAAACACGGATACAAAAACTAACTGTGGAGAAATCTTGGGTAACAGAAGAAGTAGTTCATCATTTTTGGTTGAAGCTCTTTACTTGTTCGTGTTTGCTTCTTGATACGTAATAAGGAAATTTGGTGCTGCCTGAGCAAACACAATTTTGCTTGTTTTACTACCCATACACGTTTCAGATAAATTTCTGCATCTTCAGTGGGTTTTATTTATTATCTTCTTAATACGTATTAACTTTCACTAATCTCTTTGACTTACGTGTGTGCGTGACGCGTGTGCGAGGGGCAGGTGCACGACGCAGCTGCGTGGGTGCGTGACAGTGGTGGGCCTAGACAGCAGCAGACACAACACAAGGACGAGCAGCAGTAGCAGACGGCCGTTACGAAGCTGATCACGAAGTTCTGCCAACCTACTTCTGCTTTGTGCCTGGCATGTTCTGCTCCAGGATGGCGGAACAAGTGAAAATCGCACAGACAGTGAAACAGGGTGTGTTAGGAAGACCCAATCAGACATATTGTAGAAGCACAAACACGCGAGACCAACAACAAATGACATACTGGAAGGCAGTAATTGTAGCTGTGCTGCATATACCAAACAGATTTGTGAACACAAGTACGTAATAATTAGATAATGAATAAAACCCACTGAAGACGGAGTATCTTTTCCGAAACATGCTTAGGTAGTAAAACAAGGAAAAATGTGTTTGCTCAAGGCAGAACAACTTTTTCTTATTACATAGAAACATTTAAAATGAATTATGAAAGTAAGAAGTACAAAACTGTTCAGGAAAAGACAGTAATACAGCACATTGTTATTTTGGAATGAAATAAATGTGATAAGCAGAGAAGGTAAGGTTGAAATCCCTGCAGAAAAATTGAAGAAATGTAAAAAGAGTTTGTCATTGGAAGATCTGACTCAGCATGAAGAAAATTCAAAACAACCTTAATTGAAATCAAAAGCAAGGCCATCAGAATTAAGCGTGCAATGGAAATTCCACAGTTAAACGCTGAGGACACAGCAGATATGTGGAAGGACTACACTGAAGAGTTCCGCGAATGAAAAGAGCTGTCCGGTAAGGAATGAGTTCGACATTGGAGACACATGGGATTCAGTTCTAGAGTCAGATTTGTAACAGAGCTTTGGATGGCTTACGGCCAAGTAAGGCAGAAAGGCTGGATAACGTCCCACCTCGGTTTGTAAAATCATTAGGTTAAGTGGCACAAAAACACAACAAAAGAAAGACTCTCAAGTTTGGCGTGCGGCATTAATTAGACCGCAGACACACCATCACACTTCGGGAATTATGTCTCTCACACAATCCCGAAGACATCCAGGGTGAAGAAGCTCATATATACAACCCACTGACAAGAATGAAATGCAGAAGAAAAGAAAACTGAGGTTGTGTCGAATGGCGATTACTTTGGCTTTTGGAAGGTAAAGGCATCGGAAGCAGAGCAGATGCTGCGCTTAACAATGGATGCAATACTTGTTCGACGATGTAATATGGTGCAAGGTGTCTACATTCAGAAAAAGATGAGAATGTGCTATAGGGAAAGATGTGGTATATACCATGTGTTCCAGAACTAAGAGGAATAAGTCAGACTGCAAGACCAGAAATGAAATGCTCGGATTGAAAAGGGAGTAAGGAAGGACAGCTACGGAATGAGAGTAAACAGAATAAAGATGAAAAGCAAGAGGAGCCGCAGAAATGAGATTGAAGATAACATCAAAGATGGTGTCCATATAGTAGATGAAGTTAAGCAATTCTGTTACTTTCGTTATAAGATAACGTCTGACGGTAGAAGCAAGGCGGACAAAAAGAATGATGGCATACCTAACCAAGACAGGTCTGTTAGAATGAAACGTAGAAGTTAAGCTGAAAAAAATATTCTGAGAATGTGCGTTTGGAACACAGCAACTTAAGATATTGAATCACCAATTGTGGGAAAACAGGAAAAGAAAGAAATCCGAAGCGTCTGAAGTGTGGTGCTATAGAAAGATATTGAAAATTAGTTTGACTGATAAAGCAAGGAAAATGAAGGTTCTCCGAAGAATCGTTGAAGAAAAGAATGTGTGGAAAACACTGACAAGAAGAGTTAACAGAGTGACAGGATATATGCCAAGACCACAGAACACTTCCATGGTGCCAGGGAGCCATTGAGGACGGAAATTGTTAGTGAAGACAGAAATTGGAATACATCCAGCAAAAACTCAGGACGTAAGGTACAAGAGGTTGTTGGCGCAAGGGAGAAAGTCGCGGCAAGTCACGTCAAATCAGTCAGAGGACTGATGCGTGTTTCAGACGCCCCAGCGGCTAGGTTTTATGCAGTTCTATGCAGCCCGCAACGCCTTCAGTTACCACGCCCCAGATTTTCGTATTCTCTCTCTCTCACTATGCGGAAGCTGTTAGTTCTACAGAGAAAATTAACATCACTTTCTTGAAGAAATGTAATGTAATTAAATTTTGTACTAAAGGCCACAGTTCCCAAGTTACTCAAGGAAAACGCATGTGAAGGTCAGTTTTGCACGTTTTTCTAGAACAAATTAGAAGACTATAGCCCCCATAGAAAACGCATCCCATTACAAAATTTAACAACATTAAATTTCCTACAAAAGGTCGTGTTCATTTTTCAGTAGCACAAAGAGTTTGCACATAGAGAGCAAGTGAATACGAAAATCTTGCATATGGTTGTTGAGGGCGTTGCGTGCACAAAATAGCAATACACGAGGTTTTACGGGTATATCTGCATATGTTTTGAACATTCGTACCTTTCACATGCATCCTCTTCCATCCAAACGGTCACACTTCAACAACTGACCTGTTTGTTGCGTGTGTTTCGAGATACCAACCAACTAAAAAATCATAATATTCGACAGCTATAATTATTAATTTGCAGATCAGTAAATACTGAGGTAATGTTATTGAGTACACATGGCGAACATCAATAAAAGCGACGAATAGCAGGGACGAATTTCTGGCTCGAAATGAAAGAAAGAAGGGCCTATGAAAACGTATCTTGCGAGCGGCGTGGCGCAGTGTTCAGCACACTGGACTCGCATTCCGGAGGACAACTGTTTAAACCCGCGTCCGGTCAACCTGATTTATGTTTTCCGAGATCTCCCGAAATTGCTTCTGGCAAATGACCGGTATGGTTTCTATGGAAGGGCACGGTCGACTTTCTTCCCCATCCTTCCTTAAACCGTTGGGATCGATAACCCCAAATCAACCAACCCACCAAACGCGTTGCCCGCACGGTAGCTCAGTGTGTTCGGTCAGAAAACAGGCTGGTCTCTGTAATAAAAACACTGAGTGAAGGGATCAACAACGAACTTCAATGGATGTCATGTGACTAACAACGGTTCCTCTCACCACTTGCAGTATGTTTCTTGTGTGTTGCAGGATGTGTAATTGATGCAGCGTAATGCAAGCAGCTGAATGATCCGGTATTCAAGTCGGGAACAAGCCGAGGTGGTGTACGGCCAAGTAGATGGAAACGGTGAAGAGACAGCACGGCTATAGGAAAAGAAGTACCCTCTGAACCGTAAATTTACTTTCAGAATCTTTTCATAAAGAATTTACTTTATTTACTACCGATTCATCAAGAACATTAACACATTTAATCATACCAGGTGAGCGTGGAAGTAGTTGCCGGGGAGTAACTGATGTAAAAGAAATTATCTTTAACAAATGGGAATTTTATTCATAAAAGCCTTTTCAAAACAGATTTAAAATTTATAAGCAGAAAAGCACCCTCGCAATATCAAGTTACAATTATATTTAGAAGCAGAAAGTACAATACTGACAGTATGACTCTTCGGGCTGAAAGCTTGCCGCTCCCTTTGAACACGGCCGTAGTCACGACCACTCTCAACAACCTCTGGAAGACTACACTGGTGCAAATCTGCAAACACACCAGATTACTTTAAACTAAAAATTTTAACAACTCACACAAACACATTAACTATGCATCCCGTAAGAGGGATGGAAATGGTACAAACACTCGGACTTAGAAATTATTTGAAACTGAAAGTGCAATTTGTTTTTAAGAGGACTCTTTCGGTGGAAGGGTGCCAACTTTATAAAAATGACTAAATAAAACCCATGAAATTCAGACTTACAGAAAATATACAACATACTCTGCATTACACATATACCGCCTCGCAAGATGAAAAGCAAGATAAAAACATATTTCAGGAATTCGGCCTTTACACCTTAATTCTATAAATTCGTTAACCGAATCCGACAAACATGACGGAGGCAGCTATTAACGTACGGCAGACAGACAGATACTAACTGCTTAACAAATCCGGACGAGAGACAGACGAGCAAGCTGGGGGACGAGAGACTGGCCAAGAAAACAAGAAGAATTTAACAGGTAAATGAAACAACATATCTCCAGTCACTTCTAATAAACTGTGATTTCTGGCGAAGACCTGGCGCAGCACCCCCAACGCTCTCCCTAACCGTCCGCTGCCAGCCGCTTCAACGGACGCAGGAAGGCGCGCCGATCTCCCAGCTCACGGCGTCGCAGCTCGCTCCGGCCAGACCATTGTCATGGGTTGACTCCTGTTGCTCTCGTGTCGGCCGCGAAGCCACTGCCCCTCGCTATACGGTGCGGGCCACTGGATTGACGTGGCGACCTCATATGCACCGACGCTCCAGGAGGACAAGTCATCTTGTGTCCCAGTGCGCGACCAACCAACCGATCGATGCAACCGTCAATGCCCATTGCCTGAGGAAACTCGAGCAGACTGGCGGCCTAACACATACTAGCACACCGGACGACAGACAGACAGTGACTGCATCACAAATGCGAACGAGCGACAGACCAGCAACTGCTTACGCGAGACTGACCCACCCTCACTCGGACTGACAGACTGACTCTTACCGAGCTCTAAGCGCCAATTAATTGCACGTGAACAGGCAACTTTTCCCCTTTCCCAGCAGAAAGAGACACCAAAGCTGCGACTGCCACAGCGGCGCCACCGGCAGAAACGGAGGACGACTGCTTTACTCTACGCGCTGCGGCGCTTTCTTCAAAACAGCAATTTTTACCACGGCTCACCCTCACAGGCACCAATCACGTCACACAACATTTCAGGCCCTTTTTGGGCGTTTGTGTGATCATGAGTCCTTTCAGACAGACGAACGTGCAGGGAGGCGATCGACTACGCTTACACCAGGCTCATAGGACCGGGTTCTCAAGAATATTGAGACGAACCCTAGAACAAGCTCCAAGAAAGTGGCTCGCCAAGATCGAGTAAGTCAAAGTACGGTTATATGTATCCTGCATGACTTTTAATTCCATTGATGTCACTTTGAACATCTGTTATGGCGAGGATGCGATGATTTTCGGCACTGTGTTCATGGAAGATTTGTTATCGTTGCATGCCCACCATCCATTTCCGGACACATCTTCACAGAACATTTTTCCCTCCGTTCCCAGTCAGGATTCGATCGTGCAGTTTGTCAGTATCATTAATGTTCACCCCCGTATATCTTCAGCAACCAAAATTAGCTTCGATCTTGAAATGGTCTGTACACCTCTCGAGCCTTGTGAATATGATTACAGCTATAAAGTTAATAGCATGGTAAGTAACGTTGAAAATTAGTTACAGTAACTATAACATGCCACCTCGTGTCATTTCATCACAGTATTTGGAGATTTTTCACATTACATACTTCTTGTTCTCTCGATTGATTTAGTAACTTTTCATGTTCACTGATAACTCTTGCTCATTTGCTTTATCTCGTAACGTGTGGTGTTTCGTCAAGCTTTGTATTCATATGCCAGATGTTGCTGTAACGTTAATCTCGTCAGAAACGTTCTGTCGTGATTGAACAAGTCTCCTCGCGCAAAAATTAGATGTTATCGTGACTGCTATTTTCCGTCACTCCTGCAGTCGACAGAAGTCTCCCATCTGTCCCTAATAAATTTACGCTTATCCTTCTCAGTTATCGGAAATTAAATTCCCCCTCCAGTGTGCGACGTCAGTTTGTACAACGAACTTATCTTTCTTAATTTATTAGCACTTTCCTCGTTGCTTGTGATTTAATTAGTTTTCTAAGAAAGAGAACGTGAGCTATATCTACAACTACCCTCAGCAAAACACAGTGTAGTTCATGGCAGAGGTTACCCGCTTTTGTTCTACTACTGTTGTAACAGCAGTTCGTTAACAAAATGCGAGATTATGTTGCCCTTTTCTTCTTTAATGATCGACAACCTGTATTCAAGCTGCAACAGAAGAGTGAAATCCACATCACCATCTGCTTCTCCATTCACACTCCGTAAACCAACTTACAGAGTGTGGAAGAGTTTACCTCTTGTAGCCCTATCACTCTCCCCTTTCCCTTGTCTAGTCGCGAATTACTAAAAGGAAGAACGATTGTTGGCGTGTACCATGTGATCCGACTCTCTCCATTTTCACCTTGAACATCTTTTCGCGAGACGTACATAGGAGGAGGCAAT